>NC_135722.1:57312468-58512468 GCF_964656455.1 Halichoerus grypus
TGGGGGGGGCGTGGTTCAGGAAGTCTTGGACTTTTGCTTCAAAAGATAAATAATCTAGGAGGAAAGTTTGCAACTTGTATCACAATGGGTTAATTTCATTAATATAAAAATAACTCCTACAAATAATAAGCAAAATCCAACAGCTTAGTAGGTATATTATATGAACTATGAACAGAGACTTAACAGAATAAGAAATACAATCGGCTCTCAATCATATGAAGACTCTTGATATCACGCATAATAGGAGAAATGTAAGTTAAACTTTGAAATACTATTTTTCACATATGCTTTGGCAAAGATAAAAAAAGGTTAAAATTATACAGCATTGACAGAGAATAGGAAAAAAGCACTCTCATTCTTTGTTGACGTGAGCATAAGTTGGTACAAACCCACTGAAGGACAATTTGAAGAAAGCTATGGAATTTATAATAAACATACCCTTTACCCTGGGACTTAAAGGTTCCCAGGATTTCTAGAAAATTCTAGAAATTTCTCCTCCAGATATACTCATGTACATACTAAATGATGTACATAAAAGGTTATTCACTGCAGCACTGTTTGTAGTAGCAAAATATTGGAGTCCATCAATAAGGGGCTAGAGAAGTTACCTTCACACAATATACTATGCGACCATAAAAAAGTACGTGGAAGCTCTTTGTATTTTTCTGAATAGTGTATCTGAATGCAGAACAGTGTATCTGAAATACTATCTTTGGGTTAAAAAAAATCCTGTATATGTATAGAATGTTTCTGAAGGATATGAAAGACATTGGTTACAGCAGCTGTGGCTTATGATAGAAAGAGATGCTAAGGATCAGGGATAGGAGAGAGATCTGCTTTTCACTGTATATCTGTTGTACTTTTTTATTTTGTAGCACGTACATGCATTTGTTTTAAAAACATTTTTCCAAGGTAGCAACTGCTAAATAGTCCTTTGCAACAATCTAGAAGAGACCATAAGACACCAAAGAATGGACTTGTCCCTTAACATACACAATGCTTGAAAAGGCTAGGAAGCTTGTTTCTAAAAAGCTTTGTGATCTAGTACAAATTGTCTGCTTAAATCCTATCTTAGGATTCAAGACTTGTCAATGGTCCCTATTTACCTCTTTGGGGAGGCCTGCCCTGATTACTCACATACAGAGTTAAGCACTCCAGTCCCTGATTCCCCCAGTATCCTGTATGCAACATCACTCCTTTATTGTACTGATGAACATTTTCTAGAAGCCCACTCTATACCAGGACCTATGGCTGACTCTGGAGAGCCAGGACATAATCAGACAGTCCTTGCTTTCACGAGCTCACAGTCAAGTAGGGAAGACGGACAAGGAACCGAATCTACTCAGAAGGACTAGAAGGCCCAGAGGAGGCTGTGACCGACCCGCTAAGACGGCCAGAGGAACCCAGGGAAGGATGTACAGAGATATGAAGCTCATAGTCATTAGGTTTACTGAGGACCAACTGCATGCCAGGAAGTGCACTGGGAAATTTGTATTTATTTGACATCTAATCCTTAAGGCAGCCCTGCCAGACCCAATGTGCAGATGTGCACATTAAGACTCAGAAGGTTAATTAAGATACTTATAAAACTATGCTTCACTGAGTGCCTATCGCATGCCAGGCATTGTGCTAAGAGCAGTAAACGCAGTATTTCCTTTGATTCTCACAAAAATCCTGAAAGGTGAGTATTAATAACCCTATTCTACAGATGAAGAAACTAAGACACGATGCCATCGATGAACATACGGAAGGTTAAATGGCTGATACGTGGCACAGTCTGGACTAGAACCCACAACTATTCAAACCCTGAAATCAGACACCAGCGGTCTTTCTGGCCTGAAGCCCAGGCTCCCCCAATGAGCTTTACTGAGCAAGGCAGGTGGGCATGATAAAGACATCCCCTTTCACACACAGAGCAGCCTCCAAGGCTTGTTACCGAGGATCCTGTGAGGAGGACCGAGAGTTGTGTTGCTTGGTCCGTTTGTGGAAGGGGTCACTGATGGGGGGATGAGGGGCTGTGTGGCTGCCTTCAAGACACAAATCACTGTGTAAAGGAGACCAGAACAGCACATCCCTCAGACTTGTAGTCCACACAGGAGCCACCACCCAGGGAACGTACACAAGTTTGACTCCATCAGGTGGGGGTGCTCTGTGACAGAAATGGAATCTGACCCTTTGCTTTCTCTTTGGTTGCTGCTGGACAGGGTAAAGTGTGCTGGACCAGAGGGAAGGAAACTGGTTTGGGATCCTAACTGCCATCGCCTAGCTGCATCCACAAAGTGGGGAGAAAATTCTTTCAAAGAATTACTGTGTCATAGGAGATCACATAAGGCAAAGCGCTTTGTAAACTGTACATATGTGCGACTACTGTCTTTTCTCACCATTATATTCAGACTGTTGATAATAATGATAAGAAAGCAGCCAACATTTTTTGAGCACACGTTAGGTCCTGAGCACTAAATGAGGTGTTTTACCCTGCTCTTGGCTATCTCTGTGTAGTTGTCAATAATAATACAAGTTCACTTGTCTGAAAGAAGTGAAAACTCTGCTCTTTCCAAAGCTGAATTAGCTCACATTTCTGCTTACCTTCTTACTGCTTTAATCTATAGATTGGCAATTCCAAAGGTAATGGAGAAATTGTTTGAACTGAGGACAACTCGGAAACATGCAGGTAAATGAGCAGTGCTTCTTTCCCCATTAGAATCAATTATCTCATCTAACTGTGCAAAAGTGCTGTCTTGTTAAAGGTCATGAGAATTAAGTAATCCCAGAATGAATAGAACTCTCACAGCTTTGTGAAGAGAAACATTTTTATTGTCAAAGCTTTCTCTTATTTTTAACAAGATGCAAAACCAACTCCTTGCTTAAAAAAAAATACATGGGGCGCCTGGGTGGCTCAGTCGTTAAGCGTCTGCCTTCGGCTCAGGTCACGATCTCAGGGTCCTGGGATCGAGCCCCACATTGGGCTCCCTGCTCGGCAGGAAGCCTGCTTCTCCCTCTCCCACTCCCCCTGCTTGTGTTCCCTCTCTCACTGTGTCTCTCTCTGTCAAATAAATAAATAAATAAATTAAAAAAAAACTGCTGAGGGGGAAGAAGAGCCAGTGGAAAAAGTATTACAGGTGAAAACGATGACAAGACTGCATGTCCCGGAGAAGTTAATTAGGGCAGGACAGCCCACAGCTGGTGGGGGGAATGTGTTGACTTAAGGCTTCCTCTCGGCCCCATCCCGACTACCCACAATCACAGAATCTTCATACAGCTGTGAGGCTGGTGCCTTCCCACCTCCTGGGAAAGCAAAGTTTGGCATCCAATGCTAACCTGGGCTCTCTTGGAGGACTCAGTCATCCAAAAACAGTTTTGGAGGCTCGAGGTAGGGAACTGAGCACGGGACCACCAGGACTGGGCCGTCAAAAGCCAGATGGAAGGTAGTATTTAGAGAGAGAAGAGGGATGATGTGGAGACACAGATGTGAAGTTCAACCAGTAACTGTCATTTTACACCCCAAATAAAAGAGACCCTTACTCTCTGATGCAAGGTCTTAACTACAGTCGTGCTAGGGGGCTCTCAATTCCTTTCCTGCACTGTGTGGTGGGTGGCTGGTGCTACGGTTCCAGGTTACGGAAGAGGGGAAGAGAGAAGGAGCAAGCTGCTTTGCTCTCCTCTTCCCAAAGGACAAAACAGACGCTCAGCCACCGACTGTCCAAGGAACACGTAAGCTCAAGCGACCACTCTTCTAAAATAATAATAGCAACTCAAAACTTGGAATCATTTGAGTGTGGACTGCGGACCCCGTTTTCGGGCAAACAGCCTTGAGCAATGGAATGTAGAAAAGGCCCATGGGAGACCCACCTCAAAATATGCATAGCCCTAACTGGCCAATGGGCTACTTAGAACCAGGCACAGCTACCAAAGAATGGGGAATGCCTTACATCGCCATACCTCCTCACCTTCCCCCTTTAAAAACAGCCTCCTCCCACTGCCTCCCTGCAGCCTCTCCTCTGCTGTCCTGCCCCCCCCGCCCCCCGCCCCCCGCTCCCTTGTGGTGGATTCAATCAACTTCTACCTCCTTTGTTCTGTTCCCAGTGAATCCATCCTTTTACCGCCTGCACCGCCACCGGCTTCCACCCGATCGTCGCCCTACCTTTGGGGGCCCCCATCTGATTGAGAGATCCCCCATTTAGATACCACTTGTACTAGATGCTGAATGCTTTATATCATCCAGTTTAATCCTCATGCAAAGATAGCTTGAAAAATCATTACTGGAGAATGTACACAATGAAAGTGCAATAACATTTAAGCTTTCATGACATACTCGGTTTCCTCAGAGAGGTAAAGTAAGTTACCCAACACCACCTTTTCCTGCCCAGCAAGACATAAGCAATGGCCGAGAAAGTGCAAGCTCCATCCTGACGGTTTTAAGAAAAATGCCCAGTAGATGTTCAGACACTGACGCCGCCCCCCGCCCCACCCGGCCAGCAGGAGGCAATTATCAAAGTCACTATGCAGGAGTCACCAACGTAAGTACAGGAGCTATTATAAGTTTGAGACAAGTTTCAAAGTCAGGAGCCTGTGTTCCTAATCCAAGCTTCCTCTTTTCCACTGTTCTACTTTAAATATAAGATAAAATACGGGCAACATAAAACCACCAGCAAAAAACCAAACCAAACCAAAAAACAAAACTAAAAAACCACCACCACCACAACAAAAAAGCACCACAAAACATGGCTAAAATTAATGTTTGGGGGGACCACTGGTGATAATAACTATTTCTTGGCCCACAGCTACCTGAATCTAAAGTTGCATATGGCAGTAAATGCATGCTATCCCAAATGATTTGAAATTAACAGCCATGGATCCAAAAAAGCTAAGGCTTTTTCCAGCCCGTTCTAACAATGAACCAGACCGCTGAAAAATATAAGTTGTAATCATCATTCCCTGTTTCCTGAGGGATTGATGGTAACCACTCACCCCCAATGTATATCACGGGATTATCTAAATTACACTTTGTGGTTTGTATTTATAACTGTTTGTGCAAAACTCTCAAGTATGCTGAAAGTGACCTAAATAAGAAACTTGATACTGGTTTTCCCTTTAAACTACTTTGTAATTCCATGAAAAGGTGAAAAGATGCTAAAGAGTTCAGAAAAAGGCTGTGGAAAGGTAGCAGGTTCACAGGATCACCCACACTGAAATGTTAATGATTTCTGAAAGCCAAGAGCTAGGGTGGGGGAAGTTTCTTATTCCCTCAGCTCTGGTCAATCTGATCCCAGGGTTGACATTTTCCAGTTGCCTTTTCCTGCCCAGCAAGACATAAGCGATGGCCGAGAAAGTGCAAGCTCCATCCTGACATTTTTAAGAAAAATGCTCAATAGATGTTCAGACATAGAAACTGCCTGCCCCCCAACACCCAGCCAGCAGGAGGCAATTAACAGTCATTATGTAGGAGTCGCCGATGTAAGTACAGCAGAGTTTTCTCTGTCATGGTGAACGCTTCCCTTCCTTCCAAAAATCTAACGCACGAACCCACTTGCATCTGTAAATTAGCAGCTCCAGGTAGTGACTAGAGAGGGTTATAACCACAAGGAACTGGGGATTCAACCGGCATTTCTGGTTTCAAAAGGCAGTGGGAGCCAACCCAGCCACGCGGGTCCCCACTTTTCTGTTTTAGATTAGTGCTCAGTTTCTTTGTTTTGTTTTCTAAAATAAATAACGTCATTTCCGTAAAGTCTAAGTCATTGGAGTTCTTTAACGATGGTCCTCTAACGGGGAAAACAAAAAACAGAAAGACAGAACTGCAGCAACAAGGGGACAGAGTTTCAGTCTCCAGGTCCTAGTCCTGGTTTTGCTACAAAGCCAACAACATTCACAAGTTCCAAACCCAGAAGTTCAATACACAGGGCTGTAGACTGCAGGGAAAGAGCAGAAAAACTGGAAGCAACCTAGATGTGTAAAAATAGAACGATTTAGCTGAATTATACTACAGGTACCGGATGGAATGCAACACAATCATTATACAAAAATAACTATGACCACCAGCAGTGAGGGCAAATGCTGGTGATATAACATGAAGGAAAAAGAGGCAGGACCTAAAATTGCACTTTTTGCTGACTGCATCTCTGCAAAACCAGATACGCATATGAACAAAAATCTGGAGAGACATACGTAAAAATGACATCGGACTTTGAATTATAATGGTAGGATTATGGATAAATTTTCTTCCCTCTTCTCCAAACTCACTCTAATGCTGTTTCACATTAAAGGGGAAGTTCTACAATGTAGTCTCAGGAGGAATAGGTAGAAAGGAAGGGGGATAGCGCCCGGGGAGGAGATCCTCCTTTTGAGCACATGCCATGTGTTAGCCGCTTAAGCAAGGGGAATTACATAAACCTTGAGAAAATTACTATTATTCTCATCTTCTGATGAAAAAACTGGAGGCTCAGAGAGGCTGCATGACTTGCCCAAAGACACTTTACAGATGGGAAGTGATAAAATATCTGAACCCAGATCTGACTGGTTCCAAAGTCCAGGCTCTCCTCCTGATACATTGCACTGCTAGTGAGTTTCAATGCCTGAAACTAAATTAAAGCTAATTCAAGGCAAAGCCTCTGCTGCCAGCGTAGCCAGGTAAAGGGGCGTTCTTCTCAGGGACAAAGCATGGGGCCCCCGTCCTCCCACATCCTGACTACCAGAGGCATGGCTGACACCCACAGTCAAAGCTATGTATGTGCAGGTTCAAGTTTGGGTCTCTCCAGAGCACTCAGAGCTGGGTCGTTTACTGGTTTCATGACTTTGGGCAAATAATTTCACCTCTCTGAGTCTCTGTTTCCTCATCTGCAAAATGAAGTTATAGGATCTATCTTAAAGGATTAAATGAAATAATGCATGTAATTTGCTTAGAACTGGCATGTAATTTGCCAGGCACACAGTAGGAGCTCAGTAAATGGCAGCTCTCATCATCTTTGTCATTTTGCTACATTAATTTTCCTAACTGCTGTATCTGCGGGAAGATTTGTTTAAGCCAGCTGTTATAACACCTTTTTCTTCTTTCTGTATATTCCCTCTAATTCCCTTTCCATGCCAACTGTGAATTTCTTTACACCGAGGGCCCTTTGCTATCATGCTTCCATTAGCTGACAGACTTTGGGCACAGGAACTAGAGATATTTGCCCAATGGATAAAACAGTTTTTAAAAGCAGAATCGCTATAAAGAAACCTGACAGGATCCCACTGGTGACTACATGGGGCTAATTTTAAATCAAGTAAATATATTGCTTTTCTTCCTGTCTCTGGATAAACCTGACTGCAACAATCAGGGTTACTGTCTCTCACCCCCAAATTAAGTGTTTTCTGGAGAATGGACTCCGGTGCAGTTAATCATTTTTCTGCACCACGCAATGCTGTGGGGAAGGGTTTGCTGGCAGCCGCTCAATATTTCTGTAAATCAAGGGGGGCGGTGGTATTGGGCACAGGTAAGAGGCTCAAGCGCAGCCAGCCTCAGAAGTGGGAGACAGGCACTCCCACCGTCAATGCAGAAGAGAAACAGCAACATAACCGGAGGGCCCCAGAAACTGGTGACACGGCAAGTTGTGGGGGAACCAGAGCTGGAATCTAATTTGTACAGAATAAACTGGTATGATTGCAATAATAGAATAAGAAAGCTGTCTTTTCTGGGCACCTTTCACCCCACAGGCTCTACTAAGACCTCTTCTATACATAACTAGTTTAGGGGCTGGTCACCTCCACAACCCTTGGACCGACCTCAGCATGGTCACCTGACCTCTCCCTGTCCTACTCCCAGTGTCGTGCTGCTCCCCGAGACCGGAAGACGGGCGCACACACGTGCAGCAGTGATGAGCTCAGGCTTCACCCACGGACAGCCCTGCGTTCCTTCTCTGGTTCTCGCCTTCACAGTGATGTGACTTGGCTGATGTGATTGAACTCTTCTGGGCCTCCCTTTCCTCATCTATCAAATGGTGACAATAATACTGAGCTCCAAGAGTTGTGAAGATATTGTATGAGATTATGGTGCTTGGTATTTTCTCAAATGGATGACCCTCTTTGTTCCTATCGTTTTCTTCATCATCATCACCATCATCATCATCGTCGTCATCGTTGTCGTAACTATATAGTGAGGTTTTCCCTGCAGAAGTGAGGTAAGGATATTTCTCGAGGGAGCTGAGAAGCCTGAGTTTTTGCTCCAGTGTTGGGGGGTGTTGCTAAGATGGAAGTTACAGTCACAGGGATCTGCCCCCCACTCACTGCACAGAGGAGACCCCTACTTGACTAGAGCATCTGGGCAGAGCCTGGGACCGCCCTGAGCCCGAGTCTCCAGCTTCCGGGTTCAGAGCTCTTCCCACTAAATGCAAGAAAGCCATCCTCAAGGCTTGCTCTTCCACCAGGCACTGCAGTCCCAGATTAAAGGAGTTGTCTCCTCGAGCCTGAAGTAAAGCGCACGGGACAGGCTATGTCAGGCCACCATGAGGCCTTCCGTTCAGGGCAGGGATTATTCCTTTCATTTCTGCCCCTCGGCGCCAGGCCCACGGGAGTGAAGAAGAGAGGGAGAAAAGGAAGGGGGCAGACCTAATTAGGCTTATCACTGAAACAGTAACAGTTCCCAATTATTAAAATTGCACCATGTGCATGACATAATGCTGGAGAATTCACATTTGTTGTATCATTTAACCTCACAACTTTTTAAGAAAGATATTACTTGTAACTCCATTTTATACATTAGGCACCTCAAAACACAGTGACAGAATAGACATCAATCTCACCTTGTATCTCCAGACAACCAAGGCTCCAGAATTATCTATGATGGCACCAGTCATCACGGCAGCACCAAGAACCCAAACCAAATCTTGAGTTCTTCTCAGACTATTGTCAGGAGAGCACGGGACAGGCTTCCCGTTAGCCCTGATCAGAATAAACATGCAGTTTTGGATCAAATCCCTGCCAAGAGAGCCAACAGCCGAAGAGGTGCTGGAGCCTAGGAAAAGGCCCACCAGCTGCCCTTCCTTTTCCAGGCCTCACTAATGGTCCAGCGATCCAAGACACCTCGGGCGTTGCCAGCCTCTTCAAACTGCTCTGCTGGGGTGAGCAGCCCGCTCTGCCCTATCGGAACAGTACCAGGCTTGGGGAAGTGCCTGCCATTCCCAAGAGGAGGGAAAAGGCTGACGGAAAGCTCCGCACAGTTTCCTGTCTTGGTGGCACCTGCATCCCAGCGAGCGTCAACACTATTCACAAGGCCACCTAAAGCTTCTCTATATGAAGGTGACTCCACTTAGCAAAGGACCCGCCTCTCAGGCGTGAGGCATCACTCTCTCCTTCTCGTAGTCAACTGTCCCAGGGGCCAGGAGGAAAACATGGGTTTGGCTGATGCTCGGGAGCTACAGGAGGCAGAAAGTCCTGTCTCCAGGCTCCATTTCCATCGCTAGTAGAACTTACTATTACAGGGCTCTGCAGGGCAACCCTCCCATTTCCTGATTTCCTCTGGCATACCAACCCTGTTAACTGATTTTTTTTTTTTCCATGATCAAAGTCAATTAGGAGGTGGTCCCCACTGTATCTCTAAATGGAGTTTTAATTTGTGTATATATTATTAGGATAGGTCTTTTCCCCCTGGAACATTCACTTCAGCAAGAGGAATGAGGGCGGACAGCTTAACGTGGAGCCTGCCACCCGGATTTGTAACTTGGGATAATATTTCTTTATAATGAAGAGCATTTTGAAAGAGCATTTTAAAATCTCACAGAACAGAGTATGTGATGGCCCTCTTTTACCCCCCAGAGCATCCCAGTCTCCTGCCCCACGGGTGGGTGTTTTCTGGCTCTTTGGAATCACACCACATTCTCCTGCTCCCCTGCCCTCATCTGTGCACACAGCAAGGCACTCAGTTCGTGTGAGTTCCCTTTTTCCTTCTCTGATAAACACAGACCTCTGGTTTGGTTCGGCCCTTCCATCAGGAAGCTTAAGGCAGCACAGAGTTCTGGGCACCAGGGTGATGAAGATGGTCAAGTGAACAGGAGCCACTGTTTTAACTGAAGCCTATCCTGTGCCAAGCACTGCATTAAGTGCTTTATAAACACACTATTGTTTAATCCTTACAAAGCTCCACAAGGAAGGTAGAGTTATTATCCTCGTCTGCAAGATGACAAAACAGGATCAAAGAGGTTCAATTACTTGCCCAAGATCACACGTTTAATAAGAGGCGGAGAATAACCTCAGATCTGAGTCAAATCCAGATTGCCCTGAATCTGTCCCTAACAGCTCTGCATGCATGCTGCCTTTCCGATTAGCTGTAGAACTGTGGAAATGAAGGGCAAATATCTTTAGATGGACCAGTCTTACTGCTCCAATTTTGTTGGCACTATTTTCCTGGGGACAGAAACTTGAGGTAATATTTCTTTGAAACAGACACAATTTTCCAAGAGCATTTTACGTGCTTGTTGAGTGCAGTATCTGACATTGCTCGCTTCTCTGTGCTCAGGAGTCTGGGTCGGCGTGATTTCTCCTATCCCTGGAACACACCTGTCCATCCAGCCTCCAGGCTTTTGCTGATGCAACGTCTGTGTGTGGAAATGGCCACTGCCCTCCCTATTTAAAAAACTTTCTCCCATCCTTCAAGGCCTACCTCAAATGTCACCTTCTTCTGTGTGGATTTTCACCATTATCCTGAGCCAAAGATGACATCTGCTCTCCCCTCCCCAGCCAGGGGCCCTTGATTTCAGGACCTCTCCCATGCACACTGCCCTGACAGTGTGTGCCCATGTGCTTCCTGTCCCTTGCTGGCTCTGCTGTCCACCTATGTACTCAATGGAGCAGATCTGTAGAGACAGCCAGCCTCGCAGCTCTGGCCCTTATTCTCTGTGCAGCAGCAGGTAAATCACCTAACCACTCTGACCTGCAGTGTTTTCCTCTGGAGAAATGGAAATAATACAAAGCCATCTCCTGGGTTCTTGTAAGAATTTAATGAAAGTTCTTTATAGATTAGAAAGTGTACTAAAAACATAAGGCATTCTGATCACAATGCTTAAAAGTTAATGAAAGAAAGAACACCCAAAGTTTAAAACACAGACTAATGCAAAGATTTGTATGTGAAACACCCAGCACCGCCCCAGACCTACACAGTCAGGTGTATGAACAGTGCTATGTAATGGACTTGATGCGCTAACACAGAGTTAGAGGTCAGCAAGCTGCAAAAGAAGAGTTTCTAGTGTCTGAAAACTGTCAAGAAAAATGCTACTTCTCCTAAAATTCTCATTTAATCTCTGCCAGCTTCCACTCCATCTCCCCTCAAATACCAGTTCTGCATGCACACTCAGGTGGGGCAATGTGTGTGCTCATGGAAACAGAGACGCACACAGACTGGGACATGCACAGGAGCCCCACGACTAGGTCTTGCTGTAGAGCTCCACAGGTGGCCTGGCTGATAAACTTAGGACAATGGGAAGAAATGGAGGCCATGGCAGAATTAATAATACTGGCCTTTTTTTCTCCTTCCCCACTGGAGACTGTGAACAAAATCTAACTCCAGGCTGGAAAGGACGAGAAGTCTAGCTGCCTGCCATACACCAGCAGGGAGGGCTTCCTGCACAATGAAATATGACATCAGACAACCGCCTCACGCCAGACGAAGCCTGGAGCACCGCGGGATCGGAAAGCGTGAGGGGCTGGGGCTCCGGGAGCGATGCGTACTGAGGTCTCCTGATTTCACCTGGGTCCCCAGCTCTCTCCGGTCCTGAAGCATGTTGGTACAAGTCACAGGGCCACTCAGTGCCATGGGTACATGGCAGTCCTGGCACAGGACATGGCACAGGATAGACAGACCTTAGTTCTTCTTCCATGAGAAAGTAAGTTAGCTTCTCTGCTCAGTAAGGCACCCTCCGCATCCTCTCAGCAGTTCTGATCGGGTGCACCATCGCAGTCCCACCCCAGCTGCGGGAATCCAAGAGCATAGTGGAAAAAGGGCAGGCTCTGGGGGCAAATCCTGGCTCCCTCCCTCACCAATGACGCGGCTTTGGACAAACGACTTAACCTGCTTGGGTATCCATTTCTTGTCTATAAAACGGAAATAAAAACAGGATGGTACCTCGCACATGGTTGGCACCTGACAGATACGGGCTGGGTAAGTAAGGCTGTTGAGAAGATTCAATGGGAATCTTCTGAGTGTTCAATAACACTCAGAACATGCCTGGCTCATGGGAAAGGTACCTGGGGTGAGGTCGCGGGAGGACGAGCTGGGAGCGGGCGCGGAGGAAAGCCACCGCCAGGATGGCAGAGGCCCCGTGTTCTGCTCGGAGCCGCAAGTGTGCAGCACAGAGGTAGAGAAGGACATCGGGGTGGGGCTCTGAGAGGCAGCATGGTCTACAGAAGGAATTGGAATTGGAAAATCTGGCTTCTAGGCCCAGCTCTCTTACCCGTCTTTGTAGCTGGACAAGCTATTTACTGGCAGCCAGCCTCATTTTCCACATCTGGGCTTGTAGGACAAAGAAATGCAGTTAGGAATTCCATACAGCACGCCAACTGCTGGAGGGGTCCATGGGCTGGACAGCCTCACAGGAAAGCGGGGTATCTACCACGCAGTGACCTCGTGCAGCGTCTCTTCTAAGCGGGAAGGCAGCCGGTGTCCTGCGATCACTGCGGTTTCTGGGCTTCTACACTCAGGAGCCTTCGGTGAGACAGAGACCAAGGCCGGCAGGTGGGTCAAATGCACCAAAGGACATCTTAACACACAGTCTTCTGATGTGGGGGCCCCAGATAGCCCACACTTCCATGTCCCGTCCTCTGCCTTTGTGGGGGCCGTTCCATCTTCCAGAAAGCTATTCGTAGCTTCTCTTTCAATATCTTACTTGATTTACAAGGCTCAATGCCTTGGGGAAATTTTATCTGATCTTCTTGTTTAGAATGAATTGCTCTTTCCTTCAGGCTCCCACAGGGACAAGGCTCAAACTCCAGTAACATGCTTTTATCATCTGTCTAGGACTGCCATCAGCTCCTTACACATCTGGCTCTCCACGAAACTGAGGCTGACTCAAGGCAGTGATGCTAGCTTATCTGGCTTTGTCTGTCCCTTGCAGCCCGGGACACAACCCGGCAGCCAGGCTCCGTGAACACTCTCCGCTGTTTCAAACCTGAGCTCGGGGAAGTGCCTTCTTCTTCATCTCAGGTTACCTGAAATCCCTGCAGCTGGGGATGGCCCTTGGCAGCTGAATCTGGGAGGGTTTGAAACCTCTGGATGCTCCTGCTGCCCAGAAGGGTGAGAACGGCATTAACTGAACACCCAATATGGGCCACCCATGGTCTGGACCCTTTGCAGATGTCTTCTCACTTAATGCTCAAAACACTGCTTAGATATTAATGGACTTTTTACCAAGGAGAAAAATCAAGACTCAGAGGGATGAAAAACTTGTGTGGGCCGTGGCTGGAACACAGGCCTCACTCTGTCCGGAGTCTGGGCTCTTGCTACTAATGGTATTGCTGTCTTTAAAGGATGAAGCTGTTTAGCTGTGATTTTGTTGTTTTACTGATAGGAGGAAGAAAAAATACTGTGCTTCTTACAGCCATCTCTCCTCTCCTCCTGCCTCCCTCCCTTTTCCCTGCAATGAAGAGCTGCTTCTCTGCTCCCCCACCGGGGTCCTGGGCCTGCAGCCCTAAGCACAGCCTGACTGTGCCCCCCTCCTCTCCATAAGCTCTGTATTTACAGCAGCGCAAGAACAGCCAACAGAAGCAAGAAAGCTTCACGCTTTCTCTCTGCGCCTAAGTGTAATCAAATTGTGCTATTTCACAGTAATTAGTCTAGAATAAAGACAAGATGTGGGGGACAAAGCCTTTCCAAGGATGTTACAAATCTGTAAATCTTGTAAAATGGACTCCTTTTCCATGCTCCCGGGGTGAAGGTATGGACGGAGCACCCGGGATGCAGGGTTGGGGTTACTTCCTGACCAAGCATAGCCAACTGCCTCTCCAGGGGCCCCGAAACCACCCACCAGGCCAGGGCCGAGAGCCCTGGAGAGGGTGCTGTCTCTGCAAGAGCTGCTGTTGTTATGAGATAGGATTATACTAGTCAGCTCAGCTCTTTTCTGAAACAACATTTCCGAACTTGGGACTGCCTGGCCCTAAAATCCAACACATCTTGTTTGCCAGGGGGAGGGCAAGAAGATTTCACTGACCAGGAAGGACCAAGTGCCTGATTGGTAAACAGCATCCCTCCAACAGCCTTTGTCGACATTCTCAGGGAGGAAGCGGAGGCTGAGAGGGAGCCAGGAATAGATGAGGGCCAGGGCCAGGAGTGTGCCCCAGACGGACTCCTGTGCTCCCCGCTCAGCTTCTGGTAGCCATGTTTCACTCACAAGATCGCCCTGCCTCCAGGCCTTCCCTCACTGTCCCCTGTATGAACATATGCCTCTACATTTATCTTTTTCTTTCCCTCCACTCCATGCCTTGCAACACCAGTTAGGTTCTGGCCCGGACACCTTCCCCCCCTCTTTCTCTCCTTCAACAGACCTTTGATGAATACATGCTATGTCATGCTGACGCTGTACAGGAAACTGCAGCTGTAGTAGTGAGCAAGATGGAAATCGTTTCTGCCCTCATGAAGCTTACAGTCTAACCATGGGGGCAGGCACGAGCCGATCCACGACCCAACGGTCAGCTGCGGTTGTGGTGAGCACAAGCACTCTGAGAACATATAACTGGGGTCCTGGCTTAGTGGGAGGGGGTCAGGAGCTTCGCCGAGGAAGGAGCGTGTGAGCCCAGCTCTTCAAAAGGAACTGGACGGAAAGAAGGGGTGGAAATCCCTCAAGGAATGAAGACCCTTGTAGCTTCTCTGCGTCTCAGAACCACGTGTAACCTCCCTTGCCCCCCGACCCGCTGAACCAGCTTACCCAAGGTCAGGTACAAAGCCCCACACTGGTGGGACTGCACAGAAACCACCCTTCTGAGGAGCCCCGAGGAGCGAGTAACGAGAGCATTAACCTGTGCACCCCTCATGCCCCAGAAATCCTGCTTTTGGAACAAAATAATTGAAAGCAGAACAAACAGAACCGGAGGCACAAAGACGTTCACGGAAGCGCTATTTAAAATAGCCAACAGTTGGAAACAGTGGGAATATGAGGATATAGTAATGGCACAAATATGACGGAGCTCTTCAACTTGACAAGAATGAGGACTGTGTCAATACTTAGAAATTTGTGCAGAAAAAAATGGTCCATAAAAACGGCAGAAGAACATCAACCTGTGCATTCCTTCTGCCTGCACAGAGGCCTTTCACCGCTATCCTTCAAGGAGATCAAGTACAGCACATAGGAAGCCCTAGAATGTTTCCGTGGTTTGCCCTACTCTCTTGAATTCTGAATTCGATCTTACAGTTTTCTCAACCCCTTAATATCTTAGAGTTTGATTCTGAATCCAGTAAGTAAATTACCTCTTTACTACATCTCTGAAAAACGGTACCTAAAACTACCCAACACAGAACAGGTGAGTGTTTGTCAGAGGCTGAGAACCAGGACAGCGTTGAGCAAAGGGACATAAGGGAACTTTTTGGGGTGCCAGAAGTGGTCTGACTATGGTGGTGGTCATGCAACTCCAAGCATCTGTCAGAATTCATCAAATGGTACACCTCAAAAGTGTTAATTTTCTGTGTGTAAGTTCTATCTCAGTAAATCTGATTTTGAACACAAGCAGGCAGGGCCTGGTGGCTGAGCAGGTATACAGGTAAGGGGGACATGCCTGAGTGAGGTTTGGATCTTGATCCTGGTCTTGGGCTCCTGGGAGTACGGTAGGTGCCCTGAACATTGCTCGGGAGCGGAAACAGGAAATGTGGGGAGCCTGACGTTATCTACTTGCCTTCACACCTGCTCTCTTTCTCCACCCTGCTCTGTGCCCAGGAGGCTGAGCTACACGGTCTGGATCAATGGGCTTCGTCGGGCTCTGGCTGCTGGCTGGTCTCACTAGTGGGAGGAGATGGGGGGCGGGTGGTGGGGTGGGAAGAGAGTGAGGTCTGCAGAGTTGGAAAATTTTTTTTCATGCCAAGCGGGAACATGTTGAATGCCTTCATCATTTTGGCTAGTCTTTTGTTCACTTGTTTATTCCTATTTTACAGACGAGGAAAGTCATCTTGAGGAGGTCGAGTCCTCAAGACTCACGTGGTACAGCAAAGTAATGGCAGAAGGTCCATATGGACAAGGTCCGCTGGGCTGTAGAGTCTGGGCACCTACCCTGGCTCCTCCCACTCCAGACACAAGCAGCCCCCACTCCACACAGGCAGCTGTCTTGTTAGAAAAGCCTTTTCCCACAGAGCCCAAGTCGGCCCTCCTGTCCTCTTCACCCTGAGGGCCTGGTTCTGGCCTCGGCAGCGCCACGGAGCAAGTCAGCCCCTCCTCTCTGCACGGTGGTACTTCAGACAACGGCAGACAACCATTTTGGGGGGTTGGAGGATATTTGGGGTCTGTTAAAAGAGAACAATCTATATATATCTTGCTATTAGCAGTTCCCACTGAGCAGGTGAAGGAATCAATCTTGGAGAGAAAAGCTTTACTACAGGATCCTGTATCTTTATCACTTTTTCCTCTCCCTAAAAGATGAAGTTCAATCATCTCCATTTCCCATGCTGTGAGCGAACAGCCCGCTGCCTCGGAGAAGTCGCGGTGAGCGGCGCCCCTCCCCTGCAGGGTGCGTCGGGACCTAGGAAGGAGGAGGTACTGTCCACGGTCATCTCAGGCCTCCACGTCAGTGGAAAGCGAGGCCCGCTCTTTGTGTGGTTAGCAAGCCCTTTTCGTCTCCAAGTCCAAAGGCCTACCCGGCAAGACAGGTGCGTGCAGAGTCCTCGAGGTACGAATCCGCAGCTCTTCCGTGGCGCTCGGTGTCTGCTTTTCACGCAGAGATCCAGAACGCCAGGGAGCCTGTCAGTTCTAGCTGCATAGAAAACAACAACTTTTGTCCTAGTTAAAGAAATGACATGAGGCACTTTTTGGTAATGATTCTTCATGTGGCCGCTTCCCTGGAACAGCGAGACATCCCTACAAATGTTTTCTGACAGGTCCCCCTGGTTGTTCTGTCAGCTGCCTGTGTGACGAACACAGGCCGGGAAGCCTGCAGGCACCGCACTGAGACAAGGCCGGTCCAAGTTCTCAGTCAAGACCTACAAATACTCTTCTACATGTGATGCTAATAGTACGAATAATACTATCAATTATAATAACAATAGTATCTAATATGTATTGAGTGCTAACAGTGCTGGGCAGTAGCCTAAGTACTTAATGCAAATTATTTTTTTTTTTTGAGGATTTATTTATTTGAGAGAGAGAGAGAGAGTGGGGGAAGCGGAAGAGGGAGAGGGACAGAAACTCAAGCAGACTCCATGCTCAGTGTGGAGTCCAACGTGGGGCTTGATCTCGTGACCCTGAGATCAAACCTGGGCCAAAACCAAGAGTTGGATTGGACGCTTAACCCACTGGGCCACCCAGGCGCCCCTCTGCAAATTACCTCTTTACTACAGCTCTGAAAAACGGGGTGCTGGAAGTGGTCTGTGTTTTGACTATGGTGGTGGTCATGCAACTCCAAGCATCTGTCAGAATTCATCAAATGGTACACCTCAAAAGTGTTAATTTTCTTACTGGAATTTTGCAACAACCCTGTGAAGTAGCCACTATTATTACCCTCATTTTACAGATGGGTAAACTGAGGTCGACAGAGGTTAAACAAACTTGCCTAAAGTCACAAGGCACGTCAGCAGCAGGCGGCCTAATTTCAGAGCCCATGATTTCTGAAGCACGCCGCTACAAATTCCTCCTGGTGTAAAATGGGGGAATCATTCCAGCCACAGCCACTATAAGAACCTGAGTGGAAACAGCTTCAGAGAAGTTATGCAACTTGCCCAAGTTCACACTGTCAGCAAGTGATGGAGCTGAGCCTGAGTGGGATCTTCTGATTCTATATCATCTGTTCAAGCCCTGAAGCTACATCATAGTGGCTGAGAGCACGGTCTTTAAAATCCTAGGGCCTTTACTCGTTTTGTGACCCTGGCTAGTTGTTAACTTCTGTGAGCTTTAGTTTCCTCTTCTAGAAAATAGAGAAAATAAAACCTACCTGACAGAATTGTCGTGACTGTTCAGACAGATGACATAATGGGCTTGGACCCATACCAGGCACCCAGCAAAAACTCAAAATACCAACTACTGCAATGGGAAAGTTTAAGAATGTGAACTCGAAAGAGAAAAAAATTTAAAAGTATCAGCTCCAGAGCCTGAGTGCCTGGGGCTGGGGAGACCACAGTCCTGCCATTTACCAGGTGAGGGTGGTGACTTACTCCAGCTCACTGGGTCTCAGTGTCCTCATCTGTAAACTGGGGAGACTAATTCATAGGATCCTTGGGAGATTTCAATGAGAAAACACAGGCAAAGTGCTGGGAACAGGAGGCGCTTACGGGCAGCGCACAATTATAGCTAAGGGCTCTCATTATTAATGACAAAAGTGGCCCCTATTATCTTTATTACACCACACTACGCTGCCTTTTGTGGTGAAAATGTTTTAAAAACAATTAACTGCTATAAAATAAAGCATTATTGCCGGGGCTGTGCAAGTTTCCTGGTTTGAACTTTTAACTAATCTTCCCCCCATATCACGCTCTCCCTATTTTGTTCTGCAAACAGATTTCTTATCTTCAGAAAATAAATGGCAGAGTATTCGAATACTTGAAGGCCTTCACAGGGAGAACTGGCCAGTAAAGCCAGGCACTCAGGGTCAATAGCTACCTCTCTGAACAGGTGTCCTTTGGAGACAAAAATACACATCTTGTCTCTGGCAGGATGCCCCAGGATTCTTAAAGGTCGTCCCTACATTACTCCCCCCTCCAAACCTGAGCAGCCAAGTAACACCCGCAGCGGGGAGGACAGCCCGAAGGCCTTGCCCCAGGCCCTGCAGCCCTTGTGGGTGGTTAAGTGCTGGCTGCGATTTCTCTATCTTCCTATGAAAGTAACTGCAGATGTCTCTGCAAATGAATGGAAACTTTCGAACTAAAAACCAAATGTCAAATGAATCTGTCAGGGTTCCCTCCAGATATGGCAGCCCTGAGCAGATAGCAGAAAAAGAACAATTCTTTCCCGCCCTGTTTTCACCTCCCCTGGTACTGGTGAAGTGATACGATTCTTATCTGCAGCATGATAGGATGTAGAAAATAATTACAAATGAAAAGGTTATTCATAATTTTTAAATGAGTTAATTAGTAAACCCAGTCAGACTCACTCATTACAGTAATTAATAATTGATTATACTTGAAATTAAACACAATTTTTCATCAAAAATCTAATTAAATATCTGTGCTTGTGCCTGTTGATTAGATCAGTTGGCCTGCTGCAAAAGTCTATGTTAAGGATATTTGTGCTCGGCTGAGACAATTAATTTGATTTTTAATAATTGATAGTTCCTTACGAGTGAGTCATCGCAGCCTGTGATTACGGCCAAGCAACAAGACACTCATCCCTTGGCCCCAGCAGCTGGAGGAGACCACGTACCGAGGCTGCCACCCCAGCCCCTGAGGGAAGGTAGGGCTGGGCCTTGCACCTGCGATGCGTTCACCGGCATCGGCTTACTCCAGCCTCACACGCAGCCTCCCGAAGTAATGGGTCACGCTTGTTTTCCAGATCAGGAAATCAAAGCTCAGAAAGAGAAGCGAGCTGCCCAAGGTGGGAGAGCAGCCAGGTGGCAGAGCTGGGAATGGAATCCAAGGCTGTCAGAGGCTCGGTGTAAGCTCCGAGTCTCCAGGGAACAAAGGGAACACCCAGGTCTTGCCAGTCTGACCTGGTCCTTGGATATGCAATCTATGGTCCAGTCCTAATGTTTCTGCAGAGGGAGGGTTTTATCAGAAAGCTGTGTTTATTCTGGGCAAGGACACACTATCAGTAGACTGACTGCTTGTAACAGGAGACACAAATGCTCCTAAATCGACCTCCCTGCTCTCCACCTACATTGCTACTCTCTCAGCTGAGGCCCTCGGCTTCTCCTGACCTGTTTATTGTGATAGGGCCTATCCTTCTTTCCTCTACACTTATCTTTCCAAAAAAAAAGTCTGACTACATCCTGCCACTGCTTAAAACCCTTCAATGACTCCCTATTGCCCATCCAGGAAGGTCTGTAACTTGGCCTCCAAGGTGATCTTCCCGATCTGACCAAACTCTCCTGCATTAGCTCTAATACCCTTCAAATGCTTCCAACACAGACAAGGCCTTACAACCACACTGTCCTCTCTCAAGTCTGCAGCTTCCCTGGTTTTGAGAGCAGCTCTCCGCAGGTCTACTGCTGGTTAACTCTGACTGCATCATCGCCCTTCCCAGGGAGCCTCCCCTAGTGCTCTTGGTGTTGGGTATTCCCCAAATAGCCCCTGAGCTGCCTCAATTCACTGCTGACATAGCTGTCTCCTCTTGTAAGCTACGGACAACTCAAGGGCAGGGACCATATCTTTAGCCCTGACATTTAGCACAGTGCCTAGCCCAAAGCAGGTACCCCATATGGTTTGCTGAAGGAAAAACAAAATTCACAAAATCATGGATTCAAACACTGTCAGTGTTGGAAGGAAAATTAAAGGCCATCCAGTGAAAAATCCCAGTCGTGCTTAAATCTTATCCTTGCTATGCAGTCATTGAGCTCTATTTGTACCCTTCCTATGACAGGGAGCTCACTACCTCCCAGTATATCCTATCTAAATTTAGATTGCTGAAGACTGACCCCATATTCTTATTACACGGGAGAAGAAGAAGCCCATGGGATGTAAAACAGAAGAGAGCTTATGTAATCATACAAAGATGTATTCTTTCTTCCTGAACCAGGCTACGTAGTAGAAACCTAAGTCTTCACCGCAAGCTGATGTCTTTATGCAGCCAACGACTTGACTTGTGATGCACAGAGACACTGCTGGTTCCGAAGTCTGCTCATTTAGGAAACATAGTGTCAAAGACAAGAGCTGTGCTAGTGGTTTACAGGGACACGGCTCAGGTGCCAGGAAGAAACTTTCATGCTGGGTGATGGTCCTGGGACGTTCAGGGCCCTCACCTGTAACCAGTTACCTCTCACTGGGCCTGGGTGGCCTCTGGCCTCTCCCAGTTTGGCTATTCCTTTTACTCACTGACCCACAGTAAGGATGGCAAATGCCTGGTATGTCATCAATACTCCCCACGCTGGTGACCACGACAGACATTACTAATCAAACACAGAGACCCTTTCCCACTGAGCTTGAATATAGCCTCAGGATCCTTCTTAACACAGCTTTCCAGGCAGCAACAGCTAACCAATCACAGAGAAGAGAAGAGACGTATGCCAACTTGGCCCTGGAGCCATGAAATTCTCTACATCAATCTTCACAAGGGGAAAAGAGACCTGGCGTATCAAAGAAGGCTTATTATAGCTCGAGACATATAAGGAGACCTCCCTGTTTGAGGGACTATCGTCTTCCTGATTACTTATTTCTATAAAATTCAAGAATCTTGAATGCTCCTTCCATGCTCAGATCCCTCCCGCTGAACAAGTGGGGGCCCACGTTTCCTTCATCATCCCCAGGACAGCGTGCACTACATCACCACACTGCCCGTTTTCATTCGCAATGACTCTGCCTATGACAGAGTCCCTTGCCACGGTGGACGGCACTCTGTCTTCCTCTGGCCTGTGCCAGTTACTTCTGTTTCTGGTTACTGGGTTTTTACTGGAGAAGTCCCCCTTGCTTATGGAATTATCTCAGAATTCCTCAGCATGGGTTGAAGGCCACCTCAAGCTGGCGTGACCTGCCTTAAACCTCAGAATGAGAGAATTTGAAGGCTGGAATGGACGGAGGGTTAAGCCAACCCCTTTGGATGTCTTTACTAACAGGCTGATTTACACAGAGGCAGCGGACTCTACACAACGCCTGCAGATCTCTTCAGAGACCGTCTTCCCTGGGAGCAGGCCGAAGACAGGGGCTGGAATGAAGCAGGAGACCGGGCTGTGTGGGAACTACATCAAAAGAGCACCCAGCTGACTGGCCTCCCATGCCAGGAGGCATTTCCTCCATCACGGAGGTGGCCTGGGGGCAGGCAGGCAGGCCAGTCAGAGCTGCTGGGGGTCTCCATGCGTCCTGTAGCCAGCGTTCACTGCTCACTGGGACCCGCTGCTCCTCAGCTGGGATTTCTCTGGGCTCCTAACCATGGCTCCACTCTGCACCTTGGCACCCACAGTCCCCTCAGACGGCCTCGCCACACCCTCACCTTCAGACATGCCTTCCGGGCTGAGGTCAGCAGAGTCCAGTCCAACCCCAGGGGACCCCGAATCCTTCCTGCTCCTCACTGCAGCTACGTGGCACCAGCAGGAGGAGCCTGTCATTTGTGGAGACGCCCATCTCCGACACTCACGTCCTGGCTCACCAGCTCAAAGGCCAGTCAGTGGACGCTGTGCCTCATGCTAAGCTTCCTTCTGGGCATCGTGCAGAGAGGAGAAGAGGATCCCAGAGAGCTGGCCATGACCGGCTCGGGGGTGGAGGCCAGCGCCCAGGGCTGCATGGCTCACCCTGCGCGACGGTCGCACCAGCTAGATGCCTGCAGCGTGTGCAGGTGTGTTGGTCGCTGCCCCCTGGGCGAAGGGGAACGAAGGGAAGCTGGGCCGAGGGAGGTGCTTACCCACGAAGTACGCCAGCAGGATGACCAGCGTGGCGGAGAGCACAAGGGCGCTCAGGGCCGCACACTTCCAGTTACAGTACTTGGAGGGCTTCTTGAGGCTGAAGGCCGGCCGGGCGAAGGTGCTGCGGGGCAGGGGCCGGGGCGGGGGGGAGTACACCGTGCTGGACGTCAGAGGGTACCCTGGCGACGTGGTGCAGAAGAGCGGCGAGGTGCCTCCCGGCTTGAAGAGGAAGTGCCTGTGGACGGAGAGAAGCCCGAGGGTGTCAGGGTCTGCGGACTCCCCGGGACCCAGAGCCACCTGGAGGACAGAGGCGGCAGTAGGAGCATGCAGAGGAGCCTGGAGACAGTCGCCACGGAGAAGACGGGGCAGACGGAGAGGAGGAGAATCACGTACCGGACCACACAACAGGGCACACGAACACACGCTTCCACGGAACACGGATGGGACAGCCCTACCCATGG
This sequence comes from Halichoerus grypus, assembly GCF_964656455.1. NCBI lineage: Eukaryota > Metazoa > Chordata > Mammalia > Carnivora > Phocidae > Halichoerus > Halichoerus grypus. The sequence goes on from NC_135722.1 coordinate 57,335,565, forward strand.
GGAACCCCCCCCCCACCCCACCCGGGCCAGGGCAGGAGGTGTTTCCAACCCCACAGAAGGCTGGCTGTGGAGACCCCTTTCCTGGGAAGGGATGGGGCTGAGATGCTGTTTCTTGGGTATTACACAAGCTGTTCTCTAAAATTATCGGTACTAACTTGGAAAGTATCTAAAATCATGTTCTGTGCCTTGGAGATAATGGAACCTAAATTTTTCTTCTCCCTCCCATACCTACTTTGCCAGTGTGCCTCGGTGGAGGCATGAAATACCATTCTTTGTGAAGGGTGTTTAGGGGGTGGGAACCAAGAAACCACCATTAAGTTCTGTCATGGTTGAGTCTCCCAGTGGCTCTTATACAACCAATGGTAGCAAATGCTTTCAGAAGCCAGACGCTACCTTCCAAACCCCTGGGGAAAGCTGTGTGGGACGAGAGATGGGCAAATGCATCCTACAGCCTAGCTACAGTCTTTAGGGCAGCGTGGCATGGTCAAAGCGCATGGTTGTGGCCAAACTAGGTGTCAGGAAATCCTCCACAGCTTGCCTTTAACCATGGCCATGGGAGAATTTGTACACAGCCTGGGAAATGGGGTGCACTGGTTGCATTGCATCCCCTGAAATCTTAGAGCAATCTTGCACCCAGAACAGATACTCAGGGCTACAAGACATACGACATAGGGCCTGTGCTGCATAAAAACTGCTACGAGATGGCTTTCAGAATGGCAGAGGCAGCCGATGAGATGCTGGGAGCTGCATATTAACAAAGCTGCTGTTAATATGCTGAAGCGAGGGGATTCCAAGGATAAACTCTTGCAAGCTGAACATGGACTTTGGGATGGGCATGCACCATGACATCATCACCTCCCGCAGGAGATCCCAGGGAAAGGTCTCAGGGTCTGCATGCAGGTGCAGGGGCCAGAGGGAGAGCAAACACAGAGAGGAGGACCATGGGGATGTCACCTACCCGTCACTGTAAGCCCCATCATGGCGGGAGGCGCTGAGAATGTCCATCTCAATGAGGTTGTCCTGCAATGTCCCTAGGAATGGCTGCTTGCCTAGGTTTCTACGCACAATGGAGACATGAATGAAGCAATGAGTCATGCATCGATGAAGGGGGATAGTAGAGAAACACATAAAGTAGCTGTCTGGCGCAGCTGTACGTGAGACCAGCGGGACACGGCTGCCAGGCGATGGGTCTTGGTGCAAGCCACATGTGCAAGGGGTCTGCCTGGCACAGAGCATCCAGAGGGAGCATTCTCTATACGAACCTGAATGTCTGACGGTTGTGGCCACCCAATCACAGCTTCCCCTGATCAAGACTGATGAAGTCTCAGGCACTGAGCTAGGCATGTTACATCCATTCATCTCAAATCTTCAAAATAGGCTAGGAAGGCATGCCCCCATTTTACAGACGAGGACACCGACATGTGGAGAGGTGACAGGATTTGCCAAGGTTACCAGCTAGTGAGGCTAAATTCAGGAGTCTGAACTCAGGTTTATCTGTTTCCAAAGCCTGTGCTTTCTCTACTTGAGACGGTGTACGTCTGTTTAAACAACAGCTGAAGATACTTTGTGAGTCCAAAGAAAAAAAAAAAGACAAGTGTTTGGGGCCATTTTCTTCTCAAGCAGTGGTTCTCAAGTTCGAGTAGGCATCAGAATCATCTGGAGAGCTGCGCTTTGCGGAGGCCCACCCCCAAAGATTCGGAGTCAGGAGGTGGTGGTGGGGCCTGAAGATCTGCGTTTCTCACAAGCCCCCAGGTTGATGCTGATGACATTTAGAGGGCCAAGGTGCTTCCGCAGAGCAGGGACCTCAGTGATGACTGAGTGGTGAGGCTGGCACCCCTCAGAAGACAGAGGAGGGGGCTTTGGCCCCCTCAAGAACAACAAGGGCAGTGCAGCGTTTTGTGACATTACTATTTCTAACGCAGAATGAGGAGAGATGCACTTGCCCTTTCTGGCCTCAGCCATGCCTGCTAAGTGGTATGGTTCACACTTGGGTGCGCTGGATCCTGTTTTCTGGTATTTTCTAGGACTGCTGCCCCCTCACTTGAAAACCGTGTACGGCATCATGTTAAACAAGCCGGTGTGGCTTCAGCCTGCTGTGTCCACCTCCAGGAAGGGCTACCTGCAGAGAGCTAGCTTTTGAGTCCAGCCCTGCGAGGGACCTTCCTGCCCACTTTGACCAGGTCTTGAGAACCAGAGAACCCAAATTCAAGTCCCATTCCTGCCTCTTTCTTGCTGTGTGACTTTGTGTAAGAACTGCAACCTCTTCTGATTTTACACTTCCTTCATCTGTAAAATGGGGATGATGATACTAAGTTCACAAAGTGGATGTAGGGCCCACAGAGTAATGCTAGAAGAATTTATAAGGGCTGAACAAAAATTACTAATGCTAATTGATGTATATTAGTAGTAATTTATGTAGCATGAGTACTAATACTAAGAAATATTATGAAAGTACTAATGCTAACCTACTCTACGTCCACCGTATCTTATTCATTGTTCTAGAACACCATATTATCTAATTACTCCCCACAACAATCTTACAAAGTCAGTGCTATCATCTTTGCTTTGTAGGTCGGCAAAGTAACTTTTGCCAAACTCCCAGCATCTCATCTCAGAGAAGTAACTTTTCGAAGGTCCTATCACAGAGTAAGCAAGTTGCTTACTCTGTGATAGGACCTTCGAAAAGTTGAAGGGTCTGTCTGACCCCAGAGCTCAGGTCCCTGGGCCTCATAACCCTGTGTCACTGCTCAGCCTGGGGGTTTGTCCCCCGGCCAGCCTTACAGATGGGAATGAGGAGGGGCTGTAAATACTTTCCCAATGTGTCATTTCATGAGCATCCTCGGGGACAGTGAGAGCACAAGGCAACACTGTTTAGCAGCCGGAACCACTGAGTCCTGCTGTGGTGGTGGGGACCTCCCCTTCCAGAGAGGTCTGAGCTGCCTGGTGCCCAGGCTGTTCTGGTGGTGTTCATGGTCCCAGGGCCTCGCACAGTGTCTGAGGGGAACTGCAGGGGTGTGGAAGCCCTTCAGAGTGGCCTCATTTCTGCCCCTGCCATTGGGCAGGTGAGTCTGTCTGAGCAATCATAAACTAGGATGATCTCTTCTTATGGAAGCTACAATATAATTTGGATCGCGCTACTTCTCTGCTCACAACCTTCCAATGGTTCCATGAGAATAAAACCATGGTCTTTACCTGGGCATACGAGATCTGGCCCCCTGCTACCTCTCCAACCTCACTTTCTGTGCTATATATACACTGGTCTCCGTGCTGTTACTCCAAACAGCTAAAGCCTTTGTCGTCATTTGCTTGAACGGCCTTCCCCCAAATATCTGCATGGGCCATTCCTTCCCTTCTCATAGCTAACGGTAATAGCTCCCACCCTGCTCTTCCTCAATTACCCCTGGCCCCTTGCACTGCTTTAGTTTTCCACATAGGCCTAGATGCACACACACACACACACACACACACATGTGTTTTTTCCCTATTGTAATTTCAGTCCTGTAAGGGTAGAACTCTTATCTGCCTTGTTCTCTGCCCATGTGTCCAGAGTCTAGAAGAGTACCTGGTACACAGTAGGAGACACTCAATAAATATTTGCTGAATACTGTGAATGACGGGTATACAAAGGGAAGCATATCACAGGCATACAGTTGGTGTTTAATTGAGGCTTGCACAGGTGTTTTATTATTATTTCCCCCATTGCCTCTAGTTCAGGAGGGAATTTCCAGTCTTTCCACAGTCCATATGGCCCAGCCTGAGCAGGTCCTTACCACCCCTGCCCAGAGGGCCCAGAGGCAGTGGGAGCTTATCCCCGGGCCCCGAAGCTGGTTGCATGGCACTCTCCCAAGTATGCCTGGGAATCTGGCCTGCATCGTTAGGCTAGGACTGTGCGCTCAGACAGTCACATGTGAACCTTAAAACCCAGCAGAAACAAATAAACATTTTCAGAGAAAAAAACACATGAAGGGTTAAAATCGAAATGTTAATAGTGGAATTTTCCAATGTCTGGATCAAGAGTGGTTTTTATTTTTACTTCGATGATTTAAAGAGAGACAGCAGGCCATTCTCTCCTAAAAGGACACACCTATTAGGACAAGGGAAGAGGCGGTGCGCTACGACAGAGGGTTTCTGGAGCGACGGACTGCATGAGACCCCCTGAAAGAGCTCCCACCCTCATGCCAACTCAGGCGTCCGGGGGGACACTAGCACTCGCTGAAAATGCTGCCAGTTCAGAACGCTACCACTACCTTCAAATACCCCGTTCTGTACTTCTGAAACTCAGTTCTGAGTCAGCTGGGCCCCAGGTGATTGCTGAGGAAACGGAGGCCCAGAGAGACAGGCATCCTGCTCCCACGCACACAGCAAGTCAGTGGCAGAGCTGAAACTAAAACCCAGGCGTCTGGACTCCCAGTTCAATGCTATCCCCTCAATTTCCTGTCCATCACCTGTTCCCAACTCTGAGGTTCCAGTTCTTCTGAAAAACAAAAGCTACGAGCGTTTCCTAATGGAGACCCTTGCTGCTGAGGCCCCCTTAGGTCACAGTCGTGCACGGTCTCCGGCTCACTGCGGCTGGGAACTCCGGGATGGACGCTGGAGTCTCATGACCCTCACACCGGTGGGTACTGTTATCTCATTTTCAGATACAGAAACTGAGGCCCAGACAGGCTGAGTGACTGCCCAAGATCATACAGCAACCAAAGGGTAGGGGTGGGACTCAAAAGCACATCTCTCCGACCTCACTGCCCCCCACTGCCTCTCGGAAAAGAGGGGCACAGTCCCTGGAGTGGGGCACAGCTAAGCACAATACTGCTCCTACGGCTCTTCTTAGCATGGGGAGGGGACCAGCTCCCCTCTAAGCCTCAGAGGAGGCCACGGGCAAGGCCCCCGAGCTGCCTGAAGCAGGGGCTTCCAGTTCCAGCCCGGGGCAGGCAGAGCTCGCCTTCCAAGGACAGAACAAGTAGCTTTTGGGAAGGAAGTGGCTGGAAAGTTGCAGTGCCCAGTCCTTTAGACTGCCCCGCTCAGCAGCCCATCTTCTCACCATGAGCCTGCTGTCCTGGCCCGTGCTTCACCCTCAGAGCCCTGGGACAGCCACGCGGTAGAGCAGGCCAGGCATTGCGCCCACATTCTGTAGCCAACAGCCCCAAGGTGTGCAAGGCGTCAGAGATTTGGCCAAGACCACGAAAAGACTTAGTTCTAGGGCTAGCATTTTAACAAATGAATGAACAAAGAAACAAAAAAATGAACTGGGTCTTCCAGGTCATAGTGATCCTTGTAAAAGGCCAATCCTATAATGTTAACTAGTGGCCCCGCCTTCTGCCTTCCTTGGGTCCCCTGCTCACAGGGAGAAGTACGACCTTGTCTTCCTGTAACTCCAGGCCCTCCATTGCTGACCCTCACTTACATGCATCTCCATGAGGCCCCCTGCCCCCCCCACGTCTGAGCCATCTCTCCAAGACACTAAGCTCTCTCTGTGCCTTGCACAGCTGCCCCTCATCCCAGGATTCCTTTGTCCCCTGCAAACTCCTACCAATGCCTGTCTGAATAATCAGGAAGGTGGCACTGGAGAATGGCTAGGTGCATGGGCTCTGGAACCAGCTGGCCGGGGTGGGACATGTATTGGCTGTGGTTCCTGAGGCAAGTTACTTCACTTTCCTGTCTTCAGATTCTTCATCTCCAAAGTGGGGATGATGATAATCTCCTACCCATGCAGAACAGTTACCACAGCCATCCTGACTGTTATCCTTCGAAGGGCCTGCTTATAAAGTTGGCCCTGGGCTGGTATCTGGGAACAGAGGTCTTCAGGAGCGTTCTAACCATTAACTGATGAGTAGCTGATTCAGGGTCTAAACTGTGTGTACAAACAATATGGTTTATGCTGAGCACTGGCTTTTCTTCTGTGAGTTTGGAATTTGGGCCTTTGCCAGGTAGGAGGTGCCGGTGTGACCAGCCCCCAGTAGAAACCCTGGGTGCTCAGTCTCTGATGAGCTTCCCTCTACGGAGCCCCAGTAAAGGCCCCATGAGTGCTTGGTATGATCGTTCCTTGATGCCCCCACGCAGAGGGAGCCACACCCTCCTCTCTGCTCAGAGCATCCCCCCTCACCCCACGAGTCACAGTATTATCCAGAGTCCCATCTTTACTCATTCACTTATGGGTCTGTCTTCCTTACAAGGCCATGAGCTTCTTATTGGACTGTGGTTGTGTTTTCTGCAGGCCTATGACTGAATCACCAGACGACAGGGACGACTGTCCGTCCCAATTTCCTGCAATGCTTAGGAGTTGGCCTGGCCCACTAGAAGGTGCTGTGTGCTATTCTGGGAACTATACCAAGCCTGGGTTGGTAACCACCAGGACGGCCTCCCATCCCTGAGGGGTGGGCAGGGCTATTCCCCAAATTGAGCAGGACCACAAAATGGGCCTCAGGCTCCCAAACCAGGCCTGGGATCAGATGAGCTAAAGCAGGGGTCTGGCAGACTTGCGCCCTGGCTTCCCCTTCATCTGACAGGAGCCCGACAGGTTATTAATCAGACAATCCCTATGAAATCAATTAAGCATTTGATGCTGCAGAGCGTGAAGAAGTGGACCAGGGTTTAGTGGACCCTGAACATGTGGATCCCACCAAGATGGACCACAGATGCACCTGCAGGCCTCAAGGCAACATGTGACCCCCGCTCTAGGAAGCACAGGGAGGCCCGGTCTTCCCCCTGTGGCCTCCATTACCCCTGGAGAGGGCCAGAGGCAGTGGGTTAAGCAGGTCCTCCCTCTCGCTTGTCCTCCCTGCCCTTCTTTCCTTCCAACATGAAATCTCAACCCCTCCTGGTTATTCTGCCAGCTCTTATGCTATTTGCTCAGCTATTTACTTTTGACTCTCCACACGACTCAGTTGGACAATTAGAGAAGGGCCTGTGACAGTTTCTCTGGCATCAGGGGGCTCCCCATTCTCGTGGGGCTTGGTAATAGCTGTTGACAACAAACCACCTCAACTAGGCCCTGCTCTCTTGGGCTTCTAGGCCTTCGATGAGGCTGTGCAGCCCCCATGCCCTTCCTTCTTCCCAGCTCCCCCTGGGGACTCCTACTTGCTGTCAGTCGCACGGCACCAGGCCCACTGGGAAGTCTTCCCTTTGGCCCACTCAAGTTATGCATAGCTTTTTAAAGATTTTTTTTTTTTTTTTTTATTTATTTGAGACAGAGAGAATGAGAGAGAGAGAGAGCACATGAGAGGGGGGAGGGTCAGAGGGAGAAGCAGGCTCCCTGCCGAGCAGGGAGCCCGATGCGGGACTCGATCCCGGGACTCCAGGATCATGACCTGAGCCGAAGGCAGTCGCTTAACCAACTGAGCCACCCAGGCGCCCCACGCATAGCTTTTTATTCATTTGTTCCGTCATTCATTCATTTAGCCTGCGTTAGTTTTCCAGCACCCATCATGTGGCAAGCCGTGTTGCCTGCCGAAAATCCAGAGGCATTAAAACTGATTCACTGTGTGTACCTCTATCACAGCATTTGTCCCACTGCAAGAGTCTGTGCTCTTAAACATCCTGCCTGCTGGGCACACAGTAGGCACTCAGTGAGTATTTACTGAAGGACAAGCACTACATGGTAAGCAGTTGAGCACGTACTGTGTGCCAAGACATTTGCAGACAGTATCGTATATAATCGCTACAGGAGCCTCAGGAGGCACTACGGTGGGTTGGAAGTGGCTGAAAATCCTTGGGCACCTCTCCCTTTGAGAAGTGGGGTCTGTTGTTCCTCTCCTGGAAGCTGGCTGGCCTAGGACTGCTTTGGCCAACAGAACAATGGCAGAAGGGACGCTATACCATTCCAGGCCAAGCCTTTAAGAGGATCAGTGGCTTCTGTCGCAGTGCCATGGAGCTCCAAGCCACGGAGTATGAAGTCCACTCCCCACTGGAAAGACTTGGTGGAGAGGCCCTGAGACCACAGTAGAGGGTGAGGGGCCACTGAGCCCAGCTACCCAGCCGTCTTCTGCAAGGCTCCGCATGTGAGTAAGGCCACCCTGGCTCTTTCAGACTGCCCAGCTAACAGCTAACGCCGCTGACTGACCGCCACTGACACCACAGGGAGACTGGCCCAGCTAGCTCTTCCTGAGCTCCCGCCTCACACCGCGAAGTATAATCAACTGGTGGTTTTTTTAAGCCACCAAGTTTGACAGGCATTTGTTATGCAGCAAGAGATAATCACAACAGGAAGTTACTAATATTTTCTCCCTTTTAGAGGTGAAGAAATGTAAGGTCTAGGTCCACAGCTAGTGAGCAATGGGGTGGGGATTGGAGCAAAGGATGTCTGACCCTAAAACCTGTGATATGAACAAGTAGCTTCAGCGAAAGGACCATCACTTATGTTCTCAGAACATCAGGGCCAAACTTCCTTCTCCAAAGTAGAGAAAAGGTACAACCTGCTGTTTCCTCTCAACTCCTCTGGTGAGTAGGAGCCCAGTAAGTATTTTTTTGTGACTTTTTTTCTTCACAGGGTTGATATGGGAAGTAGATATGTATGAAAAAAATGGGAAATCATTTTTATAGTATGTCTTTTCATGCCAGGCACTGTGCTTTATGTTTCTTACATGATATTTCATTCACTTCCTCCCAGTCTGAGAGGCATGAATTCTTATCCCACATTACACAGGGAAATCAAGCTTCAGGGCTATAAATGAACTTGCCGGGCCAGTAAGTGCTAAAGCCAAGACAAGAATCCAGGTCTCCTGACTCTAAAGTCTGCTCTCTTCCTTACATCACCACGCTGGTCAAAATTACATGTGATTCCATCTGCCAGATGTGACACTGATCTCTCTTAAACGTTGTTGGTTTTGTGCCACCAACCAGTAAAGGTCAGTATTAAGGTCCAGCACTCTGTGTTATCCATTGTATCAAGCACCTCTCCCAGTTTTAAGCCATCTTCAGATGCACAGAACTCTGGGGTCACAGAGAAGGCCCATCTCCAACATTTCTTCTGGGTTTTTAAGAATAGGTAGGACTTTGCGAGACCCAGAAGTGAGGAGGGCAACTCTGGCAGAGCGCTGTACGAGAGCACGTGCAAAGGCACGGGGGATGAAAGGGATGGGCGTCTGGGGAAGACTGATCCACAGAGATGTATACTCCTATACACGTACACATACTGAACATTCAATATGTATATAATCATATCTGTACGGACTTATATGGAAGAGTACAGATGAGCAGATATATGCCAGCATGTTAACAATGGTTACCATTTGGTGGTAGATATACGTGATTTTTTCTTTGTTCCTAAGTGTTCTGTAGAACATTTATTACTTGAGTGATAAAGCATAAAAGAAAACAAAGTTCCCTGTGGTCTATGCATGGGTGTGGGAGGACAGAAGGTCAGAAAGGCAGGTGTCAGCTGGCTGATGAAGCAAGAGAGGTCAGCTGGGACCACCTCGGCATCTCACACTAGCCATCAGGAAAACACCTGCTGCTTGGCCTCTATCTTCCTCTCCCTTGAAAAACCCGGAGAACCACCTACTTTGCTCCTAAGTGAGAAAAATGAACATCCAAGAGGAGGGAGTGGCTACTGGGTTCCATGCAAAGAATCAGAACCATCGATTATTTGCTGGCTTCTCTTAGCCACGTGCAGTCATTCAATAAGCACCCTGGAAATAATGGAGATCTGATTAAGCTACCCTGGGTGGGATGATGCAACTCTCTCACTGAGGAGAGCGAAGGAGGCAGAGAAGGACAACTCACACCTGATTGTAAAGGATGTGAACAGAATAATATTAATGAAGAGACTGGGGGTGAGGCAAGCTGGACGGTATCTCTGAGAAATTTGCTTCTGGAAAAACTGATTCCACAGGAGTAAAACATAAGATGGCACAAAAGGATGTTGATTTTCTTTCACTGGATCCCACCCGCTCGATGTGCAACTATCACAGCGATGTGCCAGATAGAGTCAGGTGGGTGCACTTTCCATGGATAGATTAATTTCACATCTTTAAATGTGGGATGGCTTCTGTCCTCTCCACAGATCACGAAGAGGGGTTTGAGAAAATAAAATCTAGGTTTCCCCGCTGCTTTGAGAGATAGGGTAGAAGGTGAGGAGGTTCTAATCGTGCTGCCTGGGCCACTTCAGCTTTAGAGAAGGTAGGGAAAGGCTCTGTCCCCCGAAGTCAACAGTGCTTCTCTCAGAGTGGTGGGATTATGGGTGAATCTAGTTTTCGTCTTTATATCTTTCTGCATTTTCTGCAGTGAGCTTGTATGCCTTTATAATTATTTAAAAAAGAAAACAACTCGTTTCCATTTTGGGAAAACAGTGGCTCACCAGAGGGAAGAAGGACAGCTATGGAACTGACCCTGACGGAAACCCCTAAAGGAAGCACTCTGTGAGGCTGGAAGAAGGCAGAGGAGGAGGGGGCTGGGCCAGGGGAGACCTGGAGAAGGTGGTGGTGGTGTAGGAAATAGCACTGCCCACGAGTCTCGCAACCTGGGTTCACATCGTAGCCGCACATCCAGTGTCCATGTGACCTGAGCTAGTCACTGACCCTCTCTGCGAAACTCCCAAATGGGGTCACAAATCACAATACCGCCTTCTTCGTGAAGCTGTGAGAATGACATCATATCTCAAGTATGAAAGTTCTTGCAACTAAAAGTTAGTTGATGATGTATCAGTGTTAGGGATTATAGGGTTTGGGGTATAAAGGAGATAAGTCCCTGGGAGGCGAGGGGAGGGGAAGGGAGAGGAGTGGAGAGGAGGGGGAGCAGATCCCAGTAGGGAAAGGCAGAGGTGTGGGCCGCCATCAAACGCTGACCAAGGGTCTGCTCTCTGCCACCTTTACACACTCAGCTCTCATCCACGATTATAGCGGCCCCTCCAGCCAGCAGCATCTCCACTGCACAGACCAGGAAAGGGCACAGAGGGCTCATACCTTCGTCTGCGGCAGGCCAGCCCCGGACCTCGGGGCTGCTGGATTCGCAAGCGCCGGCTCTTCCTGCCCCACGCCCCTCCCGCCACCGCCCTTCTCCACTTCTCCAGGCCAGCCCAGAGCCACCTCTCCGAGCATTGCCCCGACCCCAGCCTCCCAGACTAGGGAGGCGGGGGACCCCCGGAAAGGCCCCGCCGCCCCTGCGGCTCAGCCCCGCCCACCCCCCAGCCCCGCACCTGGTCTCCAGGGGGATGTTGCTGTTGAGCAGCCAGTTGTCCTGGGCGTGGGCCGGCTCCTGGGCGCCGCCGGCGGGGGGCTCTCCCGAGAGCGAGGGGTCCGTGGGGGCCGGGCTGGGGTTGCTCCTCGGAGTGAAGTTGCCCCGGTTCAGGGAGTTGATGGAGGCCGCGTGGTGCTGGTTGGGGGTGTGGGCGTGCGAGAGCGGCGGCGGCGGCGTCCGGAGCCGCGGGTGGTTCTGCAGGCCGCCCGGGTGATCTAGGGCACAAACACGCACGGTCAGCGGGGCCCCGAGCCACCGCCACGGCCACGGCCACAGCCACGGCCGGGCCCCAGGGCCACGCGGGAGCAGCCGGGCGGCAACGGGCACGGTGGGTCGTGCGTGTCCATGAGGTCGGGAGATGGCGGGCTACTCGACAGATACTTAATTGAGCTCCTACTATTTTCGGTGCTAGGGACACATCAACAAACAAAGCGGACAAAATCCCTGTCCTCGTGAAACTTAAACTCGAAAAGAGAGACACAATAAACAAGATAAAAAAAAAAAACCAACTAGCCTCTGACGTCACCCACTTTGCCCCGTTTCTTTGGTATTTTGGGGACGGCGTTTTTCAAAGTGTAGTCCCGGACCAGCAGCTTCAACACCACTTGGGAATTTGTAAGAAGTGAAAATTCTCGGTCCTGCCCCAGGCTTACTGAATCATGAACACTTGGGTGGGCCCCAGCAATCTCATTTCACAAACTCCGGGTGATTCCAATGGATGCTAAAAGTTGAGAAACCCTAACTATCTATAATGGTACATAGTAAATGAAACAAACAAGATAAGTAAAATACATAGTTTACAGAGGTGCTGATAAATCAGAGAACACATAAAGCCAGGAAGGGGCCAATGGCCTGGGTGTGTGGGGTCAATGGTGAAATTTTAGGCTAAGTGGTCAGTGATGGCCTGGGTAGGGGGTAGGAGGTGAACTTTGAGTAAAGGGAGTGATCCCAATTAAAAACCACCTGGGGGTTATTAAAAACTACCATTAACATTTATTGAGCACTTCCTATGTGCCTGGCACCATTCTGAGCCCTCTACATGTTTAAATCCAGCTGATCCTCATGACCCACTGCAGAGCAGGTGCTATTATTCTCCCCACTTTACAGACAAGGGAATTGCGATAAATCTTTTATTTACTCCCTTCAGCTACTTGGAACAATAGGTATTATTATCTCAGATCTATAGATGAAAAACCGATTTTAGGATAAAGCCCACACAGCGTCCAGCAAGCCCTTCAGAATGTGACCCACGCCTGTCTTTCCAGTCCTCCCTCTCCCCTCCGCTCCCACCACAACTTTCCCCCAAAGGCCAAGAGGTCTGCTGCAGCGACGTAGGGGCTGAAACCTCATTTCCAATGAGGACGGTCCCCAGGAGTGTGCGTGGTGCCTTCTGAAGATGTGCCATGCTGTGCCAGCAGGGGTGTCCCTTAATGGGAGGGGAGAGAAGAGAGCATGGGAGCCAAAACAGGCAGACAGCAGACAGCCTTGGACCAGGGAGAAAGTGAGAATAGCAGGGCCATTTGTTTATGTCCTCAGGCAGCACTTTAATGGAGACATTTGGAGCCTGGGACAGAAGCCAGCAACAGAAGCAGCCTCCTGGGCTGGCTGAGTGTCCCTCCTACCCTTGGACTTTTAGGCTGCTGGCTGCAGGCCAGGGCACCGAAGCAGTGAGAGGGACCGGACCACTATTGTCCAGTGCTTATCAGGAGGCCAGCAGAGAGGATGACCTAGCCCTTGCTCCACGCCCCTCCCCCGACCCCCCCCCGGAGTCAACCTCCTCGTGGCATGTTTACCTAACTGACACTGATAGGTGCTGCGCCGAGCATCTTCTATGGGTCCTTTTACAGCCTGAACTGTGCGAATGCTCACAACAACCCCCAGAGGGCAGTAGTATCATCAGTCCCACTTTATAGACTAGGAAGCTGAGGTTTGCAGAACTACGAAGCAGTCCTTATTAATCCAAAGCCTGAATTCTGTCTACCAAATCATGATGCTTTGCATCAAACACAGACACCAGCTCAACTGTCTCAGTCCATGGCCGAAGGCAGGAAAACCCCCCTCAGTACAGACGGCAAGCATCTGAGGTCTGGGTCAGGACAGGCTGGCCTGCAAGCCTACAGACCTCTGCTTTGTGACTAAGTGGGGATGCCAGGCTCTGGTAACGCTTTAGAACCACTGCCGAGAATCCTGAAATAATGAGATTTTAAAATATAAGACCACTGGTCATAGATCCAAAAAACTAACTTCTAAAAGGAAATTCTCCTATGAGGATAAGGAATGTCCTGGTCTGAATCCTCTCTATTTTTTAAAGCTCGGCTCAACTGATAACTCCTCCAGAAAGCCTTCCTTGATCTACCCTCCCCAAAGTTCTTTTTTCCTTCATTGAATGCTAACAGCCAGTAACCTGGACCACTCATCTTTTCCTTCTCCTTACAGTTGGCATACTTATATCCCCATCTTGCCTCTTCTGGTAGGTATAAAAATCCCTATTCCCTCCATGCTGGTGATCACAGGTCCTACAACTGACCAGGTGCTCGATACAGGTTTATTGAGCAAACGGCTCTTGTGAATGGTTTGGGCAGTCTATCCAAGAGAACAAACCTAGTGTGGAGGACATTTGTGCGCAAAAAGTCATAGCAGATCTCCCTGGGCTCTCTAGAGCACGGGCCTATACAGCCCTTTACTGACTCACCTGGATGCTTCAGGTGGGTCCTTTGTCCCCCTTCCCTACCCCTTCCATGCTGAGAACGCTAGGAAAGGGGACTTTGAGGTTTCCCAGGTTCCCATGGGAAAAGCTCCGTGTTTTGGGACTCACGACCCCAAAAAAGAGACATGACCTTCCTAAGGAGCAATTGTCTCCTCTGGTCTGACTGGAGTCTCCCCTCTGCCCCTAAGGCCAAGAGGGAGGATAGAGGGGACAGACATAGAGGGTCCTTCTTTTCTCCCCTTCCCCCTCTCCAATTTGGACTCCTATCTTGAGAGGGAAACTCTAGTTCACTCATTCAGCATTTCCTGAGTGCCAGGTCCGGTAAACTGGGTGTCGGGAATGCAGTGGTGAACGAAATAGAGATGGCCCAAGAGAGGCGCAACTCTCTGCTGGTTTCTACAGAGTGGCTGGGTGGCCTCCGGTAACTTACTTCACCTCCCTATTCCTTGGTCTGTGAAAGGGGGTACACAATCCTCCATCGCCGCTCTCTGGTGGATGAAAAGGCACAGCTCTTGTTCAAGTGCCAAGTACTTGGGCTTCCAGTGCTCCCTGAGGGATGGGACCGCGTGCCATGCATCTCCATATCCCTTGTCAATCTTTACAGAACGTGGGGGGAGACCACAGCAGATTAGCTGGGTGCACTCCTTGCTTGCACGAGCAATAGCCTCTCTCCTGCTCCCTGCGAGTGGATGCATTGGTACATTTGCAAAGCTGTGCTGTAAATTCCAATTTACACCCTCTTTTCGCAGATAGAGCCTCCAAGTATATCTCTGAATCAAGCCCAGATATGAGTCATTTTTACTGTTCTGCTGCACACCTCTGTTAGTAAAGGCCACTTGCTTATCTGAGTTTTGCAAGCCTGGTTTTCCATCGACTATTTTTGCTTCCTACAAGTTCTCAGATATATTTGCAGTTGCTGCTTCCCTCCGACACCTCAGACATTTTTTTCCATTTTATATGCACAAAAATCGTGAATGTTGAAGCCTCCAGAAGCAACTCCCTAAACTGAGATCATCATGGAGCTTCTTCAGGATGCCCTTCCAAGCAGGAGGTAATAGAAAGAGACTAGGCTTTGATATCAGGCAGCCCTGGGTTCAAGTTTTGGCTTTGTCACTTATAAGCGGTGTTAAGAGGTTAAGTTCCTTAACCTCTCTGGAGCTTCAGTTTTCTTACCACGAACTGGAGATACTACCTACCTTCTGGGGTTGTTATGAGAAGTAAATGAGATAATGTACATAAGGTGCTTATTAGCACAGTGCCTGGAATACAGTGATGCTAAACACTGGTAACTAGTAATTCCACGGTTACGATAAAGGCATGCTGAATGAATAAATTGTAAAGTGCTGAATCATCCCCATGATAATCACTCGACAGCATTTACAACAGGGGTTCCAAGGCAAAAAACCTTGAGAGAAAAAGAGCAAGAAAATATCTAACAGAAACGTGCTGTTCTTCTATTGCAGCCGAATCTTATTCTGGACTGCCCTCTGGCTTCCAGGAGCCCTGGTCTCAGGAGGGTGCCTGTAGTTCAACATGCATTTCAGAAGTGATGAGAATGACTGCAGCCTGACCCTTGGGACAAAATCAGACACATGGGGGCTCCATGTCTTCGAAGGGCCCCTTTCGGCATCAAATAAGCATATCAGAGCAAACCAAGGTGCTGCTCTGTCCTGGGTTCAGGTGCACTCTAAGGAGAAGGCCCTCGAGGTTGTTCAATCCATCAGCAACACTAAAGAGCCCTCTGCTGTGTGCAGAGACTGGATGAGTTTTAAGATGAGGATGAGCCCCAGCCTTGGCCAACAGCCGGTGTCTGGAGGCGTGCTGATGAAAGGTTTAAGAGCAGGGCTTGGGAGTCTTCCAGACCCAGGCTCCACCCAGGCTCTGGCTCTGATGAGCTACATGATTTAAGGCAAGTCCTTTAACTTCTCTGAGCCCCTAATTCCTCATCTGTAAACGGAATATATAATAGTAACAGTAATAAAAGGAAGAGGAAGAGGAGGGAGAAGGGCTACTGTAGACTGGAAACATGGCGGTCCAGAGCTGAGACAAATAGATCCCTGACTTTGAGCTGCTCGCAGTCTAGTAAAAAAGCAGGCACTCGGATACTACACACAATGGCAATGACGATGGGATTGCAATAGTTAACATTTACTGAGTACTTACTATGTGACTGGGTCTCAGTGTTCGAATTATTTAATCCTTATGATGCCCCTGCCATGAAGGTACTAGGATCATTCCCCATTTTGTAGAAGAGAAAACTAAGGCACCCAGATGGTAAGCCGTTTGCCTAAGATGACACCACCACTGAGTGATGGAGCCGGAATTCGAACCGGGGCTGTGGGGCTCCAGGGCCCACGCTGTTAAACACCCTGCTGTGTATATATTAAGTGAGTTGAGTCCGGTAAAGTGCTGATGACAATGCCTGTCACACAGTGAGCCCCCCACAAGTGGTGGCTCCCAGGATTCTTGCTAGCTTTCACTACAGCCCGCTGGAGCTCCATGGAGCCCCGAGGCAGCTGCCAGACCGACTGTTGGGGCTGGGGGAGGCTTCGGGAGAAATGACATGCGACCTGTGTCTAGCGGGCACGTGTGAGGGGTTCGGAAGCCTGAGAGAAAGCCAGCATGACCCGCTGGGGCCCGTGGATGAGCAGTGTGATGGCTGGGAGGGGCAGCAGCAGCCTGCGAGGAGGAGGCACTGGGGGGCGGGGGGCGGCGGTTGCCTGCAGGTGCCCCCGAAAGAACTTGGCCTTTCCCGGCAGGGTGAGAGGATCCCTGGTGGGCTTTAAGCAGGAGAGTGCCGTGATCACTAGTGTCTGAGGACGATTTCTGGTGGCCGGATGGAGGGTGAGCCAGGCAGGGACAGACCACAAGCCGGGCCCAGGCTGACTGCAGGATGCCTGCCCGCTAGAGAGGCTCCCGCCGCCTGGGTCATTATTCTTTTATGAGAGCACACTCAGGAGAAAAAGGCATGAACTTCCAGGGCTTTGGCTAAGGCACAGAATTTTAATGTGTCAACAGCCCTGCGATTGAAGGCCAGCCGTGGCTCTGTGCAAGGGTGCCAGGCTGGATGCCCACAGTCAGCCCCGCGAAACCGCTGACAGGCGCCCCGAGGTCTCCTTGCTCTGGAGTTCACGGCGACCCAGCGTGCACTGCAGTCGTTCATCGGGCCCTAAAGATTGTCAGATATGAAAGATGATGGTATTTAATTACCATAAAACACAAAAACTCCAGCTGCCTGCGAATGCCAACAGGAAGACTTATTTGGCTTCCATTAAAATGCCATCGAGCACCACTAACTCGGGACGGTGATGTAGCAGTGCCGAGAGCTCAGCTAATGAACCTTGGCCTCCACGACCAATTTAGAGAGGCCAGAAAGCTCTTTGTCACGGCAGTCGGCAGCCGGGATCTGATGGCCTGACTTCCAGCCTCAGCGCTGCGTCCTTCAAGCTGTATAATCTCAGACAATTGATGTAGCCTGCATTCTAGCTTCGTCTGTCAAAGGCATATGAAGGCAGCTTGCAAACTGTGTGGTCCTGTGTAAGAGTTGGAGACAACTCTCATCATCATCATCGTCATTATTATTTAAAGATTTTATTGAGAGAGAGAGAGCATGAGCAGGGGGAGCGACAGGCAGAGGGAGAAGCAGACTCCCCACTGAGGAGGGAGTCCAACACAGGGATGCAGGGACTTGATCCCAGGACCCTGGGATCATGATCTGAGCCGAAGGCAGATGCTTAACCAACTGAGCCACCCAGGTGCCCCTCACCATTATTATGATTAGCTTAGCCCAGAATGAATACAGACTGTGAAGTCCAAAATGGAACCACCGGTCTGAGCATGAGGCTAAGGCTGACTTTTTGTTCCCTCCGTGAACAAATGCTTTCTGTTCACTTTCATTGCTGTGAGGCTCTTTCTATGTCACGGCCAATGTGCAGCGTTTAGAAATGGTACTTGGCCTGAAAGCCCAGGTGGACTCATGGCAGGGAGGGTCCAGGGAAGCTGAGACAGTAAGCAGGAGTTTTTTTTTTTTTTAAAGATTTTATTTATTCATTTGAGAGAGAGCGCGAGCAGGGGGAGGGGCAGAGGGAGAAGCAGACTCCCCGCTGAGCCGGGAGCCCTACATGGGGCCGAATCCCAGGACCCCGGGATCATGACCTGAGCCAAAGGCAGACGCTTAAACATCTGAGCCACCCAGGCGCCCCCAGCAGGAGATTTTCCAGGGCTCCCCTTCCAGTTTTCTTGGCGAGAGGTAGAAAAGGGCACCCTGAGGTCACAATGAGGCTGTTTCTGCTCCTCATTCAGTCAGGGCAGAATGCTGGGTGAGCACAGACTACGAAAGCGCTTTGCATTGAGATGCAGTGATGAGAGGACCGTGTAGAACCGATGCACAAGCCTCACTGTGTGGGGCAGTGGTTCTCCAATGGGAGTGTCTGGAAGGAAGTGTTTTCTGGTCGTTACAAGGATGGGGAATCACGATGGGCATTTGGCAGGAGGGGCCGGGAAAGCCAGCACACGCGGGGCAGGCGACCCAGTGATCCTGAGGGGCGTGCGGTCCAGTCAGCACTTAGTGTAGTCCTCGTTAGTGAGAATGGGTTAACAGCCCAGTGTAGTCCTCGTTAGTGAGAATGGGTTAACAGCCCCCGTAAGACTGTTTTCTTCGCTTGCCTGCTCCACTCCCACCCCATCTGAGCTCACTCTGAGCCCTTCTCCAGCACAGGGAGCTGACTGCTAAGGCTTGCATCCCCTGGGCTCCCTTGCCCCCTGGCTTCCATGTAGGTGTGGCTAAGTGTTAGCACAACAGGGCACTGAAAGATGGGAGGAGAGCCATGTGGAGGTGACCCCTGCAGGGCAGCATGTGAGGCAGTAACTGGTCCTTCACGGCTACAACAGTTTGGAGGTAGAGTGGTCTGGGGAAGCTTCTAGGAAGAACAAGAACTTGAACTGAGCACAGAAGTAGAGATAGGGAAAGGGCATTCTAGCCAGGGAGCAAAGGCCCATAGGCTGAGAGCTTCAGGCTCCTTAAGGCAGCAAGGATGGTATGGGGGTGAAGGAGAGCAGAGGGAGAGGCTAGAGCCCACCTGTGAGAGCTGGGGGTACCTCTGGGAGCCTGGAGCCAGAGGGGCCACTTTAAGTATGCTTACGGGGCTCACTCAAACTTTTGGCCTTTTAATAAAAGCCAAATGTTAGTACTCTAACCAATATTCTAACCAGAACCCCCAGGCTTCATTAAAATGTACATGGGATTCCTCATCCAGCACTGAAAGCTCTCCGAGGGTGCGACTGAGGGTGAGGGACATCCTGATGCCTTTGCCTACACACTGAACAGAGGGTCAGAGTCCCTGTCAGACAGAGCTATTTATACATTGCTCTCGGTTCCCAGGGTCATGGCAATTTACAAACTAAGTCCACAACATCAGGACCTATCTTTCTAAGTGTGTGTACGAACACCTTGGCTGGGCCACCACTGAGCCTGGAAGAACTGGCTCCCAACCTACATTGGCCCAAACTTCATTCTTCGGCATGTCCCTATCAGCCACTAACTGCTGTGTGACCTTGGGCAAGGCACTTAACCTGGCTGAGTTCCAGCTTCCCCAACTGACAAGTGGTTGGGAATCCCCTCCATTTTGAAAATCAAGACTGTATGATTCTTGGCAGATGAATCTGGGACATTTGTTAATGAGCAGCTACTTACAAAGGATGTGCACGGCAAGTTGTGTATCGGATTGTGCTGTGTGATCAGGCACCAAAGAAGGCAGGAAAATGGAAGAGGAACATAGTGCTTCCTTCCTCCCGCCCTCTCTTCTTGCTTCCATTCCTTTTGCAAAGGTCACTCTGCACAGGCCTTGGGCTTGATACCAGAATCACAGAGGGATCAGACAAAGTCCCTGCCTATAAAATTGGAAAAGGCCACCTGCAGCCACAGGGGAGATTTTTTTCTGGGTACATGGCTTTCCCCCAACTTAAAGCTGTGTCCTGGGAAAGCTTTCTGGTTGTCAAATAAGTTTTCCTTCCTTCCACTGTCACTTTCATAGCCTTTTCAAAAATAGTCTGACCCTTAAACTGTTAGGTCAAGTCCCAAATCAACAAGAAACCATATTCGACAGGTAAGATAGGAGTGTGTGCATGCACGCGGGGGTGGAATTGAGTTCAGTGGGAGTCTGCAGTGTGTTTTCAGTGATGAGAAGCTCATGGAAACATAGTAGGTTGCATTCATAGAAGCAAAGCACTAGGAATGAGGGAGGTGGTGGGCATGCTGTGCTGATTAGCTGGAGTGGGTCCAGAGGAGGGATGCCTGGATTGTGAGTCATCCCAGTATTATAGAGGCTGATCCTGCCCTGAGGTCTCTGGAGGTAATGTTTTCCCTGGCTTCCTTGGATGGTGAAGGGTTTAGAAACTGTGTTCCTCCGGGTGTAGACAAAGGACCGATGCTGTTAGCCTAAAAAGGAGACGAGTTGGGGGAAGGGCTTAAAGAAAGAACGTATGTCTAGGAGTCCTGGTGAAATACAGAAATGCCTGATGGTCAGTTGTCCAAGTTCTGTCATTCATGCCACACAATCCATAGCTGAGAAATCACACACATGATTACACGGTGCTGTAGAGAGTCCTAGATTAAAGAACTGTCCCCAGCTTTGCCATGAACTCACTCCGTGACTTTGGGAAAGCCCCTTCCTCTCTCTGGGCCTCAATTTGTCTGCCTGAAAAATGAGGTTCCTTCCTCTTATAGATGATCTCCTGAGGCTCCTTGCAGCTTGTGACAGCCTGATTCCTCATGGCTTCCCTTGCCCCTTTCAGGGAATTTCCTGGAAAGAAGATGACATGTAGAACACTACTGTTGCCCCCAAACAGCTAAAGGGTGGAAGAAGGGGCAAACCTATTCCTTGGGGCTTTAGGACGAAGAATAAGGACAAAGGCCAGAAGTTACCTGGAGCCACCAGCAGTCAATTAAGGAAACCCTTCTTCCTGCCAAGCTCTGCAATTGGTTGCCTCCCAAAACAGTGAGCTCCCTGTCGCTAAAGCGGCAGCTTATATAGCGGGACTCAACCTCTTCCCTGCACTCCAAGCCTCTCCCACTCTGGCAAAATACACACAGAGCTAAACCTCATGCCTCCCTGCTCCCCGGCCCCCAATTCTACCTGCTCTCCTAAGCTCCTGATCTCACCACCACCAGCTGCTGCCAGAACCACCCACCCAGTCCACCAAACCAGACCTTAGGGAGTCACCACCGCCTCCTCCCTCTTTTACCAGATTCTCACCGCTTCCACTGTCACTACACTGAGGCCGGGCCACAGCCAAAACCGGCATCCCAGCCCACAGGCTCTCCCATCTCCAATTCATTTGCCAACCGTCAGCAGGAGTGAGCTTCCTACAAGAAAACAATCTCACCACTCCCTCACGATAAAGCTTCAGTGGCTCCCCAGTGCCCACGGGACAAGACCCCTCATCATCTGGCCTGAGCCCGCCTCTCCAGCGCAGCACCCACCGCTCTCCACTCCCCTCTTTAAAAAGGTGCCAAAGTTGACAGGTTAATTATAAACCACTCATGAAATTGCTCACTGCCTGTCTCACATCCACGGCTTTGCACATGCTGTTTTCTTAGGCATGAATGCCTTTCTTTGTCCCTTCACCTGGTTAACTCAGATTAGGAGTCACCTTCTCTAGGAAGCCTTCTCTGACCACCACTTTCACCCCCAGTGGGGCTCAAGGCACCTCTTCCGGGCTCCTCCAGCCTCCAGAGCTCATCCTGAGTTATCATACTTTGTTTGCACATCTGTCTCTCCTACCATACTCTGAGCTCTAAGGGCAGAGGTCTTATCTTAACATGTCACGGGCTGTGAGGCTAGAAGCAGATGACTCTTCTCTCTGGAGTGCATGGCAGGATCTCTCACCCACGTGCTGCCACTGATTCTCAAGGGGCATGGTGTAATTGGGGCACTCTGATCTTTCTCTTTAAACTTGACCTGATGTTCTCCAAACTGCACGGGAAAGACAGCTGATCACTGAGGTGGATATAAACTCTTTATATTTTAATCAACAGTCGAAGATGCCATGAAGAGCTGAAGAGGAAATCATGACAAGGACTCTTGAGGCTCCCACGGGGAAGAGCCCACTTTGTTGAAACTGATGTCAGCACGGAAGGTCAGGGCAGTTTATGAGGCCATTTTCCTAACCCGAGCCCTGTCCCCCACCACTGCGTGGCCTCGCAGGAGGCTGAATGCCAGCACACGGACAGGTGAGTTCTCATGAATCGTGTTCACGTGCCTCCCTGCATTGTACATCGACTGGGAATTTTGAAGAAACTGCTTTCTCTTGGAAGATGCGCAGACATGCTAGATGGAAGCAACAGGCTGCTGGAACCCACTAGAGCGTTGTGGCATGGTGGTTAAGTGCCCTGGCTCAGGCCGCTTCGGGTTCAAATCCCACTCCCCCACTTACATACTGTTCGCACTACAAATCTCTTCTGGATCTCAGTTTTCATGCAATGAATCCCATTCAAACAACACAGTGGCCAAGAAGCCGAGAAGTCAGATGGAACTGAGTTTGAAACCAGGCTCCACCACTTCCTAGCTCTGTGGCTTCCTGAAAGCCTTGATTTCTTCATCTGTAAAATGGGGAGACCGGCACCATGTACTGCTTAGTGTTGTTTCAGGGATTTAAGGAGATGGTGCAGAGAGTCCTTAGCACAGTGATTGGCAAACAGAGGGACTCAATTGAGGTTAACTATTAATTCACTCTCTCAGCTCCTTAGAATTACATCTAATTACAGTCCCCTTAGGGGGGATCTTCAAGAACTGAGATCTTATCTGTGCTTGGTCTTTCCTATACCTTCAGGGGGCTTCCCTGTAAAGGCTATTAAGCTCATCTGTAAGTGTTGAATTAAACTAAATTAAGCCCTTGTCTATGTAGGTCTGGGAACCAAGAGGTTGTTGGGGGGAAGAGAATTAATATTTAATGACAAATGATGAGCAGGACTCATTTCATCTTCAGAGTAACACCATAAGGTCGGTCTTAATTTCCCCATTTTACAGACAAAAAACCTGAGTCTCATAAACTTGCTCATGTCTTTGTCTACGAACTTTTTCAAATTTTTTTCAACAACGGGATATCTCGGGCCCTAGCATCTGGAACAACTTTATTAAATGTGACATCTTGGTTCAAAAACAAAACAACAAACAAAACAAAAAATATGCCCTTGGTCACACCACTCAGGAAAGGATAAAAGCCATGATCCCCACGCAGATCTCCGCTCTTTCTACCCTTGATGCCCCCTAGAGGCAGAACAAGAAAAAATAAATTCTGGAGTACTTAAGCTGTATGTATCGGGCAATTTATTAAATGCAAAAACATCCAATATATTTTTGTTATGATTAAACAACAATCATATCAATAGCTACATGGATGAGGTGTTTTGGGGAGCACAAAAAGTTTTACTGTTTGATAACACACCATAACCACAACCCGAAGAGGTAGGTGTTGCTATCCTCCTTTTACGCATGACTAAACTAAGGCTCTTCAAGGTTATGTGGCTTGCCCATAAACAGACTCCAAGCCCAGTGCCCTTCGCAGCCTCTAGATGCCATATGCGAATGCCTCCTACCTCAAACAAAGAACACCTGCCCAACCCCAGCAAGTCTTAAGAAGCATGGTGGCCGCCACTCAAGTGGTCTTTACATTCTCCCTCAGGCCATAAAAGGCCGCAAAAGGCCGCACTTAGGGGAAAAGGCAGAAAGTCATCCAACTAATTATACAGATCACAGAGATGCTTTTCATCATTTATGACATGATCGCATGTGGATGTTCCTTTTGATACAAGCTCAGGAGATCTTAGGCAGGTGTTTCATCCATCAATGTCCATAAACCAAGACATAATAGAAATGGATAAAAGGAATTTGTCCTCCTGAAGTCCTCTGCAAAGTGTCCGGCTCAATCCCCAGGCCACTGAAATGTAATAACAGTACTAATAATGGCCTCAGAGTATTGAAGGCCTACAGGGCAACTAGCTACTAAGCTAAGCATCTTTATTTATTTTTTTATTTTTTAAAGATTTTATTTATTTATTTGACAGAGAGAAACACAGCGAGAGAGGGAACACAAGCAGGGGAAGTGGGGGAGGAAGAAGCAAGCTTCCTGCGGAGCAGGGAGCCCCATGCGGGGCTCAATCCTAGGACCCTGGGATCATGACCTGAGCCGAAGGCAGACGCTTAACGACTGAGCCACCCAGGCGCCCCAAGCTAAGCATCTTTAACCCACTTGCCCCATCCTCTCTTCACCAGAGTCCTCTGAGGTGTAAGAGGACAAACACTGCATCGCATTTGGCCTGTAGCCTTGAGAGCCAGACAGCCCGGGTTCGAATCCTGACCCAGCTGCTTCCTAGCTGTGTGGCCTCGTACACGACACTCGGCTCATCTTGTGCCCCACTTTCCTGACTTGGAATACGGAGATGCCACCCATGCGGTGGCTGGGCCGACTGGTGTAAAGTGCGAAGAGCATGCCCGGCACGTGGCCAGTAGTCACTAGATGCTAGCTATTACTATCTCTATTTTACAGAGGAGGACACTGAAGCTCCGAGAATTTGCTCGTGCTCCACGGCTACTCAACAGCAAGACTGGAGTTCAAGTCTACCTTCAAGCCCCGTGCTCCTGATGGTGATGGCATACCTGCCACACCCCACCTTGCCATGCACCCAGCAGAGCAGGTGCTCCCGGAATGGCTTTATTACTATTATTCATACTTGAGAACGCCTTCTTAAGTGCCACCCTCCTTGTCAGTGCCCTCGCAAGAGCACTGACCCCCAGCTCCGGCCCCTCCTCTTGCCATGGCCTCAGATACAGCTCACCGAGGAAGTCCCCGCAGCAAGGGCACAGACGGGCTAACGTTATTTCCATGCAGAAAGCGTACAGAGGTGGACGCCACCTGGGCTCATTCCCCAAGCCAATTCTTCTCTCTCAGCTGTGGAATATTTTATTTTTCCAATTTCAGAATCTACTTAGGTTAAAAAAGAAAGGCAGAGAAATCCAATCAGCCCAGCTCAGGTTTGCGAAACAAATAACGCAGCCACCATAGAACCTTAATCCAAGAGTTATATTCATAACCACAGTGATCACTGCTCTGCCTAATTTATACAGCCCAGGGCCTGCTAAAGCAAATGTCTCTTGACGACATAGGACGCAGTGCAGGGACTCACCGACACCGCCGAAGGGGTGTAGATCACCAGGCCTGGCATCTCGAGGAATTGGAAGCAGATCTGGATTTGGAGGCACATCCCCCAGGAATTCCGCCCATGCCCTAATGTCATATTCCATTTTCTTTTTCTTTTTTTAAATAAGGAAATGGAAGAAGTAAACTTTTGCCTGGCTGCTTCTTTTGTTTTCTGGGGGAAAAAAATTAAAATAGAAAGGCCAAACTGCCTCAGTGTCCTGGAGAGGCAACGTGCTTCAGAGCCTGGCTGATATGGGTTTGAGTCCTGCCTCTGCCACTCACTTGCTGTGTGACCTAAGCAAGTGACTTAACCTCTCTGAGAGCATCTATAAAACAGAGACAATTATACCCACTCACAGATTGAAAACAGAATGAGAGAGCAGTGGGTTTCCGACTAGACCGTGGCCCTTATATTCCCAATGCCTAGTCCATGTCTTACTTTATTGGAAGTCTAATATAAATGTTTATTGACGATGCCTACAATCCTAGTGTCCGTTGTTTACTGAGCGATAACTATGTGCCAGGGTCTGTGCTAAGTTCTTTGCATAGCATGATCTTATTTTATCCTAAGAGCAGCCCTGTAAAGTATATGTTAGTATCCCCTTTCCAGCTCTGAGGTAACTGAGGCTCTGAGAAGTTAGGACACTTGTTCAGAATAGCACAACTCATAGGAGGGGGAGCCATCGGGAGTCCAAGGTCACAGTGGCGAAGCCAGGATTCAAACCCAGGCCTGATAACGCTACTTCTCTGTCCCACCTCCTCCTTCCACAGCACACACCAAACGTCACACATGAAAGACAGCAGATTCCCAAGGCCAGTGAGTTCCCCTTTCTTTCTCCTTTGGACCGCTTATATTTTGGGATTCCTTGGGGCAATTCAGAATTCAGGGTAATACTTCAAGACACTTAGAGGGATTAAATCACCATTTCCAGCCGACACCTGTTGGACATTTGCAATGATATTGCTCTGTGTTAGTTCCTGTGGCTCCCCAGATTTCTGGACTATCATGATGAAATCAAAGTGAGAAATCAGACACTCCCGAACGACTCGGGGGAGGGACAGTGCCCACCCAGGCACCCAGGTGAGTCTGATTCATGCCCTGCCCATTATCTTAAGGTAGCAGGGTGGTCGGTAGGCCTGGGTCTTAGTTCCAGCCCTGCCATGATCTCGCTGGCACGTGGTCCAGACACCCCACCTCTCCGGACGTCAGTTCCTTCCTGTCAAACTGCAGCAAATGCAGTGTTGGGCCTGATTCATTTGCTCAGTGAAGATTTCTGTTAGTTGTTGCCAAACTCTTCACTTCCAGAATCCTATTAATAATCCCTGCTCAATTACTCTGCATTTTGGAATATTTCATTTCTCACACACGCTATATTCACTAACGAATCATTGATGGGTTTCCCATTTTTAAAAATCAAACCCATGTAAAGCTGATACTCAGAATTTCTGATAGGACCAAGAGAATTCAGTCAATGGATCCCTAGTACCTGGCCCATTGCTGACATGAAGTAGGGCCTGTGTTTACTGAATGAATGAATAAGTGAATGAATGGATGGATGGATGAATGCTTGATACTAAGCAGAAGAGCACCAAATGTTGGGAAAATATGAAGTCAAAAGGACCTGGATCTAAGTTCTAGCTCCACCACTGACACACTGTTGATCTTAGGAGAAGTCACTTAACTAACTAAGGCTCAACTTTCCCATCTCTGAAAGGAAGACAGACCTATCTTAAAGACCACTGTAGAGCTGAATAATAATAATAATGGTAAGGAACACACTGTAGCTAACACATATATAGTGCATACTCTGTGCCAGGCACTGGTTTAAATGCTGTATACGTATTAACTCAGTCTTCATAATAACCCTATGGGGTACTTACTATTATTATTCCTGTTTCACCGGCGATGGGAAACTGAGGTATGAAAAAGATACTGTGGGGACGCCTGGGTGGCTCAGTCGGTTAAGTGTCTGCCTTCGGCTCAGGTCTTGATCCCGGGGTCCTGGGATCAAGTCCCGCATCGGGCTCCTTGTTCAGCAGGGAGCCTACTTCTCCCTCTGCCTGCTTCTCCCCCTGCTTGTGCTCTCTCTCTCTGACAAAAAAAATAAATAAAATCTTAAAAAAAATATATATATATCATAGTAAAAAAAAAAGATATTGTGGAACTTGCCCAAGGACGGACTTGTATCATAGAGACAGTATGCTAACCTACGTGGTCTGGTTCCAGAATCAGTGACCTTAATCCCTCCACTCTACTGCTTGGGCAGGTCCCGCCAAGTGCCCAGCACATGGCATGGTAACTCCCACGCTAACTGAGCAGAAGCCCTAAATGTTGGCCCGCGCAGCCTCACTGCAAGATGCTCAGCACATTTTTCAACTGGGCTTTTTATAAGAATGGCAGTTACCCACAGCACCCCTACATTTTCATGCTCTGTCATGCCCAGGAACCAGTGGGATTGAGTATGAGGTGCTGTCAGAGACTAGCTCTGCTGGTGACTGTACCACAGAGACCTTAGTTAGTGGATGGGAGGAAAAATGAGGCAAGTGCTGTCCACTTAGCCTCCATTTCTGGAAGACATGCAGGATTCCTCTTGCTCAAGGCTTGTTTCCTTCCACCATGCCTTCACCTCTTTAATGTACCTATGTGGCTTTTGCTTGTCTGGCATCCCTTCTTCTTCTTCTTCTTCTTCTTTTTTTTTTTTTTTGAGAGAGAAAGAGGGAGAGAGAGTGCATGCACATGCATGAGTGGGGGGAGGGGCAGAGGGAGAGGGAGAGAGAGAATCTTAAGCAGGCTCCATGCTCAGTGCAGGGTCCAATGTGGGCCTCAATCCCACGACCCTGAGATCATGACCTGAGGTGAAATCAAGAGTCAGATGCTTAACTGACTGAGCCACCCAGGGGCCCCTTCTTTCTCTGTTTTGGGGAGCCCTACCCTCAGACTCTGAATTTGGATGGAATTGGCTTCAGGGTGGCCAATGAGAGCACCCCCATTCCTCCAGGCAGGGTGTCTAATTCAGGCAGGGCCATGTGACCCTGGTCAGGCCAGTCCATCTCCGGATTTTGCTGGAGCTATGGGGGGGAGGTGGGGGTGAAGGGGGGGAGAGGCACTCTTTTACCTGGTTTACAAAGCTGGTAGCATATAAGGCTGGAGGGGTTCCTTTTATCAGATGGGGATGCCTGCGTAAGAATGAGGCCAAAGCAAAGAGAAACAAAGTCAAGAGACAGAAAAAGATTCAGAAAGACATTATTTGAATGCCTGGATCTAGTTGCATTGATGCAAAAATGATCCCCTGGACTCTTTAGTTATATCACCCACTACATTTTTACTTTCCTTGAAAAACCCAGGTGGAATTGTTTTCTCTCCCTACAGCTGGGAGTTCTGTCTAACCCCCTCCAGTGATTTCTCAGCCGGGAGGGCTTTCCTAGCTCCCTCCTCAATCATGAGGTTGAAAGTCAACTCAGAGACCGCAACACCACATCAAAGCCCTTCCATACTCTTCAGACAGACCTGGCCACACCCTCCTGTAAACCTGAAATCACAAGGTACCTGCACTTGCACACCCAGTACACCAGTGTGTGTGCACGCGCATGTCCCCCAGCGATTGTGAGCCCTGTGGGGTGACTTCTTCGCCCCATGTCCCTTGAGCCCAGTGCAGGGCTTGCCACATGGTAGGTGCATATGCCCTGACATCACCAACATTTAAGCCAATGATCACAAACATCCCCTCTAATGAAGAAAGAATGCTCTGTTACTATCAGGAATGACCATTTCCACCTCAGAGGCAAATGTCCTGTAGTGATGGCTGGATATTAAATAATGGGAGAACATCCACTTCCAGGTGGCAGAGCATGACCTGCATGGAAATGGGAGCAGCTGCAGTGCTGAGCCCCGAGGCAGGGAAGGGCTGTCCGCTGGATCACAGTTCCACAGTTCGCCGCCTCGGTCAAGTTCTCGTCCTCCCGCTGCATTACTCATGGACGCTGTTACTAATCACGCTTACTCACATTGATTTCTTTTCTCTCCCCGAGGACGAACTACCTCATCCCTCCCTAATCTAATGGCTGAAATTAGGCAAAAGCAGCCATCTGCTACATGTTAGGCATCACCCCAGAAAGGAAGTCATCAAACAAGACATTACAAAAAACCTTTTAATGTTTCCATCCTCTTAACTGCCCGTGCAAATCAGGCAGAAGGATTCCAAGTGGAGAAAAAGCGGCTTGAAGCTGCAGCTGTCACGACCCTTCCTTCGGCGTCGGGTCACCCAGCGAAGGTATCCTTGTGCTGGGCTCTTCTCCCCTGGCAGCGAATGCTGAGCCTCCTGTGAGTCGGGCACCATCCATGTTCTGTCATCCGTGTTACAGCACGGGGAAGTTTGGTCGCCACCATCCTCAGTTCACAAATGAGGAAACTGAGGCTCGGAGAAGGGAAGGGAGTAGCCTGAAACGGTTAGCCTGTAAGTGGTGGATTCAAACCTAGGACTAGCTTGACTCTACCAGCTCTTTCTACCTCTTTCTTTACAGGCGGTCTCCTTCTGCCTCTGCCCAGTGCCACCCATCGACACCGGAAGTTAATGGGATTCAGGAAACCTGGAAACAGCCAGTCCTGTGAATGCTGGCATTTTTTTAAAATATATTTTTTAAATTTTTTAATTTATTTTTGAGAGAGAGAGAATGACAGAGAGAGAGAGAGAATGAGAGGGGTGAGGGTCAGAGGGAGAAGCAGACTCCCTGCTAAGCAGGGAGCCCGATGCGGGACTCGATCCTGGGACTTCAGGATCATGACCTGAGCTGAAGGCGGTCGCTTAACCGGCTGAGCCGCCCAGGCGCCCCAATGCTGGCATTTTTATAATGCATTGGGTCCCATCTATGCTCTGGCATTACTTAAGCCTGTGGAAGAAGGCGGGTGATGCGTGGGTCTGTCATCTCTGGGTCCCCCTAGATACCAGCAGATGTCTCAGCTCCCTGGAGCTGGGCAGGGAACATCGTGTCACGGTGACCACGTCCAATCACCAGTGGACAGCGCCCAAGGGAACTTCAGACATACATCTCTGTTTCTCCCTTTCTGTAACTCAAATGTGGCATTTAGGCATATTTCTACATGTCAAAAGCTCCCATGAAGATAGAGTCCGACTGCCCCCTTCGCACACACTTGAGGTGCGCGCTCTCACTACAGACACTCCCTCTTTGCCTCGCCTGAGCCCACGTGTGCAGCAGAGCTGGGCCGTAACCACTCAGGCGCTGCAAGCAGCCGCCCTGGGCAATCCTGCCCTCGCAGTGGACTGACGGGGAAGGCCTGGGAACGGGAGGCACGGGGCCCCGGCACGGAGGGCGGTGTCAGTCCTCAGGAGCCTGGCGTCTGGCTGACGCCTCAAGGCAGCTCTCGTCCCTGACACATCATTAGACTAAGATCACATACTGCCAATTTCACTTGTCATCTCGGACTTTTTCTGAAGATCCTGAGCATTCCCTCGGGGACCTCAAAGCCCCAGACCCTCTCCTTGTCTGACCTCAGGGTACAGAGTCAAGTCAACCCGCCCTTACTGGTACCTCCCGTGTACATACAACGCCGTGGGCTAGGCATGGAGTGAGGGACGGAGGGCATGAACAGCATCCCTGCCAACAAAGCCCTGAGTCTCCTGAATCCTCACCGGATGCAGTCCGGGGACTGCTGCTGTCAGGCTGTATCTGGAGTGGGATGGCGATGGAAGTGACTCATGTTCTCTCGCAAAACTGGGAGGGCGCCCAGGCGAAAGCGATGCCAACACGCAGTAGGCACTCTGCAGAACGTTTCCATGCCTGGCCTCGGAGGCCATCTCCAGAGGCCCTGAAGGATGGGTCGAGTTAAATGCTCGAGGACATGTATGAAATATGCAGGGACAACGTGAGCAAATAAAGGGAGTGTGGTCTGTGCCCCTCGAAAGGCAATTAATTAAGCCCTGCCCTTCTGACGTCTTTATGACAGTTCTTACTACTTAACTCTTCCTGGGTTTTTGCCCAGCGTCTCCAGCTCAGCCGGGTGTCTCTACACTTCTTTAAATCTCTGTTTGTCCCCGGAGTCCACACGGTGCTCTGCATGCAACAAAAGCAGACTTGACTGTCCCTGACAAACTGAGGACTACGTTCCTGTATGATAAAGAACACCGACTGACAGGCACAAGAACCAATCTCATTTCTGAACGGCCTATCCAAAGGCAGGTTTTAACACCAAAAAGAAAATCCTTTGCATGGTGACACAAGGACTAGGAGTGAAAGAATGCCACAGTGTGGGAATCCTGGTCACGTGGGTCCACTGTGTGATTACAGCTCAGCAGGTATCATAACCCCAAAGGCCTAGGACCTCAGGTATCAGGAAGGAAGCAAACCAGAAGTATTCCTCAAGTACAGATGAGGGGGGAGAAGCACCAGGGAGGGAGAAGCAGGTCAGGGTCAATGTCAGATGGAAGGGAGGGAGGAGGAGGTACGGAGAGTGTGCAGCATGCTGTCTGGCACAGAGCTGGGGCTCAAGGCCCCCTTGCCATCACCAGCATCCTTACTGCTAGTTCCTCAATCCCGTACCAGCTCAGCCAAGAATTCCTTTCTTAAACATTGTTACTCCTCGAACCCCTATTAGAAGCCAGGCATTAGCAGCACAGAGGATGCAATGACAAACAGGAATGGTTGGTCCCTGCTCTTGGTGGGAGTGAGAGCAGTAAATGATGAAAAGCCACGGGCAGCCGACAGCAGGGCCAGCTCTGGGGGTGAGTGACCGCTGCAGTCACGTGGGGCCGCACGCTCAGAGGGCCCTGCCCTGGGTTTGACGTGCTATCGCCATCTTGAAATGCTTAAACATTTTTGAAAAATGGGCCATATATTTTCATTTTGCAATGGGTCCCACAAATGAGGTAGCGTGCCCTGGATACAGGAAAGAGCTTTTGCCATCTGACTTCCGTTCTGTCCTTTTCCGGCCGAGTAGTAACAGTGCCATCTGGGGAAGTGATCTCCACTCAGGGTGCCTCAGTGATCCAAGGGTGATCCCATCCCCTGGGCCAGTTAGCTGGTCAGGAATGAACGTGTGACAAAATTCCGGCAGTGAACTTTGAGGGGGATGTTGCTGCATGTTCCAGGAGAAATTCTCCTTTTGTTTTTAATCCTGAACAATGGTAAGCTAGTCTCTCTTGCTCATTAAGTGAACAAAAAGTGGCATGAGTCTGCATTGCTACTAGCAGGTATCCTACAACAACAAGGAGGAACCAGCCTCCTTGAGGATAGAGCAGAACCATGGAGAGAACCTGTGTCCGGGGGATCCCAATGCAGGATGATGCTGTTGGTCCTGGAACGACCAATCCTGCCGCCACCCTACCTCTGAGCTGCCTTTTCTATAACACAACATATGTCCTGATACTTGGGTGTTTTCTGTTCATTGCAGCCTAAAGCATCTTAACTGACACTGAGTTAACCAACTTGGCTTTAAGTCCTGATTCTGCCACTCACTAATAGTACACCTTTGGGCAAGTCCCACTTTCTCTCCTTCACTGGAAAACGAGGGCAAGTAATCACATGTTATAAGACTGTAGTGAAAAATCAAAGGAGGCATTGCTAGTGAAGATGCTTGGATGGTGTTTGGCACATAGCAGGGGCTCAATCAATGAGAGGTATTATGATGATGATAACATTTGGACCTAACAGACAGCTGTCTACCGCTGCATTGCCTGGTGATGAGTCGGTTATGAGCTAGATTTCCCAACTGTAAGTAAAAGCAGATATCTTTTAAAAATATCTTCTTTTTACATAAATAGCAATTTGTAACTATACTAAGAAAATTGGAATAAGTTGCCAAGTAAATTCAAGTACTTTGTACATGATAGAGGAAGTTGGTAAGTTGCTTTCTCAGAAATCTGGACACCCCCTGGCCCCCCATTACACCAGGGGTTTCCTCTCAATGAATGCTAATATCGAGGCTCATCTATACGTATTAAGATGGCAAAGCTGTGACTCTGCATAATTGAAAATAATTTCACACCCATTGCCACTGATACGAACCCTCATTTCTATTCTTATTAAGCAACCTTCCAAATCTGAATTCTTCCTCTGCACTGTTCTTTTGAAAACTGCCATCCTTTCCCTCTTTCTCCCTAAACAAAACAAAACAGAGCAAAAAGCACCAATTAAGATACATGTGATTTCAGCTTGGGAGCTACATTTTGGGTGTAGCATAAATTCTAATTCACTGGTGATGGGTGATTCACAAATTCTATCCATCAGTGTTTTAGCTATTTTTACTTCAAAACAAGTGTGTTGGGGGGCTGGGGGAAGTCGAGAGGAATAGTTTTGTTGCCCACAACCTGGACCATTTTGTGACTGGATAATTCCAGGTGAATCTTGGGAAATTCCAAGTGGAGGCAGTGAGAGAGAAAGATGATTCTCAACCTTCCGAATTGATATCACGGAAGAAAAATGCAGGAGAGTTGGAGTCTGTCAGCAACTTGCCAAACACCTATCCAAATTTGGGAGCTTTCTAAAGATGGCACCAGTTATGTTGGAAAGATGGTGAGAATGTGGATACTTTCAAACACACTTCCATGTCAGTTTGAAAACTGTTTCCGTGTGGTTCTCTCATACAGTCATCAGAGAATGTTCCAGAAGTTTGCTTCCCTGCATAAAGCCCTTCCATGGGTCCTCGTTTCTCTCAAGATAAAGTGCAAGTTCCTTAACTGAGCATTCAAGTCTGCTTAAGATCCAGGCCCTTTACAGCCTCATATGTCACCATATCCCTTATATTAAGGATCTTATCCTAGCCACACTGAACCATTTGCAATTTCTCAAACAAGGCAATAAAAGAAAGAACAATCAACAACTCCAAGAAAAATGAAGGCATGTATAAGCACTACTGGCTCAGGAGCAAAAAACCCCCCCAAAACAGAACCAAAAAACCCATATTCTTACATAATCATAATTATGTAATCAAATGACTACATATTTAACCAAAAAATGATTATAACAATTATGTTAGGGTTGTAGGGAGAGGAAAAGCAGAGAGTGGGTAGTGTGGGAGTTCTTCCATTGGAGGAAGTCAACAGATAATGGCTAAAATTGATAAATTAAGAAATACCAGTATATGAACATTATTTAAAAACAGGAAGTTAAACAGCAGGGGAAATAGCTGGCAGAGATCAGAGTTGTCTGATGGAGAGTGGGACCTGGGAGAGGCGAGGATTGGGGCAAGGGACTGCTATTTTCCTTATCACAAACATTTCACCAAAATTTAACTTTTAAATTTTGGTATACTTATTGTTTTTATTTAAGAATAATAACAAATATGGGGCACCTGGGTGGCTCAGTAGGTTAAGGGCCTGCCTCAATTCAGGTCATGATCCCAGGGTCCTGGGATCGAGCCCTGCATTGGCTGCCTGCTCAGCGGGGAGCCCGCTTCTCCCTCTCCCTCTG
The DNA here is from genome assembly GCF_964656455.1 of Halichoerus grypus. NCBI lineage: Eukaryota > Metazoa > Chordata > Mammalia > Carnivora > Phocidae > Halichoerus > Halichoerus grypus. Next base: position 57,370,060 of record NC_135722.1, read on the forward strand.
CCACCCCCTCTGCTTGTGCCCTTGCATTCTCTCTGTTAAATAAATAAATAAAATCTTTGAAAAAAAAGAATAATAACAAATAAAAGTGTTTTTTTCTAAAAAAAAAAAAAAAAAGCCATAGAGGCATAGCTTTAACACTGGGTTTGATGTTGATGTTACAGTTTGAGAAAGTCCACAGTAAACAGAGCTGCAGGGTGGTATTTTACAGATCAAGATAACTCACTTTCTAATGTGGTGAACACCAGTGATTAGGAGAATCATCTGGAATCCATCACTGATATAGGCTTTTGAAGGCTTTGGAAATGCTGATTTACCTGGCTTTGCAGATGATGATTTTCTAGGTTTTGGGGATAAAGATTAAAATCTTCATGATACTGTATATTTTTGCTGCTTGTTATAAAGCATCGTTATTCACCAAAATATGTTTTTCCTATAAACCATTCAAATTTTTTTGTTGTTGTTTGTTTGCAGTTCACTGATATTCAGCGAAGCATTTACTTTTAGTCCATGTGTAAGCATGATGTTGCAATTCCCTCACATGGATTATTTTGCTGTATGCTTGAGCTTATTTCTGATGAATTATTTGCTTGTGTGCATTGTGGCTACTAGCATAGGAAATGATTTAATATTGAAGTACTTTGCTAGCTTTTGTGTGCCATTTTTTAACTGATCTACTCATTTCGTCTACAGGGATGGCGTGGGAATTTATTCGTTTATTCTCAAAGAACCAATGATATATTACTTTTGTATCAGGAAAAAAATAAGCAAAATTTGTAAGGGAAGTAGCTGGCTCTACACCACTCCCTCTCCTCTCTTTTCTCTTAAAGATAATTACACAGGTTTCAAGAAACATTAGACCATTGTAAAGTAAATGATGTCAATGGAGAAAAAGTTTATACAGATCAAAAACAAGAGAGACAGCTTGAGGGAAGGAATGGGATTTGAACAGTGGATAATAGGGCACCCAGAGGTTTTTTTATAGAAGCTTTTACCCACAATATAGGATGTAGCCGTGTCTCCCAAGGGCTCATTAGACCAGACGCACATGACTGACATACACTCCTGTGTTAAGTCAAAGGGCTCTGCATTTTTAAGGCTTAGAAGATGCATGTGAAGCTTTCTACTGATTTCTGCTACCAGTGTCCTTCAAGTCAGGAACCATGTCAAAGCAAAGAATCTATCAGAGAGTTGGCACTCAGGCTCAGCTCTTTCTTCCATCCCAGAAAGAAGAAAAAAGTCCTGCTCTTTCTCTCTTTTAATCACACATCATTCAAAGCAACCCTCAGTAACAGAGTTTTCATTTCCAACTTCCTGACACCGGGAAGGTATGTTGTTTCTCTCTAGGTCTGTCTTGTTGGGATTCCTGAAGCCACTCCCAGGACAGTACCAAACCTCCACGTCCCTGCCCACTGGCTGCTGCCATTTAAAAACAAGGTCTTATCGTGGGGCCATTGCCTTCTCTGAAGCCATCCCCATCATCCCCACCCACCCTCATTCTGCCTCAGAGGGCCGGGGCCCCGGGGTCATCTCCTTACTCTGCAGCCCTCCAAAGAGAGCAGCCCCTGGGTGTCCTGGCTCTTTGTCTACAGCCAGCCTTCCCTTGTGCTGAAGCTCTGTGCCTTCCAACAGTTTCTTGGGAGAAGACTGGGGGACCCAGGAAGAAAGGAGGTCTGCTCCAGAGGCTGTCCCCCACCACCTCGCTGGAAAGTTTCAAGAGGGCAACATTATGCTTTAAGAGGCAAAAAGGGTTTTCCCCCTAGCCTGCGAAGAAAAAACACCACTCTGCCACTGATTCCTAATGTAACAGCTCTCAACTACTAGGATATGTAAATGTATGTATGAAGAAGGTAAAACAATTAGAATGGTGTGCAAATAATTCAAAAATTTGTAAGGAGCTTGACAGATTCCATAGCCTTGAAAGATATCTCAGAAGACATGAGAACTTACTATATAATAAAGGGAGGAGGAAAATGTGGGGGTTAGTGTGGGCTTTCCAATCAGACCCACATAGGTTCAAATTCCAACTCTCCCATTTATTTGCTTGCTGTGTGACTTCCTACACACTGCCTAATGTGTTGAATCCCATTTTCCTGATAATTAATGGAAATAATGAGATCTAATCCACAATGACATAATATTGTTGTAAGGATGAAATAAGAATACATGAGAGATGTACTCAGCACGGCGACAGGCACCCGGGGATGGGCATGAACTGGCTGGACGGGGTTTTGGTGTGATGCCAACTGGATTCAAACCCAGGTCTACCACCTATGAGTTGGAAAGTCTCGGTCTCACTTTCCTCCTCTGCAAAATGGAGCTAAGGGCTACCTTTACGGATGCAAAGATCCCGGTGCAATGGTGTTATGTGCTTCCCATGTTTTTGTATCTGCGACTTGCATGAAGAAAAATGCACCCGGCAGGTGACTGGCGACAGAGCCTGCAGCTCAAGACCCATCTGGGTCACGCACCTGCAGCCCCGCGCCGCCACGCAGAGAAGCTCACCCTCAAAGTGCTGCTCATTGCCCACACCTCTGGCCCCATTTGCCCATACATCTGGCCCCCCTCAAAGGCTGCCTGTAAATCCAGATCACTCCCCTTGCTGCAGGGATGCTGCAGACACTTGTGGAGGGTACACTCGGCTGTCAGCTGAGGCTGAAATCGGCAGGACAGGGAAACAGCAATCAAACTGCTTCCGTGTGCAGCAGGTAATTACAGAATCTGCTAAATTACAGTGATTAGGCATCGCCAAGGCGAAGTCAAAAGAAGTCTCCAGCAACTTGAGAGGTGGGAGGGGGAGAGTTTAATTAAACAGCTCCTTGCAACTGATTTAATCTCTCCCTTGGAAGAAGTGGCAGGTTCAGAAGAGACCAGAGGGAGAGAAGGCCAGGGAAGAGGACCTAGGAAAATCCTCCCACAAAGGGACTGCCTAGGTCTTTAAATGGTTCTTGGGGAGGTAAGTGATGAAATGGGAGATGGTGGCCTTTATCATGGAAATGTTAAGACTTAGGTTGAGGATCAGGGCCCCTTGGGGGAGGGGGGGGAAAGGGGCTCCTGTATAATAGTTGAGAATATCCTGCTGGGGCTGGGGATGATCTGCATAAATCCAGCCAAGCCAAGCTTCAGGTGGTTGTAGGTTTTCTCTTGAAGGAGTTATTTTGCTGTGTCAAAAGTTCACCACGCCCACATTCTGTCATTTTAGTGCAAAATGTGCCTTTTTTAGCCACCGAACATTGAAAACAAGGGGTGCTCAGCTGGGAGCCCATTTTACCAGCACAGGTTTCTTTAAAGATTAATTAAATTTAGATTCTGGACAGAACAGAAGCCATGGCAGTGGTGAGGTGGGGTGGGGTGGGTGGCAGAAGGACTGAACAACTAAGACTGGGGCAGCTCTGTGCCTCTGTCCAGGACCCATTTTAATTTTCCCAGGAGAGCTTTACAGAGAGGGATGGGCTTTTACAGACCAGAGAAGTGCCTGCTGAGCTGGTGCTCCCCAGGGAGAAATAGTTCTAGAAGAAGTAAGCTTGTGACCGTGGACGGCTTATATGATATTTCTAGGCCTCATTTCTATATTGGTGCAATTGGTGCAACACTTGTTCTGGGTACCGTACACGGTTACAACATGATAGAATAATATTGAGATTATGGAATGTGATTGATGTAGAGAGAGAAGCAAAGAGATCAATCTTCCCAAAGCTCTGATTCTGCCATTGTCTGTCTCAGAAACTTGCTGTGGTTCCCCATTGCCCACTGAATACAGCCCCATTTTCCCCTAATGATGGAGTTAGTTGTAGTATTTAGTAAGAACAATAGATTTGGAGCTAGTCTTTGCACACACAGGGCTCTCTGCCTGAAACACCTTTTCTTCCTTCTTCATGGGGCTAGGTGTTACTCATGCATTAGCTGTGTGTGATCTTGACAATAACCTAACCTCTCTGAGCCTCAGTTTGCTCATCTATAGAATAAGAAAAATGCAAAACCTCAGTGCCAGGATACTTGGGAAGATGAGATTCACCCACCTGGGTGAAGTTATGGACCACAGTAGGTTCTCAGTGAATGCTTGTTGAAGGCGACAAAGGTCATACTCTACAGATTACCAGAAAAGGGACAGGAACCTGATTCAAAAAATCTTATTTGTAAACCTGAAGAACATCTCAGATATTTAAAAAAGTGAACAGTGTGGATAAGAGCCCTTTCTTCTGACTGTGGCAATGATTAAAACCAGGCCTTTAGCAAAGAAAAATTCGACACACTCTAACCCTTCAGAGGCAGGAAGCTATCGTTAAAAGGTCATCTTTTCGACTCAGACTTCATACGGTCCGGGGGAAGGGTTCCAAATGGTTATGCTTTCATTTTGCAGTGTTGCCAAGAGGATTTGAGAATCCACAGGGCCTCATCTGTTGTTCCTTAAGCAAACATCTAATGTAATTTGAAATTTCACTTCATCATTTTGATGGCCGCCAGCAACTCTTCCCCCCGCCTGTTAACCCTCCCTTTCAGGGATGTTAGGGCACTTTTTGAGCAGCCAAAAAGTGTCAGGGCTACGTGGATTCTCTCTACCCACCAGTCATGAAGAAAATTACAAAACAGATTGTGGAGAAGTGCCCTGCTCACGATTTCCCCATGTGGCTTGTGAGGTTTTTCCTTCCCTTCCCTCTCTATCTCTCTCTCTGTCTCTTTCCAGAAGCCAGGGTTTTTTTCAAGGCAGGCTGGGAGTTCTCTGAGTCCTCACAGAAGCCCCAGTACATATTAAAAAGAAAGAAGCTCCCCAGTCCTGAAATGGGGCATGGTGAGAACGGAGTCAGCTGGGGCCAGGGGCTTGTCTGACTCCAAGACTCACAGCCTAAAGCACTGGTTTTCCCAGTTGTGAAATATAAAAGATGGGCAGTAGAAAACAGATAGTGAATATTACCTTTGCATCAAAGCATCTAAAAAATACATCAGTAAATATTTACAGGTCACTGATCTCCTGAGGAAGGAAGAAACAAACAAACAAACAAAAGCCATGTATCAGCACCCACTGATTTTTGGCAAACTCATCTTATTTAATCCTGTACATCCAGTGGAACAGGTGTTACTGTTCCCATTCTAGAGTATCCGGGTAAGTGACTGGCCCAGGGTCACTAGGCTGCTAAGCGATAAAGCCACTGTGTGGAATGGTAACAGGCATATGGGTTCTGTAATCAGATCAGGATTCTAGCCTCGGCTGCATGTGAACTTCACTCCTTCCTAGCTGTGTGACCTTTGGCAGCTTCACAGAGCCTCTGTGCTTTAGTTACTTTGTGTACAAAGGCCAATGATAATAGTAAGACCTCCCTCTTAGGGTTGTGGGAAATTTAGTAGAAGAATTCTTGTAAAGCATTTAATAGGCTGCCTGACACATAGAAAGTACTCAACCAAAGTTTGCCATTTGTTGTCACAGGCAGCACCACCTACAAATTGGAAGCCAGTGTCGAACATGGAATAGGGCTCCTGCCCGCATCTGGGGCGAAAGACTGCCCAGTACCTCCCCTCTGGGCCAGGGAGATGTGCTTTCTCCATTTGCATGAAACCGATAAACACTTCCCTGGCAGGACAGAGGAGAGAAACCAAAGAGCACATATAAAGAACTTCCCGCAGTCCCTGGCACCCAGCTGGGGCTCAGTAAATGGCAGTGATTATTATTACAATACATGTGAAGGAGTTTGGGAAGTTAAAATGCTGCATAAACTCAACACATAGTTATTAGTCTTACTATATCTACACCATGGGTCCTCAATTAAGGAATAATTAAAGATTAGCTAAGGTTACAAGGTTGGCTGCCCACATTTTCTTTCTTGGTTTGGTCTTTGGTGCTGCTTGTAACTTGTATTCAAGCCCCAGGCAAGACATAAAAATACACTCAAACACCCAACCACGTGAAATGCCAATGAGATTTTGCAATATCTAAACCCAGATAACATTGCTGCTGATTTGTTAAGTTTCAATCTCGGAAGCATTGGGAGGCCAAGGTAGTCTCTCTGGGGCAGCAGTGGGTGGGGGTAGCGTGAAGGGCAGGCAGACCCCGGAGTCCCCAGTGCCGCGTGTGAGCGGAGGGTCTCACTCAGCCCACCCAGACCTCAGTTTCTGTAGAATGAGGCTAAGAATACTTGCCCCTGGAAAAGAGATGACATGTTGCTCCTGGCAGGAGCTCAATAAATATGAACTCCCCCTTTCCCTTCTCTGCTTCGCCAAGAGCTCCCGGCTCTGGACCTTACATTTGGCTATTCCTGTTGACCAAGTGCAGACACAAATTCAAAACACCATCTTGGGGGAAAGGAAGAGGGGACAAGACTGGCTCACTGGTCTCCTAGTGTAAAGATGCCACTGAGAATTAGACTTTACTTTTGTCTGTGTGAATTACTCTGGGGAATTTAAAGAATACCCGTCACTTAGGCAAGCACTCCGGGCAGTATGGTTTCCAGAAAGGGCAGCCCTAAGTATGGTAAAAAGGGTGGCTCCTCAGACAAGTTCATCAGGTGCAAATAAAGGCCAAGAAAGGGGGCAAAGGAGATGCTGCCAAGGAGAGTCTGCAAAAAGGCAAATCAGGGCTATAGTCATGACACAGGGACTTTGATCCGGGCTTCGTTCATTCACATATTCATTTATTCATCTCTCACAAACCTAAAGGATCTTAGAAACTTGGAGTCTGGCATGCTTATTTAGAAAAGGGGAAACAGCTCTAATACAAAGACACCAACAAAATCCACAGAAAGACCTTGATTATTGTCCCTCCTTGTTTTGCTGTGTGATGAGTGGAGGGTTCTCAGAAGAATGAGACACTGGGATCTGTCCCAGACTCTGCTTTGGGGAAATCTTGGCCCTTCTCCAGGCCTCAGTTTCTATATCTTTTAGGGGTTAGACTAGAGGAATTAGAAGGTCCCTTTCAATGCTGAAGTCAATGGAATCCATGCTGAAGTGCTGTTAAGAGTGCTTATGCATATCACACAGAGGCTTTCCCTCTTCCCAGAGTGAATTTGAAACAATCGCTTCACAACAGGTCAAATTTCACATGCTTGGGGGAGTCGGCCATTACCTAGAGCGAGCTCACCTGATCTGCTTTTATATGAGTTCATAAAGTAGGCGGTGGAAGATGTGTTAATAGTTTTCATGAGGTGCTATGGCCCTAGATCTGGAGATGATATGAATTATGCTTTGTGTTAAAGCCTTCTTTATCGTCCTGGGAGGAAGAAACTAGACATATTATATGTGTTTTTTGGAGCAGAGGAACTTTTGATTTACTACTCAGGAGGGGATTGTGTTTTGTGGCCAACACTTATTTTAGTTCTGTTTCATTATTGCTGTGCACTTTGCGAGTTAAGAAGTGTGCAACTTTTAAGAGTTTCTTGAATACTTGAAAAAAAGCAAGGGAGCTAAGCACTATTAATTTCCAGGCACCTTTCGCTCCTTGTACGACAATTCTATGAGATAGGTTATTGTGCTGTGCCCATTTTACAGGGAAAGTAAAGGACAAATAAGTCTGTTTAACCATAGGGTTCTCATAATTTGTTCAATTTCATGCGTGCATGTGTACAAAGAAACCAGAAAAATACCTCTAAGGGTTGAAAACAACATGATGGAATTGGGTAAAGGCAACTATCTGGGACCACGGTAATAAGGAACTATCCTAAACACACATCTGAAGGTTCAAAGGCATTACTGCTTTCACGTATCGTGTTATAATGCTGATTGTAAAGATGATCCCAAGGCATGCAGGGAAGTCTAGGATGGGAGCCCTCCATCTAACACAGATTCCCAAGAAATACATACTCTGTTTTAAGAAAACTGTTAATATATTTTTAAAGTCCTAGCCTGGAAGTCAGAAGAGCTGGGTTCTAGTCTTGGGTCTTACAATAACTCAACAAAGCCAGCTACAGGAGGTCACCCAGGATCATTGAGCATTTCTTCTTGAGCATTATTTCTTAAAATAATGGGGTTTCACCATGAGATCTCTAAGGCCCCTTTGAGTTAAAGTTCTGTGATTCCATCTGTAAAATTCACTTAACGTAACAGCTCATTCCCCAGTGAGGGATAAATGAGGTGTTACCGGGTTGCCTTGTAAGTTTCATGCACACGTTTCATCTCCTTCAACTAGAAGGTAGGTTCTCAGAGGGCTGGACTGTGTCTTGTGTCTGGCACCCAGCACATGTCAATAACTGTTGACTTGACTGTAAGAGCAGAAGAAGGAATGGATCCCATCATTCCTGGTACAATGTTAAAGGACATGGACTTAGGAATTAGAAAGATCTGGGGGCACCTGTGTGGCTCAGTTGGTTGAACGTCTGACTCTTGATTTCGGCTCAGGTTACAATCTCAGGGGAGTGGGATTGAGCCCCTCGTGGAGCCCCGTGATGGGGCTCTGCGCTCAGCAGGGAGTCTGCTTCTCTCCCTCTCCCTCTGGCCCTGCTCTCTCTCTCTCAAATAAATAAGTCAATCCTTTAAAAAAAAATCTGAACTTTAATATAGCTTCACTCAGCCCCATTTTCCAAGTTTATAAAATGGGAGCAATAATACCAACCGAGCAGGGTCATTTTGTAATTATTATTACAAATTATTATTACAAAGTTAAGTGCTTTTATTGAAAGGAAGGCAAAAGAGAGAATATATAAAGCTTTAAAGGGGGCAATTAGCTCCTTAATTAATCTTTATTAGGCCAGTGGCAGCTGTGTGCATGCACCTGCCTTCACTCAACAAGCGTTTTTGAGGAGTTGTAAGTGCAGAGTATGACGATGCTAATCACTGGAAAGAGAACATCAGAAAGAATACTTGCCAAGTACCTAAATATACTAATGTGCCCAGCACTTTCCTGCACTAGCTATGGGAGGTAGGAATTGCTCTTCCCATAGTGAAGATAGTAAAGCAATGTTCAGAGAGGTTAAATAACCCACTGAAGGTCAAACAACTGGCAGAAGCTGGTAGATGTCATAAGATCAGAGGGTTTAATGAACTACAGTGAAAATGCTCAAAAACTTGAGCATTGCAATGATCAATGTGCTATTGACAACCACAAAATAGAATGAGAAGGTGGGTGGGGAAGGAGAGAGGCCACCTTAACTCATTATAGCACACAGGTCAAAGTCAAGGTGGGGTTCATTTAGAAGAAGGATAGTGATGAAAAACTACTATATATTTTCATTCAAATGCAAAAAAGAGGTTAAGGAACTTAATTAGAAAATGACATGTAGGGGCACCTGGGTGGCTCAGTCGTTAAGTGTCTGCCTTTGGCTCAGGTCATGATCCCAGGGTCCTGGGATCGAGCCCCACATTGGGCTCCCTGCTCCACGGGAAGCCTGCTTCTCCCTCTCCCACTCGCCCTGCTTGTGTTCCCTCTCTCGCTGTGTCGCTCTCTGTCAAATAAATAAATCAAATCTTTAAAAAAAAAAAAAGAAAATGACATGTAAAGAATCCTTCAAAAATACTTCCCTTCTTAATGAAAACATTGAATTATTTCTCATTATTGAAATTTTAAAATATTGGGTTGTGATGTTACTGTTCTCCCGCTATTAATGGACCCACAGAAGAGCCTCTGGTGCATTGGGAAGGGTGGTGACCCCAGGCTCAGACAGCTGGGGAAGGAAGAGTGGTTTAAGGGGGCACCGGCTCCCCTAGCACAAAGGGATCTGCGTATGTTCAGGCCATGGTTTCCAGTTTGCAGAGGCTAGAGGTTAGGAGGGATTGAACTATAAATACCTGCTCCTCTCCATTTCCAATGCTAGCCAGTATTGACTGAAGTGTTTTTGTTTTTGTTTTTTCCTGAATACAAGTCCTGCGAGAAGTTCCTAAGAGGGTCCTATGGTCAAAAAGGTTTGGTAAATCCTCCATATTATCTCCTCTCTTTAGAGAAACACAGTGCATATAATCAAATTAATGCCTCTGAGGACTCTCACAGAAAGACATCTCTGTAACCTTGACATTTCCCATTTTTTTAGTCTGTGGAACCCCTCTTTCAAGTAGCACCTATTATCATCCTACAGAGCTAGTCCTCTTCGGGATACTTTTAAAGATCATCCTCTCTGGGTTATTTCAACCACCCCCAGGCTCACTTCTCAACAATCCATCATCCCCTGATTATCAAGTGATCTTTCTAGTAGGAAATCTGGCCATGTTTTACCCTTCATTGAAAACCTTCCATGGCTCCACACTAGCTGTAGAGTCAAGTGTGAACTCTTTAGCCTGACATTCAAGATCCACCCTCATGCAGCTTTAAATGACAATCCTGGGCTACTATTTTTTACCAACCATCTTCTGGCCCCCTTACCATTCACCCTAGGTGCCAGTCTTCTTCTTTTTTTAAAATTTTTTATTTGGAAATAATTTTAGACTCATCGACAAGTTGTAAAAATAGTATAAAAGTTCTTATGTATCTTCCTCCCAGCATCTCCTCATGATCACTCCCAGCCTTTTCCCAATGAAACTCATCATTTCCTATACCTTGGATTACTACACATGATTATCTGTCTTTAAGGGTCAAGTGCATGTCTTACTCATCTGTGCATCTCTCCCACAGCATGACACGAAGTATAGATCAGTAAGACATAAGCTTAGTGGTTCCCAGACTTTTGCATTTCAGAAAGTCAAAACTAAAAATAGCACAATCTACTCATCATCGCTTCATTGAAAAAGGGGTATTTCAGTAGGAAGGACAATGTCTGAATAAGAGATGATCCTGCTGCAAATTCCCTATATCATTCCGATTGTCTTTTTTGGTGCAAGCAGAACCCTTGTGGACAAGTACAACGGACCATAATCTGGGAACCTCCATGTTAGCTACAGAAAGGCATCGCAGAGGGATCCACAGAGGGTCACCCTTGTTTCCTATGACTGTCAGCTCTATGGGGAGGGGCTGGGGGACTTCCGTAATACATGCAGCTCCAACCACGCCTGGAATACAAGTCCTGATAGCATTGTCACACAAGACTTTCTCTAGTTTTTATGGCAGGAACAGCAGTGTTTTGGGCTAATTAAGCACAGAAATCGAATTGAAACCCGAAAGTCCATTTGGAATTCCCAAGTCTCTCTTCCGGCAGTAACACCTTTCCCCAGGCTAGGTGGTAAACACATTTCTGAGCACATTCGTCTCTCATCCTGGGGCTGGATTCCACATGGCTTGCAGTGACTTTCTACAAGCTGATAAGGGTAAAGGAAATCATATATTTCCATGGCCTCCTGCCGTTTCCTTTCTCCTTCTCTGCCTCGTCAGCTGGAACGGAGATGAATTTTCCTGCAACACTCAGTCTCCAGAGGAACACTTCTCTCTCCACGTACAGCTGAGCTTTTCACGGGGTTTAAGAAGACAGAACGATCTTCCTCCCATGCAGAGCTGGCCATGTCAAGACACCTCCATGGCTCGCCACTGCTTAATGGAATTATGCTCAAACTTCCAGCATGGTCTCCTATGCCCTTCACAAAGTGGTCCCGTGGACCTTTCTGGCTTCTTGCTGGGGAGGAAGGAGTGTGGTGTTAGCCATTTCATAATGATGTCTTGCTCTTTTGTCCCTTGGTGTCTTTGTTCACGGTGTTCTCTGCACCTGGGAAACCTTCCCCTGCTCGGTCTGCTTGGAGAACTCACATTTCTCCTGCAGGGATCAGCATACATGCAGGTTCCTGACTGCGGCCTCCTTCACTGCGCCCCTACCCCAACACAGAGTTAATCTCTCTTCCCTCTGTTCCCATGGTATCCTGTGCTATCAGTAAAATGGGTTAGTAACTGCCTACCCATTGAGTTGTAAGGTTTAAATGTAAACATACATAAAGCATTTAGAACATTCCATCACACTTAACAAACGTGTCGGTATTATAGTTGCTGCTTCTGCTGTTGTTGTTGTTGAAAACAACGATTAAAAGACTCTGCTGGTGTATTTTTATGCCCTGCTGGGTTATGAGCTCATGGAGAGCAGAGGCTAGGTTCTTCTAAATCTCTTATCCCCAGCACCCAGCACAGTGTCAGGCAGAGTAGGGGTGAAATAAATTAACTTTTAAGAAATTAATTTTCTTTTTGACTCTCAAGTAAGAATGTTTTTGCTAGAAAATGTATACAGAAGAAAAGCTCAAAGGGAAAAACCAAAACTCTATTATAGCCACAGCACCCAATAATAATCACCGTTAATGTGCCCTGGTCTATTTCCTTCTAGTCTTTTCTTTTACATACGTAAACATGTACTTATCAAATTCGGTTCTTACTGTATATACAGTTTTCTATCTCACTCTCTTTCCACTTAACATATACAATAAGAGGTTTTTTTCATATCTTTAAATATTATTTGAATACATGATTTTAACAGCGATTTAAAAGATCATCAAATGGACAGGAGATAATGTCATTTTACCAACTTTCTATTATTGGACATCCAAGCCATTTTTAGTTTTTCTGCTTTTAAATATTTTTTGAGTTGAGCTGTAAACTCTGCCAAGGGGTAGACTAAGTCCCAGATTAAGCAGAGGACCCCTTCCCCCAACCTCCAGCCTTAGGAGTGGTGGTCTGAGCTAGGAAAAGCAGAGGACGAATCCCTCTTTCCTGGAACTGGTTGAAGAGTCTCTTGGAGGGACTAGCAGACATGCACGGATGAGCTCACTCAAGAGGCTGACCTGAGCGTGGGCTCTAACTGGTCAGTCTGTCCCCCTCCCCCCCTCCATTCTTGGTCCATTAACATTCCTCCTGCGGGATGGCAGCTCCAAAGGACAAACAGCCATTGTTGGTACTCAAGGGCCCTGAGAATGGGCCCTGTAACCTGAGCCCCACCAGCTTTGATACGGTTGGGCAGGTCACCCTGGGGACACCCTGGTGACAGACGAAAGTGCATCTCAGAGCCCTGGATTGTGTTTCCAGGGCACAGGTGTGGGGGGATTATGTTTCTGACAAGCCAAGCACTTACCCCAATCTCTACAGCTGCTTTCTCTTCTCCCTCTGGCCCTAGGCCTACCAGAAGTAGCATCCTCAAGCCATTCTCTGCTAAAGCTGAGAGCTGTCTCTGCCTGAGCCCCTGTGCCTAAGAGTTACCAAAAGAACCTGACAAATTGCCTCACTTTGTTAAGTGAACGAGTGAACAAACATCCTGCACTCTGAATGCCTGGGCAGGCGTGTCCCCTCAAACCAACGGCACCGTGAAGCTCCTCCTGGGAGCCCTGCCCACGGTGCGTGCGGAGACCACGAACTCTCACGCCGGCCACTACGGGCTGGTCACCCACTAGCTGCCCGACCCTGGGCGAACTGCTTGATCTCTCCGAGCCTCAGCTGCCTCACCCATGTAAGGGAACAATGCTGGAATGGAGGGACATGCCAAGGGACGTGAAGGCACTTACAGGTGCCTTGAAAACGTACTCCTGCAGAAAAGGGCGGGGCTGGGAAAGGGGCCAGGTGTGTTGGAGGAACAGAGAAAGTGACCCACCGGGGACTGGCGGATGGGCCTACGTGGGAAGGCCGAGGGACCTGCGCCAAGCACACACAGGACCAGGACTGTCCAACAGGAAGAGGCTGTTCTGGTCAGGTCTTGACTTGAAAGTCTCCTGGCCTCGGGCTGGGAGGAAGGAAGACAGAGCCCTGGCAGGACCCTAGCCAGGTGCGGGGGCAGGGCCGACAGGGGAGCCTCGGTGCCCACCCCAGTGTGTTGTACAATATAGAGCAGGCTCTCCCTGCAGCTGTCCCCTCACGAAGCTGCCCCTGGTGCAGGCAGGGGACTGTCTCCGAAGGATCACAGACAGCACTCTTGGCCTGTCTTTAACAAGATTTCTTTTTTAAAGATTTTATTTATTTATTTGACAGAGATAGCGAGAGCAGGAACATAAGCAGGGGGAGTGGGAGAGGGGGAAGCAGGCTTCCTGCCGAGCAGGGAACCCAACTTGGGGCTCGATCCCAGGACCCTGGGATCGTGACCCGAGCCGAAGGCAGACATTTAACGACTGAGCCACCCAGGTGCCCCAACAAGATTTCTTTTTTGTAAAATCCAACATTTTCTGAGCATCTACCATGTGCCTGATGCTCTCACACACGTGATCTCACTGGATCCTGTGACAATCCTGAGAAGTAGTTATTCCCACCCCTGAGCGGTGGTGAGACTCGGGGTGATGAGGTCTTTTTAAACATGGAGAAGCACGGTGTGAGCCACACTGAGGACAGCCCTGAGTACCAGCTGGCTGGCCTTCCTCTAGGGCAAAGGCTGATCTGCCTCCCCATCTCGGATCCCTTATCTTTTCACAAGCGCAAGCCCTGTGGGCGGTACATACGCCTGGCGAGAGGACTGACTTATTCTCGTGTTTACCATGCGCCAGGACCCCGCTCATCTTTTCACCAGTACTACCTAACTCAGTCCTGCCAACTGCCCTCCACCCCCGGGGTAAGAATTCTTACCCCATTTTGCGAAGGACAAAACTCAGACTCAGAGTGGGAGATGGAGAGTTCCATGCTATGTGGCTACAAACTGGAGAAGCGGTGATCCGAGGCTGGTTCTGGCTGACTCCAAAGCCTGTGCCCTTCCTCCAGATGGGGCGTCTTTCCGAGAGAGCCCCCACAAGGCTGAAGGTGCAGTGGGAACGCTGACCAGACTTTGAAACCTGATGAAACTTCTCTGGCACGAGATCCTGTGAGGATCTTTGGGATAGATTCTTTCTCCCCACCCCAGAAATGTGCATCTGACCACAGCCCCAGAGCAGGGGCCCTAGCTAAAGACCCTTACGAGTGTGTACCTGTCAGACAACAAACACACACCCGTTCCCAGTTCACAGGTGACAGCCCCTGAGCTGGGACAGGAATCCCCAGAGGAAGGGGGTGATTTCACTCCCCAACTTTTAGGCACTTTTTCAGTCCTGGAAGAGGCACATTTTGAAGGACATTGACTCTTGAAAGAAGGGACACAGAAAAAGAAGGGAACCTGGTGTGGGGGGAGGGGTTGGGAGTGGCTGTGAGCAACAGAGAGCTCACCCAAGGAATGCACAGATTGGAAATGTTTAACCCAACCTGCCAATGGGCAGGAAGCAAGTCCAGCCCCTTTCAAACCTCATCTTCCCCCTTTTATATATTACTTCCTCTGCTTTAGCAGGAGAAATACACATTCAGCAAATACACATCCTTTAATTGCCTATCATAAATTCTCACCTGTCCAGAGGGATGGCGATTTTCAAGGCATATTTGAAAATCCTTTTTTTTCTAGTAGGAAAACATGCCTAGATCTTTAGTGTTATCGTAGATGACCTGTTTGAAAGTCTTGACAATCCAGGTGTGTTACTTTAATGTGCAAAAATACACAGTCAAGAATCTAGATGCCAAAACCAGAATAAATTAAGGGTAGCAGCTGGTAAGTAAATATTAGTATTCTCTCTCTCTCCTATCCTATACTCACAATGTTTCTATTTACTAAACATTCTATTTACCAAGTATTTTAGTAATAACATCCTCTGTTTGCATGTAGCTTTGCAGGAAAACACGTAGCACGCTCGGTGCATACGATGCGCCTGCCTGGCTAGAGAGCGTGCTCCTGGGGGCTGCCTCCTGTCCTCTTATGCAGGGGACACTCTCCCATGTCTTAGCTCATAGAAGCCACATGACCAGCTGGAGAGGCCAGCAGAGCAGGTGGTCTTAGTCTCCCTTTAGAGACCTGAAGAGTGAGGGCCAAGCAGGTGGAGAGACTTTCCAGCACTAGTGAGGGCAGAGCTGGGATCGGAGGGGCAGTCCTGTGCTGGGTAAACTGGATGACACTGTGCTGACTCAAATGAAAATGCTGAACCTCCTATGAAGCAGTTTGGGGTTCTTAATCTAGAGTCAGGCAGAAAAAACAAGCCACCTGATTCTGGCCCACACTTTCCCACCCATCGCTAGCCATGTTTGCCAGGAGAAACAGGTGCGTGAAGGTTATCCCCTTTGCCGGACCACACGTCCAGGTATGGGGCTCTGAACAAACCAGTCTGCCATGTTGAAGGAGCTATCTTACTTTGAAATAACAACTAAAGCTTCTCCCCATCCTCAGTGTCCTCCAAGCCCACCAAACCCCTTGTAGCTTGAAGGGCTAGGCCAAGAGCTTCAAAAGGGCAGAAATCACAGTGCATTTTCATCATCTGTTGGAAGGTCTGCAGGGCAGGGCTTTTGATGTCAGCTGGCCGCCCTTGGTCTGTCATTGGTCTGGTGCCCAAGAAAAACACTTGAGAGACAGGTCTCAATATTAAGACCCTTTCTCTTCTCAGATTCAATAATGGCCGCAGCTCTGTTCATTAAATGCTGACTATTTGGTAGGCGCTGGGCAAAGAGCTTTTCATAAGGTGTGTGTTGGTTCCTCACTCACCCTGCTCTGTTGGCATTATTACGCCCTACTATACAGATGAAGTGACCGAGGCTCCAAAGGGATTATTAACCTGCCTGGGGGCACACTGCCAGGAAGTGGCAGAGGCTGGTTTTTAACCTGGGTCTATCTGACTTCAAAGCCTACCCCCGCTTTCACCAGAAATTCTTAATAAGAGGACAAAATCAAATTCTTTCCTTATGTCTTTCCATGTGATTTGTCTTCTAATGAGAGCTGCACTTCAGCTACCTTTTAGGTAAAAGTAGGAATTTTGGGTAAGCTTTCCTTCATGATCAAAAAAGACAGGTCTCTTGCTGCAGCAACGCGAATGGGAGCCCCAGGCGACTCCACGGATCGCTTTAAGAACATGGCAGACGAGCCGGACATGGGGGAAATCGCCAGCTTCGATAAGGCCAAGCTGAAGGAAACGGAGACGCAGGAGAAGAACACCCTGCTGACCAAAGAGACCATTGAGCAGGAGAAGCAGAGTGGAATTTCCTAAGAACCTAGAGGATTCCCCACCCCCGTCATCTTTGAGACACCCCAGTCGTGATGTGGAGGAAGAAGAGCCACCTGCAAGATGGACACGAGCGATAAGCTGCACTGTGAACCTGGACACTCCAGCCTGTGGGTCTCTGAGGGGACCCCCCCCCCAATCGGACTGCCAAATTCTCCGGTTTGCCCTGGGATACTATAGCAAATTATTTGTATGTTGAATGAAAATAAAATACCTCGTGGTATGGCAAAAAAAAAAAAAAAGAGAGACAACTAGTCTCCACAGATCTCTCTGTATTTGACACACTCAGATGTGATCAATAAGACAATATTTACACAGTGTCACTGTGTGTCCAGTCTCCTCGCGCTCAATGACCACACACCCGTATGGACTAAGCAACCCTGTGATTAATATCGTCTATAAATTAGCAAGAGGCTGAAGCTCAGAGAGTGAAACCAACTTGCCCAAGGCCACACAGCTTTAGGGCTCAGACTCAGAAGGCAGGACTTCCCGGCCACAATACAACCCTTCTAACCACAGAATGCAGCAGCTTCTGTGTTTGATTGGATTGTGGTCTCGGTTGGAGATGGGGAGTGGGGTGGGGATGGGGTGGGGGCTTTTGGGATTCTGGCCAAGGCTGGAAAAGCAGGAGATGGAAAAGGTTTTATTCTAAAATGCTGCCTCGCTAGAAAGCTTTAAACAGGAAAGTTTGCCTTTACAATCTGGAGGAGTTTTTCATGTTTCAGCTCATGCTGAATTGCTTTATGCTTTAGCTATAAACCTCTGACAGAGAGGGTGCGGGGCAAGGCTGGCCCAACTTTAACTATAGCTGTACCGCTGTAAAGCTCAGGTTACAGGGATCACTTCTGGTGCCAAGGCAGTTTAATGAGTATGAATGCACATAATTCGTTCCAGTTGTCCTGCCTCAGCACAGAAGGGCTATTTCTGGGGTGGGGCTCCGCACACTTCTGCCAATGTGGTTCCCATTACCGGCTCCAGAGCCTCGACCAAATCCCCTCCACGCCCAGGAAGGGCCTGTTTTATCACAACTGCTAAACTATCAATTCTCTGTAAAGGTTCACAGGGTTTCTATATTTGGAGCTCCCAAAGGGGGTGGAGGTGGGATGGCGCTATACAATTGCGCCCACACCCTGCCCATCCCACGAAACCTTTCCAAAAACTCAGCTGCTTTGTCCAATCTCCCTTCAACCCAAGCAACGTCTCTTCCGCTTTTATTTGGAACACTTGCAAGCCTAAAGAAAAGTCCAAAGAATAGTTTAAAAACATCTATATACCCTTCACCTGAATCTGTCAATTGTTAATATGATGCCACACTGCTTTATTGCATTATCTTTTTATACAAAATTTTTTTTTTTCTGACTGTTTGAAAGACACTTGCAGACATCAGGACACCTTACATCAGCATGCATCTCCTGAGAATAAGGACATTCCCCCGTCCAACCACAATATCTATCATGATCACAACTAAGAAAATGAACAATCATTCTACAATGTCACCTAACATATATATATACCATATTTAAAAATTTCTTCAATTCTTCCCTAAATGTCTTCTTTATAGCCTTAAAAGAAACTTAGGATCCAATCAAGATTCAAATGTTGCTTGAATGTGGCTGCTATATTTAGAAGACATGGACATTTTTCCAAAGAAGACATACAAATGGCCAATAGACATATGAAAAAATGCTCAACATCACTCGGCATCAGGGAAATTCAAATCAAAACCTCAATGAGATACCACCTCACACCAGTCAGAATGGCTAAAATTAACAAGTCAGGAAATGACAGATGTTGGCGAGGATGCAGAGAAAGGGGAACCCTATTACACTGTTGGTGGGAATGCAAGCTGGTGCAGCCACTCTGGAAAACAGTATGGAGGTTCCTCAAAAAGTTGAAAATAGAGCTATCCTATGACCCAGCAATTGCACTACTGGGTATTTACCCCAAAGAAACAAATGTAGTGATCTGAAGGGGTACGTGCACCGTGATGTTTATAGCAGCAATGTCCACAGTAGCCAAACTGTGGAAAGAGCCCAGATGTCCTTCAAGAGATGAATGGATAAAGAAGATGTGATGTATATATACAATCAAATACTACTCAGCCATCAAAAAAAATGAAATCTTGCCATTTGCAATGATGTGGATGGAACTAGAGGGTATTATGCTAAACGAAATAAGTCAATCAGAGAAAGACAATTATCATATGATCTCACTCATGTGGAATTTAAGAAACAAAACAGCGAGCATGGGGGAAGGGAAGAAAAAATAAAACAAGACAAAATCAGAGAGGGAGACAAACCATAAGAGACTCTTTATCTTAGGAAACAAACTGAGGGTTGCTGGAGAGGAGGGGGGTGGGGGGAGGGGTAACTGGGTGACGGGCATTAAGGAGGGCACGTGATGTAATGAGCACTAGGTATTATATAAGACTGATGAATCACTGCCCTCTACCTCTGAAACCAATAATACATTATATGTTAATTGAATTTAAATAAATTAAAAGAAAAAAAATGTGGTTACTATATTTAGTCTCTTTTAATCTAGAGGAAATTTCTACCCACCCTATCACTCCTGATTCCCTTTTTTCATGACATTGACCTTTTGGAAAAATCTAGGCCAGCTGTTGCACAGACTGTCCCTACATACTGGATGGCTCTTGATGTTTTCTCATGATAAGATTCAGGTTCACATCTCACATGTGATGGAATGTACTTGTTCTTGCTTCATATTACTGACCACTAAGTGGTCACACAGGGGATGATTCCTGATCTCCCCACCGTAAAGAATCTTTTTCCTGTTGTAATTAGTAATCTGTGATGCAAAGCCCAATTTCTTAGACTCAGTTATCCAAACTATTTCTGCCCTCTCACCTCCTATCTGTCCTTTGGTTTTAGCCCCCACACCCTGAAAATGGTCTTACCATAGTTACCAATGGCCATCTAGATGCCAAAGCCACTAGGCACTTTCCACATTTGCATCATTGAACTCTCAGTGACAGGATGTAAACGTTCAGCCCCTTCTCAGGGGCAGGATTCACATCAGTACCCATGGCCCTACCTCAGTGGTTGGCACACAGTAGGCGGTCAAGAGATCTTGTAGAAAGAATAAGTGACTACATCCATTGAGAGAAAGTCAGGATTTGGAATCAGAAGGCCTGGCTTCAAATCTAGCTCAGCCACTCTTCATATAAGGAATGGGTTGACTTTAGTCAGTGGTTTTCACAACTTCGAGAAAAATGTTAACACTTGAAGTGTTCTTTCAATAGGATCTTACACAGAGGCAAATGTAGGAAGCTGAGAAGAGGGGGCTGCCTTGGTTGAAGCAGGTCATGAAGGCCAGTGGTGTGCCTCACTGGAGTGGGGGTCCGGGGAGGTATTGGAGAGGTTCAAGCAGGAGGGGAAGGGGCATACTCTAGTGGGTCCTGACTGCCAGCCTGAGAAGTCTAAACTGTAATGTATAGTGTTAGGTTTCAGTAGTGGAAGGTGCGTTGGGAAATCACTATCACAGGTCACTGTGGGTGCCATATCTCGGGGGAGGGGAAAGAGCAGGGCAGGAGAGCGCAGGCTGGAGGCAGGAGGTCAGGAATTATCCCTGGTCCTCTGTCTGTCTTGGTTCCCTCCTCTGAAGTCCTTTGTCTATTGAATGCTCTTTGAGTCTTTCTTTCCCTTTATATCTAAGTGTCCCTCCTGGCCAGGAAGGGGAGCAGTGCGTCACTAGATGAAGAGTGAGGTTAGCAGGGAGTGGAGGGGCAGAGGCCCCCCGTGCTTGGAGGGGCTCAGGCCATTTGCTGAGTGATTTGGTGACCTGAGAAGCCTGTCCATTGTCCAGGCTTTAAAGGGCCACTGCCCCTTACCATTAACCCAACTCAGGACAAAGGCCATCACCAGCTCAGACAAATAAGCTGCTTAGCCAGACCTCATGCATCATCTTGTCACCCATACAGGGGCCCAACGGGGGCATCTTAAAAGAGCTAAGCATTGGAGTGCGACTCAGCGGTTTCCATTCAGGGGGATTCTGGCCTGGGGCTGGGGACTGCCACCACGGTGTGCATGCAGCCTCCTCTTCAATGCAGGACGGGGGGGGGCGGGGGGCGGGCAGGGAGAGATCTCTGATCTGCCGGGGAGGCTTTCTGAGATCTTTGGCTTCCTGGACACTGTCAAGAAAGGGGGACCATGGCTGTTGGCGGAGGGAAGGTGGCCTGTGGGGGAAAGATGAGGTTGCGTTAAGGAGCCAGGCACACCTGGGATACAAAATGCCACTTATTACCTGCGTGACCTTGGCCAAGTTATCAGACCTTTCTGAGGCTTGGTTGGGTAATGCAATAACCAGAATACAGATAACAATAACAATAGTGTTCATTTAAGACTTTATAAGAGTCACACACTTTGCTGTGTACTTCACATACATGATTTCACACTGAATTCTAACAACACGTATGAAGTAGGCATTATTATCATCCTTATTCTATACATGAGGTAAAATGGAAACTTAGAAGTCAAGTTATTTGCTAAAGGACTCAGCTAGTAGTGGCAGGGCCAAAAATCAAACCCATACTCTTAAGTCTTCTGCTCTCAAGCCCCCCGTCACGCAGATTCATGGGTGGGAACAAACCCCGCAGTCACGCAGATTCATGGGTGGGAACAAGCCCCCGTCACGCAGATTCATGGGTGGGAACAAGCCCCGCAGTCACGCAGATTCATGGGTGGGAACAAGCCCCGCAGTCACACAGATTCATGGGTGGGAACAAGCCCCGCAGTCACGCAGATTCATGGAGGGAACAAGCCCCCCGTCACGCAGATTCATGGGTGGGAAATATGGAGCACTTGGCACAGGACCCGGCTCCCTGTTAAGTGTGCAGGAATGGGATTTACCCTTCTGTCACACAATCCAAAGGTGTGTCAGGCTCTCCTCAGTTCCCGAGGCTGTACCTGCCACCTTCCCCCCTCTGCATGAGCTCTGAGCAGCACACCTGCCCTAAGTCCATACCGCTCAGTCCATTTCTACCTCAAACTTTGGGGAAACTGAGGCTTCTAAAGAGACTGCTCCATGAGAGGGGGGCGGGGGTGGAGTGGAGATGGGCCCCTGTCATACCAGCTCTTTCCTGGAAGAGAGGAAGAGAGCCTGTCTTCCACTCCTGCCCCCTGCAGCAGACCCGGATGTTCCCTCTACCTGTCCCCCATGCACCCGGCCACACATGGAGGGCACAGATGATGTATGATCAGAACTCTCTAGCACAGGACCCCACACAGAGCACACCCCTGGAAAAGTCTGCTGAATGAATGAATGAATGAATGAGGAAATAAATGCTTCCAAACCCCACAATTAGGCTGGGAATACTTGGCTGCATACAAATAACTGACATGCAAAGCATGACCATCCAGGCTCCTCCTCACACCTTCTCCTCATCTGCTCGGGCTGCCATGACCAAATACCATAGCCTGGGTGGCTAAACAAAACACATTGATTTGTCATCATTCGGGAGTCTGGAAAGCCCAAGATCAAGGTTCCGACAGGGTTTGGTGTCTGGTGAGGCCTCCTTTCCTGACTTGCACATGGCCACCTTCTTGTTGTGTCCCACAGCAGGGAGCAAGTGAGTGCTGGTGTCCCCTCCCCTTTTTTAAGGATACCAGTTTCTGTTCAGATCAGGGCTCCACCCTCATGACCTCAGAAGGCCTTACTCACTTCCTTAAAGGATCTGTCTCCAATACAGTCACAAGGCGGGGCTAGGGCTTCAACAGGTGGCTTTTGTGGGGACACAATTCAGGCTGCAGCAGACCTGCAGATCATAAAACTAAAGCTCACTTCTGGGCAGACCCTGAACGTGGAAACTTCCTGGGCTCCTTTGGAGTTAAGCTCTTCTTCCAGTTTGCATTCCACCTGAGCCTCCCAGCTTGCATTAAAAATTCTGCAGCCCCACAGACCCCGGCACACTTGCTTCCTTGCTCCCCTAACGGATGCCTGCTTCAGGGCAGGATTGTTCAGCTGTGTGTCTGTCTCCCCAACAACCAAACAGGTGAGCAGACTGCTTTCTTTTCTCCATGAACCCTGGCACAAAGTAAGTCTTTAATAATCATTTGGGGAAATTGAATTGGTTCTGAAGGGTAATTAAGCTTTATTTCTTCCCAGGTCGCTCCAAATCAGAAAGCCCTTCCACTGTTCTCACTCTAAACTAATGAAGCCTTTGCTCCCCATAACACCAGATATTCACCGCAGGCCCTGTATTTGGCATCAGGCATGTTCCCTGTGCCCTCCAGAGCCGTGTTAGTTTACTGCGGCCACGGCCCCCTGGTGGGAGCACAACCATAAACACAGAGAGCGCAGGGCCCCTGGGAAGAAGGGCTTTGGCTGTGGTTGTCCTGCTGAGTCAGGCCCTGAGCCTGCCAGCAGTGGGAATGAGTCAGTGGGAACGAGTTGAGGGTCGTGGCGGGGGCGGTGTCGGGGGGCATGACAGGGATCTGGGCTTTGGAGGGATCACCCCGGGACAGTGCGAGGATGGAGGAAAGGGAGAGACAGCAGGCAGGGAGGCCAGTGAGGACACGACTGCTGTGGTCCAGGGGAGAAAAGACACAGCAGGAAGTGTTCTGGCTAAGGAGAGCAGGATGCACAAAATAGGTAATAATAGATAACAGAAAATAGGTAAGTATCATCGCAACTTCCGTTTTTGCTCCTTCAAGATGATAGCAGACAAGTCATCAAAACCTAAATTTTGACCAGCTAACCTCCTCATCATCTGAAAACACACCCCATTCTTTGCCAAAGATGACAAGGGGGGCCCAGTAAATACTGAACACCCGCTATAATCTCAGTGTCTAAGACATTTCCCATCTTGCCTTTGAAACAACTCCCACCCAGATTGCTGTTCTTACCCCCATTTTACGGATGGGCAGCTGGGTGAGAGAAGTGAGTCTGGATGGGGTTGCACAGCTAGGAAGCTTGTTTCCTATCAGTTGTCTATTCCCCCAGAGCCTGCATTCGGCAGCTAAAGAGAGGTCTGGAAGAGCAAATACATGTATTACTGTTGGTATTCTGTGCAGCAGCTTCCCAGAGTTATTTATAGAAATATGATCCGTTCAGGAGAGAAGGAGTGAAGCCTAAATGAATTACCAGTCATTTTCCTCTCCTTTCAACTCTGGGGGAAAGGCCAGCTGACCAGAAGGAAAAGACATCACAGCGTTTCATCTGGCCCCAGATATCAACACTCAGTTCCTGGCACTATGGGGAATGCAAGCATGCGCGGAGCTCCAGCAAGCAAGGCTGGGGCTCTGTTTCCAAGACCCCTGCTATGTTTGCTTTGCTGCCGCCGGGGGCTCCCTCCCCTCTCCTAAATCTCTGCAAATCATGCAGGAGGGAGAGAGGAGTATTAAAGCTCAGGACATCCAAACAGAGCTGTTAATTGTACCTCCTCCAAGTCTGGGTGGGAATGGCGGAATCTGCCTGCCTTCCAGAGATACCTGGCCAAAACCTTTTGGGTTCCAGAAGGGGAACAGGAAATTAACATTCATTGGGTACCTATTATGTAGCAATCATCATGCTAGAAGCCTTGACCATATTTCCTCATATACACAGCAATTTTGTGAAGTACTATTCAAACCAACATCCATTTTACAGAGGAGGAAACAGACCCAGAGAAGTTAAGCAACTTGCCCGTGGCCACACAGCACAGTAAGGATCTACAGGCCTCCATAACCTGTCTTTCCCTCCCATAGCTCCACATTGTGCTGTTTCTGTTTTTCTTCTGGCTTTGGTCCTTTTAGGCCTTTTATCGCAAAGTGAAATTTTTTTTCATGTTTAATCTCAAACACTTATATAAATAATGGCAGTTCAGAGGGAGAGAGAGGAGGGGAGAAATGAGAGGAAGGTGGGGGGAGGAAGGAAGCCACATGGTTTCCTGGTCCAGACTGGGAGCCATTAACCAGTGATGGGGGATCCAGCTGAGCTCAAAGCACCCAGCTCAGAACTGATGACAGAGGCAGGGGGCAGGGGGCTCAGAGGGGAGGGTGGGAACAGATCGCTCAGAGAAGACCACACTTAGGAAAGGCAAGAAGGGTAGATTCTGAGAGCAGCCAGAGAGGTTTATTCTCAGAGTGAGCAGGCTGCAGGGGGTCGCACTGAAAGCCTAAACAGAATACTGGGAAAAGCCATGGGGCCGAGCATCCTACGGTCATGATTTTGGTGGCATCCAGCGCCAACGGATATTAAAGCACTTTGAGTCACATGCAGGATAGCTGCTTTCAACCTTTTAGATGATGTCGAGGAGGAAGCCTCACTTTAGTACTGGTGTGTTTTTAACACTAACACTTACTAAGGTCCCTACTTAACAAAGAGAAGTGAACCTCTGCTCCATGTCCTCAAGCAGGCATTCTTTCACCAGACTGGGACAATCGCTTCCCCTGTATTTATTTCTATGGCTTCCTTCTAGGTATGGCAAGTGAATTGCAACAGAAATACACAATTTTCTTTTAAAATAAATAAATTTGGGGCGCCTGGGTAGCTTAGTCAGTTGAACATCTGCCTTCGGCTCAGGTCATGATCCCGGGGTCCTGGGATCAGCCCTGCGTTGTCAGGCTCCCTGCTCCCTGCTAAGCAGGGAGTCTGCTTCTCTCTCTCCCTCTGCCCGTTCCCACCCCCCCGCTTGTGTTCCCTCCTTCTCTCTCTCAAATAAATAAATAAAATCTTAAAAGATAAATAAATAAATTCACTTATGTAAAAAAAAAGTTGGTAAAAGGAGGCAGGGCAGGAAAGGAAGAGTGGCGCAGGCGGGCACCCCACTATAACACAGACTATGACAGGCTTGGGCAATGCTGATGTCATCTGGTCCTCCCACCTCCTGGGAAGCTGAGGGACACAAGACAAGGCTCTTGCAGGGTCATGCTGCAGGTCAGACGCAGAGCTGGTCTTGGGAGCCAGGTCTGCTGCTCCCAGGAACGTTAGCCTGGTTTTTGTGGTGAAGGGCCATGGTGAGGCCTCTCCAGGTAAGGTTTACAACTGGAAAATGGAGCTTATATGGATGGTGGCGGGCCTCGCAGGTTGGACTGACCCACTGTGAGCAAATCCAAACCTGGTTCAAAGCCATGCAGCAAAAGGGCAGCTCTGGGCCAAGCTGCTTGTCTCCCTGAGCATGTTTCCTCCGGGTATGATGGTGCCCCCAGTACTCCACATAGGGCCAATCTCCCTATGCTGTGGATCTGACCAGGTGACAGATGTGAACGCCCCCCAGGAATGTGAGGGCTTCGCAAGTGTTACTTGTATTAATCTCGCAGACTCTCCATGGCCTCCTTCCTGGCGCTTCTTCAACAGTCTGGGCCCTGAAGTGTCAGGAGATGCTCTAAGACACGGTCTGGTGTCCACAGGGCCTCATGGAGCAGGCCACTAACATTTCAGTGGGGACACAAACCAGGCTGAGTTTCCAGATGGAAAAAGCCCAGACACATGGCTAACGTGCCTTCCTCGGGGGGTGGTCTAGGAATTCCTAGATCTAATCAAGCCGTACGCCAAAAATGTTATTTTTGTACCATTTAATGCAATGGAATTTGGGGAAATTAGTGGAAAAGGAGCTGCAAAGAGTCTACAATTGTGTCACGTGAGTGACTAATTAAAGGGCTCTGGTTCTCCCAGGACATTTGGTTACATTAATTCAAAATGTGACCTGTTTATTTTGCAAGGTCAGGAAGAAGCCTTACCTCCTAGAAAGCCAATGTGGCAATTAAATTAGAGTCACCAGAGTTTGCCTGAGGTAATGTATGAAAAAGGGCTTTGTAAACTGTATGAAAACAGAAGTCACCTCTGTGTGGCTGTCCTCGCTGCCCCCAATTAGGGGGGCACAATGGCCTACCCCTGGTGGAAAGCCACAGGTAAGGGCTTGTTTAGTTGAGGGAGGTACCTGGTAAGGTGGGAAGGGCGTGAAGTCTGGGGCCATGCTTCGAACTGTCACTTTGCAGCACTTGGGCAAATCATTTCATCTCTGCTTGTCCCCACAGTTATGCGTGTGGCTCACTGTACTGTTCCATGGGGGGTGTTTTTGTGGGCGCGGTGGGAGGGGGAAGAGGGCTGGCAGGAGGGAGGAAGAGAGAACATCAACTTTGTCCACTTTTGCCTGTAGCACCTGCAATCGGGTGCTCAGCAGAGAAGATCCAGCCTTGGACAAGGCCCACCTCAAGGAACCTGCAGTTGACTGTGGAAACCAGACCAGGATAAGCAGGTCCTCAGACCATTAGGGAGGCGTGTGTACAGAAGTCTGCAGGGCGTTAAGAAAGAACGTCCACACGCCCGAGGGGCTGTCAGGGAAGTTCCTTAAGAACTCAGAGTTGCTGAGTTCTAGATTGTGGAAAATTGATCACCTGGCCTCTTTCCTCCTAAATTCCCCCGCAGGGAGGCAGCCAGCCTGCTGGCCTGACCTGGACTCCTGAGTTCCCACATCTGCAGCAGAGGGGGCTTGGCCTTTCTAAGGAGCTGTCACAGATGAACAGCAAACTCTTACAAAGCTTCCCCGCCAGCGACTTGGACCTGTAGCGCACCTTCTATGTGTCAAGCTGTCTAGTTATCTCTGTAACCACAGGCAAGTTACTAAACTTTGAATCCTGATACCCCCGTTTAAAAAAAAGGTGCAATTCAGGCCCACCATCCATTAACCACCATTCCGAAATCCCCAAAACTCTAAGACCAAAAGTTCTATCAAAATTCTTTTCATGGCAAAACTTGAACTGACATGAGGCTCAGAGTCTTATTTTTTTAAATCCCATGAGTATAACTATTCATGTTTCACTGCAGAAATATGGATGTGTTTGATTACCGTGGACCATCTGAGTACTCTGGGAATGTTAAGAAAAATACATCATAGGAACTGTATTTTCTTTCTTAAATCTGAAAATTTCTGAATTCTGAAACACATGCTGAATCCAAGGGGTTCACTTAAGAGATTCTGATCTCATTGGTTTAATACCTATTTTATGGGGTCTCTCTGCTTAGAATGCCCTTCCCCCTCATCTGTCTGGATAACATCCACAGGCATTTCAAATGTCATCATGAATGAATGAATAAAGGAACCTATGAATTTGTCTTGCTACTAGGAGATAGGCAACTTAACTTCTCTACATAGCTGGTGTAAGAATCTATTTACCAACAAGAGTATTTTAATGCAAGAGAGAGGACAGGTGAACAGAATTGCCTGACAACCTCACACACCCCAGTGTCCTTTACCTCTGGGACTGGGGAAACATCCAGACCCAAGTACCTACAGTTGATACAGAACAACTAAAATAGGTTCCATGAAATTCCCCGTGAAAGAAGACAAAACCTCACTGGACACTTCTCAGCAGTAGGAAACAGGCACAATTTTGCCTTCTGATTTCACAAAATGACTACATAGGACCCAGGCAGACTCCCTCAGGGGAATCTGGATAGGTCCTAAATTAAGTTGAATTTTTTTGTTTTGTTTCGTTTCGTTTTAAGAAAACACATTTGGAAGGAGCTGGCATACATAGCAGTGTTTCCCATTTAGAAAGAAAAATAAACACTCCTCCACTGGATTGGAAGTCAAAACAAAATAATCCCAGCTGCTTAAGACCCGAGAAAGTCAATGAAACTGCCAAACAACAGTGATGTTGACCAGTGTGACTAGCTTGAGAAATGTGTAAGGCGAGGTGGGAAGGGCCCAGTGCAGGGTGCAGGGTATGGGGGGAAGAAAAGAAAAGAAAAACAGCCATGGATGGCCCAGCGTCCAGGGCTTGCCTCTCATGAAGCAGCACCAAAATTTAGTGTCTAAGTCATCTGTACTTATTTGACTACAGGGCATTGAAACTTCCCCAGTCCTCACAAAAACACAGCTGAAAGATTCTACTCTATGGTATCAGACAGACCTGAAGTTCCAATCTGATTCTATCAGTTAGAAGCTGTGTGATGTAGGAGAAGTCACTTAACCTCTCTGGCCCTTTCTTGCCTCAGTGAGACTTAAAAATGGCTATGTCACAGGATAGATATGAAGATTCAATGAGATTCAATGAGATTCCAAAATTCAGTGGGTACTTCATAAAGGTTTGTGAAGTAATAGGAATCTAACAACTTGTAATTCTTTTTTTAGGAAATTCTTTTAAAAATCTTTAAAATTTTTTTCTTTGGTGGACTTCCTCTTCTCTTCTCCACTCCTACTAAGGGGGAGACATAGAAATAACAGGACCTGGTATTGGTAAGAAAACATAAAAAATGGGTGGGAGGGTGGGAAGAAGAAGATAGGAGGAGACTTTAGAGTCAAGCAGGCTTGGGTTTGAATCTTTAATATGCCGTGGAGCTATGGGCAAGTCACTGGCCCTTGCTGGGCCTCATTTTCCTGGCAGACAAATAGAAATAAATAAATGGAAGCTCAAAGAAGTTAATACATGTAAAGAAAGACTTACAGGCAGAAGGTGCTCATTACATGTATATTCTCCCACCCACCTCCACCTCACCTAGGCTTTGAGAAACTGACAGCTTTCTCTGAGCTATTTATTCCCTGACCCTCTTAAATATTACCCTCCAAGTTTTTCCAAGTCTCTTTACTGCAGAATTTAGGTTATGACAATTGATGGAACACTTACTATTTTTTTTTTTTAAAGATTTTATTTATTTATTTATTTATTTATTTATTTATATTTTTTTTTAAAAGATTTTATTTATTTATTTGAGAGAGAGAGAGCACAAGAGGGGGGAGCGGGAGAGGGAGAAGCAGACTCCCTGCCGAGCAGGGAGCCCGATGCGGAACTCGATCCCGGGACTCCAGGATCATGACCCGAGCCGAAGGCAGACGCCCAACCAACTGAGCCACCCAGGCGCCCAAGATTTTATTTATTTATTTGACAGAGAGAGACACAGCGAGAGAGGGAACACAAGCAGGGGGAGTGGGAGAGGGAGAAGCAGGCTCCCCGCAGAGCCGGGAGCCCGATGTGGGGCTCGATCCCAGGACCCTGGGATCATGACCTGAGCCGAAGGCAGTCGCTTAACTGACTGAGCCACCCAGGCTCCCGGAACACTTACTATTTATTCTACAAAGTTTCTCTGGGGTAGGGACAAATACCTACTTAATCCTCACCACTTCCTTAGCTTTTCAGCTGACTAGTTGATATTTTAGTGAAATCTTTCGTTACATATATCAGTGTTTTCTAGATGGTTATCCTTGGGGGCAGATTAGGACTTTAATGACAGAAAGAGCTCCTTTCCCTGTTTTCTTTCCCGCAGGGACAGCGAGCCAGTCTGTAATGCCCCATGCGTTCTCCTTGCACTTTACACGGGGATTTTGGCCGGGCGGCTCTGAGGCGTCGCGGCCCCGGGACCGCAGCTCCGGTGCTGGGGTTGACACAGCTGTAGGCAGTGCGCCTCTGGGGAGCCCCTGGAGAGAGCAGCCCGAGCTCCGGGGGAGGCCGGCCGTCCTGTGCAGGGCGCTGAGTCAGCTCCCACCAAAGGAAACCACTTCAGTTTCACCCTCCAGGAGCCCGAGGGGCTGCCTTTGTCATTTAAAGTACATTCTGAATTAAGTCTCGGGGAAGCCGGCCTCAGAAGGAGCTAGAGCAATTCATCCATTTAGGTGGTCTCTAAAGCCTTCCATTGCTGGAAGGGAATGGGGCTGTGGCGATAGGGAAGGGAAATAGGGACGTCTGTCCCGTTGAACCATTCTTAAACTCCATAGCAACCTTGGAAGGTTTTCCCCATTTCACAGATGGAGCAACTGATGGTCTGAGAGGTTAGGTACTTTGCCCAAGGGTCACATGTCCGGGACCCCATGGTCCTTGCTCTCTTAGCTGCACTTTGGCCCTTACGCAGTTTGTACTGCTTGCTCATTCATTTATTCTTTTATTAAGTTGACACTCCACAGAAAGCACCTCTAAGGCTGTGCACCAAACTGTTAGAAGTAGTTATCTCTGGGAGGAGGGATTACAAGAGAACTCTGCTTTTTACCATTCTGTATTATCTGAATGTTAAAGAGCATTGTTATTTTTATAATTGACAAAAACAATGAAGATAATCCCATTAAAATAACCTTACATTTCTTTCATGAAAATCAATCCAAACCTTAAAAACATATATTGGGTCCACTATGCAGCAGAGTCCACTCATGTCCACTCAGTAGTGCTGGGTTCATGCCCGTATCAGCAGGTCCTTTTGCTCCTAGAAGACCACTCAGTGTGGGGTCTCAGGGCCCAGGAAGGTAGCAGGCAGGGTCCAGCTGTGGAGTGAGACTCCCTGGCTCTCTCATGACCCGCCAACCCCAGAGCAG
This sequence comes from Halichoerus grypus, assembly GCF_964656455.1. Classification (NCBI taxonomy): domain Eukaryota; kingdom Metazoa; phylum Chordata; class Mammalia; order Carnivora; family Phocidae; genus Halichoerus; species Halichoerus grypus. The sequence goes on from NC_135722.1 coordinate 57,401,099, forward strand.
CAGACCACTAAAAACCCAGACTCTCCCTGTGGGCACAGGACACATTTATAACCAACCTTTCGAGTGACATACTCGAGCAAGTCCCAGGGAAGGAATCAGAAGTGTCTCTAGGTCCCCTGGGGAGTGGGAGGAGCACAGAGGAGCACAACTGAGCAGACAGCTTTTAGGCCAAAGTACCCCCATCTTCCCTGCACATCAATAATGCACGAATGCTATCAATTTGCTGCAGAACTTACAACAAAGTGATTGCTCTCGTTCAGTTATTTAGCAAAGGGAGAGATTAAGGACTTTAATCTCCTGCCTTCTCTTTTACCTGCAAGGCTTATTTACCCAGAAATGAACAAAGAATGCCATCATGCATATGTGTGTGTGTGTGTGTGTGTGTGTACCACACACATTTTTTTTTTCCAAGTAAACTTAAGGCCACTGGCTAGCAAATCCCTGTCAGCACCACATGACATTCATTCAGAGTACCTTAGACATTGCTCCATCACTGGTAACATGGGGAACTGATACCTAGAGAGGGACAGTCATTTGCAAAAACAAATAGCCCGTGAGCCACCGAGTTGGGCCTTGCACACAAATATCCTCCCTCCTGGTCCAGGGTTTCTATTTCTGTGCATAGCTTAAAACATGAGCAGCTAAAACGTATAGAGAAGCAATGACCCCAAACCACCAAAAGGACAACGCCACTCTTCGGGGAGCACAAAGTTATAGGCCCTGGAGGATGGTTCGGCTTTTGGTCACAGAGAATGTAGGGCCTAAGATCCTGGTAGAAGAGAACCATCAAGCCCAAAGACGTCCTGTCTGATTTTCAAAGACAGTAGAGGCTGTATATCATCCCCTCTCTTGGAGGCTTCTGGGCATCCCTGCAAAGAAGTGGATTGGCCTCTGTTGAACACAGAGAGGGCAAGGACCTTGAGCCAGGTCACACAGCACCTGACCAAGTACTAAAACCCGGGTCTGCTAGCTCTAGGTCAGCCTAGGGCTCTTCCCCCATACCCTCCCATATCTCTTCTTCTTAAGAGAGTCAGAGCACAGCTTAGAAGAACAGTGTTTATTACGGGCAGATCCAGGCCTAAGCCCCCTGGCTCTCTGCAGCCAGCCATTCGGCCCTGCAGCTGCTGGGGACTTCAGGGCCCTCTGTCTCCTGGCAGTGTGAAAGTCAAGAACTTTGGAAGCCAGCACTGGCCTCCAGGTAGTACACTTTCTCCCAGCTTTCTCCCGGTTAATGGGGGCACTATAGCACCGGTTTCTTCGGCTGTGTCGTGAGGAGGCCCCAAGCAAGCGGCAAGGGGTAGTGGCGGCCACAGCCCTGGCACAGAGGAGGTAGCCAAGCGGTGCTCTTTGTGTTTTAACCTTTCTTTTCTATTTCGGTTTGGATCTGTGTTTCTGTGTCTTTGCCTAACCCCGGTCTCCACCTGACGCTTCTGTCTCGCGTCTGTCTGTGCTTCTCTGTCCCGGCAGCTCTGTCTACCCCGACCTCTGTCACCGGAGTGCGGACAGCAACCCCCTGACCCCCCCGCACACTCCAGCGGCGCAGCAGGGCAGGAGCGGGGCTGCCTGAGCCGCGGAGCCGCGCCAGGCCCCCGACAACCCCGAGCCCCCCATGCACCAGGCCCCTCCTACCCTGCAAGCGGCCCAAGCAGGCAGATTAATCAGCATCGCCAATGAAAGGAAAAACACACACAAACACACGCACACACACACACACAATCAGCATCGCCAACGAAAGGAAAACACACACACACACACAACACCCACAGAAGTTAGGAAGAGAGAGGGACTTACCGTTCGCTGCGACCCCCAGGCTGGCGGAGCCACTTTTAACTAAGAATGAATTAGGGACAAACTCTTCCTCAGAGTCTGAGTCCGGGGTTGGCTGGGCCACACCGCTGCCTAGCAACCGCCTCTGGCTCTCATTGGCCGGAGGGGAGGGGGGCGGGGAGGGGGACTGCTCAATAGGGGTTGATGAAGCGGATGAACAATGCAAGGGAGCACCTGCGAACCACAAAGACAAACACAGACAGAAAAAAATAATGAAAATTGGTTTTGAGGCACACGGGGAGGGGGAAGGAGCAAAATAAAACACGCATCAACGGGGGAGGGGGCTCCCAACACTGGGCGATCTACTGCACACGTGGTCGGGGGGCGGGGCTGATTGCCTCCGCAAAGGTAGTTGGTGCAAACTCTGAAAAGCAGGGCCTCGGAGCAAAAGTCTGCATGGCTTGCAAAGAGGGCACCCCTCGGAAACACACGGGAAGCCCTTCCTGCTTTGCCTGTTCTCTGAGAGAGGCCTGAAAACCTGGGGTCTGGTTCTGGGGGGCCATGCTATCTATCAAACAGCTGCCCCGCTCTGAGCCTCAGTGGCCTCCCTGGTAAAATGAACTGCCCGCACTGGGTGATTGCTGAGCGCCTGCAAGCTGGCCATTCTGTGATGTCGCTGAAGTGAAATGATGTTCTTATTAGTGAGATTTTTAATCGGACATGCCTGGAAAAGGCTCCGGGACTCATAAAAGAGAGAGCTGGAGAGAACGATCCAGAACGATCCCCTTCCCTGGATTTTAATACACTAATGTTTTACTTTTCTCAGAGTCTAACATTTTAAGATTTTTAAATGCTGCCATTCTCTGCCAACTCCCTGAGACCATGAGCACTAGCCTCTTTTCCACGTCTGTACCCCCAGGGGCTAGCACAGTGCCCGGCCTGCAGTAGGCACTAATGAACTATTTGCTAAATAAGTGAGTTGCAGGTGTCTAAAACATTAGGATCCTCCAGTTCTAATAATCTCAGATAAAATAATTCTGTAACTTTAGAACATTAATATTCTGTGAGTTCCAAGATACACTAAGTCAGTAGGTTTTGACGCCAAGTTTCTACCACGTCAGGGTTCTGATTCTAAAAAAGTCCAGTGTTGTGAGCACACTCCCAACTCTTCAGAAGGAGAAGGTGATGGCCTGGGACAAGACCTTTGAGATCAGACAATTTGCAGTTCGATCTGTTGCTGGCCTTTAGACATGTGCAGTACATCATCCACAAGAGAGGGAACATAAGCACAGACATATAAAAGTATACAGTACAAGACAAAGCATCCACTTGACAGCAAGGGCTGCTTCTTTTCTTCCACCTTGACTGATAGAAGGCTGAAAACATAATCAGATCTATCCAGCTTTTCAAAGAGACTGAACCTTAGGAAACATAATGCAGCCCGGACATGTCATCATAAAATTCGGCAGAGCTTTAAGGGAGAGATGGAACAGAGAGCTGCTGATTTGGGGGGCGGGGGAGGAGAAAGCTTTTTGTGATCTATCTACAGAGAGATGCTGTCTCAGTTCACAGCCACCAAATCCTGCAGGATCCTGTAGGTTTCATGATTCTGATGTCAACCCCTGAGCCTCACCACGTGTGATGACATTTTATAGAGATGCTGTATATGCCATCTGGTTCATAGGAGAAATTTACTAAGAGCAGTTGAGATAGCAGGGATCAATGACCATGGTACCACCTCTGCATGACTCTGTGTTCTGGTTTCTTTACCAAAAAATCCGGGCTAGGATTCTCTTCAAAATCATCTAAACCGAGCCTTCCCGATTCACCTTGTGAGAACCGTCCCTGACACTACTTACACAGCACTCTCAGGTGATCAATCCTTTCTCTAGCCTTGATCTAGTGCTGCTATCACATTTGCCGTACTGTCTTTGCAGTTATCTGTACTTATGTCTCCCACATAAAAGTATATGGCATATTCTTGGGGCACAGTACATTCTTGGAGTGGGTTTTAGAGTTCAACAGGATTGGGGTTTGCATCATGACCTAGTCCCCTTTTAGCTGTATGATCTTGGGAAAATGACTTCCAGTTCGTTGTTAGTATGCCAGGCACCCCTCCCCTTTGACAGAGTTGTTGCGAGGACCAAAGATACCATATCTGAGCACACAATATGCATGAGCAAGTAGGGTCAGTGCTCACCAAATGTTCATTAAATTGAATGAAACCACCTCTTCCCCCCTCCCCGGAAGAACCTCATTCATGATTCTGCTTCCCTTGCAGTCCCAGTTTTGGAAAGATTTTGTCGACCAGGCTGCATTTATTAAGCAAATATACATTTATTTCCTCCTCTTTTATTAGTCAAAGACATCTTATAATCTCCAATCAGAGCTTCTGATGAGCTGGAGATAACCAGTACCATACCATGCTGAGTTGTTAGAATTTCAGACAAAAGTTAAGAAACACGATATGTTGTTCTAGGGTGCTAGTTACAGCCTCTTCCTGAGTAAATCTGTCAAGCTTTATGAAATAAATAGTTCCAGAACTAAGTAAATTGTTCTATCACAAACTTCAGAGACCTGAGGCTGGGAATAGCACAGTGGCCTGGCCTTCTGCCTGTTTCTTCTGCTTTCATCCACTCTCCAAGCCTCACTCACCTCAGGTCCTGGGGTAGTTCTGAATATTCACAGCCTGACATTCCAAGCACCTAACAAAGCGCCAGGCCCTTAGTAGGTACACAAGAACTCATGATGTTTCTGTGAGGTACAGATATTGTTGGAAACATATTAATTCCCTTCCTCTTATTCATCGGCTGCTTTTAATTTATGTGGCCCCAAAGTAGGGTGCACAGAACCATCCCCTGGGCACAAGAAAATATGAGAAATATTTATTTTTAAATCTCACTTGCTAATATCTGTTTTGTATATATTTTATAATGCATATAATCTATTAGCGCTTGGAACACATGTAATAAAATGCATTGCTGTACAAATTTGGCACCTACAGAAGCAAGGCAAGGTGGTATTAACAGTATGGGCTCGGGAGCCAGATCCTACATTTGAATTCCAGTTACACTACTAGCTAGCTCAATAGTCGTGACCGTGGGCAAGTTACTTCACCCTTTATGCCTCAATTTCTTCATCTATATAATGGAAACTAAAAGATAAAATAAAAAAGAACATCTATTTCACAGGGTTGCTTTGAGGATTAAAGGAGTTAAAACAAGTAATATGTTGAGAACAGTGTGGCAGCCAATAAACACCTAATAAACATTAGATGTGCTATGCACAAATATGTATATAGAAAGTGAGGGGCACTAACCTAATTTTATCTTTTCTCTTTTTAAGAGCCGTGCATGCTTCAAACACTGCTTCATTCCACAAACATGTGCTAGATACCCACTGACTGGGCTGGTGAGGGGCATACAGACTGTGAGAGACACGGTCGAGGAGGAGCCAGTGGGAGGAGTCACGTGGAGTCCTAAGCGTGGCAGTGGGACCTGTCAGAGTAGAAGACAGCCCAGTGCATGACTGTGAGATAACATCTCACCTGGAGGAAAGGAGAAAGGCTTTCTGGAGCCACAGAGCCTCCCAGTGGAAAGAGATGGAGGGATGAGGGCGTGAGCACCCTCAGCAGGGAGAAGACTACTCCAGCCTCAGGCCCTCATCCTTTGCCCGGCTTCCAGCAAGTTGCCCATCCCCCTTGGCCTCTTAAGTCTCGTGTGCTACCATTAACTTCTCACTGAGTCTGCTGAGACTCGCGGGGATGAACGCACAGCTCTACCTTTTGCCCAAGTTTGTCAAGTTGCACCACTTTAGGGGACTATTGACAGTGCATCTATTTGAATGGCACCCCCAGGAACACAACTATAAAGTTTGCCCGAGGTTTTGCCCATGCTGTTTTTCTCCCTGAGCACACCTTTTCCTCTTCTCTCTTCCCCATCACTACCACCCCACATGTCTCCCTAGCTCCCACTCATCCTCAGGGCCCAACCTCACATCACCTCCCTGGGAAGACTGTCCTGATGCCTCAAGCCTTGGTTTGGCACCCCCACTGCGTGCCCGCACAGCTCTGTGTACCTTCCCTGTGACAATACTTCCTGTCCTGTGGTGTTTACTTTCTGTGATTGCCCACTAGCCTGCCCGACTGGCCCCTTACCGTGCCCCCCAGGGCCTGGCACAGGGTCTGACGCATAGAAAGCACCCGTAACAACTTGTTACATGAAGGGGCGATGGAAGGAAGGAGTGTATCTTCAAGGCACTAAGGGTCTCTGTAAAGACAACAGTGAGAAAGAAGTCTCTGAACAGTAGGTTTAGGCCTTGAATACAAAGAAAAGGAGGTCATGCCTTAACTGGGAGTCATGGAAGTTTTTAAAGCAGGAAGGTGACAAGACCATGGCTGTGCTTTAGAAGGATCTGTTCTTTGAACTTAAGGCATCTGCTCAGCCACTTAGATCTCCTTTTTAAATGGCTCAGCTCAGCCAGGATGTTGGAAGTCCACGTGATCGCCTTCCCTGGAGGGGTTGGGGGGGCAGATGCATGTTTATGGAGGCAAATAAGGAAGCCTGATGCCAACAGACTATGGGATTAGGGTTTAGAGTTGCCCTCCCATGTATCCTGGTCATCAGCTGAAGGGGACCTGGTATTGTAGAATTTTCCACAGTGTCCACGGTGAAACGAGATGGAATGATTGGCCTGAACCTTCCTAGACTTCACTCCAACAACGAAGGGGCCAGTGAAGGGTAGAGGAGAGCCATCCATGTTTCCTGAGAGAAGGTCTCTGTGAGCCTAGTTCTAGCTTAGAGTGGATACTTCTCTTAGTCTCTGTTGTCTCCTTTGAAAACTGGAGTGCTAATACCCACTGCAAAGGGTTGCTGAGAGGATTGATGCTATGATGCTTGTAAGGAGCCCAGCAGTCTCATGGAAAGGGCTCAGCCAACACGGATTTTCTCTGCCATCCCGCCAGCTGTGGTCTTTTATAGTAAGAACAGGGTGGTTTTGGAGAATAAATGATGACAGATCTGCAAGCCTGCCAATGACACCTTTATCAATGCAGATTACTTGTCAATGTCATAAAAAGAGGAAAGTGTTAAGGAGGCAGCTGTGATTTATGAAAAGAACACACAACAAGGGAATTCTGAGATCTGCAGAGAGAACAATTTCCAGTTACATCTCTGTGTGAATCGATGGTAGCCCGCTTTAGCATTTGAAATGTAACCTATAACTAGGATAAGACAGTTCTCAAGGAAGAGCCTTCTAGCGTTCTGGATTCTAAGTGTCTTTGGAGTATGCCATGAGACTGAGGCGTGAAGGGCCAGCTGATGGACACATCTGTTACTCACATGAAATGTGAGACCATGAACAAAAGGCACTTTTTTTACACTTTTCTCAGCAGTCTTGAGAAATCCATCTAAACACCCAAACAGAATCTTATTAATCTATGCTAAACTGCATGTAGGGTATGATGGGGAAAATCACAGCCTACTGACACAGCGGGGAAGTGTGAGTCCCATCTGAAAAGCCAGAGCACTAGCTGTGTGCTGCACAGAGGGCATTTTCTCCCCAGGCAGTTCCCTGGATTACTGGAAGGGCCTCCTAATAACCTTTTACCTGGCAGCCCTGCATTTTAGAAGCCTGTATGTAAAACATTTAGCATAGTGCCCAGCATACAGCAATTAATAAACGACACCTAGAGAAAACCAAAACAAACCCTTAGACCTACACAGGTACCTCCTCCTGTGGAACCCCGAGCTGATGAATTCGTCCCTCCCATGAAGGCTCCTCTCTAGAAATACTCTAGTCCCTCCACTTAAAAACTAAATGCATTCCTTCTCTTCTCGTATGCTAACCTCACACCTATGTCTTCTTAACAGGGCAGCCAGTTGCTTCACTGAGTAAGTTAAGTCCTTCTCAGCTCTGAGCAAAGGATGGAAAACCGGGATCTCCTTCGGATAGAAGGTTTGGGGCTGCTGGAGGACCAGGAACTTAACTGCGGGCTGGCAAGCTGCTCACCTCTGTGTCCTGGCCTAGATCAGAGTCTCAGCTCAGAAAAGCTTTAAATAACTGGTTCCCATAGTTATCTGAAATGGATTGAAACCCGCTGCTGCAAAGGATTTCAAAGTGCTAGAAATCTGAATGAAGCTAGAGAGCTCGAGTGACCATCCATTCTGTTTGTTCATGACAGCCCCAATTTGCATCTGCTATCCTGAATGAATTAACAATAGTGCCCCACCTTTACTCTAAAAACATACTGACTTGGACAGTTAATTAGGTGGCTACCCTGTTTCAGGGCAGTATAGATTCAGTTCCACATCAGAGGCTGTCATCTGCTGCATGGACTAACGGCCGAGAGATCTGGGTACAGGTCAACAATGCGCCGCAGGACCGTGGCCAAGTCCTCTGACGGCTCCGGCTTCACCTTCCCTATTGGGGACTTAGACTAGAACACTCTAAGGTTCTTCCGTAGGAGTAACAGGAGTGCACACCTTGGGGGTTATTCTGAGGAGTCGAGGAGACTATAAACAGAGTGCAGGATCAAAATGATTTCAGTTACAACAGCAAGTCAATTTCTTCAGCACTGTAAATGCTCATAAAACATTTAGAGAATGAATAAATTTGTATGAATGCATTGGAAAAAGGACTGGCTGAAAAAAACCTTTAACAAGGGTTATCAATGATATCAGCAGCTTTTCATTTTTAAATATGATTTTATATCTTCAAATTTTTGTACAATGAGCACATATCATTCGTTCTTCTTATACTTTAAAAATTATTTTTAAGACTTTAGGAGAAAATGAAACAAATGTGAAAATACCAGGCATCTAGCAGGTGCTAAGATAGATGTTGGTTTTAAGTACAAACAATATTTTACGCCCTGATATTGGTAGCAAATTTGATATAGACTGATTTTTAAAATGTGAAAACCTTTTAACTGAGCAATTATACTTCTAGCAATTTACCCAAGAACATAATCATGACTTTTTAAAAGAATTACTTATAAGAATATTCATCACAACATCATTTGTAATAGTAGAAAGTAAAATTTTAAAAAAATGTTAAAAAGGAAAAATATCTTTAATGTTAAAAGTGCCTAATTGTGTAAATTAAGGCACAGCACTACAATGTCAATATGCAGACATTATCAGCCATGTTTGTAAAGAATGTTTAGGGACACGTGAAATAGGATATAAAAAACCATGAGGCAAAACTGTATAAAAGTAGTTCTGCCATGTGTTTATGTGTGTGTATGTGTGCAAGTTGCACAAAAATGTTGATGCCTGTCACCTTAAGGCAGTAGAATTATGAATGCATTTTATTTTTTCTTGATATTTTTCTATACTTTCCAAGTTTTTCAAGGAGCAAATGTGATAATGAGATTTAAAAAAAAGTTGTTTTAAAGAGGAGAAAACACACACACAGGAAGGTAGCAAAGACAACGGCTTCTGCTTTGGGTCCTTTGGGATGAGCGCGGCAGAGCTGCAGTCTGCTGGGCCCAGACTTGCTTTCTTTTCCAGCCTGTTAAATCTAGTGGGTCTTACTCCCCCGGCTAGGCAGCTCCCACTAAGTCAACTCTCCACTCTTCTCCTCAACAGTGGTTATTTTCAGAAGCAGGTCTGGGGCCATCTGTCTCTGTGACTTATGCTGGGAAAATGGCCTCTGGAAAACAGGACGCAGTAAATTTCTCAGGCTCAGCTCATTTGATCTCCATCCCTCCTCTTCATAGGTTTCTCAGGGCCATTTTTTGTTTTTAAAGCATTCACCAGGAAAGGAGCTTTGCTTTCACCTGTTTGCCTGGGGAGACCCAGTATCCTGGGGCCACTCCACCTCAACACTCAGAAGGGAGTGCCTTGGTCTCTTTGGTCTGCACTCAGGGGTGGTCAGCCAGTTTGGCTCCTTGTTTGATACAGATGTATTAAATGAGGACATTCGTTGGGTTTTGGGGTAATAACAGCTTTATTGAGATATAATTCACATACCCATACAAGTCACCCATTTAAAGTGTACCATTCAATGATTTTTAGGATATTCACAAAGTAGTACAACCATCACCACAGTTCAATTTTATTTATTTATTTTTATTTTTTATTTTTTTACCACAGTCAATTTTAGAATATTTTCATCACCCCCCTAAAAAAACCCCGTACTTATTAGCAGTCACACCTCATTTCCGTCCAACACCCTGGAGCCCTGGGCAATCACACAAATCTACTTTCGGTCTCTATGGATTTACCTCTTCTGGACGTTTCATATAAATGGAATCCCATGACATGGCTGGCTTCTTTCATTTAATATAATGTTTTTGAGGTTCATCCATGTTGTAATATGGATCAGAACTTCATTTCATTTTACTGCCGAATGACCCTGCGTTGTATGGACAGGCCACATTTTGTTTATCCACTCATCAGTTGATGGAATCTTGGGTCGTTTCTACTTTCTGGCTAATTCTGAAGGAGCTGCTACAAACATTTGTGTACAAGTTTTTGTGTGCACGTGCGTTTTCATTTCTCTTGGGTGGATACCTAGGAGTGGAAATGCTGGATCAAAGTAACTCTGTTCAACCTTTTGAAGAGCTGCTGGACTGTTTTTCAGTGGCTACACCATTTTACATTCCCACCCGCAGTGGTTGAGAGTTCCAATTCCTACCCCTCTTTCCAACACTTTTTATTATCTGACTTTTGGATTATAGCCATTCTAGTGGGTATGAAGGGGCATCTCGTTTGATTTGCATTTCCCGATGGCTATGATATTGATCATCTTCTCATGTACTTACTGACCATTTGTATATCTTCTTTGAGAAATGTCTATTCAGATCCTCATTTTAAAACTGAGCCATTTGTCTTCTTCTTACTTAGTGATAGGCCTTGATTCTTTCATCAAATGTTTATTTCGTGCCTATCTCGTGCCAGGCACTGGTCTAAGCATGGAGGCATGGAAGACAAAGTCTTGCCCTCAGAAGTCTTTCAGTAGAGGAGGAAAATCAACAAGTAAGCAAATAATCATACAGAACAAGATTGAGTGGTGGTAGATGCTGTGAAGGAAAGTCAAGTGCAATGAGAGGTTTGGAGTGATGGGATGGGTGTGCTATTTTAAGTAGGATATTCAGGGAAGGCCTCTCTGAGGAGGTGATATTTAAGCAGAGACATGAGACAAGTGAAGGAGTGAGCCACACAAACGTCTGGGGGAAGAGCTTTCCAGACAGAGGACCTAGCAACTGAGGGGCAGCAAGGAAGCCAGGGCAGGTCACCATGTCTCATCCCCCACCCCCATGTGAAAGAGCTTAAGCCAAAAGGGCATAAAGAAGCAATTACCATCCATTTCTATGGAAAAGTTTTTGAGCATTCCCAGACCCCGAAATAACCTCTCTTAGGCTTTTCTGATACCTTAGGACACATCTTGCTAATGGCGGCCCAGAATAAACTGAGAGGAAGCCCAGATGCCCACAGACACGGTTCAAAGCTCTGGCGGCCTGATGCTGAGCTGCTGAGGCCCCGGGGAGGAGTCTGGCGGCCACCCTTGCTGCTCAGGGTACACACTGCCTGGATAAGGGCTCTCACTGCAAAGCAAACTGAACCCTATTTGGCTTTTAGCCTTTTTTGGTAAAAGTGAAAGTCCTCTTTGGATTTCTTTCAGTGAACGAAAACAGGTAGTAATGTAGATCTTTCCATAAAAGTGAAGTGGTGTAATGAGAAGTTTGGAAAAGTGAGGGCTCCCCATATACATGGAGGGGTGTAAGGAGGAGAGTGCTAGGAAATGAGCCCTGAGAGGCTGCGAGGGTCCAGAAGACAGACGTGCAAATACCACAAACTGAAGGCCACCATGCCTATGTGTTTTTCTTAGTGAGTTCCCTGAGGGCAGGGGCTGGTCTTATCTGTATCCATATGTCCACAGCCCACGAAGTGACTTCATATAGGTATTCGCATAGGTTCTATAGGTTCATACAGGTTCTAGGTACCTAGAACCTACTGGAATCTATTTTAACTGACTCAGCTACTAATAAAAACAATACCTACATGTGAACAGTATTTACTTTATACTTTACACAGGATTTTCACATCCCTGATTGTATTTTATCCTCTCTACATTCAAGTGAGGTTCTGAGCATCATCCCCATTTTACAGGCAGAAAAACTGAGGCTAGGAGGGGTGATGTGACTTGTGCAGGGACATACAACTAGTAAGGGGCTAAGTGGGACCCCGACTTTGGGGAGGGGCATCATATAAGATCTGGATTTAGAACTGGTTATTGTGATTTGGGGCAGGTTGCTTCACCTTTTAGAGTGTTGGGATCTTCAGGATCTGAGCCTAATTTCCAGGGGTCCTGTGAAGAGTAAATAAGAGCAACCATGCATCTCTGGGACCTACGATGGGCAGATGATCAACAGTGGTAGCCAACCCCCACCTCCCTTTGATTACTAACCGCAGACGTACACCAGGCAGCCTCGCCATGTGAGGCCCTCATTGGGTACTGGGGATACAGAGCCAAGAGCAGCCCTTCCCCTGGAAGGGAGCCTGGTTGCATGGGTGAAAGAAACACATTATTTCATGGGAGAGAGGTAGGGGTGCCAGAGGAGGCGGATGAGCGTTGAGGGAGTTGTTGGGGGATGAGGGTGGGGGGGAATGGGAAACCCACAGAACTCCAATTGTCAACCACAGCCCCAGGGTTCTCACAGCTTCTCTGAACCTTTCCCAGTAGTTAGTCCAAAGGGGTTTAAGATGGTCCGTCCAGGTCAACTTTCTGTGGGATGTGGGGGAGGGGAAGGCATAAGGCAAGGTGGATTATCTAAGCCTGTCAAATCTGCCGGTGAACCTGAGCAAGGAACCCCTAAAATTTATGGCAGGCCTTGAACAATCTGTGGTCACAGAGTGCTCTGTTCAACAGAAAGGCTCAAGATTTGCACTTTTACACTGAGATTTGATTAAGAAAGTGCTTCCAAACAGCTGTTTTCAAAGTCATTTATTACTTCCTGGGTTTTAATATATGTATTTGTAATTCATACATACATACGTGTATATATGTAATTTCCCTATATATATTTCCTTCCCCGATTCAATTTACACAGCTGCAAAATTCCAGGCTCCAAGACAAAGGCAAGAGCACAACCTGCCTGTCAAGCTTCACTTCTACTCAAATACTGGCGGATGGTGGAGGAATTAAGTACAGAGGAAAGAGGTAAGAGGTAGGGAGCTGTGGAGGAAGAAGGGCCTAGTTGCTGGAGGTAGGGGAGGGAACTGATATTAATTGGGTACCTACTGTGTGTCCTTATATACATCACCTCAATCCTCACAACCCCTGCAGAGGTGTTAGATCTCTCCAAGCTGACAGATGCAGAATCTGAGGCTCAAGAGAGCCTGCTCAAGATTGCCTAGCTGGTGTGTGTGTATGTGGGGGAGGGGGGGCGCGGAACAAGCCTGGGTTCTGGGCCTTGTTTGGATGGACCTTAAGCCCACACTATCCCACTAAAATCACCCAAATAAATAATAATGAACAACACAAGAATGTGCATTTGTAAATCCAAGGGTTTACTTCCTTGATCTCTCATCAGCCATGCGGGGGGCCGGGGGGTGGGTGCTGGGCAATAACATTTAAAGAAGTTACACAGTGTGCTCAAAGCCACAGGGCCAGCAAATATGGAACTGGGCTTCCAACCCAGGCCACCTGAGCCCACCACTAGAATTCAATCTTCCATAGAGACTTAATGGGGGAGTCGAGATAAGTATCATCAATGAACTGGACAAAAATTACCCAGGAAAAAAAGATACCCATATAAAATAAAGCCAGGGCCATTTATCATTTGTGCAGTTCTCTGGGTATTGATTATATTTCAACAGAAAGTTTTTAAAAAATAACAGAAAATCCTATGGTATAAGCATATAGTGACCATATACTGAGAGGCATGTTCCTCACCTGGTTTTCCTCTCAAAATGCCCTGGTTCTAGACAGCTTTCCCTGACCTTGCTCACTGTACCAAAGCCTCTGCTCCCATTGGATTTCTACAAAGCTTTATGAATTTTTTTTTGAAAGCACAAACATAGTAAGGGCCAAGCTTTCTGGAAATTCCTCTACCATCACTCCAGGAAATTTTTGAAAAATCAAGGAAAGCAATCTCAAAAAAACCATGAAAAAAATCAATGAGGTGCAGGGGGAGAATGGACAGGTGGAGAAACGTCTGCCCAAATCTTGGCCCCCAGTGACCAGGTCTCCCTCAGATCAGACTGAGAATTTCCCCAGATGTAGATTCTCAAAGCTGGGGGCCCTTTAGGAGGTTTTAGGCAAACATTAGAAGAAAACCGTGCTTGTTTTTATCCTAAAATACACTCTGTGCAGAAAGGAGCCTTTGAGATGAGAGAAGGGGAAGGAATGAACATTTACCAAACACCCCGTGTGCCACGCACTGTGCTAATTACCTCGCACGCACTCTCCAGCGTAACGCTCACAGCAAGCATCATTCACTCACTCAACAGATCACTGAGGGGCCCCCGCACGGCAGGCTCCCTGCTAGGTGCTGGGGACACACTGGAAGCAGAGGCAGGGAGAGCTCCTGTCTGTATTGGTTTCCTAGGGCTGCCATAACTGAGCACCACAGACTATCTTAAAACCGCAGGAATTTACTGTCTCGCACTTGTAGAGGCCAGAAATCCAAAAACAAAGTGTCAGGAGGATCGTCCTCCCTCTGAAACCTGTAGGGGAATCATTCCCTGCCTCTTCCTGGCTTCTGGCAGTTTGCTGGCAATCCTGGCTGTTCCTTGGCTTGTACTTGCCCATTCTAATCTCTGCCTTTGCTGTCACATGGCCTTCTCCCCATGTGCGTCTCTGCCTTCACAGGGCTGTCTTCTTGTAAGGACACCAGTCAGATTGGCTTAGCAGCCCTCCCTACTACGGGATGACCTCGCCTGACGAATTACATCTGTAACAACCCTATTTCCACGTATGATCACATTCTGAGGTACCAGGGGTTAGGACCTGAACATATCCCTTTGGAGGGGACACAAGTCAACCCATAACACTGTCCTTGTGGAGCTCACAATATAGAAGCCCTCTTTTGCATATGAATAAGTGGAGGCACAGAGAAGCCAAGTGACGTACTCAGGATCTACAAATCACAACGCCAGGTCTGACTCCGGAGCCCATACTGTATCTAGCCACCACCCTGTCTTGCCAGCATGGGCTTTCTTCAGCTGGTGGTCATTTATATAAAAGGAGCCTTTGTGCACATCATCTCTTCTAGTCCCGTGACACCTCTATGATGTAGATACTACTGTTTCCATTTTACTGACCAAGAAAATGAGCTCCAGAAAAGACTGAGCTCACTCAGTTCTCAAGAGGAGGAGCAGGATTGAACCCAAGTGGGTAGACTGTACTCATGTTTTTGCAGCCATGCTGAGATCAGTGGTATTGTGGTGGGAAACTGGACCTCAGAAATGGCACCAGAAATCAACACTAGTTAATGAAAAGGCGCTATCTCCAAGGCTGCCCAGAAGGCTGGTCACCCTCACTGAGGGCATTGGGTTGGAAAAGAAAGAAAAGTGTTGGCTATTTTGGTTTCTCTTTTGGTCCGGGGAGAAAAGAGTCTGTATTTTGGAGGTAAAACCACTCAGGGTCTCAAGCCCAGGAATTCAGAACCAGCCAAACGCCTTGGATGGCAGAGTCTGAACTCTGCTGACACATGGGATTTCTTGCTTTACGGAAGGGCGGGCACTGGGCGAAGCTTGGGTATAAAGCTTCTCAGGCATTTCTTGGGAAGAACCTGGGAAGCAGCATACCTTGACTTTAGTGCTGGCACACACAGACTGCATTTGCCTCGGATTTCATGTTGGTGGGGAAATGAGGGAAGAGACAGGTGCCTGCAGGATAGGAAAGCATTGGGGATGTTCTGACCTCCAGAGTCCAGCGGTCTGTGGGGCTGGGAGGGTGAGCTGGTCACAGGACACTGGCATATTCAGAGGAGGGGAGTGCCACCCTCCTGGGGAAGAAGGCGAAGCCCCCCCTCCCCCCGGAGTGTGCTGCCAACTCGATCCTGCCACTCAGTTCTCAGTGACCCCACAGGGGACTGCAGCCAGCACCCCAGTAGAGTCATGGACGGGTATCTGACTGGGTCCTGCTTGCCTTTGAGAATCCCCAGAAGAGGCAATTACCCCACGGCGCTATGGGAGTAGGGAACACAAAGAACAGATCCTTAATTGAGACCTTGAAGTACAAAGGCACCTTCTTATAGGAAGTGATGTTTAAGTAGAAGCCTAAAGGTAAACCAGGAGTTGGCCGGATGGAAGGGGCATTGTGTGTGGTGTGTGCATGTGTGTGCACGGGGCTGGGCTGGTTTCAGAGTCCTGGGCAGAGAGAACTGCAGGTGCAGAGTATGACCAGTCGGGTATGTCTGGGGGAGAGGGCGGGGAACTGGTAAACAGCTGAGCTGGACAGAGGAGGGTTTCAGACCATGTACAGGCCTCTGGGAGAATCCGAGAATCCAGGGCCTGCTCTTCCTCCCGGGGCTCCGGGACCCAGCATCTGGTAGCAACTAGGTTGTGTCACCTGAATTAAGCCGCTGAACTTCTCTGGGTCTCTTCAGCTGAAAATTACTACAGTCACACGGGTTGCCCCCTCAGCTCTCTTAGAGCTCCAATAATGAAAACTAGCAAGACCGATTTACGCTCTTCCACTTAATCCTCATATCAACCCTCAGAAGTTCTCCTTATTACCCCCATTTAGTAGACGAGAGGAGAGAAGTTCACAGAAGGTTAAGTGACTACATTTTCTCAGTCTTTGGTTTTCTGAAAGGAACTGCCCTCAGGCTTTCTGCCCTAATAGCTGCATCTTTTGCTTTCCGAGGACTTTCACGCAGGAGAAAAGGATGACTGGTTCATAGCAACAGTGATAATAACAGTTACCACTGTTGGGGACTCTCTCTTTGCCAGATGTTGTACCGAGCTGCGTAGAGACATGCGTCCACTGCATCCATTTGAATCCTCACAGCGATCTTATGAGGTAGGGACCTTGGTCACCCCCATCAGCGATGAGGACACTCGGCCTTGCAGGGGTCAGTCAGCTTGGCCAACGTCACACAGCCTGAGCTCCAGATCACTTCTCTGTGAAGCTTACGAGGAGCAAAGCTCTCCTAGTCCTACCTGCAGGTTTACACAAGAGGAACCAGGGCCTGGAGAGGTGACAGAATGAGCCCAAGGTCCGACAATCAGGCAGCCGAGGAGGTGGTTTTGTGGCATTAATATCAATGACAGTACCAGGGCGGCCTAGCACAGGGATTGGAACACAGAACCTTTTTGATCCTTGCTTATTCGGTAGATGTAAAATATCTTAAAGTTATTTTAATATTCATTCCTTTATTAGAGCTGGAGCATTTTGTAATGTTTATCAGATATTTATATTTAGGTATCTGTGAATTGCCACATGGGTATTTGCACATTTTTTTTTTCATTTGGTTGTTCATGTTTCCACTTTATTGATTATCAGACATTCTGTATGTTAAAAATTAATACATTTTATATAACGCAAATATTTCTCCAGTTTCCTTTGACATCGCTTATGTTGTGTTGTTTCTTCTTGTCATGCAGAAATGCTTACCTTGCATTTCTCAGTCTTTTTCTTTATGGCTTCGGGGTTCAGTGAAGATCAGCAAACTTCCTGAATTGTTTTCCTGTCATCAGATCCCCCCAGGCTCGCTCCGGGTCCAGGGGCCAGCACAGAGGCGCACACAGACAAAACAGGGGCACCACCCTGTGCTCCTCCCATGTGCTCTCAGGAGACCCTCTG
Organism: Halichoerus grypus; assembly: GCF_964656455.1. Classification (NCBI taxonomy): domain Eukaryota; kingdom Metazoa; phylum Chordata; class Mammalia; order Carnivora; family Phocidae; genus Halichoerus; species Halichoerus grypus. The sequence goes on from NC_135722.1 coordinate 57,418,625, forward strand.
TTTCTGATGGGGCCTTTTCTTTCCTTCCAGGTCCCTAGCCTCCCTCCAGAGTGTAACTGGAGAAGGATACAATCCCTTCGGAAAATTTGATTTTCATTTTGGATATACTAAGAGCAATCCCCTCTTCTGTGCTCTTTGTCCTCTCGGAATAGAGATGCAGGGATGTTGGGGCAGAAAAAAGGGGATAAAATTTGGGGTTTCCAGGAAATTTTAATTTGGCTGTTTGTTGAAGGAATGAATTGAGATTTCTGAAGGTTCTTTCAAACTCCAAAGATATCTCTAACAGTCAAATGTTATAATTTTTCAGAAGGAAGAACACTGACATTAATCAAACACTTACATTCCAGACACTGAGCTAAGTGCTTTTATATCTTATTCTCCTAAAAGTTGTATCCCTCTGTGGTCATAGGGAGGACCATCCTGCTTTCAAGTGAGGGGGCTGTCATTTGGGGAGCTTACATGGGAACCTGTCACATTGTAAGTGGATCAGGGAACCTGAATACAGGTCTCCTGGCTCCTGGCATAGTGGCTTTGGGCTCCGGAGTCAGTGGGCAGAATTTGTCTCCAGTCTTTGGGTTACTGTCAATTTGATCCTAAGCAAACCACTTAGCCTCTCTGAGCTCGGTATCCTCAATTGTCAAATGGAGATAAAATTATGTTTCCTCATATGGGTTCTGAGAGGGTTAAATAGGAAAAAGAATATAAAACACAGTCTAATGCTTGGCCCACAGAAAAGGCTTAATAAATTTCAGGAATAATAATAACAAGAGCAACAGCAAGAGCTAATTTATTGTTTCCTCTCTATCACATCTCTATCATCAGAGTATTCCAGCTGGATACTTTTGTATTCTTAGCCTACTCTGTGATGAGGATGATATAATAACAGTGCTGCTCATAGCAGCTTTATTCATAAGAGTCCAAAACAATGCAAAATGCCCATCAACAGGTGAACTGATAAATAAACTGTAGTATATTAATATAATGGGAAGCTCCACAGCAACTAAAAAGACCTACTGGTAAATGCAACAACATGATGAATCTCACAGATTTTCAGAGATTCATTTACGTTATGTAAAAGAAGCCAGATACAAGTATACACGGTGTGATTATTTCTATAAAATTCAAAAGCAGGCAAAACTAAGCAATATCTATAGAAGCCACCGTAGTCATAGTCTCAGGGTGGGTAGATGTGCGAGGGAAACGTTGATGAAAATGTTCTCTATCTTGATTAGGGTTATGGCTACAGAGATGGCGACGTCGTAAAATATCACCTAGCTGTATATTGAAGTGCATACTTAAACACTTTAAGGTATGCAAGTTAGTCCTCAAAAAATTATTAAGGGGTGCAAATAAAAATGCAAATCTGGAAATATGATCGAGTGAAAGTACTCAAAATAATAAAGCTGGTAGTTACTGTCACAGGCCAATTTCTGTACCGCAGGCACTGTGTGAGGCACTTCGTGTAGCCAGTCTCATACAATCTCACAGCAGCTTTGTGAACAGGTACTATAGTTGATAGACGAGGAGGCTGATGGTAAGACAGGTTATATTCTTTGCCTCAGGACACTCACCCACATAAGGCCAGGACTTGGCCAGGTCTGGGGGTCTCTATCAGCTGTGCTATTACCCTGACAACACAAGAAATGCCCATGTAAGTTGTGGGAGCCAGCCTCCAAGATGGCCCCTGTTGATCTTCACTTTCTGATGTTCTCTCCCATGCAGTAAAGCTGAGCTGGGATACCAATGGCATATGTGGAAATACAGAATGTGACTTCCAAGGCTAGGCACTAAAAGACATTGTGGCTTTCTCCTTGTGTTTGCTTAGATCCCTTGTTCTCAGGGAAAATCAGCGGCCATTTTGTGAGGACACGCAAGCTGCGATAGAGACGTCCTTGTGGTTGGAAACCGAGGTCTCTTGCCGACACCTGGCATCAGTTTGTCAGCTTGGAAGCAGATCCTCCGGTCAAGTCTTCAGATGACTGTCACCCTGGCTGAGACACCAAGTCAGACGACCCAGCAAAGATGTTCAGGATTTCCTGACACAAAAACTGTGTGAAATAATACATGTTGTTTGTGTTTGAAGTGGCTAAATTTTGGGGTATTTTGTTACACTTGAAAACTAACACATAAGGGAAGGGTCATTTGGATTAAGTAACGAGCAGCCCTTACATATGAGTTAAAATCTTGAAGGAACCACAAAGTTAATAATCTCTGTCCTGCCTGAGGGCCGAGATTCAAGTGGCTGTTTCTCAACAGATAGCCTGGTCTTTAGTTGTTTTCTGGTCTTTATGATTCCCTTTGGCTTTTTATTTTTGTGCTGTAGCCACACAGCTAAGGCCCAGCTCTGTCACTGCCTACTTCAGCTGTATCCTCTTTACCTTAGTGCTATAGGCCCGAATAATGTCAAATCTCACAAGGAAGGATAAAAATTTCCAACTTGTTTACTAATAAATTAGCCCTATTGGACCCCAGAGCATATCAATAGTTCAGTTGTGTTTGACACCAACTCTTTTCATTAGAATGTTAATCATTAGTGTCAAGATGTGTCTGATTCTGTTGACATTAACCAGGAAACTAGCATTTAAAGACTGGAAGAATCACAGGACGGTGGAGAGCGAGCAACTGGAAATATTTTGGCCCGGTCTTTCTGTCTCTAGGCAGATGTTTTAACTACGTTCAAATGTGTTCAGAGTTTGAGACCCACACAATATTCTTTGGTAGCAACTTCTGCTTTCTACTTTTTGTTTACTCCTAATCATCAAGTAAGTCTCTTTCCATTCTACACAAATTTCTACCGCTTTCATTTCAGCTCCTTCTCTTTTGCTTCATCTTCCAAGAACATGAAGAACAAGGGTTAAGAATTCTCTTTAGGGGCGCCTGCGTGGCTCAGTCGTTAAGCCTCTGCCTTCCACTCAGGTCATGATCCCAGAGTCCTGGGATCAAGCCGCACATCGGGCTCATGCTCAGTGGGGAGCCTGCTTCTCCGTCTCCCCTCTGCTCATGCTCTCTCTCCCTATCTCTGTCTATCTCAAATAAATAAATAAAATCTTAAAAAAAAAAAGAACTCTCTTTAAAGAAGCCCTTCTATATATTCACAGAGAGTAATTAAATCACAGCTTGGTCTTTCTATCTGCAGATTAAAAAGCCCCAGTTCCTCTGCGCTAACCTCATAGGGATTTTCCAGTCCTTTTGTCCCAGGTTGGACCCTTCCCAAAGGCTCCCTCTCTTCTAAGCTTCACTGTTTAATGAACATAGCCAGGGCCTAGTGGAAAGTATAAAAATGAGGATTTCGCACTCCCGCCTCCATTATTGGATCACAGCATCATTTTAGAACTTATTTTCACAGGTTTAGACTCACAGATACGTTAGAGGTATAAAAGTAATTTTGTTTCACTCTCCCTAATTTTATAGCTCAGGAAACTATGGCCCAAAGAGGCCCGCTCAAGGCCACTGAGTGACAGAGTGGCCGAGCTGAGTGTGGCCATCCCATCATGGGCTTACCAGTCTCTCCTGCTCAGCCAGGCATCACCTGGGTGCGTCCTCCCACCTGCGCTGAGTCTCTATCCTCTTATTACCACTGACAACTATAACAGCACTTTGCAGCTGGTACTGACAACAGTCTCCACTGCAGCGCTGTTTGTAATCGTGGAAGAGGTGGGAACAACCAGGGCCCTATATTCCATGGAATATTCTGAAGCTGTTAAAAAGAATGAGCAAGATTTAAATGTGTTGCTAGGGAGTGATCTACAAGATATATCATTTGTTGAAAAAACAAAGCAACACCACCTTGTAGAACAGCAAATAGAGTGTATTATTCCACTTGTGTCTGAAAAAAGTATACACACACATAATTCTGGACAGAAATTTCTAGATACATATAAAACTGTTAATGAGGGGATTGGGTTGATGGTAAAGACTCCTACTTTTCATTTTATTCCCTTTAGCATTGTTTGAATTTTTAACCATGTGGTTTTATTACTTTTATAATAAAATAGTATAAATGTTTAAAATGTTAATGCTGAGGATTTCTATTTTTTTTTATTGTCACACATCTCTATTGACTTTTTCAAGTACCATGTATTACTTATGTAATTAGAAAAAAGGTATTAAAGGTAGATACACATTAAAAACAATGCTCTACATCTGAATACTGGTTCTATAGAAATGTTTTTTAGACATAGGACACAAATAGGCTCTGAGCAGGGGAGATCAGGTCATCACATGGTAGTGGTTTCTCGGATGGGGCATGGGATGTGTGTGTGTGTGTGTGTGTGTGTGTGTGTGTGTGTGTTGGGTGTCACGTGCCACTGGAGTTGTTGGAAGTGGTTCTTGGTTGTCATGATGACCAAGGAGGCTGGTAGTGGTACCTAATACCCTGGAACATTAACAATGTCTTATCCAAAATGCCTGTAGAGCCCTGCTAAGAAACATTGGTGGAATATTTAATGTAGAGTTTTTATTTATTTATTTTTTTAAAGATTTTATTTATTTATTTGACAGAGAGAGACACAGCGAGAGAGGGAACACAAGCAGGGGGAGTGGGAGAGGGAGAAGCAGGCTTCCCGCGGAGCAGGGAGCCCGATGAGGGGCTCGATCCCAGGACTCTGGGATCAGGACCTGAGCCGAAGGCAGAGCTTAATGACTGAGCCACCCAGGCGCCCCTAATGTAGAGCTTTTAAATGTCTCTGTGTTTTCTCTCATTTAAACTTCACATATCCTTTGAGGTTAAAAGAAAAAGTATTCATTATTACTTCCTATTAAGAGAGACGAAATATCTAGAAGGCAGGTTACCCAGGAGGAATTCCCAGAGGAAGAAAGAAGCAGATGGTGACAGAATTGAACCTAGCAACCAAGAGGCAAGGTTATTTGCTGAAGGTCTGTTCATATAACAACAAGGTGTGTGCCAGGCCTGTTATATCTCTTACCATGGTTCATAGGGTGGTATATCCCTATTTTACAGATGAGTAAACTGAAAGCTTGAGATCAGACCACCAGCCCTAGGGCACCTGGCTGGTGAATGGCTCAGCTCAAACCCTGGTATGTATACTTCCAAAGCCCTTGCTCCTTGCAATTCCCCACATGGCCTCCCTCACAGCCATTGGAGGCGACCAAGTGGCACCTGGAAGCAATTTCTCCTCTGGTTTCCCCCCAGGACCCATGCTACTTTGGTAGGGAATTCACGGTGGGAAATTAACCTCTGTCTGCAAGGGCCAATTATGCAGTCTAGAATAAAAAGAGCAATGTGGGCCTGGACCCAGGCAAAACACTGGCTACCCCTCCCTCTACCACTGCCTATGTAGGCAGCTAGGAAGGGCAAAGGAGGGGGGCAGGGGAAACCCTGTTCTATTTTGAGAAAATAGTTGTGTTTGATTATCCAATAATACCAAGCTATAAAGTGGGGACAACTATGGATTTTCCCTAAATTTGGAAAATTGTGAGTCATTAACTTCTCACTTTTAAAGAAATCTATTCAAAAGCAATTTAGCTTCCTGTGCCTTGAGGTAAGCAGGACTCAGAGTTAATGCAAACTTCTCTTAGGAAAAACAAACAGGAATTCAGACCTGCAAGAGTCTGCTGGAGAGAGAGATTACAGAGAATGAGTAGCTTCCAAGACAATTTCTTCCCACCACCCCAATGACACTGCCTTCTTTGCCATTGTGTCCTCAAATGCAGACATAATGAATTTTTTCTTGCTACAGTATTTTATACGTTGGCCAGTCCTCATATCCTTGAGACTCATCTCAGGTATCACCTCTTCCAAGAAGCCTTCTCTCACCACTCCAGGCTGGTTTAGGGCCCTTAACATCCCCAGAGTTCCCTTCTCTCCTGTACTGATCTCCCTTGTCATAGGACTCTTTCTCTAATTGTACTGTGTGGGTTTTTTTTTAGGACAGAAAACACATCTCATTCACGCCAGGATTCCCATGGCTTAAAACAGCATGGACACTCAGTACAGGCTCCGCCTTTTGGACTCGTGGTGTGTGAACTCATTTTCCTGCCAAAGTCAGTGTCTGCTGAGAGCCAGGGACTTGGGCAAGAAACTGGACTTTATCAGGTGGATTAGAGAAAGAACATTACGGACAGGAGAAATAATATGAGCAAAAGCATGGAGGTATGAAAATACATGATTAAGAAATGGGTTGTGGGTAGGGGGTAGAGCAAAGTGGTGAAAGGCACAGTTTTTGAAATTAATCTTGAGAGGAAATCCTAGCAACACCATCACTATTTACGTGACTTGAGGCGATTTACTTAACTACTTGTCCTTGGTTTTCCTATTATAAGACTGTAATTAGGTGTAAAAAGGACTTACTACAGCAGCATGCATTCAGTGAGTATTTAATAAACTGTAGTTTTAAATATTGTTATTCTGAAAGGGGCGGTATACTTCTCTTGTGGGATGACCTGGATCCTACTGCCACTTAGCCATTGTTGGCTTAGAGGTGCAGGATTTGGTAACCAACCTATGCTATTCTTACCTTTATTTATTCATGCACTTCATTCATTCATTCTACAATCATTCCTTGAGCAACTACTATTGGCGAGGTATTGCAATACGCTGTGATAGCCTCAGAGCAAGATGGATTCCCAACCATCAGAAAACTCAAGATCTCACAGGAGAAATAAGGCACAGACACAAAGATATGGTGAAAGCAGAGCCAAAGGGGAGATGAAGATAAGGTGCTAGGAGAGGCTGGAGGAAGAAGGAACATCATGGAGAACTCAGTTCCTAGAAAAGGGGAACTTGTATTTTTTCCAGTTGCTTTAACCATTTTCTCTTTGATTATCAGCAAATTTATCATAGTTTTATTTATGTTGATTCTTCTTTGGGTTTTTTTTTTTTAAGATTTATTTATTTGTCAGAGAGAGAGACAGATCATGAGCAGGAGGAGGGGAAGAGAGAGAAGCAGGCTCCCTGCTGAGCAAGGAGTCTGATGTGGGACTCGATCCTAGGACCCTGGGATCATGACCTGAGCTGAAGGCAGAGGCTTAACCCACTGAGCCACCCAGGTGTCCCAGATCTCTGGGTTTATAGTTTATATCCAATTTGAAAAAATTCTGTCATCATTTCATTAAATAAACTTACTGTCCTCATCTCTCTCTTACCGTTCCTTCTTTGATGCTAAAAACTTACAATTACCTGTTAAATGGACTCTAATTACATGTTAAATCACTTGATATTGTTCCACAGGTCACTGAGGTTCTGTTTAGTTTTTCAGCTTCCCCCCCACCCCAATCTCCCTCTGCTTCAGTTTGGCTAATTTTTATTGCCCTCTCTGCAGGTTCATGGATCTTTTCTTCTGTAGTATCTAATCTGCTATTAAATCCATGAGTTTTCTGTGACATTTTCATTGCAGAGATTACAATTTCAATTCAAGGATATCCACCTGGTTCCATTTCTCTGAAATTCTCTATTTGCTCACTTCTTATGTTCATTTTTTCTTTAACTCCTTGAGCACATAGTAGCCGTTTTAAAGTCCTTGTCAGTTAATTCCATCATCTCAGTAATTTCTGCTTCTATTGACTTATTTTTCTCTCAGTTATGGGTCCCATATCCACCTTCTTTGTACATGTGGGTATTTTTTATTATACACTGCACATCACGGATGCTAGGATGTTTGGAGTCTGGATTTTTGTTGCCTTCCTTTAAACACTGTTGAGTTTTGTTTAGATAGGCAATTAATTTACTTGCAGAGTAGCTTGATCCTTTCAAGGCTTGTTTTGGCTTCACTGAAGTAGGCCTAAAGTAGCCTTTATTCTATGGCCCGATTAACCCAAATCCTAGAGCATGGCCTTTTAGGGGACTCTACCAAAAGCCCGAAAGCCCAGGATGTTCAACAAGGTCTCTGTACTCTGCATGGTTGGAACTTAAACATCTCAGCCTTGTGTGAGTTGTAGTGTGCAGCTACTTGTTTTATTTCCTGGTAGCTGTTTTTTCCCCAGTAGATGTTCTTTGTCCCACCTCATGGGGTCTTTCCCTGCACATGTGAAGCTTAGCATTTGGCTGGAGCCTCAAGAGGATCTCTATGTAGATCTCTGGACCCTTTCTCATTAGGACCCTGTCTCACAAATTTCCGATGTGTCAGCTGCCCTCAACTCAGTAAGAATGCTGTGCTCTGTCTGAGCTTTCCTCCTCTGCAGTTTGATATGGTTCCTCTGAGCTAAGAGCTCGGGCAACCGCCAGCTCGTACTGCTTGTTTTGTTTCTCTCAGAGACCATCTTTGTGCTGCCTCTGTCCAATATCTGAAAACAGTAATTTCATATATTTTGTCCATTTTTACAATTGTTTATGGTAGGTGCCTGGTCTGGTTCCAGTTACTCCATCATGGTCAAAAGTGAAAGTGTGGAAAATGGGGAATTGGAATTGTTTCTTGAAGAATAGGTAGGATTTGGACGTAAGGCAATGAATGAGGAGGCTCATTTCAGGCAGAAGAAACAGCACGAGTAGCAAATATTTATTGAGCCCCTGCTGTGTGTTATGCACTGGGGATTTTGTGATGAGTAAGACAAATGGAGACTTGCCCTAATGGAGCTTACAGCTTGCTCTGATCTGTGTTCATCACAACCACTCTCTGGATGCCTGCTCTGTGCAAGACAGTGTGCTGGTACAGGAAGTTGATGTTACAAAGAAGAAAAAAACACAATTTCTGTCTTCAGGGAGTTCACAGTATTTGGGGGGAGAGAGATAGATAAAGAGTTACTTCCAACATAAAGTAACGAGTGGATGACAATGTTATGCCTAGGGCGCTATGGGAGAGGAGAGGCAGACTTTTAGGCCTAGCTTCCTTTATGATGTATGCACTGTGTCTCCAAGAATGAGTAAGAATTAACTTGGAGTAGAACTGGTGGAGGGGGCCCTCTAGACAACAAAAGCACAGAGATGCAGGCACCTACTGGAAACTGAAAATATCCCGGTGTGGCCGTATGAGATGAGACTCGAGAGGCAGCTCGGCCCTTGAGGGGCTGTGTGTGCCATGTTAAGAGTTTAGATTTTATCTTGATGGCAGTCAGGGAGTCATGGAAAGCTTTTAAGTAAGGGAGTGATACCCTGAACATTTCTATCCTTGACATCTCCCAGCTGGCTGGAAACACTGAATATTCAAGGGGGATTTATGGGACTGGGAAGGGCTGTTAGAAGTTAACTCTCTTCCACCAGGAATCTGAAGGACCTTTTCATAAAAACCATTTGGATTAAAAAAAAATAGTATAAGACACTTACAAACAAATCCCATGGCATAAAAATTTCATCAACGGAGACACAGAAAAGCAACAAATACAGTAGGTAAAGATAAGTTTCTTCAGGGAGGCGGTGGGTGGGGAAGACATAGAAAATTTTAGAGCTATAATGGTTCTTGAAAATCGTCCTGTTCTTTGCCTAATTTTAGAACTACATTGGCGGCAACTGAGACCTAGAGAGAGGGAAGCAGAATGGGGGTCGCAAAAAGAATGTTTGGCTGACCTGAGTTTGAATCCTGGCTTGGCCATTACTAGCTGTGACCTTGGGCAAGTCACTTAAGCTGCCTGAGTTTTAGTTTCTTTATCGTCAAACTGGAGGATAACAAAACCCTACCTTGATGGACTTTGACGTAAGGCATACGTGAAATCAGGGAAGCGGTTTCTACGGAACCTAAACTGAGCTTGCTTCTGTAGTATCATCAACTCAGACATTCCACTGCTCCCCTGATTTACATGGAAGGAGAAGGCCCATGGGGGGAAAGTTCCCTTGGGAACAGCCCCAAGAAGTGGGGGGATGACAGTGCATTAAAGATAGCTGCAAATTCTTTGACACTAACCCCATTAGAAGGTGGGCTTTATTTTATTTTTTCTCCCCTTGAATCTTTGCCAGACCTGTGATTACTTTAACCAGTTGAATTAACCATCATAGTGGATACAATGCTGTGGTAGTTCTGGGCCCAGAGCTTATGAGAACCAGTGACTTCTGTCTGTCCTACTGAATACTGACTCCTGAGATCCAGTTGTCATGAAAAGTAGTCCAAGCTAGTCAAGTGGCAAGATCATTTGGAGAGACAGAGCTGCCAGCCTTCCATTTGACCCCATCAAGGCTCCAGGCAGATGAGTAAAGGCATCTTGGATATTCTAGTCCTAGCTCCCAAATGAGTGCAGTCTCATGAGAGACCCTAAGCAGGATTCACAGAACTGCCTGGTCAACCCACACAATTGTGGAAAATAATACAGGGTTGTGATTTTAAACCACTGAGTTTGAGGCAGTTTGTTACACAGCAGAGGACATCCAGGAGAAATAGGGAGGTTAGCTCTCCTGCTGGGGCCCAGAATCAGGTCTGGGACTTCCTGGGAAGCTAAAGGAGCCAGCATATTCTGGACCTCAAGCAGTGCTGCTTTGGGATCCAGGGACCAAGGTTTATCGCAGAGTGGGGACAAGAGTCCTTCTCCCCCTTTCTCTACGGAACAGAATATTGATGGTACAGGGTAGACAGTGTGACAGTTTGAGGGTTTGCAGCTTTGGAGGCACTTGGGGCTAGATCCTCGGACAGAAGAATGGTGATCTTGTGGAATCCAGCTGCAGGGCTGAGGCATAGTGCCACCTTCCCAGCGGCTTGTAGGCAGAGAGAATATTAACAAGCAGTGTGATGTAAAGGGACTAGAGCAGACTTCCTGAGCACAGGTGACGCCCCGGCATCTTCCAGAAAACCCCGAGCAAGACTGTGAGTGAGTTGGAGGTGTCATACACATTGTTGAGGGAGAAATCCCAGAAATCTGGATAACTGCCATCAATGAGACCATAGGTTAATGAGGGCTGGGGACATCCAGGTTTTATATGTAAAGCTCCTCATATTATGTTTGGTGCATGATAAGTGGTCAATATGTGACAATATGTATCATTAGGGAATTGGCCCTAATATCCAGGGTCATACAGCACATTAACAACAGAGCAGCCTAGCACTTTCTTGCCATGAGGCACTGTCCTCTGCTGATTGCTCTGGGTTAGTTCAGAGTCAGCAGCAGTCTCCCCAAGAATGAAGAGCTCAGACTACTCTCCAGAGACTCAGGCAAATCCTGTCAGGTTCCAGAGTTTGCATATGTAAGTCCTGGCTTCAGCACAAAAGATACTACTCTGATTTGGGGGGTTATGAATCGCTGGATCTTAAAGCAAATGTTATCTTTCTCTCCTGGACAGTTTAACAGAGGAAGCTAGAAAAAGCAAATGACTGTTGTGAATCTAACACAAGATCGTGCAATAGTTTTAACTCAGGGGCTGCCCGTGGACAAGTGCAGATCCCTCCATAGGGCAGCTGTAGGGCTGTAGGAGGAAGGAAGCTCCACTCCCAGCTTTCATCTTAATGGTGAGAAGAGGAAAGGCCCCGAGCTTTGGCATCTGTAACTGGAGTTTATCCTTTGTTTCTTTCCCCCTGAAGCTTGGCTTTTGATGAACATGAGGACCCAATGAAAGTCTCTAGACCTCAAGGCAGTAAGACAAAGCTCCGGGCTAGCTTCTTCTATGGGCTGAATGTTCATGTTCCCACCCCCCCCTCCAATTCCTATATTGAAGCTCTAACCTTCGATGTGATGTGGGGACTTTGGGTGGTAATTAGGTTGAGATTAGGTCATGAAGTTCAGGCCCTTAAGTGCCCTTCTAAGAAGACAAAGACAGCTCGTTCTCTCTCTCTCTCTCCCTCTCTCTCCATGCAAATGCACTAAAGAAAGGCCATGTGAACACACAGTGAGAAGGTGGCTGTTTACATCCCAGGAAGAAGGCCTTTACCAAGAACCAAATCTGCTGGAACCTTGCCCTTGGACTTCAAGCCCCCAGAACTGCGAGAAATAAATGTCTAATGTTTAAAGCCACCCAGTCTATGATATCTTGTTATAGCATCCAGAGCCAAATAAGACAGCTTACCAGGCTCCATGGTATAGTAGAAAAGGCACTGGAATCTAGAACACCAAACTGGATCTAGTTCAGCCAGTTTTAAGCTGAATGACACTGAGCAAGTCATTTGACCTCTCTGAGCTTCATTTTCTTTATCTTTGATATGGGACTAAGAACACTTGCTTTGCTTACCTCACTTAGAGGTTGTTAGGATCGAGAGAGACCATGGATGTAAAAGAAACTATAGGAGATATTTCTGACTATGGCTGAATGAGGAGGCTGGCAAATTCCTTTCTCTCAAAAGAAACTATAAAATTGAACAGAACTGACAAAAACAACCATTTCAACCCTCTAAAAATTGACCAAAGGCAATAAGTGACAATCTCAGAACAATCTCAGAAGTGTTTATGCTTGAAACACTGCTTAACTTTAGGTAAGAACACTGGGACTCCATGGTGTTTATACTGCCTTGGGCTCTTCTGGTCCTCTACAGCAAAAGGCTCTACCATGAGGATTGGCTGCTTGGCTGCGGAGCAGAAGGGGTCAGCTGATTGCGGGCAGCAGGTGGTAGCCATGGCCAGTGACACTGTCACTGGAAGTGATGATCCTTGGCAGCAGGCGAGTAGAGGGCCATTCGCTCTACTAGCATGAGGTCATCATTGGGGTAAAAGCATATTCTTGACTGAGACATGAATGCCTAGTGGAGATCAGAGAGGGGCCAAGCTATCTACCCACTCCTGGCCATCTCTGAAGGTGTGTGCAGGCACAGAGGACTTATAGAAGGACCCAGTGGAAAGCAAAGCCAGAACAGACTTAAAAATGATCTGGATTTCGAATGTGCTCCCCCCCCCCCCAGAGCTTCATTTGTAGAACACCTGGCTTGATGTGTCTGAGTGGAATCTATGTCCAATTACTTCACTGATTGGCCAGTAAGCTATGCAGACAGAAGCTTAAAAAGCAATAACGAAAAATAACTAAACAGAGACACCAGTGGTTGCACTGTGGGGAAGAAAGATTTCACAGATTTAACCCAGGCAAGTTCTAAACACAGGAAAAAAAAACAAAAACAAAGGATAAGAGCAGTAACAACAATCATCATGAGGGAAGGTCAGAGCCCAAAGTTGTTACAATGTAGTAACTAAAATGTCCAGTTTTCAACAATAACAACAGCAACAGACTTATGGGACATACAAAGAAACAGAAAAGCATGACCCATAATCAGCAACAAAAGCAGTAGACAGAAACTGAGAGTGCCCCTAAATGTTTTCATTAGCAGATAAACATTGCAAAGCAGTCACTAAAAAAATGTTCAAAGAACTAAAGGGAATCATGTCTAGGGAATTAAAGGAAAGCATGGCAACAATTAAGCAACCAATATCAAATCTCTAAAAAGGAGCCAAAAGGAAATTCTAGAGTTGAAATACAATAACTGGAACAAAAATTCACTAAGGAATTTAAGAACAGACTCATGATAGCTAAAGAAAAACTCAGTAAACTTGAAGATAGAGCAGTAGAAATTATGCAGTCTGCAGAACAGGGAGATTAAAATTTGAAGAGAAAGAAATGGAATCTCAGAGATCTGTGGATAAGTAAGCATACCAACAAACATATAATGAGGGCCCCAGAAGAAGCAGAGAGACAAGGGGCAGAAAACATGTTGGAGAAATGATAAAACTACCCCAAAGTGGATAAAAAACACTAATCTATGCATCTAAGAAACTCAATGAAGAACCCCTTATAAGATAAATGCAAAGAGATTCATACACAGACACATCATACTCAAACTGTTAAAGCCAAAGACAAAATCTTAAAAACAAAAGAATAAATGGCTCATTATGTACAGGAAAGCATCAATATAATTAATGTCTGACTTCTTGTCTTTTTTTTAAAGTTTATTTATTTATTTTTTAGTGATCTCTACACCCAACACTGGACTCAAACTCACGACCCTGAGATCAAGCGTTGCATGCTCTTCTGACCGAGCCAGCCAGGTGCCCCATGACTTCTCATCTTAAACAACAGGGGCCAGAAGAACTGAAAGGAAAATAAGTGTCAACCAAAAATTTCACACCCAGCAAAACTATCCTTAAAAAGTAAAGGCAAAATAAAGACATTCCCAGATAAACAAAAATGAAGAGAATTCATTGCTAGGAGATCTACCTTATGATGAAATATGATGAAATATGATGAAATATATTAAAAAAATGAGTAAATACATATTTTCTCATATCTTCTCTTAACATCTTTTGAAAACATAAGATTATGTAAAGCAATAATTATAATACTGAATTTAGGTTTATTATATATTCTATCTATCTATCTATCTATCTATCTATCTATCTACCTACCTACCTATGTGTATATATATATATCTCAATAATAGCATAAAGAAGGGAGGAAGAGATAGTCATCTTGGAATAAAGTTCCTAAGTTTTACTGGAGTTAAGTTGGTATTAATCCAAAGTGGATTATGATAATTGAAGATTCATATCACAATCCCTAGAGCAACCACTAAAACAGCCTTTAAAATATGGTTAAAACAACAAAAAAATTAAAATTTAAAAGTATTGAACACACACAGTCATACAAAAGTAGTAGAGTAGGAACAGAGAAATAAAAAAGACAAGGGACATAAAAAAACCAAATAGCAAAGTGGCAAATATAAATAGAATAATATTAATAATGCTAATAAATGTGAATGCTCTAAATAACCCACACAAAAGGTGGATATTGTCAAACTAGATAAAAAAGCAAGATCCAGTGATATGCCAGCTACAGGAGGCATACCTTAGATTGTAAGACACGAACAGGTTGAAAGTAAAAAACCCCCAAAAACCCGCCAAAAAACCCGAGAAAGATATACCATAAAAACAGAAACCAAAAGAGAGCTGGAGTGGCTACTATATTAAATAAAATAGAACCAGGACAAGAATTATCTCTAGAAACAAAGAGGGATATTTTATAATAATAAAAGAGCCAATATGTCAGAAAAATATGAAAATTATACATGAATATATGCCTCACAACAAAGCCTCAAAATTCATGAATCAAAAACTGACAGAACTGAAAAAAATAGATAATTCAACAATAATAATTAGAGATTTCAATAGCACACTCTCAATAACTATAGGAAAACTAGACAGGAAATCAGCAAGCATATGGAGGACTTGAACAACACTATAAACTCCCTAGACCTACCAGACATTTACAGAACAAACTACCCAAGGACTGCAGAACACACGTTCTTTTCAAGCAAATGTGGAACATTCTCAAGATTGGCCACATGCTAAGCCCTAAGGCAAACATTAATACATGTAAAATAATTGAAATCATACAAGATGGCTTTTTACCACATTGGAAATCAAGAACAAAAGGAAACACAAGGGAGCGCCTGGGTGGCTCAGTCAGTTAAGCGTCTGCCTTCGGCTCAGGTCATGATCCTGGGGTCTGGGATCGTGTCCCGTATCGGGCTCCCTGCTCAGCGGGGAGCCTGCTTCTCCCTCTGCCTGCTACTCTCCCTGCTTGTGCTCTCTCTCCCTCTCTCTCTCTCTGACAAATACATAAAATCTTAAAAAAAAAAAAAAAAAGAAATATGAGGCCTCTTCATCCCTCTTTTTTGGATGGCTGGGTTTTGTTGTTAGCAAAGCATGGCCTGCTAATTTTTATGGCTGGCTGGGATTTGTTGTTAGCAAAGCATGGCCTGAAGTAACCAGATGATGGGGCAGCTGTCTGTCTCCTGGGAAAGGAATACTTTGGGAGGAAGTCAGAACGCTGTTCCTGCTGATCCTCTTTTCCCCTCCTTTATAAGTACCTCTCTCTCTCCATTCAGTTAGAAGTTGCAACCCCAAGAAAATGAGTGGTACGCTACCTATTAGGAGACCTTTAGGTGGGCTGATGTTCAGGGTCAGAAACCATAGAAACGAAGTATTCATCTACATTACCCTAAACACAGGATAGCTACAACATGCACAGATCCAAGAGTGGTGCTCTGAGCAATATTCAGTAGTTTAATTCATGCTCAGAGAAGTGCAGGGCAGGGTTGTTTACTGAACCTAACCTGGGTCATGTATTATACCAGGTGTTTTAATATCTTATCCCCCGGAATCTTTACCAAAAGTCTGTGAGGTAGGTAGTCATGATTTTCATTTTACAGATGAGAGAACTGAGGCTCAGAGAGGTTAAGTAAGTTCCCCAAAGCCACACAGAATGTGTAAGGCCTGGGATCTGACTTCACCGAATTAGATATATGGCGCAGGCACGGAGAAACTTCATTATCTTTTGTTAACAGAGAACAGGATTACAGAGAACTTAATACAAAGAGGCATATGGAACAATGAATTCTTCTCTTAGAAATTTAATGATGAGTTCTTAAGTGATATTTGAATGATTTTACCCGATTAGGGCATTGAAATAATTTCTGATAATATTTTTAATACAATGGGTAGAAAGGATGGTGTGTGTGTGGAGTGGCGGGGCGGGGGGGGGGGGGGAGGACAGGAATATATCGCTCTCATGCTACTAAGGAGAAAACCAGAGCCAAGAGAGAGACCATGGAAGTGACCTGCCCAGTGTGACAAAGCTTCACGGGGGCAAAGCAGGATCTAGAACCCAGGCCTGGGTCCCAGCGAGTGTGGAAAGCAGCAGCTGTACTGGGTATCAGGGCTCCGTAACTGAAGAAATGCAAGCTGTGTGCCCGCAGCGGGCCCCCACCCACACATCGGTCATCTGGCCGCTGCTGGCGGGGTGCTGAAATCCTAACCCCGAGGGCGGAGGGCTGTTGAGTAGCCGGCGCATCCCTCCTCACTACCACCTAGGCACAGACAGGAAAGGGGTGTCCCCATCCCTGGTGCGTGGAAGTGGGTGTGAGGGCAGGATGCCCCAGAGCTCACTCCTCCACCCACATGCCTCCCAACCCCCTTTCTCTTCTTAAGGGATGCCCTAAACCCTCTCCCGTGCTTGGCTAAGTCCACTTACCCTGCCTGAAAGAGCAGCAAGAAGGGGGCTTTTTGCCGTGCCTGTATACTGCCCGGTCTGCACAGGGCCCATTTTTTCCTGTTTTTTACTAGTTCTGCCCGAGATCCAGTCCTGACTTGTTGTGTGGAGCTCTACCAGGCTTCACTTAGCTATGCGCCACGCCACTGGGTTTAAAACAGCAGGGGACTCGAGAGTTCCAGACCTGCAGCTCTTGCTCGGTGAATGGGATTTTTATGAGGCCGCCACAATCAGTCTTGCATACAGGGTGCTAAAAATTTTTATGGCTGGCTGGGATTTGTTGGAAGCGCCAAGCTGGAACGTGATGGAGTTCCCCATTAGAGAATGTCCCCAGGAAAGCGGGCTTGCATGGTTCCCTGGTACTCGGAGGTGTCAGAGAGCTGGTTTTATGGAAAGCAATTTCCTCAGTAAAGAAAAAATATGCTCCAGAGACGGAGCGATTTCAGCACAGGGGCTCTGCCACCCTTGGTTTAACGGGCTTCCTTAGCAGGCAGTCCCTGGTGATTGCAAAGACAAATGGGTCCTACCCATTCTGGCTGCTAGCAAACTTTTCTTCCCTTCCCTTCTTTAAAAACATACATTTAAAAAATAAATAATAAAAAGTTCAAAATAAAGAAAATGAGCTGTAATGATATCATCCACTCAATGCTCTTGTTAACATTTTGTTATATATACACATATATTTTTGACAGACTTTGGACAAAGCTAGGATACAGTTTTAAAACTTTTAACATTTTATGATAAATGTTTGAAGTCATGAAAATTGCTTTGTAGACCTCATTTTAAGTAACTTTATAATATTCCATTAGGTAGATATACCATAAAGTAGTACTATTTTCCATATTGTTGGGTATGGAGGTGGTTTCTGATTTTTTTTTTTATTATAAATAATGGTACCATGAACATCTGGGAACATAAAGTTTTGCTCATGTTTCCAATGATTTCCTTGGAATATATTTCTGGAAGTAGAATTAATGGATCAAGGATGTCACGTTTTAATGTGTCCTGATACATACGGCCAACTTGCTTTCCCTGCGGGTGCTATCACTTTACACTTCCATCGACCTTAAATGAGAATGTGTATATTACCACACTCTTGCCAACACTGAGATGTTTAGTTTTTAACATATCTACTAATTTGCAAAATACAAAATGTAATCTCATTAGGCCCTAATTTGCATTTTTGGATTAATAGTAAGGTTGAATGCTTTGCTCTTTGTGTATCAATTATTTGCATTTCTCTTGTTCTATTAGTGTCTTAATGTTTTTCCTATTTCCTATAGAAAGGATTGTCTGCCATATTTGCTCCTTTTTTTTTTTTTTTTTTACCAATTTGATATTTCTGGCCAACTTTTCAAACAAAACCCAAAGCTGGACACACATGGGTTTCCAGTTACTCATGTTCAGCTATATAATGATCAACCCAAGGGCGTCCCAGGCCCCAGCTTTGGTGGTCGGGAATTTGGTGTTTAAGCTTTGGTTAGGTATGTAGGTACCCAGATTGGGCCCAAATCCAGTTGTAGGCCCCCCAACTAAGTACTAGAGTTTTCCCATAAGCCTGACCTGTGTGTCCAAATCTTGGGGAGGTGGAAATGAGTAATACAGAGGTCCTCAAGGAGTTTGCAGTCTACTTGGAAATAAAACCAGTGCACCTGTGACTAGTGCCCAATGCAGATGATAGTAAATGCCCTTTGTTAGGGGTATGGCTTCAACACCTGAGTTTCAGGTTCTTCAGTTCCACAGAGCATTAGGATCAGTCCCTTGAACCCAAGAATCCTGATCTTAAGATCTCACAGTGTTGTCGAGGGGAGCATAGCAATCATTTAGTTGAACATTCTTATTTTACAGATGAGAAAACTGTGGCCCAGAGAGTTGACCAAGATCTTGGGGCAAGTTACATAGGGCTGGTCTGGAATCTGAGTCTACTTCTCAATGTAGGGTTCTTCCTGAGCACTTCGATTTCTTTACATAGCACTCTTTCTTGCCCTCATCACCCACCTGCCTGCCTTTACATGATACCTTTTATGTGCCAAGGACTAGGACACGGAGTTAAAAAGGAACTCACTATCAGGGACAGGGTGTATACATGTAATCAGCGAAATTTAGAAGAAGCACGTTGGGCCACTGGGGCTCAGAGGTGGCTTGGGGAGATCGAGGTAGAAGTCTTCACCTGGCTTACATTGTCATGGGCAAGTTTCCTCCAGTCTACCAGGTGACAGCAAAGCACAGGAAAGCCAATCAAAGATCTCAACATGAAGCTCCACTTCAGCACCTTGCCCACAGTGGTTTGGAAGAAAGAATACAAGCTTTGGAGTCAGGCTCTGCCCCTGATTAGCTGTGGGAACTTGGGCAATTTACTTCACCTCTCTGGGCCTTCGGGTTTTCTGATCTCTACAATGGACCACACAGCTGTCTGTGAGAAATAAAGCACATAGAATGTTTGATACACAGTAGTATGTTCCCTTCTTTATTAAACTCATCCTTATTAAGGATGTACCCCACCCTCATTAAGCTCAATCAGAACATTCTCTTTTTAGGGGTGCCTAGGTGACTCAGTCGGTTGAGCGTCTGACTCTTGATTTCAGCTCAGGTCATGATCTCAGGGTCATGGGATTGAATTCTTGGCAGGCTCCTCACTCAGTGAGAGTCTGCTTGAGATTCTCTCTCTCTCTCTCCCTCTCCCTCTGCCCCCTCCCCCACCTCCCTCACTCTCTCTCACTCTCAAATAAATAAATAAATAAATCTTTTTGAAAAAAAGAATATTCTCTTTTTAAAAATTTCTGAGTGTGGAACAGACAGATGTCAGCAAGTATCTCATCTTCTGGCCTCTGACTGAGAGAGTTCACCACAGATAGGCCGAACTCAGTCTCTGACCTGCCCTGCACCTTAGAGGATGCTCCCCTTGCCCCCACCTGCTCCCTTCTGGCTGACCACTGATCTGATTCTAGCTCCTATTAGATCGGCCCCTGGGGTATTTCTTGAATCAGAGTTACAGGGCCAACTATGTCCTTCCTAGTGCCTTCTTTCTCTAATAAAGCTCTTACATGGGGCTCCCAAACAGCCTTCAAATCTGTTCTGGCCTTGGTATGGTGATGGTTAATTTTGTGTCAGCTTGATTGGTTTACGGAATGCCCAGATATTTAAACATCATTTCTGGGTGTGTCTGTGAGGGTCTTTCTGGATGAGATTAGCATTTGAATTCATAGACTGAGTAAAGCAAATTGACTTCCCCATAATAGATGGGTGGGCATTAGGCAATCCATTGAGGGCATGAATAGAACAAAAGGGTGGAGGAAGGGAGAATTTGCTCCCTTTGCCTAACTGCCTGAGCTAGGACATTAGTCTTCTGCCCTTGAACTGAGAATGATACCACTGGTGCCCCTGGTTCTCAGGCTTTTGAACTAAGACTGGAACTACCCCACTGGCTTTTCTGGGTCTCTTGCAGACAGCGGTTTGTGCACTTCTTAGCTTCTATAATGACATGAGCCAAATCCTTATACTAAATGTATGTATGTATGTATGTATCTTATCTATCTTATCTATCTTCCCTCCCTCCCTCCTTCCCTTCTTCCTTCCTTTCTTTCCTCCTTCCCTCCCTCCATCCTCTTTCCTTCTCTCCTTCCTTCCTTTCCGTTTCCCATTTCCTTTTCCTTCCTTCCTTCCTTCCTTTCTTCCTTCTTCTCACTCTTTTCTTTCCTTTCTCTCTCTCTCTCTGCCCCTCTCCCTCCTCTCTCTCTATCATCTATCTATCATCTATCTATCTATCTATCTATCTATCTATCTATCTATCTATCCATCCATCCATCCATCTGTCTATCTTGTTGATTCTATTTCTCTGGAGAACCTAATACCGTCCTTTTTCTGGATGCTAGTTCTGGTCACCTGACTAAGGCCCTCCTAGGCCAGTCTGCCTTGCTTCTATGAGACCTTCTTCCAAGAATGACCTCCCTGAGGTCCTTGGCCTATGTGCCTACATTCCCAAGTGTGGAATCTGTGGCCAGATCCTGGCCAGGACCTTGGCTGAGGCCTGCATCCTTCTTGCTTGGCAGCCCCTGTCCAGCTTCAGGGAGTCAGTCTAGTGCCCGGTGCCGATGCTTCCTGACTGCCCTGACAGAGAAACTTATGGCCAGAAATGAATATAATTTAGAGAAATATCACAACTGAAATCAATAGCACACTTAGCATGAAGTAGAACAGACAATCTCCCCAGGAAGGGTACCCTGACCATCTTTTTTGTATTGCCTTTTCAAAAGTCCGATGACTCTGACTGTCATTCTGATTCATGAAACCAAACTCTGGTCAAAGTTCCTCCCTCCGTTTCCTTCCTTTAGAGGAAACCCACTTCTTGAGAGGGAGCCCCAGCTGATTTCCCATGTATCTTTGTAAAAAGGTTGGCAGGCAGCAGCCAGGTGGCCTGCCACAGCCCTCGTGGTGACTGGTCATCAGAGCCACCAGCTCTCGGAGGAGCAGGGAGGAGCAAAGACCCACAACAAGCTGGCAAACTGGGACAGGCTCCTCCATCCCAGGGAACATGAGGTTGAATCTACAGCACAATTTTCAGATCTCTGACTCAGAGAGACCCAGAGAATTCACCAGGAGGGTCACCTCTATCTTTAACCCCTATGTGTTCAGCTTTTCCCTGATGGCCCTGTCTCTGCAGGTAGACTCTCTTTCCTGCGGGACAAGATTTCCCAAGCCAGGGCCCTAAAGAAGAGGGACGGATGCTGGCGCTCCCACCTACCCTCAGGATCTCTCCCGGAAAGCCTGAAGGAAGAGGAGATGGGTGCTGGTGCTTACTTCGCACTTCCTATGGGCCAGGCAATGTCCCATTTAATCCTCATGACAACCCTGCCTTGGAGAGAGTTTTCCCTTATTTCCAGAGGAAGAAACTGAGGCGAGATTTTCTCCTGTCTGACATAAAGTAGGTGCTTAATAAATGCTTATCAATCGGAACCATCTTCAGGATCTTGAGAAATGATAAAGCTTTCTGAAAATGTGAAGAACTGTAACTCTTACTGTCAATGTCCTTTGCTGTGCTGAATGAGATACAGGAGGCACAAGACAGTGCCTACTGTGTTTTGGGTATATTCATACAGAAGAGATGCTCACTGTCCCTCACACATGTGCTCCCCCATCCTGAGTCTAGAATCATGGCTGCCCAGCCAAGGACTACATTGCCCACGTCCCCTTGTATCTGGGTGGGGTCAGGGCACTGGGTCTTACCTATGGAACTGCACACCTTCTCAGTCCAGGTGGCTAGGAAGCAGGTCTGCCTTCTTGCCCACTTTTTTCCTATTCTGCAGATGACTCTGAAACCCTAGGGGATGGAGGAGCCCCAAGACAGAAAGAGTCTGGGTCTCGGAATCATGTGCAGCATTAGGGAATGTTGCCTGCCAGTCAGGAACACTGCAGCAGATTGCTGCATGGATAACATACATTTAGGTAAGCCTCTGAAATGGTGGGGTCTCGTGCCTACTATAACTGGCATTATCCGCATGTAGTTGATGTGGTTTATATTCTGGCGCCTTTTTCCAAGGGGACATTCAGGGCATGGCAAACAATCAGGGGACACAGAGCTCTGATGAAGCCTTTCCTATCCCTTCCCTTATACCCTTCAACAGACTGTCCCCACCCCCTTCTGGCCTCCCTGCGTTCCTAATGATGTGCCCTCAGGCCACCATACTCTTCCACGCTGATAATATCCTACCTTGCCTTGACAGTGGCTGAAATGTCACCCCCTCGGGGCGGGGGGGAAGCTCCCCATCCCCCCTCCCCCGCCATGCGGGCAGTGATTATCAGACGTGTCCTGTCGTTATTTTTGGACGACTCCTTCCCCACCCAGCCCTCCTCCACTGCTGTAGGGGCCAGGCACCAGGCCCAGCACCTTTCTACAGGCCCTGTCAGTGCGGGCCGGGCACAGACATGGGGGAGGAGTGACTGGAACCCAGCGCTTGCCTGGGAGTGCCGACTTGGAGGGGCTGGAGGAATTCCTGGGGGGCTGGGTGGGCAAGACTCCAAGTCCGGCTCACCGGGAAGGAGGGCTGTGACTCGTCAGCCTGTCTGCCGTGGGGGCTACACGCATGCCATGCACCTGCCGTCTCAGCGCAGCCTGGTCAATTACAGGTGACGGAGTACTCCAAAGGCTCCTCACCTCAAGCCCAGCCACAGCCCAACCCTGACAGTGGCCCTAGGGCCCTGCGTGATCCGGCTGCTGTGACAATTGTCCCTCCGGCCTCCTGGCTGTCCACCTTCTCATGCTCACTGAGGCCACTGAGGCTGTCACTCAGGCTCCCCAAGCAAGCTCCTGCCACAGAGGCCCTGCATTGGTGTGCCCCCCAATGGGGAAATTCTTCTCCCAGATGACTCAGCCCCTCACCGCCTTCCATTCTTTGTTCAAATGTCACCCCCACTGTTACTTTTCTAACCACTCTGGTTTTTTTTTTTTTTTAGAGGGAGAGCACTCATGAGCAGGGTGTGGATGGAGGGGAGGGGCAGAGGGCTAAGGTGAGAGAGAATCTTAAGCAGGCTCCATGCCCAGTGCGGAGCCCCACACGGGGCTCAATCTCATGACCCTGAGATCATGACCTGAGCCAAAATCAAGAGTTGGATGCTTAACCGACTGAGCCACCCAGGTGCCCCTAACCACTCTGTTTAAAAGTGAGACCTCCCTCCCCACTGACCTTCCTACCTAAGGTTCCAGACTCCCCCCTTCCTATCTTATGTTGCCTTATAGTCTTTTTTACTGCCTAACATACTCTGACAATCTTATCTATCTGTCCACGAAGGCAGGGCTTCACTGTTTGTATACCAGGGCCTACCACAGTCCCCAGCACATAGCTGATGGTCCATACACGCTTGTTGAAATAACTGATAGCAAAGAGGGGGCAAGTCTAGGACCCATGCTCAGGCCATTTCCACTGTATTGAAAAGCTGCCCCTTTGCTCAGCATCTAACTTAAGTGTTACCTACAGGATGCCTGAGCTAAGAGAGCTTTAGGAACCACGGCCCAGCAACCTGTTCTCTCCTCCCCATAGCTCACCAGCAGTGTAAGAGAAGGCCTCTATCAGGGAGGCGGCCTGTCCCCTGAACTTTGGAATCCATTTATCTATTAATTTGTTATTAATTAAGGCCCACTATGACAGCACTGTTCCAAAATGCCCTCAAACTAAACCAATACAGCATATGCACATTCTAATCAATTAGAATGGTTCTCCTTGATGTCGGCCTTTAGCAGCCATAACTGTTGCACTCCCAGGTCCAGGGCAGCGAAGTGCCTTTTCACTTCATTAGGCCCCAAATGGTCTAACCGCACGGGGCTCTTCTTAGACAATGACAGGCAGCTGTTTCAGCGTCCTGGGTGATGCGTGAGCAAGACTCTGTGTGGGGAGGACTGCCTTGTGCCTGTCATTTGCAAACTGAGTTATAACCACAGAGAAAGTAGGCTCTGGGAGACCAGAAGATGGGCAAAGGTGAGCAAGAGAGCCTGAATGCAGCCTCGGCCAAGTGCCAAAACTTTTCCAACCAGGAGGCTAAGGGTAGTGGATCTGTAGATGCTGTCCCTGGGGTTAATGGCCGCTCACCGGGCTTGACTCATACTGTGACATATCGACATACTGACATATTCACACATACACTGACATACAGACATACTGCATACACATACTCTGACATACAGACATAATGACATACTTGCACATGCCCTGACATCTGTATATATGGACATACTCACACCTACTCTGAAATACTCAGCTATACTCTGTAATGCAGACAAACTGACATACTCACACATATTCTGACATATGGACATACTGACATACTCGCACATACTGATATATGGAGCTACTCATATATACACCGATGTACGGACAAACTGACATACACATACTCTGACATATGGACATACTTGCCGATACTTTGTCATTGGACATACGGACATAATTGCAGATACTCTGTCACACAGACATACGGACATACTCACACACACTCTGTCATATGGACCTCCTGAGACACTAGCACATCTACTGGCACGCTCAGGCGTATTCTGCCCCTGACTTATGTCACTGATTCACTCTACAGTAGTTCTGTATGCCCCAAGAAGTTGGGAGCCCCATCAGGACAGATTCATCCTTGCATCCCCAGGCCCGGGCAGAGGGACACAGGAAACATTTACTGAACTAAACCAAAATGAAAATACCTCATTAGGCTGTTGGGAGAAAATATATGTGAGAAGCTCAGCATGTGGTAATGATGCTAATGATCACTAAGTACTTAGCACCTGCCAGACACTACATATTCTACATATATTGCCACATGGAATTCTCGCAACTAACTACCATAGAAAGTAGGTAGGATCTTTGTCACCTAGTTGCAGAGAGGAAACATTGAGGCAGAGCTGGGATTTGAACCCAGTCTGGTTCCTGAGTTCACGGGCTAAGCTGCGACAACTGCAAACAGTTTGTTGCACTGAGCGGTGCCAGGAACCACCGTAACCAAACAATGCTCTGCTGGGCTTGACTCCTACTCTGACATGTAGTGGCCACCTCGTCCCATTTCATTTGTGGATCATCAATGTTTCGGGGAAAGCTACTACTGATTCCATAAGAAAAAAGCCATTGGTGTGTATGTGTGTATTCTAAGAGACATCTTTATGGTTCAACTCTCCCGCAGTACAAAACCTATTCAATTAAAACAACAGACAATAAAAAGTATACTGCAGTTTTCTAGTAAGGTCTATCATGGGAAAGAACCAAACAAAAGAGGGGGAAAAAATCCCACAGCATTTGAGAATTGGCTGTGTGTCTAGCAGCCTGCTTCCTGGTGGAGATTCCACACTGAATGAAAGAATGAAAGAGATACAGTTCCTGCCCTCATGGGGCTTATCGTGTGGTGCAGAGATGTATAATACATGGAAACACAACAGACAGCCCAAAATGAAGGGCCGCAAGTGCTGTGGTGCACATAAATAAACAAGACAACTTAAGAGAGGATACCAAGACTTTAATTCAGATCAGGTTGCCAGAAAAGTTGTCTCTGAGATGACAATTAGGTTGAGACCTCATGAATGAGAGGGGCAAAGAACACCAAAAGTAGATGGAAGAATATTCCAAAGAGGGGAACAGTATCCAAGGAACTGCAAGTGTAGCTAGGGTGGGATAGGTAGACTGGTAGGAAACAAGCCAGATCAAATTGCAGACACTGGAGAGTCTCCTAAGCTAGGGTAAATGCTCTAGATTTTATTTTAGGAATGAAGGGCAGCCATAAAAGGGTTTTAAGCAGGGACATAACAATGCTCCAGTTTCTATCTTTCAAAGATCTTTTGTGTAGGAGACAGGGTAGAAATTGGGAGAAGAATCAACAGGATATGTCAGTAGTTCAGGTGAAAGACCATGGGCACTTGAATGAAGGTGATGAGTAGAGCTACAGCATAAGATGGATTTAGGAGATGTTCTTTTTGGAGGTAGAACCAATAGGACTTGTTAGCGACTGGACATGGAAGCTGAAAGAATGGGAGAAATCAAAGGTGACATAGGTTTCTAACTTGGGCAAACAGGCAGATGGTTTCATTTGCTGAGATGGGGAAGACTCTGGGGAGATATAAGGCTTGGTGTCATAATCATGAGTTATGTTAAGTTTGAGAGGCTCACTACACATCCGATTAGAGATGTTAACAGATAACTGGAGATAGAAGTTTGGAGTTTAGGGGAGAGGTCTGAGCTGAAGATATAAATTTGGTTGGTAGTTAAAGCATAGAAATGGATGAGATTACTTTGAGAGTCAAGGTAGGAACTGTTAAATGGCTGGAGAGATAATAAAATAGACAATACTCACCATGCCCCGGAAAAGCTAGCTGAATGAAATCCCATAGTTAATATTACACAGGTGAGTAAGTCTCTGGGGGAAGCATTCAGCTGACAGCCCCTTACTGGAGTCACCAAGAGACTCCTAAGGTGACTGAAAGGGGAGATGGGACTTTGGACTAGTTAAGAACAGGGTCTGCAGTTGGACTGACCTGAGTTTGGCACCTTCCTTTCACATTTACTTGCTGAGTTACCTCCCTGAGCTTTGGATGCTTCATCTGTAAAGGGGTAATTTTAAGACCTACCTCATAGAGTTGTCATGAGGATAAAAGTAATATTTATATGTGTGTACATGGCTCCTGGCACATGGCAAATACCATGGGAGCTATTGTTACCATTAAGCTGCATCCACAGATCAGGATGATGGGGGAGATCAATTTCTCTCTACTTTGAGCTTGGCAGACTGCCCCTGGTAGATCAGTTGGCCTACTCTGGGTCCCATATACTCAGAAAGTCGGACAAGCAAGAGTGGCCCAGACCCCATACTCTGTGAGGACAGGCTGAAGGCGCAGTCTGGTTAAAAGAAGCTGAAGCTGAAGGACATGGAGTAGGTGGGGAATTGGTCTATGTTTTCGTATCTCTGAAGGGCTTTACCAGAGATGAAGAATTGGCCTTGCTTTGTGGGGCTCCAAAGGGAGGATCAGTGGGGGCAGCTATAGTAAGGCAAACCACGACTGGACACCAGGAAGAATGTTCTAATATGAGGCATGGAAGGTCTATTTAATATGCAAACTTCGGATTTTAAAAATGGGAGAAAGGTAAGAATATATATTTGCATCTCATAAAGAAATCCTGGAAGGATACACAGAAACTACAAAGTAGTTACCTATGGGAAGGGGATAAGGGGTGCTGGGAATTGGGTAAGAAGGAGGCAAAGGGGCGGAAGTAAAACTTTTTATCATGTACCATTTTATCTTGTTTGACTTTCGAACTGTGTGAACATATTTCATATTCATGAAATTAAATTAGAAATATGACTGAAGCAAGCAAGCAAGTAAGCAGGCAGGCAGGAGGAAAAGTATATCCTGAGCCAGATCTCTTCAGACACAACACAGGCTGTCGGGGGAGCAGGGCCGGCTTCAGGAACTTGGGGTGTCATATAGGGCCCCGGGCTCAGAAGGTCCTACACGTGACTCAGTGCTCTGTGCTGCTGTCTTAAAATTCTTAATAATCTTTAAACATGGAGCCCTTCATTTTCATTTTGCACCGGGTTCCACAAATTATGAGCAGGTGCTCCCTATGGGGGGAACAGTAGTCCTCCTCATCCTCAGGGGACCATGAGCCGGGGCTAGGAAACCGCTTGGCTGAACACCATGGGACAGCTTCAAGCAGAGGCAAAGGATGGACTAGGTGACCTTGAAATAAAGGAACCCCCTAATGCCAGGTGTTTCTTACAGCAGAGCCCTACAGCTAGGATGATCACATGTCCCAGCTGGCCTGGGATGGTTCTGGTTCGTGCCTGTGGTCCCAGTGAAATTATTAACAGGGATCCCATTCACTCGGAGAAGTGTCCCAGTCTGGACAACAAATTTCATGGCCACCTAACCTCAGGCTTTACTGCTAGCAGCAGCCTACTTCATGTGATGGGCCAGGGCACACCTCATTCACCTGGGGTGCTTAAGGATCAGGGCAGCTGCCTAGACCCCAACTGCTACCCCCAGACACACCATGCACATGCATGCCTGGCCTAGCTCACCAGTAAGCTGATTATTTATAATGCGGCAGAAGAGAGTTTTAAGATAAGGAAACAGAACGCAGGCCTGATTGAAACAATGTGCTTATCTCTGTCAGGAGAGGAAAGAGTGGCCAGAGAGAGATTGCTCGGAATGTGTTTACTTGCTTCCTGGAGACCTCCCCCTCCCCTGATTTTCAGAATGAGTTTAATATGTGAAATGTGATTTGAACAGGGCCGGGAGGGAGGCATGGTCGTGATTCACTCCAACCAAGCTGATTCACATGTTCTTCGTTTCTTCGCTGGCTTTTTTTAGCCAGACTTTCAAATTGATGTCTTAGAATGACAGGGCTGGCAGGATTTTGGAAGTGAGCTAGTCAACCTCATTTCACAGAAAGGAGAGCTAGGGCCCAGACAGGGGACGGTGCTTGCCCAGGATCTTACAGCCTGGAATGCAGACTCCTACCCCCACCTCTCATCACTTGGATTTCTCCTGGAGTTTGGAGGTACCTCATGGGAAAGCAAAGACCCTACAAAAAATATCCAGAGGCATTTTCTGGAGTGCCTACTTTCTCTGCACACTTCCATGCCTCCATGAAAGCTGCTGCCTCCGAGGACAATGCGTGTGTGTGCTGAAGACAGCAAACGCCTCCAAGGGCTCGACGCTTTGCTAGGACCCAGGGCTGAGACCAGAGCCTGGACAGAAAGGCAGGAAGCACAGATGGAGGTCAGCACAGGAGTGAGTCCACACTGACCTGAGCATCATCCCGAAACTCCATTCTCTCACTTTTTTGGGGAAGGGGGACAAAAAGGACTACCAGTGGAGATCACAGATAGAACAGCCCATCCCCTCCAAAGCCCCTGCACCTCTAAAACCACTGAGGGTGCCATTTCTCCTTGGCTAGCCTTTAAAGATTTTATTTATTTATTTGACAGAGAGAGACACATAGAGAGAGGGAACCAAGCAGGGGGAGCGGGAGAGGGAGAAGCAGGCTCCTGAGCCACCCAGGCACCCTCTCCTTGGCTAGCCTTAATAGCTAACTCTGCTGGAAAAGGTAGAATTGCCTTCTCCGTATTTTCAAGTTCCTGCTCGAATGTCACCTCTTCCTGAAAGCCTCGAAGAGGAAGTTCTCCTTCTACTTTGTTCATAAAGCACATTCCTGCCCACTCTCATTTCTTTGTGACGGGTTCTGTGCTAGGAGCCCAGAAGTCGAAGACAAATAACATACTGTTACTGTGCTCAAGTCCCCAGGCCTAGGAGAGTGGGATTGAGGGAGGTGAAAACATAGATAGCACACCATTAAAATGTGGGATGAGGCAAAAGTGCTGGAAGGTGAGGAACACCAAGAGAATGCCCCCCTCCAATCAGCCTGGAGGCTCAAGAGATTTGAGTGGCCTCTTGAAAGGTGAGCCTGCAGAGGCTAGGGGGTGGGGAACAAAGGCGAAAGGTAAAGACCATGCGGTGGCCTCCAGCCACCTGAGCACCTGGTATGCTCCTGCCTTTCCTTACCTCTGTATTCTGCTACTCTGCCAGCCTTTCAGCTTTGTAGGGACTGCTGGACCCACTCATTTTTTCACATCCCTATATCCCCTCACCCTCCCTCAGAACTCATCCCTTCTTTGTTAAACAGATTCACAATGGCCCTCACTTAGGGTAAAACACGGCTTCTTGTCTTCTGGGCACAGACAACCCCAGGCTATGGATCCAGGAGGTTCACAAAGCCCCTTGCTAGTGAGTTGGGCAGCTGGGCCCGGCCTCTCATGGAACCTCAGTCATCAATTAACGCTAGAGCAAGATGGACAGTGAGCACTAATTTTGCAGGCATAAAAAGTGCTATTAGAAATTTCCTTCCAAATGTTGAGTTCATGTTGCTAATTCTGTTTTAATATTTAACTATCCCATTTGGCAATTATATTTCAATAATGAAAAGGTTATCTCTACTGTAAGATAAATAATGAGGAAGATTCACTGGCATCGGCATGATCGTTGGAATTCATGTGTCATTGGAGCTGTATTCTTAGTTACGACCCAACAAACTGATTAAATATCAGCCAAGCATGAACAATAACTTGTAGCTCTGATTCCTCCTTACCCCACCTCTCACTGCTTTAGAGCCTTGGAATATAAATGTGAATTTTTCCTGGCATTAACGAAGACAAAAAACTTCTATTTTTGACCTGATGTCTACTATGACCGACGATGTTCGAACCACTTGGGACTCCGGATCAATGATGTAAGGAGAAAGGTGTTTCTCGGTTGGGCAAAGGAGTCATGTGGTCAGAGGCCTCTTCCTCCCACATTGATGCGCTCAGTTCACTTCGACCAGCATCAATTGAGCACCTACTCTATGTCAAGAACCGAGCTAGACCTAAGCCCATAGAGATCATTCCATCCGGAAAACAAACACTGCTGCTGAGTGCATGTCTTAGCCTCTGAGCTCCCAGGATCCTCTACTCTCTGCATCTGCATACCTCCACCAATTCTAGATCACACAGTGTTGAAATGACCTTTCCTGCTTCCGTCCCCTCCAATATAAGGCATATGTCTCAAGGACAGATGATGTGTCATATTTACCTTTGCATTCCTCACTGGGCCAGCCCAGAGCCTAGTACACAACAGACACTCAACAAATGTTTGCTGAATTTTAGCGAATCACTTGAAATTTTATGTACATGATTGACTCCTCACAGTGACCCAGAAAGTAGCCCTTTCTTCTACACAGTCCCCATCACACTAAACTTGAGTGTTTCCCAGTCTTTTCCCAAGAATATAAGTATCTGAAGGCAGGGCCGCTTGGTTATTCACTCAGGGACTGTCCATGGCTGAGTGAATGGGCTAGGTCTCCAGTGTTTCCTCTCATATCTAGGACTAGTGTCCTAGTGGTTAAGTTCCCCCAGGAGCAAACCCTGAAGAGAAAGATCCAAGTGCAAAGAGTATCTGAGAATAAAAGAAATACAGGTGAAGGAGAGGGGATTTGAGACAGGAAAGGGAAGGCAGCCCAAACAGGTGACTTCTCTGAAGTATCCCACCTGTGAAGTGATGCAACTGGGGTATTCATCCAGCAATGCCCACTGATCATTGGTAGAGGGCTGCTCCCAGACTGCTTCTCACTTCTGACCTGCTCCATGCACGGGCAAAGCTGGGTTCAGAGGCCAGAGACACCCTGGGGAGGGGTGGGGGGATATAGTTGGAAGTTGGGCTAGCTCCACTGCAGTGATCAGAGGGTATGAATGGGGTACCCCCCAAGTAGCCACGGTTAAGTAATGATGATCACATGATGACACGGGACGCCCCCCCCCCCAAACATCCCAAGGGGAAGTATGGGATTTGGACAGTCATCATGTATCTGGAGGGTGGGACAAGAGGACATCTGAGGCTCTCTATAGTGGTATTAACATTCTAGAGTGTCATGACTTCCATGTGTCACTTTGACTTTCAAAGTACAAACCATCTTCGGGAGAAAATCCTTTTGTCTTTGGATTGAGCAAGTAAAAGATGTACGTGTGTGACAAGAGGGTGGGGGGGGCCACCTTGCTGGTTTGGCTCAATTGTTCTTACATGAGAGCAGACCTATAGAGAACCTGAGATAACCCACGGGGATGGAGAGAGGGTGGGGGGTGGGTTAGAGTCCTAACATGACATGTTAGGGAGGTCCCATAACTTTGTTGGCCTCCCCCAAATCATCTGACATCTCCCAACCACCTGTTTGGTGGCAGGCACTGTGTTGCCCTCTTTACACACATTAATTTACATCAGGTGACTTTCATGGCCACCCAGAAACATGTTCTAAAAATACCATTTTGCAGACAAAGAAACCGAGGCTCAGAGAGGCTCAACAGTGAATGTGAACCCAAGGTGGGGATGCGAATCTGTTCCTCATTTTGTGACCCCAGGGTGCCCTTCTCTACAGCTGTTCATTCACAACCTTCAAAGGAGGTGCCCCTGGGCTCAGTGAGGCAGCAAAGAACCCCAGCAAAGGACCTCTGTGCCGATTTGTGATTAAAGGCAAACATGATCATCAGTGCCAGGACCAGGGGGAGAACTGTCCTCACTCTGAAGCATTCCTCCATCCACACGGCCCTGGAGACCTTCCAAGGTGGCAGCAGATGCAGCGATTGCTCTGCAGACTGCAGAAGAAAGGGTCCTGTCTGGAAATGCAATTATTTCTAAATAAAAGGTTCCTAAAAGACACACAAAAATGATAGCATGTTGTTTTTCTGAAACTGATATTCCCAATAAGGACACAGATTAATGTTGATCAAAGTCTAGAGAGCTTTGCAAGGAAAGCTGAACAGGATAAGGACAATGAAGAAGATGGCAATGGGACTGAGGGAAGGAGAGGACAGTGATAATGAGGCTGGATCTATCGGGATGGTGATGATAATGATGGCAGTGATGAGGAGGGTGGCAACTATCAGGGCTTGAATTATAAGTCCAGACCTGCGGCTGTAGCCACAAGCCATTTGCTTCATTCAATTACTTTTCCATTTGTTGAACTATTCAAAAAAATTCATTCATCTATTCAAAATATTTACTTAGTCCCAGGTATACCTAAGGTAGCTGCTAGACCCTTCTAATTCCCAATTTGTCAAGAAAATGCCTCTTTCCTCCCATTAGGGATAAATGAAAATGAGGGTGAATTGCATTCAAATAAAGATTTATCACAATGAATGTTCCCAAAACTGGTGTGAAAAGAACTATTAATGATTTTTCAGCTCCTATAAGCTACTGTCAATGATCTGCTTCATTGTTAATTAATGTGGCAGTAAAAAGCCGCTCAGTAATTACATAAGGAGAGGGGTTGTCTGGCTTTTCACTGAAGCCTGTGCTCTAGGCCGCACTAGACCAGGGCGGGTGGTTACCAGGAAGAGCTCTGGAAAGCGCACTGTGCAAGGCCAACATCGGGGGGGCGGGGGCACTCCTGGCTAGAGATTTGGGCAGCGCTTACAGTATTGTTATTCACTGGGGTGGCTCCCTGGGCAACAGCGGGCCTCGTTTTCTGGCATTTACTGAACGCCACCGCTGAAGACTTGATTTGCCCAATGGCAACATGAAAGAAGCCCTGAACGTTATTATAACAATTCTCCAGTTCAGAGAAGTTACATGACTTCTCCAGGTTGTTCAGTCAGGAAGCGGGGGGAATGAAGATTTGATTGTATCTGCCTATGAGGTTTGTTAGTTGACCTAGGAGCTGCCACAAAGAGAGATACCCTCCCTACCTTCTATGGTGGGAATGACAACAGGAATGAAGAACATAGATAGGCCTGTATGAGGTCCGGTGGCCGGGGCATCAGGGTTCTAGGTCCTGGGTCCCATTCAGTTGGTCACTGACTCGGACTGTGAACCTACCTGCAACACCTCTGTCCTCGTGCTGTAGGATCTCCATCTACACAAAGAAGTGGTTGGTCTTTGGGCTTTCTTGGGTGCCTTCTAGCCTCCCCAGACCCTCTCAGACTCTGCTTGACAGACAGCTTGCCTATTCCTTACCTCACCTGCTCACAAGAACAACTGCAGGACAGAGGGGCTCAGGGTGGTCTACGTAGCTTACACGGAAAGACTTAGGATACTATAAAGTTATTTACATCCAAGAAAACACATCTCTGGAGTAAATATAACTCAGTGGAAAAGTCACATCTGATATGCAGAAAACTAGTTTACATCCGAAACCAGATCTATTTCCTTGTATTCTCTCATTCCCTGCCTCGGCCATCTGTGTCAATTTTGTCCTCAATAAGAAAGTGAGCATGGGGCACCTGGGTGGCTCTGTCAGTTAAGCAGCTGACTCTTGGTTTCAGCTCAGGTCATGATCTCAGGGTGGTGAGATCGAGCTCCTTGTTGGGCTCCGCACTCAGCCGGGAGTCTGCTTGAGATTCTCTCTCCCTCTCTCTCTGCCCCTCCCCACTGCACTGTTTCTCTCTCAAATAAATAAATAAATCTTAAAAAAAAAAAAGAAAAAAGAAAAAAGAAAGTGAGCAGCTTGAGGGCAGGGACTGCACCCAGATGATTCTCTTCTGC
Organism: Halichoerus grypus; assembly: GCF_964656455.1. Lineage (NCBI taxonomy): Eukaryota > Metazoa > Chordata > Mammalia > Carnivora > Phocidae > Halichoerus > Halichoerus grypus. The sequence continues at coordinate 57,453,007 of NC_135722.1, forward strand.
ATCCCTCATCAACTCTAGCACAGCTCTGGGCATGGAAAGGGACTGATAACTATTTCCACCTAAATGAAGTTTCGGTGACGGGTGTATGTTGCCTTTGTATATTACCACAGAGGTCACCTTGACCAGTACTTTGCCTCCCATTTTCTACAGATGGAACCCAGGGCTGAGAGAAGCCAAACAGCTTGGTCAAGGGCCGCTCAACCAGGAAGCAGGCCTCTTGATTCCCAGACTAAGGCTCTTGTCACTGGCCTTTGAAAGAGGAAACAATTCCTCCCTGAGGAGAGAGATGAGGATGTTAAGAACTCTTGAAGACAGAGGAACCTGCTGGAAATGCCTGGGAGAGGCAGCATTTAGAGAACTGTCACGGATTCTCTGGGAACCCCAGGAAGGTACCGGAATGAGGGAAGTCAGGGGTAGAATCCTATACTTTCACCAGTAAAATGAATTCTCACTCCCTGCCCTATGGCTTGGTTATTTAAGTGCCTCTCTGTCCCTCATATTAGCCTGAGAGCTCCTGGGCCAGGCTCTGTGTCATATCCATGTGTATTTCCCGCTCCCCACCCTCAAATTCAGGATGCTCTGGCACAACATTGGAATGAATGAATGAGTGATTCAGTCAATACAGTGGGGAGGATCTAGATGCTTTCAAAAAGCATGTATGGCCCCACAGTCCCTAAAAACAGTCTCTGCTTTTTCATGAATAATAATAATAAAGAACATCTCTTTAGCTCTATGAAGTTTTGTAAACACTTCGGCAGGGCAAGAATTATCATCTCAATTTGGGAGATTTGTCCAAGGTCACAGAGATATTATAAGTAGCTACCATTTATTGAGTTTGTGTCAAGCCCTTTGTTGGTAATAGTTCCTTTAATGTTTGGCAAAAACCCTTTGTGATAGATACTATTATTATAATACCCATTCTTCAGATGAGAAGACTAAAGCTCCAGAAGGTAAACTGCCTAAGGTCATCTGGGCAGTAACTTTCTTTAAAGCCAAACTGACCTGACTTCAAAGCCTGAGCATTTTCTATTTAGGACAAGCTGCATGGATCAGCATTCCTGAAGTGTGGATCCGGATGCCCTAACGAGTCACTGTCAGACTGACAGCCCTGCCTGCTGAATGGGGGCTAAGACAGAATCTTACAGGGACAACAAAAACAAACCCTATCTCTTAATGACAAGGAACGAGAGTCCGCAGGTGGGCTTCCTGGCTGACTCTGGGTCAGGTGCATGCTGCTTATGAGTGTATATTTGTGGGAGTACATGTGTGTCTACTTGTCTTCCCCGAGGCAGAAATACAATGGACCCATTCAGATCTCTTCTCTTAAATCTTCCTAGGTGCTGCATGTCTTCCATTGCCTGTGCCTCATTCCCTATGTGTCAGCAATAAGGTAATGCGTGTCAGTGATCACAGTGTCTGGGAATAGGATTCAAGGGCAGCACCCGCCCAGGAGGAACTGAAGGGCAAATGTCCTAGTGCTGCGAGGAACTATAGATATTTATTTTATTTATTTTTTAAAATGAAAACTGTGTGTGTTTAAGGTCTATAATCTGATGACTTTGATATACATATACATATAGTGGAATTATTACTATAGTCAAGCTAGTTAACATATTTCTTCACCTGGTTACCTTTCGTGTGTGTGCCTGTGTGTGTGATGAGAGCATCTGAAATCCACTCTCTTGATTTTTATTTTGTTTAACATTCATTAAGGGTACTCTCCCAGTCTTGCATTACTCCGGGTATGAGGCCAGACACAGGTATAATGTAAAGTGACTACAGTAAAACCAACCTAACGAGACTGCTGCCCCGCCACCAGACCCCGTTAACTCAGGGAAGAACAAGAGCAAAGGTCTGCAGGTAGGATTCCAGGCAGAGACCTTTCTGACAGGAGTCAGGCCTCAGGGAACTAATGATCGCCCCCTGAGGAAGTGAGTGGAAGGAAGGTTTATAAAGAGCACACGGACACGGGCATAGGGCTGTGCTCCACCAGCGAAATCTGGCAGAGAAAGGAGCTAAGCAGTTAGGATGTCTCCCAACTCTCCAAGATGGAACACAGTTGAGGCTTCCTTGTACCTGAATGATGGTATTCCAGAAATGGTACTTTACTGCTTATTTTGGGTCAGGCATTGTTGGGTACTTTCTATGAATCATCTCATCTTATCCTCAGTACAAACCCAGAAGGTGAGGGTTATTATTCCAGCTTTACAGAGAAGAGAATTCCACAATTTGTTGTTAGGTTAACTAAAAGCTGGGCAGTCTGATCCCCAAACTGTACAGAGTAGCTGTGGACTTGCTGGACAAAATGGGTCACTCTAGACGATCATGCAGGAGAAGGGACAGAACCTCCTGGACTTGGATAAAAGAGCAATGCTGATGGAATTTCTTGGGAGCCTTCCATTCAAACAGCCCTGTGCAGAGCTGGCCACTCTGTGTAGGAGTGGGGGGGGGGGATGGGGCTGGGGGTGGCAGTGAGATCTGTAAATCGGAATTCAGGCTGTTCTGGTTGGCTGTGTCATCTTGAGGTTTCTTCCCTCTACTACTTTTTGTTTTAAATTTGACACAGGGATAGGACGAAGAATTAAGACAGGAATGAAGCCCTTGTTCCAAAAGATGCTCAAAGACGAACACTTTTGTGTGTAATACAAGAGGGTAAGTGGTAAGTGAGGAGGCAGAGAAGGCATGAATGTGGGCTAAATCAGAGGCTTGGACTTGGAATTATCCAGACATAAAAGCTCTAAAAGGGAACCTGGGGCAATCCAGGGGAACTTAGGGCAGAAAATGCTTCTAATAGTAGGCTTGTGGTTTCCTTCTGCAAACCACAGAGGGCTAACAATTCTCCCCACATTAGGGTAAGGCCCAGAGATTCATGCAGTCACCGAGGTATGGAGCTAGTAGGGTCTTGGAGATCATGAGTCCTGATGTCCATTTCCACTTCCAATTGAGGCCAAGATCAGGGCATGTTGGCTTTCCCTGGGTCACATAGCTCTTTTGTGACAGAGCCAGGGTAAGACACTCTTCAGGTCAAAGTCTACTAGTTTTTGGTTGAGGATTTCATGGGTCAGGTGGCCACAGAGCCTGGATCCCACCAGAACACCCTGAATCTTCCATGTCGCTGCTCCTATAAGGACTGGAGACCGGAATTCTCAACTGCATCTTTAGCTTCTTGGGTTGATGTTCCTGCCCTCTCCAAACTTAACGGATCTGTGCAATGGGGCAGCTCAACTCTCCCTTTCCTCAGTCTTATTCCACATACTCATTTCCTCTTAAACCCGTTTCTCTCATTTCCTCGGCCATTTCCTTTCAGACCTTCTTTAAACCTCAACCATCTCAAGGCTTCCTGCAGGAGAGCCCACTTCCCTCACTCACCTGCTGACAAGTATTTCCGGAGTGCCTGTCAAGGCTCCGCTAGACCTATCTGTTCACCTGGTACCTGCCGGGCCCCAGGTGTGTGTTGGGTACTTGACACAGACTGAGCCTCAATTCAGCCCCATTAGAGTTCTGCAGTGTAGGCACTACAAACCCCATTTCATAGATGGGGAAACTGATGCCCCGCTGGGATCACTTGCATGAAGATCACATAGCCAGCACATGGAAGAGACTGATTTGAGCACTGAAGTGGTCAGAGGGGCTAAAGTCTATTAGAGCCAGAACGTCTGGGTTTGAACCCCAGCTCTGCCACTGAGTGTCTCCGCAACCCTGAGCAAGCTGCCTGACGTTTCCATGTCTCGGGTTCCTCACCTGTGAGAGGGGGATCACAACAAGGTTGTGGTAAAGACTGAGAGAGAAAATAAATATAAAGCACTCAGAACATAGTGAGAACCCAATAAATGATAGCTACTGCTGTTGCCATATTATTATTATTACTATTATATAACCTGATAAGGTTATCTAATTCTTGAGACTATGTGCTTTCCACTATCCACGGTTTCTCAAACTTGTCTCAGATGGCCTGTCTCAGGCCGGGGTCCGTGGGAGACAGAGCCTGTGATGGCGATCTGCTGGCAGGAGGTTGCTTGGTCTGAGGAACACCCCCTATCAGGGAGTGAGGAACGCAGGCCTGGGCAGAAGACTGCACTGTGGTCTCTACCAGTCTCATGAAGCACTCCGGAGCTGAGCTGGCCTTTCTGAGTTGTCTCAAATGAGACCACGGAGTCTGAGCTTTTCCGTAATTCTCACTCCCAACCCCTTCCCCAGAAGGAGGAGTCACTGGACACAGGTGGCCTCCAGGGTTAACCCGAGGAGCCCTAACCTGGGGAAGGCAGCTCCCTCAGAGGAGGATAATCCTCTGAGGATTATCAGAAAGAAGAGCTGCTGGCACTCCCTGGCATCTGGGGAAATGAGTGCCTTGTCTTGAGGGGCATCTGGGTGACCCACCATAGCATCCACAAGAAGCTGGAATAGCAGAAGGGTGAGTCTCCCCCTCCCCAAAGCAGGATTTGGGTTAGTGTAGTTGCATTCATAGTGCCTGGAGAGCTAATGGACTGCTGAATCCCACCTTAGAACCACTCTCAATCACAATCTCTCGGTAGGGGCCCCAGGATTCTTCAAGGTTAACAAGCACCCCAGGTGATATGTGTGCACCCTGAAATTGGAGAACCAATGCTCTAAAGAGGCTTGAGGAATTGGCCTGGTCAAGTGCTTGTTTGATATGTCATTAAATTCTCCTATTTTATCTTTTTTTTTTTTAAAGATTTTATTTATTTATTTGCTAGAGAGAGAGAGAGAGAGTGCACACACAAGCTGGGGGAGCAGCAGACAGAGGGAGAAGCAGACTCCCCACTGAGCAGGGAACTCTACGTGTGACTCGATCCCAGGCCCTGGGATCATGACCTGAGCTGAAGGCAGACACTTAACCGACTGAGCCACCCAGGTGCGCTCTCCCATTTTATCTTAAGAATTCACTCTAATTTTGCATCTTCTTTCATGATATATTTGTTGTTTATTTTAATGCAAGAATATCTATCCCTCATATCTTCAGAAAATACAGGTCATCATTACCTTCCCTGATAAGCTCCACCCAGGCCCAAGGATACCCACACCCCAATTTGAGAAGCCCAAGTGCCTCTTGGATTTTCACTACCTGCTAGGGATGCAAATATATTAAGACCCAGCCTCTTCCCTCAAAGGAGTTGGAAGTCTAGTAGAGAGATTAGACACAAGGTAATGTCCAGAGCTGTGATCTTTCCCCTGGCCCTCTCTGCCTACTAGATTCATCTGCTTTCTTGGAGCCGATGGCAGATGCTCTTAGGGAGTTAGCAAACTTATTTTGCCTGGGACTGCTACCTACCCCACCTACCCGCCCTCAATCAATTTCTTGCTCTCTGAGGGCAGTGAATGTCAGGTGTAGTTTCTCCTCTGCCTGTGTTCTCTACTTTCTGGATCATTAAATTGTTCTCATTCAAATTCAGCAACCTATTTCATCTTCGATATTTGGCTGTCTTGGAAACCCAAGAGCCCCTGTCGGAGTGGAAGGCCCAAGAGAACAGAATGATTTAGAACACCTCAAAACCAGGCCTCAACATTTCTCACTCCCATTCCCAGAGGGGTCTTTGCAGTTGGAATCTCAAGTCAGAAAGTACTTTCAAAGTCGGAGGGCAAAGGGAAGGCGGGAGGGCGTGAAATGGGACAGGCACGATTTGGAATCTTCGAGGAGTAGCTTTCTCTATCCAGGTGGGCTCGTTTCCAGGAAGCCCTATTAACACCATTCACGGTGGTAACAGCTTTCATTTTGAGAAATTCTCAGGTCCTTTATGGGGAGAAATCATATCACCCGACAATGGACTGGATCTCCTGAACACAGTAAAGTTAACAGCTGCTAAATGGCTGCGTCACTCCAGCGAGGGAAAAAGAGTTCTGGCGCCTTGGAAGAAGTTAGGGAAAGGAAACAGACAGAGCCTCAACTCCTTCCATGGGAGGCAATCAGAATGCACCCCGGGTTCAAGCGAGACCCCTGCCTCTTCTGCCTTCAGCAATCAGACACGTAACCAGAGGAAGAAACCGGGAGAGTCACATGGGGGCCAGCGCTGGTGTTGGCTGAGCATTTATGTGCCAGGCACCGTGCTAAGCCATTTGCAGGCATGATTTCATAGACTCCTCACACCTACTAAGTGATGTGGCTTCTAGCTTTACTTCCACTTTCCAAAAGCCTCAAAGAAGCAAAGGGACCGGCGTAGGCTTGTGTGGCAAATGTGTGGAACCCGAGGGGACTTCCTGAGTCACTCTAAATCAGGAAGCCTCAGAAACCCTCCCTCACCTTGGCTGACATGTAGGGCTTGGAGCCACTTTGACTTGAAAATGGGGAGGGTGTGCCTGTTACAAAAGCTAAAGAAACTTCTCAGCTGGACATGCCGTCAAGCAAGACTCGCAGCACTTCTCCTTTTAGCCGGGGGCGGGGGTGGGGTGGGGTGGGGTGGGAGGATCCCACACTGGGCCCGCAGCCTGGCCTTCTCGAGGTACTGGCCCTCGATCCCTCTCCATACTGAGCACAGTGGAGTCATGTGCTGCTTGGGTCTGGCTCTCCGTGGATGATTTATGGGCCTCATACCTTCTACCATCCCTAGGAAGGAGTGATTCTTCTTACTTATAGCCTGGCTTGGCTGGATCCTGTCAAAGAGCCTCCCAGACCCCCTTCAACGACAGTAATTCTCCCACCAGAAGGAAGCCGGGGTAGCAGGTATCTGAATGAGATCCAGCACCCCCAGGAAGCTTCTTGGCTGGTGCCAGTTAAGGACACTGCTGGATGTGAATGGGACTGAAAGATGGAGAGAGGCAGGGAGAGGGTAGGAGACAAAGACATAGAAGGAGACACAGAGGTGGATAAAGGACATTTAGGGGGGTGATTGCTTATGTGATAAAAGCCTGCTCCTCCTGGGGACCAGAGGCTCTTGGGTTTCCATGACAGCCAAATGCTGGGGACCATGTCTGGTTTTGCTCAGTCCTGTAGTCTCAGCACCCATCACAGTGCTTGACACATAGGAGATGTTCCTAAGGACTTAGTGAATGAAATTAAAAATAAAGAGACATAAGAGTACAGAGAACACAAGTCCTGGCACAGAAGAGTTGCTAAGTAAATCCCTGTTGACTGACTATATACACATATATGGATAGACAGTGTTTTAGAGGGGATGGGAGGGGACCCAGATTCCAGGACAGGTGCCCAGCAGATCTACCAAGGGAAGAAAGTATTGAGGGCTAAGGGCCTAGGGCTGCACCCAGCTAGAGGGGCCCAGGGTAAGGCCTGCACCTGTTCCTGGGGCTTCAAGGTCAGGGTGGAAAATCAGAAGGGAAAGGAGCCCTCTGACAGGTAGCAGGAAGCCTGCAGCAGGTATCTGGTCTCTGGAGTAGAGGAGGAGTGGGGAATCAGTGGTTGAGGCAGGAGCTCATCACAGCTTTCCCAGAATCTAGCATAAACTCCGGCATGCAATGGGTACTCGGCAGACATCTGCTGAGTGAGTGAACCAGAACAAGATTTAGGGATGAGAAAGTCAAGGTGAGGGATTTAGGACTGCATCTGGGAAAGGACAGAGTGATGTATGAGGTGGGCCCAGAGGCTGAAAGGGTCACGCTGGGTGGCCCGTGCCCTATCTGAAGACTTGGTGTCTCTGGGCAAATGTGAGTGAATGTGGCTTCTATTTTCACTCTAAAGCAGTGGTTCTCAACCGGGGCAGTTTTAACCCCCAGAAGACATGTGGCAATTCTGGAAACATTTTTGGCTGTCATGACTGAGGAGGGCAGCCCCTGGCAGGTCTAGTGGGTAGAACCAGGGATTCTGGTAGACATCCTACAATGCAGAGGGTAGACCCCACAATGAAGAATTATCTGGCCCAAATGTGATGGCTGAGAACCCATCCTACAGCCTATGGGAACACCACTGGCCCCAGACTGATCCTGAATCCAAACCCTCATTGTGAGGTTCTTTAGTCACCATAATTAGGATCACTACCATCACTCAAGATTTGTTGAGACTTGCTATGCAAAAACAGACACCTGTCATCTTAACTTTTCCCCCCTAAAACATATGACAGTGGTTTGGGACTCAGAGGAGACCAATGGGAACATGAGGCATTGTAGGGCACAGCTAGAGACCCAAGGATCAAGCCAGCCACCATTGCTGCAGCCCCGGGGGAGCTCCATGCTGGGACTGCTCTCATCCTTCTGGAATAGATAAACTTGGTCCTTAGAACAGGAAGGGGTCATAGGAGCAAACAGTCTCACTGCTTCCTTTTACAAAGAAGCCCCAAGTGGGAAACGCTAAATGACTTGCCCGGGGTCCCATGGCCAATGAGCGGCAGAACCAGGCCTTGAACGCAGATCTCCTGATGCCAGCCCGCCTCGTGCCCTTTCTCTGAGAAAGCCTCTAATGACTTAAGTTTCCGAAAAGTGCCTCCTGCAACACTGAGCCGTATGTGACACATGTGTCTTGAAAGCCTTTCAAATGTTCAGGTAATCGGGTGCAGCTCACCTGAGGCTGACTGTTGCTTAGGGAGCAGGAGTCTAAGAGAAGGTTCTTGTGGGAGCCTGCGGCTTTGATGAGTAATTTACTTTGATAGAAAGGTAATTGCTTAAAGGTGTCTTTAAGCATTCATGGGGGACCCCAAAGACCCAAAGCAGACGACTTTATAAATAATTAGGATATTTCCCCCCTATTGTCCCAAGGAAAGGTGGTATTAGGAAATAAAAAGATTAACACCAAAATTAATATTTCTTCCCCCAACCCCAGGCCCTTGAGACTTATTTTGATGACAAAAAGCTGCTATTCATTTGCCCAAGAAGAACATGCCAGTGACTAGCTCATTCCATTTAGCCAATGAAATGAAAGTGCACAGGCTTAGCCGGAGAAGTGGGACAATTTAACAAGTCACAGAACAGTAAAATTCCCTCTGTCCCCTACCCTCCATCCACCTACTCCTCCTCGAAGACTCTGTTCCTGTCTCCCCCACCCTCTAAAGCATTTCTAACCCCCCTCCACAAGGAGGAACGCAATCTGCACCATTTGCTGACCCACTGACCCTTAGCATCCCAGAACCCTGATATGTTAATGTGTACTGTCTGTTGTCTATCTCCTCCCCTCACCTGGGGGACCTGTGCCTGGCTCAGATGTAGGCATACGACAGGTACTCACAAATACTTGTTGATTTGCTGAAGTAAAATAAGGAGAAGTGGTACCCCAGGGGAGGAGGTGCATACCGGGGGTGGAATGGGGTGTGTATATGTGGGGGATGGAGAACTAAGTGCTGTTTTGATGTTCAGATTCTACCAAAGAAAAGATGCTACAATGTCCTGATCTCTTGCTATGCGAAAGGACCATGGTCACAAAGAAAAGATGCTACAATGTCCTGATCTCTTGCTACGCACAAAGCACTGTGGTCACTTGTCCTCCTGACAAGCCTGTGAGCGAAGTATCATCATCCCCAGTTCCTCGATAAGGAAATGAGTACTCAGAGAGCAGGGATGATATGACACCAAAGCACAGGCTTTCTTAGTCCACCATGCTGTCCTATGCTACATAAGCAGTATATTTCCTATGCTTCAATAAGACCCTGATGAGGGGCGCCTGGGTGGCTCAGTTGGTTTGCCTTCAGCTCAGGTTGTGATCTCAAGGTCCCGGGATAGAACCATTGGGCTCCCTGCTCAGCAAGGAGCCTGCTTCTCTCTCTCCCTTTGCCCCTCCCCCCTGCTCATGCTCTCTCTCAAATACATAAATAAATAAAACCTTAAAAAATAAAATAAAACCCCGATGATGTCTACCTGGACTGGCAGGATTTGTCACATGAGAGCTTCTGCTCATGTTTTCCTAGCTAACGCACACATTTAATGAAAGTAGCTGTAGTGTTATCAGAGCCCTAGAAGCTTCTTTCCTAGGTCTACATAAATAAATAAACAACTAAATCAGTAAACAAACTGATTTGACTTGTGGACTTAAGATTCATGAAGCTATTTATTTGAAAAGTCCCACAAAGATACAAATAAACTACAGTGTGCTAAGCACTTAATCAATTGACTTTAGGTTCTATTCCCTTAAATCAGGTCTACCCCAGGAAACCTAGGGTTTTGCCATAATCATTGACAATAGGAGGTGGCTTTGTGTGATGGAAACAACAGAGAAAAGAGAGTGAGAGGAACAGGGTAGGGTGACGTGCTGCCACTTACCGGCAGATTTTTAGCTCTCTTATCTGTAAAATGGGAATCATAACACCCAGCTCTATCAGGCCTGTTTTGAGGACACGACTTAAAAACAGTTTTGTAAACTGCAAAGCAACCCAGAGGCATCAGCTGATACAGTTGTGGAAATTTGGGCACGTTATGCCTACTTGTGAGCACTTGATTTCAAAGAAGCTTTAATTACGTACATCGAAAAAGTTAAAAATAAAAACCACCTCCCCGAACAGAGTACAATGGTGGAGCTACTTACTAATGTCAGATTTTGAGTTGGGCGTCTTTCCTTCCCCACTGCCCGTCAGGGCTGAGAGGCCCGTGTGATTTGCAGCGTCATTAGCGTAACCCCAGGGCTATTCTTGTGCCTCACGAAGGCGTAAGCCTTGTTAACCTCCAGCCCTCAGAAGCACATCCTGGAGATCCCGCGCTCCTTGTGGGTATGATTAGAGACATTTTTAGCTGTCTAGAAGTTTCTTCAAAGAACAAGATGTTCTCAAGAAATCCTAGACCACTATATAGAAAATATTGTGGAAATTTAATTAAAAAATTTTTTTTTAAAGTTAGGTCTTTATGGGGCCTAAGAAACCATCTCAAAAACTGTTTTTCAGAATACTATGTCTTTGAGATGTTAGTGGGGCATCCCATAAGAAAGTCGTCTGTGGTCGACCAGGCCTGGAAAAGGCCTAGATGACAAGGTTAACCCATGATCATGGGACTTGTCCCAGCATGTGTTGCGCTGGCACATATAATACATTTCTGAGAGCAGACCTAGGAGACAGAGGTGCTCATATATGTTTGAGACCCTTTAGTGTTTCAGGGAATCTGGGAGACTAGTTCTTCACAGAACAAACTTTCAGAACTCTGCTCTAAAACTGGTGGTCATACCGTGCTCAGCGGAATCCCAAAGGCTCCTGGAGGAGGTCTCAGGAACTGCCGAGGGCTAGAGCTAACGCCCTGCTACGGTCTGAATGTTTGTATCCCTCCCAAATTCATGTTGAAACCCTAATGCCCAACAGGATGATATTAGAAGGTAGGGCTTTTGTGAGGTACTTGGGTCATGAGGGTGGAACTCTCATGAATGGGTTCAGTATTCTTATCAAAGAGACCCTACAGATCTCCCTCACCCTTGCCCCCATGTGAGGACATAAGGAGAAAGCACACACTGTTAATCAGGAAGAGGGCTCTCACCAGAACTTGACCATGCTGGTGCCTTGATCTGAGACTTCCAGCCTCCAGAACTGTGAGCAGGAAGTGTCTGTGATTTACAGGCCACCCAGTCTGGTGTTTCGTTATAGCAGCCCGATAGGATGAAGACAGCCCCTTTGTTTTTGCAGAACATCTCCCCTCCGACCTGGAAAACCGCTGCTCTAGAACAGATAAGGACCCGAGACCCTTTAGTTGGCCTACACCTATGTTTCAATCTTCCCACGACAGCCTTCACTGTCTGAACCAAAGTGTCCAGAGTACAGAATGACAAGATGAGGTCTGAATGCCACTTCACTCCTTCCTTGACCTTAGACCACGTGCTTGCCCTCACTGAGCTCTTCTCCTTAGCTGTGCAAGGTGCTCATCTTGCAGACTATGCACTCGTGTATGACTGGCACACAGCAGAGGCTCTAGAGACAACACCAGGACATCCAGAACATTCCTTTGTTGCTTTTAGATTTTACATTAAAAAAAATGAAATTCTTGGGCACCTGGGTGGCTCAGTTGGTTAAGTGTCTGCCTTTGGCTCAGGTCATGATCCCAGAGTCCTGGGATCGAGCCCCGCATCAGGCTCCCTGCTCAGCGGAGAGTCTGTTTCTCCCTCTCCCTCTGCCCCTCCCCCTGCTCATGCTCTCTCTCTCTCTCTCAAATAAATAAATAAAATCTTAAAAAAAAAAAATCTCAGTTCTCCATCAGGTATAGCCCTTTGCCTCCCACAATCTGTGTCACTCTACTGTGCCCATGTTAGCATGTCTTTGATCCTGTTTTGGGATTTCTTCCTTAAAACACTTTTGGTCAATTTTTCTTATTACATAGTGATACACATTCAACGCAGAAGATTTTAAACATTCAGACAAGAAAAAAAAGAAAAACAAAAACATCACCCATAATTCCACCATCAGAATTATACTGTTAATGTGTTCCTTTTCAATTTAAACTCCTCTGAGAAATGCCTCTGCAGCTTCCTGGGGTTATTCTTTGCTGTGTTGTCAAACTTACACTTACCAAATCACACATCCTTCTTCTTCTTCTTCTTTTGTATTAGTTAATTTGCATATTTTTTTATCTCCAAAATAATACTAACATGTATTTACAGACTTGAATTCAAGCAATACAGAAGCAAGGTGAACACAAATGCAAGTCTCCCTTCCCTCCTTCCCTCCCATTCCACTTATCTCCTGAGGAAACCACTGTTAAATGTTGTGTTTACAGACATTTTCCTATTTATTTCTGTATTATAGTAGTTGATGTTTAAAAACATAAAAGATGGTCTTATACCTACTGCTTTATTTTTCAACCCTCTTAAATCATCTTTTCAAGGTGGTCTTAAAAACTAAACCTAGTATTTTCTCTGAAGTTTCTGAAATCAACTTTCTCAAAAGTCTAGGGCAGTGCTTCTCAGCTATGGTGTGTATGAACCACTTGGATAACTTGTTTAAAAAGCAGGTTCTGATTCTGTATGTCTGAGGTGGGGCTGAGGTTCTGTATTTCTAACCAGCTCATGTTCTCAGTCCACTTTGAGGAGCAAGGCTCCAGGGCACATATCTGCCCGCGGTCTGCATTCTTTGCCTTGGCTTGCGTGAACTCCAAGATGGCCTCCTTCTCCCACGTATCCCACACCCCTGCATCACCAGCTTTACTTGACTGGCCAGAATTAAGCCCAATGCATGAGTCTCCCTCAAGATGTGGGGTAACTGGTGGTGTGGAGTTCCTGGGGATCTAGTTCCCACAATAAAAGACACTTCAGTGTTCAGCTCTTTTCTGCAGGGAAGAAACATCCAGAGGAGCAGAAGACATAATAGCCATAGTGCCAAACTCCCGAAAGTCATGACATGAATGCTTGACCAAAAAACATCCAAGGGGAGCAGAAGGGAGGAGGTTGTAAACTCAGTGGTGGAGCGAACCCCAAAGAGGCACAGCGACATTTAGATAACCCAAATTAGCTGAAGTGGTCAAGTACCTTCTGGCAACTGAGTTGAGGTGGTGAACAGAGCCTGGGGAATGGGGATGGGGGAGTTAGTGAAAGCATGCTGTCCCTGTCCCTGCTGTCCCTGTCATCAGGGATAGCCCTTTAGGAGACTCTCCTGCCATCAGCTGCTGCACACACAAGGGAGCTTTCCACAACACATCCAATTCTAGCCAGCATGGTGGTTCTTAAATGACAGCCCCCCTGGCACTCATAGGGACCCCAGCACTGGGTTGAGTGGGGGAAAAGCACCTTAAAAGTCAATCAGATGGTCAGGCTTCTCATCAGTCTGGGAGGTCTAATGAGAATTTCCCTCTAGCCACTGTACTCTTGGAATCAAAGAGCTAGGATGTCTGCTTGGTTAATGACAGTACAACAGAACCCAGAAAACATATTCCTTACAGTTTCCACAGTTACGCACACCATAGTCCATTTTGCTTCATTTTTTAAAGCGGTTGGCTACCAGAAAAACCCTCTAGGAAAAGCCCTTCCCTAATTGACCACCACGTCTCAAATTTTCTTTGCTGATGTGAGAGATTTTTCTCCGTGATGTGTACATAATATATACAAATATATATGCAAATATCATTCCTCCCAAACCTGCCCAAGAAAGCCAGGGGACACTTATTTGCACAGTTTTCATCCAAATCCATTAGAATACCCAAAGCAAAGAATACAAGGGGCAAGGGAATGAAATATCTATTTCTAATAAACTTTTCATGAATTTGACCTGCAGGAGAGTCATCAGAAAGACTTAGTGCTTTCCTAGTCCAATCAGAAGAATGATACTAGAACATGACTCCCAAGGGGGAGCAAAGCAGAAGGGCTTGTGCTTGAGAACCAGTGTGTGACAGTCAGTCTCAATCCTAAGATGCCTTCCTTTTGTGGGGTATTGCCAAGGAAAACATGACGGGGACATATGGCCAGACCATCCCAATCAGAGATCATGCAAGTTCCAAAGCTGGGCAAAGGAAGTCAAGGAACACCACCATCTGGGACCTCTGTTTTGCTGATCACTGTGTGCCCGGCATCTAGCACCGAGCCTCCCTAGAGTAGGTACTAAACACGTTTCCCTCAAATGAGTGAGCGAATGGCTACATGGATGAGGGAGTGAATGATCACTTCTAAATCAGTATCTCCAGGACCCTTTACTCAGCTCCAGGTGTTTAGTAATTATCTCTACTTAGCTGTCTCCCAGGTGCTTCAAATTCATCATATCTCAAATTCCGACTCATCACGCACCACTCCATCCCTGTAAACTGCTCCTTCGGGGCTCTGGAATTCCGACAGCATCTCTGACTGTCTGAGCTGTTCTTTCTCACCTCCTTTATCTACAAAAGTCCCAGTGCAAATGTTACCTCCTCTCTGATGCTTTCCCTGGACACTCCTCTCCCGCCCTTCCTCGATGGCCTTTCTTGTTTCAATATCGATTGGAGTCTGAGATGATGTCTGTCAAAGGCTTTTTGCAAATGGAGGAGAGGAGGCTGAGCCAAACACCAGGCAGCTGAGCTGTCTCCCAGCTGAAACAAAGAAAACTCTTTTTGCTCTTTCATCTCATTTCCCTCTTCTGCTTTTCTAGCTGTGTTGAAACAGAATCCTATTCTGGGGAAGCAGAGATGGCCAAGAGCTCCGGCCACTAACCACAGACGTCATACGTTCAACTCCTGACGTGTGCAGGAGTTTTGCCTTACCAGTTAGTTAGACTGCAGGCAGCCCAGCCTCACAGGAAGACAAAGAGCCAGGAAAGGGAAGAAGTTTTTTGGGGACTACTCAGTTTCAATGAACTGCCATGGAAAAGCAAGACTTAAAACTTCTGATGAAGTTCACTGGCTGCCCAAAGACTACCAGGATGGCATGTGTAGTCATCCAACTGGTGTATTCAGCTTGCTGCAAAAAGGGAGGATGCACCCCAGGGTTATCTCAGGCTTGGGAGGGGCCTTGGTCAGGGTGTGCACATGTGTTAGATGATTCTAAAGAGGAATCAGGGAAGCAGGGGCAGGTTCTGGAGTGGAAACTCTCAAGAAGCAGGGACAATTAAATGAACAACCGTCTTTATTTTGGGGTGGGAAGGTCAAAGCAGGGCTAGACTTGGCAATAGGTTAAGAAGTAGCACTTACTCCGAGGAGGGCGATGTCGGTCAGAGGAGGTGGATGGTCAGTCACTATTGAGGTCATATGCTGGCCACGCTTATGCCCTGATCTCGGTCACAGAGAGGCGTGGCCTATGTCTTTTCACAGCATTGTATGTTTGTTGGGAATATCTCAGTCTGGTTGTCAGCAGGGCTGTTTTTCATTTTCTCTGTCATTTCTACGAAGCTACAGCTTATTTAATGCCAGGCGCTACCCTAATCACTCGGTATACGTAACTCATTTAGTCTTCATAACACAACTTTATAGGAGAGGTGGGTACTGCACTCATTTCACAGATGAGAATGGCTCAAAGATGTTAGTAACATTCCCACGCTCACAGAGATGAGTAAATGTGAGACGCAGAATTTGAATTCAGGGCAGACTGACTCTAAAGCCTGAGCTCTTACCTTCTACATTGTCCTGTCTGCATTGCATCACTACCAGCATCTCATGCATTCATTCAGTTAATATTATTGAGCCCATGGTAGCCACTAGCCTAGGCATTGGGGGCATGGGTACAAGATATATTGCCTGCCCTCCTAGAGCTGAAAAAAGACTCTTGATTCTAGAGCTGTGCTATCCAATATGGCAGCCACAAACTACATACGGTTATTTAAATTTAGATTTTAAATTAACGAAATAAAATAAAATAAATCATTTCCTCAGTTGTACGACCTACGTTTCAAGTGCTGCATAACCACACGTGGCTAATGGCTACAGAACATTTCCATCACTGCTGAAAGTAATCATGGACAGTGCAGTTCTAGAAGAAATGGGTGCCCCATCCCTCCTTGAGTCTAGCTTAAAAGGTTATATCTGCTTTTTAAGTGCTCTCCCTTTTGCTCTATTTTTAAGCTAGACAAAGAAACAACTACTAAACCCTACAAAGAGCCGGAATGTTTTTCTGATTCCCGGTGTCTGTTCTTCTCTGCTGAGTCATGCCCACTTGCCTTACAGTCACCCAAGGGTTTGGAGCTGTGATGACAGCAGAGTGAATGCCACCGAAGAGAGGACAAACCCCAGCCCTACATTTCCCATACATCAACAGAACTGTCAGCCTGGCTCAGATTTCAGAATCGTTATTGCTCAGGAAGCTGTGAGAAGCAAAAAGAAGCCAGCTTGATTTTAGGCTCTGGAGGCAAGAAGAGAAAACATCTTTTGACTTGTAAACTGAACAAATGTGGATGTGGATGTCATCCCTGGCAGAGCGCCTTCACAGCAGAGAACTCTGCTTACAAGCGGCTGGGCAGGACTCCTCCGGACAGAGAGGCAGGCACCTGTGCCCTCAGTTAGGCCATTTCTGCAAAAAGTCCACAGCCAGGTAGAGCACACAGAACCTTTTTACTCCTTCTGTTCTTCCTCCTAACCCCGAAAGCCTTTCCTGAGGACTGAGTGCAGGCCCAGAGTGAGGGGACAGAAAGATGGAGAAGACAAAATCTTTATTCTTCTGGAGAAGTCTAGATGGTGCCACTTACGGCAAACAAACCACCTTGGGTTTGCCTGCCCGTGGCCCCCGGCTTCTGCTAAGGGGCGGGCCTGGGCAACCGAGTTGTATACCACTGACTGGCCCTGCCCGCCTCCACCCGCTTATTTTTGACCAATGGCTTGACGGGAAAAGATGGGCTCAGCCAATCAGATTCTACCTCTGAGATTGACGCCTGAAGCAGGAAATGCCCCAAGAAGCAAGAAGCCAAAGCTTGCAGAGTGCCCTAGAGGCAAGAGTCAGGTGAAGACCTATTCCCTCCAGCCTCGAATCCAGAATTTCCAAGGTATTTCCAGTCCAGTCCAAACCACGCTGGTTTGGCACCTGTTCTTGATTTCCATGCCAGCTTTATCATTAGGCATACACCCTATTCCCCAAGCGAGCTTGAATGCGTCCCTGTTCCTTGTGTAACTCAGGGATGTTTTAGCTCCGAAACAGTGTCACTCATTCTGTGACAGGAAATGTGTCAGGTGAGTAACGTGGAGGTAAAAGGGGAATAACGTTCCAAGTGCCTACTATGTGCTGGGCAGTCTCTGAGGTGCTCCCACATAAGAGCGAAGATTCAGGACTCCCGAGAGCCCTGCCACCTAGGTACGGTCACCGTCCTATTTCCCAGATGAGAAGCCAGGGTCCTCCAGATCAGCCCCAGCTGTCCTTGGGGTGACAGCTTGTAAGAAGCTCTGTGACTTTCTGAACCTCAGTGTCTTTTCCTATAAAACAGCAACACAAATATTGGCCAAAAGGAATGGCGTGGAATTGGTGAGGAAAAGAATGTACAACACTGGACATTATGCTGACCACGTACAAAAGGAGCTCAATCTCAACCGGAAGTCTCCTCTCCTCCTTCTTCATCTATTGCTTTCGTGCGGCCTCCAGGAGCTGCCAGCCTGTGGCCTCCTGCCTCCTTCCTGCACAAGCCCAGCAACCTTAGTCACACTCTGGATCCAGTCCCAGGCTACTTGGCTGAGGCCTGGTGTTCACTGCACTTATTATTCCAGGCACCCTGTGATTTACTTTTCTAGTGAGTTAATTGCAAAATCCACATGGAGCAGAGAGAAAACATCAACCCAAGCTTGCCATGAAAAGCAGGGGAACAGAGGAAGCTTTCTATCTCAGCCCGTGCAGCCTGGAGAAGCAGGGAGGGAAGAAGATGCTGCCGCACTTAGGCCCTACAGAGGGCCAGGTCTGCCAAGCTCAGTGGAAGGCGCGTGGTGTTCAGAGCCTACTTATTCCCCCTTTGTTTTTTTTTAGCTCATCCCATTAGAAAAAAATCTAAGTTTGAGAAACCTACAACGGGTATAAAGTGTAGGTTATCAAATCTCAGTGTGCATAAGAACAAGAGGCACCAGGGAAGTTTATTTAAAGTGCAGATTCCCAAGCATCTCTCTCCAGAGTTTATTCCACTAAGGCTGGGATGGGGCCCTAGGATTTACACCTTCATGTGCCTGATGCAGGTAATATGCAAGCTAAAATGGAGAAACAGTGATGCATAGGAAAGCCTGATGATTCTGGAGTTAGAAGGATTTAAGATTGGTTCCTGGTTCTCCCTCTTACCAGCTATGTGTCCTTGGGCAAATCATTTTCTCTCTTTGGCCTCAGTATTCTTATCTCTACAGTAAAAAAGTAAAAATGAGAGTATTTCCCTCACAGGACCATTGAGAAAAAAAGATAATAGATACTGAAAACCCTTAACACAAGTCTTGGCACACTGACTGAAGGCACTCAAAAAAAATTAAAGAAACAATTTACGTTTTTTTTTTTAATAACCTGGAGAAGGTTCTCTGAGCATCTTCACTTCTGAATATTAATACTTTTCAGTATCTGTTTACAATCTACTACTTCTAAAGAGGGGCCTTTGGGGGAAGCCAGTTCTTGTTTTAAAAGCACTTTGAAGATGAAAAGGTGTCAAATCCTCCAGAGCCCTGGTTGGTGGAAGGTAAAACAAATGTTTATTTTGATTTGGTGAGTTATAATTTATTAAAGGCTTGTGGAAAATGGAAGTACTATTTATATTTTCACAAGGGACCTAACAGTTCTGAATAGTTTAGAGTTAATTTATTCATTTGTTCAAGACACATTTACCGAGCACCTGGGTGCCTGGCCAGATGAACAAGGGCCAACCCTCCGGGGACTCAGGGTCCGGACAGTGACAGCAACTTGGTGGGGACCACAATCTGGGCTGCAGAAGGCCAGAGAACAGGGACTCCCCTCAGCCCAAAGAACTGGGTCTTGGGAAGCTAATCAGCAGGAAATGATTCTATTTTGAAAGCACAGAGATTGAAACAATTTAAAAAGCAATTCTGGCACCAGTAGATGGGTAATTTGAGATCTGTTGAGGAAAGAACTATTCTCCGCATAGATTACTCCCACCTCTAATTTATTAGATACTCCAGAGGGGTAGGATGAGTACCTAAGTACTAAATTCTAAGAGTACTTAGACTCTCCTAAGCTTCAGGCCCTAATATCCAAGTGTTCCACGGGCACTCCAAATTCGGCAATATCTAACGCTCAGCTTCTTATCGTTCCCCACAAATGTGCTCCAGCATCTCCTCACTGCATCCACAATTACCCCAAGCAAAAATGGGGTCACCAGCCTCTACCCATTTCTTCTCCCACAGCTGACATTTATCTGGTCACCAAATCTTAGCATCCCTTCCACCTACGTACCTCCCAAGTCTGTCCCCATGACCACTACTCTGACTTTGTGTGCACCATGTGTCACTCTCTCTCCTTCGTGCGGAACCCAGGGTGATCCTTCCAAAACACAAAAAGGGTAGAGCTTTGATGCTCCTTTGATGGCTTTCCCTCCTTTGCAGAATAAGGTTCAAACACCTATAGGTGCAGCCCAAGGCCCTGCTTATCTGGACTTGCCTCTTACCCACCCAAGCCACCCCCCATATGCTTCAGCAAACACATAGTGCGTGCACGTGTGAACATGCTATGGCAAGTCGTGGCTAGACTGCCAGCACCCCCTACGTCCACCCTGCAAGAGTCCAGTGAATGGCTCCTGCTTCTCAGATCTCACATCACAACTCCCTTCCCTGTCTCCAGCATACTCTTGACTACCTCCAGCTGTTAGGTCCATCCACTCGTCTCTTCTACTGGATGGAAACATCTCGAGAGCAGGTATTCAACTGTGTTCATATCCCAGCCCTTTTTATGCTCTGGTGCTTACCGATCTGGTTGTCTTCTGTTTCTGGGCACATGGGAGGAGCACACACCCCTGCTCCCTTGCAGTTAGGTGAGGACCTATGCCTAAGTCAGGCCAATGGGTTGTGAGAAGCAGCCACAAAGGCCATGGGCTCCAGAGGGTGCGCTACAAGATGGTGGAGGCTCGATCAGCCTGGGTTTTGAGAGACGGTGTGAAGAAGCCCTTCCTCCCACACCCCCGAAGCATGCTGAATACACAACATGAGAAAGAAACTCTGTTAAGCTACTGAGATACAAGGGTTGTTTGTTACTGCAACATAAAACAACCTATACTGATTACTACAGAAATCTCATTTCTGTCTATAATCACTAAAACAGGACCTGGAAATATCAGGTTCTCCATAAACGTTTGATGGACAAATGAATGCAGGAATGGATGAGCGAACAAAGCAGCATAGGAAAAGGAACATGAGATCCGGAGTCAATAGAAAATAGCCTACAATAACCGCCCCCGTATCCCCCTTGCCCCCACAGCGGTGGACTGCTCTTCTTTATCTCTATTTGACTCCAGAGGCAGGATTTAACCTGTGATTCCTCTCTCCGAAGTATCTCTGTACGGATGCCAACAAAAATTATAAGAGATCCTGGCTTATGTCTCAGTGTCTGGAGGAAAGACACCAGTGACATATTTTTGCCAGTTTTCCATCAATTCATAATCCTACTGTCTTTGAACTTCATGCTTCCAGGGTGACATCTGGATTTGGCCCCAAAGATGGGGATCCCTAAGCTCCCTAAACTAAAGGCTTCTAATTCTGATGCCCAGCTCCCCCCTGCACCCCACACTTCAACCAGATTAAAGAATGACTTCATTTGACCAAATATCTTTTTATAGGTGGCAAAAATATTCAGTAATTATCCCTTAAGTTTTTCCACATATTTCCGTGAAGCACAAAAGCGGAGGCTGTGAGATTTGGATTATGTCTACGTATTTTAAAAAGTAAACAAAAACCTAAAGAATGTCATTCGAAAGTCACAGTTTCCTGAAATTACTGCTTAGCAAGGAGGTCAGGACACTGACACAAACATCTCCAAGGAGCATGTAGATAATCAGATTAGAAAGATCAGCATGCCCGCAGTGCTGAGGATGGGGGGGGGCGGGGGGGGGCAGAAGACAGGGAGTGAGGGAGGAGAGATGGTAAGGTGCTCATCCAGAGGAGCTGGTGGAGGAATTGTCCTTGGCAATGTCTGGTTTGCCATCTACGTGGGCTATTCAGTCGCTAGCTGTACTATTCCCAAGGTAACTTGTGAGCACCGGCCCTGAAATTCAGAGGAAACACAGGGCATTGGATGCAGGATGGGCTTTGCCACAGACAGACTCCAGTTTACACCCTCTTCCGTCACTTAGGAGCTCTGTGACTCTGGGCAAGCCCCTCGCCTTTGATTCTTTGTTTGCTCACATATAAAGTAAGGGCCAATATGGCAACCTCCCAGTGTTTTATATTGTTGTATTAAAACAGGAAGCATCGTTGGCGGCATGTCCATCTGCATCCCCTAATCCCAAACACTTCCGTATCCCCCAGGCCTCATCCTACAGATGTACTCAATCAGTGTGTGTTGAAGGAATGGATGAATAAGGTGCTCTGGGTTGGTGGGGTTTTTTAAAATACTTTTTTCTTTTATTATAGAAAAATATACATAACACAAAATTTACCATTGTAACCATTTTAAAGTGTACAATTCAGTGGCATTTTGTATATTCCCAATGTTGTGCAACCATTACTACTATCCATTCTGGAACATTTTATCACCTCCCCAAAAAACTCTGAACCCATTAAGCAGTTACTTCCTTTCCCACCTCCTATGGGAAAGTCTATAGCAGTTTTAGTTAAATTCAATACTTTAAAATATTGCTGGAGGATATTACGTTGGTGACAAAGTTGGCAGGGGCGGGTCAAGCAAGAATTTATTTCCTGAGTACCCACCCCACGCTCACCTCTATGTAGGGCACAGAGAGACACACAGCAACAGCTCTAACACGCATGTGCAAGGCTGCAAAAGAGGTTGTGACCAGGGACCACTTGAATTGGAGCCTGAATCAACGCAGAGTGGTGAGAGATGAAGGGTCCCAGGGGATGGGGGGGGGGGGGCTTCTGGATGCACAGAAACTTGGACGTGAGTCCATGAACCAATGAATGGGGCTCTACCCTCTCTCCTGCCTAGTGCATCCTGGGGACACGGATAGGCCGCGGTCTGGGAGATAGGCAGCCCCTTCTCATCTGACTCCTCTACAGCGGGAAGGCCCTAGCCTGGCTGCAATCGAGCGCCAGCTACACAGAAGCCTGACTGAGGCAGGCAGCCATGGACAGTTGATGAGTGATGTATTGGTGTTGCTGCATAGGCAGCTTCCCTGGGACCTGTTCCTAATTAACAACCACTAACTGGATGATGCCTCTCTCTCTCTCTCTTTTTCAAAATAAAAAAAGGCCCCCAAAGCCTTTCTTCCCCATCTTTATAGGAGGCAAGACTTCACCTTTGGCTGTTGCCTGATTCTAAACTACAACAGGGATCTGGCAGTAATCCCCCCCCGCCTCGCTCATGCGCAGACACACACAGACATACCCCACGTGCAGGCAAACCTGTCCACGCTCATTCACGTGTCCCCCCTACCCGGTGGCACGTTGATTCCTCTGCTAACGTCATTCCATCCGTGTCACCGCACATTTGCACTCACCCACCATCGAGTAGATCTTCACTTGCAACTGCACATACATACGCATTCCTACCCCACCCCCACCAAAGCAGCTGCTTAGCTGAGTCCCTGAACACAGCCACACACACGTTTGCACACGCACTCCCTGCTATTAATGGCAAAGCCCCATAGTCAGCCACATGCTCTCAGGCGGGAATCTTCTCTGTAGCATCTCCAATGAAGGGGCTCACCCAACTTAGATGAGGCCTAAAATTTGGGGCTCTGACCCAGCTGCCTCCAGCTGTGAGGTGCTGTGTGCCAGGCAGAGGGAGGGGAAGCTGGAACCAGGCCTCAGGAGCCCTCGAGTCCTGTGTGGAGAGTCGCAACTGCCGTATCATTCAGACTAAAATGGTTTCTCCTGTTGATTATTCTTCGGGCACTAAGAAGCTCCAAATTCACTTAGGAGCCAGGCTGCCAAGTGGCGGTGGGGTCAAAGTGCCTAAAATGCCTAGCACCTAATAAACATCTGTTATGGATTGAATTAGCCACCCCACCCAAACAAGATAAGTTGAAGCCTGCTATAAACTGAATATTTGTGTCCCCCTAAAATTCGTATGTTGGAGTTCTAAGCTCCAATGTGATGGTTTCAGGGGGTGAGGCCTTTGGGAGGTAATTAGGTCAGCAGCCCTCATGAATGGAATGAATGCCCTTATAAAATGGACCCCCGAGAGCTCCCTCACCCCCTGCCATGGGAGGACACAGCAAGAAGGCGCCATCTACGAACTGGGAAACCAGCTCTAACAAGACACTGAACCTGCCGGCGCCTTGGTCTTGGACTTCCCAGCCTCCAGAAATGTGTGAAGTAAGTGTTTGTCGTGTGAGCCATCCAGTCTGGGGTATTTTGTGATGGCAGCCTGAGCCGACTAAGACGAAATTCTAACTCCTAGCACCTCAGGATGTGACCTTATTTGGAAATAGGGTCGTTACAGATGGAATGAGTTTAGATGAGGCCTTAGGATGGCTTAGGCTGGGCCTCTAATTCACCATGACTGGTATTCTTAGCTGAAGACAGCTACGTGAAGACAGAGACATACAGAGAGAACACCATGTATCAAAGAAGACAGAGACTGCCATCCCGCAGCCACAAGCCAAGGAATGCCAGCGATCGCCAGCAACCCCTCAGAGACTAGGAAGACACCGGGAGAGATTCCCTCACGCTTTCTGAGGGAAGGTGGCTCTGTCGATACCTTGCATTCAGACCTCTAGCCTCCAGGACTGCGGGGCAATACGTTTCTGTTGTTTTAAGGTACCCGCTTTGTTACAGCAGCCCTAGGAAACTAACAGAGCATCCGATAACTGTTAGAACCTTCTCCTGTTTGCTTTCTGGGCCTCAGTCTAGTCCTCCGAAATGCGGGCGTGATCATTCACTGGATGCTGTACAAACTCGTTCTAAGCTGTCCCTATTTACACAAGCTCATGGACCAGGCCCTGATTATACTGAAACAGATGAATGAACCATGGTCTTGCCTAGAGCTACACAGATCTGTGGAAACGTTGCTAGATAAATACAAAATGGACCCCTGAAAGAAAAATAATGCCTCCGGCCAAGGCACCGACTTCAACAGGTCTTCAAATTTGTCTCCCTCCCCCCAGTTAAACGGTGCTGCACCTCTGAAGGGGATGGCAAGGTGAACCATCACTCCTACTTAAAACTTCCACCCCAGCTTCTGAGCTATAGATATTGAGTTTCATTAAGACATCGTAGTGGTGGAATACGAAGTTAATCGATAACGGGCAGCTCTTTTTCATATTAATTAGCCAACTGTGCAAGAATAAAAAACATAGATCCAGCCCACCGTCCCTCTCGGGGGATGCCAGGATGAGCTCACGTTGCTGGGGCCACCACAGCGGCTCCCAGGAACCACCGCGCTCCACCGGGGCCTGGGCATGGGCTGCCTGTGTCATCTGTGGCCTTGAGCGCCCCCCAACCACTCTGCCCGTCTGTGAACATGCTTCGGATTAGTCCCAGAGCTGTCATGCTCTTCGGACTAAGACTAAGACCAGTCTTGGCCACGGCTTGCAAAGTCATCTCTGTCACTGCCGTAGGTAGCCACGTTGTTAAAGAGGCCCGGCTCAGAGGAAAAGCACAGGCTTGGGAGTCGGCAGATCCGGGTTTGAATTCAGCTCCCACCACTTCTTACCTAGGTGTCCTCAGGGAAGCCACTTAACCTGTGCGGGCCTCTATTTCCTTATCTGCCCCAAACAAAATACCAACCTTGCAGAGATATTAAGAGGATGAAATGAGACTATGTAAAGAGGCCCCCGTGGTACATGACCAATAATAAATATTCCGTAAACAACTTGTATTATTTCTTGAGCACGTATCTTTAAACGAGTATTTAACAGTACTTACTTAATATAATAGTGCTTATTATTGAATAATTTTCATTATTCTCTTCCTGGGACCCTGACATTTATCATGGGCACAGGTCACTGAAGGCTCTGGAAGCAAGCTGCCATCCTGGTATGGTGGGTCTGTTCCCTTGTCTTTTCATGTGGGACGAGAAAGAGGAAAGAGCGAAACAGTCCCTGATGGTCAGGAAGCGGCCTGGCACTCCCAGCTGGGGGGTGGCTCTGTCCTGTTGAACAGTCTCACACGCCCACTTCACATGGGGGCTCTGACTCAACGGACTAAGACAAAGACAAGGCCTGTCTGCGATCATAACTGAGTCTCCAACAAAAACAGAACCCTGTCCAAACCACAAAATGACTGAGCGTCCCCCTATCCCGGATAACGCGGGTGACGACTGCAGCTTTGGCAGTTACGACTTGACTTCATTCTTTCTGGCTTCTACGTAAGATTTAAGACACAGAGGCACAGAATTAGCCCTGCCACCTGACAGTATCCGATCCGGAGCAAAGCGCCACCTCCTTGAACCCACCCCCAATCACCTAACACGGGGCCACATCCTGTATACCCCTTCTAGCACCTTCCACCGCGCCGCCCAGTGGCTCCCCATGCTGTGCCTTTGCCCTCACTGCAGAGTCCAGAAACCCCACTCAGCTCCTGGGGAGTGTCTGGTGGTCTTTGGCTGGAGGGCGTTAAAGATATTTGGATGTTTCTCTGCCCTAGTAGACAGGCTGACTTAGAGTCGAGGGGGTCTGGGACTTTTCTACACCTGACCACCAGGTAAAGCTTTCTCCCCTGGCCTCTTTCTGAATCAAGCAGGCATTCTGCCCCCACAACCGCAAGCTTTTTTTTTTTTTTTTTTTTTTTGGCCATTGGAACTCCTGAAAACGGCGTTCCAGGATTGGTAGGGGTGCGAGGCCACTGTGGTAGCTGTTCTCCTTCCTGGGCTCCTCTCCCAGTGCTCGCTGGGCGGGCGCTCAGCACTCTACGGGGTCTTGGGAATCATTTGATTCTGGCGCAGGTTCCTTCTGCTGACCCCCCGGGGTCATTGCTGGCACTCAGGTAACGCTCTGCGGGGTAGTGTCTGGGTACGTGTCGCTCTTCCTGACACCGTGAGCCCCTGGGTCAGGGCCCACACCAGCTTCCCCACGGCATCTGTGGTGCACCAGCATGCCATCCAGCATGTGCTGCTGGATGCTTACAGGCCTGCACGCAGCTTCACCACGTCCCTCCCCCGCCCCCAGTTCATCACTGCCCCCTGCCCCACTGTGACGGCATTTACACACACTTCTCTTTTCCCTGAGGAAGATCCATCAGTTCATTTTCTCTTCTCCTTCGTTGCCCTAGTAGCGAGCTTTCTTTATCAAGCAAGGTCTCATAAAGTGTATAATCACACTATGAGAGTTATGACATGAAAAATAAAGAGTGAAGGGCTACAAAGCTGTCCTGCGAAGTCCACACCGGGTGGTCTGCTAGGTTGACTCACAAGGTCTGCTTGTAAGGCTGGCCCTTGGCTGGTAAACAGGTCCTTACCTGACATTAAAGCTTCCCTAAACGGTAAGAGAGGCTTTACCGTGCCTAGACTACGTGGACAAATGATGGCCGTTTTCCTTCTGAGAGGCTGGAATTTGGGCAGGAGCCAGGCAGAAGGCACCGATGTGGCCAGCCCTCTGATAAAGTCTTTGGGCACAGGGTGTCTCTTGAGCTTCTTGGTAGACTGTGCTTTGCACATCATTACCACTCATTGCTGGGGGAGTCAGGCCCATCCTGGGAGAGGACGCTTGGAAGCTTATGCCTGGTTTCCTCCGGACTTCGCCCTTGGCACCTTTCCCCTTTGTTGGTTTGCTTTGTATCCTTCTGCTGTAATAAATCTTAGCCCTGCGTCCCACTATAAGCTGAGCCCTGTGAGTCCTTCTAGTGACTCATTGAGCTGGGGGCACTGCCTCCCCATCCCCCACACGTGGGCTCCAAGTTCGAAGGTCCACTGTCAGGGTTCAAAGTCAGGGTGTGGGCTCAGGTGCCGGGACCAGGGAGATAATGTGATAATTTATGAAATGTTGGGCATTAAAGGACATTGTGAGCTATTACACACTCCCTAAATGTGAGTAATAATGGCCCAGTGCCACAGCAGATTTTTGAAGAGCTTTTTAAATCTAGCTGGGGGGACAAAATGACACATTATTTTCTCCAAATAAAATGCATCTTTTAGCACTGCTAACTCTAGGGCTGAGGTAATAAATGATTGAAAGTTGTGGATGCATGTAGAAAGAAGGGTAAATCCTCTGGACTTGAGCAGTTTCTCTTTTTTTGCCACCAAGTGAGGCTGCAGGAGCAGAGAGATGCCCAGGGCGCCTCACTTCTAATGTGTTGTCTACCTTCTGACTTAGCCCATTTGGTTCCTATCGAAGAGCTTCCTCTGCATTTTCACAGCCCACTTCACACCCAGGATGGCCACTCTCTCCTCCCTCTTGCATCCTTACAAGCAGCTAGAATGGCAAACAATCTCCCTTTGTTTATACCACACTTCAAACCTGGTTTGTTCCATACGATTATTTCCTTTTTGGAGGCACATTCAGAAAAGCAATTTGCTTTGTAGCTAAGATCCTACAAAGCTGAGCACAGAAAACTCATTTAGGAGCCAGGCTGCTGAGTGGTAGTGGAGAGAAAAGTCCTCTTCAGTGTCTGGAACAGAAAGGATTCGCCTCCTTATTTGAAGGGAAGTTGCTTCCTGAACAGATAGCCCGGCCTGAGATCCTTCTCGTAGCGCAGCCTGGGAGCAAGTGGCCTGAGGAAAATCAGGCCCTGGTAGCTGGGAAGCTATGGTTGGCAGAAAGAGCTGGGCTGACCAGCCGCCTGTCCCTGTTAGGGATGGCGGTACGTGGGTGTGGGGTCAGAGGGGCCTGGGACTGGATTCCATCCCACCACTTCCCAGCCCTGTGATCTCAGAACGCTTCCAAAACAATGACGAGACAGTTATCTACCCCCAAGGTTGTTGCAAATGTTCAACAAAATGCGAAAACACTCTGTAAATCCCGGAGTGCTGCACAATTAAGAACACCAACAGTGTAAGCTCATGCAGCCCTTTCTGAGCGCCAGGCACCATTCACACGCTTTAACTCTCTGAGCTCCATTAGTTCTCATAACCACTCTATGAGGCAGACAGGAGAACGATTCCCATTGTGCAGGTGAGGATACTGCGGCACAGAGAGTTTCGGAAGCTTGCTTGTGTAACACAGGGTGACACAGCTAGGAAGTCGAAAGGCTGGTGCCCAAACCCAGGCCATCTGGCTCCAGAGCCTGTGTTCCCAAGTGTGAATCATTAAGGGTTTTGTTTCTGTTTGGTTTTTTTTGGAGGGGATGGTCTTGCATATTGGCACCTTTTTAACTCACAAAATCGTTGGCAGTCATTCACCCAGATAGTTTTGCCGTCCTGTCTCCACGAGGCAATGGGCAGGGTTAAGAGCTCTGGATTTCGACAGCCCCATGTTAGGGATCAGCTTTGTGACTTCCCGGCTGGCAAGTTCCTGAAGCTTTTGGAGGCTGTCTTCGTCAGCTTGGGCTGCCATAACAAAATACCACAGACTGGGTGGCTTAAACAACAGCAGTGTTTCTGACAGTTCCGGAGAGTGCCGGTATGGTGAGGCAGCGGTGAGGGCTCTGCTCCTGGCTTGCCCAGGGCCGCCTTGCCGCTCGTGCTCACATGGATCTTGCTCAGTGCGCACGCATGGAGAGAACAGTGCCTCCCTCTTCCTACGGAGGCACGAGGCCCGTCACCAGGGTCTCATCCTCATGACCTCATCTAAACCTCATTACCTCCCCAAAGCCCCACTTCCAAATACCTTCATAGTAGGGCCTGGAGCTTCATCATACAAATTTTGGGAGGGACACCATTCCATTCACAGTGTCAGAGGCAATTTGCCCCCTTTGACCTCTCTCTGTTTAAACCTTTTCTGTGGTTCCTTCTGACCTTCAGGAGAAAGGCTGAGCTCTTGAGCTAGAAGTTTTGAACTGTCTTCCGCCACGATGGAGGTCAGCTTTTCTCTCTGGCCTCATCTCCTCTGGATCCCCACCGGCTTAACCATAACAAACCTTTTGCTCTTTCTTAACAGTCCACACAGCTGGGTATCAGACCTGAGGCTTCTGGCTGCCAGTTTAATGCTCCTTTTTTTTCACTGTTGCTGCTCTCCCACCATCAGAAGTTGGGCCTGCCACTTTGGGGGAGGGTCTGGCCTTCTCTGAGACCTCTTCCCTAAAGAGGTGCATGGTGAGGTTTGCACAGAGACTGGTTCCGCATCCCGTGAGTGACGGCTGTTAAGCTCTCTGCTTAATGTATCAGGCCCACGTGAACTCCGGGAGCCCTTCCCCTGCTTTGTTCCACATGCTTCTCTCCAGCCTGAAGTCAAAGGAAAGAAAGCCATTTCTACACTGTGGTCAATCTGCCTGGCTTGACTGGTGTGTGACTGAATTTGTACTCAGGATCCAGGAGTTGGGGGAAGCCAAATTTCACTCGACATGCTAGTTGCCTGTGGTGCTCACGCATGTCTTCCTGGGGTTCCTCTTCGGTTGCCTCTGTACCGAGTGGAGATTCAGCGGGTTCTGTGAACCCAGGGATGATTCTTTCAGCCCCCTGGAACTTCCTGAGCCGCTCTTCCCATCTTGCGGTGGTGGGGGGGGGGGTGGGGGTGTCACAACCATATTAGCCACTCCACTGGCCGTTTTCACAGGGAAGATGGCTGGGACCCACAGACCAGGGATGCCAGCTCTATCATTATACAAGCCATGTGACGTTGGGCAAGTTGATCTGATCCCAGAGCCCGACGGAATCACGAGGCTCTGCGAAATCTATACTCATTCTCAGTAAGGGAGCCCCCAAAATACAATGTCAGCAGTTTTTGGACAAGACTCTGACGTCATGAATCATGGAATCTTCAGCTGAGGGGTTCTTAAAGGAGAGGAACTGACATGCACAAGGTCCTGCTACATGCCTGGTACCATCTTTTAAACTTATTTTTTTCTAACTCAACTCCTGAATAAGAAAAACATTGTATGGGATGACCTCATACCAAAGCTGTGTGTAAAGCAGAATTAAATTAAAAATTCACAAAACAACTTACTATGTGTCATGAACTCTATCCTCTGCCTCTCTGTTATCTTTGTTGTTATTATTTTAAATGATGGTGCGGAGCCCCAGCCTTTACTTAAGGATCAGTCATAATCCACAATTTGGAACACACTGTGCTGATTCCTTCATATGCATAGTCACCTGGCAGGCTTGTTACAACTTTGGGGGTTCGGCACCTATTCATTCGCATGTTGCAGATGGAGAAACCAAGGCTCAGTGAGATTGAGTAGGTTGCTCAAAACCATCCACTGCTGAGTGGTTAAGCTGGGATTCCGAGTTCAACTCCAAAGCCCATTCTCCTTCCAAGTTAATCTTGCTGCCTGAGATTCCAAAAACCCCATCTGGCTGATGGGGAAACTAATGTCCAGAGGGAAGAAGTGACTGGTTCAAGGTCATACCAGGACTGGGGAGAGAGCCTAAAATTGACACCAGATTTGTCCCCGGACTCCACACACCCTGGTACTGGAAGTAGGCTCCTGTGGGCAGGGAGCTCTTTTCCCACCACCAATTACTCCTTAAGCCATTCTCCCTGGGCAAAGCTGAACTTACTGATGGGGAAAAAGATGCCTGGGAAACATCTTCTGGTAGGACGTTTGTCATTGTGCACATCATTGTTTCCATTGAACTGAAAATCATGTTGGTTCAAATTGAAAGCATAACTGTGGTTTGCTGAACCTCTCTGCACACAGCAGGTCCTAACCTAGTTTCAAGAATGCAATCCATCTTAATTTAGCATAGCTTTGAATCTTCCTGTCTCTCTTTTCCTCTTCCCAAGTCAGAAGCCAGGTGCTCCTGTATTAGCATGTTCTGCCCACCAGGGAGAGCAACAGAGCACAGCCAGGGGGAGTGGACTGGGGCACATTATAACTGGGCCAGGACTTCTTAAAGTCCTCTTACAAGGAACTCCCGAAAACAATAGTGTTAGTGGCTGTCAGATCCCGGCTTCTAGATCACAAGCAATTCTAGCAGATGTCATGCTAGGGAGAGGAGGCCCCGTGTCAGACTTCACCAAGGCAGTCTGAGCAGAAGGAAGGGCTGGAGTTATGGCTGAAGGAAAGCCAAGATTATAACAAAAAAAGATGGTGTCAAGAGCCTCATGTGGGAGGTAAGGCAAGGCTGCGAGTGGGAGTCAGGCAGCAAGGTTAGAAACTGGGATGGTCAGCAGCAGGTTGGGAGTGTGGTATGAGGAATGAGCAAGGGGTGTGGTTCATGATCAAGGCCATAAGAGAGCATGGGATGTGGCATGGGACAGGCCAGTGCTCAAGGACCCTGCAACTGGGCCGAAGGAGCTGTGAGGCTCGAAGAAGGATCCAATGTGCCCTCCCCTGAGAGGAAGGAGCCCATCTTGGTCACAGAACCTGAGTATGGAGGTCTTCCTCACTGCTCCAAGGGTAGACTAGGGAAGAGGTGGCTTGTTCCCTTCTCCAGGCCAGATCCCCTCTTCACTGCCTTCATGCTTCCTCTTTGTCTGAGCTTCCATCCTCTTTCTCCTGGGTTATAGCAATAGCCTCCTACTTGGACATAGCCCACCAGGGTCTACTCTCAACACAGCTTCCAGAATGCTCCTGGGCTAGCATTAGTCAGAGCCTGTCACTCCTCAGCTCAGGACCCTCCCGTGGCCGCCCATGCAATGGCCTGCCTCTTTGACCTACCCCTACTCCAACCATACTGGTCTTATTGTTACTTGTCAAACAAGCCAGACACACTTCTACCTCAAGGCTCTTGAACCTGTTCTTCCATCTGCCAGGACCATGTTTTTTCCAGACATCCTCACCACTCGCTCCCATGCCTCAAATGTCACCTTCTCAGTGAAGCTTTGTTTGGCCGCCATATTTAGAACCGCAGCCTTGCTCTCACCCTGGAATTCCCTGTTCCCTTTTTCGTAACACTTAATCATCTGGAAACATCCTGCAACATGTAGTTTTCATACTTGTTGATCATCAGTCTCCTCATTGAGGAGTGGATAGTTTTGTCTGTTTTGATCATGCTGGAACCCCAATATCTAAAACAGTGCCTGGCATGTAGTAGGTGCTCAATAAATAGCTGGTAAATGATCCTGCTAACTCTCCAGCCTTCCCTCCGAACACACTGTCCCTGTATTTCCAGTTGCACCCCTATCTTCCAGCCTCATGGGACACACTTTCTATTTGTCCACCTTCATGCCTTGTCTACACAGAACACCCTTTCTTCTTCCTTTTTACCTGTTAGTTTTTTCCATCCCTCAAAGCCCAGGGGCCAGCACTTCTTCCATTAAATCTTCTCAGATACCTTCTGGTTGGCATTTTTCTCTTAACCCTCTATGATCCCTACCTTAAATGTCTTTTCTCCCAGCATGTCACAGTCTGAGAATGGCCTGGTATGATCTCTAGCTCTAAATCAGCTCTAACAGGTTATGGATTCAGTGTCTTTCCTGTAAGCTTCCAATACTGACAAAGAACTTTATGTTCTGGAAATAGCTAGAATCACCTCCCAGATTTTATGTGTACACACACACACACACACACACACACACACACACAGTACATGCTGAACTAATAAAAACACGTTTCTATAAAACAGAACAAACTGTGGAGTGCAGTGTTCAAGAAAGATAATGGGCACTGGGGAGAGGCAGATCTGGACTCAAACCCTGGCTCTACCATTCACTAGCTGTGCAACCTTCAGCAAGTCACCCGACCTCTCTGAATCTGTTTCCTTAGCTGGAAATTGAGGAAAGGTTAAGAGTCAATGGGCTTGATGTCCCTAAGATGCTTCTAGCTCCCTGATTCTCAGATTCCCAGATTCTCTAATAGGCCCTTTCTAATCCTTTTTGGAACTCGGGGCCTTACAGCCCTCATTTTACTGCCCAGTCAGAGAGTCAAATCCCTAATTCCTCTGCTTTCCCAGGAGGTAGTGTGGGCCAGCTCACGAGACAGAAGGGTTGTCAAATGTGGACGTCCAATCCCTACTCAGGCCAAGGGGGCCCGGCTTCCTATCCTACAAGATGGAGCTTTGTGCACACAATGGCTGGGTAGCTGTAGTACTTGGGCCACTTAGGGAATTAATGATAGATATTCTTATAGATTTTTTAAACCATGTCTCATGAACATGGGGCCAGGGAGGGTAGAGGATAAATTGAGTTAAATTGGTAATGAGCTTCTTTCTCACTGTGCTTTGGAGATGCTCACCTAATCTTCTGACTCTGAATAAGCAATCTGGCTGCCTAATTAGGTTAACCAATAATTTCCCTTTTGACACCTAGGCTGCATGATAATTTGGGGGTAACCGTGATTCTCTTTCATCATTTCTTTTCTAGATGCATTTCTCGATTTGCCTCTGGGATTAAAGCACAGAGTAGATTCTCACTATTTGCTAGACCTACCATGCCTCTTCACACACGCCTCTAAGCCTTGGCTTGTGCAATTTCCTCTGCTGGGAATGCCTCTCTCGGAGCCCTGATGCTTAGCGAAATCCTCCGTGGCCTTCAAGCCCAGGTGCATAACGTGAGTGGAAAGAAGGAATAAGCCTTTGAACCCTCAGGGTAAAACCAATGGCTACTTTTACTGTCATTCCACAGCTCCTTGAGAAATTAATATTAATAGCTCGCATTAATTAAGGACCAACACAGACCACATGCGTCACAAATGTTGTAGCATAGGCTCATAGTAACATGTCAAGGAAAGAAGATGATATGCTCTTTCTGTGTGTGTGTGTGTGTGTTTTTTATTGTGGTAAAACATATATAACCCTTTAAGCCAGTGCTAAGTGTACAACTCAGCAGCATTAAGTACATTCACACTGCTGTACGGCCATCAGACTATTCATCTTCGGAATTTCTGCAGCATCCCTAACTCCCCATCCCCCTCCTCTCCGTCCCTAGTAACCACGGCTATGTTGTTTCGGAAGTGAGGGAACCGTGGCTCGGGGAGGACGGGGGACTTGCCCAAGGTTTCAGAGCTGGACGTGGCACCGCGAGGATATGAGGCCAGGTCTCCTCATTAGACTCCAGAGCCGCTGCTCTTTCGACCCCGCAATGGTGCCTGCTACCCCTCCCCTGTAGAGAGAGACACAAGGATGTCTGTCATGTCTCCACCCCCCTGCTATTCATCTAGACTCCTGATTCCAGAATGATGCCCAGCACACCGAGGGAGCTTGGGATAGATGGAGAACAAATTACAATAGGAATCTATAACAGAGACATCGTGTCAACCAGACCCAGTGGTTGGGAATGGAGCTCCGATCATGACCTTTGCTTTCTAAAAACCACTTACTGCGCACCGACTGTGTGCCTGGCCTGTCCCCTAGCCTGCGGGCCCCGCCTCAGCATGAGAGGCCCGAGGGCTGGCTGTGCCTGACGGCCCTGGGGTGGAAGATTTGTGTTTCTGTTACCCAGTCAATCCTGTATTTATTTTGGATATTAAGCAGTGACATAAAAGCTGCTGACATTATCCTTCAGGGGCAGAAATTGGCTTTAATGGACCCCATAAAAGTTATTATTGATGGCAGCTGCGTGCCGCATCACTGTGACCTCAGCAAAAGCCTCCACCGCTATCAATACTGTTGACAATTACTATTGACTAATGCAAGGCCGGGCGGGGAGGCAGAGTGGATGTTCCTTCCCGTGGCTGGAAGTCGCTGGGGGTTACTTTGCTTTCACCTTTGGTCAGGATCTCTGAGAACTTGGTCACACATTTTTGGTGGCCTCAATTGAGAGTCCAACACTTACTGATTCAAATGGAGCTGGGCAAAGGGCTCGGACTATAGGACTGGAGAGATCTGACTTCCAACCCAAGCTCTGCTGACCTGCTGACTTAACCAGCTACATAGTCTCTGCTAGGTCAGTTGACCTTTTTGGAGCCTCAGTTTTCCCATCTGGGAAATAGGAATGCCATGGCATCTTCATGAGGATTAAAGGCAATTACACATGAGCAGTGGCTTGACACATGGTGGGCCCTCAGGATGGCTCCCCCATACTCCCGAAAAGCAGCCACACGGTGAGGGGCTGGCTAATGCACCCAGTGCGACAGAGCCCCGTTCTGGTGCTAAGACCTGAGTTCTCATCAGAGAAGGAGAACTGGGGCCGGGGATGAATGCAAGACAAAGAGAGGAGGGCAGGGGAGGGAGAGGGAGATGCGAGGGGCAGCAGCCAGGACAGAACCAGACTTCTGTGTAGGGCCTGGCTCCCGCTCTTGCCATCTTCATCTCCCGGGCCCCTCAGCTGTAAGCTGGGGAGACCGCGGTGAAAACAAGAGCGCTGTCGACCTCATCAGCAGATAAAAGGGAGCCATTCCTACGGCGCATGAGCTGTCAGTATGATTGATTGTCACCGTTTAGACCCTATGAGTGTAGCTTCCTAGCTAGCGGCAAGTGGATAGGCACGCGGGCACCTGCGGGTGTCTGGGCTTGGGGAGTCCCAGCCTGGAAGGGCTGTGGAGGCCAGGGGGCCTTCATTAGGTTCACCTGCCCACCTCCTTCACCTGCCTGTCTTCCCTGAGTACAGCGAGGCTTAAGTGCTGCAGCCAGCGTTGAAAGGGACGATCAGAAGGAAAAGGTGGCCGGGCCAGGGGAAGCAGGCAGCCATTTCCTGTCCCCCTCATCAAAGGCAGAAGCTCTTCAGGCTCCTTGACTCTGTCATTATCACCCAACAGAGGCTTAATTCAGCTGTAATTCAGCTCTCAGGGAATATACAATAATGTGGGTGGTGTGCACCTCACTCTGTCATGACTTTATGGAAAAATGATCATTTGTCACCATGGCAAGAAGCCTTCAAAAGAACAAACAGCCCAAGTCTTTTGCTGCAGAGGAAATTCACTGTCACCAGGGCTACAAGGATAAAGATTTTTAGAGCCATAGAGGCCCGAGTTCAAATCCTGTCTTGCTGTGTGACTTCAGCAGGTATCTTGACCCCTCAGTGCACAGTTTCCTTATTCTGTGCAAAAGGGATAATAAAACCTGCTTCAGAGGGGTGTTGGGTGGGGGAGATGAGATGCTAGAATCAAAGCACTGGTACTGTGCCTGGGGTCTGCAGCTCAGCAGCAGCTACTCAATGTTGCTACTGTCCTTTTCTTCTCGTGCACCTTCACCTGAATGCAAGCACTTTGAGTCACAGAACCCCAGATCCAGAAGGGCCTGCAGGTCATCCAGCTCAATTATTCCCCAACGATGTTCATCAGAACACTGAACCCATCAGACACTCTGAGAATAAAGGGTTCCATGCTCAGATCAACTGGGGGAATGCTGCAGATCCTTGGTGATTTACCTATTAGCATGCACATTTTAATAAAGGCTCTGAGAAGTCCTTCAGTAAAGAAATTGGTTTAAATTCATTCAACATAGTGCTTCCTACATTATTTGACCACAGAGCACTTTCCTGCTGTCATCCCCACCCCAACCTAAGAACATTAACATTCTCAGATATAGGAAATGCAGATTTGGTTTAAACTGCTTATTTTATAGATGAGGAAACAGAGGCCCAGAGAAAGGATCCAACTTATCCAGTGGCACATCCCAGGTCAGTGATGGAACTGAGGCTTCCTGCCTCTTAATCAGAGACCATTATCTCTGTACAGGCCTCACACATCAAATCCCTGCTCTGGTTCAGCGCATGGTGGGAGTGGAGAGAGAAGGGGCTGCTGGCTCGGCTTAGGCCTCAGTGAGAAGGTGGACGAAGGAGTGTGGATGTCTTGTCACTGCAGAGAGGGGCATCTCCTTCAGGTGCTGAGGTCACTGGCCCTCTCACAGGGCTGGTTGGGGGTCAAGGGAGGGAGACAATGCCAAGCCAGCATATGGCACTGCTTCTCCCCTTCCCCCCAGACAGGTGCACAGGCTCCCTAGGAAAACCTCTGAGCTCTCCAGGAGGGGTGGTGGAATGGATATTTGGAACTGCTGCATCTGACACTTTAAGGAAATAAATTTCCCACCTGACCCTGACCTTACCTGGTCTCCTGCCTGACTCCAGATCTGGGATTGTATTGTGCATAACCTAGCTAGAGCATCCTTTTCAAAGACTAAAACTGCCTAAGCCTTCACCTCTGATGTGGTCCCCACCCTGACTCTGGGGAATCCTGGACAGGAATCACTAGGATCCTGCATTTGGAGCTAGAAACAGTAGGGGGCACTGGTGCCTGGCTTGGCCGAGTTTTCACTCACATTGCCCTTCTCACTCTGGTATGGAAGCACCAGCAGACCCCCTCATTAAACTTCTGAGAAACAAGAGCCCTCTCCTCCCCTGGGCAGAGGGGCTGTCCCTGGTCTCTGCCACCCTCCCCAAGACTTCGCTGCCAGACCCAGTGGGTGCCTCCTCAGTTCTCACCTGGGTCCACAAAGCTGCCCAGAGCGTGGCAGGGCACAAAGGGCAGGGAGATTGTCTGAGCAGCACCCTGCAGGGCTGCATCTAACCCAGAGCCCCTCAGACATCTGCCAACAAGGTCCCAAAAGGAAGGAGGAAAGTTCTGAAACCAGGTTCCCTTTCTTCCACCTTAAAAAGGAGGCATGTGAACTAGCCCTCTTCTTTTTCTCCCACAACATCACTTGGGCCTTGGAAGAAGGGCTGCAGAGGTGAGAGGGGGATAGAAAGCCCAGAGCCTGCATGTCCCCAGATCTGCAGCTGAGATCAAGGGAAAGCGGGAGCAAATCCTCAAGTTTTAAGTTACCCCAACATGACAGTTTTTGTTTAAGGCCGTTCTCTGACCAGCATAAGACCCTGGGGCAGGGTGCACCTACGGCGACTGCCCAGGACTACTGAGCCCCTGGAGACTGGAGGCTGAGCAGGATTCAGGCAGCACCAGACACGGCTGACGCGATGGACAACAAGCTGCTGGGGACCCGTGACCACTGCTCCCCCACACAGAGGCACCTTGCAAGGAATCACCCTGTGCTTTAGGCACCCCCCGATCTGGAAACAAAGAGCAGCGACCCAATCTCTGGTGTGTCACCTGTGGGTGGGTATTTTGGGTGACCGTGCAAGAGGCTCTGACTTCTGACCACTGAGAGCAAAGCAATTTTTCACCAAGGTCACCAGAGCCCCAGCGATGGAGCAGAAAATCAATATTGTAATGAAAAGCCTGGCCTCGAAAGCCAGGCGCCTGGCACAGGCCGCGCGGGCCACTCACCAGTCTCGGTGTTCTCGTGCTCCGTGTCGGTGAGCGTGAGGTTGGAGTTGGCCCGGCTGGATAGGCAGGAGCTGCGCCCCGACCGTGTGCTCCGGCCCCACAGCTGCACGGGGTGCTCAGGGGACAGCACAGTGTCGGCCTCCACGTCGGCGTCGGAGCTGGCCCCCATGGAGTAGCCGCAGTGCGGGAGGCCTATGTCTGTCCGGTACAGGGTCCCATGCGGGGGCGTCACCTCTCCCAGCCCCAGCTCCCGCAGGCTGAAGTTGGCTCCTGGGAGGAAAGGCAGGTGAGCGTGGTTAGGGTCTCCCCGCCAGAAACCTGAGCCCTCAGCCTGGAATTCACTGTCGTGTTTGGAGCTTGCGTGCTGTTCCGTGCACAGGCCTCTCCGCCTAAACGGCTCCTCGCCCCTCCTCCACCAGCCCAACTCCTCCACATCCTTTAAGGCCCAACTCATACAGCACCTCCTTTGTGAAATTCCCCCTCACACCTACACCCTGTGCAGCAGTCATTGCTTCTTGCAGCCAAGCTCCCTCTGAGAGTCCTTGGCCCCGGTCATCCCACACAGTAGGACCAAGGGCCTGACCCTTCCGCTGCTGCTGACCTCAACAGAGGCAGGGACCATGTCAGACTCATTCCTAAATGGGGCTCAATAGATGTCTGTTAAATTGATGTCTGGTCCAGGGAGGAGTTGGCAGAAAGCAGCACTCCTGAGCAGGGCAGACGCCTAGTTGAGGAGATGCAGATGGCTGCCCCAGGACCGGAAGGTCCTTTCTGGCCAGGTCAGGAAAGCCTGGAGCATGACATGGAAGATGGGGACTGGCAGAGAGAAGTGGGCCTCACGCAGGCCACGGGCCCTGCCTTCCGCTTCCTCATGCCACGCGGGGCTCGGGACTGTGGCGAGAATCCGCAGGCTTTGGAGTAATCCAGGGAGCCAGAGCTGGGTTGCTGAGAGGTCTGGAGGGCTCAGGAAGGCCTGGAGATGTCCAGGACTGAGGCCAGGGAAGACATGGGTGAGGGGAATTCACTTGGGGATTTGTATTTGAGTAATATTTCTCCTTCCATAGTAAACACAGCTTCCACGTTACCTGAATGTTCATTCAATGTCTATTCAAGGACAGCTTCTCCCATATTTCTAATATTCCCATGAGTGTTTTGGGGATGAGAAAGAGGGGGTGGACAAAGGCACCAAGGGCCATATCCCAATTAAACCACTGATCTGGCAGAGGGCGGGAGCTCAGAAAAGAGGTCTGCTGACGACAGTGAACTTGGAGAACAGAGGAAGAAGAGATATCCGAGCTTGGAAGGATTCCTGCAACCAGGGCCAGGGCTGAATAGGAAAGCCTGCAAAGGCAAGTGAGCAGGTCTCCTCCCCTGGTCCTGGAGGGGACCTGCCAGAGAGGGAGGAGGGGAGACAGCAGGAGAGCTCCGACCACAGTCGTGGGCATCACTCTGCAAATCAGCCCTGTGCTCCTCAGTGTCCCAGGCAGCTCTGGGTGCAGCACCTCTGTCCTGGCACAGAGTGGGTGCTCCGTAGAAGTTGTAAGAAAACAGACACGCTCTGGCAGGACTTTGGTGGATGGATAGAGAGAGAGGGAAGGAGGGGAGAAGAGACCACCTGGGCCGCTGCTGAAATCAGAGCTGCGGGGCGCGGGGGGCGTTGCCCCAAGCCACCCATGCTCAGGTGGTTCATGTTGCCCCAGCCTTAATTTGAGGCTACAATCAGGAAACAGTTCTATACTGGCTGGCAACTGATGCCCGAGTCTCGTCCCACCCAGTGCCCCCCACCTCTGCTCTGTCTACTTCAGCCCCTTCCCTAGAAACAACCCCTGGCCTCCCCGTGATGCAGCACAGCAGGGGCCTCTGAGCTCTGCTCAGTGGCCAGGCAGACGTCCGCGGTTGGTCAGGGTATGGGTCAGATGGATGTTAAATATTTTGAATATCACGCTATGTGCCATACTCCAGTCTGCCCTCCCTTTGTGCTCTCCTTCTAAGTAGAAGAAACTCCAAATTGGAGCCTAAATCCCAATCCCCTCAGTCTGCGTCCCACCCTCTCTGCACACCATCCTCCCTGCTTGCCCCATTTACCTCTCTCTGATCTCCCTTCTCCACCCCTGTCTCGTTCCCCGCCCCAGCCCCTGCTCATATTCCTGCCCTGATGGGCTGGCCCTCTCAAGGGAGGCCAGTCACACACTAGAAGAATGTGAAATAAACAGTGCAGGCTGCATCCATTTCCATGTGGCTTGTGTGCCCTACATGCCCGTTTAGGCAGCCAGACTCAGCATGAGTATGAGTGAGCTGAGACATCTCAGGACTGAGAAATGCAAGGTGAGGGATGATTCTAAGGGTTCCCTGATCCCTGTGAGCCAGCCCAGCCCCCCTGAGGTGGGAGTTTAGGAGATTTATTTCACCAAATGTGAGAAGTCCTTATGATCTGTTTGCTTTATGTCCTTTTGGCCTCTTTCCTCAGGATCCCAGGACATGGGAGGACATACCACCTCACTCAACATCTAGTTGTGCAATCTTGGGCTGGTGCAATCACTGGAGCCTCAAAGTTCCTCTCTTTAAAATGGGGATGATAATCTACGACCTGCTACCCTCACAGAATTTTTAGGGATCAAGGGAGGTAATGGATAGGCAAGTACTTTGTAGACTACCATGGCCAGGCCTGCCTATGACATGGGAATGCTTTTGACTTATTATTGATAAAGACAAGGGGGGGGCTCTTCTCTGCAGACTCATGTGCTAGGGTGACACACAGGCTAAATGGGGCCAGTCAGGGCTGGCTGAGCTCTATCAAGCATGGGCAGAAGACAGCTGGAAGAAAGCTTTGATACCAGTTTGTCCCTTCCCTTCCTTGAGACCCAGAGAAGGCAATTCATGGTAGGCAGCGTTTATGAAGCACCTGCCCCATGCCAGGCATTGTGTCAAGTGCTTTATTTACAATCCTCATTAATTCTCAGGAGCACCCTACTATTAGGAGTCATCACTGGTATCCCATCGCCCAGGTGAGGAAGCTGAGGGTAGTAAAAATGGCAGATCCAGAATTCAAATCCAGATCTGTCAGTTGCCAGTCTGAGCTCTAAACCACAAGCTGGATAAGAGCTAAAGACCCTTCCTCTTCCAAGCCTGAGAGGCAGCCTTACTAACAGGTCAGCCCTCATGTGGATTCAGTCCTGTGAGAGGCCTGGTGGGTGTCAGGCTATATGAGGGTGTGTGTGTGTGGCCAGTTCCTCTTACCTCTGGGACCTGGAGCAAATGATGCAGCTTGGCGTTGTTGTAAGGATTAGATAACAATGCCAAAACATAGCTAAACTACACAGCACACTGCCTGGCTAGCCCTGGCTGGAAGGGGAGCTGGTGGGGCAGAATCAGCCACCAGTAGTAGCCCATTGGGCATCACAGAAGGCTCACAGCTCTTTAGGCAGAAAAACAGGAATCACTGATGCACCAGGGTAGGGAAGGAATACCATGGCATGCGTGGGAATGATGAGTAGGTCTGCAGGGCTGGAGCGCTGGTGGTAGGGTGTGGAGAGGGAGGGGATGGAACAGTCCAGGGAGAGAAGTGGATTTGGGGAAAGGCCCTTATGCCAGGTAAAGGAGCTCAGATTGAGGGCAAGGGGGAGTCATTCCCAACTTCACTCTAGCTGCAGTGCACAGAATGGCCCAAAGGGGACAGCACTGGGTGAAAGGGGCTGTGGTCAACCCTCCGGGAGAGATGACAGTGGCCTGAACTGGGACAGTGGCAGAGTGGGGGAAGAAGAGGGATGGATT
Source organism: Halichoerus grypus (assembly GCF_964656455.1). NCBI lineage: Eukaryota > Metazoa > Chordata > Mammalia > Carnivora > Phocidae > Halichoerus > Halichoerus grypus. The sequence goes on from NC_135722.1 coordinate 57,495,181, forward strand.
TGAAAGGTATTTCAGAGTAGGATGGACAGGCTTTGGTGACTACTATATTCAGGAAGTGAAGGAGAGGAGTCAGGTGCCAGGATGTTAGGTCTATCTCAGGACCGTCTTCCTCCCAAGGTTAGGACAATGCTTGAGGCAAAGAAGGTGATTTTTTGTTGAATGGATACATATATGACAAGTAAAACCAACAGCTGTTTGATGTTAGTATGCTTACCACTTACAACACGCCGCTCTTCAGCAGCGGGAGACTGCTCAGGCCCATCTGCCAGATGAGGACTGAGGCCTAGAGGAGAGCGTGGGGGTTCTGAACTCAACCCCGGGCAGCCCAGCTCTCAACCACCTCTTTATGCCAACGGACCGGGTGAGCGTGAAGATGAACAAACTAAGAATGAGTTACAGGCAGGCTCCGTCCAGATCCAGGTGCCAAAAGAGCCGAGGCCCGGCGTTGACCCGCGTCCAGCCCGCCTGCCTGCTCCCGTGCCCACGCACCCAGGTGCTCACCTGCCCCCAGCCCCGCCCCTGGCCGCCCTCACCTGCGCGGCAGAACTCCTCGGCCTCCTGCGGCACCATGTCCTTGACGCGGCCGCCATAGGCCAGGCGCGCGTCCTGGTCGTAGGCCTTGAGGGTCTCGCTGGAGCTATAGGACTTCTGCGGAGCCTTGCCCTCCTCGCTGTCCGCTGACGAGCTGGTGTAGCGGCGCTCGGCGTCGCGGCGCCGGGTCAGCGAGCGGTACGGCTTTCTCTCCTTCACGTCCATGGCCTCCGGCCCGCGCTCCTCCACATCCACGAACAGGGTCCTCGCGGCACTCAGGGCCGAGCGGTCTGGAGCCGGGGAACCAAAGACAGGGCGTGAGCTCAGGCCCCAGGAGGCAAAGGCAATACTGCAGTCTACCTGGACCTGACTGGCCCCGCGAGGCTGGGGACGAGGGACTTCAGACTTGGAGGGGGGCGGGCGCCGATCCGCCGGCCACACACAAGCAGAGGGGGACCTGCCCTCAGGGCCCCTGATGATGAATCCTGGCCCCTCCTGCTACTCCGCCTGCCCACCAGGAAGATGCCTCAGCCTCTCTTCCAGTGATGGGTATCAAGGAAGTCGGCATCAAAGACCAGGGGACACTGATTTCCGTAATCCCTCTACATGGGAATCATGTGTTTGTTCCCATCACATCCCCAGCTGGGACAGGGCCTGACACAGAGCAGGGGCTCCTTAAGAATTTGTGAAATGAATGACCATACTCAGGCACTGGCGTAAATATAAATTGACATAAATCTCTTCCTCCCCAAGACCCCCTCCAGGGCAGGTCTCAGCCTGCACTCCACAGCAAACTCTGTTCATCTCCTTAAAGAGCTCTCTTTGAGCTATGAACAAATGGGCCCATATGTTCTAACCTGGAAAGCTCCATCACTTTACTCAGCCGAAGAATGGTCTGAGGTTACCACTTGGTGTCTTTGGGATTCATCATGGATCCCAAGTGTCTACTGTAGACTTCCTTCTATGTGTTTTCCATGATTCAGAGTGCAAACATTTGTGATTTTACTGGTGCCCCATAATAACCATAAAGCATATAAGACAACTATTTTAACTCCCATTTTATACATGGAGCAACAGTGACCCAGAGCCAAGGCCACAGGGTGTATCAGTAACCAAGCCAACATTAGTAGACTGACAATGCCTTGGGGTTGCAACTAGAGACAATCAAGATGTGTAGGTGATACTTTTTGGGACCTAGTTCTCAAAATGCCCCTGGAAATTAGTTCGAACCTGACCTAGGATACACAGAAATCAAATCATCTTACTGGGGCCCAAACCCACAGTTCTGACCTCTGGCTTCTTAACCTTCAGCCTCCTGGCACTGGCTGAGCACCTGAGGGGCAGGGCTGGAGGCAAGACCGGTGATAATACTTTCTACCCCAGGGTCTGTAAAACCTTCTTGCCTGCAATCCATAATTTGAAAAGCATCATACATTGTGGCTGGATACATATATTTATGTATGTGAATGCGTGTGTTTATGTGTATAAAATGGAAAAAAGATTCACAAAACCGAAGTGACTGCAATGATGAGCAACGTACTCTGATATTTCCTATTTCATTCTCTTTCACTTTTTAAAAAAGGCTGATTATAACTCCCTAAATTGACCCAATAGTAGCTTTTGACCCAAAGCACTTTTCTGGTCTAATTTGGATGAGGATGTATGGTGACTGTCACCTAGCCTCTGTGACCTCTGGCCCTTTACCTCCAGCCCATCCCCCCGAGTGACAATAATGGTGATGATAATCTAGAGTAAGCACTAAAGTAATGTTAGCCACTGTGACTAATAATTCATAATATCAATAATGGTTTCACAATAAGAGCCAATATACTGTAGTAACTAATACTTATTGAGTACTTACTTTCACTAATATTATATGTGATACTATTTTAATCCTTACTTCTATTCCGTAATATAGGTATGATGATTATCTGCAAATTACAGATGGGAAATTGTGAGGTTAAGTATACTGCCCAAGGTTACATGGCTCTTGATTGGTGGAGCCATCATCCTGACCCAGGGGTTGAACTCGGCACATGGGTACAACCACTCGATGATTTTGGCTCTGTAGGCTATACCACATTAATCTCCTAAGCCCAGATCACGCCGCTGCCCTGCTTACGCCTCCGTAGCAGCTCTGTGGAGGCTTCGGGATAAATTCCAGTGTCTTGGTCAAAATGGAAGGCTATTCTTTGATCTGGCCCAACTCACTTCCTTCTCACTGAGCCACTTGCAACTTTCCTGGACATTAATTCTGCGGCCTCTCTATCTCTGTGCCTGTTGATTTATCATTGTACATCCAGGTAACTGGATGAGGTGTATCCACGTCGGCCTCTGCCCCTGACTGCAGTTCCTTGAGGACAGGCCTGGCATCCAGAGCTCATGAAATGTGTGCTAAATGAATGAAAGAATAAAATTACGACAGCTACTTTTTTACTTCTTACCAATCGTCAGGTGGTATAAAATATTGGTAGTTTGACTTAGGTACATCTGAAATTGAACTGAAGGCATTGCTTAGATGCATTCTTTTTAAAATTTCAAAAGAAGTCTATATTTGAAGTATGTGTCCACCGTTTATTTAGCAGCGTGTGACCCAGGACAAGTTATTTAACCTCTCTGTGCTTCAGCTTCCTCATCTGTAAGACAGTACCAGCCTCTTAGGGTTGTTCTGAGAATGAAATGAGTTAATACATGCCCCTGGGAGATACTGTCACTAATACATAATGGGTGCTCAATAAATGCTAGCCATTATTATCATCAGAAAAAACCCACATTTTATTTGTAAAAGGCCCACTTTAGAAGGCTCCAGCTAAGTGTCAGTTGTAATTGGAGAAGGAACATCCCCTCGGAAACATATGTTAATGAGGCCGAGACACATTTGAGGCTGTTAAATTGGTGGATGACTGTGTCTTCTTATCAGTGTGAGCCTGCTGACCCAAGGCACTGTCTTCACGGCAAAGGCTCAGTAACTACGAATTATTAAGAACACAGTCCTGAAACCCATGGCTTCCCTGTCACAAAGCAGAGACAGGGAGAGCATTTGCCTTGCTCCCATTCCCTTTTTATTTATTTTTTTCTGTTTTAGGCTTAATATAGTAATCCAGTAAACAGTATATTTTTTTTTAAGAGAAGGAGGTCGGTCACGGTTCACACTCGGCTTGGCATTTAATAGAGGAGGAAGAGGCTGGGACGCAAGAAGTGACAGTGGAGAAGAGCTCCCCCCGGAGCGAGGGTCTGCAGTCCAGTGACTCGGAGACCTGGCGGGAGGATGGAGGAATGTTGGGGAAGGGACTGGCTTGGACCCACCCACCGCGACCCTCCTCTGCGGGCTGGGCAAGGCACCCCATACACGTTCATGTGTAAACATGTCAGTCCCTCCCTACCCTGCTGACCAGGGGTTCCCCACACCCCAAAGTCCATTAGCTTGACCTTCCTGACCCTCCCTCTGCCCCTTCCCACAGCTCACAGAGCACCTAGCTTCTCCCAGATGCACACCCTCTGTTTCTGTCCCTCAGAGCTGCCGATTATCTCTCTTGACTGTCACTGAGCTTCCACATCCCTGTTTCACTGGGTTCACCTGAGGGAGGCACCTGAGGGAGATGGGGCAGGAGGGTGTAGGCAAGAGGGGGCAGTGCTGCTTCTCTGCTCTCTCCCTGCCTTGTAGTCCTTTGTCTGCTCATCGGATGCCAGGTGGCCCCTCTTCCAGGCCTCTTTCAACATCCTTCCCTGCGCTCACCTGTCCACGCCCGGGGGGTGGGGGTTGGTCCCCGTTTCCTGCCACCACTAGACCCTGGGTGTCTCACCATCCTGACTGGCTCTCCTCACCTGCCCACACTTCTGTCCCTTCATTAAAGTGGGTTCATTTAAAGCATCTGGAGCGGATCCTGTTTCCTGGGGGATCCTGACCCCTTACTATCTGGTTGACTTTCAGTAATCATCAGGACCATCATCATCAGAGTAATAAACCCACAGCTCCTGCTTACTCGGGGCTTACCGCAGGCCCGACGCTGGGCGAAGTGCTTGTGTTAGGTGATCTCATTTAGTACTCACCATCCCACGCTGTAGCGGTCCCTCTTAACGATAAAGAGAACCCGAGGCTTACAGAAGTTAAGTAACTGGCTTAAAGCCACACAGTCAAGAAGTGGATCAAGAGCCGGATCCATCGACCATCCTTCCCACAGCCCTCCACCACGCACTGTGACGGAACGAGCTCCACAGTCCTTCTCCAGCCACCCCATGGCTTGGGGCTCTGGCAAGTCAGGTGTTGGCTTTGTTAGATGCTTCATGAACTACAATGTACCTTATATCTGTAGGCGTAAGGGACTGGAGAAGGACTACTCTCAGTGTCATCATGGTCATCATTATTGACGTGTTGCTATTTCTGAACCACAAATCCTGTAACTGCACACACAGAGCACGTGTGAGACTCCGGCCTGCTCCCGAGGTGTGGCTGGCTGAAACTCTTCTCTGGGTGAAGCCCGGGCACCATGAAGGTGCCTTCAGGGAGGAGTTCATTCCCAAAGCCCGTTCCAGACAGACCTGTGCTGGGCACTGGGCCCGGAGATGAGCAGGATGGGAGCTCTCTCTCCAGGGTGTCAGGCCCAGGGGCAACCATGGGTGCTTTGATGAGCATGACTTGCGGTTCTACACGTTTCTCCTGATGCGGACATGGGTATCATTCTTGGCCTCTCTCTGGGGAAGGAGAATGGGCCCCGGACAGGAGAAGGGAAGAAACATGGATGCATCAAGCCCTGTATGCAGGGCTTTCCACACTGACCTGTAAGAGCTCTGGTCATTTATCATTTCAGAGAGCAGGCGACACGACCTGGGTGGTTGGTCAAATTCACACAGTTGGTAGCTGACTCTAAAATCTACATTTTAGGCTTTTTTCTTTTATACGGAGCTGGGCTCCAATAGACCTGGAAGGTTTGAACAGGTCTGTGAATGTGGGGAGGCCCGGGTTGGGGATGGTGATCAGGGGATGATCTCAGATAGGAAAAGAGGTAATCACAATAAAACAGCCACCATTTATCAAACCCCTACTCGTGCGCCAGGTATTTTGTACATACTATTCTTAATCTCTACAACAATTATGCGGGTTAGATAGATCCTCTTTTATATTTTCTCTTATTTACTCTTATTGTACAAATGAGATGATGAGCTTAAAGAGATTAAGGGACTTGCTCTAGATCCCGAGGCTTCCAAATGTCAGGGCCTAGATTTGAATCAGAAGGAAATGTTTAAACCTCATGAAAGGTATTATACACCTCGTACCACAGGTTAATTCATTTAGTAAGTCATGGCTAAGTACCTTTTCTGTCCTAAGTGCTGCAGAAGATGCACAGAGGTAACACACCAGGCCCTCTTGTTCCCTCCCTCCCCCAGGACCCTCTTCCCACCCTGCCTCTTCTCTCCAACACTGAGTTCCTACCCTGCTGTGCCAAGCCTTGTGTGAGGCATCAGTGGACAAGACAAATGAGCTTCCTACTCCTTGGAGCTTCTAGAACATGGGCAAATCAGACAGGGAGAGAGGCAGGGGAAGGACCACAGGGACCCCTAACCCAGGCCAGATGGGCCAAAGGTGGAGAGAAGATCAGGGACCATTGGCCAGAGAAAGTGACATCTAAACTATGACCCAAAAATGTCAAGTAGAAGTGAGCTAGGCCAGGGGTGCCTGGGTGGCTCAGTCGATTAAGCGTCTGCCTTCAGCTCAGGTCACGATCCCAGGGTCCTAGGATCAAGCCCCGCATCGGGCTCCCTGCTCAGCCAGGAGCCTGCTTCTCCCTCTCCCTCTGCCTGCCGCTCCACCAGTTTACGCTCTCTCTCTCTGTCAAATAAATAATAAAATCTTAAAAAAAAAAAAAAAAAAAAGAAGTGAGCTAGGCCAGACCATTTGGAGGTAAGGAGAGAAAAGAAATCTAGATCTGACTTTCCATTTTCTCTGACCTACAGTAAAAATACGTTTCACCATCCAGAAAATACATACATCTACAAATTTCTAACTAAAACAAGCATTTCAGAAACTATGCCTAATCTTTCCTCAAGGGTAGCACCTGACACTTTCTATCTTATTCTACTCCACTAAAATAGGATTATGGATGGGTTGCCAACCTACAGTTTGAAAAACACCATTCTGATCACAGCATGGATGGAAGTTGGAGGTACAAGAGAACTGGGACAAGGGAGAGACCCATTTATTTCCTGAGTCCAGCCTTGAGGGAGAGGGAAGGGTTGCCGAGAAAGCCTGGGAGAGGAGGAGTGAGCAGCCTGGTGGAAAAAAAGCCATTTCCACGAACAGTCGTCATCCCAGTGACAGGAAAATGCAAACGAGCCTGTGGCAGAGAGCCTGGATGGGAGGTCCCAGGGGAGCGTGTCCTCCAGCTGGGTTTCAGAGGCCCAGATGGGGCTGGGGCCAGAGCTGGCCTGGAAGAATGGCACAGGCATTGGGCCTGCGAGACAAGGGGAGATGGGGGAAAACAAAGCTTTTGGTGTGCGGGGAGAAACTCAAGAAGCAAAGTTGGGCCCTTCACGTGGGCTCCAACAACATTTATGAGGGGCAGGGGCCCAGAGCAGTGGCGGGGAGACTCGAACAGACGTACAGCACTGCCGAGTGACCTCTGCTGCTGCCCAAGCCCTCGGGGAAACGGGGGCGGTTACCACCCTGGGTTTCCTCCCAACCTAGAAACAGCCAGAGATGAACCAGGAAATTGACTGAATTCCTACTGGACTGAAGTTTTATAAGTTTTCCTGAACATAAGCACATGGTGATATTTTTAGTTCTTTGTGTGTCAAGAAGGGCCCATAAATATTTCAGAGCTAAAATGTGTTCTACAAAATATAAGTCCCGGGCATTATCTGTTTGTGTATGTGTGCATAAAATCATCATAAATTTTTACTTTCCTTAGTCCTTCAGAGTTTGGTCTTGCAAGGCCTTTGCTTTAAACTCCAGGGATGTGTGTGATATGAAGGGGGATGCCAGAGGCGGAGGGGACATCTATGCTGTGTTGAGCTATGTGCCACCAGAGGACTAGGCACGATCATCCCCACTTTACAGATTTGGAAACGGAAGCTCAGAGTAGCAAAGCGATGCCTAAGTACATACAATATGCCAAGACTGGAATCTGGGAGCCCTGGTTCCAAGTCTGTGTTCTCTGTTTTGGTACCCAGAGCACATTTCTCTGGCCCGGTCACTTTAGGGAATCTCTTGCTCTTCAAAACAGTGACAGTGATTACAATAATGGTGGCTAAGGGCAAGGTCTTCCTAGCATGACCTCATTTTATCCTCACCATACCCCCAAACCGCCCTTATTTGACACGGGAGAACCCTGGGATTCCGAGCAGTCAGGTGCCTTGCCCAGAGGGCCACAGCAGGGAGGTAGAGAGCCAGGATGCAAACCTGGGTCTACACGACCCCAAGGCTCAAGCTTTTAGTCATAATCTATACTGCTTCCCACCCAGGTCATCTCTTATTTTAATTTCTTTAGATGTTCTATTTGCTTTTTCAGCAGTATTAATTCCTTTGATGAAGCTGGTTAGCACCTAACCGGGCCTTTTTGGGAGGACTGCTTTTATACCTCCTTTTCGAAGTGGCCCCAGACAGTGCTGGGGGCCAAAAAAAGGGCTTTCCTGGGCACCTGGTGGAGTGTGGCCGTGTGCCCAGCTCAGCTAGCGGGACATCCCTAATCAGCGGCTGGCAAGCAGGTGACAGATGGTGCCACTGCTTACATGTGCCATCTCGCCCTTTGGCTGGAGGGCCCGTCATAGGCCAGGTATCAAAGGGCAGGGGGCTGCTGTATGGGCACCATCCTCCGACCCTGAGCTCAGAGAGCTCCCGCCAGGGCTGCCTAGACCCCCCACGAGGGCTGAGTGTGCACAGGACCTGGGACACAATAGGTCCTCAACCCACAGGAGGGAGTATAAGGGCTGTGTTTTCCTGATTCCTCCAACCCAGATTCTTCCCCTCCTGAAGCTACTTACCAGCCAATGATTCCCCTTTATAAATGGGGACCTCTTAGAGTCAGAAAATATGGCATTTACTATCTTCAGATTGAAAGTACCATTAAAGGTCAGCTGGTTCATGCCCTGTCGGATGTCCGAATCCCCTCTGTGGCATCCCCAAGTGGCTGACCCCCTCCAAAGCTGGGGACCTCACTGCCGTCAGGGAAAGCTTTCACTGTGCTTCCTGACAGGGAGCCGAAACTTCTCTTAGCTTCCTTCCAAAGGCCTCAGCTCTACTCCTTGGGGTCCCAGGAAAGAAGTCCAGGGCCTTTGTCCCAGCAATAGCCCTTCTAGAAGATGGGCTTGTCTGTGTGTCCTTGGGCCTTCTCGTCAGGCTGAAGATCTCTTCTAAGATTTTCTTTTTTTTTTTAAGATTTTATTTCTTTATCTGATACAGAGAGAGAGACAGCTAGAGAGGGAACACAAGCAGCAGGAGCGGGAGCCGGAGAGGGAGAAAGCAGGCTCCTGGCTGAGCAGGAAGCCCAATGAGGGGCTTGAGCCCAGGACTCTGGGATTATGACCTGAGCCGAAGGCAGATGCTTAATGACTGAGCCACCCAGGCGCCCCTCTTCTAAGATTTTCAAGCCCTCACCTTCCCAGCGAACTTTCCCGGGCTTTATCCAGCCTCATTCCCTCTTTCCCATCCCACAAGGCTTTCTAAGGGTGAGGTCTAGGGGCAAGGAGTTGGAACAGACACAGTGAGAGGGACAGACACATTTACAGGTGGTCCCAGCACAGTGAACACAAAAGAGCTCCTGACAGAGACCCTCAGGGGCAGAGTCGGGATGGCAGCTCAGGTCGGGTAGGCAGCAGGGAGGCCTGAAGGAGGTGATACCTGAGCCGAGGCCCAACAGCTGCTCAGGAGGTGACTGGGGGACAGGGAAAGGAGTGTGCTCATGTTCATCCACATGCCTCTCACATGGGGTTGGCTAGAACCCCTGGGAAGCCCTTGGTCCCCCATGCACCCCTCTCTTGCACCCCCTGGGCAGCTCCACTCCATGTGGCTTTCTGGGAAGCACACCCTACCTAGCCTCAGGGGCTCTGGCTGTGTGCTGTGACTCAGCTCCTTCATGGACCTTGAGAAACGGTCTGTTCCGCCCCTCAGCTCCCCCAGGAAGGGGCCTTCTCCTTCTCCCTGGAAACCTCACTCAAGGGTCAAGCCGCTAACCCAGGTTTTATTAGAGTGCTAATTCTCTGCAAAAAGTGTGCAAGGGCCCTGCACAGACTTCAGATTTTCTATGGGCTTATTCTGGGCCCCCATTATGAGATAATCAGAGGGAGCGGAGATATAGTTGCGCTGATTAATCGCACATCTCCTACTGTGCACAAGGCTTAAAACCTATAATTACCTGGGGCTCCGGAGTTAGGCCCCCACTCTGAAGGGGAGAGCTGGAGAACACCAGTGAGTCTCTTAGTTTTAACACTAACTCCCTCCAACGCACAGGAGCCCCCCAGATTTGTGAAGATAGTGACTGCTTGTGCCCTCCTTGAGCCGCCCATGACTCTATGTCCAGAGAAAGGAGGGAGCTCTAGGGCGGCTGTGACTTGGTGACAGCCACCCCAGCAAGTCAAAAGCCAGGAGCTGCCAGCTCGGTCATGTTTCCCTTTCTGACCTCAGTTTTCTCTTCTGCAAATTGCAGTGGTATGGGGGTCACAAGTAAGCCATGCCTGAGGACTGCCTTTATGTACACACACACACACACACACACAATGGAACTCAAAGTACTCTGTCAAGGGCTCAGACTTCTGTAAGGTGTAATGATTGCAAAGCCCCTTGGGGAGGAGTCAAGGAGGGTCCTTGCAGCAGACAAAGCTTGTTAGCAAAGGTATCCCGGAAAGGGATGTCCAGTTGCAAAGCAATGGAGAAAGAGGTGGCTTTGGCAGAATTTCACTTACATCTCGGTGTACTCAAGCCTCAAAGAGGTGGAGAGAAAGGCCCATAATGATGGGAAAACCCTCACTGCCTGAAGCTGCCACCATTTTCAATAATTAAAGGCAGACTTAATAGATATTAGGGCCCTCTTTCCAGCAGCTGGGTGGTCAGGCAATTTTTATTTCAATAATTAGCTGCTATAAGTCACACAGAACTGGAGACAGATAAAGGCTGGGCCAGTCTCTCATGGAGCTAATTGTGCCCAGAGTTCTACACGCCTAATCAAGCCTTCCACTGCTCCCATCCCTTTCATCCAAGGCCTCAAAGGACCTTGCCATCGGTAATTAAGTCTCATAAGTGCTGCAAGGAAAGGGATTCTCCTTGATGGTCTGAATGAAGATGAGGCTGCCGGGGTGGAGGTGGGGCAGGCAGCCAGGTGGCTGGCCCCCAAGATGAGGACAGAGATCGAGGAATAGGCCCCATCCCGTGAGCCTGGGCCCTTTAAGCCTTTGGCCACTGTGTACTCTACCCGTAGGCAGGACAACCACAGACCTGCTGGCTTCACTGGCTACCTCCTGTTGAGTCTGGCTCAACCTGCCCCAAACTAGAGACAGGCCAGAGGGCCATTGAAAGCCTTTCTAAATGTATCAACCCGGATGGTCTCTGGAGTCTCTGCAAATGTTAGACATGCCAGGTCAGGCAGAGATAATTCAAATGCTACTCTTCTAGATTCTTAGAATTAGAGGGGAACATAAAGGATATTAGTCACCCACGCCCCATCTGCAGCTTGGATTCCTTCTAGGAATCCACACGGATACCAGCAAGCCTTTGCTTGATCTCAGATGACAGGGCACTCACACCTAACACATTTTATCCTCTAAGCAGTGGCCTTCGAAGTTTTGTTCTGGTAGTGAGCTAGAATTTACTTGTTTCCAGAGGCTTCCTCTTGGTCCTAACCCTGCTTTAGAACCTCACAAACAAGCCTACTCCCTTCCCATCCCCAGAATAAGATCTCTCTTCTTCAGGCTCCAGGAAACAGTGGGCACAGTGGTAAAAAACACAAGCTTTACATCAAAAGCACAGCCTAAAAAGGAAAAACTGATAAACTGGACTTCACCAAAATTCAAACCTGGGCTCTGTGAAAGACTCTGTTGCTAGGATGAAAAGAGCAGCTAAGAAGTGGGAGAAGATATTTGCAAACTGCATTTCCAACAAAGGTCTAGCATCTAGAGTATATAAATAATGCTCCAAACTCAACAGTAAAAAACAAAACAAAACAAAAAAAAACCTCAAACAACCCAATTAGAAAAATGGCCAACAGATATGAGCAGATATTTCACTGGGGAGGATATAGAGATGGCAAATTAGCACGTGGAAAGATGGTCAATATCACTGGCCGTCGGGGACGCACACACCCATCAGAGGAACTAAAATAAAAAATAGTCATAACTCTAAATGCTGGCAAGGATGCAGAGAAACTGGAGCGCCCACACATTTCTGGTAGGAATGTAAGTTAGTACAGCCCCGCAGGAAAACAGTTGGACGCTTTCTCGTGAAAATAAACATGTAATTACTATACAACCTAGTGACTGCACCACGGGTGTTTATCCCTCAGAAATGAGAAATGTTCACACAAAAACCTGTACAGTAACGGTCATAGAAACTTTAGTCATCATAGCGAAAAACAGGGAACAATCTGGATGTCCTCCAACAGGCAAATGGTTAAATAAAGGGAACACCATGGAATACTACTCGGTAAGAAAAAGGAATGACTAATGGTACAATGAATCTCTGGAGAACTATGCTGAGTGAAAAAAAGCCAATCACAAACCTTGGGCGCTGTATGATTCCATTTATGTAACAGTTTTGACAGGACAACATGTTAGAAGTAGAGAACAGATCAGCAGCTGCACGGGGTGAGGGATGGGGTAGGGGTGGGAAGGAGGGGAGGATGGCTATAGAAGGACAGTGGGAGGGGTACCTGTGGGGATGGAAATGTCCACTGTCTTGCCTGGACACACTAGTTACAAGTGATAAAATAGTACAGAAATAAATATACACATACACACAAATAAGTACAAGTAAAACTGGGGAAATCTACATCAAATGAATGGATTGTATCAATGTCCATATCTTGGTTGTGATATCTGCTCTCTTATTAAAGTTTTGCAAAATGTTCCTACTGGGGGAACTTGGGTAAAGGGTACCCAGAATACCTCTGTATTATTTTTTACAACTGCATGTAAACTACAAATATCTTTCTAGAAATCTCGATTAAAACAATAGGTTTTGTGAGTCCGGCACACCTGGGTTTGAACCTTGAACCTGTTATGTACTTCCGGTGCAACTCTGAACAAAGATACTGAGACTCAGTATCCTCATCTGTGAAATGGGGATAGTATTCAACATCTTACTTGGTTGTCTTGAGGCTTACATGAGGCAAACCATGGGAACACTTAGCTCTGTGTCTGGCGCATAAATAAGTACTCAATGAACAACAGTGGTAAATGTTACATTATTATACAGGAAAAATGTTTCTCTGCCTTCTCCTAATTCAGTTTCCACTCACCTTGCTTCCACCCTGGTCATCCTTCTCTGAAAAAGTTCCTTTTGGTGAATGTCACTCTTTAAAATACCAGGGTTAAAAACGGAAGACTGATGCAGTCTCAGAATCAGCAATGCTCTGGCATCTTATTATCTCTAGCCATGCTGCCATACTTTACATGCCGTTTTGGCTAATCATTTGCCACTTACTTCCTGTGTAATGTATTTTTCCCCCAATAAGGTAGCAAGCTGCTCTCAGGCTCACAGTCACTTACCGTTTCTTAAGCATTGACTATGTGTGGGGACAGACACCACCAGCGTGGCGTCACACATCTCTTACGAAGTCCTCGGGATAACTGTGGACGTTAGGTGTGGTGGAAGACTGCTATGGAAATGACACCTCACCGGATCACACCCTTGTGCAGTCTCTCACGCTGACTCTGGGTTTGGCCATTTTGCATGCATTAGCCAAGGGGCCAAGGGGACATTAGCAAACAGGATTCAGAGGCATGAAAAAACCCTTGAGTTTTGGGCTTGCTTTCTCTGGCTACTTCTGGAAAACATCCATCATGTAAGGAGACCCAGGCTGGCCAGCTTGTTGCTAGAGACATGGGACTGAGCCTCCGAGACCCCCAGAGATTGTAGCTGCATGAGTGAGCTCAGAGTCAAACTGGCTGAGCCACCTAGCTCCGCCCAGCCCAGGTTACTGACTCTTAGAAACAGAAACCAGTATGTGGTCACTTTAAGCCACTATGTTTTGTGGTGCTATGTTACATGGAATGGCTAACTGATGCAGGTATTATTATAATTCCCATGTTACAGATGAGGAAACTGAGGCTGAGATCCATTGAAGTACCTTAAAAAAATAGGAGGAAGTGTCATGAGGACAACAAGGATAATGTCTAATGTTGAAAGAGTACTTTAGAGCTTATACATTTCTCCTATATTTTTGCGTGATTTAATCCATCATCCTGTACCTCTCTTTTTTGAGAATGTATCAAAATGACATTTACATTGTATTTATATTTAAGTAGTTGCTTAATTACACGCTCCAGGCTGTGCAGAGATAGGGATCACATATGCCTTGTTCAGCACTTAATCTCAAACTTTGAGCCTTGCAAACAGTGGGCACTTAATATGTAATGACTAACTAAGTGAACAAAGACGCCTGAGTAGCTATGTCCTGATCCTGTATCAGACAGGACTGATGTTCACAGAGGTGAAGTGCTTTGTTGAAAGTCTCACAGCTATAGCAAGAGGCAGGGCTCACAGACAGCCTAGCTCTTTTGCTTAGTGCAAAGGTCTGCCTCAAATTCTCGGTGTATCCCAAGGGTGAGACAGACAAGGAAATGAATAACTACCCCACAGTTAGGATGGAATGTTGTTGGATGAATTCCATATGTTTAAGGAATGCCAATCTCCATGCTAAGAGGATTCTGATCAAACCAAGCTTCCAGCTGGAGCAAAAATGTGTTGCAGTGTGAGCCCCAGTGCCTGGGATCAGAGATGCCTGTTGGCCCAAGTCCCACATCAACTTGTACCATCCAGCTCCCAATCCCCACGGGGCACCCCAATCAAACACAAAACCATCCAGCAAACACAGGAACGCTGAACAGCTCTGCCCTTGGCCCTGGGCCAGGCTGTGTGTTCCTTAGTGAGTGGCCAGCAGATATTAAGGACAAGCCCTGCATTCTCCTGTTCCAGGTGCCCCCTTCCCTCTACGGGGTCTTTCCCCACTGCCCACGATACAGAGATGACATTTTCAGAATGCCCTTTTCTACTCTGCCCTGGGAACCCCAGACTAGCTGGGGGGGCTCTGTTTACCCTCCCAGCCACCACCGGGACCAGAGGAAGGACACAATGCTCCTCTACAAGTCCCAGGCTGTCCGAGCATGGCGGTGGGCTCGCAGTGGCCTGAGCAGAGCCTCTCCACCTTCCCAGAAGGCTCCGTGCCCGTCCTCTCCAAGGGGAAGCTCTGACCCTTGGTCCCTCTGCTGGCTAATATTACAGCCGGGTCACTGCAGTCTGGCTTCCTGGGCCCAGACCCTCACTTTGTTCTAGCCCTAATTTTGGTTTCATTAAGAAACTCTGCTTGTCACTCCATTAATTCTGCGTTTTGGGGTTGTTAACCTCAGTTAACTGTACCGGTCTTTCAGGCTACTCCAGCCAGGAGAGGAAGAGCAGTGGGGCTGCTCACTCCTCTGCAGGGCTGGAGCGAGAGGGGTTCTAGCATCTAGGACCCAGCCTGGCCTCTACGAGCCAGCACCAACCCAGATTTGTCCAGTATGGTGTTTCTACTGTAAAGTCCCTTCTCATCTCAAAAGCCACAGAGACGCCAAATGCCGTGAGAGAGGTGGACTGCAAATCCTCACCATCTCCAGCTTACAGAGGAGGGCATTCCTGGGCAGACAGAGAGCAGTACAAAGTGGCTAGGAGCCAGACTGCTAGGGTTTACATCCCAGCTCTACCACTCTCCAGCTGTGTGCCTTGGGCATGCTACTTAACCTCTCTGTGCCTCATATGGGAAGTGGCTATAATAATTGTCCCTACCAGACAGGGTTACTAGGAGGACTGAATAAGTTAATATGTGCAAAATACTTAGAACAGGCTTAGCCCTTGGCTGCTCTTATTATTATTATTATTATTACTGTTATTATATTTCATTCCGGCCCAAGTTGCAGTTCTGGATTTTTCCACCCTACTCATACTATTGCCTTTAGATAAAATGCCCCTGTTTAGCATTATATATTCATTAATTTAGTCACTGAACAAATATACACTAGGAATACTATGTGCCCAGACCTATGCTGCGAAGCAAGGTGACAAGGGTTTTGTAGTCCCAGAAAGGCAGAGGGGGCATCATTTTTGAAGAGGTGTCTTCTAATTTGAATCTCAGCCCTGCATTTACTAGGTATGAGCCAAGTCATCTGGGGCCTCACTTTGCTCATCTGTTAGATGGGGAGTTACTTATCTCCCTGCCACCCTGCCTCTCCTGAGGACCTCCATGGTCATCTGCGGGCTTGGAGAGGGAGCGAGTGGTGGGGTGTTTTCTGAGCCCCAGCCCCCTCCAGCTCTGGCCAGCAGGAGGACAAGAGAGCAGTCCCTGAAGCAATGGCTGGGGCAGTCCCGTGCTTGCCCAGAAACCTGAGCCCTCTTCAGAGAGAGGGTTTTAATTGGCTTAGGCTCTGTGCCCACTCCAAGGGAGCATCACAAAGCACGGATTAGCCCCCTAAGAAGGCCAGGACCCACAGGCAGGCCAAGTGGCTGGAAACCAGCCTGTCTGCCTCGACCTTCCTGAGTTGCTCCAGCAATGGCCTGCCTTTCCTTCTCTTCCCGTTTCATGAGCGCAAGAGAAGTATGCTTATTTTTTTTTTTTTTTACATTTTTATAAAGATTTTATTTATTTGAGAGAGAAAGCGGGGGCAGGGGCAGAAGGAGAGGGAGCGAGAGAATCTCAAGCAGACTCCATACTGAGCATGGAGCCTGATGCAGGGGCTCCATCTCAACCCTGAGATCACGATCTGAGCGGAAATCAAGAGCCAGCTGCTTAACCGACTGAGCCACCCAGGCGCCCCCAGCAGAAGGGTGTTTAAATCAGAGCCTTGAGCTAAGAAGGAAATGGGAAGGGCCTGCAGATGATGGTTAGCACAATCTAGAAAAAATCCAGGCTTAAAATACACAGTATGTGACAAACAATCAGATTTGCCTCCCCAAGGGGAGGCCTGGGGCTACACAGAAAACATAATGCTGGGCCCTTTCCTGGACTGGGTACTTTACAGTTTATACAACACTGCCAGTCACGTGACTTCTGCTAACACTCTCCAGCCCCGAGAAGTAGGTTCTATACCCTTACTTCAACAGAGAAGTGTGGCAGGCAGGCAGGAACGTGGGCTTCTGGCTCAGGAGTACTGACTGGGACAAGTGGTTTTGTGATCCCCGGCAAATGACAGTAACACACCAGTGATGAATACAAACAGTGGGCATGTACTGGGCACCAGGTGTGGGCCTGAGGACACTTGCTGGCCAAACTTGCCATTTTTATATACACCGAGGCTCTGAGGGGCAAGGCTTTGCCCTAAGTCACACAGCTTACGTGTAGGAGGCTAGGCTGCAGAGCCCCCCAGGAGAGGCTCATTTTGCTGGGCTGTATCCCAGAGGTGAGAAAGATCAGTTATTCTCAGAGGTTAGGAGCAGCCCTGGAGCATGTGGGTGAAGCCCTGAAGCCCTGTACAAATACTTGTTATTCTCCTTGAGGAAATTAAGGCTCCCTGAGGGGAAACGATGTGTCTAAGGTCACCCAGCTGTCAAAGAGCAGACCGGGGCTTGATTCCAATATGCCCAGGCCCACTGCCCCTTGCGCCAGCCCGCAGCCACTGTCTGGAACACCTGGCCGCACGGGACAAGGGCCACAAAGCTGCAGGAGCAGTCACGCTGATGATACTTAAATACCCGGCTATTTGAGAAATGTAGCAACAAGTGGTTGAGGATAAATGCCAAAACTCTCCCTGCTTAGGAACACCTCCTGGGGGCACGGAGATGTGTCAGCGTGACCGATGCTTCCTGCTTTAATGGAAACATGCAGACGCTCAGGCCCAATTACTCTAAAAATCTAGACTCCACCCCCTGCCCGTCTCTGTTGCCCACACCGCCTTTGCTGCTCAGGAGGGATGTGGTCATGTGTCTGGGGCTCTGGGAACTTAGTCCCTTGGCCCTCTCGCCTTGGGACCTGCTGGCTCACGTGGCCACCTCTGCCCATCGTCATTCCCCCAACGCCACCGTGACCAGGTCCCGTGCTGCACATGAGGATCCTGACATGGTCTTTTTTTCATGGTCCTACCCTGAAGGACTGCATTGTCTAGCGGGGGAAGCTGAGCCAGAAGCAGATAATCTCCATTCAAGATCCTGGGGGCGGCAGAGGAGTCAGGCTGGGTTCCTGGGCCACCTGATGCTTTCAAGAGTCTGAGGCTACAGTGAGAATCTGCCAGTCACTGGGAGAGGGGTGGAAGTGGGAGGACTGGGCTGTGGGGTTCCAAGTCCTGACCCCTGTGCCAACCAGGGCACTTAGTTGTTTTTTTTTTTTTTAATATAATTCACATATTGGGCCTCCACTTAGGATTTCATTTAAGCAATCAGATCCTTGACCAAAAACAAGTTAGAAAATCACCGCCTTAAGACATAATCTCAATTTAGACTGGCCCAAAGGAGTGTTTTATATAGTATTGGCTTATCAGCCTGGCATAACTTGAGTCATCCCTTCTTCCTGCTTTCTCATTTAAAAAGTCTATCATAAATGGCTAATTTTTTCCTTTACATGTATCTATTGATTATCTGTTATGAGCCAGACACCATCTTAAGTGCTGGAGATAGAGAAAAATACATCTCTCACCCTGTCCGCATTCTCCTACCCTGCTGGAGCTTCTTCACAGCTTGCAAGGTGATCGTCCTAAGGAGACTGGACTATAATCACGTCCCTGCACACAACACTGAACGGCTCCCTATGCCGGAAGCTCGGCTACTCCCACGTGCAGCCTTGAACTACAGACCAACAGCATCAGCATCATCTGGAGCTGATTAGAAACCAGAATCTCAGGTGCCACCTCAGACCTACCCTACCAGAATCGGAAATCAGGTCCCCAGGTGATTCCCACGACTTCGGGATCTGAGGCTCACAGGACTGTAGGACGATAACATGGCCCTTCACACCCTGATACCTGTGTTACCTGTCCTGTCTCATCTCCACCCTCTTTTCTCAAACACATTATACTCACTGCCAGTCTGCTCAGCCCACCTGTCCTCTCCTGCCTCCAAGCCTTTGTACACATGGGGCCCTCTGCCTAGAACATTCTCCCCACCCCCACCTCCGGCCACCAGCTACAATTCCTTCCTTTGTTGCAAGTCAGACTCCAATCCTACTGGAGCTTCCTCAGACCCCTTCTCCCCTCCCACCTGCAGGCTGACTCCATTGCCCCATCATCCCATCACTTTCCCAGCCAGCCCAGTGTCTGAGAATCTGCTAGAGAGCTCAGTGCTCTGGAATTTGTGTCTGTCATTTAGGTGGGTGCCTGCCTCCTTCAAAAGATGATGAGCCCTGGGGCAAGGGATGGGCCTTTCCTTCTTTATATCCACCCAATCTCTGTGCTGCCAATCAGTGGTGATGCAGACAGGATTCAGAGTCGGCCTCAAGGAGCACCCGGTCTGGTGGGGCAAACTGGCTTTCAAAGCAATGAGGGCCAACATGTGTTCTTGATACAGCTTTATGGAGACAAATGGATGGTTACTGAGCTGAATGCTTTTTTTTTTTTAAGATTTTATTTATTTATTTGAGAGAGAGAGACAGAGATAGCGAGAGAGAGCACCAGTGGGGAGGAGAGGGAGAAGCAGGCTCCCTACTGAGCAGGGAGCCTGACGCGGGACTTGATCCCGGGACCCCAGGGTCAGGATCTGAGCCGAATGGCAGATGCTTAACCGACTAAGCCACCCAGGCGCCCCTCGTTTTTTTTTTTTTTTTAAAGATTTATTTATTCATTTGAGAGAGACAGAGAGGGAATGAGCAGGAGGGGCAGAGGGAGAGAGAATCTGAAGCAGACTCAGTGCTGAACACAGAGCCCGACGTGGGGCTTGATCTCTTGATCCTGAGATCAGACCTGAGCCGAAACCAAGAGTCCAATGCTTAACCGACTGTGCCACCCAGGCACCCCCTGAACTGAACTATTTTTTGACGCCAAAGGATCCAGGTGGCTTTGTTCTTTGGGCAAATGGTTACTGGCTCCCCCTCCCCACCTCTCTTCCTGACAGACCTTCTCACTGTCCCCTGAGGGAGCACCCCTGGCTTCTGGACTGAGCTCTCAGGAGGCTGAGTCGGGTGTGCGAACCCAGCTCCGCTCGCCATTTCCTGGCCAGAGGAGACCTTCTCTGCTTGGCTCCTGGCTCGCATGAGCATAGGAAATGACATGCATATAGCCAGCCAGGCCTGGAAAGGGATGGGGCTTCCTCATTTTGAAGGAAGGCAAGTAGTAGGTAGCCAAGGGCTATTATTCCCATCCTGGACACCAGGGGGCAAGTGAATAAATTAATTAAAGTCCTCAGTGACAGCATGAGGACTAATTAATTGAAGAAATTCATTACTTAATATATCCATGGAACATCTACTGAACGCCCACGTTGTGCCAGGCTGTTGAACGGATATTTGGGACACAAAGTTGCGTGACTTCTGGCCCCTGCCCTCAGCTGAGGTCATCTCAGCTCAGAGGGGGCAGCTTGAGAGTCTGGAGGACTGGGGTCTATCGCTTCCTGGCCCGCTAGTTTGCTCTGCTTCTCCGAGCTTCATGCTCCTCATCTGTAATATGGGGATCACAATCCCTGTGCTGTCTTACAAACTCAAGAGGCTCAAACAGAGTCACAAATCTAAGTGCTTAGTAAACTGTAAAGTGCTACACCACTGAGGTAGGCTACTGCAAGCGGCCAAGCCCAGAGCCATTCTCCGCCCCCTTTCCCTCGCTATCATGACCCAATTTTGTTTGGGAAATCAACATGCTCAGCCCCAGGCAATAAATCATGATTTGGCTAAGGCAATCAAGCCTGTTTTTCTCTTTGGCAGATGCTCCATTTCCCAGCTTCTCTTGAACTAATGGTAATTGTGTGACCCAATGCTGGCCAATAGATGAAAAAGGAAGTTCACTGGCAGAGGAAGATTTTGGGCAGGTTGTAAGTGACAACACTCATCTCCTTCTCCTTGTCTTAAATGTGGTGGCCATCCTGGAACCATGAAGTGACAGGTATAAGGACCAATAATCACTTTGTAAGGATGGTGGAGTGGATCCAGTTTCCTTTCCCCTTTCCCAACTCTTGAGGCACCCATCCCACCCAAGGCCCCATCCTCTCTCTCCTGTGTGGTGGCTACGACCTCTAACCAGATGCTATCTGATGGTGAACTCTGAGGGTCAAGCTGCTAAGATGGAAAAGTTGGGGGAGACGCTCATCCTGCAAACAGGTAGTTATGGTCCTACGTGGAAAGTCTTTGGAGCAAACAAGAGGGAGGCCCCAGCCAGGTGGGAATAGCATAGAGGTCAGAAAAGGCTGGGGAAGGGGTTGGAACTACACCCCTTGTCTCCGTTTCACAGGTACAAATCTCATCTGCACAACTGTCCCAAAGACGGGGTCATGCTGTCTCCTCTCAGGGCCTCCATTGCTCTCAACTCAGCAAACACTAAATCATTGAAACAAACAGGTGGGTATCTACGAAATGAGGAAAGAGATATGCTGAATGTCCACCGAATGAGGCACATGTCTGGCCTCATTTCATTCTACCAAGAGCCCTTATTTTACAGATAGGGAAACTGGAAGTGCAGGAGGTGACCTGACTTGCCCAAGGTCACGTATTTGAGTCCATGCCAGGGCAAGTCAGGTCTTCCTCAGGGTCTAGGCCTATGCTGTCCAGCAGGGTGGCCGCTAGCCACATGTAGCCAGTTAGATTTAAATTTCAAGTTAAAAGTACACACCAGACACCAGTACAAATTAAAAGTCACACCAGACACGTTTCAAAAATACAAGAGCTGCCTGCGGCTCCAGTGCAGACCCAGGACATTTCCATCATGGCAGGAAGCACGATAGGACAGCATTGGTTCAGAAGCTTGGGATAATCAGAGAATAAGTCAGAGATCCCTGCCTGGAGAGCACAGGGCTGCACAGTGACCCAAGCATGGGGTCTGGAAGTAGACAGCCTGGATGTTTGGATTGAAGAAGGAGAAAGGAGGGGAGAGAACGTTCTCTGAGTGCCTATGATGCATTAGTCGCTGTACAGGGTGCTTATGTCTGCTAGATCATTTACCCCATGCCACCGCTTACACCATGCCATTTCGTAATCCTGTGTGACACATGGAGAAACTGAGGCTCAGGACTGCAGAAATACTTGCCTAAGATCACAGACCAGGAGACAGTGGAGCTCGGATACGGACTCAGATCGGACTCCAAACCTAGGCCCATCTGCCATGCCTCTCTCCTCCAGGTGCCAGGTTTGAAGACACTTCCTCCCCTCATTCTTTTCTGAAGGCAAGAGATGAATCTTTTCAGGAAGGAGAGCCAAATTCCAGTAGGGGTGCGGGGCGTTGCCCACATAGGCCCAGAGGGAGGCCCCCTCAGGGTAGCTCCGACTGTCTCCCCAGCCTGGGAGGCCAGGTCAAAGGGCAAACTCATTTTTTTCCTGGGCCTCCCTTCCTAGGCTGGGCTGTTGTTATCAGAGACCTCTGTAAATCAGGCCCCAGTCACCTCTGGAGACTCCAGACCATGGGGGACGAGCTCCTGCCGTAAGAAGATCAAGCTGTTCAGGCTCTCCCGGGGAGCTTTTGGAAGCTTCAAAGGCGGAGGCCTGATTTACGAGGCCGCCAGTGGCTCCATGCGTCCCGGATCAGTGGCCGCACCAGCTCCAAGCTGAGCATTAGTCTGGGGATGGGTCAAGAGATCTGAGGCCAGCCCCAGCTCAGGGCCGGGCCTGTTTCTTCTCCCGTGCATGATGGCTTGCAGTTAGCCACACCTGGTGGGAGCTGTGTCCATCTCCAAGCTCTGGATCAGCCTGGGCATTTTCCAGTCCTGCCTGACAGGAGATGAGGAGACAGGGTGAAGAAGCAGGGCCTGGCCACTCCTGGGAATGGGGTCCAGCTACAGTCAGGAAGCTCTGGCTACAGAAGCAGCCCTAGAGATGGCCTTCAGTCCCAATGGCGATCCTTCCAGGGAGCTAGGACTCTTCCCTCCTCATAGGAAGAAGTGCAAGTTCAGAGAGGTCAAGTGATGTGCCTGGGCGGTATGCAGCAGGCCAGGACTTGAACTCAGTTCTGCCACCCAAACCCCCGCTTCTAGTACTCTCTGCTTCTGCGTGCAGTCCCCCACACGTGGCAAGTCTTTCTTGACCATCACAGAACAAAACTCACAACTTATTTCTTTAATAGGAAGGATACATTCCTTTACATTCTCCCCAACTCTTTCATAAGCTTGAATGAGTGAGGAGAGGAGACTGTCTTGTCCATCCCTGGGAAGTCGGTGAAATGAAATGAGCTCCCTTGCCAGGGTGGACATCTGGGCCTGTGGCCTGCCAGGACTGCCATGGCCATGGTGATTTCTAGAGGTGTCTTCCAGCTTCAGGGCCCTATGGTGACTAGCCTGGTCCTCCTCACAGGAGGGGAGCAAACTCCCCACTGCTTATGAAGCCTTACGTCTCCAGTTACAAGCAACCGTAGTCCGGCTTGCCATTTACACACACCCACCAAGGAGGTGCCAGGACAGCCAGTTATCACAATTTCTTTCACTAATTTGGCAGAGTAAGTATTTTTATCTGACTTGCCGAAGCTCAGAGGGGTTAATGCCCACAGCTCATAAGTAGCGGAGCTAGGGTTCAGCTGTATTTGCCTCTAGCGCCCTCTGCCCCCCATTGCAGCATTTAGCCTCTAACAACGGGCCAGCCTCGGTTTACCCAGCGAGGGTCTAAGATGTGCCCTACGACTGCTGCCTCTGCTTCTTCGCCACATGGTGACTCACTCCAGGGTGACCACACACACGGTAGATGTTACAAGTGTGGGTTTCAGAGCCTGGGTCTGGATCCCCCACCACTGCTTCTTACCAGCTGTGTGACTTTCTACAAGTACCTTGACCTCTCTGAGTCTGTTTCCTCTTCTGCAAAATGGGGATCCTGCCTATCCACCTCGGGGACCTCCTGCGATGAGGATCATCCCCAGGAAGCACCCGGTACCACACCGGCTTGTGTTAAGCCATGGACAAACGTTCACTGTCATGACCACTCTGCTTCCTCTGATGGGCGGCAGGGGC
The DNA here is from genome assembly GCF_964656455.1 of Halichoerus grypus. NCBI lineage: Eukaryota > Metazoa > Chordata > Mammalia > Carnivora > Phocidae > Halichoerus > Halichoerus grypus. The sequence continues at coordinate 57,518,942 of NC_135722.1, forward strand.
CTGACACTGAGTCCACAGTCCCCGAAGGCCTGTTGCTTCACAGGGAGATGCATCCAGATGATGCAGTGCCAAAGTGTGGGGTAAAACTGCTGTTGTTACGGCGGGGAAATTTCCAGATGGAGCTCATCAACACAATCAGTCCAAGAGCCCAGGCCCCTGGGGAGTCCCCTCCACTCCCCCCACAGCTTGGGGCTCCCTTGCCTACAAGGCCCACCCGAACCAGGAAAGCGCCAACTCTCCCCTTCCCCTGGTGTGTTCAGACCTCCCCTGTGATCTGTTTTTTCAGGAGAGCAAAGCAGCTGTCTGGAAGGCACCCAGGGCAGCCATTCCCTGGGATATGCAACCTCCCTCCCCCAAGGCTGGGCTGCCAGAAGGGCAAACCCAGCCAAACATATGGATCCTCAGCCCAGTAAAGTCAACAGCTGGCCCACTGGCTGACGTCTCCTCTGTTCCTCAGAATATTCTGGCAATAAGAAGACATAGTCTCAGCAACTTATAGAAAATTTCCCAAGATATCCCAGTCTCTGAGGGAACACTTTGTTCTTTTCTCACACATTTAAATCCCTCTTCTTGGAAGAACAATTATTCCAAGAGGCACACGCACACACTTTTAATTTGTTCATGTGTATGATGAAATAAAATTTCAGTGATAAATTTAATAATAGTAATAACTAATACTTGTTTAGTATGTGCTAAGTGAAAAGTAACTATTTAATTTGTCATCTCGTATAGTCCTCCCCACAACACTTGAGATGGGGATCTATTATCCCCATTTTATAGATGAGGAAACAACAATGTGGGCTGCTCATCAGTGGAGCTGATCTGAAGGCGCCAGAGCCCAGGACCCCACTCCCTTCCCAGTGCCGCCTCCCCCAACTGTGCTGACGGGGTTAACCAGCTGGAGAGGTTTTCCTTCCTCGGGTATGTTGTCTTTTCTTTGGGTATGTAAGGTTGACAAAGAGAGGGTCCTTTTCACTGCTGGCGTCCATGACCCCGCGGGAGGTTCAGGGAGGAACCCACAGTTGTTCCCGCACTTTCTACATGAACCACCCACTGATTTTCCAGCGTAGCTCAGCCCCCTGCCAGGCACCCCCTCCCTGGGCCCAGAGCCCAGGAAACAAGCCTCAGAGTTCAGCTCGTTCCCTCCTAGCGCAGACGTTTGGAAACTAAAATTTCCCACATTTTCACCACACAAAAGCCAGGTTGTATTTTTGTCCTCTTCAAAATATGCCAAAGGAATTTTTTTCCTCCTGAACTTTCTCCAAAAATAAATAGAAAAAGTGAACACCATTTTGCCCTGTAAGCTGAGACGAGGAAAATCAACACTTGGGGTGGCATTTCTAAGACGTTACAGAAGAGGGAACGTGCGGATCTGTCTCAACACCATTTGGCAACCTTGGGGAGGCATTACACAGTATTTCTCACCCAACGCTTCCCCACCCCCAGCAGGCTCCCATGCACGTGTGTCTTCTTCTTTAAAACCGGATCTGAAACAGGTAAGAGGCCTTCGTAAATGAACATTGCCTGGCCCGCAAATCTGAGTTAACCACAACCAAATAAAACAATAAAAATACACAGAGAATTTAGTGAAACCAAGAAGACAGTGGCTCAAGATACAGTAAACTGGTAGCACAAAGGTGGGGCCCAAGGAGAGGAAGGGAAGCGCTGATCCTACAGCCCCTGCCAAGAACTGAGCGTAATTGTCAAGGTGCAGGGATTATTCTCAACTCACGGAATCGCCTGTCCTCCGGCCTGTCCGCCGTGCTGGTCTGGGCTGTCCAGACCCCTGGGTCCGCACCTTCAAAAGCCTCCACGCGCGTCTCCTGTGTCTCCCCCGCCCCACAGCCCGGCTCAGTGAGAATCATCTTTCACAAACACTGTTTGATCGCCTCTCTCCCGGCTTCCCTCGTCCTCCAAGCCAAACCCCTAGCTCTGCCCCCAGGACCCTTCTCCCGGCCCCTGGCTCCTGGCAGCCTCCTCCCCCACCTCACTCCTCATTCCCCAGGAATTTGCTTCAAGCAAGGCACCTGGCTGTGTGCTGTCCTCCACACAACACAGCCAGAGAATCTCCAGGTAGGAAGCCCAGCCTGGGCTCCCATCCATTTCCACCCACTCTTCTGGGGGTGGTGGTGGGGGGGCTTGCCCTACAGGCACGCTGGCAGAGAAGCATCTCAAACTTGTTCCTACCCTTCTAGGAACGAGGCGCTCACTCACTCCCATAAGGAAGAGGGGCAGAAAGAGGACTAGGCTAGCAGAGGAAAGTCTGCATTCACCCCGTCTCTCCCAGTTCCAGCTGGGCAAGTGATAGGCCCTCTCTGGGGCTCAGACCCTCCATCTGCAAAATGCAGCTAGCAAGTCCTACCTCATAGGCATTGAAAACATCATGAACATCACCCTCATTATCTCAAGACAATTTCAGTGTGAAAAGAACGTGGTGTTGTAGCTAGAAAGATCCAGACTCTAATCCTAGCTTCAGAACTTGGGGAGATGAGTAAACTTCTCTGAACCTCACTTTCCCCAGAGGTAATGTGGGGATAAAAACTCCCTCAAAGGGTGACTGTCCACACTGAATGAGATGATACCTATAAAAAGGCTTTATAAACTGTTTACTTGGTACAAATGTATGCATTTACTCTGCTGAGCTAAAACCTGCCTTCTGGTAATTCATCCCAGGCCTGCAGGTGCCTCAGACATCACACAGCACCATTCCAACCTTGCCATCCAAGTCTCTAGGCCTCCCCTGGTCGTGTCTGAGCAACCTCATCCCTCAGCCATTCCCAGGGTGGGTCAGGGGGTGTCTCTGGTTTGCTTCCGGCAGCACCTGGCTTCCCTTCCTGGTGGGGCTGCATTTGGGAGAGTGCTGCTGGGGTTTTCTGCATTGGGGATCTAGCCCCAGTGCCTTTGCACGAGCCCTTCTCTCCTTTACAAAGGCTCCCTGAAGTCTTTTTGCACAGCATCCCATCCCACAGGACATGCCCTTTGCCCTGTCATGCCTCATGCCATGAATTTAAGGTCTGTGGACACTTAGGTCATAGACTTGGTGGCCTCTCTACCTGTGTGACCCTGAACTGGTCATTCCCCCCCCCCCACTGGACCTTGCTCCCCTAGAAGGAAAATGAAGAGGTGGACGATATCATCATTGGACCTATTCAATGGAACTATTACATACAGATTTTTACCAGTTGAATTTGACTTTAAATTCTCCTCTACTTTCCCCTTGAACTTTTCAGCAGAGCTCTTCAGGGATTTAGAAAGAACCTGGACTAGAGCCCGTCAGAGCTGACAGCCTGTGCATCTATGTGCTCTTTAAGATTGGGGCTGGGCCCTCAGAGACCTTTTTTAATCCTGATGTTAAGCCCCAACTGGCAATGACCACTGTTGTTTCCAACATACCTGACAGAAAACACGGACAGGCCTGCTGCCATGACTTAGTTCTTGTCACTCTGCATCCTTTATCTGCCTAATGAACACCTATATATAACCCTCACGGGCATCCACACAGGTTTTAATGATTGCAGAGCACTCTGGTTTTCATGCATCTGTGCAGCCATTTGTTGCCCCCAATCTGGGGAGAGCATCTCAGAGCATTTTAGTCGCAGTAAAGGGCCACCTGGTCGAACGCTTTCATCCCAGGGCTGACATTCGTCTCTCCAACAATCTACTTGGTACTCAGGTGGAGCTGGTGGAGCAGGGACACTGTCCCTTATATCCCTTCTGAGCACCTGTTTCCTTGTCTGTGGGGGATGGGGGCTTCTGTGAGCGCCGGATGACATAACAAATATAACGGAACAGCATCTTGCACACAGTCAGCAGTCATTTTGCACTTTTCACAACTTTGTCCGAAAAACGGCATCACCCTTCAGCTCCCTGCCCCCTCCTACCCATCAGTGACATCTGGTGGCAGACCAGGGTAACTACAGGTGTGAGTACCCAAAGCTCCAGACGCTTTCCGAGCCCAGCCCACCTCATCTCAGGGATCACGGTGATTACAAGCATCGTCAGCCAGGATCTGCCTCAGCTTTTCCGCACACCTCCATGTTTACCATCTAACTTTATCCCAGCCCTAACCTTTAAAGGAGAGTAGGTTAGTAACAGTAAGGAAGGGAGGATCAAGAGCCAGTGGTGGAGCATGGACAAGACCTGCCCTAGACAGTAAATTCCTTGAGATCAGGGAATTTCCCACCATATCCCCCGTACCTGTGACACTGCTGGGAACCCGGTAAGTGCTCAGGAAATATGTGTAAAACAAATGACAATTTTAGGAAACCTGAGATTATGCAAGTCCCTTTCCAGTTCAGAAGTCCATGTAGTAAAAGGGCTTGCCCTAGGGGACACAGTGACAAGCTGTTCCAGGAAGGAGTTTAACAGGACACACTTCCCATTTCCTCCCAAGGTGTGCGGATGAGTTCCCAACTTCCCATTCTCCTTAACTGGAAAAGGAGTCTGCCTGGGTCCTCCGTCTCTTCTCCAGGCCCTTCCTCACTCCTCAGAAAAGGTCACACCAGCTAGATGTAGGGCCAGGAGCAAGGGCGGAAGCACAAGAGGCATGCAGCCTGTGGCCGGGGAGAATATTTTGCTGAGAAAGGGTGGAAAAGTGGTCCAGGACTACGTTGTGAACTGAATGTTCATGCCCCTCAAAATTCATATGTTGCAACCTAATTCCCAAGGTGGTGTTACTAGTAGGTGGGGCCTTTGGGAGGTGATTAGGTCATGAGGGTGGGGCCTTCATGAAGGGGAATTGTGCCCTTATAAAAAAGACCCCACAGAGCTCCCTCACTCCTTCTGCCATGTGAGGTCACAGGGAAAAAAACAGTGGGCTCTCACCAAGTACTGGATCTGCCAGAAGGCCTTGATCATGGACCTCCAGCTTCTAGAACTGCGAGAAATAAATGTCTGTTGTTTATTAGCCGTGCAGTTCATGGTATTTTGTTATAGGTGGCCATGCTGACCAAGACAAAGAAAAGCAAGAGACTAACTACAGAACAGTGACCTGACATTAAGGGGTGGGGCTGGGGGTGGCGCCCCGCAGGGCTTTGAAGGTAGTATCATGTTTGGTTTCTGAAGCTAGCCGATAGGGACATGGGAGTTGATCATTATTCTTTAAACTGTACACATTTGTTATAAATACTTTTCACTATGAAATAATATAATTATGAAAAAATTTCATAATAAATATTTATAAAAAGACATAGAAACTGATGTCTGTAAATGCAGGGAAGGGGACACAGAAAAGGCAGATTTCAAGAAGTTTTGCTATGGATTTGGTGTCTCTTGCAACATCTGAGAAATGGAAATGGAAGTCTCGAGTTATTCTGAAATTATTTCTGTTGATTAGACTGTGTCTTGACCTCGGCACACCCCAGGGCTGGCACACAGGGTCATGGCTTTATTGGCCCTACAATGCAGACTTGACTTTGAAACCCACTGACAAGGCTGAGTGGTTCTTGATCAATGGAAGCAGAATTCAAGAAACAGCTGCATCCCATAGGGCTGAGTAATCCCGAGCAGGTGCCTTCACTTCTCTGGGCTCCTTGTGTTACATAGATCAACTATACTCTTCGCCTCACCTCCCTTCCAGGGCTGGTGTGAGGATTAAATGAGAACATGCAAATGAAGGTACTTTGTAAAGCAGAAAACACAGTGTAACTATAGGATGACTATTACCATAACTACTCCTGGCAGAAATGTACTCTAAAAATGACATAAAGTGCCCCCCAAATGTAAGGCATTTGTATTATGACTGGGCATAACTTTCCGCCAAGGTTTTCTGGAACAGAGTCAAGTTCTCATACTACTCCAGCCAAAACAGGTGGAAAGCACAATTAGCATCTGACTTCTGGATCCACAAGATTTCTGATGAGAGGCCGCAGAGCGCCATGCCTACTAACCGACTCCAGCCCAGACGGCGTGTGTTCATATCCCAACACCACCGCTGACTTGTGGGACCAAGTATGCCCTTGGGCAAGTTACTTCTCTAAGACCCAGTCAGTACTCCCATGTGTCAAATGGGGACAATAACAGCCACCATGAGGATTAAATGAGTTCATATGTAAAGTGCTTGAAACAGTGCTGAGTGTGGAGTAAGCTCAACATCAGCACAGTTTAGCTTCCACGTCCTTTGGGGAAAACTGAACAGAAAGAAATAGGCAACAACTGCAGTCATCAATCTGAAAGCTGGGTTAGACACTTGGAAGGACTTTCTGGCAAAGTTGCATAGTGCTCATCACGGAATTTGGAGGATCTCCAGTTAGCGCCTTCTTGGCCAACTGCAAGCTGGTGAGATGGAGACATTTTCAGCAAGCTGAGGCTCCAACACTCTTCAGAAATACAAGCAATATGGCGCCTGGGTGGCTCAGTTGTTAAGCGTCTGCCTTCGGCTCAGGTCGTGATCCCAGGGTCCTGGGATCGAGCCCTGCATCGGGCTCCCTGCTCCGCGGGAAGCCTGCTTCTCCCTCTCCCACTCCCCCTGCTTGTGTTCCCTCTCTCGCTGTGTCTCTCTCTGTCAAATAAATAAATAAAATCTTAAAAAAAAAAAACAATACAAGCTAGAACCCTGCATCCAGTAGAAGCCAGAGCTGAGCTAGGTAAAGGCTTGGAAAATGCTGACAATTGACCTACAGCCTTGTCCCCTCAGTGGACCTGTATATGACTCCGTGGGGTGTCACGAGGGTTCAAGGAACAACACATGTGAAGCATTTAGATGGGGCCAGGCAGACAGAAAGCACTGTGGTTATTGCTACTTCTTTTGTCTGTCCATCTGTCCATCTACCCATCCTCAAGGGATCGTTCTACAGCAGTACTGTCCGTAAGAACTCTCTGTCTTCATACACATGTTCTGTATCCGCACTGTCCCTATGTCCAACTAGCCGAGCACTGCAAATGTGACCAGTGTGACTGAGGACCTGAGGCTTTAACTTTTCTTTTCAGGTGTTCTCATGGCTTTTAAAAGAGCTATGCAATTTTAATGAGTTTAAATAGCCACCTGTGACTGGCTACCATATTGGAAAGCACAGGATGGAGCCCTGTCACTTCTTGGCTTAAAATCTTTCCAGGTCTTCAATCCCTTTGACATACTTCCAAGGCCCAGCTCCATGTCCAGATGAGGGGTGCTCTCTGTGCACACCCTGCCCTATAACCACTGTTCCACACCATTCCCTGCACACACTGGCTTGTGCCTTTATCTGCTCTGAGTGCTCTTTCTGCCTTGTCTGCATGAGAATATCTTCCAGAAGCTCTTTCCCACCCAAGCACAGGTCAAGGGTACCACCTCTGGCTTCCCCAGCCTCCAGGGCTTCTCCTCACGCTGACATTGACCCAGCAGGGTTGTACTTGGCTGGTTATAGGCCCATCTCCCTTTCTGGTTGCTCCCTGAGGACTAACCAGGGCCCCTGTTGTAGGCATTTCTGTACCCTGGTCCCCTGCATAAGGCTTGGCTACGGCTGATGCTCTGGGTGCACAGAGATCCAGCAGAACACGGTCCATCCTCACGGTCCCACAATGCTCCCCCTCCCCCGTCAGGAGGATGTACTGAATTCCACCAAGGGCCTGCCACTTCCCAAGGCTGGTCCTTTTTGTATTTTTCCCATGTGTCACTGTGATTCATCAGCCCCAAGACGCCGGCACTTGCAAGAATCAGCATCAATTCCGTAACAGCCTCTTTGAGAAAAGAAAACAAAGCACAATGTGTAAATGACACATTGATTGTAATGACACTTTCTGCTTTCAGAAATGTCAAAATGTAAAGAAAAAAAAATTGCCTCCAGAGAGGCGAGGCAAACCATGAGCTGGCCTTTCGGGAGACACCCCTCTGGAGAATCAGTCACAGGTGGCAGCTGGAGGGCACTTTCGACAGCTTCTCACTCTCTTATCCCACCTGCTCTCTGACTGGGTCCCCAGGACAGGAGAATTCACCTGTGTCCTGTGAGTTTCTGAGTGGATCAAACAGATATTTGAATACAGTTTTTTATCTGATTATAGAAATAAGACATGGTTATTGTACAAAATTCTCTTTTGTTGCAAGGCCTTTGCGTTGGCTGTTCCTTCTTCCTAGAGCACCCATATCCCAGATTTCATCTGCTGTCTCTCTCTTATTTGTCGGGTCTCATTTAAATGCCCCCCCCGAGGGCCTCCCCCCCGCCAGACCATCAGAAGTTGGTCTTCCCTCCCTGCATCAGTGTCTCTCAAATTCACAATCTCGTTTTTCTCCCCAGCACCTGTCAGCATTTGGAATTAATTGTGTATTTTGCATTCTTTGTCTCTTCCCAACAAGATGGGAAGCTTCTCAAAAGCAAGGATTTTGCATAGTAGGTGCTCAAGAAATTTTTGCGAGTAACAGAAAATACAGAAAAGCATAAAGCACGTATAAAGCCCACTCCGCCCCCAGGCTTCCCCATGACTCAGTATCACAACCAGCATCCATGCACAACGACACTCCCAGGCCCTTTCTGCACCTGTTTCTGCTCACACACGGTCATTTCTTCTTTTTTCTGAAGATGCAACCTCTTTATTTATATTACTTTGTAATCTGCTTTTTTCCCCTCCACTTACTGTATCACAAACATCTTCCACAACCGTCTACGTAGCTGGCTATCACGGTTTTTCAAGAGGGCCTACCATTTCCTGGCATGGAGTAGCCCTATTTGCTTCACCAGCCCCTACGGGTGGCACTGAGGGCGTTCCAGTCCTCCCGTTACGACACACAGTGCTGCAAAGGAGCATCGCTGTGCAAATACCTCTGCAAGAGAGTCTACTTAGGTCCATTAAAGTGTCATTACTGGGTCAGAGGGTATGTACATTTTATAGGACTTTGGGTAAACAGTCAGAATGGGACACTTTTCAGGTGAAGAATCCTGCCGTGAACGAGAAGGTTGCAAGGTTCACAGGGAATTGAGAAGAAGAAAGGAAACCGGCTCATGTCCATCACTTGGGCAACTACTACTATCTAATTTGGAGAGATTTCTAATGTCCCCTAGGGACCCAGCACTCAGGGCCCAGCAGCCCTGCGAAGGTGTAAGTCCTTCCTGAATAGCCTCGTGGAGCTCTTGACTCAGCCAGTGTAGGCTTGATTGTCCCAGGCTTATGCCAGACATTCTTTTTGAAAAAATGAACTGTCTTGAAAGGTTGAACTGTCTTGAAATGTTATATCTTGAAACCTATATACACGTGCACATGCTAGTAAAGTGCAGTTTATAATTATATCCTATGATCATCCTTGACTGAACCCACAGGTGTGAGCTACCAACTAACCCCAATTTCAGTTCAAAAGGGTGAAATCACTATTTTCTACCCCTTAACCTATTTAACAGCTGCTGTAAAAGCGACGACTATTGTTTGGCTCCATCTGGAACTCCATTTGTGTCACTGCTTCCTTGCAATTTGTGTCACCTGTGTCTCTAAAAGAATCCAGTCTGACGGTGGGTACAACCCTCCCATCTGGAAACCCGGGAACAAAGGATGTGTGAAAACACAGACTTCACCGGCCTCTAGGATTCACGCCATTAGAATCCAATTCTCCCTGCCCCTCCCGGCCCTGGATTCAACTGCCTTCAGTGGTGCTGATCCTTCACACGTAAAGAGCACAGTGCTGGCTATGATCCACACCCCATCCTTTCTTGCACCTGATCCTCACAAGAGCCTTGGGAGGTTGGCCTAGAGGGGTTATTGCAATAATCCTTATTTTACAAATGGGTCAAGGAGGCTCAGGGCAGGGAAGGACATGTTTATACAGCAAACAGGAGGAAGTTACTATGTGGAAGTTACTCCCACATAGAGATGGATGACTCCCATCCCCATGTTATAGATGAGGAAGCTGAGGCAATGAGTGGTTCATGAATTTTCTCAGGGCCCTAGAAGCACTAAGTTGGCAGCACTGGGATTTGAACTCAAGCACTCTGGCCCCAGAATCTCTCTCATAACCACCATGCCATGCTACCTCAGAACAATGAATTGCTTTTTACTATGTACACAAGAGTGTAGCTATATGTTACTTGAGATAGTAACGCTAATTGTAATCATAATAGTAATAATGTGAAAAATACAAGTAGACCACTCCCTCTGTGATGCTTCTGGAAAACTTAAGAGTGCCCACCCATGTTTCAAAGCTAGCCCTTCTCCTTATCCATTTCCCCATCCCCTCTCCACCCCTCATGCTCCCTCCACCTGGAACACTTTTCCTCTCTTGTCTGACTGCAAGCTTTGTCCTTCAGCATGCAGCTTCAATGTCGTTAGCTCTGGGACCCCTTCTCAGATGATGTCTCCTGTCACAGTTGGTCAACGTTCCCTGGGTCAATGTTAATGGCAGGCTTTGACATTGTATCCCATAGGGAGGACGAAAAAGAAGATGACGATTTTGCTGGAGGAATCCTCTCTTAACCAGTGAGGCCCAGGACTAAGATCAGCCATTAATTACTTCACTGAGGCAATGGATGTGTCTATTTAATGTCTCCAGTGCCACAGACATTTATGGAATGCTTTCTTGGTGCCTGTTACTACACTTAGTAAGTGTCACCCCTATCTGAGCAGGGAGGACCCCGGCTTGGGGAAGTCAGGTAATTTGTCCAAGGTCACACAACCAACTGAATGGTAAAGCTGGGGCCTGCAACCAGGTTCTCAAATCCCTTCTCCCAGGGAAAGTGCTTCTTGTAACTGTCATAGTAAAAATGATTTCAGCAGGAATTAGTAGTAGGTCCGGGGTGGGGAGGGGAGAAGGTTTGATGAAGAACAGGATATTTACATAGCCTTGAAGTATAGGGAGCTATAAAATTCTTATTTATTACAAAGGAAAACCTGGCAACAGAGGAACTAGAAACCATCTGTGATGGTTAGTTTTCTGTGTTCCTGGCGAGGCTGTGGCAGCCAGTGATTCAATCAAACATTCTGGCTGATGCTGTGCCAGTGTTTTGTAGATACAGTTAACATCTAGAACCATTTGACCTTCAGTAAATAAGGAGATTATCCTCAGCCATGTGGGTGGGCCGCATCCAATCAGTTGAAAGACTCCAGAACAACAACCGAGGTTTCTCAGAGAAAGAAATTCTCCCTTGGACCTCAGGACGGAAGCATCACTTCCTGCCTGAACTTCCCGGCTGCTGACCTGCCCTACAGTTGTGTGAGCCAAAGCCTTAAATTAGATCTCTCATTCTCTCTCTCTCCATCTATATCTATATCTATATCTATATCTATATATGTATATATATGCACACACACACGTATATATAAAGCATGTATATGTAAACGTCTTCACATACAGATCTGTGATTCATTACATAGTGCGTGTATGTGTGTAAATGTATATACATAGAGAACTGATATGCCATCTTAACCAAGTGGTCAAAACAACATCACCAGTAAGGGGCAAAAGGGCATCCTGTGCCTCCAAATGTTATACCCCTAGAGGGACACATCATTTAGGTGGTATCACTTTTGTCATTGGAAACAGTGAAAATCAAACAATAACAAAGGTCTCTCTCTTCTCAGGTGCTCCCGAGCTGACAGTGACACTGGCCACCAGCCCGGGGGACCATCATGCACCTGGCCCAGAAATGGGCTCACACTCGGTGAATGTGTTCAGATGAGGGTCTGCTCTCTGTCTGTCCTCCCTTCTCTCCGCCCCCTTCCCCCCAGACTGGAAAACACTCATAGTTGGTAAGTTCCTCTCTACCACCCGGCAGGCCCAGCATAACTCTGTCGCCTCCATTTTAGGGTGCCAGGAGAGCAGTGACTCACTTTGCACACATCTGTGGGTTCCTGTCAGAGCTGGTTATCTGTCTAAGGAGGGATGTTAACATTTATGGCAGCGAGCAGGGACGTGTGACAGTTCAAGAAAGCAAGGTGCCAGCTACCTTTCGGAGCTGCAGTGGTTTTTATGAAAGCGGAATATTGCCCACTTAGTATTTATTTCACTTTTTATTTTTAAAATGTGATTAATATAGCTCACCAATAAATTTGGCCAGGCACACGTATTTATGAAGCATTCTTGGCAGGGCCCTAATTGCTGTGAGGACAGAGGCAGCCGGCAAAGTGAGCTTCTTCCAGCCTGAATGTGAACCAGCCTCATTTTATGGGCTCCTGAGGTAGCGGTTCTCGTCACGAGTGCCTGGGGGATCATCACAGGAGGCTTCTAGCAAGGAAGCGAGGGTAGAGAAGACGGACAGAGCCCAAGAGGCTGGCTGTGCTGGGCCGTGGAGAGAGCCCAGGCAGGGAGGCTGGGGTTCCGCGCCCAGCCCGGCCACACGAGCCCGGTGGCTGGGCAACCCCTCGACCCCTCTATTTACCCACATTGAAAGGTGACAAAGGGTCGCTGCGAGGGTGTAATGAGTACACATTTGGACAGGGCCATACAGTGCCTTACAAATAATAGGCACTCGGATATGTGAAGTTTCATGTGTTCAAGACGATGGCCTGTGGAGGAAAGCTTGGTTTTGAAACCTAGCTGTCACTTACTAGCAACTCTGGGCAATTACTGAATTTCCCTGTGCCTCGGTTCCCTCAGCCACAAAATGGGCAAAACGACAGGGCTGCAGAAGGGATTAAAGGAGACAATCCACACCTGGCGCTCTGCTGGTATTCAAAAGAGCTGCTATTATTGTTATTATTACTGTTGTTGTTCTTTCTTCCCTTGTCTTCCGCCTGCCTCCTTCAGTGGTCTGGCCCGGAAGACATTTCCTGCTGGTGAATTCCTACTTCCCCTTTGAAGCCTAGTTTAAATATCACCTCTTCGGTGAAGTCCTCTGTGATCCCTTCAGTAGAAATAGTAACATCCCCGCTGTGTGCGGCCGAGACACTTTGTACATCCATCTCCATGGTGGTGATGCCCACAGCCTGATGCGCCCCCCCACCCCCCCGCTTTACAGGAGGGGCCCACCTTCAGGGGAGGACCAGGTTTCTCCCTTGCTGCCCAAGCCTTGCCAACTCACGGCATACAGAGAAGAGGATAATTTTGGTCTGGCAGCCCCACCCTAACTACGCTGTGGCAGACGGATCTACAGCTGCACCCCCCCGTGACTCATTTCCAGCACACTGGACACCCTAGGTGGGTGAGTTCTGGCCTGCTGCCTAGAGGTGTGGCCCAGCACTCAGGGGGTGCTGGGGGACTGTGTGCTGCTGAAAGAAGGGTCATGGGGATTGTCTTAGCGGCTGCTACCTCTCCCTGTGAACAGTTTGAGCAGGACCAGGTGACAGTGCTGGATTAGGAGAGGAAAGAACTATCTGTTGGGGGCTCCTGGATCCACAAGGTGAAGCAGAGACCAGAGACCCTGTCAGGCCTATGGGGATGTGCATTTCAGGTGAGTTCCAAAGCTCAGGCCAAAGAAGAGGTTGTCCTGCTCCATAGGCTCCTCATGCCGCAGGATGGGTGGGCTGTGTTGACTTCAGAGGGGTGACAGTGAGATCTGGGACAGAGTATCTGAGACAAGCCCTAGGTCAGCAAAGCACCAGACCCTGCTTTCCCAGGCTATTAAGCCATGGCCATGTTCCTGGGATCTCCCTTCTTCTTTCAGGGCTAACTCATTCACCAAAAGGATGCCTCCTCAGTGTGCCAGGACCTGTGTTCTGCTGATGGGACACAGAGATGGATTAGACTGCGGGCCCACCCTCAGGAGCCCACTCTCTTGTGGGGAAACTGCCAGGAAAACCCAAATACAATATGCTGCAATGCATGTCACAGATGCCATATCCACAGAGGACACGGGTCCTATAGAGAAAGGAGGGGTGGGGGTAGTAGGGTGTCAAGGAAGGCCTCAGAGAGGACACAGAAAGCACTGCCACAGTGGGGCTTTGAAGGAATTTGCTAGATGGAATCAGTGAGAGAAAAGCACTCCAGGCAGAGGGATCGCACAATGATACGGAGTTACGGAAACCACTGTCTGTGTGGGGGACTCGAAGTACATGGTGGAGGGGGCGAGGCGTGAGCAGAGAGGGGCAGGGCGGGATGAGCCACAGAAGGAAGCCACAACCTGCCCCAGCCCCTGCGTGGGCTGCAGAGGAGGTGCCCTCCTGCCCAACCAGGAACCCGTGCTGCCGTGAGCAGTAACGTCTTCGAATACGTACAGAGGACACGTTCACTCGTGTGTATACCAATGTCTGCCGATTTGTATATGCTCGTGTATACATAATAGGAACAATTAAATTCTAGAATATGGGTGCTTGAGCTCAGATACAAGGAAATTCTTAGAGACTCAGGTAGAGTTCGGTATGGTGGGGATTTTGGTATGGGGGAGAGTATGGTGGGGGGGTGCACAGGGAGTGCTGTGAATTGAGAAAAAGAAGCCTGCTTTCAGGCTCTGTTCTAGGGATACTGCATATCCTCGGGCAGGTTGTTCACTGCCCAAAGACATACAGCTGACGGGGGTGATTCAGGGCTGGACTCCTGTGTTCCCTTGCGGACGGGAGGTGCCCCATTTCCTAATTCACACAAAGGGGCTGCCTGGGCATTGCTCGGTCAGACCAGCTGCAGTGAAGCAGAGATTCTTTTAAATGGAAGAACTGGCTCAGATGACTTCCCAAGTTCCTTCCAGCACTAATATTATACACACACACACACACACACACACACACACACACACACACACACACAGGTAAGCTGACTTGGTTTCCTTGTTGGTCAAGGAGGGTCATTCCTACAGCATCATCTTTTGGTTTCGTCAGGCTGGACTCCCCTCCTCTCTGCTTTCCTCTTCCTTCCAGGCAGGGCCCCTGCCTCCCCCAGCAAACTTGCTGGCCACTCCTCCCCCTCTCTCCACTCCGCACTCCCAGGTCACTTACTCTTTCTCTGTCCTCTGAGCACCACATGGCCCTCCCTGATTCAGAGGAAGGTAGAGGTCAGATCTCACTTCCATCAAGCACCAACTTGCCCTAAGGAAGAAGAGACACTCAAGAGGGAATTCTTAAACCCTCGCTGGTCTTAGCAATTTTCAAGCCTCTATTCAGAGTGAATGACCCTTTCAGAGGGGAGTGTCCGCTGACTGCAAAAGCAAATGAAACCACTTAATGGCTGTGCAAAAGGGAAGATGAACATCTACTTTGTTTTATTGTTGCTGTGAGTGAGAAAGCAGCCAGCCTTGGGGGGGCAGAGTTGGCTGGGGGTCAGGGAGATAACTGGATGTCTTTCAGGACAGGGAGGAGGAGGGAGGAGGAAGAGAAGAGAGAGGGCTGTCTTGGAGCTGATCCAAGACCCAGGCAGGCAAAGCTTGGAGAAGAAAATTCATGCCCGTCATACCCTGATTATCTGAACTTCGGGGGATTCTGTCTGAGTTACTCCCCCACCTATGGGACTGGTGGTGTGAGTGTGGGTGGGGGAGGGGGGAATTCAGATTTCATGAAATCCACTTTAATCACCTTCTGCAATCCGCAACACTCTGTAATTACAAGGCTCTTATGCTCAAGTACAAAAAAACTCACCGAGAAAGCAACATTAAGCTTGGGAGCGGAAACATGAAAATTCATGAAATGCACAATTAAGGATCCAACGACAATGTTAACTCTCCCCTTTGCAGGCGCAGGCACTGCAGATTATCAACAAATGGGCAAATCTAAACCCCAAGGCATCTGCCACCGATATTAGGAAACCTCACCCCGCTGTAACTGCTCTCTCCATGGATTTCCATTTGCTATTGCCCAAGGTTGTCCTGGGGCCCAGCTTAGGGAGTAGGAGCCCTGGGGGAGGGAGGAAGGGCAGGTCTGCCTTAGAGGGGAGAAGCCAAAGAGTTGTGTTTGAGAAATGACCCAATGCTGGCTGTCACCTGCAGAATCTATAAAAGGCATGGCCAGACCTTCACGTCTCGCACTAATCAAGGGAATTCAAGAGGAGTAGAGATTGTGGTCACCTTCCATCAGGGTGGCTTCAGCTCTCATCCCTTTTCTACTCTTACCCTTAAACCCTTAATCCAGGGCCTTCCTGGTTTTCTCTTCCAGGACCCCAACTCTACCTCTATCTCAATCCTTGCTGCCAACCCCGTGCCCCTAGTCCACTCTGTAAACTGGCTTCAGGCCAATCTCCCTAAGCATCCATTTAAGAAGTACCCCCTGTTCCTGCCTCTTACAATGTCATGTGAATAAAGCAGGACAAAATTACAGCTGAAGTATGATCTTCACTATGTTACATCAGAAAAAAAATAGATAAGGAAATTAACCAAATGTTCACTGGTTCTTTTTGGATTTGGTGCCTGTAGGGTGGGAGATAGGAGAAAAAAGAGATTAGTAGGGCTTTATACCTTTTTTACTGGTGCAAATTTTCACAGTGAGTGTAAGTTTACAATCAGGAAAAAAATGAGATAAACTTTAAATGTCACCTCTGTTCAAAATCCTTCTGTAGTTCCTTTTTCTACATGACAAAATAGAAACTCTGAGCCTGGTATTTACAACCTGCTAAGATCCGCTCCTCACTGTATGAAGGTGTGACCTGTGTCATCACACAGGGTCCTGCCCTCAGAAGGGCTCAAGCTTGGTTAAATGTTATGCTCTGGCTATCTTCAAATTCTTAATAACTTTTGAACAGGGATCCACATTTTTTATTTCACACTGTACCCCACAAATTATACAACTGAAACTGTGCTTCAGAATGTCTTCATCAGGAGACATCATAGTCCAATTATTCAGAATAGAACAATGCAGGGCGCCTGGGTGGCTCAGTTGGTTAAGCGACTGCCTTCGGCTCAGGTCATGATCCTGGAGTCCCTGGATCGAGTCCCGCATCGGGCTCCCTGCTCAGCGGGGAGTCTGCTTCTCCCTCTGACCCTCCCCCCTCTCATGTGCTCGCTCTCTCTCATTCTCTCTCTCTCAAATAAATAAATAAAATCTTTAAAAAAAAAAAAAAGAATAGAACAATGCAGACAGCCTTTGGACTGCTGTATGGGGTGAGGGTCTCCAGGCCGTGGCCGAGATGGTTAGGAAACTACACCATGGGAATGGGGGATGTTCAGCCTGGGGATGGTAAGAGTCAGGGAGGGGAGACTTAACAAATATTTGCTGAGCACCTTGAGTATTCTTCTAGGTGCTAGGAGCACAGTCATGAACAAAGCAGGCCAAGTCCCTACTCCCTCCAATTGCAATGCTAGCCAGCGGAGACCTGCAATAAACAAATCACCACCTATCTATTGTTGGGTAGTGCTATGCAGAGAAATGAATCAGAATGAGGGAGACAGAGGAGGGAGGGGGGGCACTATTTGGTTTAGGACCTGGAAGGAAGTCAATAAGCCCTTGGATGATGGAAATGTGGGAAATGTAGAACATACACACAGACAATTACAATACACTGTGGGGTTTGCCATAGAGAAACTCAGAGGGAGCATAAATGAGGAGCAACCTGCTTAGCCAGGGGTGGGCCAGGGAAGGGGCTGTTATCTTGATCTTTTTTCTCCAACCCTAAACTAGCAGAAAGCACACTGTATTGACTATACCTTCACAACTTCCCTTCTGTTCCCACTACCATGGACTGGCTTGGGTCTTCACTTGCCCTGAATCACTGTAATAAACTCAACCTGGTCTTTTCTTCTCATGCCACACTCTCTCCTGGATGATTACTTCTACTCTTGGGCCCGCAGCCTGAGTCTGATTCTTTAGCCCTGACCTCTTTCTTAAACTCCAGATCTCAATATCCAACTGCCCTTGTCCTTGAGGATTCCCAGTGTCTGCAAGAGGGTGCAGCGTTCCAACTTTCCAGCTGACCTCACATGGCTCACATGTTCCTATCTGGGCATTCTAAGGTGCTTGCCCAGACCACCAGAACCTTGTGAGCCAGGTGATGAAACTGAGGCACAGAAGCCGAATATGGGGTTTTTCTCCACCTTGGGGTTAAGATATTAGCTTGGCTTTTCCAGAAACTCAAATTCATCAGTGTTCTAGTGCAAACGGTGCCTGAAGATACTTGGAAAGTTCACATGAGACTGAAATACAAAGCAGAAAGTCAATATATTAATTGATAATTGAAAAAAACCCCAAAAAAACAAAAAACACCTGTCCACACTAATCTGACCAGGATTTTCTACACAAAAAGCCAAATTAGCCTTAGAAGGTAGCTGGGTGAACATGGTAAATTACAAATGACACTCCTCACTTGTGTGACATTCAGGGACAAGAGCTTAACATTCATTATATATAAATCCTTAATTATTATGCCGACTGCACAAATGAAGACATGGAGATTCAGGCTAAGGAGCGTGTCCTAGCTCACACGGCTAGTAAGCAGTAAACTGGGATTCAAACTTAGTACCAAAGCCTGTTTGTTTAACCACCAATAAATACCAAATAGATGGTATTGCTATAGAGCAAAGAGTGATAAGCTTTTGTCTAAGTCAAGTTGATGTTTAACATAATACCTGTGACAGTGTTCTGATATGGTTTTATAGCCACACAGATGGGAGAGATTATTCTAGACAATTCTCTCCCCAGATGAATCTTTATAATCAGGGTTTTATGTTAAATGCACTACTTGAGGGTTGCTTTTCAAAGGACTTCTGTAAAGAAAGTAAACGACTTTGTTTCTGAAAATGAATAATCATCCCTGATTTACCTCCTATATAGTAAATCTGCTGGAGCCAAAAATACATCGTCTGGGGCCAGATAGACCTCAGGTTCCAATTCCAGATCAACATCAGCCATGTTGCCTTGGACACATGAGTCACCTGCACTCAGTTTCCCTTATTTGTAAAACAGTGATGATAATAATATACACTTCACAGGGCTTTTTAGGGGAAAATAGAGAAAATTTGTGTAAAATGCTTAGCTTGGATCTGCATATAAGTACAATTTTTATTGATTTTTTTCAGTTTTATCAAGAAATAATTGATATATGTCACTGTAAAAGTTTAAGGAGTATAGCATGATGGTTTGATTTATTCATATTGTGACATGATTACCACAGTAGGTTCAGCTAACATCCATCTTCTCATATAGATATGATAAAATGAAAAAAGAAAAGAAAAATGGGAAAAAAATTCTACTTGTGATGAGAACTCTCAGGACCTACTCTCCTTTTTTTATTACTTTATTTTTTTAAAGATTTTATTTATTCATCTGAGAGACAGCATGAACAGGGGGGAGGGGCAGAGGAGAAGCAGACTCCCCGCTGAGCAGTGAGCCCGACACCAGGCTGGATCCCAGGATCCTAAGATCATGACCCTAGCTGAAAACGGACACTTAACCAACTGAGCCACCCAGGTGACCCAGGACCTACCCTCTTAACAACTTCCCTAGGTATCACAGAACAGTGTTAGCTCTAGTCATCACATTATTCATTTCATCCTTAGGGCTTATTTTTTTAAAAAAGATTTATTTATTTGAGAAAGAGAGAGACAGAAAGAGGGAACACACATGAGAGGGGGCAGGGGCAGAGGGAGAGAATCTTCAAGCAGACTCCCTGCCAGATGTGAAGCCCATCATGGGGCTTGATCTCACAACCCATGAGATCATGACTTGAACCAAAACCAAGAGTCAGATGCTCAACCTACTGAGCCACCCAGGCGTCCCCTTAGTGCTTATTTTTATAACTGGAAGTCCACACCTTTTGACCACTTTACTCCAATTCTCATTGCCCTCACCCTCCACCTCTGGTAACCAAAATCTGGCTGGTCTCTTTTTCTATGAGTTTGGTTGTTTTTCTGGTTTGGGATTTTTTGGTCTGTTTGTTTGTTTTTTAGATTCCACCTATAAGTAAGATCATACAGGATTTGTCTTTGTCTTTGACTTATTTATCACAGTGGCTTCAAAGTCCATCCATATTGTCACAAATGATAGGATTTCCTTGGTTTTTTTTGGCTGAATAATACTCCATTGTGTGTGCATATGTGTGTGTTTGTGTGTGTGTGTGTGTACACATACATATATATATACATATGTATACACTAACACAATGTATGTATACATCCCACACAAACATATGCCAGCATTTGTTAAATGCTAGTCTTTTTGATGGTGGCCATTCTAGGTGTGAGGTGATATTGCATTGTGATTTTAATCTGCATTCCCCTGATGACTAGTGATGTTGAGCATCTTTTCATGTACCTGTTGGCCTTTCATATATCTTCTTTGGAGAAATGTCTGTTAAGGTCCTTTGCCCATTTTGCAAATGGGTTATTTGCGGTTTTTCTGCTACTGAATATAATTTCTTTATATATTTTGGATATTAGCCCCTTATCAGAATATACAGCTTGTGACTATCTTTTCCCATTCTGTAGACTGTCTCTGTTGATGGTTTCTCTTGCTATGCAGAAGCCTGTTAATTTGATGTAGTGCTATTTGTTTATTTTTTATTTCATTGTGTGTGTTTTAGGTGTCATATCCAAAAAGGCATTACCAAGACCCATGTCAAAGAGCTTTTCCCCTATGTTTTCTTCTAGGAGTTTCATAGTTTCAGGTCATACATTTAGGTCTTTAATCCATTTCAAGTTACTTTTTGTGAGTGGTGTAAGGGATGGGTCCAGGTTCATTCTATTACATGTGAATATCCTATTATCCCAGCACCAGTGAAGAGACCAGTCTTTTCTCTATTGAGTGTTCATGGCTCCCTTGTAAAATATTAGTTGTCCATATATGTTTGGGTTTATTTCTGGGCTCTCAACTCCGTTCCATTGGTCTTTTTGTCTGTTTTTATGCCAATAACATACCGTTTTGATACTATAACTTTGTAGTATATCTTGAAGTCAGGAACTGTGATGCCAGCTGCTTTGTTCTTTCTCAGGACTTATTTGGCTATTCAGGATCTTTTGTGGTTCCATATAAAATTTTTAGGGGTGCTTTTTCTACTTCTGTAAAAAATACCATTGGAATTATGATATGGGGATTGCACTGAATCTGTAGATGGCTTTGGGTAGTTTGAACATTTTAACAATATCAATCTTCCTATCCATGAACACAGGATACTTTTCCATTTGTTTGTGTCTTTGATTTCTTTCATCAGTGTCTTGTAGTTTTCAGAGTACAGATCTTTTACCTCTTTAAGTTAAATGTATTCCTAGGTATTTTATTGTTTTTGATGCTATTGTCAATGGGATTGATTGTTTTAAGTCTCTTACAGAAAATTTGTTGTTAGTATATAGAAACACTACTGATTTTTGTATGTTAATTTTGTATCCTGAAACTTTACTGAATTCATTGATTAGATCTCACAGGCTGTTTTGTTTGTTTGGTTGGTTGGTAGAGTCTTCATAAAGGAGTTTCTCTATATAAAATCAAATCATCTGCAAATAGAAACAACTTTATTGGCAAACCCTTAGCTAGACTAACCAAGGCACAAGGCCACACAGCTTAGGGAGTGACAGTCAGATACTGATGTGGGTCCAACGTGCCCTCATCCTTCAGAGTAGCATTTCCCAAAGTCAGGGTTCAGCCAGGAATATCAGAATCCTCCAGCGTACTTATTAAGCATATAGATTCCTGGGCCCCAGGTCTGGGGAAATAAAATCACCAGGGATAGGGCCCAGAGTCTATATTTTCAAAACAACAAACAAACAAACTCTTGGGTGTTTCTGGTGGGCAGCCAGGTTTGATGACCACTATTTATTATTGTGATAATCATCACAATTGTTGTCCTTGTCATTATCAAAATGTCCTCATTAACCCTTCTTTACCCACATCAGCTTACTGATTTATAAACATCTGGAAACAGTGGGAATGTAAGGGGTCCCAGGAAATCTCAACCCTGGGTTTGCTCTCTGAGCAACTGAGGGCTTTCAAAGGGTGACACATTTAGCATTCTCATCAACACGGAATTGGCCAGGCGCCTGCCTGCCCAGGCCTTTCTTAGATTCCTGACTAACACTCATTAAGCAGTTCAAGCCAACGTGTTCCTAAGTAAGTATGTGTAGAGGCAGGCTGTTGGCATTTTAATCTTATTAGTGAACCGAAGCCCTAAGATGCAGGAGCCACAGCAACTGCTTACACCTACTGGGTAAAAGTCTTCACACCCTTAGACCGGCTACCTGTCCTTCTGCCATCTCTCACCATTGGCTCCAGCTTTGCACCCTCTCCTGGGCCTTGAGCAAAAGACTCTGGGAAACTAGAGCTTGATGACTTGCAGGGTGCTGGCTGCAGATAGCTGAATAACCGGGTCAGATGGCCAGGCTGCCTACATCCCAGAAGAGACACTGAGTTATCTACCCCAGCCTGATTTGTTGAGCTGGCACCAGGCCATGGGCACTGCTCCCTGAATTCAACTGTCTGTGTCCCCCTCCCCCGTCAATACTCTTGATAGGAGCCAGACAAGGCTATGGGGCCTTGGGAAAGGAGTATCCATAGGCAAGCTTCCCAGCATAGAGCCCTCATTGTTGGAGGAGAAAGGCATGGAAGAGGCAGAGGGAGAGCTTATCTTTTGTCAATGCTGGACAGCTGAAAGGACTCCAGTGAAAAATGATCTTCCAAACTAAAAAATAGGGGAATATGCAAACTAGGTAACTCTGACTATCATCTTCCCTGGGACAGAAATAGCCGGACTTTCTCTGCAAATGTTTATAGACACACAAACATTAACACACATATACACTTACAATGTTCAAAGTAAATCAAGAGGCCAATGTGAAACAGCCTCATGTACCCATTCATTCAACCATTTATCCATCCATCCATCCATCCATCCATCCAACCATCCACCCATCCATCCGTCCATCGGTCCATCCATCAAGTTACTTGTTTATTCAAATATTAACTTAGTGCCTACCATGAGCATGAACTACGCTGGAGGAAACAGCAATAATCCAGATCAGAGTTTTCTAATTGGGGGATGTTTTTTACTGGAACATCCAGGCTCACCACACATTGTCTATAACTGATTCAATGTCTTGTACAACATATGTAGGGGCTGTTATGACAAATACACATTGAGTTCAGACATTATTGAATCCACAGCAGCTTTCTGTCTTATATGTGTCTCAGCCAGTGAGAGCTAAGTATATATAAATCCTAACCACTGGGAGATCTGGACATGCTCCAGCCAAATGGAAGTGCAGAATGCTAATACATGGTTTCATGAATGGAGATGATCACAACCATAACCACAATAACTAATTAAATATGTTACCATGTGTTGGGCATTATTCTAAGTGCTTTACTTGTTAATCCCACAACAAATCTGAGGTAGACACGACCATTACCCCATTTTGCAGATGATCAAACTGACCATGGAGAGCTTCCAGAACTTGTCCATGGTCCCAGACCATTAAGGATGGATCTGGGATTTAAACTTAGGAAGTACAGCTACAGAGTCAGTCCTAGCGAAGAACTACTTTTTACTTTCCCTATAGAAAAATCAAAAATAAAATTCTAATGCGTATGGGAGTTTATCTACCCTTTATGGGTAGCTTCTGGGTTGGTGATGGGTGGGGAGTTCAGGGTCCTGCCTATCTTGTCTCCTTTCTTCCCACAGTGGCCTTGAGATTCCTCTGGGAAATTTGACGAGGTGATCATTAACCCCTTTTCAACTGTAGTTAAGAAAAAGAAAGGAGGGGGACCTGGTGGCTCAGTCGTTAAGCATCTGCCTTCGGCTCAGGTCATGATCCCAGGGTCCTGGGATCGAGCCCCGCATCGGGCTCCCTGCTTGGCGGGAAGCCTGCTTCTCCCTCTCCCATTCCCCCTGCTTGTGTTCCCTCTCTCACTGTCTCTCTCTCTCTCTCTCAAATAAATAAATAAATAAATAAATAAATAAATAAATAAAATCTTTTTTAAAAAAGGAAGGAAAAGGGGGGGAGGAAGGGAGGGAGGAGAAAGGAAAGCATAGTCTTGTCTGTCACTAACTGGGAGGAGGTTTCTAGTTGTCGAGCATCATTACCAAGATGAACCTGGTCCCTATCCTCATGGACTTATAGTGCTGCAGAAAAGCCGGACAGGGATCGGTAATAAAAAGACTGAAAGGTGATTTAAAAAGCAGTGGACTCCATGGCAATGCAAAGCAGGGGTCCTGATTTAGTTTCATGATCGGAGAAGCTGGGGGGAGGGGTGGCGGCAGGGATTTGGGGGATGGGAGGAGGCGGCTGCTGGGCCTAGCTGATGTACAGCAATACAAGAGAGAAAGGGTTGGATTTGTGAAGTCTGGGAGATGGTGTCACTAGAACCCGGTGACAATTGGACATGGGGCCATGGCAGAGAGGGCGCTCTCAAGGATGACAACCTGGTTTCTGGCCACTAAACCAGGTGTGAAACTGAAAGTAGGGGGGTATAAAGAAAAGATTCCCCTAGGTCCATTACCAGAATTACACAGGTTCCAACATACACCCCGTGCCCACAGTCCACATGACTGTCCACCCTTCCCCAGGGAGACCAAGGCAGGAGAGACCTACTGTCACCACACCCCCTGAAAGGCATTAAGGCCAGGAGAACTCTACACAGCCTACAAAAACATCTGTGGGCAGAAGTGATTCTGGAATGTACAGCAACTGCTTGCAGTAAATTAATAATAGATGTGCTGGACTTCCTCAGAAATATTTACCCAGCCAGAGCGGTTAAGCACTAATAACTGGGAATGGAACCTGAGCCTTACCTCAAACAGCCCTGACTATGGAAAATGAAGAAACGTCATCCTGGCCCTTCCCAATGCCCATGGGGTGGGGGGAGGGGAGAAATGTGCAGAATACCTCGTTCAGGAATGCGAGGATCTGCAGTCTGCTGGAAAGTGGAGAGGGAACTCAGCCAGAGGCCGTGGGAGGCACCAGCGGAAGCAGTCAGCAGCCCAGAGCTGCTAGCACTTAGGTGATGCTTACCACCTGTCAGGTTGTCTCAGGACCGTGACTCTATTAACACTTACTCCTGGGCACTATTTTTGGGTCCATCTTACAGGGGAAGGTAATATTCTGAAACTCAGAAGAATTAAGGAATTGGCTGGGACGTGATGAAGCTGGGGTTCAAACCCAGGCAGGCTGGCTCTAGAGTATGGGACCTGAAACTCCTTTGCCTTTGCTGCCTCCTGATATCTTTTCCAAAACAGTCAAGAGAGGGGGGCAGGGAAGAGGAAAGAGACCCTCCATCTAACTGCCAAGGCACACTTGTGTCCTCCGTCTCCAGCCCCTGCTGAGAACTCTGGATTCTTCCCATTAGCAAACACAGTAGCCATTCCTTCATTTATTAGTTATTTACCGAGTACTTGCTGGGGGTCTGAACCCGTGTGCTTGGCTCAGATGGGGCCTTATATAATGCACACAAAATCTCCCCCTCTGAAAAACTCTCCCTGTCCCCTCTCATGCAGAGAGAGCCCTTTTGTCCTTCTTCAGAGCTCCCAACCAGCCTTCAAGTCATTCTCTTGGATAGAATTTCCTAAAATAAGTTCTGAAAAACAGAAGGGTTGGAAAACACATGCAAAAGGGGTTCTGGACAAAAAATTTTGAGCAACATTACTCACTGCAGGACTTCTCAGAACCTTGAGTATGCTAGTGGCAGTGAGATCTACCAGGAGCAACTCAGTATACAGCACTTCTCAGATCACTCAAAAGGAAACCCTCCTCCTTTTCTTTCTAAACAACATTTTGTAGGACTGATATATCCTGGAACACAGTTTGGGACACTTTGCCATGGAATAGCAACTACTATGTCAAATTTATGTTTGGTTTTGACCCATCAGTCCACCGGCAGAATCTGCGAGCCTGGGAACTCTTTCTTACTCATCTCTCCACTTCCCGCCTTCAGCCAGCCCTAGATCAGAATACGTCTCTGAAGGTTTTCTTTGAGGACGGCACAAGTGAGTGCTGCAGAACGCAGTTGTGGGACGCACGGGCATTCAGAGCTGCATCTGCCCGCACCTCTTCCTCTGTCTGCAAGGCTGCAGGCCTTTCTTGCCAGCACGAATCTCATGAATGGCTTCCTTTTCACTCCGGACACATCTTGTCATGGCACAGAGGCTCTTCACCACCTGGTCCCTATCCACCTCTTCTGGATCCTCTCCCACATTCCCCACACATATCCTCAACTTCAACTCCACAGAAGTGCAGGCAGTTTCAAGAGCACAACACCGCTCCTTTCAAGTGAGGTTCTCAGCTGCTGGCCTCTCCTCAGCGATCTGGCCTGTGCAGTTGCCCTTTTTCTAATCCGCAGCTCAGAGATCTTGGCTACTCTGAAAGCTCTTGAGGCCCCCTCTGCTCCCCATCCCTGAGGCTGGGCCAGATGCCCCTCCTGGAGAGGATCTGGGCTATCCTATCGTAAGCCACACCCATCTCCCTGTGTGAGTGGGGCTGTGTCCTGAGTGAAGACGCCGCGTGTATTTTGTGCCGTGGGTCACAGTCCAAGGAGCTGGAAAGCCTCTGCTGTTATACAACCCTCCTATTTAAGATGGTTCCAGGCCCTGTGTGAGGTTCATACTGGGCTTCTTAAAATCCACAAAACACTTCCCTCCTCTGTGAAGCTCTGCCTGGCCAGGACCGGGCTGCATCCTGCCAGTCAGACACCCTCAGAGGCTGGGAACCCCCGGCCCTTCAGGAGAGGTCTGGTGAATGGACTCACCACTTCGTAACCAAAGAAAAGCACAAAACCAGGACCGAAGCATGCTTTGTTGGACCCCCTTCTCCCAGTGTGTTTTCTTCACAGTTTTCCAACTTGTACAACCACAAAATAGCTTTGGCACCACAGTCCCATTACACAAATGAAAACACGATGGAGCGCAGTGAGGTTTCCGGAGCTCTGAGGGAAGCAGATCAGGCAGAAGAGGCAGGAAGGAGGCGGGAGGGAATTCGGGGAGCTGGAGCCAGGCCCCTGCAGAGGTGGCTGGGCCTCAGACTCTGCCCGTCTGTGGGTGGAAAAACAATCGCTCCCCTTGGACAGAAAGCACAGGACTGCCTCCCAGAGATGAAGGTGCCAGACGGAGCCTACTCAACGGAATGCGCCATTCCACCAATTGGCAGGGAAATGAGAGACACAGAATCAGCAGAAGGAGACCTAGCATCTTCTCAGCTCTGCTCTCCTCCTAGCTCTGCTCTTAATTCCCCTCTTGCCTGGGCCTCAGATTCCTCTTAAACCAGTGGCTCTCGAGATTTTGGGCTGTGACTCACAGTAAGAAATACAATGGACCTCACAACCCAATGTAGACACACAGACAGTACACACGTGGAACTTAAGTTTTACTTATGCTTACCCTCACTACCTGGTATTTTCTATCTTTTATGTTCATTTATAAATTGTGACTTGTAAATTCATTTTATAAACTTTTATTGAAGCATGATGTAAGAGAGCAGTGTGTACCCGTCATAAATGACGAGCCAGATAAATACCCACAGTCAAAAACACCCACGTAGCCAGCCCTCAGATGAAGAGATGGAGCCTTACCAGGACCTTGAAAACCCCCTCTTGCCTTTTCCCCTTTACCAACTCCTCCCCCAAGGGTAACCACTGTCCTGAGTTCCAATAGCCCAGATTAGTTTTGTCTGTTTTTGTACTTTATAGAGATGCAGAAAAGGTTCTTAATGCCTGCCTTTTTCTTTCCACATTATGTGTGTGAGGGTCATGGATGCTGCTGTGTACAATATTCCATTGTGTGGATACTCCACAGTTTATCCATTCCACTGGCCATGTTTTGTGGTGGACATGAGTGTGCATGCCCCGTGGCTGTGTACCCAGGAATGGAAGCACTGGTATGGAGATGTTCAGCTTTGATACTGCCTCTTTTCCAAAGTCACTATACTAAATTACACATCAACCAGCCATGTAGAGTTCTAGTTGCTTCACATCTTTGCAACACTTGGTATTATGTATCTTCCTCATTTTAGTCATTCTTGTGCATTTACCGTAGTTGGTCACTGTGGGCCTCATTTGCAATTCTCTGAGAACTGATCATGTGTTCACATGCTTATTGGCTATTTGGATATCTCTGTTTGAGTCTTCTGCCTTTGTTCTATTAGGTTGCCTTTTCCTTACTGATTTGTGGGAGTTTCTTCTTTTTTCCCGCTATAACTATTTTGGATACAAGAGCTTTGTTGAATATATATAAAGTACATATCTTCACTCACTCTATGGGTTACTGGGTTACTCTATTTCACTTTAATACATGACAGTCTTGAACCACCAAATTAATTGCATGACCCACTAATGGGCCAGACAACATAGAATTTGAAAAACCCCACAAAACAGGACTATGCGGTCTTCCCTGGGTCTGGATACCCCCGAAAGGGGCACCTCTGACCAGTGGCACCCACGACAGCATCAGGCTGGAGCAGCACCCATGTGTGCAAGGTCGGTAGCTGTCTGGAGAACAAAAGCCATGTTGGCTATATTTAATTTCCAAGTTAAAGGAAAAATCCTTGTTCCAAGCCTTATAGGAGAACACAGTTCTCAGTTCTGAATTTAAGATTTGCCAGCCCCAAAACCAGGTGGAGGAAGGGGGCTCAGAAGGATGGCCGAGGTGTGGGACACCTCTGGAATTAGCCTTTCTGGCAGGGCTAGAGGGTGTGTTCCCCCATGTGGGCTCTCCATCCCCTGAGGGGCCTAGGACCTTGGGGGAGTGGCCTGGGACCTTGGGGGAGTGGCCTGGGACCTTGGGGGAGTGGCCTGGGACCTTGGGGGTGTGGCCCTGTGGAATCCAATATACCTCAGGAAGTTCCTTTAATTCAACAGGTCAAAATAACTTTCCCTAAACTGATAAACTCCATGAACCCCGGCAGAAGGGCACTCATACATCCTGGGCACTCGCCCAGTGTGAAGGGTAAATTCTACACTGATTCTCATCCCCTCAGAGACCTGTCCACAGACTTCAAGCTCCATGAAGGCAGAGATGGGCACTTTTGTTAAAAATGTGGCCAAGGTCACCCAGCTGGGCAGTTACCAGTGATGCCACAGCCCGAGTTTTCATTCCTATGTTATTCTCCTTCCAGGCAGCTGGTCACTGTGTAGCACGGTGACCACACCTACAGCGTTCAGAGATTCTCTCTCTCTCTCACACACAGCCGCATGCACGAGCAGACACACACAGGCACATGTGTGGGGACACACAGACATTTACACGCAGTTATGTTCACATGCTGTTCTACTCAAGAAATCTGTGGGCTGGACTCTACTGGTTCATTCCACACTCTGCTTGTCAGAGTTTTACCCTCTTGATTTCCAAAAGTATTGAAAATCCCAGAATGTACAAGTAATACAAAATATGTGTAGAGCACTTAACAGTTTGTAAAGCCTTTTGAAACTCTGAACACACATCACTGTTTGAGGATTCTCAAGGTTCCCCAGGTCTAGTGGGGGGTCTAAGGACCCTCCTGGGGACAGCAGTCTTTGTTGTCCAAGACTGAGGTGGTGGCAACAGCCAGAGGTTGGCAGAATTTGTGTAGTTGTTCAGACCCACCTTAAAAGTTTCCCTTTTGATGATATATTCCAGAGCAACCGATCCTTCCAATTCCGAGTTTGAATTTCATAAACTTCCCAGAGTTAAGCTTGTGTCCACATGAATATTTATGGGATATGGACACTTTTCCCCTATCCCTAATCATGCTCACATATTCTGTCCTATTAGAGTTCTTACCACCTCTTGTCCTCCTTCCAGCTAAAAGTAAGTGGCTCCTTCACTACTTATAATATGAATAGGGACTAGCATTTATTGAACACTTCCTACATGCCAGGTAACAATTGCTTTATGTACCTTATCCCAGCACACCTCACACAGATTCTGTGCCACGTGCATTAATATCCTTATTTCACAACTGAGGAAATGGATGCTCAGAGAGGACAAGCTTATGGGTTACAAAGTCAGTAAGTGATAGGACTGGGATTGGACCCAGGTCCCACTGATCCCCCAGTCCTAGCCCACTCCAGTGCCTGGGACAGTGAGAAGCAGCCACCTCCTGACTCCAAGTCAACAGAAATATCCATATGGAGGTGGACAACATCTTAGAACCTCTTATCCTACCTTCCTTGTGTTCTCTGAGCTCAGAGAGATGAAGGGACTTTGCTAAGAGCACAGCAAGAACAGAACTAGGCCTGCAACCCAAATCTGGTCTTGGGTTTCTTTCTCTTCAGTTCTCATGGATCTCCCAGGACAAAGGACACTAGTTGAGCTCTGTCTGTGTTCTAGGCATGCCTTTTTTTTTTTTTTTTTAAGGAGACATTTACAGGATTGGAAAGAAGGTGACCAGGGCAGGAACTGCTCTTGAAACTGAATTATTATTGAAGGAACAAAGAATAAAAAAAGATCTGAAGGCGAAACATGATCTTTGTCTTCAACCATTTTTAGGACTGTCTAGTCAAGAAGGAGAAGCAGGCTTGGCATCGTGAGGAAAAGTGGATTTCAAATCCAGATTATGGAAGAATTCTATAAAAATCTTAAATGTGGGGAAATACCAAGTTCCTCTTCAGTCCCTCGAGGTTTCCAAGCATGGGCCAAATATCTATAATCTACATCTATCTATCTATCTATCTATCTATCTATCTATCTATCTACCTACCTACCTACCTACCTATCTATCATATATCAAATGGCCCATGGCTCTAAGGCCCTTTCATCTCTAAGATGCCATAAGCTTTTGAAAGGTATTAAAATCTTATAGAGAAGGCAAGCAGTAATCTTGTACTCCGTGCTCATTGTTCTTAGGGGAAAAAAGGTATTATAAAATAAGTAGAGATAAAGTCTTCCTATTAACGCATATTTAAGAGGTAGAGAAAAAAATCACCCATAACATTAATTTAGATCATGAATACTCTCTGAAGTGAAAAAAAAAAAAAAACACAACTCACTTTTCTTTAAATCTTCTTAAAAGGGTCTAAGAATAGTCCTTCAAATAATCCTTCAAGTATGCAATTTTAATTTGGACACATGGTAATTTCAGTCTACCTGTTGAAAGAGACAAGAGAGAAATCAGTCATTTTTTATGAGGATGCTGTTCTGACAAGCAGCAGAGAAGATTCAGGCAGCTTGGGGGGCAGGGGTGCGGGGTGGGGGGTGGGGGGTGGGTAGTGGCCACAGCAGCAGTGGCGGCTTTGGCCCCAGGCCCAAGACTGGTTTTTGAACCCTCAGAGGAAAGGCAACTAAGGTAGTGATCACGGTGCCTGGCACATAGCAAATTCTCAATAAATATTTAATGACTGAATGAGTAAAAGGATACATGAATCAATGAGTGGAATTTATCATTAACCTTTGATGCAGGGGATTTACCCTACAGGCTCATCTCTTTGACTCTTAGGGGGAAACAGAATTTCCAGGCACAGGGCATATTATGGAAAATAGCACACAGAAAGGTTCATGGTATAGTGGAGAGAGAGAGGGCTTGGAGCCAGCCATGTCTATATTCAAATCTTGTCTTTACCACTTATAACTGTGCAACCCTGGGCTATCTTATTTATTCATGTTTACTATTGTTATTAAATTGGAAACTTAGCCCATTCATTAATTTTCAGCCCTTCTTCTTCCCTAATACAAGCATTTTGAGGTCATAAATTTCCCTTAAGTACTGCCTTGGCTATCTTCCACAACTTTGATATTTAATATTTCTTTTACCATTCACTTACAAGTATTTTAAAATTTCTATTATCATTTCTTCTTTGCCCTATGAGGGAGTTAGAAGTGCTTTTGTAAATCTTCCTCTCTCTATCTATATATTTTGAACTCACCTTTCTGTTATTGACTTCCAGCTTAATTGTACAGTGCTGGGAGGATGTGAGCTGTAGGATACTGATTCCTTAAAATTTATTGAGATGCATTTTATAGAGCCTAGGATGTAGCCAATTGTTGTGAATGTTCCATGTGTGTTTGGAAAGAACATGTATTCCCCAGTTGTTGGGTGTTATCCTGGGCTAGTTTATTTTTTAACCTTCACACACACTCATTTCCTTATCTGTAAATGGGTATGCATGCAATCCACGTTGAGTTCACTCCTGTCGTTTAGAATGACATTGACCTAGAAGCTGTGCAGACGAAAATGGAGAGAGCACACGAGAAAGAGAGCTGGATGTGGTATTTCTTGCTTATAACACTATTAATAATGATACCCTAGAGTTACAGAGCATTTGAAGTTTCCAAATGATGACCACATCTGCCATTTGGCTTCTTACTCTCGTCAGACCTGTGAGGTGTCCCCTGGGCAGGTGGAGGTGAGGACCAACATAGAGAAGGGACACACACCAGTTGGTGTGGTTACTTGCTTGGTCCTCCACGCCAGCCCCGCAGGATCCCTCCTTGTTTCCTGCCCCCACCCCCCCTCACACTTGCTCAGTGCAATCTCAGATCCACCCTTGTTACCACCCTTCCTGCCCACATCGTTTCTCACCTGCCTGCTCCATTCCAAGGGAGTTATTAAATCCTTACTGTTTTAAAAATACAACTACAAGAAGTAAGTCCAGACAAGATCTCCTTGGCAGATATGATGCCCAAATGGAGCTGAAGGTAAGTGTTGGGTCGTGGGTGCCAGAATATCAGAATCTTGAAGGGGGACACTAGTGTTTATATCTATCAGATGGAGGCTTGGGTTTAGAAAGGTAGAGAAACACTGTGCTGAGTTCAAATAGCCTTCATCCAACAAAGCCTTTCCCATGACCTTGTCCCATCCCACTGCAAGTTCTCTTTCTCCTTCCAGAGAGAATTCCCAAGAGTCATCTAAACTACTACTTCCTCTACCCCACAAATCACCATCTCCAGAATGTTCTTAGAATCATAATGATGTTATCACTGCAAATTCCAGACACTTCTCCACCTGTGGGGGCCTCTTCGCATCCTCCACCAGCGGGATCACCGTCTCCTCTGGAAACCCTCCTGCTTCCCCTTTTTCCTCTAAGGACTTTCTCTGTCTCTTTTGCTGCTGCTTCTTTCTCTGCCTCATCCTTAAATGTAAGAGTAAAGAGCCCCCTCTTCTCTCCCTCCTTAAATTCTGTGGTTTGAACCACCATTTTCATAATTTAATGAGAGTTGTTTCAATAAAATAAGAACCATAAACTACCATGTATTAAGTGCATATTAAGTGTACGCCAATCACTGTATTAGACATTACTTTATTGCATTTAATCTTCACAACAACCAACTGAGGAAGGTATTATTCATATTCCTATTTTACAGATGTGAAAGGAGAAGCTAAGAAAAGAAGTGGAATTTGCCCAAGATTCCTCAGCATCACTAGATGCGGGGGCGCTGGGATTCAAACCACCATCTGTCTAATTCAAAGCCTGTGCTCTCCACCACTACATTTACTCACCCTACCCTCCTCTACCCTGGCCTCTGCCATTTGCCATTCTCCCACCATGTCATGCATTCTACACTTCCATTTTTGCTGCTCTTGAAATGGAAGACCTTTATCCACACTGTGTGCTGAAGAAATTCTGTTTATTGTTCTAGGCCCAGCTGCAGTGTCCCGCTCTTCCCATAAAGCTACCCACAAGCCTAGCCAGTTTAATTGCTGTGGTGCTCTGCAATGGTACCATCCATCTGACCACACACCCAACCATTCGTCCAAGAACATAAATACAGTAAAGATCGTTTATCCAGAAGTCTAGATACTAGAAGCATCCAAACAAAGAAATTGTTCCAAAGGATTTTTTATGCTCACCCTCTGAAAAAATATACTTATGTCACAATTGGAGAAAAATTGCTGGAAGTCATGGTGTATGGGAAGGAATGTGCTCTGCTAGGCATCTGTGAGTGCTAACTAGTCAGGGACAGCCATCCCTGTGATGTGGCCAGGGTAGTTTCCAAGGTTACAAACCAGGTCTGTCGATTTCCCTTACCCAACACCCACATTTCTAAATTCAATTTCTACGTCAAGCCCAGCTCACATACCTCTTCATCCTCAAAGCCTCCCCTGATTCTCCTCCCCCAACAAGCAAAAATATGTCTGGGATATCTCTGACGGCACTCAGCAACTTTATCATCTGTGGCTAATACTGCAGTTCAAAAGGCAATTCGACATATTTATGTCATGCTTTACCTTCCCTTCTGGTCTTTTTTGGGGCTAGGAGTCCCATCCACTTCACCTTTGTGATGTTTTCTGAATCAAGCCCAGTGCCTGGCACACAGAGGTTCATGAGTGACTGATTGACCAAAACAGGATGACATTGGCCTTGAATGGGGGAGGCTTTCCAAAAATCACTCATGTGCAAGCACCCAGCAGTGTTTTATACACAAAGCAGGGGCTAAATAAACATAAAATCCTTCCTCTCTTCACCCTCCAAGAACAGCAGGACCATGCATCCCCTGAGCCCAAGGCTTCTGAAGGCCTGTGTTCTGTGGTTCACAGACATGTTGGGGTGGTGGCTTTTGGCATTCTCCAGGATGAATTAGGTAGGGAAGAACCATGTTTGGACACATTCTAGTTTCCATAGTCACAAAATGAGTTAGAGCTTGAAGACAGATAGGGTGGGCTCAAGGTCAGCTACTACACCCACGGGCTTTTCCGGAGGTGGGCCAGAGAGGTTAAATGACTCCATCCAAGTCACAGTGCAAGAAGGACTGTGCGGATGCATTTTCCCTGACCCCTCCTAGACTTGCAAATGAAGCCTCTAGGAAACTGAGTGCTTTCTGAATGGCTAAAAATAAACTCCCAGAAACTTCATCTAGATATATCAGGGCTGCAATTTACAGCGTCTAGAACTTCAGCATGGTATAATTAGCAAATGGATTACAATAATTTATTTTTGGTTTAAATGCTCGAATGAACACGACCTTCCAGTAGAATGGGAAAATAAGAGGCTGGGAGCCAGCCACATTCCTCTGCCCTCTTCGAATGCCACAATTTTAACACTGGCCAGCATCCATCTACCCAGGTCTGTTGGATATGCCAGAGAAAGGGTTTCAACTCTGAGCTCTGGGCTCCCTAAGAAGTATGACTTCTGGAATACGGCCCCCAAGAGGGTCCTTGCTCATTCTTCCAGTGACCAGGAAGGCATCCAAAATCAGCCCTCCAATGAGCAGGAAAACCCAAAGGCAAGGAAAAGTTTGTTGTGATGTCTCTGCACAGAGAGTAGTATCAACGGATGGGACCAAGAGAGACATTGTGATGAAGCTGAGAGAAGATTAAACGGGGATCACAGAAGACCTGTATTTGGGTTTTGTTTACTGTGTGCCGCGAATAATAACCACTTCAAGTCCCTTTCATAAAATGTTGATAAATAGGTAGTTACCTCACCAGATTATTATGAGAATTAAACGAAAAAAATGTATGAAAAGGATTTTGTAAGTAAGTGCTAGTGATTCTTCTTGGGTGGATAAATTTCCAAAGAAGCTCTTTCTGATGAGGAATTTTTTGGACCCAAGCACCACAGGACATTGTAGTAGGGAGCAGGTTGTTGCGCAGCAGAAAACCTGGAAAATTGTCTTCTTGAGTTTCCCTCTACAGAGTCCAGGCAGAGGCAAGTCCATTCGCTTTTTGCAAGATCTCCCGGCAGAGCATTCTAGAACTAGAAAACAGGATCCTCATCCTTGCTCTTCCAATTCCTCATGATCGTTCTGGAGGCACTTCAGTGATCTGACTTGGTAGGCTGGGACAAGAACCCCAAACTTGCCTGCTTTACCAGACTGGTCTCAGACCACAAAGAGCAGGTAGGAAAAGCTTTGGAAACTGTGCCAAACCCTAAAGGATATGTTACTCTGTTCCAGCCCCTCAAGAGCT
The DNA here is from genome assembly GCF_964656455.1 of Halichoerus grypus. Lineage (NCBI taxonomy): Eukaryota > Metazoa > Chordata > Mammalia > Carnivora > Phocidae > Halichoerus > Halichoerus grypus. The sequence goes on from NC_135722.1 coordinate 57,554,419, forward strand.
TCCTATTGCACTTCCCTAAACATTAAATTTCTACACTGTTTTCAACCCACACTGCTGACCCCATCTTCCGGCCCACCACCCCCTTGTTTCCTGAGTTCCATGCAAACCAGTCATCTTTGGGGCCATCACACTTCCGAAGCAAATGCCGCTTCCTCTTCCGGGAGTCAGCTGCTTCCGCCTCTCAGGCCGGGACAGCTTCCTCTACTCCACATTCTTCAGGGCACTTGTAATTATAACCTTACTTGAACCACTGTTTGATTAAGGTCTACTCCCCAAATGGGGCAGGACCCATTTTTGCCTCCCTCACCAGGATGTCCTCCGGGGATGTCTTCGGGGACCAGGCACCCAGCAGCCAATCAAATAATCTGTGTCTGTTTTGTTCATTGACGTATCCCCAGCATCCAGAGCAATGCGTGGCATGTAGCATGTGCTCAATATACTTCTTGGATGTAAAGGTTTGTTAGAGGGGGTATAGAGCATGGGGTTTTAAAATCATGGACTCTGGAGCCAGAATACTCAGTCCATTCCTGGCCACTCTACTCACAGCTGCATCACTCTGTGTTCACTTCTCTGTGCCCCAGTTTCTTCTTTTACCTCAAAAGGGATAATTATTGTGCCTACCTCCTAAGAGTTGTTGTGAGGATTAAATAATACATTTAAAGTTCTTGGAACAAAGCCAGCCAGGTGGTTGGTATAATGCAAGTAGCTATTCTTCTTGAGATCACTCCTCACCCACCTCCGCTGACCGAAGTCTCATCCCTTCTCTTTGTCGAAGCTGGTCAGCTTGGTCCTCTTCCTCGGCTCTCCTGCCTTTTCTCTGCACAGGGGACCCTTGCATATATTTATTTGCCACTGTGCTTAACTGTTATCTAAGAGAGTGGTGTTTCTCTGCAGAGAGATCACAACAGCGCAGAGGAAGGGCTAGAGAGGCAAGCCAGAGGGGTACCTGCAACAGACAGCCAGGCAGAGGATCTGTGTAAATGCAGGGGGCACACAGCGGGGACTTCTTGAGGAACCCACTTAAAGCCTACTTGGAGCTTCTGCCTTGAAACCTGTTTCTGGGGGCAAAGCTTCCGGCCTTGAGTAGCTGGTTCATGGGCAAAAAAAAAAAAAAAAGCCCTTTTTTTTTTTTTTTGGCATGAAATAAATGGTTAGCCATTGAGATGTAAAATGCAGCTGTCACAGTCCATAGAACAACAGACAGGTTAATATGGGTGCTTAAGAATGCTATTTCCTCATATTAACCCCAGAGCAAGAGCAACCTATCCAGATAGATTCTGGAGTGCTTGCTCTGGAAACCTGCCAGTTTTTCTTCTAATAATATTTGATGTTTAAATAATAGTTGATGTTTGTTTCTAAGCAGAGTTCGCTAGCTTGCTTGCCTCCCTCCTTCCCTCCCTCCCTCCTTCCTACTCTAAGAATATCTTGGCCTTGGCTTTCTTCCTGAAATCTGGGCTACAAGCATGCAGATGTGCATCTGAGTCACATTTAGTTTCTGAACTTGCCTCTTGACTGGGTTCCTTGACTTCCATTACTTCCCTCCACCTGCCACCTCCCAGCCAACCCAGCCTACCCACAGGTTGCCTGCCAGGGGACTACTTGAACTTAAAAAAATATATGATTAAATGGTAAAAATGGTTGTAAGTTGGTCCCCGCAAGAGGTGAGCTTCAGGTGCGTGAAAAGTGAACAGCTGTGAATTGCCCTCCCAGCAGACACCAAGGCTGGCTCATGGCACTGCCCAGAAAGGCCGGCTGGTGGTCAATACACCGGCTCCAGAGTGACGGGGCCTGGGCTAAAGCGGGACTGCGTGGGACTGGCAGCTCGGGGAAGTGACTTCAGCGTGTGCCCTGCACGCTGACCGCTGTGGCCAAAGCTAGCACCCCAGCCCCATTCACAGAGTCCTGTTGGGGGGGGGGTGGTGAGGGTTATGTGCCAGGGGCTTGCCAGCACAGGACACTGTAGTACTGCGCCCCCCCCCCCGCCCCCGCTTTGTTGTGGGTAATACATGCCAGATCGGGAAGTCGCGGAGTGGGGAGAGGTGAAGGGTGTGCCTTTGGCATCCTCAGAAGTCCCGAGCAGACCCTCAAGTGGGCCAGGCTCTCTCAGGCCTCGGGCACCTGGTACACGCTGTGCCCTTTCTCTCTGTCCACAAACGTCTGAGTAATTCCGCCTGTCCTGGAAGATGCAGAAGGTCACCTCCTTACAGAAGCCTCCCTCACCCTCTGACTAGGTTCGAAGCCCTGTCTTCTGAGCTTCATGGCCCCTGTGATTCCCACCCTTGTGAGATTAGCTGCTTGTTTCACTGTCTCCAATGAATATCTCCAGCGAATGCCTACCAGGGCAAGAGGCTTTGGGTACAAAGGACAAAAAAATAATCAATACATTAATTAATATATGCATCAACTCTCCACCTTGCTCCAGAAAGAATTGAAGGCAGCATAAACATGAAAAATGCCCCCAAGAAGCTTAGAGTCGAGCGAGGGGGAACGGCAGATAGATAAGCAGTTTAAAAAATATTACCTGACAGGAGTTGAGATAATGTGATCTGGTGGAGGGCCCCGGGTGGGGCATGGGGGGTACCTTCTCCCTAGTCCCCCTTAGAACCTGGCGCAAAACCCGACATGGGGATGCTCACTGAGTATTTGTGCAGTGAATGAGTTGAGGTAGGAAGGGAGGACATGAAGGGACCTTAGAGATCACTCATTTCAATGAGGAAAACAGTTAGTGGAGGTGCAAGAAACAGAATTTGGGCTCCTCGGACTTCAACTGAAGATGCAAATCCCACCGAATGAAATGCAGAAGGACAAACCACTTCTCCTCTCTGGGCCTCAGTTTTCTCACCCCTAAATAGAAGAAGAGGGTGGGGGGAGATCATTATAGAAGGCTGTTCCAGCATATAATCAGTTACCAAAAAAGGGCTGAGGAGTGATCAGGCCACCATTCATATGATGTAGCCTTATCTGTCTTATTCTGATACAAATTCAAGAACCTACTAACAGATAGCAACCTTCATCCATTTACCTAAAATACCTATACAGCTAACTGTGGGCCAGGTGCTGGCCTGGGCAAGCCTGCAGGTCACCCACAGACCCGACGTGCCCTGCATCTGCCCCCCCGTACAGATCTCTAAAACCCTGGGCTTTGCTCAACAATCTGCTTTACAACTTGGAGCAAGCCCCTGACCTCTCTGTACTTTCCACCTTCCTTCCCCCGCCCGCCCCCCCTCCCCCCCCTACCCCGGCTCCTTTGCTTTCTCTTTCTTTCACACCTCCATGCCTGCATGCATGCATCCAACAAACGCTTACTACTTCCTTCTAGGCATCCAGAACCGTGCTCTCAGTGGTGTGCTGCAGGGGTGAATAAGACCTGGGACCTGCCTTCTGGAACTCAGCAGGACCCCTTCCTGCTAGCTAGCCATGCAGTTTTCAGAGCTATGGATTTCAAGAATATTCACTGTCCTTTCAGCCCTCCATGAGTCTGCTCATGCTGTGTGTTTGCCTGGACTGTCTCAAACTTCGGACCCTCTTCCAAGGTCTAGTCCCCAGGCCACCTACCCTGTGACACCTTCTCTGACCTTCCCCTCTCTGAGGTCCTGCAGCCCCCGGCTTGCCACCATAATTACACTATAGCGTATGGTGGGTTTGTCTGTTGGCCCTGCTCCTTTGAACTCCAAGAGGCCCAGGGCCGTGTATTCTTGTCATTATATCCACAGCAGTGCACAGCCAGCAAGTGCCTGAGAAAGCATGGCTGAAATGAACTGAGAGATCAAAACTTCCTGAGCAGAACATTCTGACTAGTGCAGGCCCAGGGGAAAAGGTCAAAGGTGTGCATCTCAAGGCTTGTCCCATCAGCAAACCCAACACTAGCCTGCTCCACAGCTTCCCTCTGATCTCAGAGGCTGTTCTCAGCTCACACTGGACCCAGAGACCCTGCCTCTTGCACCCTGGGCAGTTTGCACCTATATCCTTGGATGCCTCGTCTGGTCCCTCCTCAGGACTTTCTGCAAATTTGCTGGGCAATGTGCATAACCCAAAGCAAGAAAATCTACCTTGGAATCATATCCACAAATACAAAATACCTATAGAACCTTAAGCTTTTCTGGCGGCACCGATTTTGGTAAGGTTCTTCTGGAAGGTAAGATTCATTTTTCCCCTACAAAGTATATTCACATCAGCCAAAGCACAGGAGGCCATAGACACCCCCTGGGTACAGGACAGCCAGGGTTTGAGCCTTGGTTCTGCTGTGCTAGCTATGAGCTAGCATGGATGACCTTGACCTTGGGCCTCCAGCTGGATCAGGCTCCAGTCCTGCCCCATAATTCCAGTCTTGCTGCCAATCCTGTCTGCCCAGAAGAGTAATTCACTGCTGGCTCACTCGCACATCCACTCAATCACTTATTCCATTACTTTTCAGCTCTTCACTCATTCATTCATTCCTATTCACTTCCTTAAATTTTCACTTATTCATTTACTCGAAACCACATCGTCATTCATTCACTCAGTAACTTATTTACTCATTCACTTATTCATTCATTCATTCATTTCTTCATTTACTCATCAACTCACTCACTCCTCCCTTCCTTCACTCACTCCCTCCGCCCTGTACTCACTCACTTGGTCCCTCACCTCCTACCCTTGCCCCTCCCCATTCCCAGCACAGCCTCCTGCCAGGAAGCACAGCCTCCATCCTGGCTGGGTCCATTAGTCCTTGCTCCCAGGACATTCTCTTCCATTTCAGCCTCCAGCTTGCTGAACGGTTCAGGCATGTGTCCTAGTGTGCAGAGGATACGCTTTCCACTCAGGAACAGATGTTCTTGTAATTACTGTTTTGACTTTCACCCTCTAATGCCAGAAAATTCTTTCCACAAACTCCTCCAGCATGCGGGAAGGCAACCACGCAGCATGGGCAGAACGTGCAGTGCCTGGGGGTTCAGATTCCAAGACACAGGAGATTCCTGGCAGCCAGAGCTATAGGGAACGTGGAGAGCCTCCCTACTCCAGGGTTTTGTAACCTGAAGGCCAGGGGTGAGCTGGGAGTGAGGGAGGCAGGCCCAGAGAGCAGCAGACTCTGCGAGCCAAGTTAAGGAGTACGAAAAGGAGTGGACCATCTCAAGAATATGAAGTCACGATTGGTGTGGGTTTGGGTTACTGTGATAACAGGTGACAGGGTCAATGGAAAATGTAGAGATTTATTGGCATGAGACCAATGAGAAGACATTATTAGCAATGTCATGGCAGAAGATCAAAATCACAATGTGCTGACCACCTACCATGTGCCAGGGGCTTCCCATACTTCAGGCTAGCTGTCCCTCAATGATCAATCTCCCTGTCTTTCTTTTAGAAAATAGAGTCCCCTGAGATTTAGCTGGTCATATGACCTCTTAGCCAAGACTAGATTTCCCAGATTCCCTTGCAGCAAGTTGTGACCAGCTGAGTTCTGGCCAAGGCGGGTGAGCGGAGGCGTTATACACAACTTCTTGGCTGCACTCTCAGAAGGAAGCTGGGTACCCTCCACTCCCTGTTTCACCACCTGCCGGTGAAAGCACGGCCCCCTCTAGTGAGCCATCTCTGTCTTTGGGATGTAGGGCATATCCTAGGGCATGGCAGGGCAGTAAGACAGAAGAAGCCTCAGTCCCTGCAGAACCTTGTGAAGCAGAACATCTCGATCCCCCCGCTGAGATTTTATGTGCAAGAGAAACAGGCATCTGTTAGGCTTTGGCCACTGTTGTTTTACTTCCCATTACAAAGCAGCCATGCCAGTACCTACTACAATGGGAGGACCTTCTGCATCATATTTCCTTACGGAGCATCTGCCTTTAGAGGAGAACTTGTGGCTTCTCTTGCCCCCTCGCTTGATCCTCCCTGTCGCAGTTGAATAGTGTCCCCCAAAATCCATGCGTGCTGGGAACCTCAGAATGTGACCTCATTTGGAGTCAGGGTCTTTGCAGATGTAGTTAAGGTAAAGATCTAGATAAGACCATATGGGATTAGGGTGGACCCTAAATCCAATGACAGTACCCTTGCAGAGGATGGAAAAGGACACCGTGAGGTGCAGGGGAGAATGCCGTATGCCATACAAGGATGCAGCAGACTCTGGAGGGATACATGCCAGTGCAGAAGCCCTGTGGACGCGAGGAGAGAGGCATGGGATGATTCTCCCTCAGGGCCGCCAGAAAGAACCAACCTTACTGACCTCACCTGCATTTGGGACTTTCAGTCTCTAGAACTGTGAGAGAATGCACTTCTGTTGTGTTAAGTCACTGAGGTTATGGCAATTTGTTGCAGCAGACCTAGGAAACCAACAGGTGCTCTGGGGACGTGGCAGCTATGGGACAGGCAGATTTGGAAGACGGAACTGGACCTGCCTCGCATCCCCCGCCCCCTGCCCGCATGCCACCCAAATGGCCTACAGAAACAAACCTCTCTTTTCCACCAAGGAACAGATAGGCTGTCTAATTCTAGGGTGAACTAGGGGTTAGCAAGCGCCTCTGGCTACAGATCTAAAGTTGCACTGTGTGCTTTCCATTGTAATGGGTGCCGTGTACTGTTCAAGGTCATGGACTCTGAAGCCAGGCCACCCAGCATTCCGTCCTGGTCGGCCATTCACTAGTTGTGTGATTTGGGGCAAATTAATGAAACTTTCAGTGCCTTGGTGCTTTCATGTGTAAAATGGAGATAATAATAGTACTTACCTTATAGAATTATTGTGAGAATTAAATTATATTATGAAGTGCTCAGAAGAGAGCTTGACAAAGAGTAAGTGCGCTCTAGCTAATGTTTGTACCTAACTTGTGCCGAGAAGGCCATGTATTTACTATTGTCATTATATGTCCGATTCTTCTATGTTTCAATTCACTTGGAAGGTGGGCCAGAAGGTGGGGATTATCTTCTGCTCCCCAGAATCCCAACACTTACTACATCTATTTAGTCCTCATTAGCCTCTTTGCAGACGAGGAAATAAGTGTCCCAGAGTTGAAATGGCAAGCCCACAGGGAAAGATCTAGATGAGATGAGATCTGGAGCCCCTGCGGAGTCCTCCCCCATCCCCACCGGCTGCTCAGGCACCATCTGGTTAGGTCGTTGGGCTCCAGGCTCTGCCCGGTGGGCCCTGGAAGGTCTCCCTCCTAGCTTCGAGGTAGTCGGCCAGCGCCCCAGGGGGCCTCCTGGTGCTAGCAGTCCCAGTTGGCTGCTCAGCGGGCCAAGCCATGCAGCGTGGTCAAGTCACCGTGGGCCTGTGTGAGGATCCCGTGGTCCATGTTCGCACAAGACTGGATGACTCTTCAGCTCTGATGGGACTGTTTCTGTAGCGTGAGTTATGTGTCAGGAAAAGCGAGTTGAATTTGCAGGCACCACTGTGGCCCCTCTACCTGGGGGCTCCTAGATCACATCCCCGGTGAACACAGCATGTTCAATCTTGAGAACCAACCTGCTTATCACACAGCCAAGCCCCTGTTTGTTGGGATGACGGAATTCCTCCTGGAATACCTCCAGCACAGGTAGGCTGGGAGGAAAAGGGTGGGAGGGAAAAGGTAAGGGGCATTTGTTGAGCACTTACTGTATGTAAAGCCTCTGTGCCAGGTGCTTTACCTAAGCTGTCACATTCAATCCTCACCACAATCCTATGCTATAAACCCATTTTAACGGATGTGGAAACTGAGGTTCAAAGAGCTAAAATCATGTGTCCAAGCCACAAAGCCAGGAAACACCGGAGGCACCCAGGTTTGCCTAACTTTGACAACACAGGAGAATGAGAATCAGAATCATACCTTCTTCACTCTGAATAGGGAGGGTCTTCTGGGTCCCGATCAGACCCAGAGGGGACTGGAGCCCGAGCAGGTTCTACTGGCTGGCGCTCCATGCACACCGCAGCCATGAATCCACCGCAGCAGCGGTGGGCTGTGTTTGAATCCCCCCCGGGGCAGTGTTGGAATGGCCCTTTACACTCCGTGGAGGACCTCTGACAGACATAGGTCAAGAAGGGCTCCACCAGCGATCTCACTAAGGAAGGTCCCAGAGCAGGAAGTAGAGGTTATTTCTTCTTCCAGGCCTCATCAGCTCCATTTGTGGCAATGCCAAGGGGATGGAACATGCTCTGCTTTCTGAGAGGATTGTAAAGGCTAAGTCAGCCCCATTTCCTGATGCCCCCTCTGTGTGCCGCCTGCCGTGTTAGGGGCAGGGCCTTCAGAGAGGAATCAAACAGGGCCCTGCCCTTGAGAGATTTATGAGCAAGTGGGGATGAAACACCTGGAAGCATAAGAATGATGAAAAAGATGATAACTGACATTTATTGAGTATGTACTATTGGCTGTTCTAAATCTATCAGTGTTTATTATCTTATTTAGCCTTCACAAAACCCTACTATTTGTTCATTTAACTCATGAGCAAACTGTGGCCCAGAAAGGTTAGTTACTAGTAGATGGCAGAAGTGGGAATCAATCTCAGACCCTCTATTTCACTTCTATAGGCTGGCAGAGATTAATATGTCAAGAATGGAAAAGCCAGTTACATCTTCATAGAGGAGTTAATATCAGAGCAGGATTTTGAAGGCTGAATAGGAGTTCGCCAGGAAGAAAACAGAGAAGAGGGGCCAGGAAGTTCCAGACAGAAATGAAGTGAGAAAAGCATGAGCAGTGGTCGAGAGGCACCAAACGGAGTGGTGTGTGGAAGGAGCTCCAGGTAGTTAGTTCAGTATAGCTGGAACATAAAGCTGAGGAGTGGAGGATGGGATATGATTTCAGAAATGAGGCTGCACAAGGAAAAAGAACCAGCTCTTGGAAACTCGTGAATGTCAGGCCTAGAAGCTAGGATTCCCCTTGCCCCCGTGAAACAAACGCGAAGTTTATTTGTTTCACACAATAAGTAGCCTGGGAAAAGTAGTTCAGGCGGGCACAGCAGTTCAATGGTGTCATCAAGGCCCCAGGGTCCTTTACAGCTCTGCCATCCTTAACATTTTCCTCATGGGTGCAAGGTGGCTGCCATACTTCCAAGCATTATATCTGTGTTCAAGGTAGGAGAAGGGTAAAAGGTAAAGGGCAAAAGCCTGATCTTTGTAATAGGAGCTTGAACTTCAACTTGTGGCCACTGGAGACCCATTAAAGGGTCTGAAACAGGGTGGGGATGATCACAACAATGTCTAACATATATCGAGCACTACTGCACCATGCACATATCACCACAGCTAATCCTCAAAGCAACCCTAAGACAGAGGTCCTTTCATTATCTTCACTGACAAATGAGGAGACTCAGAGAGGTTAAGAAAATTACCCCAGGCTCCCCAGCCGGGAGTGGCAGAAGCTGGGTGGTCTGGCTCCTGAGTTTTGCTCTTAATCACCGCATTCTCCTGCCTTTGAAAGTACACTCTGACTTCCAGGTGGATGTGTGAGTGTGGAGGCAGGGAGTCTGGTTTAGAGGCTGTTTGAACCCTCAAGTGAAGGGACGGGGCCGGCACAAGGGTGGGGGCTGTGGGTGGAGAAGATGGGGCAGGCAGGAGGGGAGGTGGTCAGGATACAGAGAGAGTCTTGGTGTGGGGGCCGGGGTGACAGACGAGGACTGCCTGACTCTCCCCCTCCCCAAACTGGCCCCTTCTGTGTCCACAGGGCCTGCAGGACTGCGGCTGGGCACAAATGCTGGGCACCTGCAGGGATTCTGAAAGAAGAGTCCCCCACCATGGCAGGGAGAGCCTGATGCGGGTCTGCCCTCCACACTGGCAGCCGCGTCATTATTGTCGTTCCGTGTGCAGACTCTCACCCTTGACAGTACCAAGGCCCAAAAAAGCATGAACCAGTTAGCAGAGCTGGGACCACGGTTAGATTATTGTCTCGTGCCTGGCAGATGGGGGCAGGATGATGCTGACGTTTGCTGCGGACTGGGGCCTGCCTGAGAGGAGGGGGCAGAACAACGACTTCGGGGCTCAAGAGAACTGAGCTCTTTAATTAGCAGTGACCTCAAGCCACCTCTAAAGAATACACTTTTGAGCATGTGCTCTGCACCATGCCCTCTGTGCGGGTGCTGGGATGCAGAGACAAATCCATCCATCCCTGGAGTCAAGGAGCTCCCAGTCCCCGCAGTGCTGGTATTAGTGGCCGGTGCTGTGATACAGGGAAGCACAGAGGGCCGTGGGAGCATGGGGTGGTGGCCCAGGGGGGGTGAGGGGATGCTAAACCAGCATGGGAGGCCAGGGTGGGCTTCCTGGAGGAAGTGACTACCAAGCTGCATTCCAAAAGAGAAAGAGTTGGCCAGGTGTAGAGAAAGGGTATTCCATTTAGGGCTAAGAAGAGGGGGGAGAAAACAAGACACAGAGGGGAGTCTTTGGGAGGCCCTAAGCCTGCTCTGCTGCATCATCTTGTGGCTCCTGGTAGCCCGAGGGCTGGTGGGAATGGTATCCGACTGCTGCAGAAAACAGAGCTCTTCGTGCTTTGCAGTAGATTGATTATAAAATTGACACAATTCTTGCCCTCCTTGGAGACACACCCCTTTGCAATGTGACTGTAGCTCCTATCAGGAGATAGAGACCATTTTCCCATCTATTAAATCTGGGCTGACCTGGTAACTTGCTTTAACCAACAGAATGAGGCAAAGTGATAATGTGCAAGTTCTGAGCTCATGTCTTCCTGCTCTCTTGGAGGTGAGCTTGGTCGCCAGGCAATCAAGCCCAGGTCAGTCTACTGGACCACAAGAAGCACATGCCCAGTCATCCTCCCCTATATCCCCATTGTCCCAGATGACAATCAGCCCTCAGCCCCTCCACCAGCTGATGGAGGGTGACCAACTCACCCCCTTTTTGCCTCAGACTTGAAAACTGAATGCCACACACCCGCAGAAGCCTTTTAGTCCCAGGCAAGTGGGTTGGGCTGGTCACCCTAGGCTGACCTCGGATGGATGAATGAGCCCAGCCAAGCTTCATGCAGATCATCAGCACTGCCCAACCAACCCACAGACTAGGAAGCAAAAATAAAGAGTTGTTTTAAAGCACCGAGTTGTGGGTGGTTTGTTATATGGCAAGAGATAACAGATACACTGGTACATTTGGGTAGGAAGCCCAGGCTCTTGGCCTCAGCAGCAGCTGGGAAGCAGCGTCGTTCCTCTCCCTGATCACGGCACTGAATGGGTCATGAGAGGGAAGGCACCGGGGCTCAGAGAGGTTGAGTAACCCGCTCAGCATCACAAAGCCAGTGCATAGAGGGGATGGATGCAGAGCGGGTCTCCCAGACCTCCCCCTTCCGGCAAGCTGTCTCTTTAATCAGCACATTTCTGCTGCAGTGACTGAAACTCCCCCAGAGACTGTCAATTTAACAAATCTCTGGTCATGCTCGGGCTCTCCGCGATGGTTTCCTTTACAAGATCCCATGTCAGACCGTGAGATATGCTCCCTCCCACGTGAACAAGCATGAGGCCAACACTGAACCACAAGCCACTACCAGTCCCACCGTGGTCGGAGACCAGGGCACAGGCCATGCTTGTCAGGCAGCAAAAGACACGCATTCAGAATTTCCCGGCCCCCAGGTGGAAAGCCACATGGACTGTACACATACGAGGCGCTAGGAGACATCTACCCGAGTTCTAGTTCGGACACACACTCGTTGTGCTGCACCTTGGGCAAGCCACCGCCCTTCTCTGGCAGATTGGGTGTCAGGTGACTATTTAAAATCCGGATCATTCACCATTAACTGAGGGCAGAAGAATGGAGTGTTCGACTTCAAATCGGGTACCCAATACAGCACTTTGTAGCTGCTCAATGAACATTTACCGATTGCATACATTATAGCAGGATATATCATGAGGAACAACTTGTGTTTCTTTCTATATATTTGGTTTTTGATACAGCAAGGAAGCCAGGGGACTAAGAGGGCAGAAGACCTTGACATTAATTTGAAATAAATATAAGGGATTCCCCCCCCCCATTCCAGGGAAAAATGGGACAGGACTTTGTGTCCAAGGTCTGAGCATCTTTGCCTCTAGAGAGAGTCGGCTGGCTTTATTGCATTCCCATGAGCTCTTCATGCTTAGCTGTTCTGAACACCTCTGAGCTCATGGGACCTTGGTAGTGTCAGCAGGAGAATGGTGCTAAGGGTCCTAGTGATCGCCGCAGCCTCGTGAGGAACATCTGAGGCAAATGGTAGCACAAAGAAGAAAACCCCTTTCCTTCCACGGGTCATGCACACTTGGGTAGGAAGCTGGACAAACGAGACTTTGCCACAGTGAGAGTCCAGCACCGGTCGGTGGCTCTGGGCCAGTGGTAGTCTGTGAGGCAAAATGGTGTTAACTATAGCAGTGGGCTGTAGTTAAAACAGCTTTTATGGGTTGAGTTGTGTCCCCCAAAATTCAGATGTTGAAGTCAACCCCCAGTACCTCAGAATGTGACCTTATTTTAAAATAGGGTTACTGCAGATGTCATCAGGGAAGAGGAGGACGTACGGGAGTAGGATGGGCCCTTAATCCAATATGACCAGTGTATTTTTAAAAGGGAAAAATTTGGAGATAGACATGCACACAGGAAGGATGCCATGTGAAAGTGAAGGCAGAGACTGGGGCGATGCTTCTAGAAGCCAAGGAACGCCGAAGATGCCAGCCAAGCACCACAAACCAGGGGAGGGGCTGGGAACACACTTTCCACCACAGCCCTTGGAAGGCCCCAGCCTTGGAGACACCTTGCTTTGGATTTCTGGCCTCCAAACAATAACTTTCTGTTATGTAAGCCACCCATTTGTGGTACTTTGTTTTAGCAGTCCTAGCAAACTAATACAAATGAATACTAAAAAGTCTGAGAGGCCTTTTGGGATGAACAGCACACAGATTGTGCCAATGTCCTTGCTTTAGTGTCTGTTGGGAAGGGGAAGCAGGGCAGGGGAGCCATTGGAGAATGACATGGACTTGCATCAGTCCGTGTGTGAAGGCTCAAGACAGTTCAAATTTGGCTCGAGAAATAAGGACAGTGCCATAATCCCCCCTGGGTCCACAAGCGTCATGATCAGGCAATACTCTGTCCTGTCACCTAATGAAAACAAGCAGTGAGTTGGAAGCAATTACAAAGGTGGGAGAGACTGCTTCCCCTATTTTACAGTGAGGAGATGAAGACCTGAGAAAGTGAGAAAGGAGTACTTTGCAGGTGTCCCACAAAGGGGAAGGGCTGGGACCCCAGCCTGGGCATCTAGAAATGTCCTTCTCCAAACTGGGACATGCCTCCCCCAGCAAACAGAGCTGTGGCATTTGTGTAAAATGCAAAAGCCTCTGTGGGCACCACTGTATATTTAGACATTTTCAAGAAGGGAAGGCAGTTGCAAAGTGGGTATTTTCATTTTCACAAAGTACTCTGGGAGCCAGGACGAGTGAGGATTGTTTTATAAGACTGAGTCTTCCTTGAGGTGAACCTAGCCAAGAAAAAGTGGTAGAGCAGGGATCCACTGTGTAGTACTTCACAAAGCTTTGATCTATAAAAACATGAACTATCGGGTTCCTTCAAATGGAGAGCCCCCATAGGGCAATGAAGTATGTGTTTTAGAAATTATTGGTACCTGGGGGAAGGCTGGAGCGGGGAGAGGGAGGAGGGGGAGGAGAAGGATGCAGGAACAGAGTCCCATTCTAGGGTTGGGAGCCACAGGGCATGGAAGGTGAATCAGGCAACAGAGAAAAGTAACCTAAAATAATTGTGAAACGTTCATGAGCAAACACAATTCAGCTTTTGGACAAATCTTCATTAACATAACAAATGCTGATTGATGCTTTTCAGTTATACACTGTTTTTCACATGTCAAAGCACATTTCCAATATTTTTCTACTAGCTCAAAATTCTTTCTAGGCTTGAGTGACCAGGTACTTAATCATCCAAAGCAGGCCACTTTTGAGGGTGAAAGGAATTATTCTTTTTTTTTTTTTTTTAGTAGGCTCCATGCCCAGTATGGAGCCCAGTGTAGGGCTTGAACTCAGGATTCTGAGATCAAGACCTGAGCTGAGATCAAAAGTGGACGCCTAACCAACCGAGCCATCCAGGCACTCCTGAAAGGAGACATTCTTAATAATTATGCTGGGTCAGCAGGTGCAAACCAGGACTGGCCCAGACAAACAGAGATGTATGATCAGCCCACCACAAGCCTCCAAAAGAACCTGGGTAGCCCAGGGACACCATCATTCATTTACCCTACACCTGTCCCTCTCTGTCTACTTTATCTCTGATCCATTCAGTTGCTCAAATAAAACTGCAGGTCACTCTCAATTCTTCTCCCCCTCCTCACTCCAATCCATCAGCAAATCCTGATAACTCTATCTGCAAGTTATTCCCCACTTGTCCATTTGTGTCTTTCTCCTCGGGGTTCCCCCTAGTCTTAGACATCATCACTTCTCATCTGGACAGCAGCGAAAGCCTCCTAATCTGTCTCTCCATGTCTGCAACTTGTCCTCCTTATAATCCATTCTCCAAAAGGCAACAAGAGTAATTTTTCAAAAGTGTAAATCTCATCGGGTTTCTCCCTTGCTCAGAATCTTCTAGCGGTTCCCTGCTGTACCAAGAACAAAAAAGCTAAACTCCTTCCCTCGGCCTTGCATCTTTGTTCAGTAACTATTCGTTAAGTGAATGAATACATAAAGTCAACACATATTTGCTCAGTGTATTTTAAGTACTAGGCTCATGCAAGGCACATCTTTTAGCTTCTGTGTGACCCATGCCACTGTGACCCATGCCATGTGAACAAGGAACAAAGGAAAACTTTGTTCTAATTCCGATATTTATTTCCACGGAAAGGGAGCCCCATTCATAACCCTCCTGGCCTCTCTCCGACCCTTTACTCACAGGTAGTGGAGTGAGCTACACTGGAGGTAAACTGAGGAAGAATAAACCGAGTATGCTAGGTTGAGCATCACCCTGCTTCCTCTCGGCAGCTAGTAACACTTGTTTCTACACCTCCAGGGGCTGGCTCTTCCTCTGCCCCCATCCCGCACTGCCTGTGACCAGGTGAGGCAGTCTGCCTAATCCTGGATCCAATTATCAAGTCAATTCAGCTCTCTTACCAACTGAAATTATTCATTCTTGGTAATAAACATGATATTTTGGCTTCCATCTGTCACCCTTGATTTGTCTCTCAATTTGTTCAGGACTCAGGTGGAAAGAGGGGTGCTATTTATGGGGCTCCCTCAAAGACCTCACACATCCCTTGAGAAACAGGAGAAACCAGTTGCATAAAGCCTGGCATGGAGCTGCCGGCCACCCCAGGGTAACAATCTGGGGCTCGGGAAATGAAAGCTGCAATAGTGCGGTTGCCGCCTGAGCAAGGATCATGTGGTGCTCACGGTGCAAACTGAAGTACAAATTTAGTAGCAGCATTTAGTCCAGAAGAATGTCTTCAGGAATGAATCACGAGGAGCATATTGTCATTTGTGCAAAGAGACAGAGGGTTATGAGGGAAAAGGTGGCTAGAGATTCTTGTTGATGTTGATGAAAACAGATGGCCTTTTTGGAAAAACAGAAAGCCAAAACAACAGCGTCGTTATTCCAGGAGCTAAGAGATTTTTCTATTGACATCTCTTCGAAGACCCATCTCTTACGCTTTTTAACCCCCTAAGGAATTCATAAATAGCACATCTTAAAATAAAACGTGTTTTCATATGGATGTAAGTTACATAAGATCATCTTGGTTCTGCCCCCCGCGCCCCACCTCTTCTTCATCCTCCCTTTTGTCTGTTCTGTGCCCAGGTGCTACTGAAAACCTTCAAAACTCTGCTGGGAGTGGATCGCGAGAGGTGGCAAATGTGAAATGCAGTTCATGATGCTCTCAGGGGAGAGATTTCCTGACTCATACCTCCCTCTGTCTCCAATACTCCTACAACAGCCAAAAGACGGGGCTGGAATTGTGATTTTGTTTCCTTACCATCTTCAATTTCTTTTTCTTCAATCCATTCTTCCCTCAGCCTTCAGACCCTGATTTGAAAAAAGACTGATGTCCATGCCTTGGTCTAGGGCTGTGCCAGCCATGTCTCAGTGTGCCCATCCAGAGCCTTCCCACCTTTCTCCCTCCTGCTCAGTGCCCTGGGAGGCCACTGGTTAACCTGGATCAGTGGGCTTCCCTCTGGCTTCCAAGTGGGTTCAGCCAATGGGAGTCTGGCAGGAGGTCAAAGTTAGGAGCAGAATGAGGTTGGGGTATTTACTCACCGGCAACCTCTCTGCTGTGCTGTGGGTTGGCAGTGACTGCAGACCTGTGTGAAAGGGCATCATGCTTTTGGGACAGCCTTTGCTATATATAGTTACAACTACTGCTCTGGTCCAGGTCTCAGTGCCTGTCCCCCCCGCCCCACCACCCCATCTGGCCTTGGGTGGCCACAGCTCCCAGCTCTTGCTAGCCTCAGGGCGCTTCACCAAGCATCCTGGTTGCCCCTAATTCTGCCATGCATTAAAAACAGCCCCTTTAGGGCACCTGGGTGGCTCAGTCGGTTGGGCGTCTGCCTTCGGCTCAGGTCATGATCCCAGTGTCCTGGGATCGAGTCCCACATCGGGCTCCCTGCTCAGCGGCGAATCTGCTTCTCCCTCTCCTTCTGCTTACCACTCCCCCTGTTTGTGTTCCCTCTCTCTCTCTGACAAATAAATAAAATCTTAAAAAAAAAAAAGAATAGCCCCTTCACAGCATTCTCCTTAACCACCCCATCTGAAATGCCATTCTTTCTTGCCAGGTCCCCAATTAATACACTGTCCACATCTAAGTCAATCTTTATTTGACCCCAACCAAGCTCTATTTTGTTCTTTCTTTTCCTCATCAAACTTCTTGAATACATACCCCAGAAGGTTTGGGCTCAGAAGGGCTTTGCACACTGGCCAACCTTGTGTTACCTAGTACTTGTGTTTCTGGAGGCCAGTTTGCCAAAATATACCAAAATCTGTAAAAAAAAAAAAAAAAAAAATATTGAATTCTGATAACCCAGAAATTCTAGTAGTCCAAAAAAGTATCCCAAGGAATCCACAGACTTATATAAAACTGTTTCTGAGGGTGATATTAAAAATAATGAATGACGATATAGGCACCCACTAGCTGAGACAGGGCACGCTGTATTACTATGTCAGTGCTATCTGGCCGAATGTCAGTGCTGGTACTCAGTACAGTATTGAGCAGAAGAGTGAAAAAAATGGGAATCAACCCAAATGTCTAACAGTAGGAGAAATGTAAAAAAAGCCTTTGGCATGCTATATGATGAAATACTATGTAACCTTACAAACTGATTCTGTAGATGACTATGTAATGACATGGAAAGCCATACATTACATATTGTTAAATGAGAAAAGCAGATCACCAAATTCAATAGGGAGTAGGGTACTATTTTTAGAAATTAGAAAAAGGTGAAGTGTGTGCGTGTATCTGTGTGCACGTGTGTGTTTATGGATCAGAGAAAGCAAGAGCATTTATTTCAACTTGGTGGGGGAAGAGATACTTCTTATTTTCTTCCATGTGCTCATCTACAGTTTCTAAATTTTCAAGAATAAATAGGTCTAAATTTTGAAATGAAAAAATATGATAATAATTTTTTTTTTTTTAAGTCACCCAGCCTAGTTTGAGAGATGTGGTATTCAGGAGATGTTACTAAAATTTTGGTTAGGAGTTTCTGATTATAAACTGTTTGCTGAATGCACTTCCTGGAGGACCAATCATTTAACTGTGGCTTCTGGTCTCAGTAGAGGTGGTTGACATTTCAAAACCGTGAGATACAGACCCTCGGGCCATCTTAGGCTATACACCACCAACTCCAGCTCTGTGCAATGGCCACCGACTCTCTGCCAAGAAAACAATGTGTCCCAAGCAGAGACTGTTGCCTGAATCCTTGGCAGCCATTCCCTGATGTTCTCGCTCCTGAACACTTAATATATTCCTAGCAGATTGACTACATGTTATTAATAACTATATAGGCTGTCAATCAACATCATCTTCGGAGAGAAACTTTCCAAGTCAGCCATATTAAAACCCAATTAAAAAAACTATTTGAAAGGCATTCTTTCTCAACAGTACTTTTAATTATTTGACATATAATTATTTACTCCTTCACTTTTACTCTGTCTCCTTTTCCAAAGGACTCAAGGAAGCTAATGAGTCAACATGGAGCTGCATGCAGATTCATGTGTATGTAGAGACAAGTTCCTATAGATGCATGGACGTATAGGACTCATTATATAGTAATACATACTATGTAGTATATATTTAGTAATAATAACATAGTATTAGTACATGTAAATATAA
The DNA here is from genome assembly GCF_964656455.1 of Halichoerus grypus. NCBI lineage: Eukaryota > Metazoa > Chordata > Mammalia > Carnivora > Phocidae > Halichoerus > Halichoerus grypus. Next base: position 57,572,625 of record NC_135722.1, read on the forward strand.
TCACATTCACTTAATTCACCCAGGAAGGGAAAGCATGGGCCAAAGTATGCTGCTAGCATCCATCTACCAGAATAGAGACAGAAATGAGAATTTGCTGAGGTCCCTTTGGTTCCTGCTTGAGAGGTTCACCCTGTCATCACCCGTGGCCTTGACCCTGCCCCAGCCTCTGCTACTAGACTCTCTGCGCTGATTCTTGCCCCTTCTCTGCTAACCCTCAATACCCCTGCCAGATTCATCTTCATAACAGGCATCATAACATAATTCCATCTTCAGGTCAGAGGTCTGCAAACTATGGACAACACCTGTTTCTGTATTTATAAAGCTTTATTGGCACACCGCCACACCCATCTGCTTGCATATTGTCTCTGGCTGCTTTTTTATCCATAGCAGAGTTGAGTAATTACAATGGAGACTGGACAAGGGGTGCCTGGCTGGCTCAGTCGGTAGAGCATGTGACTCTTGATATTGGGGTTGTAAGTTCAAGCCCCACGCTGGGCCTAGCGCTTACTTAAAAATTTTTTTTTACTTAAAATAAAATTATAATTAAAAAAAAAAACAGAGACTGTAGAAAGTCAAAAATCTTTACTATCTATCTTTATAAAAAAAATTTTGCGAACCCTTGTCTTAAATAAGCAAAACCAGAGTCCTCTAAAACAAAGTACTCAAGACAACTTATTGGTATTTGGGGAGAACATATCTGAACATCTCTCTCTCTCTCTTAATCTTAAGAAAGGCAGCATTAAACTTTCCTAATGTTTAGTACATGGACTGAGAGTGAATCATGGATATAACTTATAAATAAAGATGAAAATGCTGAGTATGTGTAGTCAAAAGCCATTTACTGTGAGGGACAGATGATCAAAAAGGTTTGAAGACCGAGCAGGTGATTAACAATAGAGAGCTTGGCAAATAGTAGGTGCTCAGAATGTTCTGGAATAATATTAGTTATTACTGAATCTCCAGTCTGTTTCAAGAGCAGTGCAAAGGGCTTTATATGCATTATTTCATTTAATTCACACAACCCTCCAATGAATTCAGTATTATAACCCAATCCCATTTTATAGAAGAAAACACTGAGCATTACAGAGTTTAAGTGTCTTCCCCATGGGCACACAGGGAAGAAATGTAGCTTTAGGAGCTGAATCAGGATCTCTCTGACTCTGAAGGCTCGGGTCTGAGCTTGAGAACCGCCAGGCCGACTCTGTGGCACCATATTGTGTAAATATGTGTAAGTTCAGGCTTATCATTAACCAAGGAAACATGGAAAGGGAAAACACCGATTGTGCTTTTCAAGCTTCATTATACAGTTCTAAAAATGTACTTTGGCAAAAAAATCAAGGAGGGATCACCAGAACTTCTTTCATATTATACATTTGTCAAAACCCATAGACCGTACACCACCAAGAGGGAACCCTAATGTAAACTCAGGACTTTGGGGGATAAGGATGTGTCAGTGTAGGGTTCATTGACTGTAAACTGCACCGCTGTGATATGGATCCTGACAGTGGGGGAGATTGCGCATGTGTGGGGGCAGGGGGTATATGAGAACTCTGTATATTTCCCACTCAATTTTGCCGTGAACCTAAAACTGCTGTTAAAAAAATAAAGTTTATTAATTTAAGAAAGGGAGAAATAAGTAAGAAAGACTCCATACTTCACATTCATTAGGAAGACTATTTTTAAAGATTTATTCATTTGAGAGAGAGACAGAGAGAGAGAGAAAGAGAGAGCACGGGGAGAGGGAGAGAGAGAATCTTCAGCAGACTCCCCTCCAAGTGAGGAGCCTGAAGCGGGGCTTGATCTCACAACCCTGAGATCATGACCTGAGCCGAAATCAAGAGTTGGATGCTCAACTGACTGAGCCACCCAGGCACCCCTCATTAGGATGACTATTATCAAAACCAGAAAACAGCAAACACTGGCAGGGATGTGGGGCAATTGGATCCTCTTGTGCATTGCTGGTGAGAATGTAAAGTAAAGCAACTGCTGAGGAAAATAGTGTGGCAATTCCTCAAAAATTTAAAAAGAATTACCATATGACCTAACAATTCCACTCCTGGGTGTATACCCACAAGAACTGAAAGCAGGTACTTGAATGGATACTTGTGTACCCATGCTCATAGCACCATTAGTCAACAGCCACAAGGTAGAAGGAACCAGTGTCTTTTGAAAGGTGAATGGAGAAACAAAACACAGTCTAAACATACAACGGGATATTATTCAGCCTTAAAAAAGAAGGGAATCCTGACACACGCTGCAACATGGATGAACCGTGAGGACATTATGTCAGGTGATATAAGTCAGTCACCAAAAAACAAATACCATATGATTCCACGTATCTGAGGTACCTAGGAAGGTGGCTACTGGGGAGTCGAGGAAGGACAGAAAAGGGAGTTATTGTTTAATGGGTACAGAGTTTTAGTTTGGAAGGTAAAAGGAGTTCTGTAGATGCATGGTGCTGATGGCTGCACAGCAATATGAATGTGCTTAACACCGCTGAACTGCATATTTAAAAATGGCTAAAATGGTGAATTTTATCTTAGGAATATTTTAGCATTAAAACAATTTGAATAAATAAGAACTTTACTATTCCATTCGAAAGTACAAATGTCAGATATAACTTTTTTTAAAAGATTTTATTCATTTGAGAGACAGTGAGCAGGAGTGGCAGGGGAAGGAGAAGCGGACTCCCTGCTGAGCAGGGAGCCCAATGTGGGCTCGATCCCAGGACCCTGAGATCAGGGCCTGAGCCGAAGGCAGACGCTTAACCGACTGAGCTACCCAGGTGTCCCTTTTCCCTGTATTTTAAAAGTATTCTTTCATTTCAAAGAAATATATAGATTAGACTGGCCAAAATATAGGATGGAAGTTATAGGGGCACCTGGGTGGCTCAGTCGGTTAAGCGTCTGCCTTAGGTTCAGGTCATGATCCCAGGGTCCTGGGATCGAGTACCGCATTGGGCTCCCTGCTCCGCGGGGAGCCTGCTTCTCCCTCTGCCTCTGTCTCTCTCCCTCCCTCTGTCTCTCATGAATAAATAAATAAAATCTTTAAAAATAAATAAAATAAAAAAAATAAAATACATGAAAAAATTATACAGTCCTCTACTTCTTGGCCCATGACCTGAAAAGTGGCAGAACAGAAGTTTATGGCCTCATATGTGAGGCCATACCTAGTAGGTTGACTGGGTCCAGTTAAATGGCCAGCCAATTTTCATATTGCATCACCAGCAACTGGCGTGGTGCCATTTGACCCTTGGTGCCAGGAGATAATCAATGTGGGACTTTCCACAGAAAGCCTGTTCACCATGAGTATTAGCATACGCCATTTGATTTTCCCATGTTTGGACCATGTGAAAGTAAAGGCTGATATATCCTTGCCCAAGGTTTGGGGTATAATTGTTCATGCCTATTACCAAATTCTTTATTCTGATGGAATCATAAACCTTACCAGTCTTTAGAAAAAGTGCATTGGGTTAGGGGGGAGAAAAAAAACCCAAAAGACAAAACAGAACGTTAACACTGCAGAGAAGCTTTTCATTTCAAAATTCCTCCTGACATAGTCAAAATCTCCAGAAACAACTGCCAACAAGGTAATATTCATAACAATGATGGTGATGATGACGATGAGGATGAGGATGATGTTGTTACCAGGTCTGAGTGCCTTTTCTGTGCCAGGAACTGAAGGTGGTATTTTACATGTGTAGAAGGTTTAATTTCATTGTCCCATTAGTCTTTCCAAGCAAATATGTTTTATCTCACTTTTAAAGATGACTAAACCGAGTCCCAAAGAAATGAGGTGATACGCCTGAGGTAAAGTGGTAAATCTAGGATGTGAATCCAGATCTCTCTAACTGCCAAAACTATATTCTTTCTTTTATAGTGCAGTGCCTTTCCTAATACTCCCATGTCTTGGATGAGTACTATCATCTTTCCTATCGTCGTGCTGATAGTTGGCTGAGCTAGTGAGAGCCTCGGTTTCCAGGCTGGCAGTCGTGGCTCAGAGTGGAGGTCCCCTAGGATATAGAGAGGAGGTAGGAATCTGGGGTGCTGCTTGCCCAGAGCACCCCTTCCACCCACCAAAGCCATCTAGGGAACCTTGTAATAATAATCACATCTATTTGTCAAGCAGCTGGTATCCCAGACACTGCAGAGAAGGCTTCCCATACTTTATCTCGAATCCTTCTAGCAATTCCATAAAGCAGGTATATTATCCTCGCTTTACAGCAGAGGCCCAGAAAGGTAAATGACATGCCAAAGCAAAACAGCTAGTCGATGGAGAACTTTCCTCTTCATATTGTAGTGCCAGTCCACATAACAGAGCCAGAAACCCAGAGCCAGTCCACATAACAGAGAAAAGCCAGTGGTGGAAAAATTATAAATGAGGTTACAATCCATGAGGCAGGCAATCTGGGAAAATTAAATACTGGAGGGTGGAGTGGGACAACAAGAGTAGAGAGACCCTCGCCATCTCGAATTTTCTAAAAAAAAAAACTGCCTAAGGTCACAGAACTATGTAAATAAATAGCAAGGGTTATTGTTCCTGAAATAAACTACTTTGAATCTATACTTGAATGCACTGAGATTATTGATTCACCCACATCCAATGTGTATTATTAAGTGCACAGCTCTAATTTATTGCATCTGGAACAGCCCCCCCGAGGCTGATTCTCCGGCCATTGGCCTTGGTGAAAGATTGTCTTCAGACCACGTATTTACATTGCAGGTGATATTAGGGGAAGAATTTTGGTAACCAAACTCTCCAAGGGGAGTGGCATATTTATATGAAATCTTTAAACCTATTTCTTAGCTCCAGCACCTCAGTCTCTTGCCATCCTTCCCTCCACCTTCTTGTTCTAGGTGTTAAACTTTTACGCACACGGCTTATAATCTGCTAATGCATTGGGGATAATGCATCCTTGCTCTTCAACTCCAGGGCAATGACCTGAACCCCATCTATTAATCTGACTATGAGACAGGTTCAAGATGGAGTAGTTACAATAATCCCTTCTACTGGAGGTATAGGGAAAAGTACATGACTAAGAATAGCTGCACATATAAATAAAACACAGCCTCTTCTTATCTGTCAGGAAGCAGAGGCAACCACGTGGGCCTGCTCCTTGCTCACGTGGTGTCCATGACTCCTGCCAGGCCAAGGATGGGTCCTTAATAATTAATCCTGGACCCGCTCAGCCAGAAAGTGCTTCCTAAATAGCCTTCTGTCAATAGTGGTTTGAATGAAGACCAAGTTCTAAATGCAATAGTTTTCAATTGATTGGCTTGGGGAACGTTCCCCCCTCCCTGAGCCTGACCCCTCAGGCAGGGCCCTGGTGAGACCAGTGCAAGGGAGGGCATCCATCCAATGTGTTGGGGGCTGAACTGTGTCCTCCCCCCACATTCGTATGTTGAAGTCCTAACCCCCAGGTCCTCAGAATATGAGTTTTATTTGAGATAGGGTCTTTAGAGAGGTAATAAGGTAAAATGCAGACATACGAGTGGGCTCTAATACAGTATGTCTGCCGTCCTCTTAAGAAGAGGAGCTTGGGACACAGACACACAAAGCAGAAAGACCACGTGAAGACGCTGGAAGAAGGCGGCCATCTTCAAGCGAAGGAGAGGTCTCAGAAGAAACCGACCTTCCCAACACCTTGATCTCGGACTTTGAGGCTGCAGAACGGGAAGGAAATAGATTTCTGTTTTTTAGCCACCCAGTCTGAGGTACTGTGTCATGGCAGCCCTTGAAAACTAGACACAACTTTACTCATCTGCAAAGAGCAGTGTTTCAAGAGAAATGGGGAGGGCTGGAGACTGTCACTTAGTTAGCACTGCCTACATGCTGAACACTCTCACCCATGAGATCTCATTTAATCCACACAACTGCCGGGGCCGCTCAGGCTTCCCGAGCACTGGGCTTTCTCTCTACAAAGGCTTTCTGTGCACATACTTTTTCAATAGTTGCAAAATTTTGAATCAATTATAAGTAAACTGTGAAACTCACTTTTGGGAAGTTAGGAAAACAATGAACCAGAGACAAAGAACTGGAAAGAGAAGTGGTGTGTCCAACCCCAGGATATTGTGAGAATCGGATCAAAGCCCAGCAACTTCTCCTCAAGAAGAGACACCTATGCCCATGACCCCAGAACGCTGGGCTCTCGTTCCAGGGTGAACAGACACTTTGAAACTTACTCACGGACTCTGCAGGGAGTCACAGACCCTAGCTTAAAAAGCCCTAGTGTAGGGAGTTTCAAGGGAGTCCTGGCAGAGAGGAGATGATAAAGGAGAAAGAAGGGAGGGGAGAAGGGGGAAGACAGAGGGAAGAGGAGGGAATGTGGGAGGAGGGAAGGATGGGAGAGAGGAGGAGGATGGATGAGGAACCAAAGGGGGATGGAGGAGAGAGGAGGAGAAGGGGAGGAGGAGGGGGGAGAGGAACTCTGTAGAAGGGAGGAGGAAGAAGGCATTGGGGACCCTGGGGGGCTGGGCTCTGTCTACAGCGGGCCCAGGCCAGGTTAACACAGAAGGGTGGGGCATGGAAGCCGGCAAATCCATGTCCTAACCCCAGAAAGGCAGTCAATCCTTGCAGACCCAGCTATGGGGAAATTTTAGCACATGTAATACCTGAGAGCATGCAAAATAAATGTTTAAACAACTCATTGAAATTGTGAAGGAGGGCTATCCTAGAGTTCCTAGTGCTTGTGGAAAGTGTTAGTAAGAAATTCACAGGTATTAAAACAGATGTAATTAGCATAGTTCCTTAGGTGGAATTTCTTTCTGGTTGAATTTTAGGGAACCTAAAAATATGTGTAAGGGCTTTTGCCTATTTCCTCCTGATCCTGTTCCCTTGAGCCCTATTGCTACCCTCCCAAAAGGACTATCTACAAGGAGCGGGAAGAAGAACAAGTGGAAACTTAGGGTGAATCTCAAAGGAGTATCAATTTTACTTATCAGCAAGTCTTTTAAAATACAGTTTTCTAGGAATGTATATATGGATATATTATGGAACAGAATGCAGAATTTTGTATGTTCATAATTTGTTACCTTGGGCAAGTGACCTAACTGTTCGTCTCAGTTTCCACATCTGTAAAAAGAATCCAGGAAGAGTACCTGAGAAGGGACGTAACATGCAAAGCCGTAACATCTGGTTGGTGTTGGACAGATACTAGGCCCCCTTCTGCTCCCCCATCCGCGGGTAGTCCTCTGTTCCCACAGTCTTCCTTCTCCCTCACCTCACAGACAGCTTCTCAAAAGTATAGTTCTGTTTGCTTAGGAAGCAGGGTGTGCGCTTCCCAAGAGTAGGGATCATATCCTGCTCCTTTCTAACTCCTAGGCCTTAGGGCCTAGGACAAAGCAGGTGCTCATTGAGGAGCAGCAAATGAATCCACTGAACATTCCTTTTGCAGATGTTCCTGTGATGCCCCTGTGACAGCTCTTGCAATATTCACTCTCTTGTCCCTCCTAGAATGACAGCCCTTTGAAGCCTGAAGTTAGGTCTTACCCATCTGGGTAAAGAGTGTCTGTATAAGAAGCTGGAGGGCCTTAACAAATATTTGCAGAATGGATTTTTCTTTGATTTGAAATGGAACCAAAGCTAACATGGCCTGGGCTCCACAGTTAGCATGAATAATAGAAGAGAAAGGCCCTGGAGCGTACAGGAGAAATTGCTCAGTCCTACTGGCATTGCCAAGTCCAGACTTGTCTAGGCAGACTCGCTTGATGGTCCTGCTCCCCATGTCCGGTCAGAGAGCGCGGCGGGACCTCTAGGCCACTGGTGGTCAGAGGAAATGCAGCAGGGGGCAGTCGGTCACTTACTGTAAGGGAGGCCGGCTTCCCTACACCCAGCAGGGTTTAAATAAAGATGATTTCCAGTCTCCTGAAATGGTGCTCCCCACCCCTCCCCACCAGGCAGCCTTCTAGAGCCTTCAGCCCAGACAGCACTGATCTCTCCCTTCTTTGTGCTCCTGCTATAAAGGGAAAGAAAAAATGCTTGCACGAGGCCTTGCACATAGTAAGTGCCCCATAAATGGCAACCGCCTTTCTCTTTTCCTCTCCTTGACCTCTTTGGAAGGCAGAGCCAAGTCTAACTTTTCTTTGGACTCCAGGGATCTTGTACAGAGCCTGGCAAAGAGTAAAAGTCCGTATTTTTTTTTTTTAAGTGAACGAATGAATGAGGGTCAGACATTATACAATGCTATTCCCCCCAAGCCTCTAAACCAAGTATCCTGAAGACCCTACCACAGACCGCCCCTTCAAACAGAAATAGTCTGTGGTAGGATAAATGTGGAAGGAATCACATAAAAATGTAAATAATTTGAATAGGTGGTGTAATTCAAGGAGCGTGGGCTTTTTTTTTTTTTTTCCCTTCATGTTGCAAAGCAGGTTTAATTATAATTACAGTTTAAAAAAAGATTTTCTGAACAGACTCTGCATCAGAGTGTCTCAGGCATAAAAAGAAAAAGTTTTGGAGAATAATCCAGGGGCGATGGCTATTTTCTCTCCAGGGACCGAGTAGCAACAACCTTTCTCAGCCATCGACTCCAGTTCTTGCTTTTGACTCTTTCCCCAGCGAGGTCGGGGTCAGGGATGTTGCAGATAGCAGGAGCTGCTCCCCTCAGAGCTGCTCACTCTCCTCACACCCCCAGCTCCCGGGGCCCTGCATGAGCAGCAGGACGGCCGAATGCCCTGGACGGTGAGGTTGCCCGCCTGCCTCCCCACCCCAAACACCATCGCCACCTTTCCTTTTGGGATGTGAGGCCAACCTTCCCCTTCCCTCTGTTCTCGACTGGGAAGCTGGGCCTCAGGAGGGCCTCACAGCGATTAAAGGGCCTGGCAGGGTGGGGCTCAGTTCTCTCTGAAGGGAGTGCTGGATGCTCCTTCCCAGGGAAACACTTCTCCCCTCAGGGGTGTAAGGTGGAGGGATCTTTCCTGGATTTCTTTCCTTGTGTTGACCTTTCCCCTGGGTCCTAGGGTGCTATCTGGTCCTGGTGCATGGAGCACTGGCCTGGGAATCAGGATACAAAGGCTGAGAACAAGCCAGCCCTGCCCCGACTTGCTGTGTGGCTCTGGTCAAGTCACTGTCTCCTCTCGTCCTAGGGTTGGGCCAGATGACTATGTGTGAAATTCTCCACAAATTAATTTGTCTGATCAGCAAGTGTCCATCAGCCAGGACCCTGTGTGGGCCAAGGACCTCATCATTCTCACAGCAGCCCCGAGAGATAGGTGCTCCTCTCCCCACCTGGCAGGAGGTAATCAGCCTTCCAACGTCACACAGCTAGAAAACAGAAACCAGGGTGGATTCTGGGAGGGGTATGAAGGGTGGGAGTGTTTGGAGCATGCGGGCAGCCCAGCTGGTAGGCACCCAGAGGGGACATGATTGGGGGGCAGGCCCTGGTGCTTAGCTGTGTGACACTTAGAGAAATCACTGCGTGTCTCTGAGCCTCACCTTTCTTCATCTTTAAAATAGGGATAACAACCTCCTCTTGGCCCATCTCTTGGGCTGGTTGAAAAGATCGAATGAGAAAGTTTGAAAGGGGCTGCTTAAAATTCGCAAAAGCCTGAGCCTCACCACTTACTAGCTCTCTGGCCCCTTGAGCCTCAGTTTCCCTGCCTATGAAATCAGGATCCTCAGCCCTGCCTTGTGTGTGCGTGTGTGTGTGTGTGTGTGTGTGTGTGTGTGTATGTGTGTGTGTGTGTTGGGGGGGTTAGGTGCTGGTGACAATGTCTGAAAAATCAGTCCCTGGCTGATGGCCCATCAACAACTGCCATTGTTATGATGAGCATACACTGTAAAGGTCTGAGTACAGGTGGGGAGTTATTCTCCATGTTTCCTATGGTCTGTTTCCAGGGCGATGGGCTCTCTTCCTCACAGGGCATTAGTCACCCCTGTTCTCAGGCTCCCATCCCACCATCTCCCCCAGCAAACAGAGAGATCTAGAGGTTGGCAGGCTCATTTTCTCTTCTTCTCAGGACGTGGGGATTTGTCTCGCTGCTGTGATGCGCCTGGCCACAGGCCTGCCGAACCCATAGTTCTAGAACCTTCTGAAAAGTCTCAGTGAGAAAGCCTTGTAGCAGTAGCCTGGGTCCCAGGAATGAACGTGCAGCTCCCCTTGGGAAGTTATATGTTATATGTGTATGCCATGTATTTAACCAATGCCATCCCCCGAGTGGGGGCGGGTGATGGGTTTTTAGCAAAAAGGCTGAGTCCTTGATGCTCTGTGCCAACCACAGGCCCTTTTCCCAGGGCTTCTTTTCTGTGCCAAATAGCAAACAGGGCTGGTGCTGGTTCCTCTCAGAGGCAAAGGTGTAACTGAAAACAGGCTGGGTCTGCTCCCAACACCTCACCACAGTTTACCGAGAGCATGTGTGTGTCACTCCGAATGGTCTGGGGATTGTTTCCTCACAGAATATCACGCCCATTTGAGAGGGGAGAAAACCAAGGGAGGGGGAGGGAGGAATTAGGCAGGGGTTCTCAGCTGGGTCGTTCACTACATTCACGTGGGGACCTTTACCAACCAACCCTGCCTGGGCTGACCCCACGCCAACAGGATCAGAATTTCTGATGGTGGGGTCTGGGCATCTGCATTTTTCAAGAGCCACAGAGAACCCTCTGCCTACGAGGAGCCTTGCTTACACTTAATCCTCACGGGCACGCCACCGTGGGAGCATGAGTCATGGGCTGCGGTCTGATCAGGACTTTCGGACCCTAGAGCCCAGGCTCAAAACCCTCCATACCACACAGCCTCCTAGAGATCCACCTGGAAACGCAGGTTCAATACTCTCCCCAAACCTGCACAGCAAACTATTCCCGAGTGATCCTCCCCCTCCCCCATTTCCCACAATGTCCTCTGATTTCATTTTCCCATTTGGCATTTTGTTTTGCTGTTCAGGGCACAAAGGGCCAATAGCTTCTTCCCCCAAGCTATTTCTCCTCAGAAGCAGTGAAATAGCTTAGCAATTTGGGAGACATTTAAAATGCATTGTTTTGCCGGGGCACCCTGGGAGGGGGGGAGCCCGCCTTTCCCATCTCCTAAATCCTAGCGCAGAATGTAGCAAGGCTGCCAGTCAGGATGCCCCCCACCCCGCTGGGTCTCCTTAGTGATTAAGCCGCAAGCCCTGCTGCTGGCTCCCTGGTCCCTGCTCCCCTGCGGCAGGACAGGACGCTGACACGCCATAGGCTGGGCAGGTGGTCAGCAGCACGGGCTCGGGACTCACTGAGGCCGAGTGCAAACTGGGCTCCACCTCCCCTGGGTAAATGGCAACACTACGCTCCAGCTCACAGGCCTTGGCCAGGGTTAAGTGAGAGGATGAATCAAAAGGCCCAGCACCCCGTTTACTCAAAATAATCATTAGCTGCTATTATTAAATGCTGAGGATGATCGTGACTCGACTACTGTCCTAATCTTTGGCTTCTGTGAGGCCTGGCCCTTCAAGCAGGCCTGCCACCGGCTGAGGAACCATGGAGCAGTGAGGACAAGACTGGGTATTCTAAGAAACGTTCTTCTGTCTGGATGGCTTGGCCTCCAAAACGCAACTGAGGAGGATCAGCCTCGGAAAACAGAAGGTGTGAAAAGCGCCGAGGTCCGGGCCCCATCCTAGGAAGCTCCAGGTGCTCAGGCCTGGGACCGCTGAGGCAGGGGTGTCGCCTTCGCTCACCCCTTCCCAGAGTCTCAGCGGCTTCCCTTCTCCAGGGAGCGCTGTTTTGTGAGGAAACAAGTACTAGACAGTTCGGGGACACCAAGGTGCTCTCGGTAAACTGTGGTGAGTTGGAGGACACAGATCCAGCCAGTTTTCCGTCGTCCCCGTGCCTCCCGAAGGACCAATGCCAGCCCCGTTTTCTAGCCCTGCTTCCGGGCCTGCAGGTGACAAGTCCTGATTGAGCGGCCATGTTGTGTCAGGCCCTGAGCCGGACGTCAGGGAAACAGTGGGTGGGTGGAGAGTGGTGCTGTCCCGCCCTCGGGAAGCTGCCTCTGTGAGGGGTGGGTACTTGGAGAAGCAGCACAAGTGCTTGAGGAAGGAAAAACAAGGCACTGCCCTGGTCTGGGGGAAATCAGAGCATCCTTCTGAGCATCCCTCGGACAGGGAGGCTGGAACCTGAGGGACAAGTTGGAGGGAGGTAGCTGGAAGACGACACAGAGTCTGAGGAGTCCCCGATGCTAGCTAGCTAGGGCCTGGCTAGCCGGAAGAACTGGGAGAAGCCAGTGTGTGTGGCACAAATACAGAGGAGGAAGAATGGGTCAGGATGAGATAGTCATCAAACAAATATCCATGGGGACACAGAACAATGTGGCCTTGGCCCTTAGGAGCATGGCCGCTGGAGCCAGAATGCCCGGGTTCCGATCCTACCTTAGCTGCCCACAAGCTCTGTGATGTTAGGCTACATACTTAATCTCTCTGTGCTTCAGTGTGCCCGTCTCCAAATTGGAAATGATAATACTACCTGCAAGAGTTTCTGTGAAGATTAGATTAAATTAGTTAATTCATGTAAATCACTTAGAAGAGTGCCTGGAACATAGTAAGTAGTGTATAAACGTTTGCTATCATTACTGTTATGTGCTAGGCCTTGGTTCAGCCTCCCCATCTGCAAAATGGGAATGATAATGTATCTAACTCAGGTGGCCATTGTGAAGACGAAAGGAGAAAGTGTAGGTGGAACCCTTACAATATGACCTTACAAGGCGACTATCACCATTATTCATCGTTAGGCATTATGTATGCTAGGTGGACGACATGGCACTTCTTGGACAAAATCTGCAACTAACCGACTATCTAGAGGGGGAGGGGCGCTCAGGGAATGTGTCCCTTAACAGCAGCTACGCAAGCACAGGGCTGGCAGGGCACGCAAACATGGTGGCCGGATGAGGGGCCCTTGCAGCCAAAGATTCTGTGATTCTACCTGACTCTATCAATTTTTCCCCCTCTCAAAAAATTTTCACAAACACGTCTTGGAGGCTTTGCCCCCAGACAGTAATCCTCTCCTGCCTGTTTTCTTGCTGTGGCAGAGACATCCAGTGCAGACATCTCCCGTGCCCCAGGGGCTGACAACGCTGGGAAGGAGCACACCCGTCAAGGACATAGAGTGGTCCCGACGGGTTGGTGCCCCAGCCCTCTCCACCCTCACAGCATAAAGGACACTCGAAGTGCCACCGAGGCAACCAAGGTCACAGGGAAGCTGATGACCAACTGCCCGGGCAGGCACGTTTGAAGAAAGAGACTGGGATTCAGCTCAGGACCCCCAGGGTCTCCAGGAGCATCCAGGAGCTCCTCCCCCCTCTCTCCTTGGGTGCAGTTCATTGGTGCCCTCTAAAAATAGCAGTGGTTATTCAGGGAAATACACCATGCTCCGTCTCTGGGGATGCCAGCACAGGGCTCTTTCAAAAATAGAACCCCAATCAGGTGTACTCCTGACTCCTTGTCTCTCCCTACCAGTGTCTGGATCCTTCAGAGGGACCCAGAGACAGGGCGGCGGCTCCGAATGCTGGGAGGCTACCACGGGGATTCTCACCCAGGTTTGTCTCCTTCCAAATCCCTTGTCTGTCGGTTTCCACTTTAAAAAAAATCCATTTTCCCTTGATGTAGAAAGTGATATATATTTATTCTAGGTACTATGGAAAACATAGAAAAATATCTCACCATCCAGAAATAACCACTGATTTGAGCCTGTCCTTCCTCTCTCCTCCCCTCCCTCTATACGCCCCCCCCCACACACTGATAGAATAGGGATAGTGAATTTTTAATTTTTTTTCCCACTGAGTACATCAAAGGTATTTTCCTACGTTATTAAATATCTACCCATAACACAATGTTTTAATGCAAGTGTAAAAGGACAGAGGTTTAAGCACATAAAGTTTGCTTCAGAAAGATCTGAGTTCAAGTCCTAACTCTATCACTCACAGGTATTGAGGCCATGGGCAGCTAAGGGAACTCTTTAAGCCTCAGTTTACACATTTAAGAAATGGGGTCAATAATAGCACCTATCTCAGGATTGTTATGAAGATAAAGTGCAGTACTTCCCTCCTAACTGTTCAGTAAATGCTTGTAATAATAATAACAATGACAGCTAACTCCGTGAACTATATTTGAGTTCATGATTCTCCTGCTGCTAGATATCTGGCTGGTTTCTAAAGCCCATGTTCTCCTCCCACTCACCCCTTCCCTGGGAAGTTCTGGAATTCACAGAGAGGGCTATGAAGGGAGCACCCTGGCTGGAGTCTCTGCAGATCGGAGAGCTGGGGGTGCAAGCTGCCAGAGGCTCACAAGGACCAGGTCTCCTGCCTCCTCCACAAAGCCTCGCGAAGCTGAGAACGAAGCCTCCTCTGGTGGGAAGGGCCCCACGCCTCTAGCCTAAAGTGGTGCCTGGACACAGGGCCTCCTCCTCTGATTCTCAGCCAGCTCCCATCTTTACTCTCCAAATTCAATTCCTCAGAAAGTTGACCCATCTTTTTTTCCCCCCATTTGGATCCTTTCATTGTGCCTGGAATTATTTCAAGCTGGGCCCTGATGAAGAAAATAAGGCCCAGGGGCACCTGAGTGGCTCAGTCTGTCTTTGGCTCAGGTCATGATCCCGGGGTCCTGGGTTCAACCCCCCACTTCCGGCTCCAGGCTCAGCAGGGAGTCTGCTTCTCTCTCTGCCCCGCTCCCCCCGCTTGTGCTCTCTCTCTCTTTCAAATAAATAAAAATAAAATCGTTTAAAAAAGAAAGAAAGAAAGAAAGACCCAGAAAGGTTAGGCGAATTCTCAGTAGTCACACAGCTAGTCATTAAACACGTTTCAATTAGAAGTTCATTATGGGCTGAATTGTGTCCCTCTTGCCCCCAATTCGTATGTTGAAACTTTACCCCCCATTATCTCACAAGGTGACTGTATTTGGAGATAGGGCCTTTAGAAAGGTAGATAAGGTAAAATGCAGTCACATGGGTGGGCCTCAATCCAATAAAACTGCTACCCTTCTAAGAAGAAGAGATTAGGACCCACAAACACCGGGACCACCCAGTGAGGCCCCAAGGAGAAGGCAGCTATCTGTAAGCTGAATAAAGGCCTCAGAAGAAACCAAACCAGCCAGCATCCTGATCTTGGAATTCTAGCCTCTAGAAGAGTAAAAAAAGAAATCTCTGTTGTTTAAGACACTCAATCTGTGGTATTTGTTGTAACAGGCCTAGCAAACTAAGGGAGGATTTAAACACAAAACTCGTAACGGTTTATAAGGTTACAAAGTCATTTCATGTTTTTTGATTCTTTTGATTTTTACAGTGACCTTGTGAGGTAGAAATAATATTTTTATTCCCGTGGGGCTGGAGGTACTCAACAAGATGTCGAGCTGCCGTATGCAAAATGCTTGGCCCAGCGCCTGGCAAGAGGGGGTAACTGTTGTTGTTCTCACCATCAAGTACTCGCACCTGCCAGGGAGTCTAAGGAGAAGACTATGAAGAGTGGGTAGGAGCCACGGGGGAGAGAGGTTTCAAACTCCATCTGAGGGGGGGGCTGCGCGAGGGAGGAAGGGCCAGCCCCGAAAGGCAAGCTCCCTGTCCCAGGACACAGGATGGCCGCTGGGTACCATGCCTCAGAGCAGCGGTCCCCACGGTGATGGCTAGAGCAGCTTCAGCAGGAGCACCTGGGAACTTGGAAATGCAAATTCTGGCGCTTTAGCCCAAAGTGAATCAGAAACTGGGGGTGAGGCTCAGCAATCTGTGTTTTTTTTACAAGCCCTCCAGGTGATTCTGATGCATGAAAGTTTGAGAACCAGAGGGGCTAGCGGGGACTTAGGATATAGGCAGATTGGAAAGGACAAGATGACCTTTAACAGCCCTTCAAAGCCAGAGACACAGAAATTCTTCTCCCTTGTCTTCAGACAGTTGTCAGCTGAAACAGCTGGGGTTGACTTCTGTCCTGTGGTATCAGCTGACTCCCCACCTGTGAAGTTGGGAGAAAGCCAGCCAGACTCCCATTGCAACTAGTGTCCCCCCAGAATATGCCATAGATGCCACATCAGTGCTGGGAGGGGCCTTGGGGACTTAGCACCGGAGCAAATCTGACCCAGAGAGAGCGAGGGTTGTCCAAGGTCACACATCAGAGTGATGCAGGCCGGGCCTTCCAGGCTTACTCCTCAGAACTGCGTGCCCATGCGAGGCACCCTGGAGGGATGTGGTCATCCAGCAAAACCGTGGGGGGGCAACTTCCATTTTCAACCCACTTCTCTCTGGCTCAGCCGGGACTTGGACGCTTTCTGATTCCAGGCAGATCATTGTTGACAGAACGTTTCAAAGTCAAGGCGGGGGCAGGAGAGGACGAAGCTGTTGCTCCAGGCAAAGCACTGCCTGTCGGTGCAGTGTCTGTCCACACTGGGGGATCATCTTGTCTTGGAAATGCCACCACCAGGGGCATTACAAGTGGTTCATGCTCTGGTTGCCTCAACACCCAGAGTCACGCAGGAGAGACACTTGTCAGACTTCGTTTCATCCGTCTTGGTAGGAAGTATGTTTGAAGGATGGGTGCTATTCTGCCCTACCCAGTTTTCTGACCTTACGGGAAACGACTGTGCTGCAGAAGGTCTGTAGGAAGGAGCTTTCCTTTTAGCTGGTGCAGTAGAGACCATCACTAGGAGTCCAGGACACAAGTAACACCAGAAGCAGGACATAGGACAACACAGAGAATATGATCTTAGCCAGAAGATAACAGCTGGGAGGTTGGGGCGTGGCCACTTGCTAGTCTATAATCTTGTGGGTGGGGCCCCAAATTGATACTTCCAACAGCAATATTGATGCTGGTGGTCCGGGACCACACTTCGAGAACCACAGGCAATAGTAACCTGCCTCGCCTTCCTCATGGGGTTCTAGCGATGGCTCCCTTGGAAGACCTGTGTGTCAGGACAGTTCTGCCCTTTTCCTGCTTTGTAGGAGCCCTGGACCATCACTCATCCTCCCGGAGTCTCGGGTTTTCCATCTGTAAGATGGGAGTAACAGCTACTGTTTTGTACCTCAGAGTGGTGAAGGTCAGCAAGAGAGACAATTGAGGCAAATGAGTTCTAAAAATCATAAGGACTTTTTAAAGATTTAATTAATTAATTAAATTTATTATAGAGAGTGCAAGCCGGGGGGGGGGGGGTGGTGGGAGGGGCTGAAAGAGGGAGAGACAGAATCCCAAGCAGACTCCATTCTGAGTGCAGAGCCCAATATGGTGCTCGATCTCACAACGCTGAGATCATGGCCTGAGCCGAAATCAAGTTGGACGCTCAACCAGCATAGCCACTCAGGTGCCCTCATAACTATTCACATGTAAAGGGGAGCAAACATTTACTGGGCACCTACCATGAGTCAGAAGTTCTCTCAGATGTCAGGATACTTGCCTAAATAAACCAGAATTCCTGACCTTAGAGAACTGGGGATGAATGGGAAAGATGGATAAATGAAACCCTGATCTAGTTGGTGCAGTAGCAGAGGTCATAGTAAGCTCTAGAAGCATGGAGAAGAGGTGGGGCAAGTGGCTTAGGATGGATTTTATCCTCCGGCAAAGGGAAGCCATTGCAGGGTTTGAAGGTGGAAACTGATCTAATCTTGTTAGTTGCACGGGAAGATCATTGCGGGCTGGAGATCCATTATGGATCCCTGGGTGGGGCAAGTCTAGAGGCAGGAAGGCAGGGAGGCATGGAGGGGGCTGCTGCAGTGATCCAGGAGTGAGATAATGGAGAGAGGGGATGCATTTGAGAGATTAAATGTGCAGAACAAAGCAAGCAGCAGAATCAGGCTCCCGCCCAGATGCCCGGGTCACTGACTAAGATGGGGCAGACTGGGCAAGTGGGTGGCAGGGAAGGTGAGCCTGTGCCTCCTGACCATGCTGGCTGTGCCAATGCCACGGACAGACTCCTCGTCTGGCGAGCACAGCCACTCTGACTGCCAGGTCTCCCCAGGTGACGGACCGTCCCCCTGTCCTCCCTCCCCATGCCCTGGCATTACTGCACTCTGCTGTTCGCCCCCGCCCCAGCCTGCAGCAGTGTCCTTCCCACCCGTGGAGTCATCTCTGAAATGAACAACAGTAGCAATCAGCAAGTAATCATCTTTCTCCCCTCATACAATGCCTGCGTGTACAGATCATGTTTGCGATTGCTGCAAAAATGATAGCATGAAAATTAGGGCTCCTGCCAAAGAAAAGGAGGGGGAAAACCTATTTACATAAAAAGTGGTTCAGACCCAGTTTGAGGCTTCCTAAACCAGGGCCTGCTAAGGTTCTCGGCCCCTCTGCCCCACGTAGGGTGGGAAGTCACCTTGTCAGCCCCCGCTGGGGTGGGGCAGCACATAGTCGTGGCCCCTGGAGGCTCTGGGAATTGCCCTAACAATGAACTGTTCTGGCATCTGCCATAAGCTCTGGGCATTAACCAAGGGCAGCTCTCTGGGCCTTTCACTCACAGCTTAGCTCCCAGCCAGCTGAGAGGAGGTGCTCTCAGAGGTACAAGGTGACTTTAAGAGCAGCCCAGGCAGAAAGCCGGTGGACTAAAGGAGGCCCATAATAATAAGCTGTCACTGTTACTTCGTTCCAAGGAGAGCTGTCTGAATCACACACTGTGCTAAGGGCTTTACAAGCCTATTGTTTTATTTAATCTCGCCGCACAACTGTCCTGAGAGGTGGTTGTTATTATTAATTCCATTTTACAGAGGAAAAAAAAAAATGGAGGTAGAAGTTAATTACGATCTCATAGCTAGTAAACAGCAAAACTGGGATTCTAGCCTAGCTTGCTTGATTCAAAAGCCCACGACTGAGCTATAATAAAAAAACGTAATAATAAGGATTGGGGAGGATGTGGAGAAATTGGAACTCTGCTCCACTGCCGGTAGGAACGTAAAATGCCACAGGCACTTGCAAAACAGTCTGGCCATTTCCTCAAATGCTTAAACTTAGAGATACTATGTGATCCAGTAATTCCTCACCTAGGTATCTGCCCAAGGGGAATGACAACATATACCCACATAGAAATTTGTACGTCGATGTTCATAGCAGCGTCATTCTCAGTAGTAAAAAAGACGAAAACATCGCAAACGTCAATCAATTGATGAATTGAGAAATAAAAAGTGGTCCATCCATACAATGGAATGTGGTTCGGCATAAAAAACGAAGTCCTGATCCATGCTACAACATGGGCGAACTTTAGAAACATTATGCTAAGTGAAAAAAGTTCCAAAAGAGCATAAATTGTAAATTTCCTTTTACATGAAATGTCCAGAATAGGAAAATCCAGACAGACAAAGCAGATTAGTGGTTGCCTAGGGCTGGGGGTTAGTGTGAAATCTGGAGTGAATGTAAGGGGTATGGGTATTTGGGGGGAATGATGAAAATGTTCCCAAACTGACTGTGGTGATAGTTGTACAACTCTGGGAATGTACTAATTAAAAATCATTTAAATGGGTGCATTATATGATACATCTCAACAAATATGTTATTTTTTATGCATATTAAAAAAAAGGAAGAAAAAGAAAACTATGATTCTCCCAAGTGAAGGCATTTAGAATTATTCCTTTTTTCCATTCATTACACAAATCTTGAGCCCCTATTGTGTGCTAGGTACCTATCTCCAGGAGCCTGTGACTAGGAAATTCTAGCCTGGGTAGAAGAGATAGGATGTGGGCACAGAAAATCATGATTCATGGGAAAAGATGCCAAGGGAATTTAAACAGGAGGATACTATTTCACACCCACTGGGTTGGCAAAAATTTTAAAGTCTGACATTACCACGTTGGTGAAGATGCGGAGCCCCAGATATTCTCACCTACTGCTTGAGGGAGAATAAATAGGTATAATTTAGAAAGAAGTTTGGCAGTGTTTTCTAGAACTAAGGATGCGCATGCCCTGTGACCCAGACATTCCATGTGCCTCTTGGGTATAACTTGGACAAATTCTTGCACAGGGCACAAGGGAACGTGGGTAGTTTATCCCAAAAGGCTGGAAATAATAACCAATCCATCAACAAAAGAAAGTAAAGGAGCTCTGCTATATCACACAATGGATTACACTCAGTGGGTAAATTCCAAAAGATACAACGTATACGAAGTTTAAAAACATACCAAAGGACACTATCCATTACTTCTGTATACACACTCATGTAGTAAAAATATAAAAACATGGGAATGATCAATACCAAAATCTGGATAGTGGCAGCTTCTTAGGAAGGAGAGGAATAAGATGGGGTGGGGGTGGGGGCAATGGGGTATGCAATTGTATCTATAATGTTTCTTTTTAGAAGTCACTTGTAACATCTTTTCTTCTCTTAATTAAAGTTTGATCCCTTACGCACTTTGTCCAGTTCCCACAATGGTAACGTTTCGAAATGGCATAATATGCTATCACAAGGATATTGATATTGATACAGTCCACCAATTATATTCAGATTTCCCCAGTTTTGTATGTATTCGTGTATGTATGTGTCCAGTTCTACACAATTTTATGGCTGGTAGAGGTGGTGCATCCACCATCACAGTCAGGACACTGAGAGCACTCCTTCATGGCAAGGGTCTCTTGTCTTCCCCTTTCTAACCCCACCCACTCCCCTTGGACTCCGAGCCTTGTCCCTAAACCCTGTCAACCACTAACCTTGACCTCCACCTTCACATTTCTTTTCATTCTGAAACTGTCTTATCAGTGGACCCATGACATTATGTCATCTTTGAGCTCCCCCCACCCCTACCCAAATTCCCAAGATGTTGCAGGTGTCACTAGTTCATTCCTTTTTATCACTGCGGAGTGTCCACGGCATGGGTGTACCACAGATGGTTTCAGTTCGTGAAGGACACCTGGACGAGTTCCAGGTTTTGGCTATTTCCATACTCTAATGTCTTAGTTCTTCAGTTGGGTGGTAGGTATCTGGATTTTCACTGTACTATTTGCCCTACTTTTTGATGCAAAGAATATTTCATAATCGAAATGAAGGAAGGTAGAAAAAGATATCACTAACGTTGGCCAGCCTTGTGCAGCCCGGGGTGCACGGCTCGGGGTGACACCTGAGACCAAGGTTCTGGGCCCCCGGCAGGTCAGGCACCCTCAGGAAGTGGGACCTGGGCACCTACTTGCTTTGAGGTTCTAAGCCTCTCGTGGGTGTAAGGAAGCCCGTCCAGGTCCTTCAGCCCCTGGGGCCATTTTGTAGCGGAGCCACCCATTTGGCTACAAAGCCCTTTCCCCAACCTGCGTGTAGGTGGGGAGCTGCTCCTAACTGGGGAAATCACAAAAAAAAGGAGGTAGTGCTCCAGGTAGAAAGAATGAAATCTGGCCTCTCCTGAAGGCCCTTGAGAAGAAGGTGGAAGTGCAGTGAAGTGGCACTGGAAATAGAGAGTGTCTTCTGTTGGAAGGCAACTCAAAAGACGGGGAATGCTCTTACTTGAGGCTCAAGCTGGGGGGTGGTGTTGCCAGTGGGTGGATAATGAGGCCCTGATAGTATCTGCTGCTGCCAGGTGCAGCCCCGGCCTCAGTGGGCCTCCTACCCCTCTGCCCAAGTAGCTTTAACCTTTTCCGGCACCAATTATGAATTTCTGGGTCCTGGGCAGAGCATGGAACAGTGACAGATTCACGCTATACACGCCTACTGGGGGCGGCCTGGCCCTCAGACACCCTGCCTGCAAGAGGTCCCAGCGGAAACACCCAGAAATGCCCCCTCGTGCCCGGAGAACTGCAATGTGGGTGCAGAAGCCAGCATGGGCTCCGCGGCCCCCTGCTGTGGGAGAGAGGCCCGGGCAAGGCAAGGGTCTAGGGCAGGTGGGCCTAGGGCAGGTGGGCCCCGGAGAGCTTTCTGTGTTACCTCACTTGATCCTAACAACAGCGACACATTATCGTCATGTCAGTTTTACACACAAAGTTACAGAGGCACCGGGCGGTGAAGAAAGTTGCTCCTGGGATTGAGCCCCATCTCGGGCTCCCTGCTCAGTGGGAAGCCTGCTTCTCCCTCTGTCTGCAGCTCCCCCTGCCTGTGCTCTCTCTCTCTCTCTCTCTGGCAAATAAATAAATAAAATCTTTTTTTTTTTTTAAGATTTTATTTATTTTTTCGACAGAGAGAGACACAGCGAGAGAGGGAACACAAGCAGGGGGAGTGGGAGAGAGAGAAGCAGGCTTCCCGCAGAGCAGGGAGCCCGATGCGGGGCTCGATCCCAGGACCCTGGGATCATGACCTGAGCCGAAGGCAGACGCTTAACGACTGAGCCACCCAGCACCCCAATAAATAAAATCTTAAAAAAAATAATAAAAAGAAAGAAAGTCGCTCCAGGGGATACGCTTTGGGAAGGAGGAGGGTTAGGATTTGAACCCAGAGTCCTTTGCTGTTTATGATAAACTTTTCTGAGAAAGGGAGTCATACAGGACCTTCTATGATACAATGAGAGGTGTGGGCTTCCTCTGGAGGGCAAAGGGAACCATGGAAAATCATTAAGTGCAGAGAGTCACAAACAGACCTCTGTTTTAGGGATGCTATCTTAGGGTCACCCTGGGCTCCCACCTCAACATCTCTGAAGGCCCAGCTCCTTGCTTTTATTGCTTTTCTTCTGAGCCTCTTCCTTCTTTTACTGGGTATGGCTGGACCAGAACCTGTTCCACAGCCTCCGAGGAAAGGCGCAAGTGCAATAAAGCCTCATGGCCAGTCCTCCAAATCTGGCTGCTCCTCAAGTCTCCCCAGATTTTACTCCCTGCTCTGGGCCCAGCGGCTGCCCAGAGTCTCCCCTCGCTGAGACGTGCCCACACAAGGCAGGGGAAGAACACAGCTGTTGCAGTCAGCAGGGTCCGGGTTCAAGCCCTGGGTCTGCCCCTTGCCCCCTGTGTGTGCTGCAGAACACTGCCTTCCTCCCCAGGCCTGGGCTGGGAGGAGCGGGGCAAGCAGACATCAAAGGCCCCTCCAGCCCCGCACTTCCTCCTGGGGGACACCCTCACCTTCCTGGCTGAGACGGCAACAACCCCCACCGCTGCAAAGGGCTGTTGTGAAGATCAACAAGAGAAGGTGCCAGAAAATACTGGCCAACCACAGTGTGCTTTACAAAGCGGGAGATTCTTATCTTCTAACCTAGTTGGTCCCCAGTGCCCCCTGACTCCGTGTCTTGTGTGTGTGTGCTTCCCCTGGTGGTAGGTGGGGGTAGGGTAAGGCGGGCAGTCTGAGGCTGCAGGGGTGCGGGAGCTGCAGGGCATTTCTCCAGGCCACGTTTGGATTCCCTGGGCCCAGCCCTGACATATTCTGAGCAGAGAAAACGAACCCACTGCAGAGGACGGGCCTTGCCGGGAAACTGAGCTGGTGTCGGGAAGAAGGTCCCTCCGCCCGGTTCTACGGGGCGCGGCGGTGCTCCCGGGTTCCCAGGCTTGGGTGCTGCTGGCTGTGTGTCACTGACACAGAGGGGGCGTGTCGCCAGTCAGCCTGAGCGGGACAGGCCTGGGGCGGGGGGGGGGGGGGCATGGAGGCAGCAGCGGGGCTGGAAGGGGGGCGGGGAGGGAGACAGAGAGCTCAGTGCTGGACCCGAGGGCTCTGCCCTCCCTCCCTTGCGCCCGGCACTGGGGCTCAGAACTGACCCGGCAGCCGGCCTTGACCGCAGGGAGATCCAGTTAGGGCGGTGGATGCGAGGCCAGGGTTAGGAGCCCGCCCTTCCCCTGGCTCTGCGCTTCAGTCATCTGGGAAAACATCCTAACTTCTCTTAGCTCGGCTTCCATATCTATGAAACAGGGATGATTCTGATGAAGGAACGGAATAGTTGAGCTGCCGTAAGGGTCAAGGGAGATAATGCAGTAAAACACGTAACACATTATGAAATAGTGATGCTAGTTGTAATTATGGGGTGGGGCCAAAGCGAATCATCCAACACATGTATGATGTGGGCCTGTTACGTGCCAGGTGTTATTCAGGGAATTCTCATCTACACAGGCCATCTCGGGGCAACAGTGAGGCGACAGAGGGAAGCATGGAGCTGCGGGGGGACAAAGAAGGGCCATCCAAACCTTCCTGCCCCAAGGCCCCTGCTATCCCCTCCCCCCACGTCCCTCCCTTCTATTCACACCCCGCTCAGGCAGGGCCTGGGTCAACAGCTTCTTCCCTAAATGGGGGCTCAGAGGCCTGAGACACCAGGAGACCACGTTGAGGCGCCCAAATTAACTCACAGCCCACGGGAAAACCCCAAACTCTCCCCTTAAAAGACAATCACTAATAAGCTTTAACTCCACCTGGATGTCTTGGCTTCCCTCACGTTAATCGCTCTAAACAGGCTGAATATTAATTGCGTCTCTGAAGGAAGCACCAGAAACTGTTGTCTTTGATAAGTCACATGGACCACCCCATCCCTCTCTCAGATAATTCCAAAAGCTTCTGGGACCCTGCACATTCACACGGTCCCGGAGAAGGGAATTCTCCTCCGCGCGGATGCTCAAGGCCTGCAGCAGTGACTGTCTGGAAACCGTTCGTTCAACAAATCTCATCCAGTCTGGGCCCTCTCCTGAATGTGTGTGCTGGGCTGGGCGGCGGCAGGGAACTCGCCCCTAATAGCAGTCACTGAGTACCTACGAAGTGCCAGGAGACCGACACGTATCATTTCCCTTAAACCTCAGAATGGCCTTGTGAGGGGAGATGTTATCCCATTTCACAGGTAAGGAAACTGAGGCTTGGGGAAATTAATTGTGTCCAAGGTTATACAGGCTGTTAAATGAGGGAGGCAGCTTTGGATGCAGGCATGTCTGGCTGTCATGCTACCTGCTTTTACAGTTACATTAGAGGCTTTTAGCCTTTCTCCACGTCCCCCCCTCCCCGCCAAAAAGGCTTATGGACATTTGTTTTTCCAATTCCCTTCCCTTTCCTATAAGTGTTGATACTGCAGATATACAATATATCTGTGTACGTACACTGGCCCGTTGGAGGACCACAAGCCCTTGTAATAAAGATTTTTTTCACTCCCAGCCCTCCAAGAACCAATTTCACCACCTTGTGAATGATAGTGCCCCTGTTGAGAATGTATAAATTACACCTGTGGTTCTCAGAGTGTTGTCTCCAGAGCGGAAGAGGGCAAAGCTTACCCACAGACTAAGAACAGGAAAAGAAAATTAGCTGGACCATTTCTTCTCAAGGGGAGCATTTCATGTTTTCTTTTGAGGGACATGGCCTTTCTGCGTCTAGAATTGCTATCTGTTCCTCATACTTTAGATTCACTTGCCACTTCCTATGGGAAGCCTGCCCAGACATCCCCACCTGAGTTTGGGTTAAGCCCCATTCCACTTTATCCATCTCTGTATCCCAGAGCCTAACATGGGCACAGCATGTGGTAGGGGCTCAGTGAATGTGGAGTGGATGAACTCATGGGCAGATGAATTTAAAATCGCTTGTGCTGTCTCTGCTGCACTGGGTTAATGCTTTAGCAAAGACCACATCAGGGATGGCTGGATCAAGCAACAGCATGCAGGCATGTCTTCAGAATGTGGCACCCTTTGGGCACCTTCATGAAACCAGAGTTTTCATTGGGCAACATCTACAGTAATGTTCTTGATCAAGGCCCCTGTGGGGACTGAGATGAGCACAGGATGAGATCTCAGAAAGAAGTGGATGTTATGAGAGATGGACTTGGCCTATGCTATGCAAACTTCCCCCCTGGCTCTCTGGGCACACGTTGTGGACCTTGGAGAAAAAATCTGATAAACTGTCAACCAGTAATAATCAGGGAAACCCTAACTGATGAAGTCATGCTCCCACCAATGAAGGACAGGGGTGGCCACTTCACACTTGTATTTCCAACAGTAGGACTGATGACTCACCCTAACACAGTGTATGGAAAAATGCCAGATTAAATAAACACATTTATTTTTAAATACAGAGCTGAGCAGTCAGGAAAGAGAAGGAAATCCTCAGAGGTCAAAATAACCATGAGACAGCATGAATTCATAGAGGTTCCCAAACACTGAGTGGGTGATGGGCCTGGGGGCACCTGCCGCTCCTCAGTGACCTGGGGCCTTTGGTCTTAAAGAGCCAAGGAAAGAAGCAAAGGCACAGTCCTTCAGAAGGTGGAAGGGAAACGGAGACTCTCACTTATGGCTAAGACTCAGATAGGAGACATTTACCCTTTGGGGAAAGGGTGAATCAGAAAAACACAAAATCCCACCTTGCAGGTGGAGGCAGTAAGGAAACTTGACCCTAGGCCTGGGCACAGGGGAAGGAAAATTTTTAAACGGCTGAGAATTTCCAATCACAAAATGGCCCTCATGTGGGTCTGGGACCTGACTACGTATTACTTTGTGGCCGGAAGAAAAAAAAAACCCAAAAAACCCCAATCCAAGTTGAGTGTTTAAAGCGACCCCAAGTTGGTGGTTCCTCCAGGTACCTGGCAGAAGCAAATGCAAACCCTTTCTGGAGCAACGAATTTTCAACTCAGGCCTCAAAGGAATCGCACAAAGTTTTAGCAATCATAAAAGCACAATTTAAAAAAATCACAGAGCATGTGAGAAAACAAGCCATCATGAGCAAGAGAGAGCAGAAACAATGAACAAATCAATCAGACCTAGGAAAGCAACAGGTACTAAAATAATCAGATGCAGAAAATGAAATGTGTACAATATTTAAAGAAATATGTCAAAGTGGTGAAAGTATAAACAAAGAAAAGACAATAAAGAAAATAAAGCAGACTGAAAGATAACCAACTAAAACTTCTAGAAACAGGAAGGCTGATGTATGGGCTCTTCCAGACTGTTGTTCTAATCTGGCTTACAGTTTTGGAATAAACTTGGGCGTTGGAATCAGAAAATGCTGTGTGACTTGGGCCAATCACCACCTGTCTCTGGGCCTGTTTCCTCATCTGCAAGTGAAAGGGTAGACCTAGATCACCTCAGGAGTCCAACTCTATAAACCAATCTTCTAAAATATGACCGATCACAGTCATTGGGCACCTGTTTTTTTGTGCTACCCTTGACTATCAGCATTTTATATGATTTTTATTCTTGTGATAACCCACTGAGGCATGGGCTTTTATTACACCCAATTCACATATTAGGAAACTGAGGCAGAGAGGCATTAAGTAACTGGCCCAGAGTCCAGAGCTGTTAGGCCATGCTTGGTCTCCACCGGTCTGTTTCCAGAGTCTCTGCTCTGGACTCTAACATCTGGGATCCAGGACCAGGATTCTCTGACCTATCAGAAGTCTCCCATGGCAAGCGGCAGCTCAGTGGCCCACAGAGGCTGTCAACAGCGACCAGAATAGCCATTCCAGTTTTGGGGGGGGGGGCGGCTAAGAATACTGTGAAGTTAATTATCAATAACCAAACATGAAGTGCCTTCTATGAACAAGGCCTGTGCTTATTTTAGACAAGAGCTATTTATGAAAGAGCAGCAAACTGGCAGATGACTGGGGCTCACCTTCCAAATACCCTTTGGGAAAGTTTTCATTCTGAAAGCACTTCTCTGTACCGTGGGTCCCTTGTGTCTAAAATGGGGGTGATAGGGCGCCTGGGTGGCTCAGTTGGTTAAGCGACTGCCTTCGGCTCAGGTCATGATCCTGGAGTCTCCGGATCGAGTCCCGCATCGGGCTCCCTGCTCAGCAGGGAGTCTGCTTCTCCCTCTGACCCTCCCCCCTCTCATGTGCTCTCTCTCGCTCTCTCATTCTCTCTCTCAAATAAATAAATAAAATCTTTAAAAAAAAAAATGGGGGTGATAAGAGTACCTAACACCCCTGGGTTGTCACAAAAGGATTACATGAGCTAATACAAGTCCGGATGGTAGCAAGCACGCCTCGAACAGTACCTCTCGTTGCTGCGGTTCCCGTTACGGTTTCAGGCCAGTGGGGGGAAGTCGGGTCCTGCAGCAGATGACCTTGACTCAGCTCCGGGCTTCCCCACCTCCCAGCTGTGTGACTGAAAGTCCCTGACCCTCTCTGAGGCTCCACGGCCCCATCTGTGAATCAGAAACAACAGTGCTTTCCTCACCAGTAGTTGTGAGGGGGAAATGGACGGTGAAATGCCGAGCTCAGTGGCTAACATGTAATAGGTACTCAACGAATGTCCGTTCTCACCCCCGGGGCGTTTGCTGCACACTCGGCTTTTCGGCCATGCTTAGAATCCAAAGAGGCAAAGGATTCTGTGCTCACAGATGTTGACTTACTGCTCATTTCCACCAAGGGAACTTTCACAAAAGCTGTGGGGGGGTAGAAGAGGTCTGAAGACATCCACTTCCCAGCAGGTAAGTCAAGGCAGTGCAGCGATGGAGGTCCGCAGCCTCAGAGAGGGGCCTCCAGGCCACGACCTGCTGCTTCGGCTGAGCTGGCCACTGAGATGTGCAGCCGAAGATGCAGGTAGCAGCAGGAAGCGAGCCCTACCATGAGGAGGATTTGGTCATTGAATCCACCAAGGATAATGACACTGACCTTCCCATTTGGAAATCAACCAGGCATGCGGCTGGTCAATGGCTCTGTGATCATTCTGCATACCCTGGGCCGCGAAGCAGCAGTACCACGGGAGGATGGGGACAGGGAAACAAAGATATTTAAGGGGTTTCAGAAGGACAGCCACCTCTGGAGCAGTGGCTGTGTCGCTCTGTGAACCCCATCCCCGGCAGGCCTCGGGGAGGGCAAAATTCCACACCCGGCTTCCCAAAGAAGCATCGAAGGCTGGGACCAGAAGAGCTTGCCTAGAGGAATTCCTCTTTTGGGCAAATAGGGAACTCTTGGGTTTCAAGCTCAATCTGTGACACCTTTTGGATTTCATAAGTCACCTGCTCCTCCTATCTCATTCTCCCTAAGGTCAAGTGGCCCAGGAATTTGACGAAGCTGATACTTGGTGCTGAAAGATGATGGTGGCATGGTAGAGTGGTGGTCATGCCAGATGCTCTGAGTAAAAGTTGAAAGTGCAAACTCAGGAAGAGAAAAGGAGCCAGGGAGGACAGATGGTCTGGGGAGCACAAGCCTGACACCAGCACAAGGGTTTCAGTGGCCACTGAGCCTCATGAATCACCCTGCAGACTCCGCATTTTCTCTTCACGGGGAGGACAGTGTGATGTTCCCAAACAGACCCAGCTTCAAACCCCAGCTCCTCCATGTCCTAGGACATCTATGTCCCTGAGCAAGATACTTTCCTGTGTCTCAGTCTGGGCACTGGAAAATGGAGATACTCCTATCTCATTGAGCCCCAAACATAAAGGTTTTCATCATGAGGATAAAAACATGCAATGTGCCTAGCCTAGAGACTACCCCACAGTAAGAGTTCAATAAATGTTCCTTTACCCTTGCTTAACTGACCTAATTGGCACCAGATGCGACCGTACATTCAGCCTCCTCAGCCTGGATCGCCACACTGAGTATTTGTTGAAGAACTAGGGTGTGCTGCAGAGGATTATTTCTCCAGCCTGATCCTGAGAAGAATAACATATCTGTTCCAAGCCCTTTGACTTCCCAGGTTCCTGTCTCCAGCCAGAATGGCCAGTTCTGGGCAGGGCCTGACCACTTGATAACTCATGAGTATCTCCACTGGGTTAATATCTCCACTGTGGCCATGTCTTCTATGGGAAGAAAGCAATACAAAAGCGGAGATTCTGGACTATCTGCTATGTGCCAGGAAGCTGCCATGGTGGAACAAAGAGGCATAACCGGTGTTCTTGTTCAACTTTCTAAGGGCGAACCGGTGTATTTGGAAAGCAATGATAGAAACACATTTTTAAATAGCAGAGTGGTAGCAGTAAACACTCGGGGTCAGACACACGGTGCCAAGCCCATGTGGCGTGGTGGCAAAAGCAATTACGAGCTTTAGAAGCAGACTGACTTGTGTCTGAATCCCAGTTCTGCCGCTTACTAGCAAGGGATCCTTGGGGAGGGGAGGGAGGAGGGTGCCTCAGTTTGTTCGTCTGTAAAATGGGGAAGATGGCCCTAGCTGCTCTGATGATTACATAAACATGATGCATGTCTGGCACAGAGTGAGTGCTCAATTAGCTGTTAGTTTCATTCTTCCTTCTTCTTCCTCATTTCCCACTCTCTTCTAGATCGCTGGAATTCCTTTAGTTGATAGTGAATTAGAATTAGTAGCGGATGACTTTTCTCTGCCCTTTGGTGACTGCCATCCTCTGTATATATAAATGTGTACACCATCAAGTAGATGCTTGTGAAAAAATTTCCAGTGGCTTCTGACTTCTTAAACAAGAATAGCAAAAGGCCCCAGCTCCTCTGCCTGGGACCCCAAGGCTTCCACCAGTAGGCCTCAACTTCCCAGCCACTCCCCTGCTACAATGCTCACCCTACCAGCACCCATCACGGTGCTGGGTGTGGAGGAGGGCTTAACTCAGCCTTGAGGATGTTAGGGATGGTAAGAAAGGCTTTCCAGAGGCAGGTGCATCCAAAGTTAATCTTAAAGCACAAGGATTTTGCCAATAGACCAAGATGGAGAAGGCATTCTGAGCCAAGAGAATATTACGTGCAAAAGGCCTGAGACCTGAGGCCTCCCCAGGGCAGCCAGGCCTCCGTGCAGGCGGATTCTTGTCACCTCTCCACTCAGACTGTCCTCACTTCTCTTCCTGTCTTTACTAGGCTGACAGACACCTCTTCTGCACTCTCTGCTGGACCTTACTTCTCGTGCTCAGCTTTCAAAGTGTGGCTCAGGGATCCTCGCAGGTCCCTGAGACCCTTTCGGGAAGTCGGTGAGGTCAAGACTACTTAAAATATTGCCCTTTTCATCCTTGTTCTCTTATCAGTATACAGTGGAGTTTTCCAGATTGAATGCAGAAACAGATATATCTTCCATTAAGCCAAATAGTAAAGAGATTTGCCAAAATGTAAAACAATGCCACTCTATACATTTTTTGTTTGTGGTAGAAAAGTCATTTTCATGAAAAATGTGTTATTTATGTTAATGTAAGGGTTTATTATTATTACTTTAAATAAGCTATAAATAATGATTTTAACATTTCTTTCAGTGCTAATCACTAGCATGACAAATTTTGATAGACATAATCTACATAAACAAAAACTCTTTGGGGTCTTTAATAATTTGGAAGAGTCAAACAGGGTCCCGAAACCAGAGAGTTTGAGAACCACTGCTTTAGGGCATTCTGTGAAGAGGGCTAGTGGCATAACTAGCCCTGAGAAGCCTTCTCAGATGGCAATTTCTGCCTCTTACCGGGAAAAGAGCCCACAGGCAATCTGTCCCTGGCCGGACCCTTCTGTCTTGCCTGTTTCTCTCTGTTCCTCCCTTTCCTTCCTCTTCCTGTGAAAACCTTAAGGGCAAACCAGGCCTCTCACTCAGCCTCTCACTCAGTAACCCCTTCCCCAAGCTCAGGGAGGTGTGTGGTCAGGAGGCTTCGCTATTAGGAAGGCCGGGCCCACACAAATAACCCAATGGCTCTGATTGGCATTTCCCTGATGACTAAAAATGTGGAACATCTTTTGATGCGCTTATTGGCCATTTCTGTTGTTTCCTTTGGAGAAATGCCTATTCATACTCTTTGCCCATTTTTGAATTAGGCCCTTTGTCTTTTTATTGCTGAGTTTAAGAGTTCTTTTATATTCTGCAATAAAATCCCTTGTGAGATCTATGACTGCAAATATTTTCTCCCATTCCGGGCTCATCTTTATTTCCCATATGGTGTTCTCTGCAGCACAAAAATTTTTAATTTTGATGATGTCCAATTTATGTATTGTTTTCCTCCCTTTTGTGTGTGCCTAACCACTGCCTGCCTAATCTGAGGTCATGAGCATTTATGCCTATGTTTTCTTCTAAGGGTTTATGGCTTTAGCTCTTACATTTAGGTCAACTACGCATTTTGAGTTAATTTTTGTATACAGTGTGAGGAAAGGTCCAACCTCACGCTTTTGCATGTGGATAGCCATCGTCCCAGCACCATTTGCTGAAGAGACGACCAATGTCTCTGGGACTCAGTTGTCTCATCTCAAAAATGGGCTTTAAAAGACCACAGGGTGCTGTGAACATTCAATGGGACAGAGAAAAAAAAATGCCCTGTGGTGGTCCCTGGCAGACAGCAGACAATGCCTATAACTGAAGGGTCAGACAGTGGATGTGAAATGCTCTGAAACACTGGTCATCGTCACTACCATTTGACCAGAGCTTTTCCAACCCTAAAGGTCATCAGCATCCACCACCCCACCTGTAACCCTTTTCCCAGAACCCCCTCTCTGAGCAGCCCTGGAAATCTTTTTCTTCTCCCCTTCCCTTTTTTTTTTTTTTTTAAGAGTTTATTTATTTACTTGCGATACAGCGAAAGAGAGATCACAGAGGGAGAGGGAGAAGCAGACTCGCTGTTGAGTGGACAGCTCAGTGTGGGACTCGATCCCAGGACCTGGGGATCACGACCTGAGCCAAAGGCAGATGCTTATCCGACTGAGCCACCCAGGTGTCCCTTCCCCTTCCCTTTTTTTCCTCTTACTTTCTACCTTAATTTTGCATTAACTGCTCTTGGTCTTCATTAATTAATCAAGTTAAGATTGTTAACCCACTCAAATCTTTTTTGGCAAGTTGGTGGGAAGGTGGGAATGAACAAATGAGTCAATCAAGTAAAAGGCTCCTAATTTAAAGTCAGAAATGTGAAGCCCCTGCAGCTACAGGGATCATGCAGGCCACCCCACACGCAGGTGTCAGAGGTGGGACATGGGGACACTAACTCCGGGGTTCTGCAGTCCCGCACTGCACTCCCCCTCCCACTCTGGAGAGATCCTTTTAAATCAGTCTCCCTCCTCCTCAGTGTTTGCAACACCTCCCGATTTAGTTTTCTCTCTGCATTTCATTAGTGTCCCATTTGCCTCATCTTCCTGATCTCTGAGGCGGGCGTTAAGCAGGAGGCGACTGAATTGGCAGCGAGGGCTCCCTGCCTCTTGATTGTGGGTGAGGTGACATGCAGGGGAGGAGAGCGGTAGCCCCAGGGCTGCAATTCTACATGCTGCTCTGGTCCACTTGGCTCAAGCCAGCAAACAGTAGCGGGACTCTAGCTGTGCCCCAGGCATGGGGGGGAGGGGCTCAAGGACGAGGAGCTGCGCTTGCCCTTGACATCTCCAGGCTCAAGGGGATGGCGGGATAATGCTGGGGCTGTGTGCTGCTACAGAGACTGGGCCCACCTGGGCGGGCGGAGTGAGTGAGAAAGAGTGAGAGTTTAGCTGGGGGAGAAGGGCAGTGGGGCCATTCCAGGAAGGGTTCGGAATAACATACATAAAGGCAGGAGGGTGACAATAGCGTGTAAGCAAATATCGATGTGGAATGTGTTGTGAAAGTATTTGTTTCTTCATTCATTCATTCAATATGTGCTTACCGAGCGCCTGTTCCAGAAGTAAGAACACTCCAGGAAACAGCACAAAGTAAATCCCTGCCCTTGTGGAGCTTATGTTCCAACGGGGGAAGACAGACCACAGACAAGCTTACAGAGTAACAGATGATGCAGCAGGTGGAGAGAAGTGTCACATGGGCAAGCGCCAATGGAACAGGGCACAGGAAGGCCTGGACTGGGAGGGTGGCTCCTTGCACGGAGTTGGGGGGGGCGCTTCCCAAGCCGCAAACACACTGCGTTGGGCACCTCTCAGCCTATGTGCGCTCTGCTCCCTCGGATGCGATGTGGAGGTCTGTTCAGTGCTATCCCTCTGCCTGAAGAGCTTTCCCAAGACTGGAAAATAGGCGTCTGTGCCTTATGCCTTGAGGTGGGAGTGTGTTTATGGTTCAAGGAACAGTGAAGAAGCGAACGGCGTGGGTGAGGGGTGCACAGGAGAGAGGGGGTGGGACGGGAGATGGGTTGGCTCATTTAGGTCCTAGTGGGTCACCGTGAGGCCTTTGGCTTTTCCTCGGCCAAAGATGGGGGCACACGGCAGGTTTTGAGCAGAGAAGTGATTCTGATCTGACTGGTGTCAGAGTCCTGGAGAGAAGGATGGAGGTGGAGCCCCATGAGGAGCCCACTGCAATAATCCAGGTACGAGACCATGGCTTGGACCAGTGTGGGGCCAGAGGAGGTGGTCACACAAGCTGAGGAGGGGAGAGAAGTGCTGGAGTCAGTGTACATATAACACCGTGTGCAACGGGAGGGATGAGGGGAGATAAGGCCAGCGAGAGAAAGGAGAACATTCTAGACAGAAGGATCTGCCTGTGCCAGGGCTCAGATTTGACCCCTCCTCCCAGAGTCAGGTCCCACTACCTTCATTTCTGTGACTGCTTCCCTCCCTCCTCGAGTTCAACAAGCCTCGCTGTGGGCCCAGCTCTACAGGCGGGACCAACTTGGGATGAGTGACCGACCCAGGGTCTGGCCTCCACGAGGCCTCCTCTGTTGTCGCTGAAAGCTGTGTTCACATGTGACACCAGCAGGATGCTGGGGGAGCTGGGGGAGGAAGGCTGGGATGGAGAGTTTAGAGGAGGAAGGGGAGAGCATTTTTCCTGGGTTTCGGTGGCGTGGGGGTGGCAAGGTTCAATTTCTTCTTCCACCATTCGTGCATTACAAGCGAGCACGGTTAGGGTCGACGGTTCACCTTTAGCTTAGTTATCTTACTTCAATGAGTGGACCTCAGTTTTCTTATCTTAAAAATGGGATGGTAAGGACTACCTTATGGGGCTCCCTGAGTTCAATGAGATGCACAAATCAAGTAGTTGGCACAAGGCCTCAATAGACGTGACCCCATTTTACCCGTCCTTCTACATGAAAAGCTAATAATCTTAACAGCTCTCCTCCGACAGCCGTGTCGGTATGGCTGAGTGCTCCTCCCGGCTTGTACTTACATGTTTTTCAGGCTGAGAGCAGCAGCTACCTCTGCTTTCATCCCCTGCGCTATCTCTAGAGCCTCGCTTGGTGCTCGGCTTATTGTTAGTATTCAGTACGCCTTTGTTGAATTGCCAAATAAATGAATGAATCAGAGGTTATGTAAGATCTAGGCTTTAGCACTTTTTTAGCTGGAAGACCTCAGACAACACAGTTAATTTCTCTGCACCTCGATTTTCTTGCCTGTTAGAGAGAAATAATACCTCCTGTGGCAGAGACAGTTACTCTTATCGAATAACCTGATTTCCCCCACGTTTCCCAGAGCCCTAGAAGTCAGGCAGGACCATGTGACTAGTTTGGGCCCGCGGGCTGCATGTGACTTCTGGACCAAAGCATTTAAGGGCCAGCGCTCTGCCTTCCGGTTCTCGGCCTCGACTGCAGAGACCAAGGTGGCCGAATGTTCCAGGCGGTATCCCTACAACCCAGCAGAGTTTTCATCAAGCTGGCCTGAGTCGCTCGGTAGGGCAGAGTCCTCTACCTCCCTCGGTTGGACATGGAACACGAACAAGAAATACACTTTTGCTTTTTCGAGCCACTGAGATTCTGGAGTTAACTTATTACTGGAGCATAACCGAGCCTAGAGAGACTCAGACGTCTACCTGGCAAGATTGCTTGGCAGATAAGAAAAAGTGCTTGGTTCACAGGAAGTTTTCACTGCAGGGCTCTTTCCCGGGGTCCTGGGTCCTGAGTCCCAGCTCCTCTGCCTCTTCAGCCTTCTTCATCATGACCTAGCCTCCATTATGATGCTACCTTCTCTAGCCTGAAACATCCTTCCATTTTCCTGACGCAACCCAGGTGTTCTGTACTGTTTCTGTCATTGTTCTTCTGCATAGCAACACGAAGAAAAGCCTCGAAAGGGCCGTTCTGGCGGGCTGGCCCAGCCCCCAGCCCCCAGCTCCCCTGTCCCGGCAGCCACCCATTCAGCTCCTCCTGCCACACTCTCAACTATGCCTCTGATCTCACTCCAGCTCAGCTCAACATGGAACCATCCGACTCTGGACCCTGCCCCTGGTCTCCCGGATTCCAGAATGATCCTGATGGCCACTGCTGCCCCCGCTCCCCCCCACCCCTGTGGTCCCAGACCTGCACGGTGCTTCCCGGCTGCTAGCGCCCACGGTACCTCCCACCTGGATGCCTAGGCCTTGCCTGCCCTGCCCTCCCACTGTGCTGGCTGCTGCCTGGGCTTCCAGCACCCACCGCGCCGCCTACTGCATCTGCTCCCCGAAAACGATACCTCCCCCTCTGGCCTGACCTCCTGTTACTGCCCATGCTGTGTAGTGGCCAAAGCCTTCCACCAAAAAACATGCGTGGTTTCAGATTCCAAGATGGCATTTCTCATTAAGACCACAGGTTTGCAGTTGATGACACAGAAAATCAGAGCAGACAAGGGGACTGACCTGGCTCCATGTCAGCACGTTCTGAAGAGTCAGCAGTGTCCCTGGGCCCTGCAGCCCTCTCTCCAGGGCCATAGGATCCTGGAGGACAAGGCAGGATCCTTTCTGTTGAAGCAGAGAACACAGACCCTACTGAGTGAAGTGGCAAGATGCCCTGGACCCTTTCCCACAGATTTCTCCCCAGCAGCCATTGCAAACACATGCCAGTGGGGGGAGGGGCTTGTTCCTGATGCCACAGCAAGGAAGAGAAGCGGTGGGGGGTGGGGCGGGGTGGGGGGGGCGAGGGAGGTCGCAAATACCCTGTGAATCCCACCGGAATGTACTTCCTTTATGCAGCTTTCCTAGACAGCTCTGGCATACCTTCCTCTATTCCCCCATTTCATCTTGGGCTGTGGGAGTAATGGTCTTGTCTGACCAAACCCCTCAAGGGCAGGGACTGCAGATCAGTCCTCTATACGACCCTAGCGCCCTTCAAGGACTTGGAGCAGAGGTGAACTGAGTGTTTTATGAAGATGGACCGACCGGGTGCTGTGGTGGGGGTGGGGGATGGGGAATGGGCACAAGGCCCTGGCCCCTCTCAGCAGTTCTATCATTGATTCACCAGGCAAATAAATGCGTCATTGAACCTCCTTGAACCTTAGTGGCCTGCCCTATGAAATGGCGACCATCCCTGGGATATACCACATGGGCTTGTGCTGGGAGTCACCTGGGCCGAGTTCCTCACACACAAGAGTTCTCTCTGGCACATCTGTGTGTCACACTGGAACCTCTAGCAAACATCCTCTCTTTGAGCCTGTTTCCTCATGTGAAACAGGGAAACTCTGAACCTGGTGACTGGTGAGGTCCTCTCTGCCCCTAGAATTCTACGATGGTGAATTTGATTCATCTGTGATCTCAGTGCCTAAGGAAATACCTGCACACAATAAAGGTTGATGAAACGAGTAAAAGAAATGCTACCCTACTCAAAAGAAAAGTAAGGGGAAGCTCAAAGGTTTTAAGTCATCTGCCTCAGGTCATTGCAAGAGGGGGAATGAAATCTGAACACAGGCCCTCACAGACGCAAGATCTGTTTACTTTCTCCTGCACCACCTGTCACACCCCCTGAAAACACCACAAAATGCCTTTTTATACAGAAGACGCACTAGGCTGAAGAAGGCATGAAGGGTGCATTTAGGCATCTGAGGTAAAAATTATTTTCTAGAAAATCCCTGAATACCTATTTGCCAAATATAGGTAGGGGCCTAGCTAAGAAGACAGGATTGTCCATTATAAGGTGAGGAATTAGTGGTCATCTCTACTAAAAATACAATTTTCTGAAGTGTGACATTGTGCTAGCTTCATCTGAATTTCATGTTCCTTTATTGTGAATTGTTATTCTGATCAAAGAGGAACTGTATCAGGCAAGAACACTGACCAGGCCCCGAGTGCAGACTGTCCCTTCCCCGCCCTCAGGGGTCAGGCTCCTGAACCCCCCAGAACAGAAGACCTGCCGGGCAGAAACAGAACTGACGCAGTCTAGAGGCACACCAAGAAAAGTCTTTAAAAATCTCACTACAGTCACTGTAATAAGCAATAGGCAGCACGCGACGGAGCACAGGACTATCATCTGAGGCATCTTGAATGAGCAGTCATGGCTATCATGCCCTTAATTTCAATTTACCACGCCTTATTCCTTGTAAGCTACCCCACCAAAGTCTCAGAGAGCCACAGGAGGTTGTTTTGCTCTAACAATGGGCACTTTCTCCTGTGTGTGGACCTCTCCCCGCGGGCCCAGCACCTGCTGGATTTTAGGGCTCAGAGCTCTTGGCTTTGCCGGTAGGGTCTTGCTGGGGTCCTGGCCATAGGCAGTGACTCAGACGAAATACCCAGGGTCTCCCTCAAACCCCTCTCTTTGGTTTTAAAATCCCACTCTGCCCCCATAGCTTCGGGCCACAGCTTGTGCTCTGGGGCCTGGCCTGGGCCTTAGGGTCCCTCTCCCTCTTAGGGAGGCCACAGACCTAGTTTAGCTTCCCTTCCACCTTCCTCTTTGCCAGGGCTTTAGGGAAAACCTCAACTCCATTTTTTCTGTTTATTTCCTCTTCAATTCATATCCCTGAATTCCCTCTTTTCCGAAGTAACTCCAACAAGGGCCACAATGAGTGAAAGGAAAAGGCTCATGGGTGGACTGAACCGTCTCAGAGGTGCTTATGTAACTAGCATTTGATGGAGGGGAAACCCAGCTGGGAAGGGATTGGAGCCTTCATTCATTCCTTCCCTCGCTCACTCACTCACTCGTTCACATAGTGAGGGTGAGGTGTCGTACAGGACCCACTGGTGACTCGGAAACAGATCTTGCCCTCAGGAAGCTCCCAGCCCGGCAAGGAACAATAAGGCCTGGCCGTCTTGCAAGAGAGATACAGATGAAAGCCAGGGAGGGGACAGAGGAGCGAAGAGGCCAGAGTGGCTGGCAGATCGGGGAGCACTTACCGGACAACAGTCCGTTTTAGCTCAGCCTGGCGCCAGAGTCCGTGTTAGGTGGGCAGGTACTCTGTCCAAGGGAGCAAAGCACCGCAGCGGAAAGCACGCAAAGCGTGTAGCTCAGCTTCCCAGCATGTGGGCTGTGTGGAGGGGAACGGAGGACGATGCACCTGACAGGGGAGGTAGGTTCCAAAAAACAGGGCCCTGAAAACCGAGCCAGAGAAGATGGCTGTTATTCAATGAGTAATTAGGAGCCACCAACGGCTGCTGAACAGAGATGTGACATGACTGGAGATCTGCTATAGAAGATGAATTCGACAAGGCTGGCACAGTATGAGCTGGAAGAGAAGAGGAAGTTCCTCACTCCGTGCCAAGCATTGGGCAGAGTGTTAGGGGCTGGCTGGTATTTGATCTCATGGAAACTTCTAAACAACTGCACTAGGCAAGCATTATCCTTCCAGACTTGCAGGCAAGAAAAGGAGACTTTAGGGAATTTAAGCTGCTTGCCTCTAATCCCCCAGCTAGGAAGCGGTAGAAACGAAATCTAAACGCTGTTCTTTTTCTTTCCAGGTGAGCCATAAAGCGTGCTATGACCCAGCATGTGTCACACGACCCCGATACTCTCAGTACACCTTCTGCTTCCAGAGCCCCTTCCTGCCTACCTAGGTGGGCAGAATGTGATTGTTTCCTAGACTGCCTTTAAGAGGCCCGGGTGGGATGAAGCACAGAGCCCCTTTGCTTCTGTTTGTTTTCCCCAAAGTGGCCACAAATCAACGAGATAAGACAATGCGTTGAGTTGGGTCCCAATCACCATAGACTGTAGTCTCCTGCAGAGGATTTCAAACGTAGCAGGAGACCATCCTCTTCCCTTAGAGGCGAGTGTTGCTTTTGTCCTTCACTTCTTCGCTAAGCCATGGTAGCAGGAGCAGCTGACCCAGGAGCCCGGGGTGTGTGGGGGGGCATCTTTTCGATACCCAGGACTCTGCTCGGGCCACGTATGATGTCCATAAGGGACCAAGCGTTTCTACACTCTGGGCCGACTCTACTGTTTGGGAGGATTGCCCAGAGGACTCAATCCACCTGAACTGGGTAGTCCTATCTGCAGCCTGGTGAAGACCATGGATCATCCTATCAGGACGCCTGCTATTTGGGGCGCCCGGAGGGGCTCCGTCGGTGAAGCATCTGCCTTCGGCTCAGGTCATGATCCCAGGGTCCTGGGATCCAGGCTGCGTCAGGCTCCCTGCTTGGCGGAGAGTCTGCTTCTCTCTCTGACCTTCCCCCTGATTGTGCTCTCTTTCTCTCTCTCAAATAAATAAATACAATCTTAAAAAAAAAAAAAAATGCTTGCTATTAAAACTTGGGTTTTTTTCTATGGGAAAAAAAAAAATTTCCTCATTCTAACTACAGGTCATGATGGGCTGTATATACCTGATAATCAGGAGTGCACATTTTTTTAGAGGAACTCTCATGTGACAGGAAGAGCAGGGGCTTTAGAAGCAAACAGAGGGGCTCTGGCTCACACCGCACCCAATTACGGGCTCTGCAGCCTGGGGCAAACCACTGAGCTCCTTACATTTCCTCATTATTAAATGGGGATGATTATAAGGGATTAGGCTAAATGGCAGACCCCTGGCATAGACATAAGAACATAAAATAATTTCTTCTCCTCTTTTCATGTTCAACATTCTGGACATTGCTCTCCCTGTGAGGTGGCTCTGCTCCTCACAAAGTCCCAATTGAAGAAATGGACTTTTGGAGGGTGGGGTGGGAGGGATGGGGTGACTGGGTGATGGACACTGGGGAGGGTATGTGTTCTGGTAAGCACTGTGAATTGTGCAAGACTGTTGAATCTCAGATCTGTACCTCTGAAACAAATAATGCAATATATGTTAAGAAAGAAAAAAAGAAGAAGAAGAATGTAGCAGGAGGGGAAGAATGAAGGGGGGGAAATTGGAGGGGGAGAAGAACCATGAGAGACGATGGACTCTGAAAAACAAACTGAGGGTTCTAGAGGGGAGGGGGGTGGGAGGATGGGTTAGCCTGGTGATGGGTATTGAGGAGGGCACGTTCTGCATGGAGCACTGGGTGTTATGCACAAACAATGAATCATGGAACACTATATCTAAAACTAATGATGTAATGTATGGGGATTAACATAACAATAAAAAAATTTAAAAAAAAAAGAAATGGACTTTTGGAGGAAAAAAAAAGCTGAAACTATAGCAAGTTGTATGTATCTCTGACCTACTGCTTATTACCAACGTCTTCTAATTATTGGTCTGCATGTCTTTCCCTCCCACCCGCCTGGGACCTCCTTGAAGCCAGTGACCGCTGCATCTTCAATTCCTAGCACACAGTTATCCCTTTCTCCCTTAGTTACCTTGTTCTAAGATCCAAACAAACCACAGAGGCTTCAGCTCCTGTGGGATTTTATTTTCCCAGCCTGGTTTGAAGAGTGACTTTTAAGCAACACCTTCAAGAGCACATCCGATCCTCTGAAAACCATCTCATTATCATGCAATCATTTGCACAGACTACTTCACCTTGTTACCCTGCAAAGAACTTTGGTTTCTAATCTAAGCCAATTATATGCGCCAACATTTTCAATAACATCTTAATAATACCAAGCCTCCCAGGTCTCTGGACAGAATCGGACCAGGTCTACCTAACAGGATACTGGAGGGTGCCTGGCAGTGGGAAAAGAAATGAAGCATCAAACTGGATTCAAACGCTGACTTGTGCAGTTGGGACAGCCCTGCAGAGTACGTGGGGCCAAGGTAAAAGCTCGGTAACAGTTAATTTCCTTCTTTCCCCCAATTCCAGAGAAAAGCAAAGCCAGGAAACTCGTCGCAAGTAGGGGGAGAGACGAGAACATTCACCACATTCCGGAGTCCATTTAGAATATGGACTTTTTTTTTTTTTTTAAGGTTTTCTCCCTAAGGACTAAAGGAAGCAGGTTATTTCATTTTAATTATGGCAGCTGCAGCTGCTGCTTGCAGACTCAAAGACCAATTTTCAGATTAAAAAGAAAAACACACACACACACACACAGACACTAACCCAAAACAGGACCAACTGCATACACAGAACAACACCTCCTTCAGTGAGCGCGTCAAGAGGGTGGAAAGATTTGGACCGTCGTGCTCGAGACACTCAGAGCCAGGTGGAGCTCCCTGGGTGGGCATGCGCCCTTCACTTCCCCTCCCACCCCACACCCCCTCCACCTGCCACGTGCAGGACCAGCCCACAAGCCCCGCAGGGCAATGCAATGTTTTGTGTCGAGCAGCTGCATGTTTTTAACGCACACAGGGGGAAATAAAGGCAGCAGATGGTTTTATGTAATTGTCTCATGAATTTTTAACTGGTCATCCTCATTCATGAAGGCCTAAAAGACTTTTGGTATAGGTCCTCAGTGGGGCCAGGGAGCCAGCCCCAGACTCGGGGTGAGGACGCGTTGGTGTCACAGGGAAGCTGGAGGGGCTCGTTTGTCACTTTGCGGCGTATAGGTGGTATCCAGATTTCCACTCGGGGTTCTCTCTTGGGGTGCTTCCTCTGTGTCCTCACAGGGGTTTCTCAATGCTAGCCTTGGCAAGTGACGGCTCATGGATCCTTCACAGGTGAGCTGCCCCAAATCTGCAGCACATGGAGATTTGTCTTTGAAAGGATTGAAGATCCAGGCTATTGCAGGGAAGTTTGTCAGAGAGACGGTGGAGTGGAGAGGGGTGTGTTTCAGGCACAACTGCCTGGGAGTGAGACTGAAGATACGGGACTCCCACCAGGGAACGATTGTGTGCTTACGGGACGCACAAGAGCTCACGTGTGGCATAAAGCGAGAGCACGCAGGGAATAAACCATTCTCAAACAGCAACAAGTGCTAAAAAGCAACCTGATG
The DNA here is from genome assembly GCF_964656455.1 of Halichoerus grypus. NCBI lineage: Eukaryota > Metazoa > Chordata > Mammalia > Carnivora > Phocidae > Halichoerus > Halichoerus grypus. The sequence continues at coordinate 57,615,047 of NC_135722.1, forward strand.
GAATCTGTGGTATCAGTGGGGTGTTTTCTCAATTTTCTCAAACTTGCTTTTACTTAACCACTGTGTACCCTTCAAGTCCATCATCAAAAATTCGGGGTTTGGGGGCACCTGCGGGGCTCAGTCGGTTCAGCGGCTGCCTTTGGCTTGGGTCATGATCCCAGGGTGCTGGATCGAGCCCCGTGTTGGGCTCCCTGCTTCTCCCTCTACCCCTGTCCCCCACTTGTGTGCACACTCTCTCTCTAATAAATAAATCTTTTTTAAAATTCCGGGGTTTGAATGTGCAGGATAAACACACACACTTGCTCTCAACCACCGGAGTGCTCCCAGCTTTCCCAGCTTTGTTGTCAGCCTGCAAAGCCTCCCCTCCTTCTACCTCCGCCGGCTCCTCTTCCTTCAGGACCCAGGGCAGACGCCAGCATTTTCCCAAAGCCATCCTTGCTGTTTCGATCATAACTAACTGTACTCCCACACCAAAGAGGCACCGGGTCTAGGTGATTGCACTAGGAACTCCTGGGGGTGACCTGAGCTCTGTGCAGGTCTAGTGCGCCTCCCCTCCTTCCCTCAAATGACCATGCTGCTAATGCCATTCCTAAAATGCAAGTCTGACCCTGCTGCTCCCGGCTTCCAAGGCTTGTTGGTGCCCCTGCCTTTGGGACAAAATCCAAACCCTGCCTTAGAGCAGGCAGTCCTCTTCACCGTCCAGCCTGGCCACTCTCACCTCAGACCCTCTGCGCTCCAGCCAGACCAAGCTGCTTCTCACACCTCACCATCCTTCCCGTGGCCCTTCCTTTGGCCTAAAAGGCCCCTGGAGTGCTCGCCCACACGTCTACTGTGTAGCACCCCATTTTATGCTGGGAGAGCATTTCCCGGCTTCTGGGACCCACTTTTCCCACTGCTCCCATCACGTGGGTCGTACGGGTCATCAGTGCTGCCTGGCAACCTCTCTGGCTCACTGCCTTGCAGGCATAGGTGGGATCACACACCCCGAGAGGGCCACATCACCAACTGAGGCCAGTGGGTGGCGAGCGGAAGTGCACTCCGTCCAGGCAGAAGATTTTATTGCCAGTTAAGGACCCTCCGGAGCTTCCTTTCACTCTGGCCCCATGCCTGCCACAGGGGATGGCTTGTCGGCTTAGATCCCAGGGGGACTACAAGAAACCCCTCCACCCTCCCGCCACTTCTCTTGTCCCCAGTGGATGTGGAGTATGAGTGAGAATGGGTCCTTTGTTATATACCACTATGATTTGGGTGATTTGTACCCAGCATTAATTAGCTGATCTGCAGATACAGGGGTCCTATGAGAATTGTCATATTCTTAAAGGACCCTGACTCCCTGGTCATCGTGGATTGGCTCAAGACTGGGAACCTTAATGCAGCTGGGTCAATCATAGTTCTGGGTGCCCCAGCTGCCCTTGGGGAGAGCAGAACCTGATCAAAGACAGACCGGTTAGAATTCTTCCCTGGGTATTGAAAAAGAATCTAGTCTCTAGTACTGAAGGTTGTAAGATGGAAAAACTTGAGAGCTATTGGTGGCCAAGTAGGTGTTACGGGTTGCACTGTGTCCTCCAAAAAAGGATATGTTGGAGTCTTAACCCCTAATACCTCAGAATGGGACCTTATTTGGAGATAAGGTCATTACAGAGGTAACTGAGTTAAAATGAGGTCATTGGGGTGGGCCTGAACCCCATACAACTGGTATACTTATTAAAAGGGGGTAAATTTGGACAGACAGACACAGAGGGAACACCACATGGCAAGGAATTACCAGAAGCCAGGACAGTGGCCTGGGACAGACCCCTCCCTTCAGAGGGAAACATGCAGGGAGCACGGCCCTGCCCACACCTTGATCTGGACTTTGAGCTTCCAGAACATGAGACGATACATTTCTGTTGTTTAAGCCTTTCAGTTTGAGCTACTTTGTTACGGCAGCCCTAGAGACTAATACAGAGGGGAAAGCTGGTCTTCAGTGAGAGAGAAGGAAGCTCACAAGAGAAGCAGACCAGAGCAGCCCAAAAGAGTCAGAACAAACTTAAGCAGAACAGAATGAAAACCCCGGTCCCAATTCTACACATCTCTTTGCATTTTCTCTGGATGGAAAGTTCAAGTCCTTGGACTCCATGAGGCAGTAGTCAAAATCCCTCTGTTTTGAATTACTTAATTCTGAGGTTTCTGTCACTTTGAACCAAGAGTACGAACACCGTTATTACTATTTAGTAATTACTGTTAGGGCAAAGAAAAGGAAAGTAACGTGAGCGGCTCCACCTGATGCTAAATTTACCAGATAGGGGACTGATGCACAAGGAAGCCCACTGCTTCCAAATGCTGTCCAAACATGTCCTGGGAGGAGACAGGGTCCCTCCTGTCTGGGATGCAGCAACCTTCATATATTCACACAGTTTAAGCCTCTTGGCTTTTGTTTAATCCAGTAACAGCTAGAGTAAAATTTGAAAAGGATTTTCTTCTGCACAGTTATGCCTTTTTTCCCAATCCAAACACAACTGCATGCCTGGCCCCCTGAAATGCTCCAAAACAAAACAAGTCCAGCCCAAATCCCTCATCTCATTTCATGTTATTTTCTTGGCTGCACAAACTTAGGGGCCTTTGTTTCTTCGGCTCTGCCCTCGGACTCTTCCTGTCCACATTCCCCTCTGTCTGAGCTCCCACGCCAGCAACAAGGGCTCCAAACTCGCAGATGAAGAGAGAGGCAATCTGAGGGACGGCAGGCTGCAAACAACTAACCGTCTCAGACAACAGCTGGAGGTTCCCAGAAGCAACTCCCCAGCCTTCTAGAATAACTGCTGAACCCAGGCCCTCAGGGACGAATATGGCCGGATAGTGGGGTGTGGGTTATGGGTTTGGTCTTGTAGAGTAGAAGATAATCATTCAAGGTGTAGGTGAGATTCTGGGGCTGCCACTATTCCAAGAATGAACAGAAAGCACCATTCTACTACCTTGAAGATCCTACAAAACAAGAGAGTTGCTGCTCTCCTCCAAAGGGCTAGGGACAGCAATTATCCACATGAGCAAGATTTGATGACTACAGATACTACAGCATACTGCCCCCTCCCCAAAGTAGAGGAGGATCCTGATTTTCCCTTATTTGTTCAATCCAGAAGATCATATAAGAATAGGCCGCCTAATCAGGCTGCCAGCTGTCTCGATCAGAAAAATGAGAAAAGAGCAGCAGTTTTCTGGAATGGGTGGGGGCCGACTCAGCCTGAACAGAGGGTGGTGGAGCGAGAGGGCTGAATGCCTGGTAGGCCAGTTTGCACACAGGCCCGTTCCCCACGCTTCCCGCTCTGCTCCATCTCACAAGGAACTGCAATGCCCAGGCTCCCTCACTTACCAGCTTCTGGGCAGGTGGGTTTGGCAAATGGAAGACTGGGGCAGAAGATCAGAGGTGAGGAGAAGGGAGGAGCTAGGGCCAATCTCTCTCTCTCTCTCTCTCTTGCTTGTCTTAGCATCCCCTAGCAGCAGCCACATAAACTCTGTTGCTTCAGGTCCTGACAGGCACCCTATAGAATGGTTCCAGCTCCTGGGGTCTAGAAACATCACCTTCTTTCATTGTCCCTCTGGTCTAGGGGTGATAGTGGTTTCCCGTTGTTGTTGATCACTGGGTTGTCTCAACATGTACTGTTGAGCTTCTCGGTTGTTTCATCAACTATGTGACCAATTCCTGTATTAAATTCCCCCTGTTGAAAAACCTAGAGTAGTTTCTGTTTTTCCTGCTGGAACTCTGACCAATAGAGGTGCTGAGAGAGTAAGCAGGTGGAAGTCCCACTCTGCAGCCCCTGGTACAATGGATGCACAAAGCCGCACCGTGCTTGGGCCAGGATAGGGAGCCAGTGCAGAACTGACCAGTGCAATCAAACCCCAGAGGTAAGAAGTGATAGGTGGGGCCTCTGTGAGGTTGGGAAAGCAGCCATGGAAGGAGGAGCATAGGAATACACAGTCAGGTAAATGCTCCCCCCACCCGCTCACCAGGAGTCTAACCAGCTTCAAATGTGACTTCTTGTGTCAGTTGGTAAACTAAGGTGGGGAAGGCTGATCATTAATGCTATAGATGCCAAGGAGCTCCGTTGTGAAACTTCAGAATCCTTTGGCAGATTAGGGTGTCCTGAGTCTCTGTAGGGAAGCCAGGAGTTTAATGAAACTGAGACAGGCCAAGAAAGACATCTGTCATCAAATTCAGTGAGACAGTTGAATCTTAATGTGATATGGATGGTTTGGGTGTTGTCTGTGGGGATACCTACTAGAAAGGGCTAGGATCCATCCTACCAAACTCAGAGGGGTGGGGAAGCCATCCTTTATTGAGAGAGGATGGAAATGGGAATAAAATAGAATACTTTAGTGGCTGCTGAGAGACAGAGCATCCTCGGTTACTAAGGAAGAATTTGGATGTGAAAACGTATCTATAAACAGACAGACACCGGCTGGGACCGAGAAAGACACACGGGAAAGAAAGAGCCCACCAGAAATTGAGGGACAATGGCTTGCAAGCTCTCCATGGCCCCAGCCCCTCGAATGGTGGGCAAGTTTCCAAGCAGAGGTCAGCTTCCCACAGTCAGAGCAGGGGATTCTGGGATCCGTGATGCATTTACTTTCTGCTTCCGCTCAGGCCCTTGTCACAGGTGGCCTTTTATTGACTGACCCAAGTGTCCCGGACCAACGGCCCCCACAGAACCTGAAAGGACCACCAGATGTGGAACAGCAGGGCTGTTAATGAACTGCCACATGCTTTGCTCCCTGGAAATCTCCTTCGGTCTCAGACAGGAAGCCAGCGCTGAGGCTTTAGCATAGACACATCTCAACCTCAGCATCCCCAGCCGCTTGCTCCCACCTCACGTGCCCACCCACACAGCCACACAGGCTTATTTCTACCTTGGTGAAGCTGAAAACGTTTGTGGGGGGACAAGCTGCATTGGAAAAGAAAGCATTTTCTCCAGAGATGGGAAAACCAATGAAATGTGGGGGTTACAAATGTTTTCCTACTTCGGCTTTTTTTTTTTTTTTCAATTTTTGTTGTAACATGTCTCATTTTTTTAATAAAATATTTTTAAAACTGTTTAGATTTACAGAAAAATTGCAAGCAGAGTTCCCACATACCCTGCACCCAGTTTCCCCATTATTAATGTCTTATAATCTTATATTAGTATGGTTCTTTTGTTACAATCAATAAACCACTATTATTACATTGCTATTAACTAAAGTCTATAGTTTATTCAGAGTTCCTTAATTTTCACCTAATATTTTCTGTTTCGGGATCCCATGCAGGCCACCACACTACATTTAGTTATCACACATCCCTAGGCTCTTCTTGGTGGTGGTAGTTTCTAGGATTTTCCTTGGTTTTTGATGACCTTGACAATTTTGGGGGTTCACTAGAAAAGTATTTTGTAGGATGTCCCACTATTGGAATTTTTCTGATGTTTTTCTCATGACAGGACTGGACCAGTTTTTCACTGTTCCTTGGTTATAAACGCCAGGCCTCTGGCCCAGGGCGGGGGGTGGGGGTGGGGAGCCACCGGCCACTAGCTCAGGAAGACAGCTGTGGTAGGTGAGCTCTGCACGGACCACAGCATTCACGTGGTCACTGGCATCCCTGCCCCTGGGGACACACCAGACCCTCACCATGTGGCCACAGCTGTCTTCTCCAGCATCAAGTCCTCAAGTTTCCTTCCCTTTCCTTTTGCTGCACCTGACTCGCTTGCAATTTTCCAAACATGCCCATAGCCTCTCATTTTCATGCCTGTGCATTTGCTGTTCCTTCAGCCAGTAATGCCATCCCTCCCCTTGGCTAGCCGAAACCTTTCTTCTCTGTGCTACATTGTACATTTCTGTCCATTCCTGACTGCCTGACTTAAAACTGTGATTCCCTCCAACACTCCCAACCCCTTTCCTGATGTTTCTCCACAGTACTCCTCAGCATCTGACATGCTACTTGTTTATTAACTTGCTGTGGTGTGTCTCCTCTGCCACAGTGTAAGCTTCATGGTATTTGTCTATTGTGCTTCTGGCTCCATTAGGACAGTGCTTGGCACAGAGAGGATGTTCCATTAATGTTTGCTGAATGAATGACTGACAAATGCTGGAGTATTGCATACACTTTTTGTAGCTGTTTGGGTACATCTCTGTTTCTTCTAGTACACTATGAACTTCCAGGGGAAGGATCTGATCCTATGTAACACAGGGAATTCTTGGTGTGAAACTGAGTAAAGGAAACCTCATTTAAAATGGAGTTGGGAGGCAGAAGGGGGGGAGCTCTCACCCCCTACTACTCATCCTCAGAGCCCAACAAGGAGAAAGGGACCTTGTATTCCCAACAGGAGAAGCCCAATTTACTTCTTAACAGCAGGAGGAAAGAAGATTTTCTCCTTGCCCAGCAACAAGCTCGACCAGTAAGAAAATAGCACAAGTGAGTCAATGAGAAACCTCTGAACTCTTGCTTTCCTCCAGTGGACTTTCATTCCAAGGGGCCCCTCCCAACTTCCTCCTTTCTCTATGACATAATGTTCTTCTCCTTTGATCTCCAGAAAAGCCTGTGGTTGCCATAGCTTGCCTGTCCCAAATTGCAATTCCTCTGCTATTCCTGCAAAAAACTCATTTTTCTGGTAAGATGACTGTTGCTTTATTTTGAAGGTAGACAGTGTGGAAGCCAGCACTTAGGGCACGCCTTATAGGCCAGTTCAGGACGCACTGAGCATCGTTCGCCGCCGCTCCCTCTTTTAGGACATCCCCCACACTCTCTGGAGCAGCATCTCCGTGTGGTCAGAAGAAACAGTGTACTGTGCAAGGTCAGAAGTTTAGAATCTAAGAGCTCCTGAGCAGGGGTGCGGCCTGTCTCTATTTAGAGCTGAATTTCTGACCTCAAACTCTGCTCCTGCTCCATTACTGAAGGTCAAGGCCATCGCCAGGAACTAACTTGGCAAGGCAGAGACGACAGCAGCTCTGACATCTAAGGACAGGGCTACCTCTCCCAGTAGCCAGTGTGGGGACATGGACAACCTCGCTGAGCCTCCGTTCTCTCAGCAGCTCGTCGAAATCATCTTATCACCTCCTAGGGGCTTGTTGTGAGGACCAGCTAAGAAACGGATGGAAAAGCACTTCATAGGCGCCTGGGTGGCTCAGTCGTTAAGCGTCTGCCTTTGGCTCAGGTCATGATCCCAGAGTCCTGGGATCGAGCCCCACATCAGGCTCCCTGCTCAGCGGGAAGCCTGCTTCTCCCTCTCCCACTCCCCCTGCTTGTGTTCCCTCTCTGGCTGTGTCTCTCTCTGTCAAATAAATAAAACCTTAAAAAAAAAAAAAAAACTTAAAAAAAAAAAAGCACTTCATAATCTATAAAGCCCCGTCTGGAGCACTTTTGCAGTCATCACCAACAACGGACCCAGGTCTTCTGTTTTCTGAGCCTCATGACACGGTAGAAGCCATCCGGGTCACCATAACATGGACAGGCAGCAGGTGGGGGGATGGGTGCTCCCAGGGAAAACTTTAAAAACGAGTCCCTGGGCCTTCTGGCTAAGATCAAAGTCCAATGTTTTCAGTAAAGCACACACAGAAACCAACCATATGTTTAGAGCACAAAAGACTTGTCCTTTGGCCGCCTAGCAAGGGCCCTCGGGCTTAGAACTGCACTGGTACCTGCTTTTACCTCGACTCTGCCTTTGATGCTTGCTTCAACCCACCGAACTCAGTGGGGTGGGGAAGGGGTATATGTTGCCTGGGGAAACCTACTTCCAAACCATGGCTGGGGTTCTAGCATGCTGATTATGAATGGAACATGAATGGAAATTAACATGAATGGAAATTAATTTTACTTAACAATTCTGCATAACCAAAAGGAAATAAAGTAAAAAGGACAACAAGCTAGAAAAAATATTTGTAGCATGGAAGGCAGAAGACGATTAATAACCATTCAGCAATAATCCACTGCAAATTGATGTGGGAAAAAATTTAGGACACCAATAAATAAATTGGGAACAGACATGGGTATGTTCTACAAGAAGTACAGTAAGTGAATACACACATGGGAAAAATGTTCAGTTTCTCTAGTAATCAAAGAAATACAAATTAGAGCAAAAACAAAATACCATTATACCTAAATTAGTAACCTTCCCCCCTCCCTGCCCCCACCCCCGACAATGCTTTGGAGCTAGTCATTTAAAGGTACTTACTTACCAGCTACAATGCCAGGCAGACTAGCTGAACAAAAGGGATGGGACCCCCAGCTGCAGGAATCTACATCCAGGGCATCCACTTTCTAGCTGTGCGATTCGAGCAAGTTATTCAACATCTCTGAGCTTCCAATTTTCTCATCAGTAAAATAGGGATAGAGATACCTCTTCCCCAGGGCAGTTACAAAGCTTCTTCTCATATGCTAACACTTCTGATTCACCCAGCTCTGAAGCTTGAGCGAGGCCCAGGCCTTAGCTCTGAGCTTCAAATGTGGGAACCAAACTCAGAGAGGTGCCTGAAGTTACAAAGCCAAGCACTCCAACCCAGTTCTTCGGGGCTCTAGATCATGCTTTCTTCAGAGGCAGGGATGTGTAAGAGAGCCTGAAGAGAGGGCAGTAAGGGAAGCCCTTCAGGTGGTGCTGAGGCTGGCATGAAGTGAGAAGAGAGGACCAGGTGGGGCCAGCCCTGCGCGCTGGGGCGGGCTCTTTGGGCGCAGAAGCCTGTTCGGTGTGGCCCACACCTGAGCCCTTCCTCTTACCTGCTCTTAAACTGAACATGCACTTGCGGATGCCACCTGCATTCGGCCACGACAGCGCGTGGGTTTTCCATTTCTTTGATAGATGATCAGAAAAGCAGGAGGTAGCATCTGGCCTGTTTATTATCTGCGCCTACCGAGCGCTCCAGAGTGATGGGCAGATGGGCCAGGAGGTGTTGCCTGCATCCCAAAACAATTCACTCTCCACTCGCTGGGCAGCCGCTGACCCAGTGACTTACACTGATGTTCAAGACCCATTGTGTCCGGAAGAGAGAGAGAATAAAAAGGAATTTCTCAGAGTGTGATTTGGAACTCTTATGGGTAAGCCACGTCTGGGAGAAGAACAGGGCGGTGCAGGCAGAATGTCAGACAGCCAGGAAAGGAGTCTAAGCAGGTCTGGTTGAAGGTGAGAACGTGGACAGCAGCTTGCCAGGGGGCCCACGTGAGATGCGGAGAGCGAAGTGGTCAGGAGCTCTCTGCCCAGATTCCTTCCTTATTTGAAAAACCGTCCACGGCATCGGACTGCCGACAAGCTGAAATTCCAGTTTCGGAACAAGGCACATCATGATGCGGTTTCTGCCTTCCCAGCAACCAGCCTTCTTCCTGACCTTGCCAGGTATTTGTGGTTCCCGAAATGTGCAACACAGTGCCAAACCTTGGTGTTCTCCCTGGATGGCCAACCCCTTCCCCACCTTTACCTTAAAAATTCTGATCCCACTGAGGCTGCCAGGCTGAGTCCCACACCACTCCTTCGGTTTCCCTTCAGGAATACTGTAATTTATGCATCTCCCTCCATGCAGATTGGACCATTTCTTATCTACCCTTGCATTGCGAGTCTAGCCTAAGGCCTGACACACAGCATACGTGTATATACGCAGAGTGTATGAGCAAATACTCATATATCCCAGCGAAATTTTTTGGTGGATGGCAAGGTTGGATGGCTGGTCGGATGAATCAAACAAATGTTTTACAAAGTCCATCTGTTACTATATGGAAGACTGGGGTGGAACGAGAGACCAGCAGAAGCAAGTGCACTAGTCTAGATTATGACAGAGGCAGGGAGATGGGAAGGACGTAGGGGACCTAAGTGATCTTGGTAACTGGATTGAATAGAAACTGGTAAGCTCACAGAGAGGAAAGGTTGAAAGACATGGTGTGGGGAGGCTGACCCCTAGTTTCCAGATGGTGCAGAGTGTCATCCACTTAGGCTAAATGAGGACCCAGGTGTATCATTTCTTACTTGGGAGGGGAGAGGGAGCTAGGAGATGATGAGTCTGATATTAGTAAGGAAGCAGGCCTGGCAGAGCTCCAGCAAGTACTCTTTCCCCACCTCTGGGTGGCCTTTCATGACCCTTCAATGGGCAGGCCTTGGTTAAAATGGCCCGAAGACACAGTTTACATGCTTAGAGAGAATGGAAGGCCATTCTGACTCAGCCTAGAGTGTGAGCAGGAAGGAAAGGGCCCTTTCAATACAGCTGCACTGAAGAGTCTGCCGGCCCTGAACTCCCCACCCACCTGGCATCACCTGAGGGAGCATGCAGTTGCCAGTGCAGTGTGATGCATCCCAAGGGAGGCTATTCAATGTAGTGCAAGGAGCACAGACTTTGGAATCAGATGGCTCTGAGTTCGCATCCTAGGTCTGCTTCCTGTTAGTCAAGTAGCCTTGGGCAAGTGCCTTCACTTGTCTGCATCTCAGTCTCTTTGCCTGTAAAAGGAGGACAATGATTCCCACTTTTGATTGTAAATGCCAATTTAAATAAGCTTGCACATGTCTGGCACTTTCTTCCCTTTGATGTTCTTTCCCTTGACACCTCCTTCCCCATATGAGCAATGGGGAGAATATTGCTAAACACAATTGCTTTATGCTGTGCACCGTGAAAACTAGAACAAAATCTGAGAGCGTCTGGCCCTCTCTGGGCTTAAACGAAACACCGAATGCTATACATATGCCATTCCTTATATAGGCATGTGCACCTGTGTCCGTTCCGCCTACCTAGCTAAGTTCCGCCTACCTGGCTAAGTTCGGTCTACCTGGCTGAGCGACCTCTGGCAATTCACTGCCGGGCTCTGAGCTCAGTTTCTCCATTGGTTCAAACAGGGCCTGGTCACCTCTGCGCCGAGGGCTGTCCTTGGGCTGGGCTGGGAACACTTACGGCAAAGTGAGTGAGGAGTGGCAAGTGCCCAGGAAACGTCCGAGTGTTCACTACCTTCACTCTGCAGAGAGCGGCTTTCCTAGGCCTTCTGGAAAGCTGCTTTCTGCTTTCTCATTTGAACAGTTAATGGGTTTCACCCTCTTAAGTGACACCTGCTGGAAATGTAATTGTGCAGGTAATTGCTACGAGGGAACAGACACAGCTTCATCGCCCAATGCTGGTGCTTCCCTTAGGAAGCGCGCTCACGAAGGCTTTCCTGCATCCTGGCTGAGAGCGCACTGTGCTGGGCTTTGCCCGGATGAGGACAGAAGGCAATAGCTGCTGAAGTATTCAGATTTCCAGAACCAAGTCTCTGGCACTGAGTGCAAGGAAGCCACAGGGCCTTATCGTGATCTAAAGAGCAGAAGACAAAAAATTCCACCGGAAGTTTCCCTGACAAACATTCTAGCTAAACTCCCAAAAGCAGGGTGGCCCAGCGGTGGAGTAGAAAGTGAGAGGTGTGGGGTTAGGATCTGGGCTGGGGCTTCTGCTCTCCTCCCCAGCTGTGGGATCTGACAAGATAGGAAAGCGAAGGCCTTAATAATAACATGACAATAAGAGTTAGCATTATTGCTGATAATCTTGTTAATGAAGGACCAAGCAGGGGACTTGGGGCAGGGAAGTTTGGAAAGGCAGAAAGAAGGGAACAGAAAACTGGATCAGAGGATGGGAGAAACAGGCCTAGTGCCAGGCTCTGTGTAGATACAAATACATAAATATAGGACTATAAATAAATATATAAATGCACAAATATATATCAGGCTTGTCATGTTCAAAAATTAATAATTGGGGGGGTGCCTGGATGGCTCAGTTAAGCAGCCGACTCTTGATTTTGGCTCAGGTCACGATCTCAGGGTCCTGGGATTGAGCCGGACATCAGGCTCTATGCTCAGTGGGGAGTCTGAAGATTTCTCTCCCTCTGCCCCTCCCCCCTGCTCCTGCGCTTGCGCTCTTCCCTCTCTCTCTACAATAAATAAATAAAATCTTGAAAAAAATTGATAATTGGCCTGTGGTGCTTTGGAAACTGCTCCTTTTCCCTCTTACTCCCCCACCAGTCCCCTCCCCCATTCTCTTTTAGTTTTCTAAGACTTACCTGCAGCCTCTGGATAAGAATTGACATACTTTTTTTTTTTTTTAGCTGAATTTGTTTGCCTGTTTAGACCGGTTTCTTTGACCCAGCCAGCCTGAGGTTCAGACGTTTCCCTCCCCACATTCATACAAGCCCGAGGAGGAAGGTGCTGCGGCGCTGTCAGCCGTGGGCTGGTCTTTTGAAAGGGTCTGCAGCTCTGTTGGGGAGAGACTGGCCTCCTGTAAGGACACTTGGGGTTCCGGGTCCCGGCTCACATGGTACTTATCCTGGGGGGTGAGTCCGGGCTCTGATGTGGCCACAATGCCTGTGTTGCCTGAGACGACTGTGGGACACAGGTTAGGTGAGAAATCATAACTTGGCTACGCGGGTCTCCAGGTGTCTGCAGCTCAGTCCTGCAGCGCCAAATAGCGACAGGGGGAAAGGCGGAAATCTTTCAGAAGCCTTTTAGAGACGTTCCTGTTCTCTAATCCAAGTCTCCAATCTATACTTTCCTTAATGGCTACGGATGGTGCACAGCGACTTTTGACTCCGCTCTCGTACAACGATGCCCTTTGTGATTGGTACCTCGGCAGTGGTATTTGTTTCTGAAGGAAGTGGCCCTGGCATTTTGTGCCTTTGGCGTTTCCGTGCTTACTCTTTCTCGTGCTGCGGTTCCCCCCCCCGACTGTCCGCACTCAGGTGTCACTTTGTGTTCCCCCTTGTCGTTCACCTTGCCAGACGGTGAGTCAGCCCTTGGAGCACAGCTCTTCAACAGGACCTGGCTCACTGGACTCTAATGATCTGGCCCCATCTCTAGCAGGTGCCACAGACACCCACTTCCCATGTGCCTTTCTCTCCACAGGGGCTATCCACCTGGAAATGACACATGGACTCCCTTTGTAGCCAGAACCCGGTTCCACGGAGCCAGCACACCCACAGGAACACAGGGGGCAGATGCTGTCACAGGTGCATGAAGGCTTCCCACAAACATGGTGGCCAAGGTGTTTGTTTATCCAGATAACTACAGTGTAGGTTCTACTGTCGAGTTCCTAGAGTTTGGAGACCCAGGGAATGGGGACAAAGGACACTGCATTCCAGAAGGCCTATGTGGTGTTTGGGGACTTCTCTGGTTCTGTGGCATCACACCTTGGGTCTCTGGCCTTCCTGGAAAGTTTGCAAGCCACTTAATATCCTGTGTAAATCCATTTTCTGATTTAAACTAGCCGGAGTAGATTCTGTTGTCTGAAACAAAGAAGCAGGACTGAGACAACATCTGTCTGCCCCCAAATTGTAAGCTCCTTGAGAGCAGGGATTTGTTCTCAAGCGTCTTTATCTCCCGTAGGCCCAAAACACACTCTGTGCCCTGAAGCCCCTCCTGACTGGGTGACTAAACTGAGGGGGTCCCACTGCTCAGAGCCATTGCGGCTAGGCTGCTGGTGCTCAGGGGAGCAGGTTGCTTAGCTTCACTAAGCTCTTCTACAGAGTAAGACTAAACAAACTGGTGATGATGTGGGTCAGGAGGACTTCTTATCAGAAAAGGGAAAGGACTGTGGTACACACACAAACTGCAACGTGTTCTGTTGCTACGGAGGTTTTTTCTCCCATTTCCTGCCTGGCTTGCTCTCTGCCGGGTTCCGAAGAGCTGAGGGACTTCCAGATAATCAAAGTTCTCTAACCGTACATACTGTTAGTAACTCCTTTCAGAGCCCTTCCTGTCCAGATGTACAAAGAGAATAGCAAAGGGAAATAAATCCAACATTTCCTCGCTACACCCACTAAACCGCTAAATCTCAGCAGTTCTGAATCATCAAGCCTTGAATTTCTCATTAACTGCCCCTCATATGCAGCATTTTCAATTAAGCTGGGAGCACTGCTATACTAATTATGTTATGATATTAGTCCCTGCAGATTAATATGCAGCTAACAGTTTAGGAGTGCTGTCTGGATTGTATTCCTCTATCTACTTGAAAATAAACATTTCCTTGAAAGCTGTCCTTGACTTGGGAACTCAAAGGAATGGGACCCCCAAAATTAGGTGCTCTCGGGTGAGTAGTCTCTGCAGAGACAGGTCTGGTTGCACCAGAATCTGATCCCATTGAGCCAGGGGCAAAATATCAGAGGGCCCTGGGGCTGGAGGCACATTTTATACCCTCTATCCTCACATAGTCCTGTGCTCAGAGCAGGTGCTAGGTTAACACTTCCTCATCAGACCAGCCTTGAAATATCCTACTAAACCAAAACCAAACCAAACCAAACCAAACCAAACCAAACCAAACCAACAACAGAACCCTTGCAGCAATATGCTTTTTGTCAAAAATATGGCTCTGTTCCATGAAAAATACAAACAATGAAAGGGAAGGAAGTCATATTTGCTTCTGAGTCAAATACTTTCACATCCCACAGCTCATTAATCTCCCAAGTACCCCGTGAGGCAGATGTTATCATTCTCATTTTACAGATGAGAATACTGAGGTTCAGGGAGGTCAACCATAGAGTGTGGGGCCAACTCAGGAGGTGGCAGAGACCTGGGTGCACTGGATCTCGGGCCCATGCTCTGTCCTGTACCCCTGCTTTCACTGACTCTGGTATGATGGCGCCTTGATGGGGACCAGGCATCACAGCAACAGGAGAAGGGCAAAGGGAGTAACCCCCATGTAAAAGTAATAGTCAGAAATAAAACACGAATCACCAGGATTCACTCAGTACTTACGAGGCACTCTGTTCACTGCTTTCCATATTTCATCCTTACTCTAGCCACTGGGCTAGGCGTCATTATCCCCATTCCAGAAATGAGGAAACTGAGGCTCAGGGCTCTCAGGTATAAAGACAGAAAGGGCCAAGCCCAGAGCTAAGGTACCATCCCAGGTATTCTGACCCCATGATGACTGTTTAGGGCATTGCTATCCCCATATCACGATGACACGTAATCTCATTGCCAGAAAGTGGCAAAAATAGGCCTGAGTGAATCCTGAGTGGTCTGGGACATGAGCATATGGCATGCCGTGGGAATACCAACGGGGCACTAAGAAGCCTAGGAGCTGCAGGACATCACAGAAGTGAGAAATTCCCATGGGACGCAGAGGTTGGGAAAGCTTCTGGAAGGTGATGGAGGCAGAGAGGAGGCCTGGCAAATCTCTCTGGGGGCAAATGTTGGTGCAATGGCTGTGCTCACAAGCTGTGCTCCATAAGGAGACTGTGGGTTACTGAGACACAGGGATGGCTTCTCTTGCATCTGTATCCCCCACAGTGATGGGAACTCCAAAAGCCAGAGGGACGCCTTAGATTTAGATCCTGGATAATCCCCTTTTGGCAGAATGATTTGGGGTAAGTCACTGTCTTGCCTATCTTACACCTGAGTACAGTAGTGGTGAACTGAGCAGAGGTGGACGACATCGTACCATCAACTGTCAAAGTCTCCAAAAATACCAGGCACTGGTCGAAGTAGAGAACTGTGGTGCTGGAATCTTCTGGAGCCAGATGGCTTGATTCCAATCCTGGTGCTGTTATTTAACAGTGTGACTTGGGTATTCTCTGTGACTGTCTTTGTCTTCGTTTCCTCGTTTAAATGGGGGCAATAATAGCATCTACCGTGTAGGGTTGCTGTGAGGGTGAAGTGGGCTCCTGCATGTGGAACTTAGCAGCATGCCAGGTCCAGGACATGCTTTGTGGCAGTCATCAGTAGTGGTGTTGACGGCTTTGGAAGTACTGGGGTAGGTATGCAGGCAGTGATAACAAGACTCGTGGGTCCGCAGCACTACCTTGCCATGAACTCCGCCACAACACAGGCCAGGCAACTTACAAGTCCATCCCGAAATGGTAAAGGGCCTGAGCAAGAATGTGAAAGTTGACTGGTAAGTCAAGCCCATCACCAGCCAGATCCTCCAGAAAGCCCACGTGGGCGCCTCTGTCTCCCCATGACCACTTCCACTGCTGAATTCCTATGGAAACCTGAGATTCAGGGAGCTTGAATAACTATCCATGGCCATGCAACTGGTAAATGGTAAATCAGGACTTAAGATTGATTGATTGATCTATTAGAGAGAGAGAGAGTGAGCATGCATGGGGTGGGGGAGAGGCAGAGGGGGAGAGAGTGAGAGAGAATCTCAAGCAGACTTCCCGCCGGACATGGGGCTCCATCTTACAACCCTGAGATCATGACCCAAGCTGACATCAAGAGTTGGACGCTTAAGGGACTGAGCCACCCAGGCGCCCCTGGTAAATCAGGATTTAAACACAAGGCCATCCAATCCTAACGCTTGTCCACTTTGCAGGTGTGGGAATCCTTTGATCATTTGTGCCGTGATACGTGGGAAGTTTCAGCATTAAATCATCTTACCTGGGCCTTTTAAAAATAAATCATTCCACTAAAATCATTCTCAATGTTCCCTTTGCCTAGGATCTTTTTAAAGTTTTCCTACTTTTTTTTTTTTTTTTAGTTAGTTTGAGTAATTTACATTTTCCCAGAAAACAGCTCCCTTATGGAGGTTTTCAAACTTGTGAGAATGTACTGTTATCATTTTAAATCATATCAGTTGTTCTATTTCCTTTCTCATTAATTAGTTCTCCTCAGTTTAATATTAGATGTTTTTCAGTGCTCTATTTTGCATCATACAGTACAATAAGAAGTGTACACACACAAAGTTATTTTAAAATGCTGGCCATAGTAAAAGCTGCTGGCTTGAAAATAAGTCAGAAGGTATCTCTGAGAGAGAATTCTCTTGGAGGAGAAAAATGCTGGTAGGAGCCAATTGGGATATGAAAGGGTAGGCCTCCTGGATTCAGATGGAGATGAGTTCTATTGTTCTATCTAAGAGAGCAATGAATGAATCTGACAGCAGACAGCTGGAAGAGGGGTGTGGGGGGGGGGACCCAAAGGGAGGAGGACAGGGAGAGATAGCCAGGCACCAAGGTGGCAAGCAGGGAAAGGTTGGCCAAGCAGATCTGGGGAGACCAAGGAGGGACCTGGGTATCTCGTAGCCTATGGGTCGGGGCCTGGACTATTTGCTTTTACTGTTAAGAGAATTGGTCACTCCAAAGTTGGAAGAGATCCTAATGAGAAGACGCTGACTTCTGCAATCCTATGAGCTTCCCAAGCAGGCAGAAAGAAGAACGTCTGAGTTTTTTACACTCTAAAATGAGGCTTGATAATACTTCACCTACAGGGTCATTGTGGGGATTAAACAAGGTGATGCTTGGTAGAGGCCTAGCATGAAGCCTGCTCACTGCAGACCAGCACTAAGTGTCAGACACACTTACGGAGAGGGACAGACGCAGGACATGTACACACTGGAGTGAGTGCAGGGGTGAGGGACAGTGGTAGGCTAGAGAATGGAATGTCCAACCACAGGCCTTGTAAAATCCTTGCAGGTCCAGGAATCTACACTCAACTCCTGGTCAGCCCCGAGCTAGTGACGAAACAACGGATGGGTGGCGGGACCCTGGAGTCATTCGGGAAAGGCAGAGAGTGGAACCTGGAACTAGACCATAACCCCCAGCCAGCTCATCTGCGACCTGGGATGTGCAGGGCCCCAGCCACGGCCCAGACCGTGGGGCAGCCATCCCGAATTTCATTTCTGATCCTTGCATTTGGGCCCCATCTCAATTAGGATCAGTTAGAAGTCAATTTCACAGTGGCTGGTTTCATAAGATCCCCACAAAATGATAAGCTAGAAACAGGCAATCACTTCTTTGGGGAGCAGACGCCATCCTCAACAGGGCCTCAGATGCTTTATTTATTTTGATTTGATTTTAACTTGGTAAATAATGGTTATTTAATTTTATTCTGTGATTTCAAAAACAATATATATACAGGAGGGAAAAACAGCTGTGGTAGCCCTCATTAGAGCTCAAACTAATGGTGATTTTCCCTTCATTGGCTGTGAGGCTTAAATAAATACATTTCCCCAAGCTGATAAGCAATCATTTCCAAATGTAGAAAAAAACCAGCAAGGTGGAAAGGAGAAAAATCATCCACAGTCCCCCAATCCGGAGACAACCACTGTTAACAGTGTGTGTGTGTGTGTGTGTGTGTGTGTGTGTTTCCTTCCTGTAAGTTTTCTCTGATTGTTTTACACGGCGGAGATCACACTGTGTGTATAATTTCATATCCTGCCCTTTGCATTAATGGTACACCATATGCATTTCCCCGTGTCGTTAAAAGCTCTGTAAACATCATTTTTAACGGCTACAAAATATTCCATTCTAAGAATGAACCGTAATTTACCTAACCAATTCCCTCAAGGGGAGCATTTAGTGGTTTCCAATTTTTCATTCTCGTACATAAAGCTGCAGGGAACACCCACGTGTATACATTTTTGTCTGCATTTCAGATTATTTTCTTAGGACAGATTCCCAGAAGTAGAATTACCAGGTCAAAGGATATAGACTTTTGCGAAGTTCTTGAATCTATTGCCAAACTGCTTTCCTGAGCAGCGGTCCCCATATCCGCCCCCGTCACAGTGTGTGAGGGCCCCTCGGCATACACAGGCAGCCCTGTCTGGTGTGGTTTTTTAAACACTACACCCTGGGAAGGGAAATTGCCACTTGTCTGGGGGTCTGGGAGGGCTTTGATTCCTGTCTCCCCTTTGGTGGCCCCAGAAAGGGTCAACGGACTTCCAGCCCCCCTTGTCCCCTCCCCTTGTGTCTGGCTTCGTCGCTTTTCATCTGGGAGCACAGAGCAGGGCTCTGTGTGATCCTTGTTCCCATCAAGGGTCCAGGCCACAGCAGGACCTGGGGGGCATATCTGTGAGTCTGAGGTCATTTTTAGCACTTCTCAGCAACATATCAGACTTGAGGTAGCCTGTTTTCTTCTTTCATGAAGTACCCTCCCGTGTGCGTGATAAGGCGGTGCGGCCCATGTCTGATTGCCGTGCTCACACGCAGTCTCGCTCTAGACAGCACTGAAGGAGTCTTTCTGATTTGTGCTCTAGAGGTCACCAGACATGCCCGGATCACACGGCGCTGACCTTAAAGCAAATACAAAACACTTCAAAGGGAAAACCGCACGAGCCTTTCCATATGCGGAATTGGAGAGCTCCAATTGGAGGTTATGTGCTCCCCAGGGAGAGGTAGCAAGAGGTTCTGAGCACCTCCAGGGGAGCCGGGGCTGTGGGATGCATTCTTGTAAACAGTGCGACAACCAGGAGGACAACAGTCTCTGTGTCTACCCATCAGCACAGTGAGGCTCGGAGAAGTCATGTGTCCAGCCACCATCACACAGCCCAGGAGAAGCAGAGGGAGAATTCCCAGGGGTGTCCTACTATAGTTTGCTTTTCAAACTTTAACGCAGGTGAGAGTCAACTGAGGGTCCTGTTAAAATGCTGATTGGGATTTAGCAGGTCTGCGGAGGGCCTGGGAGTCTGCATTTCCAACAAGCCCCAAGTCCAGGGACCACACCTGGAGCGACAAGGCCCTATGCCTGTGGTTCTCAAACTTTAGCAAGGCTCAGATCACCAGGAGAGCCCCTTAAACCACACATCGCTGGGCCCAACCTCCACAGTTTATGACTCAGTAGGTCTGGGTTGGGGCCTGAGAATTTGCAGTTCATAAAAGTCTGAGGTGCTGCTGCTGCTGGTCTAGGGACCACCGTCTGAGAATCCCGCCCTACACTAGAGCTTCATGGGGTTGGGGGGGAGCAGGTCTCAGCCTGCTTGCATGCCACTCTGGGGCCTCGTGTGTTCTGGAGAACATGGTAGGCCTTAGTTCTTGGAAAGTCTGGGATGGGAATGCAAAGAGGTCCTGCTTTTGTCCTGAGTCCCTCAGCTTTTGATGGTGGTATTAGGAGGCACAGCGTGTGTGTGTGCGTGTGCATGTGTGTGCACATGCGTGTGTGTGTGTGGGTGTGTGTGTGTTGAGAGTGGCATGCTGAGTCTCTAAAGCCCTGCGAACATCCCTCCAGAACCAGGCAGTGATAGGAGAGGCAGGCATGAAAGTTTCTGAAGCAGCTTGAGGACTCACCCATAAAAAAGCCCGCTTTGCAGTATATCAGTTATATTATGTTGTCGAACAGAGTTTCCTGCTTGTTGGGTCTTGGAGTTTAATAAAAAAATATATTATGACTCATTCCAAACTTTACAAAAGTCCTTGGGGAATCTGAAATGAATCATGTTAAGCTCCTGTTATAAAACAGTCCTCTCTTTCACAAGCCTGTATCCACAGCAGACTAGCAGTAGGGATGAGGGAAAGGGAAGATAGCAAAGAAGACTCAGAGCAAGGGGGGATATCTTTGCCCAGGGCCTCTCTTAAATAACCAGAGACCTCTGGGCCAAAGGAAGGCGGAGCCCAGGGAGGCTGCACGGGGGGAAAAGTCTTCTTTAATGGTGGGTCAACTCCCTAAGAATCAAAGAGAGCTTGAGGAAACAAGGCCACAGAGGTCACCTCCTCCAGAAAGCCTTCCTTGATTTCTCTAGGCAGAAGTGCTCTCAACGGCATGGCCCTTTATCTTTGCTTCTGAACACAGCAAACCATCTCCTTATATGCCACCTCTTTGCAGCCATGATGGCTCTCACAGCACTAAATCCTTTGGGCTGGAAGAACACACGCACGCCTGTGTCCAGAGCTTCTCTCCCGCCTGCTGCAGGCCCTACGGTACAGCAAGAGCTCTGCAACCAGGGCAGGCTGGACTGACTGACTCTACGGAGTTTCTCAGTCTCCGTGTCCAACTTCAGCCCAGGTTGCACTGAGAAAAACCAAACTCGTGGCAGGTTGGTAGGTAAGCATCAGTAGGGCATTAACTGGCACCAACTATGTTCCCTCATGCTGAGTTCTGGCTGGGTACCCTCCGTGCAAGCAGAGAACATGCATAGGAACCCTGGCTCTCCCACTTACTAGCTGGAAGACTTTGGGCAAATCACGTCACTACTCTGTGCCTCAGTTTCTCCATCTGAAAGTCAGAGATAATAATAGAACTAACATCATGGCAGTGTTGAGAAGGTTAAATTGGATGACACGTGAAAAGCACATAATACCTAGTTGAAAGAAAGAAAGAAAGAAAAAGGGAAGAAAGAAAAAGAGAAGAAAGAAAGAAAGAAAGAAAGAAAGAAAGAAGAAAGAGAAAAGAGGAAAGGAAAGGAAAGGAAAGAAGAAAGAGAGGGAAAAGGATCAAGTTAGTAGAACACGAGAAGAATCCAAGAGAAGTTATAAAGTCCCTTTATAATTTCAGCCAGGAAAGGAAAGAAGAAAGAGAGGGAAAAGGATCAAGTTAGTAGAACACAAGAAGAATCCAAGAGAAATTATAAAGTCCCTTTATAATTTCAGCCAAATTTCCACAGATAAACGCATGGAAAGGATAAATGAGGAGGCCAGATAAATGGACTACTTTTACAGAGTACTCAATAAATGTTAGCTATTATTAAGACATTGCTGAGCACACAAATGTTATTTCATCCCATCCTTATTACAACCTGTGAGATGATTTTTATTTCTCGGATTTTAAAACTGAGGAAACCGGGGCCTCTCTCCATGCGGTTGGCAGAGCTATCTGTGTATAGCAAAAATTAATAAAAAGGCAAGTGAGCAAACTCACTGGAAAATAATTTGGCATTATGTAGGAAAGTTGAAGATCCTAGCCTTTTATGACCCATCATTTCCACACCCAACAGACAGGCACAGCTAAAAGACACATAGGAAGATGTCCAGAGCAACACTGTTTATAAGTCAAACATCAGAAACAACTCCAATCCCCCTCAACAGCAGAACAGCTAATTTCTGGATACGTGTGCAATGGAATATCACACACCAACAAAAATGAACACACTTGAACTACACAGTGTTTAAATGAATCTTAAAAACATGGTATTGAGCAAAGAAGACCAGGCACAAACAGGTAATTATTATGTGACTCTGTCTATACAACGTACAAAAATGGGCAAAACTAAGGGAAACTGTTTCTGTACACACACGTAGATGTCAAAACAATAAAGAAAAGGAAGGATGAGATTCTCATCAAAGGCAGGGTGGGGGCGAAGGGAGGATGGGAGGGTTGTGAATGGCGTGGGGCCCAGAAGGCTTCAGGAGCATTACCAGTGTTCCTTTTGTGCTTGGGTGGTGGTGACATGGGTGTTCACTTCTTGATTATTCCTTGGTATATATATGCGTGGTATACTTTTCAGTACGAATACTATACTTCACAATAAAATATTCAAAGACTTCCAAACAAAACCAAAAGACAAGGATTACCTTACAGTGGGGACTCCAGAACGTCATCCCCAGAAATTAAAGCGGAGTCATTTAAAGAAAGAATGGAACAGGAATTCAGCATTCGAGAAGAACGTGCCCACACCACGCTTTCAGCAGTGACCCGGAGGCTCGGTCTTTCTTTAGGACAGCAGAAAGCGTCACCACCACAGTTACCACCTGACTGTGGTAGGTAAGGCCCCAGCGGGTCCAGGTCTTGGGTTGGGTGTTTACGTCCATTGTCATTAATCCTTACAGCAGGACTCGATGTAACCATCAACAATCTATTCTATAGCAATGGAAATATGTGAATGTCCCACCCCATTTGGCCAGGAAATGGGAGAACCAGGATTTAACTCATGGCTGTTCTAGGCCAATGCCTCTGGTGCCATGATACAACATGGCCTCCTTCAACACCAGACTCGCATTCTTGAGGAACTTCTTTTATATCAAAAGACTGAACTAAGACAAGGGAATTTTCTGGACTCCCAGGGCATTTGAACATTGGCAGGCCTTAAGTTTGCATATGTGTTCCTTTCACCCATTTTATAGGTAAGAAAATAGATAAAGGGCAATGAGCTACAGTGTGGCCCATACCTTCAGCTGGGTCTTCACAGGAGAGCAAAGAAGCCCTGTTCACCCAGATGGCTCATACTCTGGCCCCTTAGATAGGCACAGGGCCAAGTCTTCCATCATGGTTCTTCTGGAGCTTTGTAGTGACCTTATGGAGCTTCACTGAGCATCTCTGAGGCTCAGAGTGGAGGCACCATCACTCTAACCCTGAGAGACCTGTGCAAATGTCCCAACGAGGTACCTGGCACCCGTTAGGCATTTGATAAATAAATACTTGCTGACTGAGTTTGCACTGACTGGCCTAGATGATTTAGGGGCTAGAGGAGAGGTTCTGCAAACTTCTCCTTCCTGAGAATTCATTCAGTTCTGGGAATTAGAAAAGGCAAACCCCTCCCTTTGTGGCCAGGGACCACCGTGTTAGAGCAATTCCCTCCGGGGCCAGAGAAGGGGGTTTTGCTGGCCCACGGAGTCAATGTCTGGCAATTCTTTCAGAAGTGTCTGCCATGCCTCCGAGAGAAGCTATTCTGGGTGTCTCCATTGTATCTATAATTCCATCCCTAAAGTCATTTTGCACATCTTTCCAAGGACTCAAAAATAAAACTCCTGCCCGATAGAGGCAGTAAAAGGATTTTCAGAGAAAAAAAAATCTTCAAATACTATTTTTAAAAAACTACCTTTTTCCCTTTTCCCTCTCTATCTTCACTAGAGACCTCTGAGTTATGAAGTGCACTTAACACCATTAATTGCCATGGAAACTACAGCATCTTCCACAGAATATGGTCAACTTTTTCTGCAGAGAATTTTTTTTTTTCCGCTTTCAGCAGAGACTTTGAATAATGGGCTGTTTTTGTTCCTTTTGTGGGAAGACAAGTTTCTCCTCCCCCACCCCATTCCTTTTGATGTGTTACTTCCCCTGGCCACAAGTCCATAATAGCAGGAGCTGGTGACCAGGTTTTTAGAAGGCCAGGAAAGAGGAAGAACGTCCTTTGAATTCCAACTTTCTGATGATGCTGTCTGTGGGATCCACGTGCCCTGACCTGTTCTTCAGCAATGATTTGCTCTTCACCCATTTTATTCAGCTTCCTTACCTACAACGCTAGTGCCATGCAGTAACAACTATTAATAATTCCCATTTGGTTTTGTGCTTACAATAAAAGCAATCATTTTTATCCAGTACTTACTATCTGGTGCTTTTATCTACTTACTATATACACCAGGTGCACTACATTTTTCTCAAAGGAACCATGTAGATAATTTTATAGATGAGGAAACTGAGGCACAAAGAGATTAATCCACCTCCCACAGGCACAGAGCTAATAAACATATTAAGAAAAATTTGGACATAGGCCCTTCTTTTTTAAATTCAAGTTAGTTAACATATAGTGTAGCAGTGGTTTCAGGAGTAGAATTAGTGAGTCTTCACTTACATATAACACCCAGTGTTCATCCCAACAAGTGCCCTTCTTAACGCCCATCACCCATTTAGCCCAACCCCCGCAACCTCCCCTCCAGTAACCCTAAGTTTGTTCTCTATAGTTAAGAGTCTCTTATGGTTTGCCTCCCACTCTGTTTTCATCTTATTTTTCCTTCCCTTCCCCTATGTTCATCTGTTTTGTTTCTTAAATTTCACATTATGAGTGAAATGATATGGTATTTATCTTTCTCTGATTATTTCGCTTAGCATAATACACTCTAGTTCTATCCACTTTGTTGCAAATGGCAAGATTTCATTCTTTTTTTCTTTAAAGATTGATTTATTTTAAAGAGAGAGAACGAGAGAGTGAGCATGAGTAGGGGGAGGGGCAGAGGGAGAAGGAGGCAAGCAGTCTCCCCGCTGAGTGGGGAGTCCAACGCAGGGCTCGACCCCAGGACCCTGAGATCATGACCTGAGCTGAAATCCAGAGTCAGATGCTTAACCAAACAACTGAGCCACCCAGGCGCCCCAAGATTTCATCCTTTTTGATCACCGAGTAATATTCCACTGTATATGTATACCACATCTTTATCCATTCATCAGTTGATGGACATCTGGGCTCTTTTCATAATTTGGCTATTGTAGATGATGCTGCTATAAACATTGGGGTGCATGTGCCCCTTCAAATCAGTATTTTTGAATCCTTTTGATAAACACCTAGTAGGACAATTGCTGGGTCGTAGGGTAGTCCTATTTTTAACTTTTTGAGGAACCTCCATACTGTTTTCCAGAATGACTGTACCAGTTTGTATTCCCACCAACAGTGCAAAAGGGTTCCCCTTTCTCCGCATCCTTGCCAACATCAGTTGTTTCCTGACTTGTTAATTTTAGCCATTCTGACTGGTATGAGATTGTACTTCATCGTGGTTTTGATTTGCATTTCCCTGATGATGAGTGATGTTGAGCACCTTTCCATGTGTCTGTTAGCCATCTACATGTCTTCTTTGGAACAGTGTCTATTCATGTCTTCTGCCCATTTCTTAATTGGATTATTTGTTTTTGGGTGTTGAGTTTGATAAGTTCTTTATAGATTCTGGATACTAACCCTTTATCTGATATGTCATTTGCAAATATTTTCTCCCCTTCCATCAGTTGCCTTTTAGTTTTGTTGATTGTTTCCTTCACTGTGCAGGAGCTTTTTATCTTGATGAAGCCCCAACAGTTCATTTTTGTTTTTGTATCCCTTGCCTCCGGAGATGTATCTAGTAAGAAGTTGTTGTAGCTGAGGTCCAAAAGATTGCTGCCAGTGTTCTCCTCAAGGATTTTGATGGATTTCTGTCTTACATTTAGGTTTTTCATCCATTTTGAATTTACTTTTGTGTATGGTGTAAGGAAGTGGTCCAGTTTCATTCTTCTGCAGGATATGGGCCCTTCTAATTCCAAGCCTAATCCATGCATTTTCTACCATGCTTCTAGACTACCTTTAAAAAAAAAAATGACAGTATAACCCTCAGCCAATAACTAAATCATTAATGAATTGATTGGATCATTAAATATTTATTAAGCCTCGACTATATGCCAGGCACAGTGCTGGGTCCCATTTCACATTTATCTATCCAGCAAACTCAGCCATCCGAAACTCTTCTGAGAAACAAGAGTTATGCAAAAAAGCTTCTGAGCCACCCAAACATATCATAATGTTCACACACTTCATTTATTTGAGAAATACTCCCCCAGCTTCTTCACTTTCTCTATACACAATGTTGATAATCTGGTCATCTAAAATCAGAGATCTGGGTATTTCAGATCTGTCACTCCCGAGCCACGTGGTCTTGGGTGACTTATCCCC
Organism: Halichoerus grypus; assembly: GCF_964656455.1. NCBI lineage: Eukaryota > Metazoa > Chordata > Mammalia > Carnivora > Phocidae > Halichoerus > Halichoerus grypus. The sequence continues at coordinate 57,641,024 of NC_135722.1, forward strand.
GTCAAGCTGGTTTACCATATTTAAAGTAGGAGTAATCTCAGAAGATGGTTTTGAAGGCTGAATTAGAAAATGTATGTCAGGTGACTATTCCAGTAACTGATACCTAGTAGGAGCCGAATATCCATTTACTCTTAGCAGTAGTTACAGCATTATTCATTCACTACAGAAACACTATGCATCACTGATTCCCAACACACCATCTCTCCATGCTCTGCACTAATTTTCTCCTAAGAAAATGCCTAGGAAATCAGCTGTGAGACCAAGAGAAGCCAAGTACAGGGCTGAGCAGGGTGCCAGGCACAGGGCAGGCACATAGAAGTGCTGGTGCTTCCCACTGAGGGCTCTTCTCTGGCTAGAGGGTCATTGTTTGTGTTTGTGTTGAAGTTACCTAGTATGCAAGGCACAAGGTAGGAAGTGACAGAGCTAGAAGAGGAATACACATCTGGTGACTTTCAAACCTGTGTCCGGGAGTAATTAGATTGGAGACATTTGTCCCAAGTGGGGAATGGAGCCACACATGTCCATGCCACTGAGGGTCAACCTTGCTGCCCTATGCTTCCTTTTGCATCTTTCAAAAGTTCTGCTGTAACTTTGGTTCTTCTAATTGAGGCTGTCTGGTTTCCCGGCATTAAAGAAAGGAACGGTCCTAGGAAATAGAGCCTTCTATCAATCCAGCATTAGACACAATTCAATTTCTTAATGACATTTGTGATCATTATGCCATGTTTCTAATTGAAAATGAATAATTGAAGTTCTAATTATTACAGGAGTCAATAGAAGGCGACTCTAGACAGCAACCTGCTAGGCAAAGGCTTTAACGCTCAATCATTTCTTAAATCCAACAAGTGTCTGGTTATTCAATTATTTAGCAAACATGTAACTTTGGGGCTATACCCTGGTAAGAAGTTTAAAGTTAAAAGGACCCAGTAGTGTTTTTATTTTTTGTTTTTTGTTTGTTTTTTTTTTGAGAAGCTGTAAATGTTGGGCTTCTGGTTTCCAGTTTTGACAATATGGTAGACTAAATTTACAGGCTCTCCCTTCTGACCAAAACCGTATAAAAATGTGGGACAAAATTAAATGGAAAAAATTAAATCAGGAACATTAAACTAGAGCCATGAGTGGAAGAGCAGAAGCGGAAGTGACCCACAAGTATGTGAGACACAGACATGGACGTAACAGCTAAGGACTGGGGTTTTAACATCCCTGTGGGGAAGAGAAGAGGGAGACCCAGTGGCATGGGAGGCAGGGGGTTGGAACGAAGCCCCTGTCAGGCTCTCGAAAGGGTCTCTTTCCTCCACAAATGAGATCTCTGTCCATTGAACTATAGTCGAGGCTAAGAAGCTTGCTTTTGCTCAGGGCTCTGGGAAGAAAACAAAAATTACCCCATGATACAGACAAACTCAATCCTGTACCATATGCAAGTACAAAGTCCAAATTTACACCACCTCTGGGTTGCAGGAATCCTAAACCAAGAAATTAATGTAAAATCTGGCCCGGGGCCAGTGAAAACTCTGTGTCGTTTGGTCAAATCAGGCACAAAATAACTCTATAGAGTCTGTAAGGGCACTTCCATAAGCCTGAATGGAGGGAAATCCCACTCAAATAAATAAAACAATAACCACAACCAAAACCACATCACCTGAAGATGGGCTTACAGAAAAAAAAAATTAGCCAAGAAAACACTTTACCAGCAGGCACAATAAGGAGGCTTGACACCCTTGAAATACTAAAATTATCTGATAGATTATAAATGTATTTAAATGACTAAAAAAGAAAAGTGAAGGAATAAAAGTCATATTAAAAGAACAAGACATGCCATGAAAAAAAATAAAGGCAGGTTTGAAAGAGAACCAAATAAAACCAGGGACATGAAAAAAACAGAACACCGTCATTAAATTAAAATCCAGAGGCTAAATGATGCAGCAGATCATGTGCAGCGGAAGTAAGATCCAGGGAGCTCAAAGGCAGGTTCGAGGAAATTTCCCGTAATGTAGCTCAGGGAGATAAACGGAAAATATGACAGATGTATTAAAACAAAGGTGGACAGAATCAGAAGAGGTAACATAGATCTCACGGGAATTTCAAAAGACAAGAATGGGGGAGAGGAGATACTTGAAGAACAAACAGCTGAGAATATTCCAGAACTGAGAATGACATAAAACTACAGCATAGTAAAGGCAAAGAAAAAAAAAATTGTAAAAGCTCTCTGAGTGTGAGTTTCCTTTAGTTTTCTCAAGAAGATCAGTCCTTGGGAAGCTGAAGAATGAAGAGATGATAAGAGTGGGTGGATGAAAAGAAGCATAAGACTCGGCAGTCATCCAGGGGGAGAATGGCGCTATGTCAAGAAGTCCACTCTAGTGTGTCAGCCAGGGAACGAGGACAAGCACTCTGTCCCAGGAAGTGTATGGAGTGGAAGACTGCATTATTGTTCCTAATTCTTCATCCCTCATCTCATGGCCCTCGCTCTGAACTTTCCAGTGCTTCTCAAAGAAGGCAGACGGTTGAGATGCTGCCCCAGGTACCCCATGGATCCAAGGAAATGAAGAGCTCATGGTGCAGACTTGGATCCAACCTGCAGAGCGGAGCCATGCCCAGCTGAGTGCAGGTTAGATCCGCTGACACCCAGCTGATGCCCAGACACAGGAGCAGGAATAAATTATTGCTTTAAGCAGCTGAATTTTCCAGTGTCTTGTTAATGCTGCATGATGTAGCAACAGTTGCCTAAAACATATATTATCTCAACAGACTTCCCAACTCTGAAGTAGGCATTGTTGCTCATCTCATAGTTAAGGAAACTCAAAGGCCCTAAGAAGCAAGAAATAATGCAGCTTGCAAGAGAAAGTTCAAGAACTGAGGCTTATTCTGTAGGTAAAGCCTCAACTTCTAGCTTCTATACTGGACTGCCCTGAACCCATGTTTGTTGGGTGAAGGGATGGATGAACGGACAGGTGAAATAACAACCCATCTACTGGGGCCAGAACATCAGCTGCGCTCACCCAAACTCACACTCAGGGCCTGACCACCTTCAGGCCAGGACAAACTCATCAATGTACCCAAGGGGGCTCAGTTTCCTTTTATGGGGTGTCTAATGCACAAAGAGCTTGCCCAGAAAATGAATCCTCTTCATGCCAGGAAAATAAAACGCACGAAAGTAGAAAATAATCACAGCCTGTCAGACTCCTTGGCATGCTGATGATCTTCATGGTCCAGCAGATGGTGTCAAGGATGTGACCCCCGGAGGCTCACAACAGGCAGCTGGTGAAGGCCTCATCTAAATGGACAGCACGGAGTCCCACAGCTGATCCGTGTCTTAGTGCATGGTACTTAGCAGCTGCCAGAGCACGGTTTGACTGGTAGAGTTCCCCTTCTGAACCACTGGGATGCTAAATAATTAATTGCCTTGTTCTACTTGGGGTGGGAACAGACAGACCCTTCTGAGAGGTTACAGAGGGTTCCCTGCTCAAGCAGCAGAGTATAAAGATGTTCAGACGCACAGCCCTCCCTGCGATTTGCCATCTCAATACAAACGGAAATAAAATCAATGATAAAATTAAAATATTTGAGATTTGGATCCTGCATTTGATTTCACAAAATACTTTAAAATTTATTTCTGGTCCAGTAGGAGAGAAAAATAGACAAGGATATGAACAGTCTGTTCAGAGAAGAACAAATACAAAAAGATAATAAACATATGAAAAGATGTTTGGCTGCACTGATAATTAAAGAAATGCAGAAAAAAACAACAATGAAATAGTATTTTTTTCCCCACCAGGCTGACAACAATGGAAAAACCTGATAATTTCTAGTATTTGCCCCTAAGAAGGGGGCACTCTCAGCTTCTGCCAACATTTTGCAGGACAATTTGGCAATATGCACCAAAATTTAACTTTACCTACTTTTTGGTATCAGTTCTAGTTTTAGTAATTGACTCTCCAGTTATCCCCCTAAATATGCCTGGATAGGCAATATGCAGAATTCACTAAAGAGTTCAAAACATAAAGAGTATCTAGCTCAAAAAACGCGAAAGACTTGAGTGTCTATGGACAGAGGAGGAGGTTAACTGCCTCTGGTATGTTCAAACTCTGTAAGGATATGCAGAGGTTAGCAAGAGTGAGTTCTATAAGGATTAAGAGTGAAACATCTAAATATGTGTCAAGGAAAAACACAAGGTGTAGATGGTGGATAAAATGACCTCTTTGGTGTAAATAAAACATGAGTCTCCTTTTTTTTCTTCTGGAAAAATACCAACAAACTCTTTCTGAGTGGTCACCTTTGGAGAGAGGCAAGGAGGAACGTCAGACGAGTTATGTATTTTGTTTTATCTTTCTGTACTCTGCACTTTCTGACCATGTACATCTATTCTTTTTTCTTTAAGTTAATAGGAGTTATCTGGGCAGTGAGATTTAAAAGCCATTTTTTGTTTTCCTTTCCCTCAGACACATGAAAGATCTAATAAATGTTATGACTTAGTGTAATACTATGCATTGACTCTCATCATGTATTCCAGTGCCAGGCAAGCGGCGGGGAGGGGGAGGGTGAAGCTGGGGAGGCTGGGAGCACCATGCCCCCCACGCCAGTGGAAGCAAACATGTGCACTGGGAAGCACACAGCAGGGGAGATTTTTTGAATCCCTGCCTGGGTTCCTTGGGAAAGCCCAAGCTGTTCTCCCATAGGGACAACTAGAAAAAGAAGGAACTGGGACTTGGAAGGTGCAAAGAGCACAGTGGTTGTCTCAGTAGAACAGATGCTCTCGCGTGCAGCCTTGAAAACCTTGAAGGAGATCAGGGAAAGTCCCGAGCTACTGGGAGGACATCGTGGGGCCAGGAGAGCTGTAGGAGAATCCCCCTGGGCTGAGAGGGTCCCTCTGGGTTGGGGAGCATGGGCAGTGGCCCCGAGGGTGACAGCTCTGGAGGCCACTGCGGAGGGGCAGGCATGGTAAGATTCTGCCGGTTGAGAAGGAAAAAGAAAGGCGCCTGCTCTTTTCCATCTCAAGCATCCAAGTGCATTTTCCCACTGGACTCTCCACTGAGAAGCACAGCGACCCCTCTGTCCTTTATCACTCAGGGCCCAGCACGCAGTAGGGCGCGTCCAGGGACTGAAGAGGATGCTGACACCATCTGCTCCTTCTGGCCCCCCCTTTTCCTGCCACCTGATTTGCATCTCACCCCGATCCCTGCAAGACCACAGCCGGGTGATTTACACATGCGAAGAAGTTCAAAGAACTCCTCCTGGGAAGGCTGACCTATTTCACCAGTTCGGTGATATCTGAGCAATAAAGATTCATTTGACTCTATTAGATCAACTGTAAAAATAAAATTAAAATTAATTAAAAACTACAGCATACAGCTCCTTACAAAAACACCTTTGATGTGCATTCCGCACATCCAACAGCTGCAGTTAGAGAAGGCAATGAGGTTTCAGTTATCCCAGCTACTGGCGGAAAGCGATAACGTGGATAAAAGAAATCCACAGATAATCAACATTTAAAAATTCTTTATTCTTTCTATTTCAACTTGGTTCTTAACACGCTCTTGTGAGAACCTATAAGGAGGGTTCAGATTTGCTTAGTCTTCTCTCTTCTGTCCCTTTTCCTAAGAGGGAGAGATGTTAATAAGGTAAGGAAAACAAGTGGCCCACACTGAGAGCCCACTGTTTGGTCAGGACAGGGCTGGGCTGGACATTCTCCATTTGCCCCTCTAGCTTCTTTCTCTACCCTTTCTTATGTTGCCCTGGACTCCAGAACGCTGACCTTTGGGGTATTATCATTGATTTTCTTTCCCTCTGGTATCTGGTTGGGTTTAGCCAGGGGGAGGCACCATTCTCAGGGTGGGATGAAAAGGGGGCTGGGGTAATTTTTCCCCCTGGCCCCTCCCTGCTAGGCCATGAATGGCAGTGGTTTATTTCTTCTTCCTAAGGCCATGGCTCCTATTCAGCCTCCTCTCCTGCAGGTATAACTCCTTCCCTTTTAGGCCTACAGATGGTAATGGTTCCCTGCTGTTGCTAATTCTGGGGTGCTGCACCATCCCTTACTGCTTTCCTGAGACGCTGACCTTCGTTAAACTCTTCCTCAATTACCCCCATTTGAGAGTGTTACCAGTTCCCTGCACTTACCACTGATCATCTCATTTAGTATACACATTCCCCAGAGGAATGGATAATTCCAAAGAGGACAGCTGATTTGTCTATGGTCACACCTCCAGGAATTGGCAGAACTAGAATCCCAAGCTGGGGCTGTCCAACCCTGAAGCTTAGAGAGCTGATAACTTGATCACATCACTGAGAAACTAGAGCCATCAGTGAGAATTTGCAAAATGATGCCAACTGCAACATAACCACTTAAAAATTTCATATCGGAGTTTAAAGGATTAAAGATTAAAGGATTGGGGCGCCTGGGTGGCTCAGTTGGTTAAGCGACTGCCTTCAGCTCAGGTCATGATCCCAGGGTCCTGGGATCGAGTCCCACATCGGGCTCCCAGCTCAGTGGGGAGCCTGCTTCTCCTTCTGACCCTCTTCCCTCTCATGCTGTTTCTCTCCCGCTCACTCTCTAATAAATAAATAAATAAATAAAATCTTAAAAAAAAAAAGATTAAAGGATTAAGAACATCTATGACAGGTGTGTCTGGATCCAGTAGGAATCCTGCCCTCCATCAGTTACTTTGCCTTTTGGATTCCAACTCCTAACATCTTGCTCCTGGACTCCGAGCCTCACACTGGCCACCTTCAGATTTCATGACCTTCACTGGGCTGTTGGGCTTTCTGGGGATGGGGCTTTTGGCAGCGAGAGGGAAGCTCAGTTAGGTAACTGATCAACCTCTCTATCTCTATTCATTCATCCATCCATCTGGTTACACCACAATTACTAAGGGACTGTTCTGTTCCAGGCCCTCTGGGGTTGCCAAGATGCACAAGACATGGCAGGACACCCAGACAGGCCACTGTCCTATGCTGTGAAGAGATCCGTACAGGGTAGGGTGTAAGGGCAGCTGAGGATGCCTCACCTAGCTGGGATCAGTGGCAAAGTCTTCCCGGAGAAGGCAACCCCTGAGTCGCATTTTAAAGGGTGAGGAGGAGTTAGTGTGCTGGGGGAATGGGAGGCAGGGCAGCGAGGCAGGGACAGTCCAGGCAGAGGAGGTAGTCTGACCAAAAGATGACGTGCGTTCATCATTTCCAAGCATGGGATGCATCCGGGTGGTAGGAGATGGGCTAAGAAGGCACATAAAGACCAGTTATGGTGGACCTCGTTCACTGTATCAAGGAACTAGGCCTAAGTAATGAGACAAGCACCCAGGGGCCAGGCCAGCCTAGAAGCCTCAAAAGCTGGATACTGTCTCCCAAAGAAAATATGTTATACCTTCTTAAGTAACTGATATAACATTTTTTTCACTATCCAGGAGTAAATACCATAGTTTAATGAATCCCAATAGACCAATCACTCAGGATGTTGTTCCCTGATCTCCAGTTTCAGATCAGGATTGGATGTAGGGCCTGAAGCACAAAGGTCCTCAGCTAGAAGGACAGAACAGTGGGAGGGGTCACAGGCCAGCTGGTGCTTCTGTCCACCTGCACCTTGGGAGGGTGGAGCGTGAGCGGCACTCAGCTAATGCAATGAAGGTAATCAACAAGAAAAGTTGCCATGGGTCTTTGGCACATGGGCTGCCAGACCACCTGACAGCCAGGTCGAGCCGCCCCAAGTAGAGGCTCCTGGAATAAAAGAGAATACACAGGCTACCAGGTCAGATCATGCAGAATCTCCACCGGACCATTATCAAGGCCACACTGCACGTGCTGTTCAGAAGGGAAAACTTCAAACTGAACTGGAGAGACCAGAGAGTATCCCAACTCCGCAAACGCTATCATTAAAAATCATCACAGATAAAGTGGTTTTAATTAGAAGGGTTGAGATATTAGCAAATGTTCAAAAGACTTGTCATCTGAGAATCTGCCAGCATCGTGGGTGCAAATAGCCTGCAGAATGTGAGCCTGCTCAGGCGGGAGAGTTCGAGCCTTCTTGCAAACACCTGTGATTGAAGGGGGTCACTCGATCTATGGTACAGACTGAGCAGATGGAAAATCTAGTGCTATCCTCCTTATATTAATGAGGAGGTGGAGGAGAAAGGTTTGGTGGCTTGTCACGTGCTGAGGTAGAAAGGGTGTTAGAGTCAGACCAAACAGGCCTCTCTAACAGCGACCAGCGGTGAGACCTTGGGCAAGACACTTAACCTTTCTGAGCCTTGATTTCCTCATGCATCAAATGGGAACAACTATACCTATATCCCAAGGGGTTATGGGAAAGATTAAGTGAATCCATGCCTCTCAATACCAGGACAAGTGAACTGGTGTGAGCTGGATGCTCAGAAGGCATTTACTTCCTCCCCTTTAACTGCTGCCCCGAGCTGGTAGGCAGTGGGGCCTATATCCGAATCCCGGTCTTTGTGAAGCCAAAGGCTAGCACCCTTCAACAATGCCACACAACCTCTCATTCTTGGCCGACAAGGACTGGGACGGGGCTTTATTTCACAAGGGTCAAGTTTGCATTGATCAAAAGTGGCCTTGACTTATAAAACACAAGTTTCCAAAAGTGAGAAGTTTCCTCCCTTCTATCTCTAAATCCTATCTGCCTCCTGCCCTAGGGAATCTTTACTGGCAGTGACTCCATTAAATTCCAATAGATGGCCAGGCTTCTGCACATCACCTAATCCCTGTCTGCTCAAAGCGCCAGGGACTTAGGCAGATGCAGTCATTTCAACCAAGGAGGCTCAGGAAAAGCTGCTTGTCCTTGGCTCCCAGCTCCCTAGAATGATGGGTCTGCCAGTTATTCATGCGGGCTGCCCCCTTCTCTAGAGAAAGGCAAATCATCTTCACTCTTACCTGACATGAAACAAGCCCCAGATGGGCAGTCTGAAGCCGAGTCTCAGTCCTCTCTCTACCACCTACTAGCTGTGTGGCCAGAACTGGTTTTGTCACTTCTCTGGCCCACTCCAAAGTGGCAATGACTAAACTTACTTGGTCCACAAATACACACTATCTACAGTGTGGTGGGCCTTGTGTTCAGTACTAGAAATAGGAGTAAGATTTATACTCAGGCTTGGAGGAGCTCACTGTTCTGAAAAAAGTTGGAGGGTGTTCCTGGGGCAGAAGTAGGCATGCAATCCTGAGAATACTGCTTGGCTCGAAGGAAGGAGTGGCCAATTATGCACCTGCCCAGACTATATTGCACAGCTTGGCTGAGGATTGAAGAATGTCAAGGATATAAACTGTAAAATGCTATTTGAAAGTAAACTAGTATTCATTCATCATCCATCCACTCTCTCATCCATCCAGTCACCCATTTCATTTTTTTAAAGATTTTATTTATTTATTTGAGAGAGAGAAAGCAAGAGAGAGTGAGAGAGAGAGCACAAGCCAAGGGGAAAGGCAGAGGGAGAAGCAGACTCCCTGCCGAGCAGGGAGCCCAATGCAGCACTCGATCCCAGGACCCTGAGATCATGACCTGAGCCGAAGGCAGACACTTAACTGACTGAGCCACCCAGGTGCCCCCATGCACCCATTTCAACAACAAACATTTAGTGAGTGTCTACTATGCACCAAGCACTAGGCATTGGACATATATCAGTGAACAGAACAGATGAAAACCCCTGCCTTTCTGGAACTTACATTCTAGTGAAATCCACCACCCATCTATCCCATCCATCCCATCCATCCATCCATCCATCCATCCCATCCCATCCATTCACCCATCCCATTCATCCACCCATCCATCCATCCCATCCATTCATCCCATTCATCTATCCCATCCATCCATCCCATCCATCCATCCATCCATCCACCCATCTCTATAAACCATTAATTCAATCAGCAAATATCCATCAAACACCTACTATGCACTGGCCACTACACTGGGTGCTAGGAAGGAATTAAGAGAGAAAACAGACAAGAACTGTCCTTGGTTGTCATGCACTGTGGCTACCCAGGCAAGACCCCCGGCTCTGTGCCATCTTCTCAGGGCCCACATGCAGATAATGACCAGTCCTGCCCTGAGCCATGTCCTTGTTCAAGAAGACAATCGGGCTATGAAAATGATGTTTTTTGAGCCTGGAATTTCTTTTTCTTGGAAGCAGAAAGAAAGAAAAGGGAGAAAATGAAACCACTTTCAGAGAGCAGCCAAATTGGTTTGTAATCACCTGGGCTCCAGAGTGGCTGTTCTTGAATGACAATTTGCCATGAGGCACAGGGGCCACTGTTTCTCTTTGCCCTGAGCTGCCAGGCGTGGAGAAGGGGACCGTCTCCTGGATAATTCCTGATGGGCTTTGTGTATGGGAAATTTCCTGGTCAACACCTCTCCCTCTGCTGAACCCACGCCCCAACACCTCAGCCTGTGTCCCAGCATAAGCAGTGCCTGGGAGTGAGCCTCCACAAGGGAGCTCAGCTTCCTCGGGCTTTGGCAAGGGGACCTAGCAGAGCTGCCTTCGTGTTTCTGGGGTGGGGGAATCCAACCCCACTAACCTATACCAAGCCCTGTGCTAGGGCCTGTGGGACAGATATCATTTAGGCACCAACTGTGTTCCTGGCTTTGTGCTCAGTCCTGTTCCCATGCATAGTTTCACTTAATGTTCCACCAACCATCCCGGGAAGTGCTAGAGAATGGGTATGGGTTTCTTCTTGGGGTGATGGAAATGTCCTGAAATTGATTGTGATGATGGTTTCACAACTCTGTGAATCTACTACAAGCCACTGAATTGTACATGGGAGCTTTATGAATTATAATTCAATAAAGCGGGGTGCCTGGCTGGCTCATTTGGTTAATCAGCTGCCTTCAGCTCAGGTCATGATCCTGGCGTCCTGGGATCGAGTCCCGTGTCGGGCTCCCTGCTCAGGGGGGAGTCTACTTCTCCCTCTACCCTCTGTCCCTCCCCCACCTGTGCTCAATCTCTCTCTCTTTCTGTCAAATAGATAAATGAAATCTTGAAAAAAAATAATTGAACAAAGCAAGGCAAAGTGAAGCTGTATCATTCAGATGAAATCATTTGAATCCATATTTTCTAAATCAAGGCCTGAGTCTCTTTCCTAATAAAATGCAGCTCCTACTCTCAAGATGTTTATTTTCTCATAGGGAAGAGAAGCCAAATACTCAACTATTTACAAATACAGGATGAAACAGTGTATGTGCTCTATGGGAGATTTAAGCAGGAGCACAGGAGGTGCTCTGAACCAGCTCACACAGAGCAGATTGAAGGATTCCTAAGTTGTGCTGGGAGTGCAATCCTTCTGTCCCCTTCCCTTTCAGTACACAGGTCAGATCACACACCCTGCTCCAGGACAGGGGACAAATCTGCTTAAGCAGTAACCTCAGACTTTGTACTAACAACCTTAACATACATATGGTGCTTATAATAGGCCAGATACACTTCCAAAGGCTTCAGATACAATAACTTCTTTATTCTGCTGCACAAGCCTAGAACGTAGGTCACTATCACCCCAGTTAGGCTTGAAGGTCAGGGAAATGAAGTAACTCGCCCAAGGTCATATAGCTAGTAAGGGGCAGAGCTGGGATCCCAGCCCTGGTTTTCTGGGTGGAATTAATATTCACAACCTCCACACTAGGTGGCTAACGGGTTCCTTTGGGATCCTGTCTCACTTCCAGTGCTTCTGCTCTGTGCCCTCCCTCCCTGAGACCTAAATTCTCTAAGGCTCCTGGGGTTGGACTTACCCTCATGGTGAGTGGCCACATTACAGAGTGGTAAGGAATGTGGACTACGGTTCAGCACAGTCCCTTAGAAAACAGAACAGAGGAGAGGAAGGGTCCCAGCTTAGGAGCTGGTGGCCGGGGTTGTGGACACAGCCCTGCCACTGAATCCCAGCATTCCTTGCTTCTCTCCGGGCCTCAGGTCTGTCCCCTGTGTAAGGGGTTTAGGGGACTTTCCAGCTGCCTTTTGCTCTAAAACCCTAGGGCCCTCAGTCCATGGCCTGGTACCCCATTCAATTCACTGTCTCAAGGCTGCTCTCTGACTCTGAGTCCTGGATGCACGCTGTCCCTACCTGTGACCTTCCTGACGCCCAGCATCCAAGGAGTCTCCCTGACCACACAGATTTGGGGCTGTGCTGCCCAGTGACCTTGCTCGTGTTTGAGTCCAACTGTACCCTCGCCCGACCTACCAAGGAAATAGCTATTTCTTCTTGCCCTGTGTGGTCCAGTGCAGTGGCTTTGTGTATGGGAGCCTCCACAAGGGGCTTTCTGTACTGGCCATGCCCCACTCATACTAGAAGGCTCGATCATTATGTATGAATGAATGAATGCCTAACAAACCCTTACCCAAGGCTGTCATGACTGTTGGCCAGTCTGTCTTCTCTAGAGTGCTACGATTTCACCAACACCTACGGTTTTTGTGCCAGGCCTCACTCTGGATATATTCAGGATAAAATAATTGGGACTGAATGTCCTAAAGAGGGCATACAACATACAACTTCAGAGCAGACTCAGAATATCTGGGATACACATCAGTGGGAGCTGTGGGGCCCACACAGCCAATGCTGAGAAGCCTAGCCAGGGGACACTAAAAGCGTGGGACACATGACAAGGGCCACCGGGATCTGAGCTCCAGCCACCAACAGCGCCTGCAGGAGAGGTCAGCATTGGCCCTCCTCCCTCTCTGGGCTAAGCCTGGGCTGGGGGTTCAGATACAGAGGTGACTCAAACTGCTCACTTTCCTGTTTGGCTGGCTCCGGAACTCTGAGACTAGCGCTGTCCAATAGAACTTTCTGCCATCATGGAAAACATTCGATGTGCTGTCCGATACTGTACCAGGCACTTGTATTATTAAACACTTGAGATGTGGTTCCTGCAACCCAGGGACTGAATTTTTTATTATATTTTAACTAATTTAAATTTCAATAGTCTCTATGACCTTTTGGCCACTGCACTGGACCACACAGGGCAAGCCTACCTGATACAGCGTGTCTGAATAGATGCCATCTTACTTCCAGGTCACACACCTCCGAGCCCAGACCATATACCAGGCTGACCATATGAGGACTGCGTACCACTATGTCAGCAAGCCTCGCTCTTTCCTGATCCTGTCTCTGGCATCACGAACCTGGGCTCTGGCCTCCATTCTGCCTTGGACGAGCCATGGGCCTGGGATAACCTGTTGCGACTCCATGAGCTTCAATTTCTTCATCTTGCAACTTCACAGGGTCGATGGAGAAAGAAAAGGGGAACCCAGATGGAAATGACCTGGTGTATCATGGGCACTCGACAAGGCTTGGGGCCCTCCTGTGTTCCCTCTATACTCTGACTGGTCCTTCTACCTGTTGGAATTCATACACTCTCAGCCATCTGATGGTTCCTCCAGATTCCAACCTGCCTTTCCCTCTTGAGTGGCTTGGGTCTGAGCCCCACACCAGTGACCCCTGAGGGAGCTCTTCCCACTCTCTGTCGTGTCGGAGGGCCAGGCGAGGAATGCATAGAGAGAGAACCGTGGGTGCCATGGGACACGGTGGTTTGCACGTTTTGGGGGATTATTTTTTCTTGAGGAGAAAGGATGCTATGGGTTTGGGGATGAAACTGTTTAAAAAGCCCAGATCTTGGGGCGCCTGGGTGGCTCAGTTGGTTAAGCGTCTACCTTTGGCTCGGGTCATGTGATCCCGGGGTCCTGGGATCAAGTCCCCACATCATCGGGCTCCCTGCTCAGTGGGGAGTCTGCTTCTCCCTCTCCCTCTGCTCCTCCCCACTGCTCATGCTCTCTCTCTCTCTTGCTCTTCTATCTCAAATAACTAAGTAAATAAAAAGCCCAGATCTTGACAAAACAAAGCCAGTGCTTTCTTCCTCTACAACCTCTCAAATTTCTTCCTCGATCCCTAGAGACAAATACAGGGATAGGCTTCTGAGTTCCTCCAAAGAAAGATGTTATGCTGCCAACATTTGGTTTCTTATAACCTCCAGATGGATAAAAGCAAGTCATGTGCATGGTCCATGGAGACCCCAAAGGGGCCTGTGGAAGAACATGAGATCACAGCCCAGCAAGGGCTTTTTCATATTTTGAGAAAAATAGCCTTCAGGATAGATTGCTTTTTCTCCAGGCAGAGACGGTGTGATGGAAGAAAAAGTCCTCAGAGCTAGAAATCTGAGGTTGCAATGGTTTGTGAGCACCCATAAGTGCCAGGGACCAGGCTTGCACCTTCCTAGACATGGTGCATCCCAGCTCTGCACTTGACTTGGAAAGTCTTGGGGGCTCAGTTTTCTCACCAGTAAAATGGGGCCAGTCATGAAGCCTGCCTCCCGGGGCTGCCATGTGGAAGAGCATGGAAAGGCGCGGACTTGTCAAGTGCTGCGTAGCACACTGTTTGCTGATGGTTTCTTGTGTTCGTCTAGGAGTCCTGTTTATGGAGGCCAGCCATTGATCTGACACTCCAATCTGGACCTTTCTTTGAAAATTACCAGATTCAATAAAAACATCTGGCTCAGGGCAGGGAGCCCCCAAGGCAGGGGATGCCAGCCTTGATGATTAAATTACTACTATCCCTGGCGAGAGCTGAAAACAAATTTTATAAGTGTAAACTGCTCTTTCCATCCCTTTCCCCGAAGCTTTGAAGCTCAGTCTCTTTCCCACCCCCGTTTCCTCACTATAGCAAGAAGATACGCTTCGGAAATGAGACCTCAAGCTGTACCTCTGAAAACAATTTAAGAAGGAATGTGTGACACAGTGAGTAGTAGAAGAAGCAGCTTGGTGTATTTGGTTTTCAGGGAGAGAGACACTTGGATTCAAACCCCAGCTGTGTGATCCTGGCCAAGTTACTTAACGTCTCTGAGCCTTTTACATAACTCAGCTATAATGGAGGGCCTATGAAAGCTACATGGAAGGGTATTTTAGGAATACATGGGGTGACACATAAAGGTGACTGGTATCGAAGGTGCTTAATATTCATTGAATTGAGTTGAATTGAATCAGTGCATACTATTCCTTGAGCCACCCCTTCCCCCCAACACCTTTGGTGAAAGCTCAGCTTTTCTAGCTCTCCCTGAACCACCCGCCCAGCATGACATTCTTTTCCAATGGGCTCAGTGGTGAGAGGAAGATGGAAAGCATTTGGCCAGAATACCGACCTCATTAACTCCCCTGTCTCTCCATCTGCTATCTATCAGGAACCCACTGCAAGGAGGCACGTGACCAGGACAAGCCCTTCCCTTTCCCTTTGCCTCTGGGCCAATGTGTGTCCATGCAAAGCCACCCACAACCATGGGCCCCTGGCAGCAGGGCTCAGCTCTGGTGACTTGTAGCCAGAGCAGGGGCTGTCCTGGGCTCAGAAAAAGAGAGCCAAAGTTCACAGCCAAGTCAGAGGCAGCAGCCGGACCCAGCTGGCCTCCTCTGTAGGTCAGGGGAGAGTCTGAAAACCTGCAAATGACACTGCAAACATAGTGGAGTAAGGAGGTCATTATTCACAGCGAAGGGCTCTCCGATTTAAATGAGTTTCCTTATTCCCCAAGGGCACTGAACACGTTGCTTGATTTATAAAAGGGAGCTCTCCACTCTAGTTTTTCAGGAACATGCAGTTTCCAGAAAGTAAGGTACAAGGAGTCCATGTAGACGGTGAATGCTCAACAAATGCGAGCTGTTGTTATTACACCAAACAGATGCTGAGGACTCTGTGCCTGTGGCTGGTAGAACTCGGGTTTGGCTCTGAGTTTCCTGGCAGCCAGTGGGAAGCAGCAAACAGGATTAGTTTCACCATTTCCAGGGTCTACAAGGGCACGCACAATGCTAACCCAGAATGAGTGTAACCATTACTGGTATTGAAACCAGAGAGAAGCATCTTTCACCGGCCATCTGTCATAGGCTGGACATTGCAGAATGTGGAAAAAAAAAAAAAAAAGGTGTTGGGGACTGTCCCCACAGGAAAATGCAGGGGCCAGCTTCCTCAAGCTGACCATAGCCCTTACTTATCAGTGTCTGTCTGTGCAGAAAGCAGCTACCCCTCTCTGAGGTATCAGGGCTGCTGTGAAAGGGTGGCCGGAATCACTGCTCCTCATCCCAAGCCACCAGCACCCCACATTCACTTTGGTCTTTTTGTTTTGTCGACAAAGGAATTAGAGTGTTATTAATCAACCAATCAGTCAAATAAGCCTCATTACCATTAAAGAAGAGAAAGTAAGCTTTATTTATGCAATTATAAGGCATTTAAAAAACAAAGAGATTATTATTAATACTTGAGCCTGGCAATCTTCCCAGAGTGGTAAACCGACAAGGGCTTTGTTCTGGAAGAGGCAACATAGTGGTTATAGATTTCTAACTCTCCATTCCAAGCTCCTGGTGTACGTAACGCCTCCTGAAGGTTCAGGAAGGTTCCTAAGGCTCCTCCGTCCTCAGTGTTGTTTGGGGAAAACAGCAGTGGGTTGAGAGTTAGGAGGCTGGCATACTCTGTGACCTTGGCTGAAATGAACAGCCTCTCTGGGCTATGGGTTCTCAGCAGTAGCATGTTAGAAAGTGAACAAAAATCACTGGGTAGAGCTTTTAAAAACGACGTGGTCCCTGTCCGCATTTCAGACCAACTGAATCACAATCTCTGAGGGTGGGGCCCAGGAAATGGTATATTTAAAAAGTGCCCCAGATGATTCTAGAACACAAGCGAGGGTTGCCAACCACGGCCTGGTTGCTCCCTAGGTCCATTCTACCTTTGACCTTACCCAGTCTTGGGATTTCTTAAAGACATCTGATTCAGGGCTCTTAAACACCAACATCTGCAGCGGGCCCACAGGTAAAGTGACGAGTGATGTGGGCCAGGTATGGAGCAAAAAATGCTAAACTGACGAAGCATAACACCCGGTGGGTTATAATGTTTTGAAGACACGGTACAGGAAAATTCAAAGAGCCAAATCCAAAGTATCTGCCAACCATACAGCCTCGAGGCCCCAGGTTGAGATCCCTGATGAAAGACAGACCCCAGTCCCCCACAGGTGGCTAGCTCATGGCCTGAAATGCAGGAAAGTGCACGCTTGCTGGTGACACACACCATTTCTCTTCTGACTTCACACCAGAAGCTCCAGGCCTGGAGCAGGCATTCTGTAAATGCTGTGTGTGCGCATGAATGGGCAAACCAATGAGTCCAGGTGGGGGCTGGGGGGAGCCTGGACTGCCCTTGATTCTACAGAGTTTAGGGGTCTAGCCTGCACTGCCCAGTCCAGTAGCCACTGGCCACATGTGTCTACCAAGCCCTAGATCCAAATTGATACGTGCTTTGTAAGTGTAAAATACACTACACAGGTCAAAGAGTGAGCATGAAAATAGAAACTTAAAATTTTAATCAATAAATTTTTGTATTAACTACATGTGGACATGATATATATTTTTTTAAAGATTTTATTTATTTATTTGACAGAAAGAGACACAGTGAGAGAGGGAACACAAGTAAAGGAGAGGGAGAAGCAGGCTTCCCACCAAGCAGGAAGCCCGATGTGGGGCTTGATCCCAGGACCCCAGGATCATGACCTGAGCCGAAGGCAGACGCTTAATGACTGAGCCACCCGGGCACCCCTGGACATGATATATTTTGAATATATCGTGTTAAATACAATATATTATTAAAATTAATTTCACCTGTTTCATTTTTTTAAATGTGACTACCAGAACATTTAGAATATTATATTTCTATTCAAAAGTGCTGCTCTGAGCCATTTGGCTTTAATTTTTTTTTCATGCATGCATCCGTGCCTTCCTCATGTATGATGTTTTTTCAACATTTTTCTCCCACCGATTAACTCTATCCCCCTCTCTTCATCTAGTAGGATGAAAAAATGGAAGATAGGGAGGGACTAGGGATCCAGATGAAAAACTCGTCTTTCCCTACGGCTGGGAGGATACAGCGCCTATTCCCATCTGCAAACCTCTGCCCTGCACGTCTCCTTACAAATGACCACAACAACTGTCTTAGCGCCCTTCCCCAAAGATTTCCTCAGTCTGGATGCCCTTCTTATTTCCCACTCAGGGAACTCTTACGCATCCTTCAAGACCCAAGTCGAATGCCACCTCCTCTGTGAAGCCCTCCTGATCTCCCAGCTAGAGTAAGGTGCACCCCAGTGGCCTCTCCCAGCACTCGGCTCAGATCCCTATTACAACACTTCTCCCAGGAATATCTGTGATCTTTTGACCAGTTGGTCTCCTTCATTAATACTTCCTGAGTGCAAGGCTGATCTCCTCTTCTTTGTGTGCCCAGGGTCAGACTCAGGATCTGACAATGCTCAGTAAATGTTGGATGAATGGATAGATCGTCCTCATCAAAGGGAAGTATCTTTATTCTTTCCTTCATCCCCTCAACAAATGCTTACTGAGCATCTACTATGTACCAAGCATATCAAGCACAGCCTAGGCACAGGGAACGCGGCAATGAACAAAGCCGACAAAAAATGCCTGCTCTCATGAGCTTTCATGCTAGTGCTGGAAAGTACCTTGCATCATTCTGATGCCCAGATGTTCAATAAACATTCACTAATGTTGCTGCCAAAGAAGAGGAGCAATAAGCGGAGGGGAGGGAGGGGCTAAGCTCCCGTGCCCCAGAGCCCATCCGTCTGAAAGTACAGGCCCTTATATCTGCTGCTGGTCTCACCAGAGACTTCCTTAACCGTCTTTACAGCCTTCCACTTACATGGCGTACTCAAGAGTTTAGGAGTTGCAATAATAGTGTGACAGCAGGTATTTATTGGTTCTGATAGAGACAGAGGAGGCTCTGAATTGACCAAAGCAGAGCTTTCACTTCTCTTACAGGCACAGCACAAGTGACCAATGAGGCTGGAGACTGGGAAGACTTTCACAGTCATCTAGAAAGACTAACTAGAACAAACAAAACAAAACAAAAATGGAACCCTGTGCGCTCATAAAACAAAAGCTCTCACGGGACGCCTGGGTGGCTCAGTTGGTTGGGCGACTGCCTTCGGCTCAGGTCATGATCCTGGAGTCCTGGGATCGAGTCCCGCATCGGGCTCCCTGCTGAGCAGGGAGTCTGCTTCTCCCTCTGACCCTCCCCTCTCTCGTGTGCGCGCTCTCTCTCACTCATTCTCTCTCTCTCAAATAAATAAAATCTTAAAAAAAAAAAAAAAAAAGCTCTCTGCCCTTCGGTGGCAGAGTTTGGTGGGAGAGACAGGCATCTACACAAATTAAGAGCTACGAGACAGGGTGGGACAGAGGCTACCATCGTTGGCAAGCGGATATATCGCTTGGCTACCTCGTGGCAGCGCCAAGCCCAGCCTGCACAGAACCAGCTCCTCACCCCCTCCTGTCACAGAGAATGACCCACCATCTACCTAGTCACCCCAGCCAGAAACAGGGAGCCACCCTTGTCGCCCTGTCACCATCCCCATGAGGTCAGTCGCTGAGTCTCGCCGGTTCTGCGTCCTGCACCCATCTCTCCAGTCCCCGGCCACCCCACCAGCACCAGGGTGCAGCCCACCACCCTCACGCACCTGCGTGACTGCACAGCCTTCTCACTGACCTCTGTGCTTCTGCTCCTGACACGGCTCTCACCCCACCTCACCCCATTGCTCTGCAGAGGCTGCCGTCCCTGTTCAAATCCAGAGATGAAGGTCCTCACATGAGAAGACTGTCAGAAACGCCTCACTGGGCAGCCCACAGTCTTAGTTCTAAGAGCTGCAAGGATGAAGGTTGATGCTGGGTAAGCCATCTAGGATGATGGAGGACATGGAGGGAATCAGTTTTAGAGTCACACACACATGGCTTCCAATCTCAAATCCGTTACTTCCTTGCTTGGTGACCAAGGAGAAAGTACTTAACATCTTCGGGCCTTGGTCTCCTCATCTGTAAAAAGGGATCATCACACTTACCTCCATGGAATAGAGGCTCTTGGTCTACATAGTATATGCCGCAGAGCATCAATAATATGAGCCATATATAGCACTCAGTCCAGTGTCTAGCACATAATAAATTCTCAATAAATAATAGGTAGCTAAAAATATTATTTGCAGATAGTAGGTCTTTGTCTCCTTAGGGAATACCACCACTCACACAGAATCTGGGTCCTGCCCCAGATAAGACACTTCATTACCGGAAAGTTCCAGATGCCTATACAACCTTCTATAAATTGATCAGACTTTTTACTGTGCCAGATAACCTAACTCCCTTCTGGCCTAACCAACACGGAAGATCCTTTCTGTTCCTATCATGTGAGTGCTGGGATCTCCAGCTGTTTAGGCTTTGAGTTTCTTAACATCATTGTAAAGAAGGAAACATAATCACTTATAAAGTTCCCAATGTTCAAGAGAGAAAAAACAAAGTGTTTAAGAAAAGCGCAAACTATTCTGGAACTGAGACTAGAAAGAACTTTCTCCCTTCTGAACTCAAAGAGAGAATTGGGGATGATACAGTCAACTTTTCCCTAAAGGGCTGGGTTGTAAATATTTCAGTCTTTCTAGACTACACGCTCTCCATCGCACGTACTAAACCCTGCCACTGCAACGAAGAAGCAGCTACACGGGCAGTATGTAAACGCATGAGTCTGACTGTTTCAATAAAACTTTATTTACAAAAAACAGGCAGCTGGCCCAGGGGCTGTAGTTAACGGACCCCTGGTGTAACATAAGAAACCACATTCCAGCTGTCTGAATGCTGGGAACCTTAGTTCTCCATGCTAAACGACGGGAGTTGCTGGCTCAAGTGAGAAAATAAGTGAAATCAAGTACAGTCAGTCCTCATACGGCCATCCCACCCCGAACACGCCCGATCTCGTCTGATCTTGGAAGCTAAGCAGGGTCGGGCCTGGTTAGTACTTGGATGGAATATGTATTTGCGAATTTGCCTACTCACTAAAATGCATTAGTAACCTGCACATCCGTACACATTGTGCTCTTGTGGTCCTTCACGGCCATGCACGGAATGTGAAAATTTGAGTTTCCCAATGCACGCATTCCCAGCTGAGGCTGAACGAGGCAATGCACTGGGTTCTTGTTACAGCTCTCATACTGTAAACAAGTATCCTTTTCGCGGTCTATTTAGTGCCACATTTTTCACATTTTTGTTGGTGATTTTGCTGTTTAAAATGGCTCCAAGCACAGTGCTGAGTGCAATCTAGTGCTCCTAAGCGAGAAGGCTAGGATGTGTGTGCCTTACAAGAAAATACATGTATTCGCTAAGCTCCATTCGGCCATGAGTTAGCACCGTTAGCTGTGAGTTCGGTGTTAATGAATCAACAATATATATTTTAAAAGGTGCTTTTACACGGAAATATGCATGAGATGATGTATTGATTGGCTGACGAAAATGTTCTGACCAGAAGCTGGCAGGAACCTCGCTCTCTACTTCTCCAGGGGTAGCGGTTCAGTCCTCGCCAATTCAGCGTTCATGGCTACTTGATAGAACGTAGCCACTGGGATCAGTGAGGACCGCCCGTATAGAAACATGTTGTCCAAAGCAGCAGTGGGCAAGAGCACTGGCATAGAACTTTCCGTTAACAGGGATGCTGCGACTAAGCTATTATTACTAGTTAATCACCGGTAGCCCTACTTCCTCATGCTGCAATAATGCTATTACTAATTAACCATGCTACTTTAATTCTGTGTGTATTATTTAACAAGAGGGTTATAGTGCTATATTGTTATTAAGTGGCTGTACCAAAGTCAGCCAGAGAATGTGTCCACAAGTTCTTTTTCCCTTACCTTCCTGAAAGCAAAATCCCCAAAATAAAGCCTTCCTCCGGACTATGTCCCAGGGGCTTCTGCAGACAGAAAGCAGAAAAAGGCACTCTCTGGAGCAGTGATCTGGGGCAAAGCTCAGAGCAGCTCCTTCGGGGAGGGGGGAGGGGGCAGGGAGCTGTAGCTAGGGGGACCTTTTGGCTGCGCCCCCTCCTCTCCGGGACCCTCCCCTGCCCGGCTGTCTGAGCAGACTCTGCGAAGGAGCAAGCCCGCTCCTTGCTGCCCTAGTTAAAATGCCAGCGTGGTATTTATTTGTTTTCTCCCAGACAGATGCCAATTATGGGGGGCTGGGGAAAGAGACAATGGCCCAGATCTGATTGACAATGGCTGCTGAACAAGGGGCCTCTGTGGCATGTTTAATGAAAAGACCACTGTGTTTTTATTGCGTCTATTTGATATTAGAGTGTCGTTTAAAGAAACAATTCAACCAACAGGATTAACTGCTTCTGGGCTTTCTCTTCTCCCTGTGGCTCTGTGGGTGTCCTCTCACCCCATTTCCCTTCCTTCCTCTCCTCCAGCAGGTTCCTTCCCAGACCTTCCTGGTCCTCACACAGAAGCCAAGGCCTGCCTGCGGTCCCCGCCCCCCCCCCGCCCCAAGCCAGGACTCTGCAGGGGCTCCCGATTTGTCTCCAGAGCCCACTCTTCTCAGCACCGCCGTCCTTCCGGCCAGCATCTTATCTCTTGCCTGGCCACCCGCAAGAGCCTCGATGATTGTTTGCCTCAGTTGTTCACGACCTAGAAGGTTCCTTCCCCCCAGGAGGCTTTTAGACACACGGAGGGCAGGTTTGGGTTGTTAGCAATGAGCCAGGGAGTGGAACGGGTGCTTAGTGCTGGAGGCCGTCCAGAATGATCCCCCAGTGATTTTACTCCCTTTGCCACTTTGTAGACAAAGTGACTTAGTTTCTAGCCCCAGAATCCAATTACCAAATTATACAGTATGTGAATTGTATCCAAATAAAGCTGCTTATATATATTTTGAAAATCTAATACCATACTTCCCTACTCAAAACTCCTAAAGGACTTGGTATCATCTGCATAGGCTCAAGTTCAAACTCCAAACATGATACATGATGGTTTCATGAAGTTCTAGGCCCTTCTATCTCCCCAGTTTATGTCTTCTCCCTGCTTGCGATGGACCACATGGTGGCGGTTCTCAGCCCCACCCCCAACACCCTCTTCACTTAGATCCCACCTCTGCCTGCTGGTCACATCCTCTCTGTCTAGAGCGCATGCCTGCACACCTCCTTCCCCGACAAATGCCTTCAAGGCTCTGTTTAGGCATCACTTCCTCCGGAAAGCCCGCCATGACTCCTCCCATCCTCAGGCTGCCTCCAGGGTTTCCCTTATATCACCTGTAGGACAGTTGCTCTACCAGACAGCCCCAGGCAGGGAGCAGGCCAGATTCAGTGCCCCACAGAGAGCCAGGCTTACAAGAGAGAGAAGAGCTCCCCTTCTCCCAACCGACACAGCTCTGCCTCTTCCTGTTTTATGTATTAGGATTTCATGAGAGAATTTGTTTGGAGAAGAATGTCCACTGCCACAAAGGATTTGGAAACATTGTTCCAGGTTGTTGAGTTTGTCTGATGGGGAAACTGAGGCCCTGAGACTTCTTCATGATGACTTCTGAAGGCTAAGTAAGGATGGAGTCAGTCAGTCTGAGGATCAAAGGCCAGCAGGTCATTGTACAGCATTCTTGCCAAGGAGGGTCTAGACATCTGAAGTAAGAGAAACCTGGAAAGGGAATGATCAAACTGAACTCAACAGCCAGCTATGCGGACACGTCTGATAAAGCTCCATCCCAAGAGGAGGCACGCCTTGAAAGAGGCTGCAGAATGTTAACTGGGAAGACAGGTTTATACTTCCAGAGCCTTTCTCTTGTCTTTCTAAAGGACTTTAGAGATGGTAAAGCCACTTACTTCTCTGGGTTCTCGTGTCTGTGCATTGATTTGCACTTTTCACACCATTCCAGAATATTCTATGTACCGGTCCATTATCCATAAGAGACCATGACCTCTCTAAGGGGGAGACGGGGTGAATCGTGTTCACACTGACACCCCCACAGGCAGTACTGATGGACAGCCTGTTTGCTGAGTACTCCTCCTTAACTTACAAGGGGGAAACCCAGGTCCGATCTGCTGAGGGCAAGACCCAAGGCCTCTAGTCGTTTAATGGAGAAGCTGGGTGGAACCCACGTCTTCAGACTTTCGCTGCGTACCCCCAAGCCCTGAGCTTGCCTGGGTGGTGCCAGCACAGGCCCCGCAGCACATAAGCTCCCCATGCTCCCTCCCACCTGGGCGGGGGGCAGAGGTAGTGGTGGTGTGTGACCTGGCATTGCATCATGGGGGGACGATGTTGTAAGGAGGCCTTCTGGTTCTTTAAGTGACTGAATTGCCCAACCCCAGGAAAGGGGAGAAGGAGAAGCAAATAGGTACTCATTGTGCACTGAACACCAACTGTATACCAGAAACCTTGTCATACACACACACACATAAAATTCATATTCTAGTAACACATTAACATAGTTATCTCATTGGGTTCCCATGACAACCCCAGGAAGTAGTGATTTTCATCCCCATTTTCCAGATGACAAAATCAAGGCCAAGAATAAATGGCCCTAATAGGGCTTTTCAGACTCAAGTCAAATCTTGGTGACCCCAAAGCCCAGGTGCTTTTTCCAGCACCTAGTTTCCCTAGCCTCCCGGATTGACTCACTCTATCCTGAGTTCCACTCCATAGCATTATAACAAGATCCAGCCAATGCAAGTTCAATTCACCATTCAACAATCATTCCCCGAGAGCCAACTCTGTGTGACCATCCCCCTACCCCAGGCCATAAAACAGAGATAAGGAAAGCACAGTCCTGCCTTCCCAAAGTCACAGGCTACTTCCTTTCAACACGAAACAGTATACGCTAGGGAGGAAGGTAAGGCAAAGATTTTTAAAAAGAAACCAGCATCTATTGAATGCTTACTGAATACTTGACATGTTCTGAAGGCTTTATATTTAATACTCATAACAACACCATGGGTGTATTCTATTGTCGTTATTCCCCATATTCCAGAGGGATTTGAGACTCAAAGTGATTCTGTCACCTGTCCCTGTACTGCTGTGGGGACAAAGGCACAGCCAGGTCAGCCTGGAGGCAAAGCCTTTGCTAGACTCAACCACTGCATTATATCGGAGCTTCATTATATCGGAGAAAGGCTTCCTGGGAGCAGGCGGTTTTCTGGCTCCAAACAGAATCCCAATCTCTTCCTCCTAGGACTCCTTACAAAAACAGAGGTAATTAATTGGAGGTTTTTTTTAAAGTCCTCCCCTGATTCTGATCCTAAGAAAACAATCTTTTCCTCTCAGCGTGCCACACCTTGGCCCAGTCCCTTCCCACCGCCTGAGATCTTTCCTTCTCTTCTTTACCCTGCAAGGTCCAGTCAATTACAATCTCCTGGAGAGTCTTCTCCCTTCCAGCATATACACGTGACCACCTCTCCCTCTACATTCTTAGCAGGTCTTAGAGCTGGGGGGGGTGGGGGGAGGAGGATGGGGAAGAGGCCTTAAATTACCAAAGTCCAGTATTTACAAGGCATTAGATGGGGAGTTTTACATAATTCCATCTTTTAATCTCACTTTGTCCTTACATTGCTTATTTCATGAAGCAGGTGTTACCATGACACAGAAAATGAGTCACATTGAAGGGTCATTACTTGCTCAAGGTCACCCAGCTCATGAGCACCAGAGTGAGAATTCATGTGTCTGACCCTCAAGCCCACATTCTTAGCTTATCATGCCTGGTATGATACTTGTCTCCTTCTGCAGATGTCTGTCCAGCTGGGAACAGATGGTGTACTCCTTGAAGGCAGAAATAGGGTTATTGCTATATCCTCTGAACCCTTGGCATATAGTAATTACTTATTGAAATTTTATTTTCTTTTGTGATTAAAGTATAATTAACATATAGTGCTGTATTAGTTTCAGGTGTACAATACAGTGATTCAACAATTCTATACCTTACTCAGTGCTCATCACAATAAGTACACTCTTAACCCCCTTTATCTATTTCACCCATCCTCCCACCCATCTCCCCTCTGGCGACCACTAGCTTGTTCTCTGTATTTGAGTCTGGTTTTCTTTTTCTCTTTTTCTCTTTGTTTGTTCATTTGTTTCTTAAATTCTACATGAATGAAATCATATGGTATTTGTCTTTCTCTGTCTTCTTTCACTTAGCGTAATACCCTCTATGTTGTCCATCCATGTTGTTGCAAATGGCAAGATCTCACTCTTTTTTTATGACACAGTAATAGTCCATTGTGTATATACACCACATCTTCTTTATCCATTCGATGCATGGACACTCGTGCTGCTTTCATTTCTTAGCTATTGTAAATAATCGTGCAATAAATCGTAAGCGTGCATGTATCTTTTCAAATTAGTGTTTGTGTTTTCTTTGGGTAAATATCCATTAATGGAGTAAGGTCATTCTATTTTTAAGTTTTTGAGGAACCTCCATCCTGTTTTCCACAGTGGCTGCACCAGTTTGCATTCCCACCAACAGTGCACGAGGGTTCCTTTTTCTCCACGTCCTTGCCAACACTTGTTGTTTCTTGTGTTTTTGATTTAAGCCATTCTAACAGGCGTGAGGTAATATTTCACTGTGGTTTTGATTTGCATTCCCCTGATGATTAGTGATGTTGAGCATCTTTTTACGTGTCTGTTGGCCATCTGCATGTCTTCTTTGGAAAAAATGTCTATTCAGGTTCTCTGCCCATTTTTAAATCAGATCATTTGTTTCTGTTTTGTTTTGTTTTGGTGCTGAGTTATAAAAGTTCTTTATATATTTTAGATATTAACCCCCTATTGGATATGTCATTTACAAATATCTTCTCCCATTCAGTAGGTTGCCTTGTCATTTTATTGATGGTTTTCTTCACTGTGCAAAAGCCTTTTATTTTGGCTTAGTCTGAATAGTTTGATTTTGCTTTAGTTTCCCTTGCCTGAGGAGACATATCTAGAAAAATGTTGCTACGGCTGATGTTAAAGAAATTGCTGCCTATGTTCTCTTCTAGGAGTTTCATGGTTTCAGGCCTCACATTTAGGTCCAGAGTCCATTTTGAGTTTACTTTTGTGTATGGAGTAAGAAAGTGGTCCAGTTATATTTTTTTGCACGTAGCTGTCCACTGTTCCCAGCACCATTTGTTGAAAAGACTAGCTTTTGTCCATTGTATGTTCTTGCCTCCTTTGTCACAGATGAATTGACCATACAAGCGTGAGTTTATTTCTGGGCTCTCTACTCTGTTCCATTGATCTAGGTGTCTATTTCTGTGCCCATACCATCCTGTTTAACAGGAGTCCAGACCCCAGCTTGGTAGTATATCCTGAAATCTGGGATTGTGATAACTCCAGCATTCTTCATTCTCCAGAATGCTTTCGCTATTCAGAATCTTTTGTGGTTCCATACATATATTAGTTCTAGCTCTGTGAAAAATGCTGTTAGTGTTTTGATAGGGATTGCATTAGATCTGTAGATTGCTTTGGGTAGTATGGCCACTTTAACAATAAATGAATATTTTAAGTGCCCTTATATCCTCCGTGTTCAGTGGAGTGCCTTATACACATTTTCTAAAAATTAAGACAATATTTTATTGGCAGTTAAGCTTAGCATTAATGATTTTGTATTTTCTCTCTACACACACACAAAGTATAAGACGATGCTGTTCCTGCTAACATTTCATTGCTATTTCAACTTAATTATTATAACCCTGGTTAACCCCAGGTCTAGGTAAAAAGTTAACTCCAACCTACCCTGGATTTCACTCCTAGCCCTTCTGTGGCATGGGGATGGCTCTGGATTCTCAGGTTTGTGGAGCAGCAATAATGGCAATAAAGGTGGAGGGCCTGGGTTCCTAGGCCCTGCTCTTTCTCTAAGTAACTTCTTAACTTGATTATAGCTAGTTAATCTCCTTACACCTTAGTTTTTCAAAAGAAAAAGGACTCTTGGGTTCCAACCGAAGGTCTGATGTTCTGTGAATCAGGCAAGAGGACCTCTGAGGTTCTAGTGAAGGGTTTTTTGGTTTTTTTTTAAAGATGGAGATGAGTACGTTTCTAACCACAACCCCAAATCTGGCAAGACGTGTTCCAATGCCACCCAACAGCCCTGAGGTTACCACGAGCCTGACAGCATCTGGAGTGAAGTTCCTCCTAACAGGTAGAAATTCCATTGTTGATTTCCACATCAATTCCTATAATATAAAGTATGATGATAATTAAGGACAGCTACCTACCTCAAAATATTAAGACTAAGCACCTCTAGGTGCTCTGTAGCAATTCTTTCTATACAGAAGCCTTTCTGCAGGAAGCAGCCCATGGCTGGAAGAGAAGCTTTGGAGAGATGCATCCAGGAGAAGAACAAACCCTTCGAAACCATTCTCATTTAAGTGTATTATTTAGAGTTATAAAGGGAACCAAAGGAAGAACTGAAAATGTGATGTATATTGACTCTTAATTACAAGTGCACCCTGGGAGGAGGTGGGAGAGGTGGGATGTCAGTGAGCTAAACCTTCACTTAACCCAGCAGGAAGGCGACAGATACTGTGTAAAGCTGATACATCACTTTGGAGCAGTTTAAGAAAATACTATGTAATGATATGCAAGCAATCACCTGAAGAACTAAAATCAAAAGAAGTTAAATGTGGGGGACGCCTGGGTGGCTCAGTGAGTTAAGTGGCAGACTCTTGGTTTTGGTTCAGGCCATGATCTTAGGGTTATGGGATCAAGCCCTGCCTTGGGCTCTGCGCTGGGCGTGGAGGCTGCTTGGGGTTCTCTCTCTCCCTCTCCCTCTGCCCCTCCCCCCACTCCAGGCCCCCTCCCTTCGCACCCTCTCTGTCTCTCTAAAAAAAAAAAGAAGTAGTTAAATGTGGTTACCTCAGGAGAGGGGGTCTGAGGTTGGGGAAGTGTTTTGCTTTTCAGTATAAGACTTTCTGTACTATTTTATTTTGTAATCATTTATAAGGATACCTTTGATTTTAGAAAATGAAGAAAAACAATTTGCTCCTCAGGAAGTCACCGTCCTTCCGGGAGTTCGGAGCCATTCCTATGGTTCTGTTCAGCTGCATCACGTTGCTGTGGCTTTTGGTGGACAGGCTGTGGCGCCAGGGGGGCAGAGGCTGTGTGTTCGGTGTTCACAGTAAGGGGCAGGTGCAGCACAGTCTTTCTAGAAGTGGTGGTGAATGTTCACACGTTCTCCATGTTCTCTCAAAAAGTACACTATCTGAAAACGATTTAAACCATCAGTAATGACGCTGGGCAAACAGCCCATCCTCCTAGGATGACATGGACAGGGGAAATAATTGCCAGGTATGACATCTTGGCTAATTGCTTGGAGTAAGGGACCTGGGAAAGCATCTGTAAAGAAAACCCAATCCTAGGGATGCTGTGAAAAGTTCAGATCAAGATTAGCCAGGTGTCTGTGTCCTAAGCTGCATGGTCATTCTCAGGCTGGCAGCCAGAGATGGGGTGAAGAGGGTGCAAAGGGTGCCAGGCTGGACTCAGAAGACATGGGTTTTGGCCGTGACCCTGACAAGGCTGGGCTGTGGGCTCTGAACTGCTTACAGATGGCCCCACACAGAGCAGCCCACCCCGGGTCATTCTCCTCTCCCAGCCTCACTTTCCTTAGCTGCACACACAAATTTAAAAATCGCTACCTCTAGAGTTGTTTTGAGGATTAAAGGAGTTAATATAGCAAAAGCACTGGAGTTCTGCAACTTCCTAACTGATCTCCCTAGCCTTACCTTGCCCAGGTCACAACCCTTCCATTGCTTTCCACTTCCCTGCTGCATTATGTCCCAATATGATGTGAACCACACAAATGAGCCATGTACACAATTTTATTTACCTGGGATCATGACCTGAGCCGAAGGCAGACACTTAATTGACTGAGCCACCCAGGCGCCCAGCCACATACGTAGTTTTAAAGGTTCTAGTAGCCACTCTAAAAAAGTAATAGGAAGCAATTGACATTAATTTGAATAATATACTGTATGTATTTTATTTATAAATATATTTTATTTATCTAAAACGTTATCACTTTAACACATAATCAATATAGAAAAATTATGAATGGAACATCTTATATTCTTTTTCTTTTTTCCATACTAAGTCTCTGAAATGCAGTGTGTATTTTATACTTAAGGTAGCATGAGTTTGGCCTAGCCACATGTCAAGTGCTCAAGAGCCATATGGGCTGTTGGCTACCATACTGGATAGTGTAGATCTCAATCTTCTTTCAGTTTCTCCAACTGACTACACACTCTCTGGCCTCTTCTCACATGCTCTCCCCTTTGCCAGGAGCATGCTCCACCACCCCAACCCATTTTGCAGGGCTAACTTTCAAATCAGGTCACTTCCTCCTGGAAATTCTGCATGACTCTGTTGGCCTAGGGTAAGATACCTCATTACCTTATGAGGAGGAAGCAGATCTCAACAACAATGCTGGTTAAACTATGACACGCACACAACATGTAAGAGGCACCCCGATTTCAGAGTTGTTGAAATGTTCAATTACGTGTGTCTTGCAATCTATGCCATATGGCAAATGCCCCCCCTCCACTGTCCCCTGGAGAGTAACCCATCAGGACACGTAGGTAGAAGGTGCCGAGCTCCGCTTTCCTTGGGCTTCACTGAAAGGTGGGGAATGACTGCTTACGGAGTTCCCACTACGGCCCAGCCGTTTTCCTTACATTATTTTAATGACTCCTCAACACAATCTTATTTGGTATATCCCTCATTTTTTAAAAAAATTTTTATTAACATATAATGTATTATTTGTTTCAGAGGTACAGGTCTGTGATTCATCAGTCTTACACACTTCACAGTGCTCACCATAGCACATACCGTCCCTGATGTCCATCACCCCGCCACCCCATCCCTCCCACCCCCCTCTGGTATATCCTTCATTTTTAAGAAGAAGAAATGGCAGCTCAGAGAGGTAAAGCTGCCCAGCTAGTACACGACAAAGCCAGGACTGGAACTCAGGCCCACGCACCTCCGGCAAGGCAAGCCTCTTCCAGAGGCCTGAGCTCCAGAGGCTGATGGAAGCCCCTAAAGCCTTGTCAGCATCCTGTTAATGCACTGTAAAGGCCTAAACTCCTCAAACAAGCTCAGGATCAAACAGCCAGACAGAAGCTTATTAGATTTAATGCCAGGAACAAACGTTGCAAACAACAGGTTAAGGAGGCCCCCGCCGTCTGAGGGAAGAGCGGAGCCTTGCTCTGGGGGATGGGGGGGGAAGGGGGGAGCACAGCTCCGCGCTCTCTGATATCCAGCCCAGGGGACGAAAGAGGAAGAAAGAATGCTGGCCTCCTCTGTCCATGGCATCAGCAAGCTTCAGTATTCCTCAAGGGCACCCAGTGGGGAGGAGGAGAAATGTGGAAAGGTCTGAGGGGCCGAAAGGGCCAGGAGTGGTAAATATGGGAGGGGGGTCCAGTGTGGGGAGGCCCGAACATGAGGAAGTCCCCCAAAGTCAGAAATGCCTGAAGCATACAGGTCAAATGTCAACACCTAGCTGGGTGGCAGGGGCTAAGGACAAAAGGCAAGAAGGCAGAGGTCCTCCCCACCCCCACCCCCGTTAGCCACGGGGGATGGGATTTGCTCCCCAAACCATGGAAGGTCTCCTGGGGGACACGGCAGGCTCTGTGCTCTCCCAGGTTTGCCGAGGCTCAGATGACAATTGCTGGTCCTGCAGATTTAAGATACAGGGATTTTGTTCCTTTAATTCTGTTTCCTTAGAAAGTTCAGCCTCTTTGCACGGAGTCAACGAAATCAGGTCACTGCTTTCTTTCATCTGGGGAAGGTTGTTCTTTTTTTTTTTTTTTTAAAGATTTATTTATTTATTTGTCAGAGAGAAAGAGTGCGCATGAACAGGGGGAATAGCAGGGAGAGGAAGAAGCAGGCTCCCCGCTGAGCAAGGAGGAGCCCGATGTGGGGCACAATCCCAGGAGCCTGGGATCATGACCTGAGCCAAAGGCAGATGCTTAACTGACTGAGCCACCCAGGGGTCCCTGGGGAAGGTTGTTCTTAAAGAGAGTTTCTCGAGCCTTTTCTCTGGGTAAGGTAGCTCCCTCCATCCACTTTACATTTTGTTGAGAGTAAGTCTCTGGGAGTCAGGGAAGAGAGGGTCTGGTCTTCTGGTGGAGGGCGAGCCTCCCCAGGCTGCCCAGCAGCACAGAGCCCTCTTCTCCCGTCCTCCAGTACAGTGTGGGTTCCATCCTAGAGGCCACCATTCGCGTGACACATGGCCCTGGCCAGGGTGCTTCTCTCCGCACGTCAGTTTCCTCGAGGGGCTGGGAGAGCTCAGGGGATCCTAGGATCTCCCCTCCCCGCCTCCCCCACTTCATCCAGACAGCCTTAGCTTTCCTCTATTTTATACATCGTGGGCCCCATAAAATTTCCTTTCAAGAGAGGCTTTTGTGGCCAATAAAAGTTTGAAATCCACCAGACTGAA
Source organism: Halichoerus grypus (assembly GCF_964656455.1). Lineage (NCBI taxonomy): Eukaryota > Metazoa > Chordata > Mammalia > Carnivora > Phocidae > Halichoerus > Halichoerus grypus. Next base: position 57,673,204 of record NC_135722.1, read on the forward strand.
TAATCTTGTACATTGCTTCCAGCCCTGACATTATCTGATTTTAAAAAATCACCAAGTTACAATCTACTGGGGAGAACGAATAATACTCAAAGACTCAAGTTTCTGGATATGTGTGAGCAATGTGTGTGTGTGTGTGTGTGTGTGTGTGTGTGTGTAATCCTTTAACATTTTTTTCGTTTTTTGGGGTTTTTTTTGCCTCTGCTTCTCAGACACAAAGCACATACAAACATTTCACCTGGAAAGTTCAGCTGCTCTCAAGTTACTGACGTGCACAAAGTGCCTGCAGGCAAAGTGGGGCAAGTGTGCATCTGTGCCCAGCGCCCGCTCCGTGCTTTGCACTCGGCGGGTGGGGAAGACGCTGCTGTCCCACGGCTTGCAAACAAGCAAACCGGTTGAGAGCAACACAGCTCTGCCAGGCAGGAACTCACACCCCTGGCTTTCTACTTCTCCTGCTGGCCTGTCTCCACCCCCCAGGCCCTCCATGATTCTTGCCCATCTCTCTAAAATGGAAAAAAAAAAAAGACAGGAAGTGGAGCCTAGTAACCATTTCAAGATGGTGATGTGATGCTAGAAAGTCTGCACTGAATGGGCTGCAGACTCGCAACATTTCCAAAGGCTCGCTGGGTGAAACTTCCGGACTCAGGCCCATCGTCGTACCACAGCTGCACACCCAGCCTGGGGGCAAAAAAGATTTGAGGCCAGTTCTCCCTGGGTGACAGGTAATCTTTAGCATCCTGCACAGACAGGCCTTCTGGTCTAGCCTAAGATTCCAGCAGAGGGGAGCACAAGAGAGGAAATCCAGACTGCAAATAAGTCAAAAATAACTTCTATTTCTCTTTGGATCATGTGGGTTTTATTTGGGGGGAGGGGAGAGCACACATGCTTTTCTGATTCTGTCTTGACTATGCCACCTAAAAATGAGCAGATAAATAGCCTGGAAAGCTACAAGAGGCCCTGGAGATCATCTAGTTCACCTGCCTCCTTTTAAGGATGGGAGAACGAAGACCCAGAATGGGGAAGCTCCTCGCTGGGAATCATCCAGCTATAGAAGAATTTAGTCCGGACCACAGGCCACTGGCCATTTCATTCAGCTCCCCAGGCTCAAGTCTCTGACTCTAGTCACAGCGCACTGTGGTAAGAGAGGGCAGGAGGGCTGTGCACAGTACGTGCGGGGATGGTACCTGTGTGTAGGAGGCATATTAGGGCAGCCATGTGTGGTTGTTCAGGTTGTATGCTGCACAAGGGCCCCTGCCAGGCAGTGGATGAGACCTGAAGGCTGGTTCACACTGCATGCCTGGCTGTGTGCCCTAGTGCAGGGCTCTGTCTGCTTGGAGGAAGGGCATCTTTTTCTAATTGTCACAGAAGTGCTCCAAGGGCTAGCAGGACTTCTGGGGAGCAGGGAGTGTTCACAGGGTAAAGATTGGAACACGGCCCCAAGCTGAGTTTATCAGGCAGAGAAAGAAGAGCAGGCATTCTGTGAGAGGGCAGATGTACAAAGGGCCCTGTTACGGATGTGTTGGCATCAGCAGTTGACACAGCTCTCTCCTGGCCTAGGCCCAGGGCCCGGTGACACCTGGACTTCTGTCTCCAGGAGGACCAGGCCAGGAAAATCCCTCTCTGGACACCATCTTGGAGTAGAAGGTTCTAGACCCAGCCCACTGCCCTGTTCCAGCCACTCTGGTGTCCTGACAGGACCCTCAGAAGCCTCTGTCACTACCACACTCCTCGCTGCTCTGCAGGGCACCCTCTGTGGCCTCGCTCCCTCTTTGCTGGCCTTCTTCCCTGCTCCCCCACTTCCTGAGGAGAGAGGAAGCCAACCAGCCTCAGGAAGGCAGAAGCAGCCCAGCTGCTCTGCCTGCCTCCTGGGGTCAGGGTCAGCTGGCTGCAACCACTCCCTCCTCCATCCCGCCAACTTCTGCTGCTTTAGGAAAGGGCTGAAGACACAGATTCTAAATATAGGTACATCTCCCATCCTCCTGCCCAGCTAATATTAGCCCTTTTGTGGAATCCACTGACAGCATTATTCCCTTTTTTTGGCTGCACTGGTGGGAATTATTCTGCTTACAGTAAGGCAGGCTGAGCCAGCAAAAGACTGGGGACCACACTGAGCCAAATACAGTGAGAACTCTGCTAACTGGGGGCTGTGCCAGATGATTTATGGAGCTCCTTTCCAACACAAGATTTATGATTCTATGAACGGGGAGGCTTGGGAAATGGGGGTGGGGGCCGGTTCTGGTTAATTGAATTTGTCAGCTTCCAGATGGAGGAGGCACTAACATTTGTTGATAATTTACTCTGAGCCAGGGACACTGCTGAGGATTTCAAATATGTGATTTCCTTGAAACTTTACAACAGCCCTAGGACGGGGTAGGACAGATACCCCTATTTTACAGATGAGGGCACTGAGGCTCCTCGAAGCAAAAGTAACCAGCTCTATGGCAAATGGCTAGTCAATGTAAAAATGAGATTTGAACCCAGGTCTCCGTGACCCCGAAAGCCTTGACTTTTCATCATGCTGGTAGGTTTCTTTGCTTCGATGCTGGCAGAAAAGCTTTTGAAACCAGTATGGGTAGGATCCTTCTATATGGTCCTTAGCTAGGGTCAGAGAAGCAAGAGCAGGACTTAAGTCAGGGGACTTGAACTCAGGGCCTGCCTCTGTCAGGCCAACTTGGAGTAACTGGTTAAGCCTCTCTGAGCCTGGGTTTTCCCATCTGTAGGTAAAGAACTCCAAAGGCACTTTTAGCCCTGACTCTTGGAGTCTATGTTGCATTTCTCTGGATAGGTCTTTACTTTGATGGCCAGATCTCATCACCCAGTACAAAAATGCAGCCTGAAAAGGGCCTGGGGATGCGGGAGCATGAGCTGGGGGCAGAGGGCAAAATGACCTACTGACCAGAAGGTTCCAAAGTCACCTTCCTACAAGGTGTCAGCTCATTGTCTTGCAACTCCTCTCTGCAAAGTATAAGAGCACAAGAAAAGCTAATTCTGCCTGAGGCAGTGTAGCACAAATGAGGTCCTCTGGGTTTCTCTAATGCACCTGGAGAAGAGAGAAGGAGAAGGCAGATTCAAGGGAGAGTGTGATGACCAGTGATACATGGGCGGACAGTGGGTATTGATTTCATTTGATCGTTTATCCTCCCATCTTGTTCCAACGAAGATTTAATGCAGGAGGATTAGGAGCTGGTGATGCCTAAGAGGATGGCAATGCCATCCACCAAGAAAGGAGAAGAGCTGGTGAAGACAGCTGATCGAGTCTAGAAACATAGTCATGAGTGCTCGTCTCCACTGGGAAAAATGAGACTGGCTAAACTGACTCACGTCTGTCCGCTGGATTGCTCTCTGGCACCTGCAGAAATGCACCCTTCAGGCAGTCGGCCTCCCTGACAGTGTTTTTTGATAAACGACTCAGGACCAAAAAGATCGGAGCCTGCTCAATACCCGAGAACCTCAGGGAAGGATCTCTTCCCCTACTCAGACACTGGAGCAGCTTACCCAACAAGCGGAGTCCGAGGAAGTCCGCGAAACCTTACCACTTCATCTTTGTTGTGTTTTATTGAAGTTAAACCAATCCTGAAATTTCACTCCAAAACCGTTTCCTGGACCATTTCTCCGAGGAAGGAAGCAAGCCCATTAGCAAGCCACTCAAGTGGCCGGTGGGGGTCCCTGGGGAGTTTGCAGAGCCGGCAGCTTCTGAGCAGTAAGGGCTTGTATGTGCGCACGTGTGCCTGAGGGACGGCGGGGAGGGGGGTAGGCGGTTACACTGTCACTACCCGGCAATCACAAACAACAGGATTGTTTCCAAGGTGAGACAGGGGTTCTGCTTCCACACGGAAACAAACAGAGAGCCTGAAGGGAAGGCACACAGGCCCGCCAGCATGTGCAGAGTCAGACAAGTGCACGGGGTCTGGGGACACAGATGCTCCCCACACCCGTATATGGGGGCCCGGACTCACAGGCCCACCGCGTGGACACGTTCACCCGCACCTACACCTGCACAGTTCCCAGACGCACACGCACACAGCTGTGGCTCAGCTCACTACGTGTCCTTAGACCTGGGCATTAGGGCCAGGGAGGGTGGTCCCTCCAAGCTGGCACCGGACGTGGAGGATTTCCAAAGTGATGATTTCACAGAATCCCCCCCAGTGTCAGGAGGTTCATTTTCACAGCTGTTTCCTCAGCACCTTCTGCCCAGAAGATCCTGGAGTGAGTGCTCTAGGCAGAGGATGAAGACCACAGACCTTAGGGGGTTAACATAGGAGGAGAGGCCGCGGACAAGACAGTGTTAAGGAGGGAGGCGGGCAGGGAGATGGGTTACAGGCTTCTTTAGAGTCAAGCCTGTATCGTACTGCTGGATTCCCCAGAGCCCAGCAAGCTGGGAGCACCCAATGGTGCTTCACAGATGATTACTCACAGATGATGAATTAATTCAGGGCAATTTCAGGCCAAACCCACTTGGTCGCTCTATCCTGCCTCCCCACTCCCCCAGGACCAAGTCCCTATTCCTTATTGCCTGGCCAGCTCAGGGGCCCTTTCTCACCAGGCAGAACCTGTCTTCCCACCTCAACCCTCCCCTACACCCCCATGTCCACACTTCACTCCCTGTTTCTGTGCCATGGAAGTTCTCCCTGTTTCTCCAGGACGCCAGACCCTTCCAGGTCTCAGAGCCTTGGTGCCAAGTTTCCTGCTGCCAGGAAGGCCCCTTGCTTCCTTCTCTGTTTGGTAAACTCTTTCCCTTCCATCTGCAGTTTTCCCTGCTCTTCCCCTCCCCCCAGTCTGATTCACTGCCCCCTCCAAAGGCCCCCCAAAGGCCTTGCTTCATCCCTTTGTGGCTGTCTCTCCACAGCGAGCAGCTCGAGGGGGACACACTGTCCCACTCCTCCCAGAGCCCGGCACTCAGTAAGTGACTCTGGGTGGGGTAGGGGGGTGTGGAGACTCAGCGGGGCCTGGTTCTGGGCTTTGTGGAGCCCCTGAGCTTCCTCCCTCAATGGAGTGGGCACAGAAGCAGCAATGAATGGCAAGCGTGAGAACCAGAGCGGAGATGGAAGCGCGTCTGGGGGCTGTCGCAATCATGCGTGTCCTCCCCTGGGACACATTCCAAGGCGTAATTCCCACTTCTCCCTACCCTTGCCCCTTGGCATGTGGCTCTTGCAGCCTCTGTCCCACTTAACCTCTCCAAAGCACTCCTCTCTGGAGGCCCCTGGGTATAAAACATCATTAAGGACACATCTCTCCCAAGTTAAACTTTCTAACTCCCCAATGCCCAAGAGATACTGCTGTGCCTTTTGGCTGGAGAAAGTGGGGCAGCCCTGCTGGGTCCGTGGAAGCAGGAACTGTGGGGCCCTTCCTGCCCCCTCAGGGAAGCCCCAAACTGATTAATACCTGCTTGGCCCACTCAGCAAAATAAACCTACAAAATGAGATCATTTAAAATCTTTTTTTATTGATTTATTTATATTTCTAAAAGGTCACAGTCAGTTCTTTTTTTAACTGGACAGAAACCCGGAATGAGTAAAGGATTGAGAGATAGAAGTAAATGCAACTGCAAATCATTTGCGTATCTTTACATGCTGGCGAGCACAGTGTTAGGCTCTGCGCATAGTAGAGGTGAGGGAGATGTACACCCAGCCCTCTGGGACCCCCTGGGTGAGTGGAAAAGGAGGGCTTCCTTGTTCACATTCAGATTCAAAGGCCATCCTTGGCATCTTGGATATGCCTGGGGACATCACAGGGTCCTTACGGGGCCTTCTCAAAGAGACCCCGAGAGGGAAGTGTTACGATCATTTCTCTTTCACAGATGAGAACACTGAGGCTCAGAGGGTTAAATGACTTGTCCAGGGTCAAGCAGCCAGTGAGCAGATTGGGATTTGAGCCCAAGTTTATATAGCTCCCAACACTGACATTCTTGCTTCCATGACAAAATGGGCACATTTTTGGTCCAGCAGTGGAAAATTTTGAAGATAGTTGGAGAACCCTTATTTCATTTCATTGTCACAACCCTAGGAAGTAGGCATCAATGTCTCTAATACCAAGGAGCAAACTGAGATTCACTGTTATCCATTCCAGCTTAGAAATGGGAGTCAGGACCAGAATTCAGTATTTTTGGTCTGACCTCCTAGTGAGCTGGGGGAATGGCCCTTCTAAGATCATGGAAGGGAAGACAAGGTCCAGGGGGTGGGGGATGCACAATGACAAGGCCCTAGGAGACCTGCATGTCATTCAGGGACAATTCTCCAATGTCTAGACCTGACCTTTGTTACCGAATCTTATTTCAGTTTTGCCCCCCAAAAAAATCAAAATCCTGTCAAAAGACATAAGAGCATTTGGACAAGATCTAACACCCTTTCGTGAAAAAAATACTTAACAAACTATGAATACAAGGAATTCTCAACTTGATAAAGGCCATCTTTAAAAAGCCCATAGCTAACACTGGACTTAATGGTGAAAGACTGAAATTTTCCCTCTAGGATTAAAAACAAGACAAGCTGTGTGCTCTCACCACCTCTATTCAATACTATACTGGAAGTTCTAACCAGGGAAATTAGCCAAAAATAAACAAACAAACAAACAAATAAATAAATAAAAAGGCATCCAGATTAGGAAAAGGGAGAAATAAAACTATCTCCACTCACAGACAGATGATAAGATCTGGTATATAGAAAATCCTAATGAATCCACAAAAAAAAATTGGAACTAATAAACAAGTTCAGTAAGGTTGCAGGATACAAGATTATTATACCAAAATCATTTGTTTTCTATATACTGGCAATGTGCAACCCAAAAATGAAATCAAGATAACCACTCTATTTACAATTGCATCAAAAAATCATAGAAGTTTTTAGGAATGAATTTTAAAAAGATGTGCAAGAGTCCTTTACAAGTGCAAAACGTCTTTATATGTCATATGTATAATACTGAATACCATAAAACACCGAAGAAAGGGAAAGACATCCATGTTTATGAATTGAAAGACTTAATATTGTTTAGATGGCAACATTCCTAACTTGCTTTACAGATTCAATGCATTTCCTACTGAAACTCCAGCTGGAATTTTTTTTTTTTTAAGAAATGGATAAGTGGATCCTAAAATTCATATATAAATGCAAGATACTGAATACCCAAAACAGTCTTAAAAAAGAACAAAGCTGGAGGGCCCACAGTTCTCAATTTCAAACCTACTATGAAGCTACAGTAATCAAAGCGGTGTGATACTGGCATCAGGATAGACATCCAGATCAACGGGCCAATGGAATAGAACTGAGAGTCCATAAATAAATCCTCACATTTATGATCAGTTGATTTTTGACAAGAGCACCAAGACAATCCAATGAGGAAAGAACAGCCTTTTCAACAAATGGTGCAGGGACAACTGGATATCCACATGCAAAAGAAATGAAGTTGGTCGCATACCTCACACAAGATACAAAGATTAACTCAAGGTGGATCATAAATTTACATGTAAGAAATAAAACTATAAAATTCCTAGGTGAAAATCTTCAAGGCTTTGGGTTAAGCAATGGTTTCTTAGATGTGATACCTAAAGCACAAGTGACCAAACAAAACAAAACAAAACAAAACAAAACTGGACTTCATCAATATTAAAAACTTGTGCTTCAAATAACATTATCAAGAAAGTGAAAAGACAACCCACAGAATGGGAGAAAATATTTGCAAACCATAAACTGGATGAGTGACTTGTATCCAGAATAGAAAAAGAACCCTTGTAACTCAACAATAAAAAGAAAAGTAACCCAATTAAGAAATGAGCAAAGGACTTGAGTAGACATTTCTCTAACGAAGATACAAAAGTGGCCAATAAGGGCAAGTAGAGATGCTGAGCATCGTTAGTCATCAGGGAAATCTGAATCAAAGCCACATGAGATGTCACTTCAAAGCCATAAGGACTGTTAGAAAAGGAGAGAGACAGTGAAAAGTGTTGGAAAGAATGTGAAAACAACTGGGAACGTCATACATTGCTGGTGGGATTATAAAATGGTACAGCTACTTTTGAAAACGGACTGCAGCTCCTGAAAATGTTCATCATATGACCTAGCCATATTACTTTAGGTATGTACCCCAAAGAACTAAAAATCCTTGTTCACACAACCCCTTGTACACGAATGTTCAGAGCAGCATTGTTCATAATGGCTAAAAAATACAAATAATCTGAATCAACTGAAAAATGGGTAAATGAAATGGGGTGTGTGTGCGTGAATTAGTCAGCAATAAAAAGGAATGAAGTACTCATACATGCTACAACATGGAGGGATCTTGAAAACCTTATGCTAAAGCGAGAAATAAGACACACAGGTAACATCTTATATGATTCTATTTAAGTAAAATGTCCGGCATAAGCAAGTCCATGGAAAGAGAAAGTGGTATTAGTGGTGGGCGGGGCCGGGGGGAGCAGGGAATGGGGAGTGACTGCTAATGAAAATGGGATTTCTTTGGGGGCTAATGAAATGTTCTAAAATTAGATAGTGGTGATCGTGGCACAACTCTGGGAATTTACTGGAAAACACTGAATTGTACAATTTTGAAAGGGGGAATTTTATGGTATGTGAATTATATCTCAATAATGCTGTTATAAAAAAAAACATATGCATGAAAGAGACTGTGGGGAATGTGGAAAGTGGAAACAGCTGACTTGCTAGAAGTGGTGAGATGGAAGGTAATTTTATTTTTTTCCTGTTATTGTTGTTTTAATGTTGTTTGGCAATGACAAGTGAAAAGGAGGGAGAGAGAGGGATAGTCCAGTAGAGAAGAAGACAACTAACTTGGGAGTCCAGGGCTCCAAGGCTGTCATCCCTCACTCTGCTAGTCACTCTGACTTTGCTAAACTGTGTGCTCTTGAGTAAGTGGCTTCACCTCCCTGGGCCTTGATTTCTTTTTCTTGGAGTGGAATAATATCAACCTTGTAGGGCCTCTGTGAGGATCCCAAGAGGCCTTCCATACACAGAGCACATATGTGGCAGATACCCACAGCGTCCATTACCTTTCATCTTCATTTATTTATTCAAATAATTATGCAGCATCTGTTACATACTGGGGATATAGATGAACTAAGATTGGACCTTGTTCTTAAATATCTCAGAGTTTAAGAGAAGACAGACATAAATAACCAAAACAAGTTCGTTGAGAAGGGTCACAATAAAGATATCCACAAACAGCTTGCTGGACAAGTTATCAGCAGAGACCAAATATATTTGGGACCTTGTGTTGGGAGCGACTGGGGCCAGGTCAAGAGATGGAAATCCACAGAAGAACGATAGCATCCATAACCGCAGATCACATATTTGTTCTGTAGCATGCTCTCATGTGTACTGTCCCATGCGACCCTCAGAGAATGTTAGCAAGGAAAGTATTACTACCGTACTTGATAAATGACAAGAACATGTCTTAGAGAGGTCAAGAGAGTGTTCTGTTTTCATAAAGCCAGCTCATGGTGCAGGACCCTCTCTATTTGCCATAGCCACCTCTTCTGAGCAATCTTGGCTACATCCCACGAAGAAGGAACACTGGGAGGGGTAGAGTGAAGAAAATGAAGAGGAGCTCTCTCCAAGTCAGGGCTGGTCAGAGGTATTGAGTATGTAAGCTGTCCCCCTGGGGGTCCAGGGAGAAACACGCCAGACAGAGACCCAGGAACCAATTCAGGCCTGGGTCGCCCAACAAAGATTTACAGCATTCGTTGGGGGAAATATTCGTGCTCTGTAGGTCATCAATGTCTAGCAAATACTTCTCCACTGATCTCACTAAATCATAGGCTGGGGGTGGGGAAGGAAAACATGGTATACTTTATAGAGCACCTACTGTGTACAGGGCATTATATAAGGAGCTTCCCCAACAGTAGGCTCTTAAGGCATTGCAGTGGCCTCTTTCTACATTGACGTTGAGGTAACACTGATGACCAGAGAGGTCAAGTGCCCTGACCAAGGTCACACAGAAAACCTGTATCAGAGAGGAGTGAGCCTCCTTTCCACTCACCAGAAGGATTCCAAATTTCTCCCTGTGCAAAGGAGTCATAGACTCAAGGGCAGAGGGCAGAATCAACACACTGCCTGTAAGAGCTCAGAAGCTTCATGGATCAGGGACCCATGTCATCCATTTATACAACATGAAAAAAACCCGACCAGTTTGCATTTCCAGGGTGAGGGGGTGAGCCACTGGTTTTATTTTTGTATCCCACGGGCTTAGCTGCTTATCTGGCACAGACTAGGGGCTTCTATCGGTCCTCTTTAACAACAGCCTAATTGACCCTTGGTTTTGATGGAACCGGACCTCAAGTGACAGCAAAAGGCCTCCCTTTAGCAAAAGCAACTTCCTCAATGGAGCAGGATGACAGATGAGAGAGCCCGGGCATTCGGCACAGAGACCCAGGTGGGTCCCTCAGTGATGCTGCCAGACTATCGATGGCTGGCCATCTGGACTGACCGAAGTCTCATTCATCAAAAGCCCTAACAAGTCCATTTGTCAGCTTCAGTGCCAGCCTCATCCCACTGACCCTGACAGTGAGTCTGTGATCACCAAGGCTCCTCACCACTGCAGCATCTGCAAAGTTCGCTGAAATGGAGGCCCAAGGACCAGACTGGATCCAGCACTCTCTAACTACCCTGTTCAGGGAAAACAGGAGAGTCTCCAACCCACCCAGTGGGGTAGGGTGTCCACCAGCACTCTGCAGTGATTCCTGATGATTTACAGGACTACAACCGAGGGCTGCAGGGCTCTCAGCCAGGTGAGACTCAACAAAAGGGGAACCTGGAGTCATCAAGGGATCACCCCAACAAATGTCCCAAAGGTGTAAAAGAAAGAACACAGATTTGGGGAGCCTACAGACGTTAAGAGAAAGCCCAGTCCTCTCCTGCAAGATGTCTCACCTTCGGAAAGCATCTTAGCCTCTCGAAGCATCCATCTTTTTTACCAACTAAACCCGGATGTCACATGCTGTTATGAAGGCCAGACAGGCTAATCGGGGGGATGGGTTTGGCAGGTGACTGGGATTGTGAAAACCAGCTGAAGGAAGGATACTCTGAGGAGGGCTGATGGTTGAAATAAGAATGGATGAGACGATGCAAGAATGTGTGGCAAAAAAGAGAGAGAGACAGCTGGGGAGGGAGGGAGATGGAGATGAAAAGCAAATGAATCCTAGGGAAAACGGCATTTAGCAGGGGTAAAAGGAAAACAAGTCAGAGCTCAGATGGAATGTGGTCAGAGTGGATAATAAGGAAGAGGACAAGAAGATCCACATTTTCCAAAAGACATGTCAGGGAAACTGTCTACAGTTTGCCAACTGTTCGATCTTGTAAGAACAATCATAACACTGGAGACTTCTTATTATGCCATCAGTAAATGTCTCCTACAGATGTAGAGGCCAAAGGTAGCAAGTGGGTTCCTTCTCACCAGCCAATTCCAACTGATTGATAATGTTTATCTGAAGCATTGTATTTGAACAAATTCTGAGGCCTCATCTGAGCACGGTGGTAAAGAGAGCCTTTTCACTTAGCGAGGTCTGCGGTGGGGTGTACGGAAGAAAGAGCAGGCTGCATGCCGTGTGTGGTGGATGTGGGGCCGTGCTGCCCAGATACAGGCCCTGGGACGAAGGCACTCAGCCCTCCGGCTGCAGGGACTATTGCCCTTGGCTGCTGACAGCTCTCAGTGGAGTCCCTCTCTGGGAATGGCCCTTGGCCAAGAGAGCTGCCTCACCCAGGGGCAGCCCGCCCACAGCTGCTACTGCAGAGGGCAGTGAGACTAACTCCCCCAGGTTCAATGCAGCGTATCTGAAGGACCATCCCAGCTCCAGCGCTCCCCATGGGGTCAGTGGATGTCCATGTTGTGATGCATTGAAGTTCAACTCCCCCCTTGATCCAATCTTACTTCCCTTACAAATGCTGATCCTGGGGACAAACCTAACAAACTTTCTGCATGCATATCTCCCTGGAGTCTGGTCCCAAGAACCCAACCTAATGCATCATGCATTTGCCATTCCTGCACAAGCTCTATCCCTCTATGCTTAGCCAGTAGCTTGTCATTTATGCTTACTCCTCACCAAAGACCTGACGTTAGTTAGCCAATGAGAACACATACTCCATCAACTTTCCCTTTTTCCCTTGTTTGGAAGGAAACTCAAAGGTAAGTTCTCCATTCTTTCTTCTCTTGCCTACGTAGACATAGATTTCTGCTTGAGGCTTGGAGTCCCTCTAATCTAAAAATGAGGGCTGGCTCCATTCTGCTCATTTTCAGTCACGCTTCCTCCCAGGCTCTAACCCTAGCAGAGATAGCATTTGTCCCTGATTCAATTTTTGGAGCTGCTGTAAATTGAAGGTGTCATCAGGAGGGAGAACAGTATATGCTAACAACTCTCATTGGCATGGTGCTTTCAAGTTACACGTATGTGTTATTTTATAAACACAGTAACTATTATTATTTCTTTTGAATAAAAGATACAGAGAGGTTAAATGATTTCTCAACCAACTGCAGAACCTAGACTACAATCTGGGTTTCTTGGCTGCTAGTCATATGGATTCTAGCCACAGGCAGAAACCACTTCACTGGCCTCTGTTTCTCTCTCAGGGTCAGTGTATGTTTTCTAGAAAACACTGAAACAGTGGAATTAGCTCAGGGGACTCCTTCCCATCTTCCCTTTCTACTCTGGCAAAACCCTCGGGACTTGATAGTGTTCAAATCCTAAGCCAAGCACTGAAGAGCACTGTGGAATGTAGGGGATGATCTAACAATCCAGGGCCAGAATCCCCAGTACAGCCGCACCAAGAGGCCGTCTTGTTCCTGTTTGGATCATTCCTTTGATGAGGAGCTCACTACCTCAAATGATGCCCATTCTGTTGTCCCCTCACCTGTACAATTGGAACAATATTAAAAAGGATGGGGGGCACCTGGGTGGCTCAGTCGGTTAAGCATCTGACTTGATTTCAGCTCAGGTCATAATCTCAGGGTCATGGGATTGAGCCCCAAGTTGGGCTGTGAGCTCTGTGTGGAGTCTGCTTAAGATTCTCTCCTTCTCCCTCTGCCCCTCTCCCCCACCTGCTCGAATGTGCACACATGCTCTCTAAGAGAGAGAGAGAGAGAAACTGGAAAATTTAAATGAGATAATGAATGAAAAGCACATAGTGTAGCACCCAGCATGTGGTTGTACTCAGTGAATGGAAGGAGTTTTTTTTTCTCTTTCCGTGAGACACAGAACAAGAATGGAACAGAACTGGCTTGTAGGAAGAGCGCCCTCAGCTCCAACCACACTACTTGGGAATCGGTGCTTACACAGCCCTGAGATAGAGCTGGAGAGGTCTGGAGTGCGGGTTCTGCTGCCAGCTACCTACGTTTGAGTATGGGCTCTGCCACTTAGCTGTGTGACCTTGGGAAAGTCACTCTGTCACTCTGTGCCTCAATGTCCTCGTTTGCAAGATGAGGAGAGATGAACGTTACCTACGTCGGGTGCAGGGGAGTGGTTTTCATGTAAATGCTCAAAACTCTGCCAGGCACACGGTAGCTGTCACTTGTCAGTTCTGTCATCCTTATCTTCCAGACAAGGAAACTGAGGCCAGAGAATTGAGCCATTTCCACAAAGTCAAACAGCAAATGAGGAGCAGAGCCTGGACGGAAATCTTGGTTTGCCTGAGTCCCAAGTACGTGAGCTTTCTTTCATATAACGTTACTTCTGCCATTCCTTTTGCTCTTTTTTAAGAAGAGGAGGAAGGACAGAACAGAGTCATAAGGAATTCTGCCTGAGAAGCTGGCACATCGTGCTCATTGGAGGAAGGAGCGTGTTCCTAGAGGCGCGGTTAAGTGAACCTGGGAGTCATGTCCCGGGGCAGGCAGGAGAGCACGCTGCCTGCTGGAGGCACACGCCAGGGACCGGGGCCGAACGCACCACCTCCTGCTCCCCGGTCAACCGCCACAGCAACATCAGGGCCTGCGCTTTGGCTGCAGTAGCAGGGACAGACATGTTGCCGAGCCCCACGTGGCTGTGTGACCGGAGACATGTGGGTGACTCTGAGGCCCTGGGAGGGATGAGGAAGCACCACAAGCCCTTCTCGCAGGCGAAAACCATTTCAGCTCTGTGCAGCCGTGGTTGAGAGGCTGGCGCGGGCCCCGTGTGCCGGAGTCAGGATGCAGCTGGTATGGGGCATTTTGGCTCTGCACAAAGGAAGGCTTGCGAGCAGGAGTGAAATTCAAAATATTTAAGAGCTGATATGACACAGACAGCAACCGATCAGAACAGGCATGACGGCCAGGGAGAACAGATGTGGGCTGTAAACCAACAGTCTGGCTAGGGGAGTATATCCCAGGCGAACGTCAGTCTCGGCAACAGAGAAGCCCAACGTGGGAACAAGAAGAGGATCAACGGGTGGGGGCCCAGATGCCAACAGAGAATTGTCCACCTATCTCCAACGCAAGTCCCAGGGAGAAGTCCATGAGGCCCCCAGGGCTCTGTAGATGATGGTTTCCAAGGAAAGAGGAAGGGCCTCTTGGCTATGGAGGAAAAGAGTTAAGGGCCTCAGGGTCCAGCTCCCAGGCTCAGCAGCACCACTGCCCTTGGGATGCACAGGTCCAGCCTCCAGAAGGGCAAAGCCCCGAGCCCACCCGAAGACTTGCCCACGAAGGCTCTCACTGATATGTCATCATGTCATTCTGCTTACTTTTCTCTTGGCCACCGAGTGTTCACTTGTGTCTTCCGAAACAGTTGTTCTTGTTCTAGCACTTATTTATTTTTATTTATTTATTTTTTTGTTCTAGCATTTAGATGAGGGCACCAGCGCACCTCACCGGAGTCCCAGGGACACCAAATGTAGCCTGGAGGCATGCGGAGGGAGCCCCAGGCTGGTCAAGAGTCAACAGTTGGAATCCTAGTACCACCTTGGCAGCCCCCAGAGCCATTCCAAGCCCCCCTCTTCCCCAGCTCAAAGCTGCCTCCCTAGTGCTTGCTAACCTTTCACTTAAAAACACATGCTCCTGTTACCCTTTGGACAAAGTCACAAGGGGTCAATTATCTTGTGGCAATGAAGGAGGAGTACCATTTCTTCGGCTTGCATAAGATGAGGCTCCACATGATGAAATAAATCATTGGCCTGTGAGGTCTTGTGGGAAGGTACTAGAAGGGAAGGCCCTCCCTTGAGAGCAGTGCACGAAGACCTTTCCCCTCACCCAGCCTCACCCGTCAATGAGTCTGTGGGCACACTTGCCAAGCCTAAGAAATTCCCCTGGAAAGTGCCACTGAAACACTTCACCCCTGCTCTTCATGGACCTCAAAAGGTTGTGCCTGATGTTGACTTTGCCCCACTTGTGTCTTATAAATCCAGTCTACTTTCCCGTTAGTTATTAGTGGCTCTTCCTACTGTCTTCGATACCTGACTGTGGCCTCCTGGCCTTCACTAGCTTTGTCCCCAGGATTTGAGTGACAGCTTCAGGAATTTACTGAAGGAGTCATGGGCATGGGCTGTGGCTTTGTGGTCCACTGGGACATCTAGGGAAGGCCAGAACATCCTGGCGAAGCAAAACATGGCAGTTTAGCACCATGTTCTCGGGTCAGTAAGCTGGGCTCCCACCTCCAGCTTTGCCACCCAACAGCTGGATAACCTATGAAAGTTATCCAAACGTTTCAAGCCTCTGTTTTCTGAGGTGGAAAATGGTTATAATATTAGTATCTATCTTATAGGGTTATTTTAAGAAGCAAAATAATTTATACAAGGCACTTAGCACTTTGTCAAGCACAAGGTCAGCAATCAGGAAAGCTGGTCATTATTAATATAGTTAGTCCTTCCAAATTTCTAGTCTACAGGAGACTAGAAGCTCTGTCTGCTGCAGACCCTGTATCCTGCTAGGGGCTAACGTCCTAGTGTCTGCCCTCAAGAACCTCACCATTTAGTGCGAGAAGACCACAACCAACAACTAGGATGTACTATGATAAATGCTTTACTAATAATTACTTTCAAAAGCACCATCACTAAAAGGTGACAACCGTTTTTGCTAGTCATCGTGTGTTATACACTTTATATATGACAAGAGCATAAACTTTTTGGTCCAAACACCTGGGCTCAAATCCCAGCATTATCACTGAATACCTGAGTACTCTCCGGCATGTTAACTTCTTTGAAATAGCTTATCTGGAAAAATGGAGGTAAAAATTAGAAAATAGAAAGTATATCTAAGATGTTACCATAGTGCCTTGCATAATGGTGTTGGAAGAGCTAACGTGGGCTATTGTCCCAGTCCTGGAGGGGCCGTCTGGGTGGGTATAAAGGTCAAGGCAGGACCCCCACCCAGGATGGGTGGCAGCACTGTGATGTTCAGGGGCCCGTCTGGTGTGGAGCCACAGGGACCAGAGGCTGGCCACTCCAATGGAGTTGCCAGCAAGAACTAGGCAGAATATTCCAAGTAGGGCAGGTCCTCCAGGACCAAGAGAAATTGAGTGTGTTGGTGTAGTAAGAGGCCAAGCTAGGAGTCAAATGTAGGCCTGTTATATTATAGAAGGCATGAGTATCCCGGCCTGGGGCACTCTGCTCCCACAGCCAGGGGCTTCTCTACAGATCACAAACACTGGCTATCCCCCCGCTGCACACTCAACCCCACACCGGGTACCCCCATGCTGCGTACCGTGGGGGTGAGCAAGGACGATGCGGGCAGAACTCTGCACCTTACAGAATATACTACTTCTGAAAAGGAGCCATGCAAATCAGAACACACCAGCCCCAGAACTGAGCCAGGGCACAAAGAACCAAATTGCACCGACTCAGACCTGTTTACACGAATGACCATTCTTACAGCACGGTTTGGTAAGCCTGTTGCTAAGCCTGCCAAGCTCCCTATCACAGAGCACTTCACTCCTAGCTCAGGAAAGATAATCACTCTGGGAACCAGCTTCCTTAGGAGACCTGGCAGAAGGCTTTCAGTGCACAGTGAAACCTACCTTTCAACAGAGCTTCTCCTCCTCCCATGTCAGACAAGGGGAAACCCAATCCCTAAAGGAAAGGGTTTGCACACACACAGTACTGCCGGGTGTCACTGACTGTAAGTGACCCTCCGGGAAAGGAAGGAGCCCCGATCTCTCTCTCGGCTTGGAGCAGCTCCTAAACAAAGACCCTAAAGTCTCCTGCTGGAACAACGTGAGATGCAGGACGCTCAGATTCCAGGGACACCCGCAGATATCATCTGTCAATCCTGACACCAGCCCCGGCTGTGTCGGGGTCCGAGCGGAGAGATCAGACAAGCAGCAGGGTAGGGCGGGGGCGGGGGGAGAGGAGGGAGGGGGAGAAACGGCTTTGGAGAAACCACTACAAATAGGCGGAGTTTTTATCTGACACTAAAGAACAGGGCAAGGGAGAGCTGTGTGATCCAAGCCGGGATGAAAGCAAGGCAGGCCTCCGCCTTGTAATATAAGAGTTTAATGATACTTATTAAAAGCCCGTTTCTTGGTCCTGTTGAAAAATTACACCCGTGTTTCTTTTTTTCATATAAATTGCTTCCTAGAGATAAAGTGCACACACACACGCACACACACACACTCCTTACAGATTCCACACCCCATGCTCGCACACCTGCGCTCCCCATAAACCCTGCACGTCCTGTGTATCACACACGTCAGCACATCTTCATCAAGCATAGCTACAATTCACGACACACACACATGCTATAAAGCCGAAAACCCGTCCCGGTCCCGGAGGTTATCCATGCACCCTTTGAAATTGCAGACTTTGAGGGAGCCCAAGAGCTTCTTGCCCAAGTTGTCATCCCCACAAACAAAGAGCACAACCTCTAATCCATATCATTCTCCACGTCTTGCCTGAGACCAGGCAACTCTGCAAAAGCTGGCGCCACCAGGATCATCAAGCTTTGGTGGAAAGCAACAGCATTCCGTAGGGTCACTGTGGGAGAAGGGGTCTGTGCCCCTCTGGCTCGGGGCGGGTTCCCTCTGATATGCTGAGTACCAGCCACCTGGAGGTGGCCTGGGCCTCCGCCGGGGGGCATATTTTTTTCTGGCTATCAACTTACCCAGAGCTCAAGGCTGCCTTCATTCTCAGTCAGAGAAGGCTTTGCTTTCTGGAATCATTAGCTAGATACAAGAAAGTACCCCTTAGCCAAAAGTATCCTTCCACCAGCATGGGCTCCCTCCCGGTGCTGATCTCCCCAGTGTTTTACTCACTGCTAAGGGGTAGGGTTCGAAGGCTAAAGTCATCAGGTAGAACAGTTTGCTGTTACCAGAAACAAATGCTTTGGAGTTGGGAAATTTGGTTTCAAGGTCAGCTCTAACCCTTCCGCACTGTATGGCCTTGCCAACTCCCCGAGCCATGGTTTTCTTCTTGGCAAAATGGCAATAACAGCTTCTTTCCATCTTACGGAGTTTGGGGGAAGATCACAAAATGCCCTACAGACTGTAAACTCCAAAGCAGATGTTAGAGATTTTCATGATGAGACAGTAATGAGGAAATGGAGGCGCTCATAAATTGGGCTGTGAGTGCCTCCAGGGCAAAGCCTGTGTTGTATGTATCTTGTTATCCTCAGTGCCTGGCACAGAGGACTGACACCAAATATTCTGGGGAAAAAATGGTTTGAAAGAACCAGTAAGCCTGTGAGTTAAGCAGCTTGTGCAAGGTCACAAAACAGCTGATGGTGGGACTAAAACCCAGCTCCCCTCACCCCCTTGTCTCAGGCTCTGTTCCAGATGCACCAAACTGTTGGGTATCTGGAAGGGTCAGTGATGTCAAACTAGCCACAGTGTGGGCCAGGTTTTAATGAGCCCTACCATTCCCCGGGAAAGATCCACTACAGGCAGGCAATGCCCAGGAAGCCTTCACAAACTCGCTTGTTAAACATTCCAACTCAACAGTGAAAACAAACAGAAACTACAGGGCAAATCATATCCAAATGCCTCAAACCAACTCATCTTATTTCCTGTCTTGAATTGCACACATCAGAAAAGTCACGAGATTGGGACAATGAGCCTGCAGAGATTTTGGTTGCGGAAACTAGCAGCATATCTTGTTTCCAGCTCACTTTCAGCATTATCACTTACCTACTGACCAAGTGTCCGGGAGATCACTAGCCCTCTCTGAGTCTCAGTTTTTCCATCTGCAAAACAAGAAGATGATTCGCAATTAATCCCTTGAGACCACTGGACTAAAATGCATCAGAGGTTTAATACCTTGTATCAGTTCCCAACTGCTTATGATCCCACATAACTGGGGAAATTGCTAATGGTCAGGGGCTGGAAGGGCATTATTTCAAAAATGAAGTATAATAATTAACAGTTATGTGACATGTAGGGCGCCGATGGCATTCAACCCCCAGTACAGAAAATTCAGCCCTTCCATCATTTTGGCATTTATTTTTCTTTTTCATAAATGTAAAAATGTAAAAGACCATTGAAATACCAGGAGAAATAAAGCAAACAAAAATGTCACCACCTCAACGTACTCACGCTCAACATTTTAGGGTATTTTTCCAGTTTTTCTCTTCTAATGCACAGAGTTCACCATTTTGCAAAGCAGGGACCACAAAGGCATACTATACTGAAAAGTCACACACAGATCACCATGCTCCCCCCACCCCGGAACCCCCAGTATTATACCTCGACTGTTGTTCACATTATTAACTCTTTTTTATTCCGACATCAGCTTTGTTGGCTTCCCCAAGACTCCTGGGCCCTGGTCAGGTCTCCGGCAGGCACCGTGCACAGCAGAGCCCAGGGGAGGGAAGAGCCAGTGACAGGAGGGACCCTGGGCTGGTCTTTCCCCAGTCTGGGTTCAGTTACCTCATCTGCAAAATAAGGAAACTAGACTGGCCCATCCCAGAGATCACTTTTACCTTAAAAACACAAAGCTAAGGAAAAGTGAAGGAAACATATATTTGAATCCCTACTATGTGACAATGAGTCCATACTGTTGAGCTGGTAATATCTATGGATATTATCTCCTGAGCCTCTTAGCCACCCTGGGAGATCTTCCAGACAAGAAAACTGCAACTCAGGGAGGTTCCGAGGTCCATCCAAGACCCACTGAAATCACGTTGGCACCACTTGCCCAATTTTTGCCGTAGTGGTGTCTCACCTCTACTATCGTTTACTAATTTTTCCAAGTTGATTCACATTTTTTGCTTAACTTTATTTTAATGGATTTTTTCTTAAAAAGTTTCTGCTGCACTTTATTTCCCCACCCCCCTTCTCTCTAAGGCCCACTGAAAGGCAATCTTTCAACTCAGATGGATTCTCTAATAGCAAAATTGTTGCTAACAGCTTAAAGGAATTTTTAGTCATGACCATTCTATATACAAATCTCTATGAAGTCATAGGTTTGAAGTGTTGTTTTTATGGGTTTTTTTTCTAATACTCATTAAAATAAATAACTTTTGAAGTTTAGAATGCTCATCTCTGCACTTCCCAGCGATGCCCCTACTTTGTCTTGGGAAGGCTGGTTTAGGGGTCTCTCGTCATGCTGCAGCCAGACCTTGGAACATAAGTCTGTCCTATTTCAAAGCTGAAATGTCAAAAGCATCTAATGCTTACTGAATGTCAAGAAAGTTGCCTGAGGTCACATAGCCCAGAACCGAAGGAACTGGGACTTGGGGGCCCCCATTTGCTCACTTCCGACCCTGGGCTCTGTATTTTCAGTTTCCTCTCCGCCCCTCTGCAGACCCCCAATTTACAACTCTGTGGCATCAGGCCCCCAATTAAGTTCTGTTTCCAAGTCAAGGCAGGGTCATCCTGTTTTGTTAGGTCACCAGCTTTTCCATAAAGTGACTAGATTGTATCAATGCATATTTAAGTTCCCAAAAGGGCACTTGGATAAGAAGCTGCAGAATTTCTAAAACCAAGTTTAGAAAATGTGAAGGGAAAGTGATTCTTTATTCAAAGATCCAAGATAGTAACCAAGGAAACAGAAAGGGCTGATAACATAATATCCAGGAATGCCATTGCGACTGCAAATGAGCAGAAGACCCCAAGCGAGTCATGGGAAGTGGGAGAAAGTGGTGGAGTGACTGTCCTGGGCACTGATCGAACCTGGTGTTGGGTATCTTTCTAGAGTTCTAGGCTTCTGTTTCCTGTCATCTTGTTGAAAATTAATTGGCATGAATTTTTTATGACCAGAGAGTAAACAGACTCAAAGGCCTGCAGAATGGGCTCAGACTTTCTGGAGAGTTCCCCATTTCTCATGAATACAAGCTACAAAGTTGTGCAGACACAGGAAAGCAATGATTTTTCATTCTTGGGCTGACACCTCTTCCATGAAGTCTCCCACTAGCTGGAGTCAGGATGAGTCACCATCGCTTGGCTTCCCTTCCAGCCGACTTTAATTAAAGTCTCTGTTACACTGCAGTTACTCTTTTCTCTTCTTCTAAAGGATTATTTTTTTCTGTTTACCCAAACTGATTAAATATAATAAAAACTCACCTACCACTAGCAATATGATTTTAGACAGGCTTCCTCCCAAACCTTGTTGTATACATACCCCCACGCACATTCACATACATACACATTCAGACACTTTATAAAATGGGATCCTATTATACACACTGATTTTTATCTTTTTTAAAGGGTTACATACATGCACAATTAATCCTATTAATGTACATATAGGTGTTTTCATTTTTTCACTAGTGAAAATACTCTAATATTTTTGTACATGTATCTTTTTGTGGTTGCTTGATTGTATACTTAGACTATATTGCTTAACATTTTTTTAAAAGATTTTATTTATTTATTTTAGAGAGAGAGAGAGAGAGACAATGAGCAGGTGGAAGGTCAGAGGAGAAGGGAGAGGCAGAGGAAGAGGGAAAGAATTCCAAGCAGACTCCACGATAACTGCAGAGCCCCACGCGGGGCCCGATCTCAGGACCCCGAAATCATGATCTGGGCTGAAGTCAAGAGCCAGACACTTAACCAGGTGAGCCACCCAGGTGCCCCACTGCTTAACATTTTTTTAAAAATATTTTATTTTTAAGTAATCTCTACACCCAGCATGGGGCTCGAATCATGACCCTGAGATCAAGAGTCACATGCTCCACTGATTGAGCCAGCCAGGCCCCCCTTTATTGCTTGACATTTTTAAAAAAAGATTTTATTTATTTATTTTGAGAGAGAGAGCAAGCATGGGAGTGGGCATGAGGGGCAGAGGGAGAGAGAGAATCCCAAAGAGATTCCATGCGGAGCCCAACGTGGGGCTTGATCCCAGGACCCTGAGATCATGATCTGATAGCTTGACATTTTTAAGAAATTTGTAACTGCCCCCCACAAAAGACTGTGTCACTTTTAATTTCCACCAGCAGCACAGAGACATGCCAATTCTTCATGATCTCATCAGTTTTAGGCATTAATGTGCTTTTTTATCTTTGTCAGTGTGATAGTTAAATGGAGCCTAGTTATTTTAGTCTGCATTTTTGGATATCAGTTGAACATCTGTTTCTATGCTTCTTGGCCATTTGCAATTCTTCTTTTAGGAAATGCACATTCACAGTCCTTTGCCCATTGCTTGGTTGGGTGTTAGCCTCTTTCCTGTTTGGTACATAGAGTTTGCCATTGGTCTCTTGCCTTGACTCTTATTTTTAGCTTTCTTCCAGTGAGTTCCATCACGGTAAATGGCGCTACCAGGTACTATGGCCCCACCAGAAATCTGGAGACCTGTCCCGATACCTCCCTGCGCGTTCTCCCCACCAGTCACCAAGTCCCATCTGTCCTATTTCCTAAGTAGACTTTAATTCTGTTCCTGTTCATGTTTCTCCCTCTCCAGCACCACGACCCTCACCAATCCACCATCACCTCTCACCTAGCCTCCTAACTGCTACCCATATCCTCTCCTCCAATTCTCTCACTATCCAGAAACTAGAGGGATTTTTTTTTTAATGCAAATCAGATAGTCTCCACTGCCTAAAGCTCTTTGACAGCTTCCTAGCCGGTTAAAGATCAAATCCAAAGTCCAGAACGTGCACCTGTGCCTGAAAAGGGTGCTTCCGGGACCCAGTTTCTGCGCTGCTTGGGTCTCTGTCGATACATCCATCTCCCCTCCAGTCTCTGTACTTAGTCACACTGGCTTCCTTGCAGATCCTCAAGTGGGTCATTCTTCTTCCCAATTCACGGCCCTGGATGTGCTGTTCCATCTGCCTGGAAAGTTGTTTGCTCTCCTCTTTGCTGGCTAACCCAAATTTATCCTTCAGGCCTCTCAGCTTAAACACTATCTCCTCCAGGAAGCCCTAAACCCCCACACTAAGTGAGCTCCTCTGGCTATTTACTGGAGTTTTCCTTTGAGGCACATTTTCTAAAGTACTCTGTGGTTGGAAAAAGGGGTACTGAGCATCCAGGCTCCACCCACTAGAAGGACTGAAGTCCTGCTGGGTTTCCCACTGTATCCAGATGGACTCGAGGCCTGAGTGGGTCAGGACCTGCAAGGGAAGGGCACCACTGACCCACAAAGCAGGGCTGGTGACGGCACAGGGTAATGCCTCCTTTCTGGCAGCCCTTGCTGTCCCTGCTCATGAGGTTCCAGTAACTCCGAGACTCAGAGATGCTGCTTGAGCTCTGCGTTTCACTCCTTCAGGCAGGGTAGCTGATTTCAAAAAACTCTGTTGAGCCCAGCAAAGCTGGCCATATTGCCACTAGCTGTCTGAGTGAGGAGGCGCTCTCCCCTGAGGGCCGTGCGGTTTCCAACTTCATCATTGTTGGTGCTCAGATTTTTTTTTCTCCTGGACTTCTGCTGCTGATTAGGTCCTGAAAACATGTTCACTTTAGCTTTCTTCTGGGTATTTCAGAGTCAGAGATTTTCTCCTTTGTCATTCTCTCAGTTAGATTTCACTTTGTGTGTGTGTGACATTGCAAAAATGACGCATTTCAGGTATGAAGCAATTTAGGATGAGAAAATTGTACTCTAGCCACAAGGCCCCAGCCCTAACGACCTAACAACCTACCACGGCTTGGCAGGCTCAAGAGTGACATCCCGATGCTGTAACTGCTTCCCAAGACCAGCTGTGTCCTCGTCCAGGCAGCCTCCCCACAGCTGTCTCCTCTGCAGGTGCCCGCAGCCGGGGACACACTACACAAAGCTGCTCTCAGAATGAGGTAGTTTTCGGGGTTGTGCGAGAGATAATAATGGTTTTATGAGTTACCTAAAAACATGGTGTGTCCAATAAGAATCCAAGATGGAGACCATCGCTTCTTTTCAACCAGGCCCACAGGAACCACGTGAGAGGGCCTTTGCAATTTTTAAAACCCAAGCAAGTCAGCTGTCCTTGAAACATCAACTCTTCCCCCCAGCAGCGTCATGCTCACCCTTCCGTTCAACAAGCAATCGCTGGCTGCCTATTTGGTGTGTCAGACCCAGACTGGAGTTGGTAGCCAGAAAGATTTTCAGAGACAGCATGGGCCTGAACCATGCTTGAATCCCCGTTCTGACTTACATGAGTTGCGTGACACACAGAAAGTCATCTAACCTCTCTGAGCTTCGGCTTCCTCATCAGCAAAGCAGAGATCCTTATCCCAACCTGGGGAGAATTCTATGGAATAGCATTTCTCAAACACCTAGCAGGGGCCTGCAGGTCAGTCTTGGTCAGCACTCACTGCTTTTATGATTTCTACTACTAAAGATGGTCAGTTAGACATGCTCCCTGCACTAAAAGGTACAAGTGTTACCACTGGGGTGGAGGTGGGGGGGGGGGGTCTGTAATCTTAGTGGGACCCAGCCAGGAAGGGGTTAGTTTTAGTGGGATGGGACTGGGCAAGGCAGGCTTCAAGCAAGACTCTGGAGTACAGTGTTTGCAAGACAGAAAGGTCCACAGCAAGGTGTGTGAAATGTGGACCTATTCTGAGAAGCACCAGCAGCAGGAGGTGAAGTGAAACCTCTGGAAGCACGGATGGATGCAGGGCTGGAGCCTAGAAGCCCTCATAGGCCAGGTTCTAGCAGCGGGCTCATCCATCAATGGTTTTTGAGCTGGGCAATCACAGGGCCAGATTTGTCCTTGAGATCAAGCACTCTGGCTGCCATGAGGATGGATGGGCGGGGTGAGGCTAGGAATGAGGCAGGGGCAAGGAGAGCTACAGAGCAGCGGCTGATCCAGGCCCAAGGGGAGGGCCCCTAACTTCATTCATGGGGATATAATCATGCCTTGCCCAGCTCCCCTGAGCAGCCCGACCGCAGTGGCCCAGTTCCTGGAGGCTGTGGGCCTGGCTGTCCTGGAGCTGCCCTGGGAAGGCTGCTTTCTGACATCAAGGGCCAAACCATCCATCCCAAAACAACCTGCTCCCTCTGTCTCCACTGGGACAGCACAGCCACGGATGCTGGCCTTCTAGTCCCTGGGTCACAGCCCCATGTCTGCAGGGTCACTGAGCTGCTTCTCTTAGCCAAATCCATTCAATTCCACTCACTTCCATTATTTTTGTGTGTGGACCTGTGCTCAGATTTGAAGGTGGTATGAGACTGCAATAGACAAGGTCATGGGCCCAAGAGGATTATAGTTAAGGACGCCGGCCTGCGCTGTATCCCACAGCTGAATGCTGAGTGTTCAAGGGAGGGCCAAGTGACAGGGCTGCGGGGACAAGAGAGATGGACCTGTGGATTCTCCTTGGCAGCATCGGAAAAGCTTCGTGGAAGAGGCAGCATTTGCCTGGACCATGGAGACAAAGAAGGCGGTTGACGGACAAAGGGTGGGAAAAGGGCATCCGAGGCTGTGGGGCGGGGGGCAGTGGCGATGGCTTCTGTGGCTGACGTGCAGGCGACGAGGAGCAGGTGACAGGAGGCAAAGGCAGGAGGGGGGCTGAGGCCCGGCTGGAAGAGGCCTGATGTCACTCTCTACGTTCTTCCTTAAGCCACGGGAACTATGGCCACATAAGAAAGAATAGAGCCGAAATCTTTATTAGGCACCACTCCACATGGGGCAGCGTGAATTTTATAACCATCCTGGGAGGTATGTATTATCACCACCCCCATTTCACAGCTAAAGAAACTAAGGCTCAGAGAGATGACAGGACCTGCTCAGGCTGCCTGAGGAGGTGGGGCTGCCAGCAGGAGCCAGGCTCTCTGAGCCCAGGGCTCACATCTCCTATGAGCACGGGATACGTGAGGCAGGAGGAGAGCCCACCTATTTGCTTCAGAGCTCAATGACCTTCCCTCTACACCTCAATGACCCTCCCTCTACACAACACCAGCCCCTAAATGAGGAAGGCAGATGCTTCATGTGCTTCCAACAGCCAAGAAAACAGACTCCTCATCACCAACACCGCCCGTGTCCTGGACTCCAAGTTTTGTCTCATGAAGGACAAAATGTCCCCGACGTACCTCTGTGTAGCAGGATGTCATAAGATTCCTGAGCATCTATGTTTAATTAAAGTCAACCGCTACCAGTGACCGCCCGTGGTCACCACATGCTTACAATATGTGAGGTGCTTTCCCTCCGTGTCTGTGACAACCTTTACAACAACCCCATAAAGCAGGTTTTACCTCCCCAGTTTTATAGCGGAGGACAGGGAGGCTCAGAAGGGCAAAGTGATTCACTCCAATTACACAGAGCAGCAGAGCAAGAACCGGAAGTTTGTGTTTTGGCGCTTGGACCTACCTGCCACCCTCAAACTTAACATGTCAACTGCTCAACCCTTATCTCTCAGGTGTCCTCTTCTGCTGGTCCCCGTCTCAGTGAGTGACGCCACTTTCCATCAGCAGCACAAGCTACAAGCCCACCCCCGATACCCATCCCCTTCACTACACCCCCACATTAACACATCATGGACCCCTGCTGGTTCTAACACCGCCCCCCCGCATTGGTCCCCTTCTCACCACCTCTGCCTCCACTACCCTAGTCCAAGCCACAGTCAACTCTCACCTGAGCTGCTGCAGTAGCCCCCCAACAGGTCTCCCCGTATCCCGTGCTCATAGGAGATGTGAGCCCTGGGCTCAGAGAGCCTGGCTCCTGCTGGCAGCCCCACCTCCTCTCGCCAAACACGCTGCCCCTTTCGTTTCTCAAACACCCTACTGTCCGTCCCATTTCAGAGCATTTACACAGGCTGTTTCTTCTATCACCACTCCCAGCTTCACAGGCCTGTCTTTCAGATCTCAGCTCAAACAGCACTTCCTCCAGGAAGCCTTCCCAGACCCCCAGTCCAGATCAGCAGGTACAGAGCAGGACAACTGTGCCTGGGGTTAAAATAATGAAAGACCTCCATGCCAGTCACTGTGCAGTCCCTGCCCCCAAGCCCCTACATGCCTCCCACCATGACCTGAGCTTCTCCCCACAATCCAGAAGGTAAGGCATGTGTGGCAAATGGAAGGCCCCCAGGCCCCTGCTGGGCATGACGGCAGAGACCTGTTCTGACAAGCCTGTGCACGTGCACTCGGATTGTTAAATATTTTGAATGTCACCTCTGCTCTTGATCCTGTATTTCTCACGGTTCATAGTTACGGGCTTATTTGGGTCACTATTTAGACTCATGAACTCTGGGAGGGCAGGGAGCACAAAAGTGAAGTTCACCACGTTGACGCTCAGTACAGAAGACCTGAGTGACGGGATGGATTAAACGAATGGAGGAGAGTTATTTCCCCCGCCTTTCTGGCCACAGGGGCTCAGCTTTGCTGACAGCTTCAGGCATCGAGCAATGAAGAAGCCAGGCCGATGCAACCAAGCCTCAATGGGGATCACAGCGGCCAAGGAGGGGCTCCCTGTCCTGCCAAGATGACATTATGGTCTCTGCTCCCTACAGACCTTTGGGAGGCAGGAAGAAGGCAGAGTCTTTCTGGCTTGACTCTTTCCTGCTCGTGAATCACTTTACCCATCTCATAAGTAGCTCTCAAACCCATTCCCTCATCCTTAGCAATCAGGTAACACCTCAGTCCAAAAGACCACCTTTCCTCATGGTTGCTATCACAAGACTCTTAGTAATTTCCCCGCTTCCCCTGTTACCCTCTCGGATTCTTCTTTTGCAAAAAACATGGTCTTAAAAGGTACTTCTGACCATGTCTTCCTTCTGTGGCTTCCCGCTGTCCTCAAGTGCCTTCAAACCCTCATCCTGGTTTATAAGGTCCTCATCTCTGCGCCCTGTCTGTCCCTCTAATCTCACCATCTGCTTCTCTCCTGATTCTCTTCTGTTTCCCCCATCAACACACACTTCTTCCTGCCTCAAGGCATTTGCACATGCTGTCCCAATTTCTAGAACCTCCCCAGCTCATTTCCAGCTACATTCTGGGTTTTAGCCTATAAGGCATATACTTGGAAAGGCCTTTGCTGCCCAGCCCTGGTTGACCAGCTCCTCCTATTATCCACGGCTCTTCTTTTGTTACACTTACTCAGCATGACTGAACTAGTTGTTCAATGTCTGAATTGAAAAGAGGCCCCATGTGGGCAGGGAGCCTGTCATCTCGTCCATTGCTATATCTACCCTTACTGCTCAACCCAGGGGATTCCTGACACAGAGGCTCAAGCAATATTTGACAAACGAATAATCAATGTGATGAGACTATAAGCTTGTACCTTTCTCCTCTGTCTCCAGGGTCAAAGCTGAAATGTAAATTCCAATGGCCACCATAGAGATTTCAGGAATTAGCCAATTAATTTACCTCCCTTCTGATGTGTGGAAGGGGTCTGAAAATACAGCACAGCAGCTCCCTAAGGGACCAGACTGAACTCTTGGGAGAGAACCTGAACTGTTAAAAAAAAATTTTTTTTTAAATGACTAGAAAGGAAGAAAGGAAGGAAGAAGAAGAATAGAAGACAAGGTCTCAGGAAAAAAAATGCTGGTCAGGAATGGGCAAGAAAAAACAAACTAAAGATTCACCTTCATAAGAAAAGGCAGCCCCCTGGTGAGCCAAGAACTGGGTCCTGCTATTCCAGCAAATGGGCACCAGACGAGGTACATTCTTGTCCCTCCTTTGACCCTGACAAACTATGTGACCACGGTCAGGGATTTTTTCTTTCTCTGCACCTCAGCTTCCTTCCCTACAAGACAACCAGAAGCACCCAGGGCTTCCAGATCTGGATTCTCATGAAAGGATCTGCAGAGAAAAACAGGAGTGGAGAGAATGAACGCTGTGACGCACGCAGGCCCAGAGATCCGAGCACCGCAGCACTCCCCAGTGCAGAAGTCCTCAGGGCCGGGGGCCAGGCGCCCAGGGAGCCCCCATCCCCTCTCCTCCGGCCTGCTCCTGGCTACTGGCTACTCTGACATCTTCGGCCTCCAACAATCTGATGTAACTGAATGTCAACCAGGCTGCCTAGGGCCCCGGAAATGGCCTCAGAAGCTGCCATGGGTGTAGACACAGAGTGCGCTGGGTGG
Source organism: Halichoerus grypus (assembly GCF_964656455.1). Classification (NCBI taxonomy): domain Eukaryota; kingdom Metazoa; phylum Chordata; class Mammalia; order Carnivora; family Phocidae; genus Halichoerus; species Halichoerus grypus. Next base: position 57,702,445 of record NC_135722.1, read on the forward strand.
AGAGGCAGCAGGCAGGTCTGGGCCTGATACTCACAGAGCCCAGAGTCACAGGTGTTCCAGTGGCCTGGAGATCATCTGAGGAAAGGGTCTTAGCTTTTTTTGTCTCTCAGACCCCTCTGGTAGTTTCTTGAAACTTGTTAGACCCTTTCTCAGAAAAATGTTCCCAAATGCATAAAAAAAAAAAACCCTTGGGTTACAGTGGAAACCAATTATATTAAAATGGTTATCAAAATATTAAAATGATACGTTTGTGATATGGTGATATTTTTATTTGTTTTTAAAGTCAAGATTTATAACAGATCTAGTGGCAGGTCTAGTAACTCTCATAACTTTGAAGTAGTTATGAGTATAAATGATATTTTGCGGTATCTCCTACAACTATAATGGGATTACAAAAATATCAGATTTCTCCTGGTAACAGAGTCCCAGAGACGTCTAACGCTATTGTGGTTTACTGCCCATATTCACAATGGGGGAAAATGCTAACTTTTTTTCCAATCCCCATGCTTACATTAATAACCTCTGATTTAGGGCAGTGACCTGACTCTACAGAGGAGGAAACTGGAGCCCCCAAAGGGGCAGAGACTTGCACAGATACCCAGCGAGTGAGAGCTAATACCAAACTCTAACACAGGCCACCAGCCATGCTCTGCCCATCCTGCAGAGCCACCTCCCAAGTGTACCATTCTCCAAACCCATGACCCAGGACCATATTTCCCTTCCTTCAGCCTTGGTTTCCTCATCTGTAAAATGGGAACAATCGCACCCACTTCAGCAGGCTGCTGTGAGGACAGGATGAGAACATGAACAGGAAATGGCCTTGTTACCTGGATTGGGCTCTGTATCTGCATACAGGAATAACATGTGAGTGATTATTAGATATTGCCTCGTGAGAATCCAAAGGATATGGATTTGGGGTTTCAGTGAGGGGGTAGATCAAGGCTGGCAAACCCAAATGCCTATAGGGGTCAGTAATAAGGAGGGGTGGGGACTATGGCAAACTGAAAAACTCATGCCCTTCTAAAAGGGGCAGCCACCATTCAGGACCAGTGGACAATGCATGCAAGAAGGTGGTCCTATGGTTGCCGAATCTGAGTTTTTAAGAGATGGTGGAAATCCTTATTTTTAGCAAAATGTCCTGGATTTTATATTAAAGTCTTTTTTATTCTTTAAAGATTTATTTATTTATTTTAGAGAGAGCATGTGTGTGCACACATACACATGAGCAGGGGGAGGAGCAGAGAGAGAGGGAGAGAGAATGTCAAGCAGACTCCCCACGGCCCCATCTCACAACCCTGAGATCATGACCTGAGCCAAAATCAAGAGTCTGATGCTTAACCGACTGAGCCACCCAGGCACCCCTTAAATGTCTTGAAAATTAAAACAGGATGTGAGCCCAAAAACACGTCTATAGGCTGTCAGTTTGCAGCCTCTGGGGTGTGTAGGTAGGGGAGTTCCATGGCCTGGGGAAGGGGATCAGTGTCTCCCCTAAAGGCCAAGAGGGTCCTCACCCCGTCCCAGCCCTGGAGGTTAGACGGTGCCTGTGCAGGGTGGGCATTCTTGCTAGGGCAGCCGAAGCCCCCCAGAGACAGCTGGTCCTAAAATTGTGCTCCCCATACCTCACTGCTGTGAGGCTGCCTTGTTTTATTAATAACCCTGGATCATGCTCACAGCACATCAAGGTAAACAGAGATGCTTCCCGGGCGGGTAATGCAGGCAATTCTAACAGAAGAAGAAACGGGCTTCCAAATATAAATAGGAAGATAAGATAAATAGACAGAGATTCAAGCCTGCTTCCCACAAATTTGCAGGCTGTGAGTCACAGGTTTGGAGAGTCATGAAAGGGACCTTCTTTGGAGGATGGGGGAAATCGGCCCAGAAAAGGGAAAAGACTTGCCAAGGGTCACATTCATCATGTATGTACTTCTGATTTCTATCAGCATCGGTTTCCTCATCTGAAAACCCTAACAGAGCCGTTCACTGTGGCTTGAATGCTTCGTGTTCTCTCCCTCCCAATGCTGCTGTCCATGCCGCCCCTCCTTCACCCAGCCATCTCCAAGTCCGTGATCTTCAAGGAGGACTCCGGCCTTGCCTTTGGCGACCTGCCCTGACTCCTTCCTCTGTGCCTCCATCAGCCACAGCACACGGTGCAGAGGACTATCACTGCTGGTGTAGGTGTCTGCCCCATGAGCCAGCTGGGAGCTGCAGACGGCACGGCCCCGCCTCACCCAGCTCTGCCTAGTCAGAGCCCCACACGGGGCCCGGCACACGGGAGTGCTCTGCACACCCCAGCTGAATGAAGCCATGAACAGCGCAGAGTGTACTCTTACAGAGCCACAAGGAGATTGCACATGAACACGACTATGGGAGAGCTCACCAAACACCATCTTGACCGCAAGTCAACGTGCTAAATGGTCCTGGGTCCGAGATAAAATAGAGACTTTGGTCTATTTCATCAAAGACCAGCCAAAACAAGGGTGAGGAAAGAACACTGTTACTTTGATAAGCCCTCTTGGGAACAAAAGAGGGAGGCAAACTAAGTAGCCATCGAGAATCCACTATGTACTAGGCTCCATACTGGACACTCTCACAGACGGCCTTGTTTCATTCCCAGGAGCTTTAGAAGGAGGTGGTGCATCTATTTTACAGGTGTGGAATGAGGAAAGTGGGGTCCATCCATGGCGGAAAGACGAGAACGCAGGACCAAAGCCTATCCACACATCTCCAGAGTTTTCCCCATTCTATCACAGTCACCATTGTAATTAGCAATGAACTTCTTCCATCCTGCTGGTTCTAAACCATTTTAGAACAAGGCAGAGGAGCAGGGGGTGGAGCTTTAAATAAGTGATTTCCCCACTGGCACCCCTAGCCCTGCCCCAGCTACAGGTCTGGGGGCTTGAGAGGAGGGGGTCACTGTGGGGTCCCTCTGATGGTCCCTGTGAAAAGCATTAAAATGGAAAGGGAAGAAGAGAAGCCCAAAGCTCCCCCCCCCACCAACCCCCAGTCACTATATCCATGGCGTGGGTAGGAGAGAAAGGGTTCTGTTCAGTTTTCTTCAGATTTTATTTTTAAAACATTATTTACATTTATGTGTTACCCCCAGAAAACTTTGGTTTAGAGAGTGCCTGCTTGGAGACAGACGTCCTCAGGTTAATACATACCTCAACCTACTAGTACTAGCTCAAATAGCAGTAAGATGGGACATGAACAGGAGTTTGTGAATGTCACGGCTAACACAACAGAAACCATTCTGACTGCTGAGGGCATGCACTAGGCATTTCTAGCTTCTAATTAGAAAAGATCCTGCATCCAACACTGAATTCCCTTGCGTCATAAAGGTTTTCGGTAGATGCTTGGAGTAAGAACCTGATGTCTCACACCCACCTAACTTCTGTGACTCACTTTCCATGCCTAGACCTCACAGGTCTTCTGGGATGACAATTAAGTTCAGGGCATGCTGCACCCTCCCCACCCTGGTTCCCACCATTTTCATTTCAGGGCTGCTGGGTGCTGGGTGCTGAGTGTCGAGTGCTGGAGGCAGCGGAGGCATGGAGGGAAACAAATATAGTGAGCATACTATTTATCTCCTTGGCCTTACCTCCATTGGACCTTTTAATCCTACTTTGTCAATTGAGCTAATATTTTACAAGCCCACGATATGTCGTTTTTTATGAGCCCATAAAAACCTTCAGAGCGAAATCAAATTCACCTGCCACCCCCTGGCTTGAAGATGAAAGCCAAAGAATGGAACCCACCCTTCCAGATTCTCTGTAATCAAACAGGCCCGCCTCCCCTCCCAGTGAGTGCTCTGTGTCCTCTGCTCAAGTTGGCTTGTCCTTCTCCACATTCTGCCCATTCCTGCCTCTGCACCTCTTCTCATGCTGTTCCCCTTCTGGAACAATCCAAACCCCTCCAGTACATGCTCCCCAACCCACCTGTGAGAAGCATTTTCTGCAACTCAAGCTTCTGCTGCCTCCCCCTCTTCAGAATCCCATGATGCTCAGAGTAGCAGCCATTATATGTATTCTTTCCTTCTCGGGGGCTGTTTCACCTGAGGCAGGGCCCACAGTAAGTTTCTGAACCTTTCTAGGTCTCCACATACTCTCAGAAGAAGAGCTCCTCCAAGGCAGGGTGGATACACACCCTTGCCCTGCTGTCCTCACGTTAGAAATCCCTCCCATTCTTCTAAGCCCACAATGAGTGCTCCCTCCTCCAGGAAGCTTTCCTTGGTCCATCAAGCTTGTCTTGATACCTCCCGACTATGACTTCTGACAGCACTCCACCTGAATCCTTCTCAGATTCAGATCACTTCCTGCCATGTGGTCATTTATGTGACTGGGAGTCCATGGGGGCAGAGGCCATGTCCTGTTCACTGCCCCCTCCCTGGCACCCAGCACAGGGCTGGATGTAATATACGATTTCAGTAAATACATTCTGAATAATCCTAATAACAGCAGCAGGAGGAAACATGGATATAACACTGGCTATGTGTTAGGCATTATTGTAAATGCTTTACATATATTAGCTTATTTAAGGCTTTACATATACTAGCTTACTTCAGCTCACAGCCTCCCTGGAAGGTACGTCCTGCAAGGACTCCCATTTTTCAGATGAAGAAACTGAGTCACAGAGAGTCAGGTAATATGCCCAAGGTCAAGCAAGTGGCAGAGCTTCTGCTTGAATGCAGGCAGGCCATGGGCCTCCAGCAACCATGATCTTAACTGCTGAGCATCACCACCTCTGAATTCATTCATCTTTATATACCCGGTGCCCAACAAAGAAGCAGGCTGTCAGCAAGGGCTCGATCAGCAAGTGCTCACAACGCCCCTTCACTGGAAGCCTGCCACCAGGCATGGTGAGACACAAGATGGGATGAGCACCTGGCAGAATGGACGCGATCCCGGCCAAGCCGGCCAAACCGGCCACAGCACATCTCGAAGTGGGCTTTCCTCCTTCTCTTCATGAGAGGCACCAACCCCCACGCCACGCAGCCTTCTCTGCCAGGGCAAGCAGGGAGCCCAGACTGCGTGACTGTGCGCTCGATTACTCTCAGGACTGGCTACCACCTATTTTGGTATTCATTAAGGTTTTCACACAATTTGTCTTCCAGAAGAACCCCTCCCTAGCCACTGTCGGAAATAACCCATTTGCGTGGCTGGTGGGCTCCCTGACCCAAAACTAGAAGGCAAGGAAGTAGAGCCCACATAATACTTTTCTGACTTCAGTTATTTTTATAACCATACGCCCCTATTCATACCTGCAATGTTACCTTTTTCAATTATTGCAAAATGGGGAGGTTTCTACGGTTTTAGAATATGATTCCAAAGCCAAGTTAAATTAATCCTTGGACTGATTTGTTCCTAGACCCCTGTGCAAAGGGACCAGGGCTCCAGACACACAAAGGACACGCCAGTTGAAGGTTCTGAAGCTATGAGTCCGGGTCTCCTCGCGTCAGCTCTGCACCACACAGCCCAGTCAACTACATGCACCAGACCTTCCCTCGCTACCAAAATCTATCCCACCTAATGCCTCCCGAAAGGATAATCCTCTGCTAAATCCTACACAATCATTTCCAGTGTCTGCTGGTAATGGACACCAGGAAGCTAGCGAACTTGCCTCCGCTCAAAATACATTTGCTAATAACGCTTGCACAGAAAGAGCTTCATCCCTGCTGATTTCCAGGCTCTGGAAATCAGACTCCTAACAAATTTCCTTTGGCTCTGTTTCACATAATCCTGCTTCTGTCTGCTTCATGCTCTTCTCTAAATGTGTTGGGTCCCAGTGGGCCATTGTCCTCCATGAATGATGGCTTCTCGCTCGACAAATGGCCCTCCATCTATCATTGTGGAGCTCCAGTGGCAACCACAGGGGCTCCTCTGTTTCTCTCCGCAAGCAAGCAGAGTGATGGCCCTGCCTTGGACCCACCTCCCCCACTGTCTTGGGAGGGACACCAAGGCTGCTGGGAGCTCTGGGGAGGCAAGTAAAGGCTGAGCCACCTCCACTTTCCATGGGAAGCCCTTCTGGTCTGTGGAGACCCCACTTATGTTCTCTCCTCCCAGGTGGCCAGTCCCTGCAATCATCCATCCTCCCCTCTGCCGCCTGAGTCTTTCTTCCAACCGTGTCATCCATCACCCTGTTGAGTTCTGAGAATCTAATGAGATAATCATGCGAAGAGTGTTTTGCAAATACAGAATGGGCAGTGCAGTTAAGGGGACTGGCTTCACAGTCAGGAAAGCTGGGGTCAAGTCTGACTCGCCCCTTTCAAAATGGGTGACCTTGCAAGAGCCACATAACCTCTCTAGGTCTCAATGTTCCCATCTGCAAAGTAGGAATAGTAATGCCTGCCTTGTAGAGTCACCATGAAGCTCGAGGGGATAATGAAAGGAATGGACAGAAACCACTATGCACAGTGCCTGACAAACAGAAGGCACTTAATAAGGGATACTACTATTTTGAAGAAAATAAGAGTATAATAATATTAATAAGAATTCTGTATTTTTTCTAAAACTCTAGACAAATTGATGGTGGCGAGAAATGAGTGAAGTTTATCTGTGGCTTTAGGTCTCCCCTGACAAAAGGCGATGGAGCCTGAGCTTGGGAGGCCTGGTGGTGTCATTTCCAAGCCACCTAGCACAGCCCTGGAGCAAGCTCAGACTCTGGCTCTACCACTTACTGTGACCTTGGCTAAGTGATTTAACCTTTCCAAGCCACAGTTCCTTCCTCTGCAAACTGGGATAAAGAAGATCTACCTCATAGGTCTGTTGTGAGTACCAGTGTGGTAATGCCAGGAAAATGTTAGTCTTTAGTTCCTGGTGCTAAAAAAATTTTAGCTAATTGCATTACTTATTAATTAGTTATTCATTAGATACCTAGTAGAAGTCCAGGACATTGTGCTGGGTACCAGAACAGAGGAGGAGGAGGAGGAGAAGAGGAAAGGGGAGAGGAAGAAAAGGTGAATAAGACACGATCTGTATCCTCATGAAGCTCACAGACTAATGCAGTGATTCTCAGCCCTGACTACATACTGTGGTCACCCAGGGAACTTTAAGAAATACTGCTGCCCAGGGCCCCTACCCAGAGATTCTGATTCAATTGTTCTGGGGTCAAGCCCGGGCATCAGTATTTTGCAGAAGCTTCCCAGGTGATTCTAATGGGACCAGGGCCAAGAAAGACTAGGGGAAGATATGAAGGCATGTATGCTTTGAATACTATATGCTTAAGGCTCCAAAAGAATTATGTACAAAGAGTAACAGAAACATGTGCAGAGGCAAAGATTATGCCTCATTATTTAAGCTGAGTAATAGTGTGAGAGTAGTTCACCAAAAGGGGGATCTGAGAGAAGGACATTCTGAGCCTTTTCTGCAAGATCCCAAATAAAGGCAGAGCTGCAGTGAGTCACCAGGCAGGATCTGGAACAAACCAGAGCAATCAGGAGGAAAGTGAGAAGAGCTGGGCTATTTCCCATGAGCAGAGCTTGTCAGGGACCCCAGTCCTGTACTGTGTACCAGTCCTTGACTGGGCCACTGCTCCAACGGCTTCGCCAAAGAAAGAGAAAGAGAGGATGCTCTCCATGGTCAAGAAGCCTCTGGGAATTTCCTCTGCTTTCTCATCAAAGGTGTCACATGCTTTGCTGAGAGACCAAACACTTAGGGTGACTCCAAGTTTGTTGGTTGGTTGGGGGATGGTCTCCTGTCCATGGTGCTGAACCGTTCCTGTGCTGAAGAAACACACTCAACGTGCGGTCTGTAAGCAAGCAGCATCAGTGTCTTCCAGGAGCTCATTAGAAATACATAGCCACACCCCAACCCCAGACCTACAGAATCGGAATTTGCCACTGATCAAGCCCCCACGCGGTTTGCATGCACATTTAAGTCTGAGGCACCCTGCTCTAGGCCAGTGTTTCCAAGCTGGAGGTTGCATCCCATTCTTGAGTCAAGAAATTAATGTATTGCACTGGAAACAGCATTTTTAAAGAAGAGAATAGAATGGACCCCCCCAAAAGAATAAGGAATCTAAAATGTCAGATTTCATCACATGTAGTAAGAGCAAGATTTGTTATTACCCAGTGGTATACCGAGCAGGATCTAAGAAGTATTTATTACTATGAATTGTATTCTGAACAATGTCTGAAAGCCACTGCTGCTTTTTCATAATCTAGGGAGAATGGTGATTCTTTCCCAATATCTCCTAATATTCCACGCCACAGGAGGAAACAGGCAGTGGGAGAAGAGAAGGGCATGGATTGATAGAGAAAGAGTGACAGAGGGAGAATAGATCTGCTGGAGAGGGTAGAAAGAAAAAGAAAAGGAAAGAAGAGGAAAGAAAGCAGAGGGGTTGGATTTGAGTGGTATTGTCTGTAGAGCTGAAGTACTCTTGGTTTTTCCTTTTAAATTCACTAAAATTTTGTAAGCGTTTATACCGCACACCCTTAGAGCAAACATTGCAGTGAGTTTATATTTCCCAGCACATGCAGTTGGTTTTACATACTCGAGAACTCCTTCACATTTCTGATGATTTGCTACCACCAGCCCCAGGGAAGCTGGTGGGGTGCAAATGGTGGGGAGTGCCCAAGACTCAGAGTCAATGTCTCCTCACCATGGCCAGGTTCCTTGGGTTTCCCACTGTTCCCACCATAACCAAAGTATTTAGAGGAACAGCTCTAGAGAACTTTGGAAAGAAAGAAATGGAGGCCTCTTTAAAAAGCACAGACATTTTGTTTGCTTCAAGAGGTGACACAGAACAAAATGTCAAGAGTAGAAGTGACACCATGATTTTTCTTCTTTTCAAAACTGGGCAATGGGAGTTATTAACCTCTTGCCATGTAGGGGGGCGGAGCAAGATGGCGGAGGAGTAGGAGACCTGGATTTCGTCTCCTCTCAGGAATTCAGCTGGATAGGGATCAAACCATTCTGAACACCTACAAACTCAACAGGAGATCAAAGAAAAGAAGAGCAACAACTCTCTGAACAGAAAAGCGACCACTTTTTGGAAGGTAGGACGTGCGGAGAAGTGAATCCGAGGCGATATTCGGGAGGATAGACGGCGGGGGAGGGGCCTCCGTCGGCCGCTTCTGGCAAGTGATAGAGCCACGGAGCACAAAATCGGAACTTTTAGAAGTCTGGTCCGCTGAGGGACGTCACTCTGGTGGCGAAGTGGGGGGTGGAACCCTCGCGGGACAGTGTGGTCTCAGGACCCTCGGGGTCACAGAAAGACCGGGGGTGCCTGAGTGCGGCAGAGCTCCCAGGTATCGGAGCAGGGAAGCCGGCTGCAGAGACGGAGCCCAGGCGCGGGCTCTCAGCTCGGGGTTGCTATAAACCGTGATCCGCGGCACAGTCGGGCCACTGCTCCTCCAGCAGGGACCCAACAAGCGGCAGATCCGGGGAGACTCACCTTCTTCCCCCGGGAGGAGAGGTGCGGGAGTGCACCGCGGGGATCTGCTGGGTTTGGAGACTCCACCCGGGGTCGGGTGCCAGATAGAAAGGCACGGTCACAGGCCGGGTGAGCGAGGAGTGTGGCCGGAGACCGGGGAGACGGGAGTGACTGACTGCTTTTCTCTGGGGGCTCGCTGAGGAGCGGGACCCCGAGTTCTCGGCTCCTCCGGGGCGGAGACTGGGAGGCCGCCATTTTCACTCTCCGCCTCCAAAGCTGTACGGAGAGCTTGCAGGGAACAAAAGCTCCGGAGAGCAAACCCGAGCAGATTACTTAGCCCGGACCGGCAAGGGCGGGGCAATTTTGCCTCCGGCAAAGACATTTGGGAACCACGGCAACAGGCCCCTCCCCCAGAAGATCAGCGAGAACAGCCAGCCAAGACCAAGTTTACCGATCAATGAGAACGGCAGAACTCCAGCGCTAGGGGAACACTGCACATAGAATTCATGGCTTTTTTACCATGATTCTTTAGTCTTTCAAAGTTAATTATTTTTTTTAACTGTCTTTTTTTCTTTTTTCCTTTTTTCTTTTTTTTTGAATTTTTCTTTTTCCCTTTTTCAACCAACATCTTATCAATCCCTTTTTTAAAAAAAAACATTTTTATTTTTCATTTTTAAAGTCATATTCTATCCCTTCATAGTAGTTACCCGTATTTTTGGCATATATATATAAGTTGTTCTCTCCTTAAAATCTTGAGATAGTTTCTTCTAACAGATCAAAATATACTCTAAATCTCTAGTGTATGGTTTTTTTCTACTCCCCTGCCTGATCACATTCTCTCCCTTTTTTCTTTCTTTCTTTCTTTTTTTTTTTTTAATCCTCTTCTTTCTTTTTTCAAACAACTTATCAAATCCTTTTTTAAAATTTTTTATAATTTCCATCTTTACAGTCATATTCCATCCCTTCATCATATCAACCCTTATTTTTGTACATATATAAGTTTTTCTTTCTTTAAAATTTTGGGAGGGACTTTCTTTTAACAGACCAAAATACACCCAAAATCTAGTGTGTGGCACTGATCTATAATCCAGCCTGATCATATTTGATCACATTCTGTTTTTGTTTTGTTTTGTTTTGTTCTGCTTTTGTTTGTTTTTATCTTTATCTTTATCTTTTTTCTTTTTTTCTTTCCTTTTCTTTTTTCTCTCTTTCCCTTTCTTTTCCCACTGCTTCAGGTCTTTTCTGATTTGTTTAGAGTATATTTTCTGGGGACGTTGTTACCCTGCTAGCATTTTGTTCTCTCATTAATCTATTCTCCTCTGCACAAAATGACAAGACGGAAAAAATCACCTCAACAAAAAGAACAAGAGGTAGTACCGACTGCCAGGGACCTACTCAATACGGACATTAGTACGATGTCAGATCTAGAGTTCAGAATCATCACTTTAAAGATACTAGCTGGGCTTGAAAAAAACATGGAAGTTATTAGAGAAACCCTTTCTGGAGAAGTAAAAGAACTAAAATCGAACCAAGTAGAAATCAAAAAGGCTATTAATGAGGTGCAATCAAATATGGGGGCGCTAACTGCTAGGATAAATGAGGCAGAAGAAAGAATCAGCGAGATAGAAGACCAAATGATGGAAAATAAAGAAGCTGAGAAAAAGAGAGATAAACAACTACTGGATCACGAGGGCAGAATTCGAGAGATAAACGATACCATAAGACGAAACAACATTAGAATAATTGGGATCCCAGAAGAAGAAGAAAGAGAGAGAGGTGCAGAAGGTATAATGGAGCAAATTATAGCAGAGAACTCCCCTAATTTGGGGAAGGAAACAGGCATCAAAATCCAGGAAGCACAGAGAACCCCTCTCAAAATCAATAAAAATAGGTCAACACCCCGACATCTAATAGTAAAACTTACGAGTCTCAGAGACAAAGAGAAAATCCTGAAAGCAGCTCGGGAGAAGAGATATGTAACCTACAATGGTAGAAACATTAGATTGGCAACAGACTTATCCACAGAGACCTGGCAGGCCAGAAAGGACTGGCAGGACATATTCAGAGCACTAAATGAGAAAAATATGCAGCCAAGAATACTATATCCAGCTAGGCTGTCATTGAAAATTGAAGGAGAGATAAAAAGCTTCCAGGACAAACAAAAACTAAAGGAATTTGCAAACACGAAACCAGCCCTACAACAAATATTGAAAGGGGTCCTCTAAGCAAAGAGAGAGCCTAAAAGCAACATAGACCAGAAAGGAACACAAACAATATACAGTAACAGTCACTTTACAGGCAATACAATGGCACTGAACTCCTATCTTTCAATAGTTACCCTGAATGTAAATGGGCTAAATGCCCCAATCAAAAGACACAGGCTATCAGATTGGATTAAAAAACAAGACCCATCGATATGCTGTCTGCAAGAGACTCATTTTAGACCCAAAGACACCCCCAGATTGAAAGTGAGGGGGTGGAAAACCATTTACCATGCTAATGGACACCAAAAGAAAGCTGGGGTGGCAATCCTTATATCAGACAAATTAGATTTTAAACCAAAGACTGTAATAAGAGATGAGGAAGGACACTATATCATACTTAAAGGGTCTATCCAACAAGAAGATCTAACAATTGTAAATATCTATGCCCCTAACATGGGAGCAGCCAATTATATAAGGCAATTAATAACAAAAGCAAAGAAACACATCGACAACAATACAATAATAGTGGGGGACTTTAACACCCCCCTCACTGAAATGGACAGATCGTCTAAGCAAAAGATCAACAAGGAAATAAAGACTTTAAATGACACACTGGACCAAATGGACTTCACAGACATATTCAGAACATTCCATCCCAAAGCAACGGAATACACATTCTTCTCTAGTGCCCATGGAACATTCTCCAGAATAGATCACATCCTAGGTCATAAATCAGGTCTCAACCGGTACCAGAAGATTGGGATCATCCCCTGCCTATTTTCAGACCACAATGCTTTGAAACTAGAACTCAATCACAAGAGGAAAGTCAGAAAGAACTCAAATACATGGAGGCTAAAGAGCATCCTACTGAAGAATGAATGGGTCAACCAGGAAATTAAAGAAGAATTAAAAAAATTCATGGAAACCAATGAAAATGAAAACACAACTATTCAAAATCTTTGGGATACAGCAAAGGCAGTCCTAAGAGGAAAGTATATAGCAATACAAGCCTTTCTCAAGAAACAAGAAAGGTCTCAAGTACACAACCTAACCCTACACCTAAAGGAGCTGGAGAAAGAACAGCAAATAAAGCCTAAACCCAGCAGGAGAAGAGAAATAATAAAGATCAGAGCAGAAATCAATGAAATAGAAACCAAAAGAACAGTAGAACAGATCAACGAAACTAGGAGCTGGTTCTTTGAAAGAATTAACAAGATTGATAAGCCCCTGGCCAGACTTATCAAAAAGAAAAGAGAAATGACCCAAATCAACAAAATCATGAATGAAAGAGGAGAAATCACAACCAACACCAAAGAAATACAAACAATTATAAGAACATATTATGAGCAACTCTATGCCAACAAATTAGATAACCTGGAAGTAATGGATGCATTCCTAGAGATGTATCAACTACCAAAACTGAACCAGGAAGAAATAGAACACCTGAACAGACCTATAACCACTAAGGAAATAGAAGCAGTCATCAAAAATCTCCCAAAACACAAAAACCCAGGGCCAGATGGCTTCCCAGGGGAATTCTACCAAACATTTCAAGAAGAATTAATACCTATCCTTCTGAAACTGTTCCAAAAAATAGAAATGGAAGGAAAACTTCCAAACTCATTTTATGAGGCCAGCATTACCTTGATCCCAAAACCAGACAAAGACCCCATTAAAAAGGAGAATTACAGACCAATATCCCTGATGAACATGGATGCAAAAATTCTCACCAAAATACTAGCCAATAGGATCCAACAGTACATTAAAAGGATTATTCACCACGACCAAGTCGGATTTATCCCTGGGCTGCAAGGTTGGTTCAACATCCGCAAATCAATCAACGTGATACAATACATTAACAAAAGAAAAAACAAGAATCACATGATCCTCTCAATAGATGCAGAAAAAGCATTTGACAAAGTACAGCATCCTTTCTTGATCAAAACTCTTCAGAGTATAGGGATAGAGGGTACATACCTCAATATCATAAAAGCCATCTATGAAAAACCTACAGCGAATATCATTCTCAATGGGGAAAAACTGAGAGCTTTCCCCCTAAGGTCAGGAACGCGGCAGGGATGTCCACTATCACCACTGCTATTCAACATAGTATTGGAAGTCCTAGCCACAGCAATCAGACAACAAAAAGAAATCAAAGGCATCCAAATTGGCAAAGAAGAAGTCAAACTCTCGCTCTTTGCAGATGATATGATACTTTATGTGGAAAATCCCAAAGACTCCACCCCAAAACTGCTAGAACTCATAAAGGAATTCAGTCAAGTGGCAGGATATAAAATCAATGCACAGAAGTCAGTGGCATTCCTATACACCAACAACAAGTCAGAAGAAAGAGAAATTAAGGAGTCGATCCCATTTACAATTGCACCCAAAACCATAAGATACCTAGGAATAAATCTAACCAAAGAGGCAAAGGATCTGTACTCAGAAAACTATAAAATACTCATGAAAGAAATTGAGGAAGACACAAAGAAATGGAAAAACATTCCATGCTCATGGATTGGAAGAACAAATATTGTGAAGATGTCAATCCTACCTAGAGCAATCTACACATTCAATGCAATCCCCATCAAAATACCATCCACTTTCTTCAAAGAAATGGAACAAATAATCCTAAAATTTGTATGGAACCAGAAAAGACCCCGCATAGCCAGAGGAATGTTGAAAAAGAAAAGCAAAGCCGGCGGCATCACAATTCCAGACTTCCAGCTCTACTACAAAGCTGTCATCATCAAGACAGTATGGTACTGGCACAAAAACAGACACATAGATCAATGGAACAGAATAGAGAGCCCAGAAATGGACCCTCAACTCTATGGTCAACTAATCTTCGACAAAGCAGGAAAGAATGTCCAATGGAAAAAAGACAGTCTCTTCAACAAATGGTGTTGGGAAAATTGGACAGCCACATGCAGAAGAATGAAACTGGACCATTTCCTTACACCACACACAAAAATAGACTCCAAATGGTTGAAAGACCTCAATGTGAGACAGGAGTCCATCAAAATCCTAAAGGAGAACACAGGCAGCAACCTCTTCGACCTCAGCCGCAGCAACTTCTTCCTAGAAACATCGCCAAAGGCAAGGGAAGCAAGGGCAAAAATGAACTATTGGGACTTCATCAAGATAAAAAGCTTTTGCAAAGCAAAGGAAACAGTCAACAAAACCAAAAGACAACTGACAGAATGGGAGAAGATATTTGCAAATGACATATCAGATAAAGGGCTAGTATCCAAAATCTATAAAGAACTCATCAAACTCAACACCAAAAGAACAAAGAATCCAATCAAGAAATGGGCAGAAGACATGAACAGACATTTCTCCAAAGAAGACATCCAAATGGCCAACAGACACATGAAAAAGTGTTCAATATCACTCGGCATCAGGGAAATCCAAATCAAAACCTCAATGAGATACCACCTCACACCAGTCAGAATGGCTAAAATTAACAAGTCAGGAAATGACAGATGTTGGCGGGGATGCGGAGAAAGGGGAACCCTCCTACACTGTTGGTGGGAATGCAAGCTGGTGCAGCCACTCTGGAAAACAGTATGGAGGTTCCTCAAAAAGTTGAAAATAGAGCTACCATATGATCCAGCAATTGCACTACTGGGTATTTACCCCAAAGATACAAAAGTAGGGACCCGAAAGGCTACGTGCACCCCGATGTTTATAGCAGCAATGTCCACAATAGCCAAACTGTGGAAAGAGCCAAGATGTCCATCAACAGATGAATGGATAAAGAAGATGTGGTATATATATGCAATGGAATATTATGCAGCCATCAAAAGGAATAAGATCTTGCCATTTGCAACGACGTGGATGGAACTGGAGGGTATTATGCTGAGCGAAATAAGTCAAACAGAGAAAGACATGTATCATATGACCTCACTGATATGAGGAATTCTTAATCTCAGGAAACAAACTGAGGGTTGCTGGAGTGGGGGGTGGGGTGGGAGGGATGGGGTGACTGGGTGATGGACACTGGGGAGGGTATGTGTTCTGGTAAGCGCTGTGAATTGTGCAGGACTGTTGAATCTCAGATCTGTACCTCTGAAACAAATAATGCAATATATGTTAAGAAAGAAAAAAAGAAGAAGAAGAATGTAGCAGGAGGGGAAGAATGAAGGGGGGGAAATCGGAGGGGGAGAAGAACCATGAGAGACGATGGACTCTGAAAAACAAACTGGGGGTTCTAGAGGGGAGGGGGTTGGGAGGATGGGTTAGCCTGGTGATGGGTATTGAGGAGGGCACGTTCTGCATGGAGCACTGGGTGTTATGCACAAACAATGAATCATGGAACACTATATCTAAAACTAATGATGTAATGTATGGGGATTAACATAACAATAAAAAAATTAAAAAAAAAAAAAAAAAATAACCTCTTGCCATGTACTTGTTATTTCATTCATACAACAGTGTCCTACATTCGATTTTGCCTAGCAAATTGGTGTCTAATGGATGATGACAAAAAATGACTTTTAAAACAATTTTCTCTCAGGCTAGTGGAGTTTATAAAACACCGAGCTCAATATTCCCCCTCTGGGAAATTCTGCATGGAAATCATGGTGTGGGACAAAAACTTTGTTAACATCCACATACAGTTTTAGGTTCAAGGAAGACATAACCCTGTGTATGGAAACTTGTGTTTGTTCTGCAAAATGGCAGAATCAGACCACCATCTCCTCTGTCCTGAGCTATGATAAACTCAACATGGACAGTCTTTATTCTTAAAATATGAGAATTATAAAATTATATCTGCAGCTATAAAGACAAAATGTTTTTTGATACCGTCAGAGTACCTGTTTCATCAAGGGCATTTTAAGTCCCTTAAGCCCTAAGTTATTTGGCAAAAACTTGTCTTGATATGACAAGTGGAGTAGCTAATTCTTCCTGATACCGGGTATGTTCCTGGGCCTCCATAGCTTAATCTTATTCAATCCCCTCGACAAACAATGGGATGAGTATCACAATCCCTATTTTCAGATATAGGAAAACAGAAGCTCAGAGAGGTTTAGTGACCTGCCCAAGGTCACACAGCTCATCAGAGAAACACCACCAGAATCTGAACTCTAGCATGTCTGACTCCAAAACTCCAACCAAGTTGACCAAATGCTGACTTGTTCAGCTCCCTCTCTACCTCAGTTTTAAAAGCCCCGATGTTTCACAATAACCTCCTTTACCTTGGGCTTCTGCTTATTTTCCCAACTTGCTGCTTTCATCTCTCTGACTTTTACACCTGAGCAGCCTGACATTTCTCCCCGGTTTTGCCTGGCACCAAAGGAACTGTCCTGGGTTGGTGGCTGGTCACTCCCAAAGAAGGATCTCTGGAAGGGAAGTGGCTTACCACAGTGGCTCAAAATGAGACCTGCTTCTCCTCCATTGAGTCAACACTTTTACAAGAGTCAAACAGCAAATACTCAAAGTGGAAAAATTTAAGTATATTTCAGCTCTGAGGCTGGATTTCCTCAACATCACAATCTAAGCATTTCTGAAACCAGTTAATGCTTAGAGGGAAAAGTCCCATCAGTGAAATGACAGTTGAAAAAGCCTCATCTGAATACAAAGACAATCAACTTAACACAACAACAACTTCTCCAGGGCCTACCACACTCCACACACTATGAATAGGGTGGGTACAAAAGGCACCAAGATATTGTCTTAGACGAGGGTATTTATTTGTGGTGTTTTTTACCAGTTAAAAAAACTAATATTTTTCATTAGTGAAAGAAATCACTGAAAATTCCAAGTAGAATTTAAGCTAGAAGGAACACATTTCAGCTCAACATAATAAAGGATTTTCTGATCAGCACTTGTCTACCAATGAAAAACCAACCTAATTAGTAAGTTTTACCCAAAGATGCAGCTGGTTAATATTTAACAACTGGCTTTCTGTGGGGGAAGAGGGGAGAAGCTGTTTTGTAGCACTTACTGGTTTCCATGGTGCAAATACTCCTACTATGGCCAAATGCTCCTACCATGGCAGATTTCAAGGTAAGTGGAGCCATTGAAAGTGGAGTTGGGAAGGTATAAGCAGTACAACCATCCCAGGTATTTCTACCACACAGATAAAACAGGTGTAAATAACCTCAGGAGCAAAGTATAATGTAGTAAAATAATCAGGAAGTGGTGAGTGTTCATTATGTATACCTTTTCTTAACATAATTTATTTAAGTATAAGTTTATATATTTTAATCTCTAATAATGTCTGTGTTTAATAACTGGCTCACAAAATCCCCGAACAGCGAACAGTCCATTCTCATGAGCCAGTACAGGGGGGAGCTCCCAGCGCCTCTACAGCAGGGGGAGGGTGGACAATCAGAGGAGGGTGGATAGGATTCCCTAAGTCTTGAAGCCTATCCAACTCAGGCCGCAGCAGCAGCCACAGATGCAACCTCAGGGTCGAGGGCATTCCAGGGCCTACCATGTAGCAGCGACAGCACCGAGGGCTTTGGTGCCTCGTCTCATTTATCTGTACCAAAACCCCCGAAGTGCGATCGGGACTAATATCATCCCCATTATAGAGATGAAGAAACTGAGGCTTGGAAAGATTAAGTAACTCTCCTCCAGTCACAGAACACAGTAAGTGGCAGTATTGCAATGTTTGACTCCAAATCCCTTTTTCTCAAACCAGGACGTTAAACTGGCACAAGAAATGCACTCTACCTACTGGTTCATGGACCTCCATTACCCCTCAGAACCAAATGATTTGTGAAGTAGGAGGAGAGATGGATGATCTCAGTGCACCTGGCTGAATCCAGAGACCCAAACTGCACCTGCAGCACAGAAAGGACATGCTGAGATGAGCAGCACCTTCCTTTCTTTTGCAGCAACAAACAAACAACTAAAACCTCAAATTAAGTAGATCCATATAAAATCACCATCTTTGTAAGTAAAAAGAAAGTCAAATATCTACAACTTAATTTTGTTACCCTTAATGGACAATTTGGGACATAGTGAAGGGGACTGCCAGCAACACGCAGCCTGATCTAGAGTCTTAGGTCTCTGTGCTAAACAGATAACAAACTCTTTTTCCTTTAACCCGGGGATAGCGAAGGGCGGGCAATATGACTGAGCTCGATAGCCAATACGAGTAGGACACCATCTCTCTGTATCACAAAGATGTAAGTGGGTACAGATGGTGGGCCCAGTCCCGACCACCATGCTCTCTACGTTGATACAGTGGAAATGCACGCCAAGCCAGTATCCTTCCGACCCATCCCATCCTGCAGCTCTGACCCTAGTCCTGAGTCCACACACAGGTGAGCACCCGGGCTGGGCATCCAGATAACTGATAAGACGTTCTAACCGGGTAGAGGCTCCCCTGGTGATTAATGGGCCCACAGGCTCACTCGCTCCTCTGTGTTACCCACCTACCTTCCACTGGGATGGAAGATTCCGGCAGGCCGGCAAGCACGTCGCCCACATTTGGTGGAGCAGGTAAGCCCCCGAGCCCACTGGCTCTCCGTCTTCCCCCCTTCTGCAGCCTCCTACCTCTGGTAAAATCCCAGGACCACAACCAAATGCAGGTGTTTGCAGTCAGTGTTTACCTGCGGAGGTTTTGGTCACCAGACTAGCCAAGATCCCTGGGCTGCGTGTGTTGGTTGCTTTTTCATCATGCCTCCATCACATGGAA
The DNA here is from genome assembly GCF_964656455.1 of Halichoerus grypus. Taxonomy (NCBI): domain Eukaryota; kingdom Metazoa; phylum Chordata; class Mammalia; order Carnivora; family Phocidae; genus Halichoerus; species Halichoerus grypus. The sequence goes on from NC_135722.1 coordinate 57,721,672, forward strand.
TTACCGAGGTACCGCTGCATGATGCAAACGACCTAAACTGTGGGCAACAGCTCCTATAGCAACAGGCAGGGCACGGGGAGGGCTGCCTGGCTCTTGGCCTGGAGGAATTTTACATTGAAATCAATCAAAATTGCACTTGAGAAAGAAACACTAACCGCTATAAACGTTTGAATGTAACTGATGTGACAGGTGACTTATGGCCGGTCCTCGCAAGCAGCTCAGCGAGGTGATTATTGCTATCCCACTTCTTGGATAAGGAAACTAAGGCTCGGGAAAGCTTGTCCCACATCACACTGCCAGGAGTAAGAACCAGGGTTTAAATTCATGTTTATCTCCAGAGCCCTGATGCTAGGCACACTGCAGCTCTGCCCACACAAAAAGGGAAAAAATAGTTACTAAGGGCTTGCTTACTCCATGCCAATAATGAGGAAAATGATAATAATGAGAGTAGCTCACATTTACATAGTGATTATTACAATGCCCCAGGCACTGTTGGAAGTCAGGTTTTTAAATCCTTCCAAGAGCCTTTATGTTAGACACTAGGACACTGATGCTCAGAGGGGTTATGCAACCGGCCCCAGGTCATGTGGTTTAGGACTGAGCTGGGGGCCTCTGCATAAATGCTTCTGTTAGCATCCTCTTATCAATCTTGACGCAAAGGTGATGGTATCCCCAATGAGGGATGAGGAAAGGGAGGCTCTGAGAAGCAAAGAGACTTGCATCAGAGACACCCAGCTAAGAGCTTGACACCACTCACCCCAGCAGTGAGTACATCTCAGAAGTAGAAGGAGACCCGGCTTGGAGGTTAGCTCACCCCTGGCTACCTATTCCACCTTAGACATGTCCCTTGGCCTCTCTGGGCCTCAGTTCACCCAGGAGGACAGTAAGAGCTTTAAGCAGGACTCCTTTCCATCCATCCAACAGGGATGTGCCGGGACCCCCACTGCTACAATGACCTACAATGAGATGTTCTCCCGCCAAGAGGAGGGGAAGAAAAGTGCTATTAGATTCCACACGTGTGTCTCCCCCACCACCCTGACTGTTACATTTGCAGGCAAATAAACAGCCTCAAAGGCTTCAGAGCAGGATCTCATTTAAGGGCCTGTAGAAAGGGTTGATGGCAACACTGTTGACAGTGCCGCGTCCCAAATGATTTCTCAGGGAAGGTGATGTAAAAGAGCAGCAAGAAATCACAGGGAGGAAGGAGGGGGTTAACCACCCAGTGCTTGCTGGCACAGAAAGAGCCAGACGTCGCCGGGAGGGAGCAAGCAATCTGTCTGAGCTCAAATGACTTGTCACGGGGCCGTCTTTGATGATGACTCTCTGTGCAAGTAGGGAATGGCAAAAAATGGACAATCGGGGACATGCTGAAGGAGGTGACAGAAATTCATGAGGCCTGTTGATGTCTCAAAGTCACAGGAAGACTGTGGGATGCTGAGTGAAAACAGTCTCAGAGCCTGCCCCCCTCCAGCGTGGCCGGGAGCTTGAGCTGTTAAAGGGCCCACGGGCGGATTTCAATCACCAATGACTGGTTGGTCCCAGTGTGTTGCGGGACTGCAGGGCTGCTTGGGACACAGATGAGGATGTCCTGGGTCTTGGCCGGAATGTGACTATGTGGGGCCTGGAGATCAATGTGAAATTAGTTTCAGGTGGACCCTCTGGAATTGGGAGTGATAGGAATTACACGTCATCACAGGCACGGCTCTTGGTGATTTATGAAGTCCTGCTGCTCTCACCTGTTTTTACCCTCCTGCTATATCCCCTCTCACGACTGAACTCCCACGTCCCTGTCTTTGCACTGGCTGTTCCCTCCTTCCTGTGCTCCACTAGCAAAGTCCTACCCGGCTTTTTCAAGTGTTAGCTGAATTGGTAAGCCTCCCTCCCTAACCAGGTCTGGATTCATGGGCATACAACCTGTGCGGTAGCCCAGCGCCCATGCTTAGAAGAGCCCCGGGCTTGGTTTCATGCTCTGCTGTTGCTGTCTTCAAGGGGCTCTGCATTTCTTTTTTGCACAGGGACCTGAAAATGATGCATTGGACTTGCTCCTCCCGTCACCCCTCGCCCCCCAACGTAAGACTGACTGAGTCAAGTGCTCTCTCCTCTATGGTCTCACAGCACCTCGCATGCTCCGCGGTGATAGGTTCTTAGTTGTTTGTATCTTTCCACCTTGCCTCGTTGCCAAAAAAAAAAAAGAGTATTTAAACAGTTAAAAAGAAGGCAAAAAAAAAAAAAAATCCAACACAACCACAACAAACAACAATTCGGCATAAAGTGGTAGTAGATTAGAAAGAAGAAAGGAAAAAAAAGGGGGGCCAATAACCAAAATCAAGCCAGGAATGAGGTTAATTCTCTTAACAGGCCGACCTCAGATTTGGTCCTGCGCTCCCTAGCAATCTGTAGGGAAAACAGGACATTAAAGTTCACACAATTATGTGTTTACGAGGTAAAAACAAACTAATGTTCTCTGGAGAGGAACATTTATTCTTAGATTGAGAAGAGATGAAATTTCTCTGAGAATGCTCACAGAAAGGACCTTGTAAGCCACACAGGCTTTATCCTGGTAATTGTACTTAAGGAAACAGGCCACAAGACATGTTTTGGGGTGAGTACTGTTTGGGGGGAGGCTCCATGGCTTGTGCTGGATTCTCAATGGTCCCACAACTCACAAAGGATTAAGCCTCCTCACTGGGCTGGAATGATAGACACCTCACGTAGGTACTTTCTCATAATGACCCTCAATCTAGACCGATGGGATTTTTACAAAGCATAGTTCTACACAAGTCTTATTGATTTGGATATAATGGAGTTACTTGTATATGGGCCATCTCTTTCAGGCAGTAGTCTTTTCCTTCTCACCTCTGGGCCCAGAGGACCTAACTCAAGGCTCAATGTACAATCAGCATCTAGTAAAACTTCTGACAATCCATCTAGAGCTCTTTCCACTCCAGCACTGGACTCTCGCTCAGAAACATTGACCCATATCTGATGATGATTCCCTGAGTCTGGGGATTCAGCAGCAACATGGGTCCCTCATCAGGCCCTTGAGCTTCCTAAGAAAGGTAACTTGCCCTCAAGGGCAAGGTTTCTCAGGGACTGTGGTGGTTAATTTTATGTGTCAACTTGGCTAGGCTACGGAGCCCAGCTGTTTGGTCAAACACTAGTGTAGATGTTGCTGTGAAGGTATTTTTTTGATATGATGAATATTTACAATCAGTTCACTTCAAATAAAGCAGATCACCCTCCATAATGTGGGAGGGACTCATCCGATCAGCTGAAGGCCTTAACAGCAAAGACAGAGATTTCTTCAAAGATGCAGCAGTTCTGCCTCAAGATTCAACACAGAAATCCTGCCTGAGTTTCCAGCCTGCCTGACTTGCCCTGTAGATTTCATTTTCAAGACTACAGTTTCAACTCTTACCTAAATCTCCAGCCTGCTGGCCTGCTTCACAGTTTCAGGCTTGCCAGCCCCCACATTTGTATGAGCCAATTTCTTAAAATAAATCTCTCTCTCATTCTCTTTCTCTCCACCTCTGTGTATGTACATGCACACACACACACATATGTAGATATACGTATGGATGTATATGTAGATATAGATATATAGGTATCCTATTGGTTCTATTCCTATGGAGAACCCCGTACGGGGACTAAGGACTCTTGATTATTCTGAGTAGGTGACACTGCTACTTTTCCCCAGAGCCATCTCTGTCAGGGTTTTATAGAAGAGAAACAGAAAGTATGAGAAAGGGAGTTTCCAGAACCACAATGATGAATCAGCAGCTTAGCCTTAGGCTTCAGATAAAACGGAAGTCAAAAGGTGGCCACTCTGCCTCTCTGTGCCTTCAGCTGCTCTCGGGGAAGGTCCTGGCAAATGCAGACCGCCACATGGCCAGTAATAGATTTTCTGAGGAGGAGGAGCCTGAGGTGCTCTCGTGCCCCTCCCCCATCTACCGCTGTCTGAATAAGTCGTTGAGATGTTCCAAAGTTGGCATGTGAGGGGAAGAGAGAAGGTATTATAAGGAAAGGCTGGTGGTGACAGCTTTGAGCTAGCTTTGCCCCGTACCCGAGACTCTGGTGCTGCCCTGTGCCAGGGGAGTGGGGGTCCCAGGCTCCCAATGTTTAATGACTCCCCAAGAGCAGCTAACATCTATGGATGCCTCATGTGGGCCAGATACAGGCTAATTTAATCTTGTCGAGGACACTATAAAGGAGGAACATCCACATCCATTTTACCAACAAGGAAACTCAGAGAAGCCACGTGGCCAAGATGGAATTGGAACTCACAGCTGAAGTGAAAGACCATGCCAATTTCCCTCGGCTTTGTCCTTTGTGTTTGCTCACATCACGCTCGGAACAGAGAGCCCAGCTGGTGCATTCCAACTCCACCAGTTACCAGCTGCATGAGCATGTACAAGTAATATACTCTCTCTGAGGAGCAGTGTCATCTGTCCAACGCCTGCCTTTCAAGATGTTGCAAGGATTCATGGAGATCATGCTGCCCGCTACTTGGTAGGCGCTCGGTAAACAGACGCTGCCATCATGCTATCAGTCACTGGGCTGGAGATAAAGACCATTCCGAAAATTGCCCTCACATCTCTCTGAGAACACACCCAGCCGGCTCCATACCCCCAGCAGAAGTCACACCACCATACCCTGTAGCGCCTGCCGTCCTCAAGGGAGCATGAGACAAAGTTCCATCAGGGCATTTTCACGCCAGGGTGGCAGGGGTGGGGGGATGTGAAAATAAGGAAACAAAATCACTTTGTGAACTCATTAAATGCATGCCCGCTTGCATCTCTGCGTGCTTCTCCTGTTCCCACTTCGGGTTGTGTGGCTATTATTAACCACCGCCCTCAGAGAAGAAACGTGTGTCTTATCCCAGGAACATATTGTGGGGGGAAGAGACTTCCTAATATAGTGTAATCAGCTAAGTTTTTTTTTGTTTTTTTTTTTTAAAGTCCCACCTCTCTGAAGGAGAACCTGGCTCAAAAACCATCCTGGGCTCCTCCACTCCCCGAAGAAAGCAGTACAAGTCCTAGATGGCTATGCCAGGGCTTTATGAGTAAGGCCATGATCCCCTTTCCACTTGGCTTCCACTTCTCCTGTTAGACACAGCCCAGGCCAAGCAGGCCACCCAGGTCAACCCAAAGACCTTCCCACACTGTGCTTTTGCTTAGAGTCCCTGCTGCCTGAAGGCCTTCCCTGCCCATCGGGGGTCTATCCCACCCTCATGGTCCCCTCAAAGGCTTCCTTTGCTGCCAACCCAGTCTGGACCCCCGGTCCAAAGTAAACACCCCTCGCCTGAAGTCCCCTAGCTCTTGGCTCATTTGTCTTTCATGGCACGTACTGTACTATGTGAAAAATGGTCACTTTCTTGTCTGTTTCTCATCCTGTCCCACAGAGTGAGGTTGGATTCTCCAACATCAGCCACACACCATGCGTGGGATTTATAAGGCACCGCTCTCCCAGCAGAATCCCAACACTGTGACTGAGAGCCATGAGGCGTGGCATTCCAGACTCAGAGCCCACTCAGCTGTATCTCTTTCTCCCATTCCCTGGAGCTCCTTCAAGTTCATGACTGCCTCCTGAGCCAGGCAGACGCCTCCTTTTGGGAAGGCGCCAGGTCTCATTCATCTCTGTCCCCATAACTCAGTGCTAGGTATGTAGTGAGTTTGGGGAAATATCTATTAACCATGGAAGAAATTAGGACACAATCTACTAAGCTAGTAAAAAAGAAAAAAAAAAAGTGGATGATGAGCTCCTTAAGGGCAGGGGCCCCACCTTACTTAGTTCTGTCTCTTCCCTTTAATGCTCTGGCTACAGCAGATGATCAGTGAAAGACAGGGGTTGCCCCGAACTGAAATATACTCAGGTCTTGACACTTAAAACACAGCATTAATCTCCGCAAGGCCTTAGACATTTTTCCCCCAGCCTTAGCAAAGTGAGGTTATATAAGTCAGCCAGAAGGTGAAGCAAAAAGACTCTGTTGACAATTTTAAGTGCCACAGAAATGGATAATTTTAATGGATGCAGTATTTCTACAGAAATAAAATACTATGATTGAGATAGAGGCCAAGCGTTTTACCACTGGATGATAGTGAAGTTTAATTTGAATCAATGAGGAAGGTCTACAAGTCAATTACCTTTCATTTCATTCCTGTGCCTTAAATGAAAGATTAGGGCCAGTCGCAAAAGTACCCTGGAAAGGAGCATTTGACGATGTATCTGTTCATACATCACCACTACCCCCACAAGCCTTCTGTATGCAATAGTCATATTGATTATCTCCTTGCATTAAAGTCAGTCTCGGTTTTAAGTTCACCGTGAGTTAAACAAACCAGCGAGGTTAGTGCCATTATCATTCCCATTTTACAGCTGAGAAAACTGAGTCACAGTGAATTCGTACATCTTGCCCAAAGTCACTCATAAATCTAGTAAGAACAGAGTTAGAATTTGAAATGAGATTTTTTTTTTCCTGGCCCATGCCCTTGGCCTTTACACAAAACCAGACTCACATAGGCAACCGATGGAAAAAAGGCTCCTTCCTTGGGGGGAAGGAGTCTAAGCATATCGATCTGCATCCAGATACCTCAACGGCTTCTGTGTATCTCCAGAGAGGCAATTCCACCACTGTCTCTTAAATGCCACTTAAATAGGAAAATGCCTGAGAGTTAGCAATTTCTAGGCTCTGCCCATGGACTGTGAAGGGAAATGCTTCCAGGGCAAAATTTAGGGAGTGAATGCTTCAGTGCACTTGATGACAGCCCCGTGACCTGACCAAGCCCCTCTGTCACCCTGAGGGACCCAGGGGTATGTAAGCATGGGGAGGTTATTTGAAAAGCTTCCTTAGCAAGATGTCTCTTCTCCTTGTTTGCTAGAAACCAAAACATTTGTCTTTCCGAACCATCCCAACACACAGCCAGAACTTCTGTCGCAGTGCCTCCAGCTCAGCAGTGATGGGGGAGACCTCCTCCGGGGTGTCTTCTCTTGGAAAAGTGAGACTTTCATTCATTCATCAAATATTTGCTAAGCGTCTCTGCTTTGCCACCCTCAGTCACAGGCAACACAGAACTTTGGTTTTGGTGGAGAGATGGCAAATTAAGTCATAAACAAACCCAGGGAGGGACAGGGGTAAGCAGACAGAGGACTTGTCTCTGTTGGGGAGAGGGGTGGTCAAGGAAGACTTCTCAGAGGAGGTGGCACTTGAATGAAGACATGGATAACTTCTCAGAAGAAGCCAGCCACGCAAAGACCTGGGGGCAGAACACCCTCAACAGCAGGAGAAGCGTAAAGCCTTGTGGCAGGAAGATGCTGGCTCTTTCCAGTAACAGGATGAAGGCCAGTGTGTCGGAGGCCAGGTTAGCAGAGGAGGGGGGAGATGAGATCAGAAGTTGGCAGGGCAGGTAGAGTAGGCTGTGTGGGCCTCAGCGAGGAGCTTGGTTTTCATTCTGAGTGTTCTGGGAAGCCATGGGAAGGTTTCACAGAAAGGAGTGACAGCCGTTGATTTACATGTTTTAAAGATCTCTGCAGCTGCCAGGTAGGGAATGGATAGTAGAAGGGCACGCGGTGGGGGGGAGAGGGGGGCGCTGAGCAGAACCTGCTGAGTAAGAGATGAAAGTGGCTTAGGCTAGAATGGTAGAAATGGAAAGAAAAGGAAGTGGAGAGATTCGGGTAGCGGTGTGCTGATAAATGTTTAATGAGCAGCTCTCAGGGAAAATATAAAAAAAGCCCTATTGGCCAATTTCTGTGGTGTAAATACTCCCACCATGGCTGGTGGCCACGTGGCCTCGGTGAATGCAGACCTGGGAAGTGCTGTGCACGGTCAGCTCTGGCACGCTGGGCGGCCCACTGTGGACCCCGGGCCCTGTCCGTTCCCTGGCCTCCCTGGACGAAGAGTGTTGTGGTGCCCCCAGCTCCGCAGTGCTGGGCTGAGAGGCAGGTGGCTGTGGGGGAAGAGGCCAGCCCCAGGCTCTGGGCTCCCTGGGAGCTGGCCCAGTCCTCCCTGTCTCCTTCGCACCCAGCACTCGGCCTGGCGCATAGACAGAACTTCATAAAGAACAAATACAAGAACGAGTGACCTCAGTTTCCCTGTCTGTAGAAGCGAATGGTAATGCTCCCACTCTCTGAGGGTAATGGTGAGGAGAAAGTGGGACATCACAGCCACAGAGGCAAGAGCTAAGGGTCCCACAGGCATCCATCATGATCCTGTGACGCCTCACGACCCCATGTGACAGATGCAGAAATGGAGCTCAGAGCCATGAAGCCGTGTGTCCAATCCCATTTAGCTTACAGGGGGCAGAGCGGGGATTCACGGCCCGAGGCAGTCAGCCTGATGCTCTCAGCTGCTGGGCGGCCCCCGCCAAGGGCCACTTTCCACTTTCTCACCAGCAGCAGAAGCCACACAGGGTGGAGAGGACACCCCAGCCACCTGTGCTCTGCCAAGTCCTGAGGCTGAGACCACACGACTGAAGTGAGACTCTCACAGGAGGGCTGGGAACCAGATGTTTCCCTTGCCTGACCAGGATGGAGGGAAAGAGAGGCCTGCAGGGAGCAGAAGAGCACTGGCTCAGCCTGCTCAGGATGAATGATTCAGTGAGAGAAAGTGTAGGGATGGAAGCATAGCCGCCATGTTGCCCCAACCGTGCTCTGCACAATGGCCAGTGTGTTCCCCCAGCGGAGACGGGCTGACCTGTCTCTGCCTGATAAATGGATTTTCTTTTTTATTCCTTTGCTTTCCCACGCTGATCAAGCTTCATGAGCCCAAGCCTTGGGATCGGAGTCCCAAGGATGAACTCTGCTCTTGCTGCTCAGCAAGGAGCTCCCGTAAGCTCCCTGCGCCTCCACCTTCTCACTTATATAATGGGGGCACAATAGAAGTCCTCACCTCAAAGGGCTGTGGTGAGGACAGAGGGGGCTTTCAGGATGGGTAAGGAGGAGAGCTAGGGTGCAAACCAGACCAAGAGGCCTTCCCTTGCTCCCATGTCTACTGCACACAGTGCAAGCTGCCTGAGCAGGAGGAGAAAAAAAAAAAAAAAAACAGGAGGGGAAAATCCCATTGACTCATTTCTAAGTGTCATACAAATGTAAGTGACACATAAGTTCCCTCTCACCCTGGGAAGACTATAAATTGCCAGATGCCAAACAGAGCCCAATGGCCCTGGTAAATCACAGCACTTCCTGCAACCATGGGGCAGGGAGTCTCGAGGGGGCTGAGGAGCTCAGCCTGCCTGCCCTCCACTCAGGGAGGGCCTGGCCACCCATGTCCTGCTCAGCCAGCCTCCTTTGCCACACAGTGGCTCCAGTTCCAGCAGCCTCTGCTGCTCATGTGGAGAGGACCCTTCTAAAATCATTGTCGCTGAGAAAACTTGTCAGGTTTTGGTGCTCGGGTGTATGACAGCAAAAACCCGATCAGCCTGGGAGGATGATTCACATTATACTAGGATGTGTTGCTTTAACAAAAATAGATGTCATTTGCTAAGCACGTACTCAGTGCCAGGCACAAATGTGATCTTCACACCTGTAAAGGAGGTTTGACTATTATCCCCTTTTTATAGCTGAAGAAACTGAGATCAGAGAGCTTAAGTAACTCACCAGGAGCAGCACAGCAAGTAAGCAGCCGAGCTGGGACATGACCCAAAGCAGCTCCACCCCCAGAATCAAACCTCAGCCACTACTTCGGGTTGCCTTTCCAGCTCCTGGAGCACGGGAGGTTTATTTGCAGGTTATAAGCTGGATTGCAAGGTTAGAAGCCCAGAATTTAACATAGAGGGCCGAGGGCACAAAGCAAATGTCTTCAGAGGCCAGAAAGCCGGTCCGGCCTCAGTTTCAAAGAGACGGCTGGAGGTGGCAGGGAGTGGGGCAAACTAGAGGCGGGCCCTGTCTCAGCTCCATGGGGCTGGGGGAAGATGACAGCTCAGCTGCCCTCTCTTCTACCTTCTTCTCAAAATAAGTTGAACAACCTGAACTTCCATGTGAAATCTCTAAACAAACAACAGGCCAACCTTATGCAGGCCCACCAAAATCCATCTAGGGGCCAACTGTGGCCACGGCGTAGCAGTTGGCAACCTCTGTTGTCACTTTACAGCGTATAGCCAATATTGTTGTGTCCCTGCTTAAATAGAGACTAAGAGCTTAGCAATTACTGAGTGCGGCAGACCTTGAACACACAGTGCCCCTCTCTGCTGTCCCAGCTCGGCATCTGCTGTCCCAGCTCGGCACCTGCCGTCTCAGCTCGCACACATCCTCCAGCGCTGGGGAGCTCACTCCTGTGACAGCAACCCAAATCACCTGTAAACAGTTCTAATCTTAAGAAACTCAGCTGCACTCCACCCTGCCTGTCCCACTCTGAAACTCTATAGTGTGCCCAATTCCCCTTCCAGATAACGGGATTTGCCAACCACCAACAGTGAGTATGGCAGGGGAACAGAGCAGAATTTTCACTGAATACTCCTAAGACAGTAAGCTCAGTGTTCAGAACCTAATACATATGTTTACACTGAGTGCTCAGAAGGGCACAGCGCAGAGGCCTCCGTATAGCTGTGAGTAACTGAGGTGCAGGGAGGCTGAGTACCATCCCAAGGTCACTGTTGGTTTATGATGCAGAGGGGATTTAAAATGAGGGCTCCCCAATTCTGTGGCCACTTTTCCATCCATCCGTCCGTCCATCCATCCGTCCACCCATCCATCCAATATTTTTTGAGAACTCACCATGTGTCAGGCCCTGCTCTGGAGACAGAAGGATACAACTTTCCCTCGACCATAGTACTTCCCATCATTTTTTTCAGGCTAAGACACCTGAGCTCTTTCATCTGATCTTTATGTAGGCAGTTTCCAGGTCCTTATTCTTCCCTGACTTGTCGGTATGGACATGTGTCAACATCCCTATTACAGTTACCACCCAGAATGGAAGGTAATCTCTGAACAGAGGCTGGATGAGCATGTGGCTGGGAGTGTCCCCTCCCTGACTTGGGATCTCTCCTTTTATTGATGGAGCCTCTGCTCCTATCAGCTTTCCTGACAGCCTTCCCACAAGCAACTCTTCAACCAAAACCGTGAAAATTGTTTTCACAGTTGCAGCTACTAACCCATGTCTGGTCTTGGGATATTGAGTTTAAAGACCCAAGAAAAATGGAACTGTACCTAACATCTATTGAGCCAATTTTACATGCTAAACATCTTATAAACACTTAAAAATTTGGATTTCTCCTTCCATTTTACAGCAAGAGAAGTGAGGCTCAGAGAGGTGAAAAGACTTGCCTACAATTATCCAGCTAGGAAGTCGTGCAGCTGGGACACAAGTCCATGGCCGTCTGGCTCTAGGGCTTAGGTTTTTTCCTAAAGGGTTTCACATTCATACCTGGTAAATTTCCTCTCCGTTGAACAGGACTATTGCTTCGGACTGTTGTCTTTGATCCAATATCCTGGTGACACTTTCTGAGCCTTTCCTAGCACAAAGAATACTCCAAGTCAGCGACAGTTCCTGAGCACATCAACGCTGAGTACAGCAAACACCATTGATTACCTAACCGGGCTTGTGGCAGACAGTAAACAGAATGACGGTCCTAACACAAGCACCAGAACCAATGAGCGGATCCCAGCCAACTTCCAAGAAAAGAAGTGCTACTCAACAGGGGCATGGCTGACAGAGCCACAGGCTGCCCAGCAGGACTCAGCTGGACCTCAGTGTGTGCCCAGCTGGAGGGCCTCAACAATGTCTCTGAATGTGACTGCCCTAGGCCAGGTGCCAGGGGATGCCTACAGACCCACAGCGAGAGACACCAAAGAGTAACAATTACTATAGCCTCCAACTTAGAATCACAGCCTCCAGGCTCCCTTCCCTGGCCCACTTTCCCTCTGTGCCCTGAGTACTTTCTAACCCAGGGCCCTGCTAAAAATCTTACCCCGGCTGCCCGTCACCTTCAGGGTAAACTTCCATCTTCATCCCATGCCATGAAGGGACCCGCAGGAGTTGGCCCTACCTGTCTCCAGCCATCCCCAGAAACACTCTGTAGCTTAACATTTTCCAAGGTGGGTGCCAAAGAATCCTACTCTTAAAAGATGGTCTAAGTGTCCTGAGAAGTGAGTGAGTCTAGGAAATGTTGCAAACAATTCTATGATTTTGAAAAATCACAATAAACATTAGCATGCCGCCTTATGGCTGAAAAGTCCTATCATCAAAAGGTTTATTTCACTTTAAGCCTGAATTTCCTATTTGGTGACAGAACCCTGTATCGGAGTAACATCCATTCGACCCCAGGGGAGAGATTTTTTGATTAGTTAGTGATGTCACCGACTTTTCCCTGTTTCTTTTATGCCTTTAGCGTACTGCATTAAGTCATACCTTCCACCAAATACCTTATTCTTCTTTTACCACCTACAAAACTCTTATTCACACTTCAAAGCCTGGTTCGACTTACAGCTCCTCTAAACATATTCCTGTAAACTCCTCTAAGGCTTGATTTTGTTCTTGCCTTGATGATAACACTTATCACAGGACTTGTTTCAAGCCTATCTCTCCCCAAAGATGGGAACCTGGTCTGATTCTTCTCGAGAAACACCAGTTTCTGGCCTAGTTCCTGGAACAGTGGTCCACGGTCATTGTGTGATGGGATGTATGGGTCCGTGAATGAATGATGAAGGGAATGAGTCCATATTCATGATAGTCACGTGGTTTGGCCCAGCCCAGCTGCAGAACCCTGCCGGGTATCTGGCCGCCATGACTGCGGGAAGCCCCCTCCCCTTGGCAAGGCAACATGATCTCAAGGCAATGGCTGCCACTCTCAAAGAGAGTCAACAGGTCATTTCAGGAAGATTCAAAATAGATGGCATCCTACTTTATCACTAGGCGTTGCTAGGAAACAGCTAGTTTGCTACAAGACAGGTTGATTAGCACTGCGGAGAAGACACAAACTAAGAAATGGCTGTATCTTCTCACCCTCCCCAAACCAGCCATGAGCATATTTGCATCCATTTCTTCTTCAGCTTAGGTGGAAAGGGAAAGTTTGAAGTCAGGATTAAAGACTTGCGAAGGCTTCTCAGAATATGGCAGTGACTCCGTAAGCACTGAGGCCACCAAGGGACATACTTCATTCCACCTCGGTCTTTCGCTTAGGGCCTTTATGCATCTTGCCCTGGAAGAAGTCTGGAGGAGACATGGTCTGGGAAAGCATATTGAGAGAGGAGGGAGCTCTAGTTGCTGACCACTCCCTCCCCTGATTCTCAGTTATAGAAACCCAGACTCATGCTACCTGGAAGATTGGGAGAGGCTTTCCAGGCTTTCAAAGGGTAAGTAAGAATCAATGGGATGAAGTCTGACAAGCAACAGACTGCTGGTTTCCTTTCCAGGCAGCAGTCCTAGGAGCCAGTTCCTCTAAGAAGTCCTCTTTGCTGACTCCTTGCCTAAACTCCCAAAGCAGTGTGCCAGGTGCCATCATGGGGATTATCACCAGTTTACAGATGAAGAACCTGAAGTTCAAAGTGATCACACCAGGAAGTAATTGGCAAGCCAGGACTTGAACCCAAGTCTGAATAACTTATGTGCTACGATATCAGCTAAATTTGAACTAAACAGGAAATAAACAAATGCAATTTTTTATCTTTGGATACTTTCCCCCTCGTGTATGGATGATTGTCTTGAGGGGCGAGAAGGAAGACTGGTTTGGTCCACAGAGCCCCACACATGTAGTCATGGGATCTAGTTCCTCACCCCGCTCTGCCACTAACTAGTTAGGCTACCTTGAGGAAATCCCTATCCTCCTCTAGGCCTCTAGCTTCTGATCTGTTAAACAGGGATAACAAGAGCCACCCTGTATATTCACTTCCCTGGGTATTGGATGATAAGTGGAAAACAGATTTTAAAAGCATAACACATCAGGCGATATTCAGCACACAGTATGTGCTCAGAAAGAACTGGCTGGTTGAATGCTTGTAAGCTATTACTGCAATGCACTGAGGAGCCCAGAGAGGCCGGATTGGGGTCCCACTTGATTTCTACCATTTTGAGCAAATTACTTAATCTCTCTAAGCCTCATTACTTCCATCTGTAAAATGGGGATTATAATGCCCCCTTGATAATATTGTGATGAAGATACAGTAAGTAAGGAATGTAGAAATCCAGGCCCAATAGAGATGCAACATATTTCCATTTCTCTCCACCCTTCTTCCCTCTAGAACCACTGGAAGGCAAAAGCGGTCTGAGAGCTGTCTGTCATTCCTGCTGGACCGCTGCCCGGGAGGCCCCCAGCTGCTGGGATTGGCCAGTACGTGCGGCGGCACTTACTCAGTCGTGCCCAGCAGGATGAGACAGACTGTAATTTCCAAGGCTGAGCCCTAGCCCCACTCAGGGACACAGCATGGAGCCACTTTGAGAAATCCACATTCAAGGCACAGTCTCCCAAGGCCCCAGGGAAACGCAATAGCTGAGGGAACAAGGAGGTTACCAAGCTAATCGTTCCCCGATTAAAGCAACTGGCCTAAAGCCAGCCAAGCTAGCCTTTGCAAAAGTTTAAGTTCCGTCAGTAACCTATAGCGATCCTCACGCCTCACATCTGGGTAGCACCTTACAATTTACCAAAGGCCTCTACAAACAATATTCATTCAATAAGGCCTCGCAGTGTACAGAGTCAGCATGCTAGGCATAAGCTTCATTAAATTGGTCAGGGCAGCCCCGAAGGAGCAGATGTGTACCAGATGTTTTATGGTGACTGCACACACCACTGCTACCTTCTAAGAGGAACTGTCCCACCTGCAGCCGGCCATGTTTTGTACCAGGTGACCTCATGTTTGATATCACATGACCAAGTCCCATCATGATCACAGCTGATTGGACCAGTGGTGGACACCTGTCCTACGCGGGCCCAACCACTGGCTGTCCAGTAACCTGCAGTTTGTCTCACTTTGATTCCTCCTTGGAGGTTTGGGAACTGGATCTGGGGAACAGAGCCTGGGTAACTAGCAGAGGGTAGAAAAGCCAAAAGGAGTTACTAAGAGTTGTCAGGGTGGAGAAGGCCAGTATGGCCAGGACAGGACTAGGACTTTCCCAGTCAAAGCTTTATGGGACAACAGTCTATGAAAGAGCAAGGGAAATGGGTGGCCAGAGAGGAAAACAGAAGAGAAATGCAGAGAAAAGTAGGGCCAATAAGGAGAGACCACATGGATGCCTTTCTATTGGCAACATCCCATTTTGGGTTTCTGTGAGTCTCTGATGCATTCGGGTTATTGCCTTTGGCCTCCCAAAGATCCCTGCTACCTTGTCACAAGACACTTTTGCCCTGAGTCAGCTTAAGTGGTCTCTGTTCCTTGCAATCCATGACCGTGAGCAGGACAGCACCAAGTAGGTACTGCTATCCTCACTCTGCCCACCGAGACCTGAGACACGGGGAAAAACTGACCTTTGCTGGCTTCTCAGAGCTTAGACCAGGGTTATCCTGACTCAGGGCCAGGGATGTCCTCAGAATACAAGCTCTGTTGTCTACTCCCTGAATCTCACTGCTTTTCAGGCTGCGTAACTATCCACCGATTCTCAGAGGAAAGAAAAGCTGGTACTTGGACAGATATTGTGACAATCTGTTTCTCATCTGTCTCTTCCACTAGAATGTGAGTGCTGAGAGTGTGGGGACAGTGTTATCTTGTTTACTGCTGCCTCCCCACAGCCTAGAAGAGGGCTGGCTACAGCACAGATGCTTAAAATTGTTTGCCGAATGAATGACTGAATCAATTGATCTATCCCAGGACTTTCTGGCCATGATGAGAACCAGGGAGTTTTGCTTATCCTCACCCACAGACAGCAGTAAGTGCTGCTCCATTTGAGATTCCAGATTCTTCTGGGGAAATTTTTCACTTCCTTCTCCCTTGGGAATTATTTGTGGAAAGCAGCTGCCATCAGCGTGGGTTCAATTCCCGGTCAGTGCCGGGACTGAGAGGCAGCAGAGGACCCTCACTTCCCTGGAGCGGGCTAGCCCCTGACTACCACCCAGACTGTGGACACAGCAGTTACTGCCACGGCATCGCCAACAAGTCACCTCGGCCCCCGCCCCAATCCCCACGTCAGGAAATGAATGACAGGGAGATTTGGCTGCTCTGGCAGGTGGAAAGTGGACTTGAAGCTCACTGTAACTATCTTTCTCTTGGCCCTGGCTCGGGGCTTCAGGGTCTCACAAAAGTAGCCCAAGCTATCATAAGTGGAGTATGGAATGAAAGAGGTTCAGGAATGGGATCTACGAAGACATGAACTCTAAATTTGCTGGATGACCTTGAACCAGTTGCTTGACATCCCTGAAACCAAAAGGTTTGAAGTCTGGTCAGAGCTGGCTTCTTGTCCCAGCTGAACCTGGGGCAAGTGGCTTAACTGAGCCCCCGTTTCCTCGACTCCAGGAGAATAATACCATCAGCTGAGAATAACATCTGCCTACTCAGAGCATTCAAATGGGCTGTTGATTCAAGGCTAGCACAGAAGTCATGTTTACTCTGTGATGGACTCAGTTCATTTTGGGGCCATGGGCCCCCAGGCTGAGCCTTGAAGTGGGAGACGATAGAGACCAGTTTGCAACCCCTTGTCAAATCTCACACACAACACAGTAACAGTTGGAGCTCAGAGTGCTGGGAAGACCCAAGATAATCTGGTTTTCCCCAGATTTCAATGCCAAGATCAGGGGAGAGGCAGGAGGCCAAGTAGGAGAGAGACAGATGGGGCCGTCCTTGCCACCCCAGTCCATGATCCAACAGAGAAAAGCACACAAGGGTCAATGTGGTGCAAGTGCCCACTCACTAGCTGGGTAACATGGGACAAATCCACCCGCATTCTCTGAGCCTTGGTTCCCTCATCTACAGATCAGGCTAGGACACCTGCTCTATCTCCGTCAAAGCATTGCCCTGGAGGGGCCTAGCACCTGCTGTCTTCTACTCCACATTGCTCTCTGTCCCTGGGGTCTACTGAATACCTAACTGTGGAACCCTTCTTACACCGCCGTGAAACGCACATTATTATTTGACAAATGAAGAAGCTGAGATCCAGAGACACTGAGTAAACTACCAGGTCACGTGGTTGTGGAGTGAAGGCTATAACCCCAGGGAACAGGGGCAGGCGGGGGAAGAAATGAAAGAGCAAGAGAGGGACAAAATGGAAGGAAGTCAATACCCAAAAAGAAAGGTGGAAGAGAAAAGGAAGGAGGGACAAGGGGGGAACAGGGGATGGAGTAGACAGAGCAAAGAAGGAGAATAAATCCCCCTCGTGCCAGGGGCCAGAGTGGACGTGGAGGGGAAGCTGGCAAGCTGCTCCTTGGGGTTGGGTGGGGGCTTCGAGGCGTCTCCCACCCCCAGTCCCAGGGCCTGAGGAAGTGACAGGTCAGCAGAGACATTCAGCTGAGCTACAAAAGCCTTCTGCCGGGGTGGCGAAAAAACATGAAAGGAGACTTCCTCAGGCTTTAGAAATTGCTGAAATACAGAGGCCGCCATGGAAGATGAAGTGTCCTACAAAGGAAGCTCCAAATGGAATCAATTTCCCTGGGCCGACTTTTATGCCCTATTATAAGAAATTGAAAAATTATTTCTGTGGGAATGTCGCTTTGCCGGTCCACCTCTTCAGAAGGTATTGAGAAGGGAAATGGTTTCCAATAAATGGGCACTGGGTCTCGTCCTCCCTCATGGGAGGTGATCCTCTGCTCTGTGGCTCGGGAGCCAGGGGAAGTGGGATCAGGGAGAGTTTGGGGGGCTATTCTGGGAGGGCTCGGGGACTGGAGGGAAAGGCAATGAAATGGAGACAAATGTGACAGCCCCGGGGACCACCAGGTCCTCGAGGCTAGACACACACGCCACCCGGCTGGAACATGATACCCTTGAGGCTGGCTGGTCTGGGCTAGAGGGGAATGTCAGGATTCCCTGGACAGGATGTCACGTTGCAGGGAGGACTCCAGCAGCTGCTGTCGTACCACACATGTTGCTTCTAGGGTCACAGCATAAAAGGGCTGCCCACCCATTGTTCCCTCCCTCACACCCACGTTCCTGCCACCATGAACTTCTCACCTCTCCCTAAACATTGTAGGCTTTCTTTCCATGCCTTGGTGCCTTTGCTGGAGAACTTTCCTCTATCTGGAATGCCCTTTCCTGCAAGTCAGTCTGGCAAATTCCTACTCATTCTTCAAGAACCAGCTGAAATGTGCCTCCTTAGGGAGTCATCCCCGAACTCCCTCCCTGGGAAGGGTTTGTTCTCTGTCCCCTGCTACAGTGGCCTGAATGATGCCCCCCATAAATGCCCATGTCCTAATTCCCCGAACCTAAGAGTATGTTACCTTACATGCAAAAGGGACTTCACAGATGTGAATAAGCTAAGGATCTTGAGATGGGGAGCTTATCCCGGATTCTACAGAGGTTCCCAGTATAATCACAAAGGTCTTTATAAGAGGAAGGCAGAAGGATCGGAGTTAGTGTGAAGAAATATGAAGAGGATACAAGGAAATATGGAGTGATACAAGGACGAGGCCAAGCCCAGGAATGCAGGTGCCTCTAGGAGACAGCAAAGGTGAGGAAATGGAGTCTCTCTTCAGAGCCTCCAGAAGGAACCAGCCCTATGGACACCACGACTTTAGTCCAATGAGGCTGATTCTGGATTTCTGACCTCCAGAACTGTTACATAATAAATGTTTGTTGTTTTAAGCCACTCAGTATGTGGTGACGTGTTGCAACAGCGGTAGAAAACTAATGCACCTGGGCAGGGTCTGTGGTCCCTCCCCTGGGCTCCGGGGAACCCCAGGTTCACACGGCGGCTCATGTGGCGGGCCTGTTCTATGTGGACACAGGGATTGACTCACTTCACTTTACCACAGCCTGCCAGGAAGGTATTATTATCCCCATTTTACAGATGAAGAAATGAAAGCCCAGAGAGATGAAGCCACTAGCCAAGAGAAAATGGCACGCGTAATACATGATGGAGCTGGAACTTGAAACCAGGACGTACGTATACGGCACCTCTATGTTGAAGAGTTGGTCTCTTCCACCATTAAGTAGGGTTACAAGGTAGATGTTGGACTGTCTCTGGGTCCCAGTGCCTGGTCCAGGCCTGGTTTAAGTGAGCCTCCGACATTCAGGAAACACATGAATTGGGGCCTTCCTGATCCCACCCAAGAGCTATTTTTATATAGTGAGCCCTGATGTGTGGAGGATGGCGAAAATGGAATGTCTGTCCTTGGAAAGTAAAACTTCTAATGAAATGAGTTCATCTGCAACGTTAACATAAAGCCCTTTATTGTATATTTTCTAGAAGCTTTCCTTTTGGGCAGCATGGTAAAGTGGAAGGAACCTGGGATTTAGAGTCCAGAGAGCTCTGGGTGGCTTGCCACAGAGGTATGCCCCTAAACGTCCATTTCTTCATCTCTATGATGGATACAGTAATCCCCCGGCCAGGGGTGGCTCTGGTGCGGAGAAATGCAGAGGGGTGCATGTAAACGCTGTTCCCATCCTCCAAGTCTCACAACAAAGCCGTGCAGCAGAAGGTCTTACTCCCATCACAGATGCGGAAACTGAGCCCCCAGGCTGCGACAGCTCTCCATTACAACATATAAGGTCGTCTGACCTAAGTACCACGGGAGCTGTCCAAGCTAGGTACCTCCAGAATGCAGAGGTGACAAAGGTCATCTTGGGCTGGGATGACGAGACACTTTCCCAGAGAAGCCAGCCTGTGACTGTTGAAGCAAGGTGTGACTTTGATGGGGCATGGAGAGAGGAGGGCTCTGGGGAAGTAGGGCAAAGGCCATGGGGTCCTGTAAGACCTGGGAGCTGGGTTCAAGTGGTCAAGGGGCGGAGATGGTGGAGAGGGCGGAGTGGTCACAGGGTTCAAGTGGTCAAGGGGCAGAGATGGTGGAGAGGGAGGGAGGGAGCTGGGTGGGTATGTGGGGGGACCAGAGGAACACTCCACTTGGAAATAAAGAGCTTGGGGGCCTCTAGCCATCTTTTGTCTGACTAGGAACTGAAAGTCCGAGGAGCAGCCAGCCCTGGCTACACACAAGAATCATCTGGAGACTCTTTAAAATTCCAGTGCCCACGCTATGCTCTGGTCCAATTAACTCAAAGTCCTCAAGGATGGGACCTAGGCACTGTTCTGTATTTGTCAGAGGTCCTCGGGTGATTCCAAAGAACAACCAAGGCTGAGAAGCACCACTCTAGGCCTTGGGTCCAGGGCCAGGATGCCATGCTGGGGTCATCTGGACTCCAACTTGTCTAGTTACTTTCAGCCCAGTGATGTTCAAATGTGTCCCTTCCCCCTGCCCATTCCCTGGAGCCTGTAGCTTAGCCTGAATGCGATACTTCACTTCCTGTGCTTGGCCTGAACCAGGCCTATGATTCCAACTGTTTCATCTACCCTGTGCCAAGGTTTGGTGGCCCTGCCTCAAGGTGACCCCATTTGATAGGGGCTGGAGACAGGTGAGCTCCTGAGGCCTCCCCACTCCCAGCTTACCTCCAGCATGACTAACTGTGGCCAACCCCTAGCTTGAGTGGCCCGGGGACATGGGATTGGAATGGGGTGCTTCTTCCTACTGGCCCATGGAGAAAGAAAGAAATGGTATTTACTTAGCCCTTGCTTTGTGCCCACATTGCACTATGGGCATTATATGCCCTCTAGTTAATCTATCCTTCTTAGACCTTATGAAGCAGGTGTTTGGAATCATCCTATTCTACACCTGAAAAACAAGGGCTCTGGAAAGTGAAGTGACTCAGCCTAAGGTTTCACAAATGGGAAATGTTAGAGCTGGGTCTCACCCCCAGGTCCGCTGACTCTAGAGCCCGAGCTTTAACGCTTAGAGTTTCTGTTTCCCACCTGTGAAGTGGGGATAACAGCATTTCCTCCTTCATTAGGGTGATTGTAAGCATTAAAGAAGTAGCACGTGAATCCTATATAAAGCAGCAAATAGGGTGTTCAGAACTCAGCTGATGCTTAATAAAAATGGCCCTGATTCACCTTTTAAAAAAGGACTCCAGGGGTACCGGGGTGGCTCAGTTGGTTAAGTGTACGACTTTTGATCTCAGCTCAGATCTTGATCTCAGGATCGTGAGTTCAAGCCCTGTATGGGGTCCCACACTAGGCATGGAGCCTATTTAAGAAAAAAAAAAAAAGGACTATAAGCTAATGTGCAGGTGTTTTGAAGACATCGCAGAGCCAAATTTAAAGAAAAAAAGTGGGTCGAAACCAGAGCATTCTTTTTGCTCCCCCCATCTCCACTTTGATTCCTTATTCTCCATGCTCTCTGAAAAACGAATGAGCTTGTTACCAGTGCTAACTAGCTCTTGTTCTGGCACCCAATCCACAAGATGTCTAGGGTCAGCTATCGGGGGTCCTCAGGATGAAGGCTTGAGACCCGAGGCAGGGCTATGTCCCAGGCCAATGGGGGGGTCCGCCAGGGCTGGCGTCCCCTCAGTGGCAGAGAGAACACCTGTGAGACCCTGGACATCCCAGACACTGCCCAGCTGCATTCACAGAGGTGCTGCTTTTAGTGTTTATCGTTTTTGTCTGTCAATATTTTCTTCCTATTTTAAGCCAGTCTCCTACCAGTGGGGCATCCGAGAGCCCACAATGAGGAAATGTGTTACAAATGTTCCCAGGCCTTGGACAGAGCCTGGCTCAGAGTAGGCACCTAATAAATATTTGCCAAAAGAATGTACATGTGAAAACTTACTCTAAGTCTCCAAATTTCCAGACTGAGTGCCTGTGAGTTTTTCGGCCATTACTCACATGAGTGGCAATGGGGGCTGCTCAGAGCATGAAGCTTCCATGAACCTGAGACCAAAGAAGACATGTCTCCTCCCCAAAGCCTGGGGGAGATCAGGTCATGACTCCAGGAAAGAAAGTCTGACCTGGGCACGCAGGTCGGTCCTGGGGCAGAAGGGGACAGAGTTAGGGTAATACCAGGGAATAGAAGGACAGGGACCTGCAAGAAGGTCTCACTCATACACATGCTGCTACCCCACCTGAGCTTGCTACACCTATGGAGCTTTCTGGAACAGATTGCAGGGCAGGGCTGTAGTTAGACACCCAGAGGTGACACCCACAGTTAGACTGGCCATGGTGGAGTCTTTGAAGAGCAAACTTATCTTGGACCAACACTCAAGAGTGCAGACCATGTTGAGAGTATCAGAATCCTTCTCTACCTTCTCCCATCCCACCTTGGCCCTTCCTTTTGACCCTTCCAGAATAGCAATATTTCATTTTTCTAAGAAAAACCATCAGCCCAAGACAGGAAACAGAATAGACAGGCCACCTTCCCAATTCTACCTAAATTTTCTACCTAAATTACCAAGACAAATATTTCAGGAAACTATACTTGGCTGGAATGGTCGGGTAATTCATTTTATTTACCATCTAAATGCACTTGAGAGCTGAGATAGATTCATTCAAGTTGCCGCTTCTTAGTCGGATGCAATTCACAGTAGAAATTGCTGCCATCCGAAGCTTCCATAACTTCCAAAGGGTAATGGATTTTTTTCAGCCCATCTTTCTTCCCTGCTCATATTTGCTTGAGGATTCCAAATGGATTCTATTTACTGTAATTACTGTTCTAACTGCAGCTCACTTGCAATGCATCAGGTTAATGTTAACAAGATACCCAGCTGATGCTGGTAATGTGTATTCATTGTTCAAACTCTTTACCCACCCCCTTTGGTGTTGTCTCAATTCTATTTTCTGAACCCAAAGGGGAAGGAGCAAAGCCAAGTAACACAGATGGTTTTTTTCTCTATCTCATTCTTCTCTAATGCCATGGGCTTTTTTCTCAATGGATATTCGTTGTTTTGGGGTTTCCCTACCCATGTATTTACATGGCATTATTATAAATGTGCTTTGTTTAAATACTGATTTACATGCTTACCTTCTCAAATATTTTCACGTTATTAGTGTCATTAAATTTCATGTTATTATTTGATTATTAATGATAAGAATAACATCCACAAAGGTTCTGACAATTTTCAAGACACATTTCTCCTATGTGTCTCTGTAAGAAGAGAAATTCATGGTCCAGTGTATCAAGGGTCTTCGTCTCTCAATTATTGGGTAGTTTCAGATTACTAATTTGTGTCTATGGGAAAACTACACACTTCAGAGCAGGGAAGACTAAGACTTCAAATTCCAGCTTCATCACTTCTTAGCTATATAAGCTTAGGTGAGCTTAACACTCAGATTTTCAATTTCTTCATCTATAAAAGGAGAAAACTAATACTAAATTAATCACATGTTGTTGGGAAGTTCCCTGCCCACAGTAGGTGCTTAAATAATATGTTATTATTATATCCTATCAGTAATTCCAATTACACAACCAGATTTTAGGACCACAGCACACACAGGTATGAATGTACTTTAGCGTGGTCAATTTAGGACTTTCAAATGGCCTTAGTGAGCTGCAAGGATCTCAGAAATGAAATCCTTACTATTCAAAGTGCATTTAAAAAAAAAAAAAAACAGGGGCACCTGGGTGGCTCAGATGGTTGGGCGTCTGCCTTCTGCTTGGGTCGTGGTCCTGGGGTCCTGGGATCGAGCCCCGCATTGGGCTCCCTGCTCGGCGGGAAGCCTGCTTCTCCCTCTCCCTCTCCCCCTGCTTGTGTTCCCTCTCTCACTGTGTATCTCTCTGTCAAATAAGTAAATAGAATCTTAAAAAAAAAAAAAAAACAGCAATATGGGGGTGCCTGGGTGGCTCATTTGGTTAAGTGTTTGACTCTTGATTTTGGCTCAGGTCACGATCTCAGGGTCATGAGTCTGAGCCCTGAGTTGGGCTCTGCACTCAGCAGGGAGTCTGCTCCAGATTCTGTCTCTCCCTCTGACTCTCCTCCTGCCTCTGCTCTCTCTCTAAATAAATAAATAAAATCTTAAGAAAACAAACCAGCAATATCAGCCTCATCTCAGAAATTCTTAAAATGCAGGTTCTCAGGGGCACCTGGGTGGCTCAGTTGGTTAAGCGTCTGCCTTCGGCTCAGGTCATGATCCTGGGATTGATCCTGGTGTGGGGCTCCCTGCTCAGTGGGAAGCCTGCTTCTCCCTCCCCCTGCTCTTGCACTCTCTCTCTCCCTCTAAAATAAATAAACAAAATCTTAAAAAAAAAATGCAGACTCTCAGATCCTTCCCCAAGGGGGAAAAAAAAAAAGTCTAATTATAACTCCATGGAATTGATAGAAAAAGAGCTTGTCCCTCCAAAGTGTCCTGACTACATAGCTTCAGTCTGAAGGATATAATAGAGGCCAAGAGGAGACATTCCCAAATAAAACCCCTAGGTCCAGTCTAGCTTATCCCATTATGCGAACTTGTGTAATCCTCCAGAGAACATTTTACCCTCTCCCCAATAGTGATGATCATTAGGCATGAGGAAAACAAACATCATTTGATTCAGGTCTGAGACATACCGCTTTGATATGTCAGGCAGTCACCCTCCAAGTCTGGGTAATCTCTTCTCCTTCCACCTAGCTTGCCTCACAGCTTGTCCCTGTTCCCAAAGCCAAATTCTTAGTCAGCTCCGGTCATTAGGGAGAGGCAAAAGAGAACTGGTGTTGGAATTTTAAAAAATCACCTTCTCTTCCTGTCTCTTGGTAACTTTCTTGGGAAAACCACTTAAACACAGACAGCATCACTTTCTTATCTATAAAATGGACATAATACCATTTCCCCTGACTGCCGTAGGGATGAAGTTGAAGAGCTCATAAAATAAAGCATCTGAAAGTGATTTGCAGTCATGGAACCATGGGATGCTGGTTGAACAAATGTGAAAGAGCCCTGTGATCCCTGCTTCCTCCTGGGCCCCGAGCCCTGATCTCATGATTGTTCTCGTCTGTTTTCTCTCATTCTTCTTCCTGGCCCTCTCCCACCGAGCCACCAGCCTTTGCGGAGGCCTCCATCCCCACACAGGCCCCCTGAAAGCCCCATCCTGGGTTTTAGTCTCTCCCCTTTCAGACCAATTTGCTCATCACTTGGGATGGCTCTTTCTTAGAAACTGCCCTTTCTTCTCCAAAGTCAGAGGCGGCTTTAGCAAGGGATGGGGGGCGCTTTGGCCTCCATAAACCTCCATTAGTCTCCGCTCTAGCCCGCCCTCTGTAAATGTGCTATCCAAGTCAAAAGTGTGCGTGCTGTGCACGTGAACCTTCCAGGCCGGTCCTCCAGCCCTCTGGCCTCACCCCCAGCCCATCACAATGGTGCCTCTCCACTGGTCCTACAGAGAGATGTTAGAGCCACCTGTCCCAAACCCTCATGACTTCCCGTCCATTTTCTGAACAACCATTGAAGAAGCTCTTAGTATGCCTATATCTGAGGACGGGGAGGTAACACTGACTTTAATGCATTCTTCCTCACAATAAACTCAAAGGTAATGCAAGGGACCAGCTTGACTGACTGACTTGAGAGCCAGGGTTCTTGTCTTCACTGAAGGAGGTATGCGGGGATGGGAGCTGGTCTCAGTGCCTCCCCTAAGGAGGAAGTCACTGTCACGGCACTTGGGCATTACACTGTTTGCAGGTGGGTCCTGGAAAGACAGCCATACTTTCCAGACACCTGTGTGACCTTTGGCAAGTTTCTTCTCTGCTCCTCAGCTCCTGGGGCCCTGTGCTTCTCTCAACCTCTGTTTCCCTGGCCATAAAAAAGGAAACTTACCTTCAGGTTGGTGTGAAGCTTAAATGAGGTAAACCCAAGTGAAAGGCAGCTGGAAAAATGTGCCATATATGAGATGTTTAATTATTGCTATTCCCTGCACGTCCCTTGACCAGGCCTCAAGGGGCCCCCGCCTTCCCAGGGTACCTGAACAAAACCATATTTTGGGCTTTTATTTTTTCCAAGATTGTATTTATTTATTTATTTGAGGGAGACAGAGCGCGTGCACGCACGAGTGGGGAGGGAGGGGCAGAGAGGGAGAAGGAGAGAATCTCAAGCAGACTCCGTCCTGAGCACAGGGCTCAATCTCAGGATCCTGAGATCATGACCTGAGCCAAAACCAAGAGTCAGACCTTAACCAACTGAGCCACCCAGGTGCGCTGCCCCCCCATTTTTTGAGCTTTTTGTACCCAACTGTAGTCATCGATCTTGAACAGAGTCATTCGCTTATGTAAGAAATATGTATTGACTATCTCTCCTGTTCTGATATAAGGTTACATGCGAAGGATATAAAGCTGGGCAATGGTAATGGTCTCTGATCGCAGGGAGGCCCCTAGACCCTAACAGCAAGCACTGTCTCTCCAGAAACTTCCAACTCAGCAGAATCTCCTTCATTGGCATCTGACACCAAAGCAGAGGGATCATGCAAGATGCCTTAGAGCCAGAAGGAGGGGTCAGCTAACGACAGCAGTTGGAATCTGGTTCCATCACTTGCTAGCTCTGACTGTTCTGGACTTGGTGTTTGTGTGCCCCCCCTCCCCACCAAAATTCATATGTTAAAGGCCTAACACCCGATGTGAGGGTATTTGGAGATGAGGGCTCTGGGAGATAATTGGACTTAGATTAAGTCATGAAGTGGGACCTGAATGTCAGGATTAAAGGTCTCATAAAAAGAGGAGGAGAGAGAGATGTCTCTCTTCATCTGCTGGCACAGAAAAAAATGCCATGTGAGGACACAGCAAGAAGGTGGCCATGTGCAAGCCAGGAACAGAACCCTCACGAGAAACTGAAGCGGCCAACACCTTGATTTTGGACTTCCCAGCTTCCAGAATTATGAGAAATAAATTTCTGCCGTTTAAGCCACCATATGGCATTTTGTTATGTTATGTTAGTCAGCCAAAGCTGACTAATACAGGGACCTTAATTACTTTTCTCCATATGCCTCAGTTTTCTTACCTGGAAAGGGGGACTAATTACAACCCTATCTCACAGGGTGCAAGTGAAGATTAGATGAAATAATATAAAATGCTTAAAACAGGGGCTTGCTCAATACAGAGTAGTGATTATTCTCAATATGTCCAACTAAAAATGCAAACCATGGGAGGATAGAGCTGGAAGGGATCTTGTCAGCTCCCTCACTAAATGGAGGAAATGAAGCTTAGAGGGGCAGGGTCTGTCTTCCCAGGCTCACAGTGAGGGAGAAATCTAGCCCGGGGGCTCTGACCCCCGCTCCGGGTCTATCCCGCTCTCGGGCCCAGCAAAGTCTCCCTGTCCCTCCTCATCACCCGCCTCAGCACTGTGCTTATCCCTGACACTTAGCACACCCACTTGAAATTGTCACCTCTCTCACGTGGTGAGTGGCCCCTGTGTGAGGTTGCTAGGAGATGAGGATCCATCACTGAATTCTGCACCTGGAAATTCTCTTAAATTAGGTTGTCAGAATTCTTTGAAGAAAACCCAAATAGAAAAAAAAATTCTCACTCATGTTTGCCTTGAAAAATGCCGTGGGAAGAGTCAGAGCTGTGCTAGCATGTGAGGCACGTTTATAATAATAGCCAAACCCCTTTCGCTGGTTTTACCCTTTCTGGTTTGCAAACCACATTTCCACAGACTGTTGACCTGAGTCCCCTCATTCATTCATTCATTCATGCATTCATTCATTCATTCATGCATAAATACAAATTTTGCCCCTTCCATGCACCAGGCACTATTACAGGTGCCAAGGGTTTAGCAGTGAATAAGACAGAAACCTGTGCCTTCGTAGGGTTTACACTCGAGCCGGGAAGACAGATAATATATAAGTAAATTAATAAATAACATGTTTTCAGATACTGGCAAGTATTATGAATTTAAAAATAAAGCTTGAGGGGCGCCTGGGTAGCTCAGTTGGTTTAAACGTCCGACTCTTGATTTTGGCTCAAATCACAATCTCAGGGTCCTGCGATTGAGCCCCACATCAGGCTACTCACTCAGCAGGGAGTCTGCATGAGATTCTCTCTCTCCATCTCCCTCTGTCCCCTTACCCCCAGCTCATGCGCATGTGCATGCTCTCTCTTTCTCTCTCAAAAAAAAAAATAAATAAAGCTGGAGAAGGAGAGAGTTGGGGGAGCTGTTTTCAGTGGCCAGGAAAGCCTTCTCTGAGATGTGTTCTGGATTGTTAATATTGTTGAATGATTGAGTGGACCCTCATTTTATAGAAATGGAAATATGGTCCAGACCCATATCAGTTATGCAGAAGAGCAGGAAAGAACACATTTTCTGTCCACCCTGGCCTGTGACAATGCCAAGGCTCATGTCTGGATCCATGAAGCCAGACCCAGGGACGAGGGAAACTCAGATGGCGTGGAGATCAAGATCCCATGTCCTACCCAATCACACCGCCAGTATCACTGAGTGCCAAGCTCTGGCCGGGGCATTAGGACTAAAGAGATGGAGCAGATGTGGTCCCTGCCCTCAGGGAACTTCCAGGCTAGGGAGGAATGTAAAACAAGTTCACGGATAACCCTGCGTCTCATTAGAAAGCATGTGTCTGTCTACACAGGTCCTTCAGAATCGGGCTGCCTCTCCAGCACACACTAAGTAAAAGCACTCTAATCTCCTGGATTTTCTCTTCTCTTTAATCAACTAACATGAATTAAATGCTAACTCCACATTGACCACTGTTAGGGATCACCTGGACACTGGGCATGTCTTTGTCACCCAGCACCTCTACTGCTGACACCCTACTCCATGGGAGAACCTGTGGGCTGGAATACTGTAATGCTTGTCCCTCGCCCATGACCATCATGCCCTTTCAGCACGTTTCCAACACAGCAGCCTGAATGACCCTATTGAAACTTCTGTCAATCATCTGCTTAGAACCCTCCAAAGGTCCCCAACTCATTCAGAATAAAATTAGATCTTTACATTGGCCTACAAGATCCTACATGATCTGCCCCCATCTTACCTCATTTCCTTCTTCCTACTTTCCTTGCTTCCTTCCTTTTGCCACACTCACCTCCTTGCTTTCTTCCCATGCACCAGGCACAGGCCCACCTGCCTGCAACATTCTTCCTACAGGTTATTCACAAGACTTGCTCCCTTACCCCCTTCAGGTCTTTGTTCCAGTTGCACCCTATTCTGATTTGCAGCCTCCACCCCACGCCATGCCCACATTCCTCAGTCCTTGCTTTTCTGTCGTTTATCACCCCATCACATATGGTATAATTTCCTCACCTATGTTGCCTGCTGTCTGTCTTCCCTTACTAGAATGCAAGCTCCAGGAGGACAGAGATTTTTGTCTGATTTGTCTCGTCTTTATCCCAATGGCCAGGGACACTGGCAGGCATACAGAATCACAAATCACTTTCCCTACCACCAAGCCTGTTTCTCCTCGGATATCCCTTTCTTCTGTTAATGGCATGCTCACCTACACCATCACCCCCTGGCTCTGAGCAATAGTTCAAGGAGCCTGGACTGGAGCTGCAGAGAGGACAACCCTATGCATCTGCCATGGGAACAAAGGAGAACCTGGAAGACACCCTCAAATCCAAACTGAACTTGAGCCTTCTAATCTGTAAAATCAAGATAATAGTACCTATTTCATAGAATGAGATAACACGGATACAGTTTCCAGGAAAAAATCCCTGTCACATAGCAGATACCTAAGAAAACATAATTCAGCTGGCACTGAATTCTGGATAGTCTTGCTCCTGAATATCTCCCAAACACATCAACTTCTCACCCTCCTTCCCAGCCTTGCTGCCACCAGGGTCAATCAGAGGGCTGGAGGGAGCAGGGCTTGAAGGAGCAGGGAGCACCCAGGGTAGGAGAGGCTTATGGCAAAGGGTGACCCAGATGGCCAGCAGCCATTTGCTTTTAGCTCAATTCCCAACCCAAACACCATCAGCAGTTGTGGGTACAAGGAGTCAGACCACAGCTTTCTAGGGCACAGAGCCCCAGGCTCCCACGGAACCGCGGGTGACCTCCTCCCTCGGGTCTCCCCTGCCCCACTCACGCCCAGTCCCCCACTAAATAGCCCCTCTCTCCAAATGGCCTCCTCACACCGCTGCCCGGGGACATGTGTGGGATGGGAGAGCCACACAGCATGACTGTCTGCAGCTAATTGATTTGTGCGAATGGATGACAGCAGGTTGTGCAGCCCCCACGGAAGATTAGGGGCGGGTGGTTCCAGGCAGATGGGGAGAGTGGGGGCGGGGCGGACACCTGTCTCCTGTTCTCTCTGAGGGCTGCTAGCTAGTCCCACAGCAGCCTCCATTCTGGCTCTGAGAGCTCTTTCCAGTGGGGAGAAAGGAGAGAGAGAAGGAAGGGATGGAAGAGGGAATGGAGAGAAGGAGCATGAGGGAGCTAAGCAGACAGCAGGAGGCAGAGGAAAGAACAGACCTACAACAGATTTACCACCATGCACCAAACTCAAGTGCCCCATGAAGACGTAGGAAGGAAAAAGACAATGCAAGGGAAAGAGAGGATGATGGGAGCCCCCTGCAGATGGGTATCCCCTTTGGCCAGGCAGCAGTGTACGAACAAGAACAGTCCCTAAATATTGGGATAAACCCATCTCTGAATTAGGGGGTTGGTGAAGGGGAAGGGACGTGGAGCTCTGCGGGCCCTAAATACCTTTACATGACTGGGGAGAAAAGCAAGCAGTAGGCACCATGAAGACGCAGAGGAGCTCTGTCCGCCATGAGTGAGAGCGCCACACATCTCCCTCCCTGGGCCAGATCATCTCTGACATTCCATGACCTTATTTTTCAGTTTGATTTAGTTTAAATTTGTTTTCTTTGGGGGTTTTCCTTCCCTTCAAATCTATCTGATAAAACAGATTTTACAGGGAAGGCTTCTGGTTGATGATTTGGAGAGAGAGAGAGCTTCATTGTGATGGTCAAGCCCGGGAAGGTGTTCTGACCTAAGCAATCTCACTCTGGACAGACTTGTAAGGGGGAAAAATAGCCTTCGCCTTGAACCTGACATAGCCGACTCGGTGAATTGCCTGACTTCCTAAGTCTCATCTGTCACTCCACAAACATGCCATCCTGGAGCTGTGACGACCTCTAATGCATCACGGTTCATAAATGAGTCTGATGTGCCTCCTGGTACATGAGAAACACATAATCAACCAGGCAAATCAGAAATGCTGTAAAAATGGCTTATAGCTTATGGACCTACTGCCAAGAAAAGCTACAAAGGAAATACTCATGATCCACTGGCCGGAGATGTGCAATTAAAGTAAAAGAACAAGAAAAATTAAAGTGGTGGGTGGGGGGAAGGAGCGGACAGTGCAGTACAGAGGCAGGCAGCACGGGCTGGCAAACTCTGGCCTGGGGGCAGACCCGGCTAGCTGGGTTTGTGAATAAAGTTTTATCGGCACAGGGCCACGACCATTTGTTTACACACCATCTATGGCTGCCTTCCTCTACAAGGCAGAGTCGAGCACTTGTGACAAACTGTGTGACCTGTAAAACCTAAAATATTTATCATATTGGGCCTTTATAGAAGTTAGCTCCGGGATACAACACAGATCCCCACTTTTTGTTCATAGAAGCTAAATCCAGGGCCTGTTTTTCATTTTCTGTGTGACTCTGGTTTTTCCACGTACATAATGGGTTTATAATGACTATCTCCCAGACTGAGAAGTTAAAAAAAAAAAAAAAAAGGTGACATAAAAGCCCTTTACACTCTGCTTGGCACATCAGAAGCTCTCATCAAATAGCATCTTTGTGTTATCAACATTATGTTACCTTAGCAGCATAGCATTATATTATGCTATTTCTGAGAAACAGGTAAGTTCAGGGAAGGTAAGGCTGGTTGACAAACTGTACGCAGGGTCTTGATAAATAAATCCCAGGGAATCTCGAAGGAAGCTAAGGGAAATGGACAGCTAGTGAATGGTACTCTCTGGCAAGTTCCTATTATTTCAACTCAGATTCTCATAAGAACTTGGTGCCATTCCACCAGGGAGGATGTTGAGGCTGAGGGAGGCCACATGAAGTTATACAAAGCCGAGGAATGCATCAGCTCTGCCTGCTTCAGAGCTTAAGTCTCCATTGTTTTGTGTGGTTCAAAGAGCTAGTGGCATTTTACTTAGAAAAGGAAAGGGTGGTGAGGCAGTAGCCTGCCGCCAAATACTTAAGTGTTTCCATGTATAAAACGATCCTAATTTACAGTAGCTTCAGAAGACAAAACCAGGACCGTTTCTGATTGCTGCTGAAAAATTAAAGTTTCAAGGATACACAATAATTCTCAATGTGACATGTGCAAAAACCAACAACAGAATAGAAAACGAAAAGAATCTGAAATCCAAAGGGTTTAAGTCTGTCCTAAAGATAAGTGGCATGAAGAAAATAATAGTCCATGTGTGCAGAGTATTGGTGAATTACCAAGAATTACCATATATATGATTTTATTTGATCTTCACAAAAATCACGAGGTGATGATAGTTAACAATACTGTACTGTATGCTTGTAATTTGCTAAGAGGACAGATCTTGAAAGAAATCTTCTTATGCCCCCTTCCACACACACACACGCACACACACACACACACACACACACACAATGGTAACTACAGAGATGACATATATGCTAATTACCTTAATTGTGATCATTTCGCAAGGTATATGTATATCAAAACATCAACTTGTATACCTTAAATGTATGTAACTTTTATATCAATGCTATCTCAATAAAGCTGTTAAAATAATGTATGATGAAAATGTACAATATAAATATTTAGAATTTTAAAAGGCCCACAGAATATTAATTTAAAAATTCATAAAAGTGTAAAAAAAATTACATGGGGAAGGTCACATGTCATAGCCTCCCATTTTACGGAGGAGAACAGAGACCTAATAAAGTGCCTTAGCCAGAGTCACACAGCCAGGAGGCTATAATCAGAGCTTCGGCTCAAAGCTGAATTATCTGAGACAGGAGTGATGAATCACGGGGCCTCAGCAGAACAAATTTACACAATTGAGTGTTTGTCAAGATGAGAAATGAAAATTACTCTGATCCTTTTAGCAGCCCGAGTCAAAAACTTGCAGGGAAAAATAAAAAAGCACTTTCTATCTCAAGGACCCATGTCTGGCAGAACCTCTTTCATATTCCTGAGATCTACAACTCTGGAAGCCCGCACAGTGCAGCCAGGCAGGGGCTCTGTGAACCACCTGGGTGGTGGGTCTCATCAGTAGTCAGGGGCATCTGAGCAGAGCAAGTGCAAGGTGTGGGTGTCAGCCAGCGGGTGCCCATCCCTTCGTCTAGACATGGATCCAAGGAGAGGAGAGAGAACTTTCCCTTTTGTGTTTAAACCTTTTCTGTAAGAGTGTGGAGGAGTGGTTATAAGAGGGTTCTGGAATCCTGGATTCAGGTCCTCCTAACTAGTTGGGTAATCTTAGGCAAGTAACAACCTTCTCCACCCTCAAGTTCTTCATCTACTAAAGAGGAATAATAATTGTTCCTATCTCTTGGGTTGCTGTAGAGACCAAACAAGTGAATGCATGTGAAATACTGTCCAAGCTCCTGGTGCAGCGTCAAGAGTAATACGGGGTAGTTACCACCAGCAGCAGCACATTGTCTACAAGACAGCACGGCGAAAGAACAAGACTACTTCTGGGGCTGCTCAGACTCCTCGTCTGACTCTACTCACTACTTGACCCCAGTTAAGCCATATAAGCCCTCTGTGCATTAGGTTTCTCCCTTGTCAAATGGAAATAATAAGTCCCATAATATTTGTCTAGTGGGGTCATGAGGAGGATCAAGCAAGATAATAGATATAAAAGGGCTTTGTAAACAGTAAAGTGGTATTCACAAATGAATCAAGGTCATTACCATCATCACTATTGTTAGTCCTGAATGATGGAAGTGTTCTTGTATTGGGTAAGGAAATAATCTGCAGAACCTTTCTTATTCGTGTTTATATCTAATAGAAAAATGTTTTTGGTGGGGTTTTGGGGTTTTTTTTTTTTCCGGTTCTTTGTTTCACAATCTGGTACTTGCTCTCAGAAACCATTTCCACTCTATATCCATATATATCCATTTCCATTATATATGCACAACAGATATTATAACATAATGAGAGCTATTTTTTTTTGATGCCTACTTATCTTAAAAGATTCTTCTTCTGTAACATCAGAATGCTGCTAGCGAGTGGGTGTTAGCCTTATTTTAAAGACAAGAAAAAGCTGCCCCAGGACCCAGGCAGAGACCCTCTCCCCCTCCCTCTCCTTCCCCCACCCCAACAAGCCAGAAGACAGAGCAGATGTAATGCTGGCTCTACCATGGCAGGAGACAGTTGATCAAGTGACAAAGTGACACGGGCAGCCCCCTTGAAAAGTTCCACTGCACAACACAGTAACTAACACACGCCTTGGCTGAGGACTACAGCCTCTTACTTAGAAGTTCCTCAACAAATGGCATGCTCTCAAATGCAACACATTCTTTTAAGTGTCCCCAAAGATGCACATGTTGCAGATTTGGTTCAAGATATTTCTCCTGTTCTGAGCCACTTAGATCGCAGGCTCTGACATCAGCCTGACTTCAGAGATGGCTCTTTGGATGAAGACATACCGAAGAGGCCCACAGCCTGGAAGGAAGTAGCAGGGCAATCCCAAGCCAGGTCCCAGGGAATTACTCGAGGCTCCATATCGTGTGCAGATGTCCTCCACTCCCACTGAACCTCCTGGCTCAACTCAACTAGGAGGATCCAAGTTGTACAGACATCTTTATCAAGAGTGGAGTTGATCATCCCTGCTCGTAAGCACCCTGACCATAACCCACAGCCTTGGCAGTTCCTGAAGCATGTATAAGGGAGACATTTTAAACAGCCAAGTGACTGCTGAGAAAGCACACAAAGTCCTGTCTATGGCACAGCGGGTACTAAATCATTCTAGGAACAACCCCTTGACACCAAGTTCTCCTTCCAAAAGAGGAAAGGGGGGGGAAATAATTGATGACTTTGGGGGGGTCAAATTTATGCCTTGGGTGGATAACCCCTTCAATTCTCTGGCCCACTTCTAGCAACAACTACCAGAGTTTCATGTGTCCGAGTGTGGTGTGTGTTTACAGGTAGATGCGCACTGTAAGATACACCACAAGAACACTCAGTTCCTGGAACAGCAAAATAGCTCCTGCATCACTACGCATTAGGTTAATTGAGAGATGGAAGTAGACTAAGTGGAATGGAAATGTTTCCACTTTGAAATGTTAACACAGTCATTACCATGCCCAGAGCCTGATTTACCACGATGTGGGGCTGCCCCCAGAAATATCACTCCTTCACAGCACTCCCATCCGAGAAGCTTCTGGATGCTGCGAAAACCAGGGCTGTAATCACAGCAGTCTGCTAGATGAAGGATCTTCCCAAATACCTTAGAATTATTACCTCTCCATCCACTTAGGAAAGTGCCCCCTTTAACATGGGGTTGACAATTTCAGGAAATTAAACGACAAATATTTTAAAACTGACCTTTAGCACAGTACCAGCTGTGTAAATGCCAGTATTACATCGTGTTGCTCAGAGGCCTGGGAAACCATGATGATGGGGCAGACTGGGGGTGAAGCTCTCTCCCAGGGAGCTCTGGCCAGATGGGGAGGAGGCCGTGGTCAGGACTGGGGACGCTCAGATGCTCAGGATGCAAAGCAGAGGCAGGGAATCCTGTCATTCACCTGTGGACCCAGTGAAAATGCTCACGTCATCACATGTGGAAAGCAGGATACATAACTGTACGCACAGTATGGTCACAGGAATACCAAATTATGTATTTTTTAGAGATTTTATTTGAGGGAGAGAAAGCACGAGCAGGAGGAGGGGCAGAAGGAGAGGGAGACGCAGACCCCTCACTGAGCAGGGAGCCTGATGTGGGACTCAACCCCAGGACTCGATCCCAGGACCCTGGGATCATGACCTGAGCCGAAGGCAGACACTGAACCGACTGAGCCACCCATTATTTGGGGGCAAATAATGTATTTGTAAAAAGCTGCATTCAAAAAATTGATGTTGGTAGTGAGGCTAGAGGTTCAGGTCTTCCTTCCTTTCTACTTTCCGTTCTAACTTCCTAAGCTTCCTCTCTCCCTCCTCCCCTCCCTTCATTCGCTAAACACTAACTGAACACCCATATGGGACAGGCACTATGCTACATACTGATGATAATGCAGTAAAAATGAAAAAAAAAAAACAAAAACCTTTATTTTTCATTGTACTTTTATGCATTTTTGCAAGCTGGATTTCTTTTTAAAAACAGAAAGGCCCATTTTCTTTTTATTGGCAGAAAAAAATAAATGTATTATTAAAAATAACTGGTTGTGGGGCATGTGGGTGGCTCAGTCGGTTAAGCCTCCAACTATTGATTTCAGCTCAGGTCATGATCTCAGGACCCTGAGATCAAGCCCAGCATCCAACGTTGGGCTCTGCACTCAATGGGGAGTCTGCTGTAGATTCTCTCTCTCCCTCTCCCCTTCCCCGCTTCAATAAAATTAATAAATCTTTAAAAAAATTACTGGTTGTGAAATTCTACAAGACAATCAGGGCCATTGAGTGAATAGCTGATGTCATGAAGGACTTCTTGACAATTAGTTATACCTGATTATGGCTTTGGTTAATTTTTGTGGTGAGAAAATCTTAATTTTTTAGAGATGCGTGCTTAAGTATTTACAGATAATATGCTCAGTATAATCCAATAGCCAGGTATTGATAATGGTTGAAGCTTGGTGGCACGCACACGGGGGTGATTATATTAGCCTCTTGTTTTGTATAAGTTTGAAATTTTTCATAAAAGCAAAACAAAACAAAAACTAAAAACGTGCCAAGGTCCTGGGGCATGGGGGTGGAGAAAGGAAGGGTAGACACTGCAGTTCAGACTTAAAAATGTTAAAAAAAAATGTGTTTTGGTTTTTTTACACCTCCCTCTACTTGCTCATTTAGATAAAAATTATCATCATCATCAAAGTCTCTTCAAATACAAAATAATCCCTCTTCTATTCAAATTCTCCATACAACACCATAGCCTCTTGCTCCATGGGTCCCCACAGTGCTATGTACAGTTTGATGATAGTATTTATTTTGCCATATCATAGTTTATTTACACGTCTGACTTCTCTGTTAACTCTGGGAGGGCAGAAGTTCTATCTTCCTGTTCCCAAGTCCCAGTTCCTCACACTGGGCTGGGCATACAGTGAATGCTTTGTTAAACTCATTTCCAAAAATCCTGGTGCAGTTCATAAGTTTTAAAATGTCTCCCCCGAAATTTTAATAATTTAGGTGGTAGGTCATCAAAAAAGGGTATGTACATGAAATACAGAAGCTGACTGGCATTTCTTTCCACTTGGGATCAGTGTGTTGATTCCAGCCACACAAAGAACCTCTCCCTTCTCAGCTGAAGTAGGCATGTGTCTGTGGCCAAGTTTATAGTCAATGGAATTACCAAGGACCATGCAGGGCTGTGCTATACCATCTATCAACCCTCAAAATTGAGGAAATAAAATGAGGATGACAGTTGGCATTCATGACAGGAGAAACCACTTCAAGTGCAGAAGCAAATCCCAGTTACAACGATCAAGTTGAAGAGTCTCTGGGATATGAATGGCTAGATGGGCTGTCAGATTTTCAGCCATCTGAAAGCCTAATTCTTTTGAGACTTTATTTAAATGTAACTTCTACGAATAAACAGGCTATCGATGAGACCTGCTCATTATCTATAAGATAGCATCATAAAGTTAAGAGGGGAATTTCTTTCATTAACCCTCTCATGCCTACTTTGCAGAATGTATTATAGGAATCTCACGCCCATCACGTCCCCAGATGGACGAAAAATGGTCCCCAAGTGATCTCTGCCTCCTGTAAGCCTTACCTGGATAAAGGCTGGCAACTACCCCTGTTGGGTGGTTGCCCTTGCAAGGCCTGCTCTGCCCAGTGCCCCCTAGGCCTTGTGATGCAGCAGACCAAACTACTGTGTATGCCACAGCCTTGGGTCACATTACAGAGCTGCACATGACTCTGCGTGAATGATGCCTAGCAATTATGGCGCAACCTGTAACAGTGTGGCAAGATGGCACCAGGGGCATCGGTCCTGGAACCCAGATGTCAGACTCCGATGACATTTAAAGCGACTTTATGGGACTTTTGGAGTAATGTGGATGGAGATATAAGGTCTGAGGGGTCTAATATCAGTGCCACCACTGTGAGGAGTGTGGGAAGCTTGAGAAGCTAAGCTCAATGACCATCCCCAGACTCCTCTAGCATCTTCAGCTGAAAAGAGATCCTTGGTGTTTATTGCAGTGAAATGTAACTTGTTGGAAATGTATGAGTTTAGAGTGCTCGTTTTCACTAAGCTTCAAACCGGTTCTCTGCTGGATTCATTCCCATCTGCACCATAATGCCAGAGTGATAACTCTGAAGTATGAACCAAACTGTGCCTTCATCAGCTTCAAACCCTTCAACACATCCCCATCCATGAACTGCATTCTTTGATGCCAGCGCTTGTGTTCCTCCCTCATCCCCTAGGCTCCCCGCTGTTGCCAGGGGCTGGGGATTTCGCCATCCCTGATGGGTCCTGTCCTTGCCTTCGCCTCCATAAGTAGTCCCCTCATTAAACTCTCTTGGGTCACCTGGTTTGAATACACCATCTATTTGCTGCTGAGACCCTGACTGGTACAAAATAGATTACTCTGAAAAAGAAGAACAACAAAGGGTCAGTGGCTCTTCCAGATATCAAACCATGTGACTTACCATGTTCAAGATGGGGGGATAAACGAATATATCAACAGAAGCGAGGCCCTGCACATGTTGGATTTGACACAGGCTGGAAGCAGCAATTCAAATCAATGTAAGGAAAGAATAGATCACGCAAAAAATGAGGTCAGGACAACTAGCTTGCCATGCAGAAAAATAAAATCTGTGCCATACACACCAAACATATGCTTAATTACCAGTCACATCTAAACACTAGGTCCTGAGTTCCTCAACACTTAGCACATATTCAGAGACCCAGAGAATCACAGACACGGGAGCAAAACCAGATGGATCCAGAAGATCTTCTGGACCGGATCCCTGCATTTGGTTAGGGGAAAAAGATCATTCCCATTTGACAGATGAAGAAACTAGGCCCAGACCAATTAAATGGCTTGTGTAGACTCACCTAAGAAGTAGCAAAGGGGGCACGATCACTAGGACCTGGTCTCACACATCTTTGAACTTGAGGGCTAGACATGTAACTGGGAGTTCTGTACCATTTCCCCTGGCATCCCAGTTCCAGGTGCAGAGGCTTGAACACAATGAGTGCAGACAGCTGCTGCATGTCAGCACAGGGAGAAATACTACCTGTTCATCAGGGAGCTAATTCTGCAAAGCGCACCATCTAATCGGCGCCATATACACATAAATAGGATGCTCTAATCAGCGGGAAGGCATGAACTGCAATCTATCCCTCACGGACCCAAAATATAATGGAGCAAAATTGAAGGTTTTACGATGCACAAAGCACTCTACTTGGAAGACTGACGCTTTTCCAGGCAAAGCGTTCATTTCCAGAACAAGGTTCCACACTCTCTGACATTCAATCCTGGGGAACAATGGGTACCGAACAAAGAAATGCCTGGGGCAGCTCTTCGGTAATAATAG
Organism: Halichoerus grypus; assembly: GCF_964656455.1. Lineage (NCBI taxonomy): Eukaryota > Metazoa > Chordata > Mammalia > Carnivora > Phocidae > Halichoerus > Halichoerus grypus. The sequence continues at coordinate 57,761,105 of NC_135722.1, forward strand.
AATCTGTGGGAGACAATACAGGGCAGAGGTTAGGGGTACAGATTTAGAACCCAGGTAGACCTGGGTTCAAGTCCTGCTCTGCTATTTCATAACTCTGTCCCTCTGGGCAAGTCTTTTTTTTTTTTTTTTTTAAAGATTTTATGTTTTTGACAGAGAGAGACACAGTGAGAGAGGGAACACAAGCAGGGGGAGTGGGAGAGGGAGAAGCAGGCTTCCTGCTGAGCAGGGAGCCCGATGCAGGGCTCAATCTCAGGATCCTGGGATCATGACCTGAGCCGAAGGCAGACGCTTAACAACTGAGCCACCCAGGAGCCCCTGGGCAAGTCTCTTAACCTCCCTGAATCTGTTTTCTCACTAGTAAGAGAAGGATAAGAATATCCCATAAAAGTGCTGGGATAGTAAATAAAATAATGTAGGTAACGGGCCAGCACATAACTTAGTAGTCAATGAGTTTTAACCGTTACTCTTAGACTGATTTCCTTGTGTGGCCCACTGTCTTGTACCACACAACAGTCCCAGGAGAGGGTTCTAAAATATTAGCACTGGCAGCTGCTGGAACGAGCACAGTGCCCCTCAGAAAGCAGCCCTGACCTGTTTTGCTGGGCTTGCATAGCGGTTTTTTTTTCTTTAAATCACATTAATTGACAATAAATTAAAATGCTAGCATTTCACATAAAAATCTGGATTTTCAGTTTGTTTTGGAACCTTAACAGGCATGGTGATAAAACACCTGCATTCCCTTTCAGCCACAATGAGCTGGAGCTGACTTGCCCCTGTCCCCTCTAGAAGGCCTCCTCAGATTCTCTGCTGCCGCAGTCCCCACCCAGCCCACTTGCTCCACCTGCCTGATCCTGACAGGCATTTGAGTTGGGGACTCATCTTGATGTGAAGCTTTCTTCCCCCAACCTGTAGGTAGAAAAATGTGCATATGGGAAATGTAACACTTTATCAGAAGACAACTTATAATGTCGGGACTCTATGGATTTAGAATTTGACTGGCCTGAGTTTGACTTCGGGCTCTGACACATCCCAGCTGTGTGGCCATGGTACAATCTGTCTCTGAAACAGCTGTCCCTGAAGTTCCCATATCCTCACCTGAAAACCCCTCCCAGGGTTGGTCTGACAAGGAGATGAGACAATGGACAAAGTGTCTGGCACAGAGCAACTCTCACTCAGGTGTAATTATCATAGAAATTATTTTGGAAAAAAATAAGGTTGCAGGTCCAAGGTTATGAATAAACTTCGGAAATCTCTTCATGTTGTTTCACTAAACTAAAGTAGAAATAACAGATGGCACATATAAAAAAGGCCATTTTATCCATCTTATTTTTATATAACACACCCTACATTTCATTTTCATATTCCAGTCTTTGCTAGCTAGAAACACTTCAGGATCTCCCTCCCACATTGTTTCAGTGAGATGTCTGTGGACTTTGATTAGCTGCAAGCAATACCCAAGTCAAAGGAATTTTTCTGGATCCGGTCCTTCTTAATGAATGTAGTGTTCTTATCTGGAAATAACACACTTGCTGAGCACTGGGGATAAAGCAGGGAATGGGACAGACACGGTCCCTGTGCCCACGGGCTACATGCCCATGCCCTTGCCCATGCCCTCAGCATGTCAGGACCTCGTCACCCTGCTCCGAGTCAGCATCTTGTATCTGCTTCTGGGCCTGCCATGGGGGACTGGGCCTTGGAGGCACAGGGGAGAGCTCCTCCTTCCGTCTCTCTCTCCTTTACCTCCCTCATCAACCTTAGTTTTTCCCTTCCCAAGGCTGAATTTCTCTCGTTTTGTTCTACTGACCTCCATCAAGAGTGGTATCAAGACGCATATGGATCTAACTAAAATCCTCACAGGTGTGAAAAAGATATTGTAAAAATACGAAGGAGGAAAATCTACTGGTGGACAATACATTGCTATATGATAATATTAATCACAATGACAATAAAAATAATGTCTGCTCCTTGCCAGGCACTGCTCTATCTCATTTCATCCAGCAACAGCTCTTCGAGGTAGGGTACTATAATCTCAATTTTACAGATAAGGAAACTGAGGCTTAGGCCACACAGAGGCTCAATATCACACCGCTGTAAATGCCAGGCCAGTCTGCATCTCTTACCAGTGGCCTCATCTACTACACTAGTTGTCCTGTATTTGCTTTAAAAATCAGTCCCTATAATTTATCTCTTTTCTCAAGTAGATTTACCAGGAATACTCAAAATCACTCAGCTAGAGACATTAATACAACAGATACGTTGCTTTTTCTTTAAGATGTAGTTGTTTTTAAGAGGAAAACAAAAACCTTTGGGAGACATGTTTCAAATCTTCCTAATGAGGTATTTAGCTGATAATCCACAATGGCCTTGATTGCAGGATAAATATGGGATTGCCACTCAGACTTTTGGCAAAAATATATGTAATTACAAAGATTTAGCAGAGTATGAGGAACAAATTGTTTTTCAACTTCTCGCGCTTAAAATTGCGGCATCAAGAGGCTTTGGGCCGCGATGTTTAGCACCATATCTGCCCCCAAAATACCCGTTAGACTTTCAGTAAATATCTCTCTGTTGTGCCAACTTTCTTCCCAAAGAATTGGGATAAGGTGTTTGTATGGTCTTTGATGAAGTAAAAGCGCCAGCCTGTCGGCCCTCCTCCTTCTTAGGACCATCACAGCCCCTAATGAGTTAGTCAGCCTCAGAGCTCCCAGCAGCGACTATACTGCGAATGACTCCAGGTTCTTCTAATTGGGAGGTTTTTGAAATCATGAGATTTTAAAGCAAACAAGACCCTGGGCGTTTAAATCCTGCCAGATGGAAGGAAACCTGCAGGGGTGGTAGCTAAGTTCACGGCACTGATTGTGCTGATGGTTTCATGGGTCTGTGCTTACCGCCAAACACAGCAAGTTTGTATGCACCCATCTACAGCTTTTTGTCCGTCAGATCTCAGGAAAGTGGTTTAAAAATGTGATAATTGATTACTTACTGGGTGTGTAATGATGTACCAAATGTGCTGCAAGACATGTTCCCCAGACTAGAGAAGATTCTGTTCAGGAGTGGTTGAGAACGGTGACTGTCTTGCCTCTTCCCTTTGGCCAGTTGGAAAACCAACCCCAAGTGGTCCCCTAATCAAATACACTCTGAGCAGTTAAAAAAATACTCCTGTCAGAGACAGAAGTCTGATACCCATAGGAGGCTGACCTCCGCTGCCTTCTAACCAGGCTTTGCTCAATTCCATCATCTATTCTAGAAACATTTTTGCCAAGCTGTGTGCCAGGTGAGGAGGACACGGCGATGAACGTGACGACCATAGCTACTGCCCTCTGGACCTTATATACCTGTGGGGAGGCAAGTGTTCACACCTAACTGCCGGCTGAGCGATCGGCCACAATGACAGTGCCAAGGGAAGTAGGAGGAGCCAGGATAGTATAAGAACAAGGGCAGCTCCGCCAGATCTTGGGACGGCTCGAGGTCAGAGAAGGAAGTGTCATTGCAGAGGAACACAAGGATGCCCAGCTCGGGTCGGCAGGGGAGACTGTGATAGGGATAAGGCTGGTGGGGCAGCAGGGAACTGGGTCCTGTAAGGTTCAAAAATGTGTTAAGGACTTTAAACTTTCTTTTGCGATCAATGAAGCTGCTGATGGGCTCCAAGCAGGGGAGTCCCCTGGGAAAGGTCACCGTAGCAGTGGAGTGGACAGCGAGCTGGAGGTAGCGGTGGGCAGCAGTGGGCCACACACTGGAGAGGGTCACGATGTGCTCCTCTTCCCAACTCCGCATTCGGCAACATCAGGTCGGTAGCATGAAGTCAACCATAGTGGGAATATGTGCACCACAGAAATTAGAAAACACTTCAAATCACAGCTCCCCTCTGCTTCAAACAGCCAGTTGCTAAATATTGACCAGGGCATCACTGGTTGGAGAGGACAAGGATGGTGGTGAGAAAATGGGTTAGGAACAGTAACCTAGACAGAAGAGGAGAGTGGCTGGGACCAGGGTGGCAGGGGGGATGAAGAAAAGGGGGTGAGTGTGTGTTTGTCAATCACTGTATCTGATAAAAGGGAGAGATGGACTCGTATGTGTCACAAATGTTTCCTAAGCCCCTCCCAAGTCCAGGCTGAGGATCCAGAATGGAGAGAATGTTCTCCATGTCCTCAAAGAGAACAAAGCCATGTTGGAAGTATTTTAGTTCATGGTGGGATATGCCAACGTTCAGAATGCAGTAAATTCCACAAGATACATTCAAGCACTAATAGCAGCAGTAACCACAATACTTATTGAGCGCTCACTATGTGAAAGGTACTACCCATTGCTTAATCCCTAAGATTATTCCGTGGAGTGGGTACTATCAGTCCCATTTTACAGATGAGAAAATTGAGGCTCACTGAGGTTGAGTAACTTTCCCCAGGCACCTATTGGTATTGAAAGTGCAGAGGAGGAAGATGCCATTTCTCGAGGACAGTAGCCTTGAGCTTGGCTTTGAAGGATAAGGCGAACAAAAGAAGACTGCCGGCAGAGGGAACAGAGTGAGCCAAGGTGGGGAAACGGGGCTCTGTGGGCACACAAGTGCATTCTCTGTCCCTGCTGTGGACAGTCTGGGCCACAGCTACCCACCCTCCCACGGTAGCACTAGCCACAGACAATATACAAATAACACGAGCACGGCCATGCCCCAACAGGACTTTATCTATGGATGCTAAAATTGGAATGTCGTGCAATTTACACATGTTACAAATATTCTGCTTCTCTTTATTTTGTTTCTAACCATTTAAAATGTAAAAACTCTCCTTAGCACGTGGACCATACAAGACTAGGTGGTGGCCACATCTGGCTATCGTTTGCAGATGCTGGTCTGTATCCGCGCTGCCCCAGAAAAATAAAATGTGAGCTGCATCAGTAATTCAACATTTTCTAGTAGCCACATTTTAAAAAGTAAAAAGAAATGAATGGAATTAATTTTTTTTTTTAAGATTTTATTTATTTGACAGAGAGAGACACAGCAAGAGAGGGAACACAAGCAGGGGGAGTGGGAGAGGGAGAAGCAGGCCTCCTGCCGAGCAGGGATCCTGATGTGGGGCTCGATCCCAGCACCCTGGGATCATGACCTGAGCCGAAGGCAGACGCTTAACGACTGAGCCACCCAGGCGCCCCTGGAATTAATTTTAATAAGAGCTTTTATTTGAACTAGTAGAACTAAAACTTTATTATTTCAATATGTAATCTACACGAAAAATTACTACCAGGAAAGATGGTATTTTTTTAACTGGTACTAAGTCTTTGAAATCTGGTTTCTATTTTATAATTACAGAACATCTCAACTTGGACCAGCCACATTCAAGTGCACAAGAGCCATAGAAAGCAAGTGGATGGCAATTAGACAGTGCAGGTCTAGACTCTCTAAATGACTAATCTGTTTAATCCTTACAGCAACAGGCACAATAGGCTCTCATGTGCCTATTCCATAGACCCTGCATTTTCCACCAGACCTCCCCTCCCCTGCTCTACCCCCAGCTCTGACCCTGGCAGGATCACCACTGATGACTCAGGAGAGCACGTGTGGAGGCACAGAGCTTCCCTGTCATTCTTCAAGACCCTTCTCCGGAGCTGCCCTCTCAAGGTCACCTTCCTGATGAAATCTAAGGCTGGTCAGGGCTCCTCCAGCCCCTTGGAGTAACTTCGCCATGGTATTTGCCACCCTGCATGGGGAGGGGGGAAGTACACGGCAGAAGCATGTTTGCTATGCAGCTTCAACTACACAGTCTGCAGGGGCTCACAGAGACAGAGTCAAATACTGTAAGCAACCTGCCAATCCCCCAGAGCCCATGCACCTGCCCTGGATAGAGGGGGTGCCCTGGACCAAAAATGATGGGAAATGTAAATCCACAGTTCCCTCGAGCTTCTCATAGTGTGATCATCTCTCTTTTCAAAGTTCTTGAGGGTAATATAACCTACAGTCAATTTTTACCTCTGGCCCTGACATTAGATATTAATTCCACACCCATTACGCCCCCCATATTGTGCTTGGCTGTCAATTTCCCAGGCTCCCCCACATTCACTGTAAGCTCCTTGAGGACAAGGGATGTGATCTATTCCCTCTGATATCTCTAGGCCCTGTAAGACAGCCAGCAGCTGAAATATATCTAAACACAGGAGAAATGGCATCACAATAAATGGTTGATAGATGAATGAATGATACCAGTTGCTACTGAAAGTCCCCTATCATTCATTCCAGAGCTCTGCCAGAAGTCACAGGGCCATATATCCATCAAGAACCAGGCACTCACTCACAGCTCCCATCTGAGACTTATTAATATTTTCTTCTCCTTTGGATCAGAAAACAATAATGATAATAAGGTAAGTATCATGTACACAGCTCTGACCAAAAAAAAAAAGTACTACAAAAGGTAGAAACAACACTTGGAATTCTCAAACCTGCATTCACATCCTGATCCTAACACAGGTTGGTTGGCTTGCCTAAGACAAGCTTTTTCTTGGGCCCTGGGCCTTCATTTCTTTATCTGTGAAATGAGGGAATCGAGGTCTAACTTACTTGGCAAAATTGGGAAGCAAAAATGAGCAACTCTATGGGTGAACATCTGCAAAGGAATCCCTGCTCAATAAATGTTGTTTTTTTTCTTTTTTTCCTTCTGACCTTAATACATGCTTGTCTGCTAAAAGCCCTGACACTCTCATTGGACGATTCCTTTATAAGCAGCCACTTCCCGTGAGTCAGCCAGAAAGAGGACATTTGCACAGTATGGTGCAAGATTATTTTCATTCTCTCTCCCTCCCTGACTCCCTCCCTCTCTCTCTCTCCAGGAGAGTCTTAAGAAAATGGTTCCTTTAAACATCTATTCCTCCTGCCGGGAGTTAATACATATCACACCTTCCCTGATGCACATCTGCTATTGATTAGGTACGATGGAAGAACAGCCATCATTAAGTCAATAGCTACTTGTGAAAAAAAATATATATATAATTTATTTGTTTATAATTTTCTTGGCTATATGAATTGGGGCTTTGGAAATAACATTTATGCTAATCCAATGTGTCAACAGCCTGCTGAAATCATCTGCAATGGAGCAATTTTATCATCATTTTGATCCAAATTATTAGAAGAGCAGGAAAAGGAGACAGAACAAACGTGACATTCAAATGGCCTGCTTTGACCAAGAAACAACCAAAAAAACCAAACTTCTTTCTTGAAGCCTTCAGAAAGCCACAGTTTGGATGGTTATTGATCTCTCCTTTTGGGAGGTCTTTTATGTCTTATGATCAAGAGTTTCAAACCTTCTTTGTGTCAGATTAATAGCAATAATAATAGAGACATGCTCTTGCTGTAACTGGATTTGACTGAAGCCGGTGGAGACTGCTGTTTCCTTAGTCAAAAGAGAGCCAGCATGGTGTTAAGAGAGGCAGGGTCCTGTCATTTCTAGCTTGCTGGGTCCGTGGGAAGAGAGGAGGTGTCCAGAGCTCTCCCCACCCCCAAGACTAGGGGCTCCTCCAGGGCAGGAGCCCTGGGCAGGCCTCATCTCTCATCCCCCAGCACAGAGCAGCCTGGCCCACTGTTTATCCACTTGCTCAAGACCCCAGGAATGGCTTCGTGAGTGTAATGAACACACCAGCAAGTGAAACAAACAGTCTCATCTAGAAAGCGGCCCAGAGCCACAGTGAGCAGTGGGCTTTTGGGCAGATCACTTGACCTCGCTGAGCTTGGGTCTCCACCAGCCTCAACGGGAGACAAGGAGAAGTAAATACACAGCAACTGGAAGCCACAGGGACAGTGCTCGCTCTTAGCCAACACTCAGTAAATGGCTGCCTGTACCGTTATTCGTAACAGTCACGTGCTTATCACGGAAAAGGTGGCAGGGTGTGGTCGAAAAGGTAAGGATTTTTAGAGTATATATTAGAACTGCTTTCCAACCTCCAAACTAATGGACAAAGTCCGGGACTTGGAGCCAATCTGCCTGTGTTTTAATCCCAATTCTGCCATCTACTCGCCAAGGGCAACATACTCAACCTCTCTGTGCCTCACTTTCCTTACCTGAAAAATGTGCATCCTAACAGCACCGACCTACAGGGTTATTGTGAGGCCTGAATTGGTTCATACATGGTGAGAGCTTAGCCTGCCTGGCAGATAAATACCAACTGCTGTCATTATCACCAGCATTGTCCCAGGCAAGTTAATTAAACTAATTTCTCCACCTGCACAATGGGAATGTCAACATCTGTGAGGACGGACCACATTCAGGGGCGACAGGTACCTAGTACACACTAAAGGCCAAATAAATGTTTGGGTTTTTTTGTTTTCCCCTCTGTCCTTTCCCACTTCTAGTAACGGGTAAGCTCTGTCAAGAAGACCAGCACTGGCAAGGCATGCGAGCCCGTTGCTGCCTGCTTTCATTTCTTTGCAGAATCTCTTCCCCACCCTCTTTTGTCTCGACAGTCTCGGGTCCCTAGAGAACAAAAGCAGTCCACATCCTAGCCAGGAATGATGTCCAGGGTGTTTTTGACTGGGAACTGTCCCCGCAGCCAGCAGGGCCAGGAGTCACTAGAAAGGACACCAGCGAATTACCAGCCAATCTCCGAGGTTTCCGAGAGAGGCTTCAGAAGCTGGGCTGGGGCTGCAGCACTTAACCCGCCGGAGCCTCTTCCACAGCAGCCGTCACCCCCTGAGTTAAGTAGTGGATGAAATCAGCATGTGTAATTGCTCATCTTCCGACGTTCAGAGAGGAGCATTACATTTCAGCATGATGAGCGCTGCTTTCCTTCTTTTTCATTTTCCTCTTTTGCATTTTCTCTTCCCAAGGACCAGTGGTAGGGTTCAAAGAAACAGACAGGGACAGAGGTGAGTCCTGCAATAGAACAGGTGCTCAGCTTTAAGTGAAACACTCAAAGGATTGATAGTCAGGGAAAGAGATCTTCCTTTCCTCCCCCTCTGCTGGCTTTATAATTTACCAGCAGGCCTCCCTGGGCTGAGAGAGAAAAAGAACAGGGTGGGAAACAACTAACCTCTTAAAGCCAGGATCACAGTCATCCATCCATCCATCCATCCATCATCCATCTATCCATCCATCATCCATCCATCCAACCATCCATCCATCCATCTGTCCATCCATCCAACCGTCTGTCCATCCATCCGTCCATCCATCCATTCAACAAGCTCTCCCCTCTCTACTAGGTTAGGTTGGACTCATCTATAGATTTCAGCTAATTTTTTTTTCCCTAGAACCTTCTCTCTTCTGAGAGTAGGTCCAGTTCTTCCAATATCTAACAGCTCTGAGCATATCTCATTTAAAGCATTGACCACAGTGGTAGATACACTTATTGATATAATTATTAAATTAACAGCTGTTACTGAGGACTATCTGTCTCCAAAGCCTGGGATCTTTCTAAGTGGAGCAGTCAGTGCTCTGGCCTGCACTGAAGAAGCCTGGGTTCTAGCCCCAGCTCTCCAACTCAGAAGCCACGTGGTGTTCCATAAGGAACAGCATCACTCAGGGTCTGCAGACAGGGTGACATTCAAACTCCCTCGTCCTGTTTTGACTTTCTCGGATTCGCTGTCATGTCGAACTCGTCTGTATAAGGAACAGGCCCTGTGCGTGAACGCCAGCAAATACCAGAAGCCCTTGCATTCCCTGAGCTGTGAATTTCACAGGTGCCGCTGTCCCTGACACCAAGGGTTATCAGATCTGAGTGGAGACGGGGGCCGCAGGCCTCCTCACCACAAGATGTTATAGCAGCAGAGCTCCCGAGGGACACCTCCACTCATTACCCATTGCCTCTGTGATGCGAGCTATGAGCACCCCTGAAGTTCAGAAAAATTAAAAAATGGAAAATTTAATTAAAGTCCTCTCTGCGTAATCGTCCTCCTGTTGGCTTAGGGGTCCTTTGAAGGAAAGAAAACAAAACTCTTTACCCTCCATGTCAGCCTGGGATTCATAAACTTGAGCCCTCTGCTAGCAGGAACACAAGAATGATGCTCCCTCTGTCTCCAATGGTTATTCAAAGAAAATATAGAATATCTTTGTGATCTGCTGATGGGAAGGCACTTCTCAAAGCCCCCAAATGCATACATTCTAAGATGGAAAAGTGATGAATTTGATAATCCCAGAATTAAAGTATTTGCTCAACAAAATTAATAGATGAATATAGTTTGGGAGAAGATACTTGTCTAAAAGTGACAAGGGATTAATAGTTAGACTCCACTAGGAATTCCTTCCAGTGAACAAGAAAAATGTCAGGAACGCTACTTGACACATGGGCAAAGGATATGGAGAATTCAGTGAAGAGAAGCCCAAAGGGCCAGCATGCTATGTACATATTCAGACTCACTTATAGTCAAATAAGTAAAAACAAACAAATAAAGAAACAATAAGCCATGCCTGCACCCATCATGGTAACAAAAATAAAAAGTTTTACCCTAAGTGTCAGAGACTATGAGGGGATGTAGGAAATAAGGAGCGTCATGTGAAGGTGAGCACAGACTGGGGCAGCCTCAGAGGAGAGCAATCTGGAACCCCTTAGTCAAGCTAAGTTCACATGTGCTCTCTCCCCCAGTACACAGCCTTTAACAATGGCACAATCCTCACACAGGCCTGTGTGGGGGCACATGGGAGGATGCCCACTGCAGTGGCAGAGAGCTAGACACCTGGTGTCCCTCTCTGGGGGGACGCGTATGGAAAGGTAGCGACTGCACACGGGGATGATTTGACAGCAGTTAGAAACAACGGATACACAGCAACATGGATGAACCATGAAAACCAGGTGCTAAAAGTAGGAAGCAGAATGAGGTCTACAGCACAACATCACAATGTAAATTAAAACTATCTAAACACAAAACAATAGCTGCTTTAAAAGAACACACATAAACAAAGGGATTCACTTCAAACATGTCGGGGAGGGAAATAAGAGCGGGGAACGGGGATAAAAAAGAATCGATGGCTCAAAAAAGTGGGCTTTGCAAGGCCCGACGCTGCTGGTTCGTACCAGGTGAGGTATGAATGTGGATTTCCACCTTCAGCACCTGAGGTCTGAGAACAGCATCAGCACCGACAGGCCTTGGGAGGTGGTGCCTGTGACTTGGTGCTTTTCTCCCCACCAGAGATGGAGATAACACTCAGAGAGCAGCATGGCCTGGTTCCCAGAAGCCAAGAGCCCCCTTGGGATGTTCCAAGGCAGCTCTGGGGACCCAGGGCCACGTGATGGGCCTGGAAATCAGACTGACCTGGTATCAAGTCCCCTCCATCATATGGCAGCTATGGTACTTGGTCAAGCTACTGAACCTCCCTTAAGCCCCAGTTTCCTCCTGGGGGGGGTGCAGGGAGTTGCTGAGCCCACCCCTTTTTGAGTGATTGGGAGATTATAATTCGATATATATGAAGCACCTGATCCATGGGCCAACGCTGGTCCATAGTAGGTGCTCAATAGATGGTAACTTCCCTTGTCTCACCTCTAAGATGGCCAATGTCCTCATCATTTCCACCCCGTTCCCCACCCCTAGCAAACCTGCCTCTCCAGAAGGATCTAGAACCCACCCTAATCACCATGATTACTGCTCTCTTTGAGGCCCATTGATCAAAGTGGCATAAAAACATCGGAAAGTAGTAGTGTCATCTCTACTCTGTGCATGAGGAAATGGGATGACAGCAGTGAACTCGGTGACTTATTCAGACTGTACAATCAATTCATCACTTTAGTAAATTTCATGCAGGAATGAGGCTGGGAGCGAAAGCTGCTTTCTCAGGACGACATACTCCAGCCAGCATCACATGTGTCTGTAGCTCATGAGGTCAGTAAATTTTCCAGATTAAGCTTCTCTATGACAAAAACCCTGTCTTGTTTGCTATTACATCATTTCCCTCTCAAAGAAGGGCCTTCACAGTGAGGGCAGAACAACAATGTAGATATTCTTTCATTTCACAAATGATTACTGAGCACCTACTGTATACTAGTAGACAGAGTTCCAGGCACTTGGGACATAGCAATGAACAAATGATCATCCTTGCTTCTATAGGGCTTAGATTCTAATGGGGAAAGACAGACCATGGGCAATAATGAACAGATAAAAATCCAATGTCAGAGAGTGATGATTACTATGAGGAAAAGGAAAACAGAGATAAGGCCAAAAGAGGGTAAGGGATGGGTACCACTTTAGAAGTTAGGACTAAACCCTGACCAACTAAGACAACAAAGGCTGGGCAGGTGGAAAGGAAGAGGGGACGGGGTATGACTAGATTTCCCCACCACTAATTGATTTAATTTATAGCACGTCTTACAGTAAAAATGCCTCTCCCTCATCTCAAGAATGTGCACAGAAAGCTCCACCATTTGCAAAGTACCTTCACTCTCATCTTCCAATTTGATCCAAACAAAACCCCTCTGAGTTAGAAGTAGTCTCCACTTCACAGATGCAGGAATAGAGCTCAGGAAAGAGAAACGACTTGCCCAAGATCACCCAGGCGCTAAGCACTGATCAGAACCCCTGGCTCCAGTCCCCTTTCTGCCAGATCGCACTGCCTGACTTGCTGATCCATAAAACAAAAGTAGTTTGCATGCTCGGCAAGCAGCACCGAGGACAAGGATATTAATGATCATCATGTTGCACAATCACGTTAGCATTGCAAGGTGCTTTCACGACACAAGTTCACTGAACACTTTCAAGGAATGGGCTGGGGAAGGGCCAGGCTTGCTCTTAGCACTATGACTGGAAGTGCCATGGGCTCAGTCCTAAGGCTCCCACGTGTAGAAAATATACCACCTTTACCAGCTTGGCACGGGCCTCACTGCCAAGACAAGAGCATACCAAGCCCTTAAACCCAGGGCTCACGGTTGGCTTTGAGCTCTCCTAAGATTCACTCGCAGCCCTCCATGGGCTTTCTTACCTCCTGTTCTAGAAGCAGAAAATCTACCATGAAGGGTCGGCCCTTCACCACGGTCCAGGACTTTTGCTCCTGCTCTCCTAGCAGTTCCCCTCCCTGAGGTGTGAACTGTGGTCCCCAAATCTGTGGTGTTCCTTTGAAGAGGCACAAAGGAAAGAAGAGCTGTTGTTAATACAATGATGGTCATTATTAGCGAAGGCAGAAACCTCTGGGCAATGCAGATAGCAAATGTGATCACACATATCGCCAAACCTCTGTAATTCTGAAAGAAAAGAGACTTCACTGTAGCCCTCAGTCTCAGAGCTACACTTTTGTCCTGATGATTGGAGCAAATGGTCCCCAAACAGCATTCAGCAAATGCGCAATGACGAGAGGTGGCCAAGAACAGCAGCTGCCATTAATTGAGGAAGAGCCTCAAGACGTCGGGGCCAGAACTTGGATTTGGAAATGACAATGAATCTTTTGAGAGCTGGGTCCACAGGGCCCCGGCTCTGCCTATACCCCACTGATGCACAGATGAACTTCCTGGACCTTCACAAGGGTCACAAAGAGTTGGGCATAGACAGATTGACTTTTGTATCATTATCCCAGTTTATGAAATATGTTTTGAGTGGTGATTTTATTTTTATTTTTTCCAATCTCAGTCTCAAAAGGTCAATCCAATACTTAATAGATGGACATCCCAGGGTCTGTAATAAAGCCAGGATCCATATGATGGGATTTGGATGGCAGGACCATTTTCTTTTGCAGTAAAATGTAATAAGAGAATCTGCAAGCAGGGGAGGTTAAAATTATGTGTGGAGGGTAGTGGATAGCTTTGCTGTGTCAGAACCGGCTCTTTTCCAAGGGTTCCTGCAGTAAATCAGCAGGGGCAGGGGATAGGGAGACGGGGCCAATCTCTCAGCGGCTAATTACTCAGGTGTGAAACCAGAAACCAATTTTCCCAGAGCTGACAATGGAAGCAGAGAGGACTGCAACAGAATCAGTTAGTGGTCTGCATCCACTAACTCCGAGGACTTGGACAAGTCATTTGACCTCTTGAAGCCTCAGTCTCCTCCGCCACAAAATGGGAACAAAATGCTTGTTTGGCAGGATACGCAAGCTCGTGAAGACGTGGGACTCGGCATGCAGTAGGTTCTCAGCAAATGTCAGGTTCCACACAACTCCCCTTCCTTTTGACAAATTCACTTATGGGGTTATACACAAGAGAGACGGATAGCGAGCCACGACAGTGTGGATACAAGCTGACTCAGGCAAGAGTCCTGCTTCCACAGCCTGATGGGCAGTCAGCCATGAGGCCGATAACGTGTATTAATGGAGGTGCTTTCGAAGCACAGAGGAGAGATGGCTAACGTTGGGAACAGGACGTTTTTGCCTATCTTGTTCATTAGGGAAGATTTTTTTTTAATTATGAAAAATATATGTACAACAAAACACATTAAGTATATAGTAGGAAGAGACGTTTGTCTTTTTTGTTCACTACTGTATCTGCAGGGGTTAGAATATGAGCTGATACAGTATAATAGCTGCTCAATAAGCATCAGTGGGATGTATGTGTGGATGGATGAATGAATGAAGGTATGAATGGACGGATACAGGGTGGGTGAGTGAATGGTCAGGGAGCATTTCAAAGAGGAGGTGACTGCAAGTCAGCAGGTAGACACAGAGAAGGAAGGAAAGGAGAAAGTAGGGAGGGCATATGAGATGACCAAATTCCTGCACTTTCTCAGCAATACAAATGATCATTTTATAAAATAAAAAGTATTTTGTTATTCTAAAAGATGGTGAGGTGGTTGATTCCTAAAATAGTTCTTTTATATAAAGCTCCAACTCACCATGGAGTTCAAAGTAATCTCCAAGAAACCATTAAGTTAAAGGCAAGATATTTACTTCAAATCTCAGGGGTATGATTATTACTGATTATTTTCGACTCCATGCATTCTCAGGTAGAGGGAAAGAAGTATTCCAAGACATTTAGGGTAGAGGGCCGTCCAAGGCTGGAGGGTGGGAGCAGGTGGGAGAGAGGGGGGCATGCAGGCCAGCCAGGGGAACAATCCATGCCCATTACCAAATCCAACAGGACAGAGATCATTTCCGTGAATTCACACCAGAGCCAAGGGTCATCTGATGATTACCGAGATGAAATTCAGGGCAATTATGGGTACTCCTTGAGGACCAAAATCTTCAAATATTAATCTTTCCGCTCTGTGACCACATTGACTGCTACAAGTCACCTCCAACACAATTACGTGGTTATGAACACGTAATTAATAGTGATACCATGTACACTTTGGCAGGGATTAGGGTGGGTGTGGACAGGACATCTGTGTCCTTACATGACAAAGTCATAAATCTTTATACGTAAATTTACGTACATCCACACACCAACATAGAAACTAAAACTTAGGCCATAAACATTTACATACTATCTCCTGTTATTTAACACCATCATTTCCAATGGTTGCATTTAGCCCACTGAGTGAACACAATTACTGGAAAACCTACTCCCTTATGCTAGAGATTTATTTCACCTTGTTTCCAACTTTTCTCTATTATAATTGGCAGTGTAATACTACCTTTAGGCATAAAATCTGTTTGTTTGTTTTTTTCTTACCTTGGATCATATCCTTAAGGTAAGAGTTCAAAAATGGCATCAAATCAAGGGTATCAATTTTGCCAGCAAGTTTTCCAAAAGGGTTGGGATGGTTTATTTTATATAAGGATGCTAGTTTTGCTACAGACTCAGAAATTATTACTAAAATTTTCTTTTGGTAGTTTAATAGGAAAAATAATGACAGGTAAATTTCTACAACAGCTGTAGTATGAAAGGCACAATACTACAAAAAAGTTTTAACAAACTCCAAGAATGCATTACAAAGAAGGTAAAAGCAGTTGAAAGTCTAGGATAATTAGTAAACACGCACACACTTCATAGGAATTCTGTTCTGGCTGAAACTATGGGCATGCCTTGAACTCATTCTCCTTTCAAAGACTCTAAAGCCACTTTGCCCTTTTTTCTGGGCATTAGACCCTGTGGGAATTCCCTGAGAAAGGCTGGAAAGGAATGAGAGAGAAGGATTCCAAATATTCCCTTTGTCCAGCTCATAATAAGGATTATTCTAAATCTTTTGTCCAGCACATATAAGATACCACAGCAGTTAATGAATAAGTTAATTGGTTAAATCGTCCTAGTGGGGACCTCCAATTCATCCCCAGTAAGCCCGTAATGTGTGTGTAAAAGATTAGGACTACATGTGAGAAAGGAGCAAGACACCAGATGGCCCAAAGTAGCCTTATTGATATTTCAATTTTTAAAGTGGTAGATTCTCACTAAAGAAAACTTGGAAAAATCCAGAAAGTAAAACAAAAACAATCATCTTAGAGCTTCCCAATCCCTCGCCAACATTTTGATGGCTTTTTAAGTACATACACATGAATTTTATAAAATTGAGATTACACTATAGATTTTTACTTTGCTTCTTCCATTCAACATTATAAGCTTTTCTAAAAAAAAAAATAATAATTCTTGCAAAACATACTTAGGGTGAAAGACAATTACCTAACACAGATGTATCATGAACGTTAAATTATTTACTTCATTAAATACTTCTGAAGTTTTCTTTGATTTTCATTATGATTTCATCTTCTCCACACAGAGTTACGGCGTGCTTGCGATATGGTATGGACTGGGTCAACAAACAGTCTGAGACTCCTGGCCTCGGAATGAAAAATATGAAGCAATGAACACATACCTATGTAATCAAAGCTGTGTAAATGCAGTAAGGAAGTGCCCTCTAGGCTGAGACAGGAAGGCTGGGAAGGATGGCAGGGGCAGCTTGGGGGTAAGCCTGTCCGGGGGGAGGAAGCACGCAGGCAAGACCTTGTGTACCTTGGGAGTGCAACCGCATGGGAGGAACGCCGGTCACGCTCTACTAAGTATACTCTCTCTACTGAGCATCGCATCGCCATTCACAGGGGCGAGAAACACAGGAGGTACTTTTACATTTTAAAAGAAAAGGTGTGTGAACGCTGAGAACACCATGGGACCAAATTTCTTAGACCTGACAAGCCTCTAATTAGTTTGCGTTCAGATTTCGTGGCTGGCCAGTCTGCTTGTCTGCCCACTACAGGCCACCTGTACGGGACAGCAGGGCAGCATCCAACGGGAGACGAGCCCGGCCATCCCGCAGAATCTGTCCCTTTATTCTCGGGTGCGTTTCCCCCATAAGGAGAGCTGTGAGGGGGAAGGATACCAGGTACACTTCAAAGAGTAACAACAAGAAGAAATATCTGGCTCTACACGCTCTCATCCAAGATTTACCTCAGTCCTAAGGCGACCATGGGGCAACCTCCACAGGCAGAAGGCAGGTCCAGTCTCGAGCACATCGCTTTGTACCTGCTGCTCTTTCCCTGTCTTGGGTCGACCTGGCCAACTCCTACTAATCTTGCAGCTTCAGTTCAAGTAGCGCTGCCTCCTGGAAGCCTTCCCAGGCAGGGCTGAAATGCCCTAGTCAGTGGTGCGTTCTTTTATCCCAGCACTTGGCGCAGTACATATAATAGTCTCTTGACCAGTTTCCTTGTCTGGAATGTGGGACCCAGAGGGCTGGCCAGAGGATGTCTGCTCAGTAACTTTGTGATGAAAGAATGTGGTCCCCACATCTCAAATTTAATTCCCATCAGAAACCAAAGCACATCCCCCTTCCCGAGGATGACAACGACCCCCTGCTAACGTCTTGTCCTGCCTTTGCTGGAGCGGGGTGTCCCTTCTGAGGGGCTCACTTTCAGCTCGGCTTCCTGCCCATCCACATCTGTTCCCAGAACAGGATCTGTGCATATTCTGTGTGCAGCCCCTAGAGCTGGAGTGGACGGCTGAATAATGACCCCCTGGAGCCTGGAAATGTTATCCTGTTTAGAGAAAGAGTTTCCGCAGCTGTGATTAAGAATCTTACAATGGGAAGATTATCCTGGATTATCTGAGTATGCACTAAAGGCCATCACGAATGTCCCTAGGAGAGGGCGGCAGAGCAATCCAACATTCGCATGAGAAGGTGACGAGAAGACAGGTGGACATGGGAATGATGTGGCCACAAACCGAGGAAGGCCTGCAGCCACGGGAAGCTGGAAGAGGCAAGGAACAGACGCTCCTCTAGAGCCTCCAGAGGGAGCACGGCACTGTTGAAACCTCAGTTTCAACCCAGGGACACTGATTTTGGACTTCCAGCCTCCAGAACTGTGAGAGAATACATTTCTGTGGTTTGAGCCCCCCAGTCTGTGGAATTGTTTTAGCGGCCACAGGAAACTCAGCCGGCTGGGGAGTGCATAGCTCTGGGGCTCAAGACACCCGGGCCATCATCCCAGCTCTGAGACTCATTCAGCAGTCGCTCTAGGAACGACTGGCTTCCTCCTGAGTGACAGCCCACCCTGGGCAAGCTTTCGTTCGCTAGCCAGTGTGGTGGGAGAGCAACAGTCACCCCGGCAGGCTCGCTGGGGGCCTGAGGGGGCATGGGCCCACGAGCCCTGGCCACACACCAGTCACTCCACACAGATGCCTCCTGCTCTCCCTTGATTATCGCAGCAGTAATAGCGCTTGCCAAGCACTCACCGTGTGCCTGGCATAAGCCAGGATGACGTGCTAGCCAGCATTTCTAAGACGGGAGTGCGAGGGCTAAACGTGCTCCTAAGAGAGAGGTGTTCTGAGCTCTCTAGAAAGCCTGAGGACAGAATGGGATTTACCGAAAAGCTACAATGTTCCAGAAAGAAACACAAGGAGACACAGCCCTGTCACAAAATACAGAATTCTCTAACTCTTCCAGGGTTACTTTCCCCATCCTTTTGTCGCCTGCCCAGGGTATTACCCCAAGAAGTGTGTCTTCGCCCTAATGCAGAGGTGAGACTCAAACACTACACACAACTGAGCACCTTCTCATTTTGTTACCTCTATTCTCTATGCCATCCTTGAGAACTATTTTGGGCTCACTGGTCTAAAAAGAAAAAGAAAATTAAATAGAAATAGAAAGCTTCTGTTATGGCCCACAAATTTGGGAGGTAAAAGGAAGACTGTTTCTCCCCTAAATACTAATACTTTGCTCTCTTGCGGGAATTCTCACTCAGGAGAAAACCTGCCAAAGCCCCAGAGCCGTCCTCACCTACAGGCTCTCTGGTTCCTTCTCCTGCTTGGCTTGCAGCCTGAATGTGGGATCAAGCCCTCCCATGGGGCAAAGGGCGAGGAATGAAAGCAGACAGATGAGAGCAAGGAAGACGGGCAGGGAAGTAAGGTTCCATAACTGCCCAGCTAAACAACTGGTGTGGGAGGAAGGCTCCAGCTCCTTCTTCAGGATTCTAGTCCAGACTCTCACTCTGGTGCATGCCTTGCTCTGATCCGTTTCCCCATCTCACTTAAGTTCAGGTTCAGCTTCCCCTAACAAAGGAGGCAGAAGAGCTGGGTGGTTAAAGGGTGGATTGCAGGCCCCTGGTCTTCCCGGATTCGAATCCTAGTCCTTGGGAAAGGAGCTCAACTTCCCCACCTATGAAATGCGGATGATACAAGGAAGATGGCTCTGCCAGACCATAACTTATTCTGTCTTTATCCCTCCTTCCGCATTTATTCTGGGAACAGAGTGGTAAACCGGAGTCCCCATCCTCACAGAGATTACAGGGCTCATAGGGGCGCCTGACAATAAATGAAAAAATAAAATAACTACAGCTGTGAAGAAATGTACATTTTGATGAAAAAGACAGTCCAAGAGGAAGGCCTTTGTGAGAGAGGGTGCTGAACAGGTGCATTAAAGAAGACAGAGCCATTCTAGAATGGGCCAGCAGTATATGCAAATTCTGCTATATGGCCAGGGGCTGGAGGGGTTAAGGGACAGAGCAGAGGTCGGAGTGCCTGGAACAGCACAAGGAGGGTGAGAATGGCACAAAGAAGGCCAAAGAGCTACTACCTCACAGGCCAGGTCCCATCTGCATTGTTGAAATTTCATTTGAATTATGATGACAAACCTACTTGGAACGTTCTATGCAGCAGCGGGAGGTTGTCATACGAGTTGTGAAAAGATCGCTCTGGTGGCTCTGGGTAGAAATGATCTTAGAATAAAGTGGAAACGGGACCCTTTTGGACACTGTTACAATGGCTCAGGGAGCGATGACAATGGTCTGGGCCAGGGTAACACCAACCAAGATGGAGAGAGACGGACAGGTTCAAGAGGGGTCCTGATGATATCTGACGTGTATTTGAGCGCTGTCCAGCACCGCACAAAGCACATTCACTCTCTGATGCGATCCTCCCGGCAGCCCTGTGAGGTCAGGCCTCCTATTCTCTCCAGGTGAGGACCAGAGAGGTTAGGTAACTTCCCTGAGACCACCCAGTTAGGATGTGGTAGAGGCAGCATCTGAACCGCGGCCATGGGGATCCAGAGCCCACACACCCAACTGCTGTTCTTCCAACCGGCCTGGACAGAGGATGGGCTGAGGGGGGTGAGGGAAAGGGCAAGCCAGATGCCTTGCACAATTCGGGCCTGAGGACCTGGGCTGCTGGTGGTGCTGTTTATGGACAAGCACGCGTTGGGGAAGATTCTGGGTTGTGGGAGCAGGGTGGGGGGACCACTGGAGTTCAAGGCTCTGTTTTGGACATGCGGCAGTCCGGCTACCTTCATGTGCTCCTTACCCCTTTCCTGTTCTCTGAAAAGCAGTCAGTTGTGGAGGACGAGGTGGGGCAGAGGGAACCGGAACAACTTTCCTCTGTCTACATGACCCTCCCTTCCGCAACACAGACACGGGGATGTGAGCCTCACCACATCCCTTTATAAAAGGAGGTAAGATGGCAGACATGCTTGGAAATCCAGTAAACACTTCATGAGAAAAGCAAATCAAAATGACCCAAACGAGTTCTGGTTTTTGTTTTTCTCATAAGTTACTGGGAGTTCTTGGGAGTGGCATATATGGGCATTTTCCACATCAAGACCAGGTGAAACCAATGGGAATGGGGGACGATTCAGGGCTGGACCATGTTTCCGAATCCCAGAGGTGGGAGTCCCAAGCCCTTTCAGGGACCGGGCAGTGTCAGGCAGGGTTCCCCACCCCGGGGGCCCGCGTGCCAAGTCAGGTCTTGGGAACAAGGCTGATGCACATATTTCAGTGTTTACTTGGCTCTGCAGGAAGTGAAGAGAAGCCTACAAAGGTTCTTGGTCACATAGGCTTGGGGAAAGCTGTCTTGATTAGGCTTCCTTACCGTAGGATGTCTCAGAATCTTGAACCTGGGAATATGCACTTTGACTCTCCCAGGAGGACAACTTCCCAAATGCACTTGATCACAGAATGTTCTTATAGCCAAGCATCTCAGGGCGCAAGTGTCCCAGTGAAGAGAGCTGGGGAAATGTAGCTCCTCCTGTGCATTCTTAAGGGAGCGGTAACAGATCCATTACTAAGAATTGGATACTGAGGCTTCCTCAGTGGGCAACTGGAAGTCTTGTAAGGAGTGTTGAGTAGGAGAGGCCGTGAGGTGACGCTTGGGGCCAAATGCACGCTGTGTGACCTCCAGTGGGCTAACAAAGAATCTTGGTTTCTCGGCTGTGTGTTGAGGATAAGAATAACACAGAACAGAGTTCTGTGAGAATTCAAGGAAACAGCTTATGCCAAGGCCCAGCTGCAGGAAACCAGCATGCAGGAGGCCTCTCCAGAGGCTCTGAGATCCCGGGCAGGCCCCCCACAGCCCTGACTCTTCGGCACAGGAACAGTCCTGCTGACTCTCCTGCCATACCAGCTCCACCTCTCTTTGGCGACAGCCTTCCTCGGGTGGCCCATTAGCAGGCTTCTCAAGTGGTCAGTCAGGGGGGCAGCTAAGTCCAGCCTGGAACTTCCAAACAAGGCCCCCTCAGGCAGGCAGGAATTGTAGCCAACAAGGCAGTCATGCTCCCACTTAAATGGCCTGAAAATACTTCAGGAGGAAAAGAGCCAGTGTGCACAGCTTTCTAAATGCATTGGGTTTCTGGAATGTTCCAGGGCTCCCCGTCTAGGACAACCAGAGCTTCTGCAGTGGCTCAAAGACGTCAGAGCTAGCCCTGAACTTCAGGAGTCCCCCACCATTTGCTCACCATTCCATCATTTGTTCAACACATCCAGACCGCTTCCCTCTCTGTATGAGACACGGGGCCAGGCATGCAGGTACAAGGACCTGCCAGGCCAGTGGGGAAGGTAGACAAGTGAGTGGGGAAGCATTGGGACAGAGCTACAAACAAGGCTCTATGAGAACAGGAAGGAGGAGGCTTTTCGTTCACTCCAAACAGTGGCTTCAAAATCAGCTTACATTCATGAACATTTGGCATATCCCCGATAATAGAAGATTTTTGCATAAACCATCTCAACACAGACATAATTAGGATGCCACTTTACAAAGGAGAAAATATTGACTCGGAGAGGGATAGGGAGTTGCCCAAGGCCACACAGCGCATTAGAGGAAGGCTGAGATTCGAACTGAAGCCATCGGCCTGGGCAACTCCTGAGCCAATTCAACTGAGCAGACAGCACCCCTGCCAGGGGGTTCTCTGAGGGTTAGAGGAGACAGTCTCGGTGAACACCTTTCCTTAACCTGGGCACTTCAAACATACGTTCTTGCTTTTCTGCCTCCTATTTCTTCCCTCTGCCTTATACAGATTTTGCTTTTGGTGGAATAAAAGCCTCCTACTTATGCACATTCCACTCTCAGTCCAAAATTTAGTCAAAACGAGCAAATACGGAGTTCCCAAAGAAGCTTTTACCAGAACCCACATTTCCCCACACTCTGAGAGTTCAGTAACTCCTTCAGAAACTCTACCACCAACTCCCTGGTAAGACTTCCTGAAGGAAGCTCCCCACAAGGCAGAATCGAAGGGATCCTGAGGTCCAGAGCAACTGGGGCCAACAGGACTGAGCCCTCAGTGGAGTTGGGGGTTGGGGGAAGAGAGAGGGGGTGCCACCATGAGATCTCCTCCCCAGAAGAGCCTGGTAGCCTCATGTCCAAAGGCTTGGGGTTGGCTCCAGGCCTACAAAACAAAACCACTCCTCTCCTGTGGGGAGATTCCTTAGAGGAATATTTATGAGACATTAAAACCACTGCCATCAACTCTTAAAAAAATTCCTGTACATGTAATTATGGGTCCAGGATGAGATTCCTGGATATGATATCATTACTTCCCTGATGCTCACATTCCCCAGGGACTGAGGGCAGGAACATTCTGCCTGCAGATCTGGTTCCTTGTCCCCTGGGTCTCTCCTTGCCCCTACAGACTCTTCCCTGCACGTGTGGGGCTGCTTCTCCAACTGCCCCCGCCTGCCCTCTATCCACGCCCCACCTCTCTCTGCCCCGCTCTGAGCCAGGGAGGATGTCCCAGTGGATGCACCCCTCGGGGGCCTTTGCAGGCCAGCACCAGCACCTTGGGCTTATGGAAGGCACTAGCAAGAGATGGGAGAGCAGGAGACCAAGGGATTTCTTGTCTGCTCCCTCCCTGCTTTGGTGCTCCATCCTCCACAACCACAGCTCCTGCCTACAGCCTCTTCAGTGGGGCACACCCCTCCCCCATCCTGCTCTCCTTGGGCTCCAGAAACACCACTTTCTCTCCTGGCCCCTTCAGACCTGGGTGGTTGGGGCTCCACCCACCTAGATGGCCTCCACATCTCTTACTTATTCCCTCAACCCTGCCTGTCCTGTGTCTGCTAAATAGTTCCTCCATTCAAGTCCCCTTATTTGAACCATCTGGGATGAATTCTAATTTTCTGGTGGGCATCTGACAATAGGCAAATTGGGACGAGAACTGCCATATTTGAAGCTCCTGCCACAAATGAGGTAAGGACTACACTTGCTCCATCACCACCTCACTGATAGTCCTGGCATTCTGCGCCGTGCGTGGGCTCTGGGGCTACAGGGGTGCTCGGCAAGAGGGTGGCCTACAGCCAGGGAGAACCACCTGTTCTGTTTCTCCCTCCTCTCCTCTCCTCCCCTCCCTACCGCCCCCCATGTACACAGAACACCACACTACCCACATCTTGGTCAACAAAATATTAGAAAGAATAATAGAGATTGTTCAATTCCTCATTCATTCAGCCAACCTGCCGTGAGAAGCTTTTGTGTGTCAAGCCCTGTACCAGACACCATGGTACAGAGCTGAATGGCCACAGAAGACAGGGTCCCTGCCCCTGAACCCAGCCAGACTACTGAACTTCGTATTTCTACTGACTGACCAAAGAAACCTTCTGCACTAGGATAAAGATAACCTGCCCCTCACTCTTCCCTTCCCACTGATTCATCTGATAAAACAGCCAACCAGACATACACACACACGTGCACACACACGCACGCACACACACACACCCACCCACATGCCCTTCAGTTGGGCGACTGCAGGTTCTGGCCCAATGCCACAGCAATGCTAATCTGCAGCCTTCTAAACCCAGGCTTCAGGATGACGCACAGGATGTGCACACAGCAGAGGGCCCCGGGGTGCGTGATTCCTTTGCTTTCCTCGGTAGGACCTAGTCAGTGTTTCTCTGGTGAGAAGGATAATAACGTAATAGTAAAGCACAAGGCTTTTCAGGCATGCATCATGGATTCATTTAGCATCAGTCACGGGTCATCTGACCCACGCCCAGCCTTGTGCTTGCTCCTCACACTGTGGAGCTTCTCTGTTCAGCGTCCTTGCATCCAGTGAGGGGTACCCACTTCTCTGTCCTGCTCTTCATCCCCGCCCTCCTGCTGACACTGGCAGGTTATGAGACCCCACCTGTGACTCAGAAGGCCTGGGTTTCAGTCTTAGCCCATCACTGCTCACCTGCTGTATTGACGTGCACAAACCACTCCCTCTGATCCTCGATCTCCAACCCACACAACATGGCATCTGAATGGATGGTCAGGAAGAACCCCTTAGTGAGAAATCACTGCACATCCCAAAGCCTGCTGTCACTGAACTATGACAATGGATAGTAAGTGAAAGCTGCCTAACGACACAAGTGGGGGCTGCCACCCAAAGCAGCATGGAATGAATGGAAGGCAAGTCCCACGAGAGTGAAGTCACTCAATTTCAGCCCATGGGGTTTAACTGCAGCTGCATCTTCTACTCGCTGGAGGAGTTTTCAGGAATCCTGATTCCCAGGCTGCTCCCAAGACCAGTCGAATCAGAATCTCTGGGTTCTGCCATCCAGAAACCAGCATTTTTTCAAAGCTCCCTTTGGGACTCAAATGTGCAGCCCAGACTGAGAACCACTGATGTATGTGCACTATCCACATTTTGGGTGTGTTTCACCAGATGGTCAATAACGTCCATTTAGAACATATAGTTTCAACTCAGAGGGTAAAGAGTTTTCAATCATAGAAACCTGAAAGAAGCTAGGTTATTAAGGGCTCTTTATTTACTTGTGCCTCATCTACAGAAAGTATAATCCTCTATTAAGAAGAGAGTATATATGGATTAACTTCTATAATTAAAGAATGTAATTAATAACCCGGTTAGAACAAGATTTTGAAGAGCTAATAATCCCTAAATATAAATTATGTACCCTCATTAAAATCTGTTACAAACTCTACTTAACAAATAACCCCTTGTCTACCAATTTGCTTTACTTTACAGCTATAGGAAAACTAGTTTTTCCCTGTCCTGTGAGATTACCACCCCCCCCCCCCCCGCAAAGTTTTCAAAGGTCCTAGCTCATGGGTTTCAGCCTGGTTCCCTAACACCTCCCTCTTAATGTGCAAGCACAGGCTCTAACTGCCCCTCCTCCCTCCCGGGTACCCACACCCCTGCCCAGCCAAGCCCCATCAGCCACTTGCGACTTTGAGTACCTGCCATGTCTCTTAGATAGCACTCCCACCCAAATACAGCACATCGTGACCTTTCATCTTTAACTTGCTCCAAAATCACTTACTCACATTCTTTCCATTACAGAATAATGAAAAGAAGGTACACTTTGGAATCATCTCCGGCTGAAAAATTTGACGCTAAGAGTCCAGAAGCAGACTCACAAATGTGCAGTCACCTGGTAGCTGGTAAAGAAGACACTAAAGTGCTGTGAAGGAAAGGTGGTCTTTTCCATAGATGTTGCTAAGTCAATTGGTTATCCATATAAAATAATGAACCTTGACCTCTATTTCACACCATACAAGAAAATCAATTCCAGATGGACTGCAAATCTAAATGTAAAAGGGAAAATAATAAAACTTTTACAAGAAAACTCAGGAGAACATCTTCATGACCTTGGAGTAGGCAAAGTTTTCTTAAACAAAACACAAAATGTGCTGACCCCACGGGAAAAAAAAAATTGAAAAGCTGAACTTCAGCAAAATTAGGAACTTCTCCTTATCAGGTGATACCATTAAGAGAGCAAAAATACAAGCCACAGAATGAGAGAAGAGATTGTCGATATCTGACAAAGGACTTGTGCCAGAATACGTAAAGAATTCCTAGAAATAAATAAGGGGAAAAAAATCAGACAATCTCATTTTAAAAAGTCTTGAATAGGGACTTCACAAAATAAGATATCCAAATGTTCCAATAAACACATTAAAAAGGTGCTCTACTTCATTAGATACTAGGGAAATGCCAATAAAACCACAATGAGATGCACTGATATGGCTAAAATGAAAAAGGCAGTTGTTAGGGAATACACGGAGCGGTCAGAACTCTCATGCACTTCTGGTGGGAGAGGAAGTTGGTACCATCACTCTGGAGACCAGTCCGGCAGCACCCACGAAATCTGAACATATATCCTACAACCAGAAACTCTAATCCTTGGATGAAATCAGTGCCAAAAGACATGGAAAGAATATTGAATGAAGCACTATTTGTAATAACCCCAAACTGGAAAGTAACCAAATGTCCACCAACAGTACAGCGGATAAATAACGTATGCTCACACGAGGCAAAACTTACAGAGTGAAGAAAATGACTGTCCTACAACCATGTGGAACGACACGATGCGTCTCATAAACATAATGCTAAGTACATGGAACTGACAAAGGAGTCAATGCTCCATGACTCCATTTCTATGAAATTAGAAAATAAGCAACACTAATCCGTAGTGTTACAAGTCAGGAGAGCAGCCATCCTTGCTGGAACTGAGGGAAAACAGGCTGAGAGGGGCCAGAGGGGGACCTCAGGAGGTGCTAATGTTGTTTCGTGATGAAGGTTCTGGTTGCATAGCGATGTTCACTGTGACAAGTTCCCTGGGCTATACATGTATGAGTAGCGCACTTTTATTTATGCATATTATGTGCTGGTAAAAGGTTTACACACACACAGAATGTGGTTGCTCTACCCTTTAATTATGTGTGACTTCGGGCAAGGCACTTAATCTATCTGGTATGCAGTTTCCTCTTCAGTAAAAAGTGGAATTAAAATACCATCTACCTTGCAGGATTGTTGCAAGGATAAAATGAAAAAATAAAAAAGTCTACACACATACATGGCACCCAGTACACAGAGACCGCACTCTGTAATGAGTTTCCCTCCCTTCCTTTGTGTAACTTGGTAACAGTCTCTCACAACCTGGGACTTTGAGGAACCATCACTTTACCTTTTGTGTATTTAAAACTAAACAAGCAAAAAAACAAAACAAGACCCAAACAAAAGATACGCTGAGGATGAAAGGTGGCCAGGGCCTTCCACAGGCAGTCTTGAAATGTTTGGAGAGTCTGTGTGTGGATGGAAACAATCCCACCTCTGGGGGGGTGAGAACCAGGCGTGGGTCGCCGCCGCAGAGCCGTGTGCCAGGTCGGGGCTAAGCCAGACACAGTGACAGAGGCGAGTGCACGGAGAGGAGAGAACACGGCAGGATGCGGTGCGCCAAGATGGCAGCCACACTTTCTTTTCTTCTAACCACACATGGGCTGAGTTTTCCAGCAGCAAAATTCTTCACAGTCAGAAAAAAAAAAAAAAATTTTTCAAGGAAAACCACTCTGTTTCTTTAAAACAAGTGCCAAGTCCCAATGTGAGAAAGTGCAAGTCACAGAAAACATGAGATTCCCAGAAAATAAACTTGTGATTACCAGGAACTAGAAAGCAAGCACTGCTGGCCCTTCCTGCCAGGGCATCCAGGCGCCGTCCTTCGCTGGGAGCATGCTCTCCCAGGCGCAGGGGCAGGGCCCTCCCCAGGGCCCCCGGAGCAGGTTCCTGCATTCTTCCCTTCACCCAGCACACACTGATTAAGCGTGGATGGATGGGGGCCATCCTGGTGGTGGCTGGACACTGAGCATCCAGGGAAGAGAGCGCCTAGGCCCTGCCTTCCCGGGGCTGACAGTCTGGAGGATTCCAATAGGTAAACGGGCAATTATAATGCGGGGCACTGTCTGCTAGCATGTAGAGAAATACAAGGGGCTCAGGAACCAGAGGTGAGAGGACACCTTCCCACAGAAGAGGGCACCTGGGCTAAAGCTTAAAGGAGGAAGAGTTACACATGGACATTCCCAGAGGGGTGCGTGTGAGCAACCCCCAAAGGAAGAAATTGCCCTTGGTGTTACCAGAACTGAGGGAAGAGCAAGGAGTTCCAGCGAAGAGCCTGGAGAGCTTGGTGGCACCAGATGGAGGTGGGCCTTCCATGGACTGTCCTGCAGGCCAGTGGTTCTCAGTCCTGGCTGCATATCAGAATCACGGAGCATCTTCCAGACATGCTCATGTTCCGGCCTCGTGCCTACACATGCTTGCTTAATGGGCCTAGGCTTGGGGTGCTTCTAAGAAGGTGCTGTTCCAGCACGCAACCAGTGTGGAGAGGCATTGCTATAGCTCAGGGGTGTGCAAGCCACAGGCCTGGGGCCAAGTCCACTACTTTATGCTTGAGAACTAAGAATGGCTTTACCAATAAACAACTGCAATCGATTTCATGGTAACAAACACTAACTCCAATTAAGCAAACTTCCATTTGAACTCCTATTAATCAAAATGGTCTCTCCCCTCCAAAAAATGAAATTCCATCTTTCTCATCTGTACACCTATATTACAAAAACAATGTTCAATTATTATTATATTCTGAGCTTCATTAATAAAAAAAGTATGTGAAAATTTGTTTTCTCGCTTATTACATGAGTATTCACATAATATCCTCAATGATGCCTCTTGGATGGCAAACTCCAAAAGATTTACTATCTGGCCTTTTATAAAAAATATCTGCTGACCCCTGCTGTAATTGATGGGGAGAGATGGAATGGTTTGGAGCAGAAGAATAACACATGGGTTTGTGTTAGGGAGACCAGGAAAGTGGCCATCGTTTTAGTGTTGGTCCAGGAAAATGTGGCATGAGCCAGAACAGTGGGATGGAGGTGGGGTGGGCAGGCCCGGATCTCAGAGGTTGGACGAGGTGACATACACAGGGCTTGGAGGCCAATGTATGTGTGGGGTAAGGACAAGAGGGAAATCCAGATGTCCTGGGGACCACCAAAGACCATACAGAGCCTTCAGCACTACCATGTCTCCATCCTGGCCAGGGAGGGGAACCCTAAGTCTTGTCCCAGCACATGCAGAGGGAGATAACTAGAGCCCCTTTACCTCCTACTCTTCTTCTGAAAGATCCCATTTGGTCTTTGTCACTCTCTTAAAGATAGTTCTCTTCTTGGTACATCTTTGCACACAAAAAAAGCAAAGAACCAAACTGTGCCTTAAAATCCTTTGGCTTCCTGAACTCCAAGTACCACCTGGTATTGGCAGGGAAGGTGGGTATTACCTCCCCATTTTACAGACAGGAAACAGGCCCAGAAAGGAGCTACACCTTGGCCGATGTGGAGTCTTTCTAGTCTCACTCCATGTGCTGACATGACACCAAGACCACCTGCCTGGCCCCTAACAGTTCTCAGAATGTCCTCCTTGTCTGTGTGTCACACACATATATCCCTGACCCTCCATGTAAGCTCCTGGGTGTCAGCACCTGTGATCTCACTCCCCGAGATCCTTGGCTCAAGTGCTGGCCGGCCCTGGGTTCAAATCCTGGCCCTGCCATGTCCTCACTGCTCTGAGCCTCAATTCCTTCATCTGGGAAGTGAACGTCACCACTCTTCTGTATATGGTTGTTGAGAGACTTAAACATGATAATACAAAGTGCTTAGCCCAGTGCCTGGTGCAGGACAAGGGCTCAATAATGCATAGTATTTCATTAGGGCAGTTCCCCCTTGGCAGTCTTAATTCCCATTATTGCTTGAGTCTGGCTGGAGTGGACAATGCAGAGAGGCAGTGCGGTTGAGGAGGGGCGCCTGGGTGGCTCAGTCAGTTAAGCATCTGCCTTCAGCTCAGGTCATGATCCCAGGGTCCTGGGATTGAGACCCATGTTGGGCTCCTTGCTCAGCGGGGAGTCTCCCTCTCCCTCTGCCTGCCGCTCCCCCTGCTTGTGCTCTCTCTCTCTCTGTCAAATAAATAAAATCGAGAGAGGAAGGAAGGAAGGAAGGAAGGAAGGAAGGAAGGAAGGAAGGAAAGAAGGAAGGAAGGAAGGAAGGAAGGAAGGAAGGGGACATCAAGAGTATAATATACAGTGACCTGAGGAGCCAAAATCCTGGAGACCCAAGCCTTGCTCTGCCACCGACTAACTGTGTGATCTTGGGTGAGTCACTTACAAAAATACCTGATCGTGTCATCATGAGAATTCAATGAGTTAAAATATGTAGGACATTTGGAACAGTGCCTGACAATAGTAAGTGTTCTGTAAGTATGAGCTGTTGTTATTGTTTGATAGTTATTTTCATTTTCTATGGTAATTTTAACGACTAGGTCAGCTCCTGGGATCCAGCAGATCTTGTGACAACAGTGAACCTGCTGGTACGTGTATCCACCCAGCAGTTTGCAGGTCCTGCCTCAGTGCCTTGCCTTCAACGGGCTTCAGGATGCCAAGCTGAACGAGGCTCCCCCCCGCCGCCCGCGGCATACCTGAGTTCCTCGCATCTTCGTGAACCTACGGAAAGCTGATTTAAACAGCCTCGCACAGACGATCCTCATCTCTGTATGGATTTATATAGTGAAGTAGTAAATATTTATCATAGAGCCACAGGCTCTTACCAATCCTGACCCTCAAAAAAATCCTCAGCCCAAAAGATTTTTCATTTTTTAATAACTCATTTGGTGACAAAACCTGACCTGAAGTGATGTGAAGCTATTTATTGTCTTTATTTCTCCCACTTAGTGTGAACAGTTCACTGCAGAAAATTAATGGGTTTGATTATGGAGCACTGCCCCGGACTCCACGGGGGTATTACATAATATACACTAGACGCACCCTAGTTCCTTGCTAAAAATCTAAAACCATGCCAAGTTCCAAAACACATCTGACCCCGAGGCCTTCGGATGATAGACTGTGGACATGCATTTATTATTTCCATGGGACAGCTGTAATCACTCCTCTCATCCCTTCAACTGAAAGATACAGAAAATTGGTGTTTGCCCATAACCAAATGACTTTTTATTTCTCTTGGAAAAAAGAAATCAATAAGGGGTATTTTCTAGAGAGAAAGTAAAATTGGCTTTTCTCTTTTTAGGCAGTGGATGGTTCAAAAAAACATCTACCTTATAACCAACATGACACCATCAGACTGTTCTCAGAAAGAAAACTCGAGACCTGAGGTCAAGGGCAGCCAGTCTCACGGTGGCTTAGCCCCAGGCCCTCTGCAGGATGGCTGTGGAGGAGAGCAGAGCCTTTAGCTCTGTCTCACAGCCCTGATGTCTCAGCCTCTCCTGCAGATGTTTGCTGGTTGGGAAATTCGGGGTGGATGGAAGGCTTGTGAGGAAGGAAGCAGGGCTGGAGGGAGGCCTGTGGTGCACTTGGAGGCAGAAGGAGGAAGGCAAATGAACAATTACTTCATAGGCTAATTGGGAGATACCCACTCTGTAAATTGCTAATAGCCGTGGGGCTCTGAAGTAACAGGCTAAATTAGCTGGCAAGATGGCTGGGTTTCTTGCTAGGGAAAACCCCATATAATGATTCTATATATGCTCCCGGATCGCAAAGGTTTGGGTAAACACACACACACACACACACACACACAACAACAACAACAACAACCACCAGGAAGTGGATAATCAGCCTACAGGGCCCCCACTTCCTAAAGTGCTGTCCAGGCACCAGCCCCACGTCCCCCATCCCTGTGGCATACAGGGGTGCAGGGTACTAAGCTGGCAATGGGAAACATGGGTCCTGATCTGTGCTATCCACTTGCTGAGTACCTCAGGGCAAACTGCAGGGCACTCTGCGCAGCACCTCCCAGACCCCAGAGCATGAGGCATAGATCTTTGTGCTCCCTCGTCATCAAACAGGGTCGATTCCTGGGTGGCTTCAAGCACACAGGCTGCCCTTCCGTTCTCCCTTTTCTCACTTCTCACCCCAAATGAAATCTGGAATCCCCAGCACTGGAACACTGGGAAGGGACAGTGATTCCCACATGGTTAGGGAGCGAAGAGCCAGGAAGAACTGGGTGATCATCCATGCTGGCTCCATGACTGTCCACCCAGTGTGGCTCCGTGGGGGACCCTAGCTCCACCCGTACTCTTTCACCCACCCCCGGTGCCGGGCAAGTCCTGTCCTTCCTTCCTCCACACCCAGGACAACCCAGCTTCCTTTCCTTGTAGGAAACAAGGTTCCCCTCTCCTTCCGCTGTGAAATCTAGCTACAATGGACTGAGCACCTACTGTGCGCCGAACAAGCACGCTTCCAGAGATCACTGGGCCTGTTGCTTCAAAGAGCCCTGTGCAATAGAGGTCACCCCCTTGTAGAGAAGGGGCCCCGAGGCCCACAGAGGAAGCGGCTTGCCCAGAGTGACATGACTGGCAGGTGGCGGCGGTCGTAGGCAGACTCAGGCCCCTGGGAAGCTGCCAGGCATCTGTGGGCCTCCATTCCTCATCTGTACACCACACTGGTGCTACCTTCTTCACAGGATGCTGTTCGAGACTGACGGGGATGTCAGCAAAGCTGTGTGTGCGTCCTCGGTGGCTATGAGTGTCATTGTCTGGGTGAAAGCACAGCTTCTGGTTCCCATTTGTGGAGTCTCTGCATGGCAGGACTGTGCCAGCCTCTCTTGGCAGGTCTGTGCCAGCCCTCTTGGCAGGTCCTCCATCATGAGAATGGCAAAGGAGGGGGGAATGAAAGAAAGGCAGGCCGAGATAAAGGGCGCTGGGGGAAAGCTGCCCCACGGGAGCAGAGGTGGGAACTCCAAGATGTGTATGGGAACCGGAGACTAGCTGAGTCTGTAACTGCTGGACAGAAGGGATGTTCCAGAAGGTGGTGGAAACAGGGCAGTCTGGGATTTGCCTTGGGCAGTGTGGAGCTGAGTCAGGGAGTGACGAACAGGGTAAGGGTGAGCCCGAAGGAGGGAGGGGGCCCAGACAGGAGGGCAAGAAGCTTCTGAGGCCTGAAGGTTGGCAGAAGCCTCAGGCTTGTTCTTGGAAAGGAAGAAAATGAGAATGGCAATTCCGGCTCCCCCCAGCCTGGAGTGAAATCAGCACCTCACCCACAGAAATGCCCGCTGACTCGATAAACCCTAGTTCTCCCAAAATTTGGTTTACTCTCTCTGAGACGCTCAGTAACCATCAGGTTTGCTATCCTCGAAGGCTCTCTCCAGAGCAAGAGCAAGCTCTGGAATGAATGCAGTTGGAGCCAGCAGGCATTTACAGAGAGCTGGGCTCTCCTGAGGGTCCCGTGAGTGCTCTGGGCACGTGTGGAGGGATGACTAAGCCGCCCCACACCCCAGCAGCTCCCACAGGTCAGATGCACAGAGGGAATAGGCCTGATCTGAGTTGGATTTCCCAGCTTTGGCTCCTTCTGTCACTTCCAAGCTATATGATTTTCAGCAAATCACCTTTTGAACCTCAGTTTTGGCGTCTCTACGAGGGCTGATTATGCCACCTGCCCTTAGGATTTTTGCGGGAATTTGATGTGATAATCACTGTTTCGTGAGCTGTAAAACACCATGTAAATGTGTTATTCTATTTACCACTATTATGTGATAACCAACTACTGGGGTTTGAATTGTGTCCCCCAAAAACATGTTGAGGTCCTAATCCCTGGGACCTGGGTTGGTGACCTTCTTGGGAAACAGGGTCTTTGCAGAGTCATTAAGATGTAAATTAAACTGAGGTCATATGGATTCGGGGTGAGCCCGTAATCCAATATGACTGGCATCCTGATAAAGGAGAAGAGACACAGGCAGAGAGAAGAATGCCGTGTGAAGGCACAGAGGTGGGCAGGGGGAGGACAGCTGGGGAGGACAGAGGCAGACCACAGTTATCACTCACAGGCCATGACCGCCACGGCCTGTGGGCAACCACCAACCCTGCCAAAACCTTGACTTTGGACTTCTAGCCCCCAGAACTGTGAGAGAATACCTTTTCATTGTTTTGAGCCCCGCTGCTTGTAGTCCTTTGTTATGGCAGCTCTAGGAAAGTAATGTGTGATGCTACCACGCAGAAAGTGCCCTAACAGAAGAACAAAGTGTCAGGGAGGAAAAAGAAGGATGAATTCCTCCCTTCATGCTTGCATCTGCTCCTGTCTCTTTCCCAGTAGCCTTCTGCCTTCCAATCCCGTGCTCACACTGAACTGTTGTCTGGAAGATGTCTCTGGAAATGAGTCGAACTGGTACTAACTCTCCCTTTCTAAAACATATGCATCACATAATAGCTGAGAACCCACCATATCCCGGGCCAGGCATGGAGGGGACGGAGGTGAGCTGCACAGACCCCCCTCCCGACTGTGTAGAGTTTACAGTCTAGAGAGAGGACACTGTGAACAAGAAACGGCAAGCGGGAAAAACAGGTACTGAAGGGAAGTGGCATGCACACGCTCTGAGGAAATGTAGCAAGAGGGTAAAATATGACCCCTACGTGTGCCACCAGTTCACATTGACAACTCACACAAGCTCTAAAAGGTCACAGGCATCTGGTCACTCCTCAGCTCAAGAACTTTCTATGACTCCCAGTGGCTCCAGCAGGAGTCCTATCCTCTTATTTGGAATTTTTCCAATTCCTGTCTTGATACTTATCACCCAACCCTCATTTACAAACACTTTGTACCCATTCCAGCAAACAGACAGGCAACACAGGCTTTGGGGAATCCCGAGTTAGAATCCTGGCTCTGCTGTATTCCTGAGTATGCTGAATGCCTTTTAGCATCACTGAATATTTCTCAGAAGCCTATTCTGGGGTTCTGTACTCAGGATACAAGGATTAATAAGACATGTTTTCCCCGCTCTCAAGCAGCTAAACAGCTCATTAGGGCTCCTTGGCCTCAGTTTGCCCATCTGCAAAATGGAGGCATGGTCCTAGTCCTACTTTACTGTGGGTGTGAGGATTATATACATAACAAGAGTCAAGCACCCAGCAGGTATATGATGAACACCAGATCCTCATGCATTTATTCTCTTGACTGTATCTTTGCTCAGACCTTCCCCCTGCCTTTGTCCTTTCTTTTCATCTTTACTTCGTCATGGCCAACACGTTTTTAAGACTCATAAGAAATCCTGGTCCCATAACCTTTTCTCAACCAGCCTAACTATTCCTCAGGTTTCCCACCTTCCCGACTGTGTGAGTCTCATTTTCTCAGTACTCTCCCCAGTGGTATGGTCCAATCAGGCATCCTTTTGTGTGTTGCCTCTCCTAGCTCTTTGTGTCATGCTTTCTATCTAGTTCTTGTTCAGGAGTATCTATAGATTGGTTTGCTCCATCACTGCAAGCCCCTGGGTGGGGGGGGGTGGGGAGAGGAGTCATACAAACCGCACCCCCCAAGTATTGGGCCACTCAGGAGCCAGCCCTGCCTAAAAGTTGAGACAAGGGGGCTGTCCTCAATAGAAGCCTTGTGATCCCCAGACCTGAATGGCCTCGTCACTTCTGCCTTCCTGGCTCCCAAAGCAGCCCGGCCATTCACACTTTTGCAGGGGCCCTGTTCTGCCCAGGAGCAAGGAAATGACTGCCAAATTGCAGCCCTAATTGGGAGGCAGGCAGGGGACTAGCTGGGGACACAATAGCCCATAGGTGGCCAAGCTGAAGCATCTGCCTTCCCTCCTTTTGTGTGGTTCCCAGCCCATTAAAATGCACTGTTCCCTCTGACCTACAGACATGGTCGCTGCTGGGCCTCCCCACCCCTCTCTCCTCTCTGGTTCACACTCCCAATCTGCCTGAGGCAGAGGAGGGACAGCCCCTTGAGTAACCTGATGAGTCACCAAAGCCCAGGAAGGCACATTCAAAGGAAAGCTACTCTCTAGGTCTGCAGGGGCAATGAGAGGGAGCCTGGGCCACCATCACTGACAGAGGGGACTCTGCCTCTCATTCCCTCCTTGTCTGACATTTCCCTGAACGATGTCCAAGTGGCTTCAGAGCCAAGTCAAGGACACAGGAGTTTCAGCAGGGACTTCCTATTCACATGGCAAACAGATGGGGTACAGAGAAGGAAACCCCTGGCATTGGCTTGAGGGGTTAGTGAAGGACTCGAAGGGCCGACCTTCAGGGAAAAGCAGGAGTTCAGCAATCAAGTGCCATCAGCTAGCCACAGCTAAGGACATTAGATTCACAGTTACCTACTAGGTACCGGGCATTGTGCTTGCTGGGTTTCAGGCACAATTTTATTTCATCCTCCAAACAGCACTATGGTAGAGGTATTATTGTTATAAACATCGCCATTTTGCAAATGAAGAAGCCCGGGGAGCTGAGTAACCTGAATAAGCCAAGAGCCAGGAAGGGGAAGAGGCAGGATTCTAATCTAGGTCTGACTGCCCCAAACCCTGCCCTCTCGACCCTGTGCCCCATGGCCACTGGATGACAGCACGGATGTTCCAGTCCTGCCGTTTCCTGAGTTAATGCACTGTTCTCAAATATTTGACATCAGGATAACTCCTGTTCAGGCCAGAGGCAACTGCCACTCACCGTCAACAAGGAATGACACCCTTGCAAATAAGATAGAGAGGAAGAGCAAGTGGAGTGTACAAACAGCCGGGGAGGCTTTGGGAGCCACGGAGGCAGACGTGAGGAGCCTTCAGGCCTGGAGGTCACAGGACTCCTACTGAGAATGGACGGGCCTCTTGTCTCAAAATGTTTAGAGAGGGCTAGCTTCTGATGGTCCAGTCCCTGGGACTTTTCTTTCTCCCTTCTGAGCCTTAAAAGTCATCAGCAAATTAATCTACAGATACTGTCAAAGGGAGGCTGCATGGCGGAGGGTTAGAAGGGAAACAGCCTAGCATTTAAAAATGCCAACCGTATGCCGCCATGCAAGGCCCATTTATATTTGGTTTCTCATTAAATCGGCATGACAACCTGGCACAGAAGGTATTATTGTTATCATTCCTACTGAAGAAGAATTAAAGCTCAGAGAGACTATTTTTTAAATTAATGAATTTCCATATGCATCTTTATTTACATTTACCCCAACTTGTACAAGAAAAATTATAAGGAATCCCACACAGACAGAAGTTATAAAATCTGAACCGTGGCCCAAGATGGCTGTAAGTTCTCTGCTTTTCCTTCTTTCCTGTGCTTTCCAGCACCCCACCACATGTGTCCTTTAATCTAAGACATTCCCCCCTTGACCCTTACCCCCCATCCGGGGTTCAAAACAGGATTCAATATGCAAAGGTTCTATTTTGCCTGTGAATTTTCAGAAGCAGCAGACAAAGTGGGGTGGGGGCGTCTCATCGGGGTTGAGACTTAGGTCAGGTGCTTTTGAAAGTCAGCAATAATCACCCTACCTCTCAGGGCCCTGACAGAGATGTGGACGGGAGGCCACAGCTGCACTGACATGACCCTGAGCTGATGGTTTAATCTCCCTGTAGTTTTGTTTTTTCATCCATATCGTGAGAATATTAATAGCACTTGCTACTGCTCACTGACAGGGATGTGAAGGGGAGTGAGCGGGGAGAGGGATGTACACACACTCTGGAAGCCATAAACTGCTCCACAAACGTGAGGGCTTCTAGTCCTTGCTACCCAGGTAACGGCGCCCCGCACTAGGGACCCAATATGACCTGACCTTAAATGAAACAGGCTCTGGGGCGACTGCAGAATTTATTCAGCTGCATTGAATAGACATATTTGAGTGCCTGGCTCTGTGATAAAAGACAAAAGACAGGCGCTGAAAAAAATAAAAGCCCCATTGTGTTAGGTTCTAGAACTGAGGTGGGGTCCCCTAGGGGAGGCTGGTAAAGCAGATCTGGGGTAGACAAGAAATGAACTGCCAATGAGGCGGTGATGGCACAAGGCCTTGAGGAATAAGTAGGATTTGGCCAAGGGGACGCAGAGAAGGCGCTCCAGCTGTAGCCTGTGCACGGGGGGCTGAGCAGGACGGCTGGCAGAGGCAAGTGTGCTCATTCCACGGGGAGGAGGGAGCCTCACAGGTGCCCTATGGGCCCAGCAGGCCTGGCCCCCCTCCTTCATCAGGAGGGAAGAGGATCTGTTCATCAGTGGGATGTCACTGCAAGGGCCCTGCGTGGCTTCCACAGCCAGGTGCATGAAGATTGTCCCAATCTCACTGACCCAAAGGACTGCCAGAACTTCTTCGGCCATTTGTTTCTCTGATTTGCTAGCAATCTAGGGCACCTGGATGGCTCAGTCTGTTGAGTGTCTGCCTTCAGTTCGGGTCATGATGCCAGCCAGGAACTGGGATCGGACCCCCCCCCCCCCGCATCGGGCTCCCTGCTTGATGGGGAAGCCTGCTTCTCCCTCTGCCTGCCGCTCCCCCTGCTTGTGCTCTCTCTCTCTCTTTCTCCCTCTGTCAAATAAATAAATAAAATCTTTAAAAAAATTAAAAATTTTTAAAAAATTTTGGGCACATGAGTTCCAACTGTTTTAGACAGCATAAATCTATGGTTCCATATGCTTCCCTGGGGAAGGAGAATCAGCTGAAATGAGTACTTGTTTCCGTATTTACATGGTTACTCTCTTCTCCCTTGAAATGACTTATGAACAAGGATTAATCATAGGAAGGCAGAGAAACACTGTGATCTCTGCCACCGTGACTAGGGAGGAGGGACTGGGGGGTGACATTCTCTGCTTTGTCAGAACAATTAAAGACTTTGATTCTTTGAAATTTGCGAACAGAACTTAAAACCAGAAGAGATCTCAGTGGTGACACTGTCCACCATGCTGCCTGGGGTAAGCGCCCGACTGGTAGGCACCAAGTCCTTGTTTCAGTAACTTTTGCTTATTAATTGGTAAGTTCATGGGTCATACTTCTGGTGGAAACACACACACTGCCCATAAAGAAAAAGAGAGAAACAGAGGAGGAAATGCGGCTTTTTGGAAAGAGAGGCAAACTTGGCTCCTCTACTTACAAGATTAAAGCTACTATGACCTTAGGTAAAACATTCGAACTCTCTTTCTCCTCTGTGGAGATGGGTTGTAAAACCTTCCTTGCTGGGGTTGTTGTGAGGATTAAGTGGACTAGTGTATATAAAGTGCCCAGCAGAGTTGCCTGGCATGCAGCCAGTACTCAATAAATGGTAATTATTATTATCCCATTAGCCCTAACTCCCACACAAGGCAGAAATCCTTCTTTAAACAGCCCTGACAAACTAGAGAGCTATCAGGTCTCTACTTGTATAAATATTTGTTGATTGATTTGGTAATCAGTTGGTTCTAAACACCCAGACACACACAACTAGACACTCACACACACACACACACACACACACACACACACACACCCCCTATGATTATTTCTCCAAGTTCTCAGAGATGCTTTAGCAACAAGACTATATCTCTCTCTGCTGGGTGGTACTTAATTACTTAATGGTTAAATCCTTCCCAGCGTGGAGCCAGACTCTGTCACTACAACTCTTCTCCAGTCCACGGTTTTCTTAACCAATATATATATTTTTTTCTAACCACACAGACTCCTTTGAAGAATTTCCCAGAAAACTGCACATACTATGGAACCCACCACCTACAACTTCAGGGGTGCCTCAGACCTCATGAAGGGCTTTGTGTACTCCAGGCTAAGCACCGCTATTCTAGGACCTCACCAGACAAGGCTCTGCAAGTGCAGATGCCCCTCCTCTGGTTCACGGAGCACCTCTCATCCTCTTCCCTCAACACTCCCCACTAACTTCAGAAGAGGAAAGCGACACTGGACTCAAAGGCTGCAATCAACAGACCACAGCTCCCCACGTAGTTCATCATTAAGCCTCAGTTTCCTCATCTACAAAACGGGGATAATAATAGTATCTACCTTGCAGTGCTATTTTGAGGGTTGAAAAGGATAATGCATGTTGATGCTTAGCACAGTGCCTTGCACAGAGTAAACACACAATAGAAGTGGCTGTTGTTAGTTTTCTTATTATATCTGTTCCCTTGCCTCCCCCTCCTGTAGACACTACAGTTTGCCACTGTCCACTTAAAGAGATACATAACATTCAACTGCAGGATGCAACAGACCTACATGCCATGCCCTGGGTGTCAGGCAGGGGGCGCTCTGCCCAAGTCTGGCTTGGGATAGAGTTTACCTGTGCCAGACTTGTAGGGGAGCAATGATTGGCATTGATACCATCTTTGATTAATAAAAATGAGAAATATTTGAACCACTGCTTTTAAAATGCATTGGTTCAATAGATCAAAAAATAAGCAAAAGGTCATAGAGAGAGAATAAAAGGGATCTATGGAAATAAAAAAAATGAGAATCTCAATGTCTTTTCCCTTTTAATTTTCCTTTCTCCTTTCCTCTCCCTCTTTCACCCTTTAAAAAAAACAAACATGTATTGAGTGGTTACCTGTGTCAGCCTTGTGCTAGGCACTGGGAACACAAGACAAATAAGCCCTGGTTTCTGCCCTCAAGGGGCTCACAGTCTAGGGGTGGGGGGAGCCAACTTATAAAGAGAACACAGTGGACAAGTCCCCCAACAGGCAAAGTACAGGTGCTGATGTTACTGATAAGACTCTCAGACTCCAGGTGGGGACACAAAGACATAGGGATACACTGCCCATGAAAGGTGACACTCAAACCGAGACCTTTTAAGCATTTCTAGTAAACATTTTTGCTGGTTATAAAAGTAATACATACTATTGCAGGAGATTTAGAAAGCACACAGTGCCAGGAAAGAAAACATCAACCATTTCTCACCACTAGAGGCAACTACCGACACATACGTGAGCATTTCTCTATCTTTCAGTCTATGTATCGAACATCAATGAGCTCATTATGTCTAAACAATGTGATAGGCTCCTTTTTTACTTAACATTGAGACATAAGCATTTTTCCATCAAGCTCAGTCTGTTAGAGTGACCCTCGGATCTTTGATCTGGGGGACAGAGCCCCGGAGCCCCAGGGCCAGGGTTGGCCTAGAGGAGAGAGGACAGGCTGGGCTTCGGTGAGCAGGTCGAGTCAGCGGTGCCCGGAGAGCATCCCACGTCCCAAGACTGTGGACGGTCGGAGAGCGGGCTGTGGCATTCGGGAGATGGTCCAGGCCTAGAGGGTCCTCAGCACACAGGTGGTGGTTGACGCCATGGGATGGATGAGGTCCCTCAGGGAGGGTGTGCAGGGTGAGAAGAGAGATGACTAGGGTAAGGTCCCTGCCCTCTAGAAGCTCACAGTCTAGTTGCGTTCATGTGCAAGCCGTTCACCCCCAGCTAGATTGTAAGCTCCTTGAGGGCAGTTACCATTTCACACACAGCAGTCCCTCGCCAACCATGGGGGTCAGGTTTCTGAAATCCCCTGGGGCAGAAGTCAGGCTTGAGGAATTTAGGACCTTACTGGGGAAAAAATAGAGTTAGGGGAATGAAGTCACGAGTGAACTTATGAAACCATCATACTTTTTACAGTGACATAGAGAAAAAGGTCAACAACAGCACATTCAAAACATCAAATATCGGTGATAATTAAATTATCAACGTACTCTTAAATTAGCGACATATACTTTACAATTTATTTTCACCATCCACCCCTTCAGGAGAGCCCTCCCCTTCCCGTGTTAACAATATGCTTGTAAATCCATTTTTTCATTGCTGGAAAAAATACACTTGGTAAGAGTCATTTTCCTTCGTATGTTTCCCCATGCAGATGTTCAATGCCTTCTGGGTTTTATGACTCGGAGCTACTGCTTCCTACCTCTTGGTCCTGCTCACAACTGCATACCACATCCTGACAGGTAGGGGTGCGTTTCTGATTGCTGATGTACTCCCTCCCACACTTCTTTCTCTCCCATTACACTGCAAATACCTCTGCTCTAGTCTGCCATACACTTCCTTCCCTCTTCCCAACCTCTGGGCAGATTTCATCACTGCCCCGGGGTTGACCTTGATTCCCAAGGCTTCTGAAGGAATATGCTAATGGAGAGTTGTCAGTGTTAGAATTCAGAGTCTTTCTTCTGTAGACCCCAGCACATTGTGCACTCCCTAGCTCCCAGTAGGTGCTCAAAGAATTCTTGCTGAACTGAGCAATATCCTAGCCCAAAATAAAGGATGTGGATTTTATTTCTCTTTCCACTCACTGCTCTGGATGAATATTAAACCTTGCACACAGCATAAATATTGAAATATTTGTAGGCACATTTAATTTTCCCTTCTGACAGGTCATGATGACAAGAAGGAACTAATAGATGCAATCTATCTGCATTCACGAAGGCAATTTTGAGTTCCACATGACATGCTGTCAATAGACTCAAAAGATATGGCCCTTTAGTGAAGAAATGCTCCATCTTTTCCAGCTCAGAGACCACGTGGATAAAGCAAAAGACCTACTAACCTGAGAGTTCCCCGTGCAGGTTCATGGCACAAAAGACTATCATCACCTTGACTCAATGAAAGGACTAGCACCGTTTTTGATGCGATACCAACAAGACAATGTCTTTTCAATGAAATAATAATCAGTTACATTTACACAGCACTTCACAGTTTACAAAATGCTCCCGTGTACATTTTTTTTAATCTTATTTGTTCTTACAGCTACTCTGGGAGGTGGTCAGAGAAGGCACTGATATTTCCATTTTGCACATGAAGAAACTGAGGCTTGCCCTAAAGAAAGGGGTCAAAAGGGGGGGTGGGGCAACTCACTAGTGAAATCAAGCCCCCCTCCCATTATCGTTACCAGCTGGGTTACATACGAAAAATAAAACTGAACTGCAATGCTGTTCCACTGTCTTGTAATCAATTGCCAGCGCCCCGGACACAGCCTCCACCTAATGCCTGCACCTCCCCTTCCCGACCTGTCCTCCCTATCCACTAGCCACCGTGCAAGTTTAGTAGCCAGACTGGCCCATGAGGATGTTTCAGCTCATGACCTTGGGGAAAGGTAATAAATACACGTTTGGTACCACATGGATCAGAAACGGCGCTCAGCACTTCTATATGCATGATCTCACTTTATCCCCCCAACAGCCCTGCAAAGGACGCTGTGCTGTTCCCATCCTGTGGATGAGGAGGTTGCCAGAGGTTTAGTAATTTGCCCAAATCCCAGGGCTTTCAGTGCAAGAACATGGCTTGAAGTGAGGCTGCCCCCTTTTCGCCTTCTTTCCCATTATTCTCACAGGCCCATGCTTGCTAAGTAGTGGGACTAAAATTTAAACCCCGGGGTAGTTTGATTCTAGATTCTTGGGTAGTTTCCAACGTACTCCTCTACTTCCAAAGAAGCAAAGCAAAGGTAGGATGGTAATAGATCCTGGAGGACCTCCCACAGGCCTTTTCTCATTTAATCCTCTACAAAAAACTCCCAGTGATTGCTCCCTCAGAGACGCAGACACTGGGACTCACAGAGTGCCTTAGCTTGACCAAGGTCAGATGCCTAGAGAGTGACAGAGCCGGAATTTGAACCCAGGCTCAGTTCCCGGACAGCAGGGTAGTCCCAAGGAAGCAGCTCACCAGCCAAGAGCCCAGCGTACTCTACCTCCATCTCCCAGCTCAGCACTAACAAGGCTTAGAAGGACCTGACCCTCAGAGGAGACAGCTATCAGAGGGCAAAAGCCTTCAGCAAAAGGCCCTCACGGGGACTAATCACCTGACATTAGGATTAAGTCCTGCCCCACCCCCACAAAAAGCCCCAAATCCTTTGTGAGAAAAAATAAATCTGTACCTTAAATGACTTTACTGGGATAGTCTGGTTTCAAGGAAGTGGGGGTTGAGTCCACTCATGCATTTATTTCATAGGGATCTTTAACCAACTGGCAAAGGGCAAAGACCAGCGAGCACCAGCCAAGAGAAGGCAAGGTTCAAGTCTGACACATGGTTCCAGTGAAAACAAAAGGTACAGCAGCAGGGACAGAACAGGGCCTGGGGGCTGCCAGGGGCTGGGGGAAGGGAAGGAGGAATGACCGCTTCCTGGGTACAAGGTTTCCTTTCGGGGCAGTGAAATGGTCTTGGAACTAGACCGCTGGGATGGTCGCACTACACCGCGAATGGACTAAATGCCAATGAGTTGTACACTTCACAATGGTTAATGGTGAATTTTATGTTCTGCGAATTTTACCTTAGTTTTTAAAAAAAAGGTGAGGAGAGGAAAGGTGCCCTGTGCTGAGCAGAGTGTGTCGGACAGATGATGCCTCTGGAAGCGTTTGTTAGCTGAAGCCAGACCTCTTGTAACCGAAGCTGTGGATACGGAGACTCTTCACGGAGGGCGTGCTCAGCCCAGGGCTGGGCGTGTGCACACACGCGCATTTGTTCACCCAGTAAGGGTGCGCATGTTTGTGTGTTTATGCAATTGGCCGAGGGGACAACCTTCAGAATTAAATGTTTGCAGCTTGGTGCTACACTTTCCAAATTCACCAGCAGTAGTAATAATTAGAAGAACAGCAATGACGAGGGCGCTATCAGGGTGTGGCTATGGTTAAATAATGCCAGCACTCTTTATGGAGAAACTGCTATGAGCCAGCCACCTTCACACATGTCTCCCCTGCACCATCTCATTTAATGCTCATGACAACCCACAAGTAAAGGAACGCTCTCCATCTTTCAGGTGAGGAAACTGACACTCACAAGGTTAAGTACTTATCCAAGGTCATGTATCAATAAGGACAGAACCAGGATTTTAATCAGGTCCATCTCACTGATGCC
Source organism: Halichoerus grypus (assembly GCF_964656455.1). Taxonomy (NCBI): domain Eukaryota; kingdom Metazoa; phylum Chordata; class Mammalia; order Carnivora; family Phocidae; genus Halichoerus; species Halichoerus grypus. Next base: position 57,805,920 of record NC_135722.1, read on the forward strand.
TGTAATGTTGGGGGGGGGTGGAGAGAGTATATTCAGTGTTTAAAATTGTGGGAAAAGTCTCAAAATATAGACAAGCAGTTTTAAAAGACACATCATCACATTAGCCAAAAATAGCCACTATTAACACTCTATCATATTTACTTCAAATTGCTTCTGCATTTTATATAGTCAAAATAATGCTATAGATGCAATTATGTATTGTTGTTTTCCCCTTGCATTGTACTATATTTTCCCACATCTCTACCAGCTCCCATATATATAATTTTGAACAGCTATATATATTCTATCCCAAGGATGCCATAACTAACTTTTATCTTACTGTCGAGCAGGTGAGTGCTTTCCAGCCATCTGTGCATATAAATAATGCTGTGGTGAACACTTCTGCCCGTCAACTTTCTCTGCATTTCTGGTTCTTTCCTAAGGATTTTTGGATTCTACATGTGCAGTGAACCTTATGTCCTCATCTAGAGCACTGGCTGGCAACAGTATCATTTCTAGAGGTTTCTACAAATACACGCCCCTGGCTCCACCCAAGAGCTGGGACCAGAATCTCCGGGTGGGGTTGGGGCTCACTCCGGTGGCTCTGGTCTTCACCACTGCGCCAGGACTGATGCTCCCCACCTCCCTTCCTGGCCTGACTGCACTGACATGCAGTCTTGACCAAAGAGAAGGTTCCCCTCCTCTCTACATTAACTCCTGGCTACTAAGCCCGGGGTCTGTTGGCTTTCAACTCCCTTCCAAGCTTCCTGCTCCATCTTCACAGTTCTGGCATGCCTCCAAACTACCTGCACTGTTAGTAACCTAATTTTTAAAATCAACTGACTTTTTGTTTCTTGATTCAATTTATTCAGAAAGGGAACATGCACCTCATTATGGTAAGTTAAAAAAAAAACACCATCTCTTCATGGATAGAAGAAAAAGCTTAAAAAAAATAAAAACAATGAGAGGTGCCTGGGTGGCTCAGCCAGTTAAGCGTCCAACTCTTGGCTTCAGCTCATGTCATGATCTCAGGGTCCTGACATCAAGCCCCACGTCGGGCTCCATGCTCAGTGGGGAGTCCGCTTCTCTCTCTCCCCCAGCCCCCCGCTCATGCTTGCTCTCTAAAATAAATAAATAGATCTTTTAAAATACAAAAAACAGTGAAAACAAAACAAGGTACATACTTTCACCTCCTTATCCAAACTCAGGGCTTTGTTAAAGTAGGAGATTAGGCAGTGTCCGGGAGATATTAAATACCTACTAGTGGCACAATCAGGCTCTCTTCTTGACTAAATCACAAAGATTGAAAAGGAACTGAAACAGGGCTTTTTGACCATGTGATTCAATGCTATTTAATACTTTGCTTAGGTAACACATCTCCCACCATTTGGTATCAGTCCCTGTTGGCAAACACTGATCTAGTCCAACCTTCTCCACTTACACACGAATAAAAGAGGCTGAGAGTTAAGTGACAGGCCTTTGTCACATCTAAGCCTGGCAGCAAAACAGAACCAAGAATCCAGGTCTCCTGGCTCCTAAGTCTTATTTGATCACTCTTTGAAAACTTCATTTTTAAAAAAATGTCGGGCAGTGGAGTATCTAGGGAGAAAAATATACTTTTACTTTGATATTTGTTTACAAGATCTCAAAGCATACTATTGATAGAAGAGGTTAATGATAGAAGCATTTCTTTAAACAAAAAAATTCAATCAGGAAGTAATTATTGACCATCTATTGTGTGCCAGACCCTATGCTGTGTGCTGGGCCTATAACAGAGTAAGAGACAGCTTCCGGCCCCCACACCACAACCTGACAGTGCGTGTGGGCAAAGTCTGGACTAGATGTCACATCTGTGACGTCTTGATCGTTCATTCAATTCATTACTCCACAAACATGTATGAGCACTACTATGTGTCAGATTTCCATAAATGATTTTTTAAGGTAGCACTCGTGGTTTCTCCTAGGCAGTTACTCCGGTAACTACACTTACTGCTAAGATTCAAATATAAGGAATGGCAGGGTTTAAAAATATCATTCAAATCAGCCATAGAAAACTCTTTTATAAAACTTATGCTGAACTCCTTAATGAAGGATGCAATTTAAAAAGCATTACACCATTTAGCTACTATTACTAACAGCTAACATGAGCGAACCAATCATATAATTATTAACAATTAGCTAATATTTATTGGATTCTTATGATACACTTGACATTATGCTCACCACTTCTGCAGACACTGACTCACTTAATCCTCACAAGAATCCTGTAATGGATTATCATTATCTGCACTATACAGAAAGTGAGACTTACGGGGTTAAATTACTTCCCCAAGATCACATAGCTAATAAGCAGTAACACCTAGATTCAAATCCAGAGAGCTGAGAGTTTAGAGCCTTCCAAATTTGAAAGGCATTCTTACTAGAGAAAAAAAATAAATGTTTGTTGGAATTTTCCTCACTTTAATTATACTGACAAAGAGGAGAGGAAATTTCACAGCTCCTCCAAAGTTTAATTGTATATAAGTAGTTAACAAATGGGTGATGACGGTATTTCCCCAACTTTGGACTGTACCAGAATCACCTAGAGGGTGGGACCCTACCCCCTAGAGTTTGCCATTTGCCATTGGTCATGTCTAGAGGGGACTCTGGGAATCTGCATTTCTAATGAGGTCTCAGGTGATGCTGATGCTGCTAGTCTGGAGACCACACTTTGAGAACCATCTGGTTTGGGGATCATAGGCATTAAAATTAGACAGACTTGGGTCAGAATCCAAGGAGGTCAGAATCCAATCCTTCCCCTGTCTGATTTTTCCACTTGCTTTATGTGTGACCTTGGGCAAGTCACAGAGGCGAAGCTCCTCCTCCATAAAGGAGAATATCACTATTGGGCTGGAGACGATCATTGTAAAGCCTACATTAAATAAAATTAGGTGCATGGATCTGACAAATACCTGGGATGTAGGAGGTACGCAAAAAATTGGGTCACCGATACACAATTAACAAGAGAGAATGCATACTTCTCCATAGAACGCACAATTCAAAAGAGAAAGGAACAAAACTGTATTTTGGAGGATAGCGATATTTCATCCCAAATAATCATGTTTGTCTCTTCTATGTATAAAGATGTTAGAAAACGGAGCCTGATAAGAAAGGAAGATCTACGTGTTGGGAAACGCATCCAAGTCAAATACCAGCAGCTCAGGGAAGGCCGCTCCTGCCCAGCGCCGCCATCCGTGGGGGCAGCATCACAGGGCACAGAAGAAACTCATGGATGGCTTGGCTTGCAGGCAAAACCAGAGGTACCTGCAGACATCTGGGCTTTTGGGGGAGCAGCTCACTGCAGGATTAATAATTATAAAATAACAATATAATTGCATGGGCTTTGTAAAGCACTTGACTGTTGAATGGAATAAATGGGAAGTATTAAGTAGTCCTTTTTATCTTCCTCTGCCTGATTTATAAAGTGTCATCTATGGGGGTATTGTGTGTGTGTGTGTGTGTGTGTGTGTGTGTGTGTGTGGTTTGTTGTTGTTGGTTTTAAAGTAAGCCGCAGAGACAAATCTTGTTGTGAGCTTCTCTTCCAGAAAAAGCAGAATATATTAAGGGCTGGGAATTGGCCTCGGGGCTAAATATAGCGGTGTGGCAGAGCGGTGGAGAGCCGGGACACATTTTGAGCTGTTCCGTGAGTATCTGCAGCATTGAAAGGTAGATCCTGGTACGAATGAGCTGGACCTAAAGCATCTAATGAGGGTCTATTTCTAAGGCCATTTGTGAGTTCTCTGGCTAAAGAGGAGTGAGCCTATTTGTGTGACCCAGAGAGAGGGGTCAAGGAGAGAGAAAGGATGGCAGAGACCCAGGCTGGCCAGCGATCTTCACCTGCGGGGCCTAGGCTGATGAGCCTTTGCCCCTGGAAGTTCAGGTTGCCACAGAGCAGTGTAGAAGAAGGGCTCAAGGAAGCATCCTGGCTGTAAGCACCCTAGCTCCTCCGCAGCCATCCCCTTCCAGTCAGGTCTCAGCTCGCTCGGATGCCGCCCCTCTGCCCTTACGCCATCTGTAACAGGCACTACAGATGCCCTCAACCTTCCTGCAGCTTCTGTGGACAGTCCCCACACCATGAAGCCTTCACCTCAGGTCAGGCACTTGCTGGAAATTGTCTGGCCCTGAAAACCCACGCGTGGGGCAGGGTGGAAACCCGTGGAAGTTAACATCCCTGGAAGCAATTCACAACCAGTGAGGAGCACAAGTTGGTAGAGGGATACCCCAGCTTTCTTGCCACCTGATGGAACAAGGGTCCAGCAAGTGCTCTAGTGTCTCCCTGGGGGTCCTCGGAGGACGGAGCTGGCCCGCTGCCCACAGGGGCGACCGGGTCATGCACACTCTATTGGCTTTCCTCCCTTCCACGTCTACCTTCCCTGCTCCCTCGTCATACCCCCTGGAATCACCTTGAAAATAAACTATTTATACACACATCCTTTCCTCCGGGTCTGCCTGGGGAGAACCCAAACCAAGACATTATCTCAGTGCCCCTCACTCCTCCGGTCCTTGTTTTGCATAGCACCCTATGTAATTTCCTTTCTGGCCACCCTCGGATTCATTCTCTCATCTTACTTTCCTTACCCAGGACACGGCCTGGGTCTGCTCCATCCCCACCACCTGGCACTGTGCCTGCCCGTGCTCAACAAATATTAACTGGTGAAATGAGTCCGTGTTTGCCATTTGGAAACAGCTTCCTCCTAGAACAGTTTATATAAATGGATTACACTCTCACCTCTTGGTATCAACTCCTTTTTTTTCCCAAAATAGAGACCTATCCTAATGCATAACCATGAACAGGCAGAGAGGTTTCATGGAAAGGGATCTGGAATTCAGAGAGCTGTGTGACTTTGGGCAAATTATTTGCCTTCTCTGATCCTCCTTGAGACCATCTGAAAACAGGAAAGAGTACTGCCTGCCTAATGGGTGTACAGCAAAGGCTGTAAGCTTAGAGATGTAAAGTGCCTGGACCATGGCAGGCCTTTAGTCAGTGTGAGTTCCTTTCATCCTGTTTCTTCCTCGTTTCTTCTGTCTCAGTCTCCAGGGTAGGTCCTACACTCCGTAGGGAGAAGGGAGACTTGGAGCACCTCTCTCCAAGCCTGGCGCCTCTGTCCCCCGCTCCCTTGCTAATCAACCCTGTCCCTTTGCATGCACGCACACATGCACGCTCACACGCACGTGCATGCTAGTGGGTGGAGTCCCTACATTACGCTGTCAACATTCATATTCCAATTGTTTTCTATGTCCTACCTCCACACAGTAAGCACTTCCAGGTAGGTCCTGACCATAGAGGCCAGTTGGCCATTTCACAGTCAGGGAAAGTGAGGCCCAGAGATGGTAGATGATTGCACAAAGCCTGAGTGCTAGGAGGACGCAGAGCCTGCCTGACTCCTCAGCCCTCCCTCCTTTCTGGGCCCCACTGCCTTCGTCAGGCTCCTAGAGAACTCCAGAGGCTGCAAGGCTGTGACGCAGGAATGCCCTAAGGGCCTGCTGAGGACCCTGATTCCTGTGCAGAATGGCCCCCTCTTACTTTTGTTCCCTGAAATGCGATGCGGTGCCCTGGACACTGGCCTGGGCAAGCCCTTTGAGGTAGGTACTGTTAGCCCATTTTCAGCTAAGGAAACTGAGGCCCAGAGGGATTCAGCCATTTGCTCTCCACCGCAGAGTGAGTAAGTAGTGAAACCAAGAATCGAATCTGGGTGTGTCCTGAAAAGACACTGTCCCTCCTGGGTCGGCTTCGGGGAGCCCTGCTTCTCCCTCGTTGGTGGCGGCTTTCCCAGGGCTTTCTGCAGTAGCCCTCGGCCTCTCCATTCCTCTTTTCACAAAAGGCAGGAAGGAAGAGCATTCACTCTGCGGCAAGCTCCCTGAGGCTTTCTTCATCTCATCCCCAGGCACTGCTGTAAGGCTCAGGGCCGACTTGTTCAACAGGAGCGATCAAAGCCTCAACAGGAGGTGATGCAATGTTTTCATTCCCTTCCACCTCTGGAAAGCTACTCCTCTGATGGTCTTGTGTCAGCTCTGCAGCCATTCAAACCCCCAAAAGACAAACGTTCACCTTCCAGAGGGAATTCCATGACAGTGGGAACCCAGTGCCCCCGGGCCCCGGCTTTGCAGGGGCGCCCCGAGGAGCAGCACCTCTGTTTGGCTGCAGCATGGCACAGCAGAGGTCCCCTGGCTTGGCCCGCCGGCGGCTCAGCCCCGTGACCAGGCTGGGTCACGAGGAGGGACAGGGGGACTGGCACGGCCACTCTGACAGCTCTGAAGACCTCCTAAACACCGCAAGAGGACATAGTCTTCCCAACTCCATTAGCAACTTAGAGCCAGTTAGTCAAGTCCAGCAGCACTCTCAAAAAATGCAGCCCCGCTCACTGACGTCCTGCCCCGCGAGGACACCCAACAGGGTGTAAAGCATCAGGCCCCACGAGTGGCAAAGGTGTCTTGCTCCTTCAAGACGGCCAAGCTAGGAGACAGGCCCTCTGCTATCTAGCCTTGACAGCCTTCCTGCCATCCCTGGTAGGCAGCTTTGGGTTACTGGAGTGATTTCCCTGATCCTGGGACACCCAACCCCACTCAACACATCATGAAGTAGCACAGAGGGGACTCAGGATCAGACTACCTGGGGTCAAGTCCTGGCTCTGCTTGCTAGCCACGTGACCTTGGACAAATCCTTTAACCTTTCTAGGCTTCAGCTTCCTCAAACATAAGGTAGGAAAAATAACAGTCCTTACCTCAGAGGGTTGTAAGAAAATGAAATGAGTTATTTTTAAAGCACTTAAGACAGTGCTGTTGTGTAAGCACTTAAGTATTTATCAAATAAATAAATACTTACCACATCTCCCAATAACTCCCTAGTACTAACCTTCTGGAAAACATACGTAATTGTCGTGTTTTCAAGCATGTATCCCTTTGCTCATTTATTCTTCTGTGTTCCCATATTGTTTGGCTGATTGCGGGAATTCTAACTCTGGGTCATTGTGCTCTATTTGATGAGCACCTTCTCTGGATACAGCCAGGCACTGTATCAGCACTGAGATGCAACTCTAGGCAGCATTCAGTCCAGAGGGGGATGGGGACATGGGTCAGGGTCACCCCGTGATGAAGGCAAGGGTGGAGGGCTAGAGGGATCAGCGGTGGGTGCCTAAGTGAAGTATCAGCTATACTGTCTTAACCATGTTATAATAACATACAGCCACTGAATGTCTACAGAAAAAAAAAATCTCTAGATGCCTGCAAGGACATGTTCATTTTCAAAGGTAGATAACCAAAAAAAAAAAAAAAGGAATGAGAAGCACAAAAAGAAATCAGAGCAAAAACACATTTCAGGCCTCTTATGTTCCAAATCTGGTCCTATTTTACAGAGGGTTCCCAAACTCCCTGGCAACTGTCCCCTGTTCCCAAGGCCAGCTGTCGTGGGCTCACACTCCAGGCTGCTTATAATGCCTTCGACAGCTCCCTGCTTCCTGAGTAGCTGGCCACGGATTCAGGTGGCTCTGGTTCCAGCAGCCGTGGAATCCAGAGCCTTGCTGACAGGAAGCTAGATCACTCTGCCTTTCCCTGCCTCCCTGAGATCTCCATCCTGACAGTGATTCGAGCTCCTCCCTCTGATTGGTCAGCAGACCTCGGGGGGGGGGGGGGTGGCGCACAGATATTCCCAGGAGACCTTCAGGGCCAGTCCTGAACAGCTGCCTCAGCTGCAGAGGGCTTTTTACTCTAATTTGGAGATAATTCCAGCTCATGAAGACTGCTTATTAAGAATGTTGGTTCAACATATAAACCAAATGTAATGCATAAATTTTGTTTGGATCCTAGTTGAGGCAAAAAAAAAAAAGCCATGAAGACATTTTTGGACAATGACAACTGTAAATTATTATTAATTTTCTTAGGTATAAATAGCATATCATGGTCATGTAGAAGAAAGTCCTTATTTTTAGAAGAGGCAAGCTGAAGTATTTACCCAAAAAATCATGTCTGCAAAAAAATGGAGAAAAATAGATATCTACACACACACACACACACACACACACACACACACAGAGGAGGATGAAGCTTATATGGCAAATATTTTAAGAAAAAGAAAGATCAATTCCTATGGCTCTATATAGAGCTTATTCATGCATCCTATATTGGGAACTGAAAAAAAAAGAGGTACAGAAACACAAGATACATATAATTTAAATCCATATTTCAAAATTCAACTTGACTTTGCTTTCAGAGGGGAAAAAAAAATCCCTTGGCCCTGCCCTGCACCCCAGCCACCCAGGCACACACGTGAACACACGCATACATACACACACGCGGGACACACTCACGGGGAGGCATTTCCTTTGAGCTCAAAGCCCTAAGAGAAATCCCACAATAGCTGACCTGGCCCAGCAGAGAGCCGGGATCCACGCTGGGAGACATGGGCCCCACACCTGCTGCAAGGAACTGGTGATCTTGAGGAGCCACTGAACTTCTCAGAGTCCTCACTTTCCTTACTGTCACCCAAGAGTATAATAATCCTGCCTTGCAATCCCACAGGGCTAGACCAGGACCAGGAGCAGGAATGGCTGCCAAGATGCCCTCTGAATGTTTCTTGTTACCACCTGTGTTCACAAGTAAGCGATGCCGAGCATGGAATGCAGGAAGAGGTAACCATGCTCTGTCTAAAGGTTCTTGTGTCAATCCTCTGGAATTGGGCCTCCAAGAATTTACTTTTCCAAGCTGCTCACCACTGGAAATAGATATAACTCATTTAGCCCTACATGATATGGCCAAAGCAATAAAAACACAACTGGCTTTTCGATTTTTTTTTAACAGGCATTCCCAAAGCAATCTTACATAAATGGATCTGAAACACACAACAGAGACGAAGGCTCTGAGTAGAGAGATGGAACCCAACCAGAGTCCTGCCGGGGTCATGGACAAAGAATGCCAAAGCCTTGGCCCACTGCCCACTGAGCTCCCTGACTCTTAAGACTTGGGCAGAAAACTTCCTCTTTCAGAATCCGCTAATTCTGATCATTTAGACACAGCCTCAGCTGACCTTGCCACTGGGGAAATGCTCTCTGGCTTAGAGGGTGTGACGCGTGGTGCACAGGCAAGCATGCTAGCTGGGAGGCCAGCAGAACTGGCTCACTCCTGACCCTACCACTTTATGACCTTGGACAAGGTGCCTTCCTTCACCAGCCTCAATGGTCGTCCTTGTAACGACTTGGAAAAAGCCTGTTCCTGTGTCATCCGATTCTAAGACTCTAGACTTTGTCATTTCCTTTGGGAAGCTCTCCCAATCCTCAAAGAATGTTTGTTGAATGGAACCAGTATCTGTGAAATTAAAGCATGCCTAATCCACCAAAGGGAACAGACTGTTCTAGAGCACATTGGAAGCGCTCATTTCTATGCCCCGAGAAGTGCAGAGCATTTCAGTTTTCATTCAGGTTGGTTCACGGGGATTTTCATCTGCTTGTAGTTGGTTTGGGGTACCTAAAATTCTACATAACAAATAGTACTATCATTATAAAGAGCAATTTGGGGCACCCACAATGTGTTAGACTCCACGCTAAGGGTCTGTGTGTACCACAGCATGGGAGGGATGTAGCTTCATCATATGGAAAACTGTAGCTCAGAGAAGTTAAGTAACTTGCTCAAGGTGCCACAGTGAGTGGTAGAGCAGGGAGTCTAAAACTCTATTCGCCATGGTAACATCTGGAGCTTACTCAACATCTAGTAAACAAACGCCTGTTAATGAGTATGCTATGTGTTTTTTCTTGTAGTGGACATTAACTTAAAAAAAACACCTTATTGAGCTATAATTGATGTACAAAACTGTACATGTCTAAGTTGTACAACTTGATGAGTTCGGATCATCAGCATACAACAGCAAGACTATCCTTACAATCAAGACAGTGAACAGATCCATGATCCCCTCAAACTTCCCCATACTCTCCTCCTCTCACCTCTGCAGGAAGCCACTTCCCTGCTTTCTGTCACAATAAATTACTTGGCATTGTCCTCGAATTTTATGTAATATTCTTTTTTTTGTCGGGCTTTTTCCACTCAGTATAATTATTCGGAGACTGATACATGTTGTTGGGTTTACCAAGAATCCTTTCCTTTTTTATTGCTAGGTAGTGGTCAATTGTATGGATACACCACGTTTCGTTTACCCATTCACCTGTTGATAGGCATTTGGGTCATTTACAGCATTGGGCTATTACCAGTGAAGCCTTTGTGACCATTCTTGTACAGGGCTTTATATGTAAACATGCTTTCATTTCTCTGGGATAAGTACCTAGGAGTAGAATGGGTGGGTCATAATCCAGGCGTGTATTTAACTTTTTGAGAAGCTGCCAAACTGTGCTCCAAAGAAGTAGTACCATTTTATATTTCTGCCGCCTCATATCCTCACCAACACTCAATATGATCAGTCTTTTCATTTTCAGGCACTCAAGTGTGTTTGAAGGCATATCTCACTGTGTTTTTTTTCTTTTTATTAAGATTTTATTTATTTGAGAGAGAGAGAGAGTGGGGGTGGGGAAAGAGAGAGAATGAGCAGGGGAGGAGGGGCAGCGGGAGAGGGAAAAGCAGACTCCCTGCTGAGCAAAGAGCCTGACCCGGGACTCGATCCCAGGACCCTAGGATCATGACCTGAGCCGAAGGCAGACGCTTAACTGACTGAGCCACCCAGGCGCCCCTCTTACTGTGGTTTTAATTTTTATTTCCCTGATGACTAATGATGTCAAGCATCCTTTTGTTGCTTATTTTTTCTTTATATCTTTAACAATGACATGAAAATTTCATAAAATAGTGCCAGTTACCATTTATTAAATGGTTGCCCTCTTCTGTGACAGATAGGATGCTGTGAATTTTGTATCCACATCCTGCCACCTTCATAGGAACCTAATGAGGATGGCATCAAGATCCAGTTCTACAGATGGGACCCAGGGACTCCATGAGGTCGGGGGGTGTGCCCCATGTCACAGCTGGTTAGTGGTAGAGCCAGGTCCCAGTCTAGGCCTCTGTTCTATCCCCTGGGAGGTATGGGTGTGCCTGCCACCGACACTGCTCCTGAGCAAGGCTTGCATTTTATACCCGAGGCACTCGCAGGGCTCTGGAGCGTAACCAAACCGCAGCAGCAACAACAACAACGAAAAGACAGACACTGCACACAAATGGAACATTGACGCTTTCTTGCCACTCACACAGTCATTCTTATTTGCTAGGGACATGGGACAGTTTAGCCAAGATACTCCGTGGCTGAGGCCCTGATCAATATATCAATACTGCATAACATTAAAAGCAAAACAGATATCTGGAAAGCAGTTAACTGAGAGCCTCAAATCCAAAGGCTGGCACAAGAATGTCAACGTTTATGCTGTGCTGAAGAAACCTTTTAAAAGAACTTGATTTTTGCTCTTCAAAGGCAAGTGTATTTCCAGATGTTGACTCTTATATAAGCGTTGGAAGCGTGTCTGGAGTTTTCTCTAGCCCAGGGATTAAATTCTGGCATCCAGGTGCAAGGGAAAGCTGAGCAGTCATGAGCAGGCCAGCAGCCTGTCTGGGCTATCAGTGGTTCCTGTAGGGCTGTTCCCTAATGGGCCTTCTAGCGCTGGGGTGCTGGGGTCCGTACTTACATGCAGGAAACACCAAACACAAGAGTGGCCATAAACATGACAATATAAGGAGGAAAGCTCTAAGTAGAAGAAATTTGAAGTCTGCGTTTTGATTTAAAATCTTGGCTTTGAACTATGGTGTTTAAGTTGCATGACTACAGAATTATGCAGCCCTTCCAAGAACAGTATTCATGCCTCCCGCCATCCTGGATGATGCTCGACTCTCCTGCTGATCCTCACAATGTGACATCATCTATATAGAGCTGCCTTGCACCATCAGAATAAAGTCCAAGCTCCCAGTGGCCCTCCTTCTTCCTGAGGCCACCTCATCCTGCCCCACTTCCCTGGTGGATATCCTTTTCCAGAGCTTCTGTCCTTTTTCTCGTGCCCTCTCCTCTGCCTGGGGAGTCTCTACACACCCCCTCCCCACACCCACTTGGAAAATTCCTCAACTCTCAGAGTCCATTAAGAAGAAGGTCTCTTCTCTCCACACCCATACTCTGTTGGCCCCCAGGCAGATATGGCCACCCCTTTCCCACACTCTCCCTGGCTAGGGTGCCTCCCCCGTACATATCTCCTACAATGTCTGCAGCAGCAACGGGCTCATCTGTTTTCTCCCACTCAGCCAGCACTGCCCAATAGAAAGCGAACATATAGGGGTGCCTGGGTGGCTCCATCGGTGAAGCATCTGACTCTTGATTTCAGCTCAGGTGATGATCTCAGGATCGTGAGATCAAGCCCCGCATCAGGCTCCGCACTCAGCGGGGAGTCGGCTTGAGATTCTCTCCCTCTCCCTCTGCCCCCTCCCTGTTCGCACGTGCTCCCTCTAAAATAAATAAAATCTTTTTTCAAAAAAGCAAACATATAAATATGGTAAATACTTATGCATATTAAATAATACAATAATATAAAGAGCATAATAAAACAGAAATAAAATTGAAAATTCTATTCTATCCACATTTTAAGGACCCAACAGCAGCATGAAATTAATGGCTACTATATTGGAAAGCACACATATAGGACATTTCCATCACTGCAGAAACTTCTGTTGAAAAATATCAGTCTAGAATATCTCTTAGGAGAAGTCTTTTCAATGGTGGTAAATCTGCTTCTTTAAGGTGCAAGGTGATTTCCCTAAATAAGCAAAAGACACTGGCACTGCAATATGGGGAACATGGAGAACATGAGGTTGCAAGATGCTACTTCCACCTGATGAGACACAGCCGACCATGTGGCTTACGAGCTCGCTCTGAAGGTCAACACTGCCTCTTAGGAACCATTCCCAGTCTATTCTCCCTCATACCGTTCATTGCCCAATATAACGTCCTCTGCTCGAGTCCAACTGAAATAACTTGATTTCCCATGTTCCTATGTAACTGTAGATGCAGTTTCCTCCACTTGGAAGTTCTCAACTGTTACCCTGATTAACACTGATCATCCTTCAACACAGTGCAAGCCCCACCTCCCCAGTGACACCTTCCCACACAGAGGGGGCTTGACCCTCTTGGATGCCTCCCTCCACATTCACACACCTCTTTAGTCACTCCTTCACACAGCTGTGTCTTCCAACACACGGCAACCTCCTGAAGGCTGGGGTTGTCATGTCCCCTGACCCGGCCCACCACAGTGCGGGGCCTATTGAACATTCTTGACAAATATTAATTGAAAAACTCTGTGATGAATGACTGAATTCCCCAATTCCCAAAAAGGAGTCCCAAAGAAGTGTCTAGCAATGGTACATCCCCTGAGTAAACATGTAGCCTCTCTAGGTCCCACCTAGAAGGAAGCCAAACTCACTGGGTTGTTTATATTCCAGGCCATAATTACAATAGGCTTAGCTTATAAAGGTGTGAAGCACAGGATGGAAGGAAGCCCATGGATGGCAGCTGAGCCATTCCCCTGCCTTCAGGACAAAGTCACATCTAAATCAGTTGAGGAGCTAAAAACCCACCTGGCTTTTTAAAGAATCCGAAACCACCCTGGCAAGCCACGGCGATGTGGAATTAAGAACCAAGGGCACCTCCCTTTCTGTGCTGAGTCACTGGCCTTTGTCTGCTCTGTGACTCACCCCAATGCTTATAAACCACCTGAGCAGTCGGGAACGAGGAAGCCGAGCGGCTCACGCCCACAGGTACGCATTCTGCTCCCTTCCTCCATGTTCAGAACGGCATCCACAGCAACTACCGCGCCGGATAGATGGGATCCCTCCCGCCTCATTAAAAGACAAGCAGTTCTGGGCTTGGGATGTGCTATGGATTTTGCAGTGGGTTTAAATTCCACAGTATGGCCGGTTACTGGCCATGGGCTGTGTCGCTGAACATGTCCCAATTCCATCTCCTCAAATGGTAGCCAAGATAACACCCCTCTCCTGGGTTGGCTGTGAGGAGGTGAAGAGATTAGGCTCTGCCACACAGTAGGGCTTCAAAACATGTTAGACGCTGTCCCTGTCTCCACGCCTCGGCCTGATGGCCCATGAGATAACTAGTTTTGTGGGTTGAGGTAAGGCCCTTCCTTCTCTGAGTCCTCAGTTTCTCCAGCCACACGAGTGAGCCAAATTATCCTTCAGTTTCCTTCCAGATCCAAGGTGTGGGAGTTCAGCGTATGAGACCTCTTGAGTGATAATGTGTGTGTGTGCGCACGTGAGCACGTGCACCCGCATGAGAGAGAGAAAAGCAGAGAGAGAAAAAAATATGAGAAACCATTTTTTTTAGTTCCCTTAATGGAATAAGACAGATTTAAATATTTTGATTCCAACCCACTGTGTTCTCTTTGTTCCATATATGATTTTAAAAGCTTATCTTTGTCTTTTAGCTCTTTCAACAATGCAAATCCTTCTCACAATGCAAGGTAAAGGTTTCTCCCTCCTGATGACTTAACATACAAGAAAATGTTAAATCGTTATTCTTTGTATTTAAATTCTTTGATGTTTCCAATAAAATAGGTTGGGAAAGGCTGGAACAGAGAGCCATTCCAGGTATCTGAGTGACTAATACCTCAAAAGGATAACCGAGATACTCAGAATACCCAAGAAGTTTAGCAGTCAGAGCCCAGGCAGAGTCTTCTGCTTTGACCACCCCTCTAGGACGGGGACAGTGATCATAACCCTGCCCACTTGGTAACCCATGCAGTCAGCACTTCAAGAGTTTTTGAAGCAACGCCGCTCATAGATGTTCTGCAAACATTTTTTTTTTTTTAACTCTCATGCTGGAAGTTTGGGAACTCATGTGTGCTATTTATCTGTCTTGGAGATTCACACTGGCATTAGGAAAGGCTCTGAGAATTCCTGCAGTGCAAGAACACATTTAACTTGTCCAATTTGGCATTTCTCAAACTTATTTGGACACAAACCAGGTTTTTTTGTGGTTCTTCTTTCCCATGGGAAAAATAAAGCTATTATGCCCCCCATATGCCCTGAGACCCACACATACCTATGCAATATGGGGGGAAAAAACTGCTTGAAACCCAGTTCTAGGAGCCAATATGGGGCAGAGGTAACAGCATGCACTCCAGAGTCAGATAAATCCAGATTCAACACTAATTCTACCAGCAGTGTTGCCGTTAAGGATGTTACTTAACCTTCCAGAGCCTCAGTGTTGCCTAAGTAAAAAGTGGGCTGATAGTGTCTACTTCCAGAGAGCTTGTGCGTGCCTTAGGTGAGACGAGGCATGCGTAGAAGCTTCTGGCACATGGTTAGCATCTTTAAAATGTGACTCTCCGTCCTCTCTCCTCATCACAAAATCACAAGCTGAGACGTTTGAAAACACCCTGGTCATTTTTTTAAATGCTCATAAAACTTTACATCAAATTATTTCCCATAAGAAGCCTTCTTGGAATGTCTTTTCATTACCTAGCCTGCAAGTTTTCATAAATAGAGCCATCTAGAAAAAACATGGCAGGGCTGCTTTAATACATATATATGTGAAGGAGGCCCAGTATTTCCTACAGCTATCTGGGATTTAATACCGAGGAATTTGCCTGTGTCAAATATTACTTTATTTAACGGACTATGATATCACTTGATATAGTCATAAAGCACATTGCTATCAAAATACAGCTGTTATTAACATTACTAACAACTGCTTTATTCCAGTGCATTTTATCGATACCATAACGATGGGCACTTTTGAAATAAGTGTCCCCGGCTGATTTTCAGAAGCCTATCTCCCAGAGAGTTCATATGATAATTCCACCAGGGTTTTCACCAAGGTAGAATGAGGAGTTTAAAATGCTTGGAAGCGAGTCATCTTGAGGTCACCAATAATTAAATAGGCGCTAAAGGAACAGAATATGGAAAATGTGTGATCTTCGCCGGCTCTGAAATAAAACAGGTATCAGTGAGACACTGCCTCTGTAGGGAGACTTGATCCCAATCTACAGCAGGATTCCTTTCAAGCCTGGATGTCGCGTTCAAAATATCCATTAAAAGTCTATGATGGACTTTAATTACGAGAGGCAGATGATAAGAGTCTAGTTCATTCCCTCCCGTTGTCCAGGGTGGTTTAGAGCTGCCAATCATCACCTCCTTCAAAGAGGCCCAAAGTGCAGATACCACTTTAAAGAAATGGCTGGACTGTGAGGAAGGGGCTCTCCCCCCACAGGTGGTGCTGACAGAGCAGTGTCAAAATGCCTCTGGGCCTGCAAAGTGCACTCAAAGGCCCTCTTACTAAAAGCAGCGACAGTTTTCCCATTATTCCAATATACAGCAGCTGGACCGAGAGACTCCCTCCCCCTGCTTCTCATCTCTCCGCCTCTGAGATCCTTCTTCCCACTTCCTTTCACCCCCCCCATACACGTGGTTTGGAGGTGTTCTGATACTGTGTCTGGAAGGCTAGCAGGTGGAGTTAGGCTACACACACACACACACGCGCGCGCGCGCACACGAGGTAAAGGATAGTAGAGGAAAGAGCCTACCTCAGGAGAAGCAGCGCCAGCTGCAGAGTCAGAAAGACCTGGGTTTGAATGCGGACTCCCTCACTTCTGCTGTGTGGTCTTAGGCAAGCTACTTAACCTCTCTGAGCCTCCATTTTCTGTCTGCTAAACAGAGACCAGAACACCTGCCACCTCAGTTTACTAGGAGGCCCCTAGTTCACAAGAGGACACCTAATAACGTCATTCCCCTGCAAGGAAAGCAGGGGTCCTACAGCCAATGTTTATCTGCCTCTACTCTTTCCGCCATAACAACTCCCTCTGCCCCAAGAGAGAAACTTGCTGGAGAGGCCAGCTGAGAAAGAAAAATGTTCAATAATTCAGGAGCACTAACATCAAGTCTGATGTAGGCATAAAAATAGTTACAAAACACCACACTCCTCTTGTTTTCATTACAGCAACCTTGGCTCCCTGGTAGGAACAGGAGGAGCGAGGGCCTGGACTGAGGTTGGGGCCGGGCCTGGGGCAGGGGAACCTCATCAGGCTTCTGTTTTGGCTCTTCTAATTATTCATCTTTGTACAAAGGCAAGGCAGGGATTTGCTTGTCACCTCTATATTTTAAACCCGCCTTTGGATAGACTGGTTTATTTTTGAATTGACAGTATGCTCAGCTGGGCTACTGGAGCAGAGAGAATTCTCTACATCCTGCCTTCTGACGGGGACCAACTGGTGAGCTCTTCAAGGATGCTGGACCAGATCCCAAAGCTTAGGTTCAAAGGCGCAGGCTGGTAGGCTGCCCTGAGCCCAATCAATCCCCCTAGGAGGCCCATACCATTGGCCTGTGTCACCCAGAAGGACTATGCTATCCCTAAAAGCACAAATTCTGGGAAAAGAGCAGGAAGAATCCAACTAGAGAGCTAATATTTACTAAGCTTATGTGCCAGGCCCCCCTGCCACGTGCTTTACCTCTATTACCTTCTACAGCCCTCACAACAAACCCCAAGTTAGTTGCAAGCCTCTCCATTTCACAGATGAGGAAACCAAGGCCCTGGGAAGTTAAGAGACATCCCCCGCAAAGTTCCACCGAGGAGTCAGGGCTCAGGCCGAGATGGTCTGACTCCCAAGCCTGTGCTCTCTCCCCTTCGCCCTCCATAAAAGCAGAGCATGTGGTACGAAAAGGTCTTCATGAAATATTCAGCTGCATTTGTAGCTCCTGTCATGTCCAAGCCAGATCTGAATGCTTACTCGGTGCATTTTTTTCTTGCAAGGGAGCTGCAGGGAAACCAATTTCCAAGTCCTACTTAACAAGACAGCGAAAGAGGGCCTGCTGTTGGCCTGCTCCAGGTACAGGGGCAAGTTTACGCACGTGCCTGGAACAGGAGGTACAGGGACAATTAAGTGGGAGGCCAGAATCAAACCTACTGCTTCTAGGAGCCCAGGGTCTCAGAGAGCTTCTTTGGCCCCCCTTCTAGAAGAGGGAGTGCTCAGCAAGGGCGAGGAAGCCTGGAAGGGTAGAGGAAGGTCACATTTCTTGTCCTTTCAGAAAACACAATCTCAGCCTTCAAGTCCGACGCCAAACACTTCTTTCTTTTTGAAGCTTCCCTTGCCTCCCCCAGTCAACCTGGGTGTGAGAGTTCTTTCTCAGACGTGTCTATTTGGTGCTTGGCTCTGTGCTAGAAGTTCAGTGAATATTACTCCACTTCACCGGGAAAGCAGGTATTGTTACTCTGCATTGAAGAGGAAGGAACCGAGACTTAGGGCTTGTTTAATCTGCCAAAGGTCACACAAGCCAGCCAGGGTCTCAAGCAAGGACAGCCCCCCGCAACAATTATCTAGTCAATGGTGCCAAAGCTGACGATGTCTAGAGATGGTCCAGCCACAACTGTAGGTCAGTCTTAAATGCATGTCTGGTAATACTCTTAACCGTATCCTAAGTACCTTGAGGTCTGAGTGGACTCTCCTGCCCTTCTGTCCTGAATGGTACCTACTCTGGGGCAGAGCTCACTCAGCAAGCTCTTATTGACTGATTCATCAGTATACTTAATAATGGTGCCAAGGATCTAGATGAGCAGCCCCACCCAAGGGAGCCAGCCATTCTGTAACTGAATCTTTAAAGAGGACAGTGAGTCCAACTTCTTACCTCCTCAATACTCTAACAGCCCCTGCTTGCACACCTCCCATGATGGGGGGCTCGCTCCCTTCACAGGCAGTATAGTACTTGGGAGAATATTCTTCCTGATGCTGAACTGAAGCCAGCTCTCCAGCCCCTCCCCCAGCCAACCTCAGCCTCTGGAGCCCTTGGGGAAAGACTGTGGTTAGCATCTAAGAGACTACCCCAAAGTCCTGGTCATGTTTTCCTGACTCCTGGAATGGTGAAACAGAAAAACACAGACTTAGAGCCAGGAAGATCCCGATTCAAATCCTGCCTCTGCTGTTCACATAGTTAGTTGGTGATGGAGCATCACAAGTCGGCCTGGCAGAGTGGCTAAGCTCAGCACACAGTAGGGAGCTCAGTACATGGTTGGGATCAAATGGCCTACTTAGCTGGCAGGGTCTGTTCACAGACACCTGGCTCCCCTTCTGGTGTGAGCTCTGTGACACCTGCTGGCCTTCCCCACATCACATCCTCTCTTTGGCCTCTGCCTGCCTGTCTCTGGGGTCCACTTCTGAACAAGTGAATTTAATTCCCTGATTATTAAGAAGATGGGAAACTGAGAAGGGTGACAACAACAAATCAAGAAATGACAACCATGAGAGTTACCATGGCAACAGTTTAACTTGAAAAGTTCCAAGAATGTACTGTAAATGCACACATGTACACACACACACACACACACACACACACACATGCCTGAATGTGGGGGCCTCAGAAACCTGCTTTGCTGCCTGAGACCATCACCCAAACTCCGGTGCAGAATGAATTTCCCACCCTATGTCCCACCTTCAGGGGTAGGTTATGAAGGCAAATTCTCCTTCTAGGAACCCAAATTAATTCTTCCTTCAAGGCATAATTCACCAGTGCAGGTGGGTGTCAGGAGAGGCTAAACATCTTCTATGAAAAGTTTTAGCTGAAACAGACATCTGAAGGTGGTGCACATCTCATTCCTGCCACAGAATAGACCGGTTTTAAGGACTAAATGAAGTAATGTAGGCCAAACGCACGCGATTCAACAGAGAATGAGAGCCTCTTGTTGGCAAATACCATTCTAGGCCCTGGAGTCACCTCCGTGAGCAAAAGGCAAAGATCGCTGCCCAGTGGAGATTTACAATAGTCATGAGAGATTAAACAGATAGACAATGGCCAGACCAGATATGAAAACACAACTCTAACCCCCAACCTCAGCAGCAGCCAGTCCCAAACGGTCAGGACTTGGTCAACAACCTGCCAGCTTTTTACATTTTTGCCCCCGCGTTTTAAAATTTAACCCCACTCAGGACCACTGAGAACGAGCAAAATACGCATCCCAAACTAATCACATATAGCTCCCAGCTTCTAGTTAGATCGCCTCCAGGTTCCACTGCCAACAGCCTCCAATCCAAGCTGCCCAAAGGCTTGCTTTTTTTTTTCCACTATGAAGCTTTTCCCATCACTCTGCCTGATTCTAAGTCTCACCAAAGGCAAGTGATGGTGGCTGACTTCCTTGCAGCCGCTGCTTGTTCTCATCCGAGTAGCCTTCATTTTCGCCATAATGAGTATAATACGGAAGAAAATCAGATAGCACGCTCTGCTCCTGACCCGCCCTCCCACCTCCCCATCCCACCCTCGTACTCAGATTATTCTTAACAAGGCAGCCAGTGTCATCTTGTTAAAATCACAAAACAGAGTATGAAAGCCCACTGAAAGAAGAAAAGATACAGCAGGGTAAGAGAGGTCTAGAACACTGGGGGCAGGAAGGGGGGGTCACCAATGCAACAGGATGGTCAGGGTGGGCCTTGTTGAGAAGGTGATATTGGTGGAAGGACTTGGAGGTAGCTAGCCATGTACATGTCCAGGGGAAGAATATTCCAGGCAGAGGGAACAACCTTGAGGCAGGTCTGGGCCTGACACGTTTCAACAAAGCACAGGAGGTGAGGTCAGAGATGTAGGAGAGACCTGGCATCGAAGGAGGCCTTTACAGGTCATGTAAGGACTACGACCTTTACTCCGAGACACATGAGGGGCCATGACAGAGTTCTGAACTGAGAAGCGACATGTTCTGACGCTGGTCTTAAGAGAATCACTCTGGCCCCTGTGTTGAGAATAAACTGCGAGGGGGCGGGGCAGAAGCAGAGAGTGCACTGAGGGCCACAACCGCACCCATCCAGGGGAGAGATGGGGCCGCTGGGGCTGTGAAGAGCAGACGGCCCACAGTGGTGGGGCTCTGGGCACAGTGTGATTATGAGCCTCAAGTATAGGAGATACTTGAAACCCTCTGGTCTCTTTCCCTCTTTCCTTAAAAACAGAAATACCATCACCGATCCAGGAAGCAAAATGAGGTCTGGGTCAACCCCAGTGACCATCGCACCCTGGGGCGCATTTCCACACACACTGGCCCGGGGAGGGGGATGAGGGAGGGGGGAGAGTAGGGCTGGACATAGAAACAATAATGGAGAGAAAACCAAAGTGTTAGAAGGAATTGCCTCTCTGTGACAGGATTATGGGTTGTTTTCATTTGTTCTCTGGGTTATCTTAGGTTTTCTAAATTTTCTATTGTTTACATGTATTATTGGTACAATCAGAAAAAACACATTAAATAAAAACATGATAAATGTTATAAAATTTTGAATGTAATACTTATTCTAGTAATAAAAATTGCTCCCTATTCTATAATGTGCCACAAGGTTTAATGAGTTTGAGAATATGAAAGAAGCCTGGAGGAGGCAAGAATATGCAATGGGGAAACAGAGAGGCCCTTCAACAAATGGTGTTGGGAAAACTGGACAGCAACATGCAAAAGAGTGAAACTGGACTATTTCCTTACACCACACACAAAAAATAAACTCAAATTGGGTTAAGGACCTACTTGTGAGACCTGAAACCAAAAATCCCAGAAGAGAGCACAAGCAGTAATTTCTCTGACATCGGCCATAATAATTTTTTCTGGATAGGTCCCCTGAGGCAAGGGAAACAAAAGCAAAAATAAACTATTGGGACTATATCAAAATAAAAAGCTTCTGCACAGCAAAGGAACCCATCAACGAAACTAAAATACAACCTACTGAATGGGAGAAGACATTTGTAAATGACATATCTGATAAAGGGTTAGTATCCAAAATATATAAAGAACATATACAACTCAACACCAAAAGAACAAATAATCCAATTGGGGCAGAAGACATAAATAGACATTCCTCCAAAGAAGACATACACATGGCCAACAGACACATGAAAAGATGCTCCACATCACTCATCATCAGGGAAATGCAAATCAAAACCATGATGAGATACCACCTCACCCTGGTCAGAATGGCCAAATCAAAAGCACAAGAAACGACAAGTGTTGGCAAGAATGTAGAAAGACGCCTGGAGAATACAACTGAATACCTGGAACTGGAAACTTTCTGTGGCACCATGAGAATGATCACTGTTTAATATGTCTACTGTCACACTGCATCTGCCACCAATGAGGCCACCACAAAACAACACTGACAAAGAGGTGCACAAAACCGACGGACTCCACTGCTCTATGGCACTTCACATCTGCTACTCCTATACTTGGAGAGATGAGAAGGAAGAGAAAGCGGAAGCAGGGAGAAAGATCTAGGTTTTCGAACCTGTGGGACTTGAATCAGTAGCATCAGCATCTCCTGGGAGCTTGTTAGAAATGCAGAATCCCAGCGCCCGCCCCCCGCCCCCCCCCCCCCCCCCCCCCCCCCGCTGAAGCAGAACCTGCATTTTAACAAGTCCCCAGGCAGCGCCTATATTTACATTGAGTTTCAAAGCCCTCTCCAGAACACAACACTTTTTCTTACTTTGAGGTGGATTTGAAGTGATCTTAAAAAAAAAAAAAAGAAGAGAAGAGACAATCAGCCAACTGAATAGGATTTCTCAAGCAAATATTAATTATCTAAAAGATGTAAAATCACCCAAACCATCCAGAAGTGCAGAGCTTGCAGGCCTTTGGGCAATGTCAAGTCTGACACCAATCCTGGAGAGCTACCACATGATCCCCTTTCATAGGGAGCAGAGACCAGGTACTCCCTCTTCTACCCCAGGAATCCTGAGTGCAGGTTGTGCATGAATGGTTAACAGGGCCTCTGCCCAGAAGTATACATAAAAGGAGTAAAACCAGGTCAAAGGAATATCACAATATCTCTAGGCAAAGGCTAGTGAGGCCTTTTCAGCACTCGGGACGCAACTGTGTTGAAATGAGGAAAAAGGCTGAGTGAGAAGGCCACACTTTTCTGACCCAGATGCCCCAGTTTGCCAGGAGGCAGGGAGGCGATGAGAAAGAAGCCTTGATTACTATATCTGTAGTCCCATGGCTCAAATAAATTAGGTCACCCTCCTCATACATAAATTACTCAATATGGGATCCCTTTATGCTTTGAAGAAGGGAGGGAAGGAACATTTAATGAGGCTCTACTTTATTCACCATTTCTCAATCCTGGCTGCAACTTGGCATCACCTGGGTCCCAGCCACAGCTGTTATAGAGCACTCTGGGGTGGGGCTGGGGCACTGGTGTTGGGTAAGAGCTCCCAGGTGATCCTGATGCATAACCAGGGTTGGAATCCACAGTATTGGGCACTGAGCTGGAACTCAAAATCTAGCAGGAGACAGTAGCTCAGAGAAGAAGATAAAGAATCATTATGCCAATCTGGTGCCAAGTGGCAAAGGGACAGAGCTGGAATCAGAACCAGGATCTGCTGGTCTAAATCTAGAGCATTTTGGTTTTTCCACTTCTATAGGCCCCTCCATTTTTTCAAAGGGCAGGGATGCCAGAGGTCCTCTCAGAGTCTGACTGCAAAAACCATAATAAATAGGCTCCTTCAGATCCTCCCAGTAGCCCCCTCCACCATAGCTCTGTCTGCCATTGACCCGTGTAAACAGTGCAATCAAGGCTCCAGAAGCAAGAATCAAGAGGACCAGGAGCTGAGTGGGTGCAGAGGTCACAGGAAAAACAGCAAAGCCAAGAGCTACATTCACACAGAAGACCCTGCCTGTTAAGTAAGCACTGTGCAAGTTACTTCACAAACCCACACCAACTCTTTGAGGTCAATACTTCGGCTTTCCATTTTATAAATGGATGGAAGCTAAGAGAACCTAATTAACTTGCTTGAATTCATACAGCTACCAGATGACAAAGCAGAGAATTCAAGCCCAAGTCTGTTGGGCATTTTCCTCTGCCTTACATGGCCTTGGGAAGCACTTACTCCAAGTATATGGGGGAACCATCCCTGGTGGAGAAAAAGCAACTCATGACTTAGCTGTCCCAAAATAAGTTACTTTAAAGGCCCTGGAAATAATGATGCTGATTCAACAATGACAAGGTCTCACAAAACTCTCACATTCTTTTATGACAATCCTGCCGCCAACCCTAATAAACACTTACTATTATCCCCATTTTATGGATACGGGATCTAACTCATGGAGATGTGAAGTAACTTGCCCAAGGTCCCACAAAGTCTTAAAACTGGGAGCTGGGGATGTCCACAAATTTGGTACCTCTTTCAAGCTACCAAGAAGTGAAGTGTGGCAGATCTTTGGTGGCCAAAAGTCACAGGGCCAAGGCCCCTGCAGACTTCCCAGGAAATGGTTCTAGGACCAGCATCCCAGCCTCTGTTACTTGGCAGCTCAGGGCTACATTTTTAGTCAAGCGAGTTTTTGTTATAATCACTCAACCTACAGAAAAGGAATGTCTGTCTTACTTATTCCTTGAAAGGGATGAGTGCATGGCTGGGAAATGTTGAAGGGTTTACATAGCATTAGGACAAAGTGCATCCAGGGAAACCAGGAAGGGAGCTGGTGAGCCCGCACCAAAGAAGGCACGAGCTTCCGAGGCCGCCAGACTCAGTCCACTCCCGCTCTGTCATTCACAAGCCCATGTGACAGGGGCGGTGTCACGCAACCACCAGAGGCCCCACTCCTTCATCTGGAAAGTGGGGATTCTTGCCGATTTCACCAGTGTCCTGGGGAATACATTAGCTTATGTTCTAGATAGCCCTGCGTGCCAGGCCCTGAAGCCATTTGCCTCTTTATTTACCTGTATGTGCCAGATGTTCTACGGAAGTGAACACTTAATCCTCATCGCCATGTGATATGAGATGAGATCTATCACTTTCCCGATTTTATAGAGGAGAACACTGAGGCACAGAAGGGTTGCTCAAGGTCATATGGTGAGGAGGTGAGGGTCAGGGTCTAAACCTAGTTCTTGCAGGCTTCAAAGCTGATGTTCTTCCCAAGACTCCATGCCACTCAGTCTGAAGAACCTCAGAGTGCACGTACAAACGGACTTAACCGGCCACAAAGAGGAATTAAGGTTGGGCAGAAATACGTCCTGGCCTTGAAGGTAGACAAACACAACTGGATAAACTAGACATTCCAAAATTGCTATAAAAGGCAGATTAAGAGCAGCTGGGAGTCTCTGACCACACAACATAGCAGACAGAGGACAGGGCCTGAGTGCACCCAGTTGCCAAACTTCTTAGGTTAGTTCAGTTAAAAAAATAGGTAAAAGAAAATAAAACACAAAACTTTAGAGGAAATAGCTAAAACAATTGTCTCAAAACAATCAAAAATACTATTAATTCACAGGCTACTACTTTTAATACTTTGTTTCTTTTTAGTCCTGCTTCAACGAATGTCTGCTTTGGAAAACATACTTTGGATTTAATAGTATAGCATTATTTTTTTAAAACAATTTTATTGTGGCATTTTCCTATGTCACAAAAACAGATGTTTGAAAATGACATTTAATCTTTATATAATATCCCCCTGTTTGGCTGCCATACTTTACTTGTCCGATCTGATTGTTCATCTTTTTTTTTTTTTTTTTTCACTATTATAAATAACAAGGCAATGAACATTTTTATTCTGACATCTTTTCTGCCCATCTTTGATTATTTTCTTTGGCTAGATTCCTAGAATTGGAATACTGAGCTAAAGGGAACAAGTGTTTCTAGGACTACTGACAGTTATTGCCAAATTGCTTTCCTAAAAGGGTGTATTAATTTGCATTTCCACCAGCAGCAAAGGAGAGTACCTGTCTCCCAGCACCCTCCCCAGAATCCAGCACTGTCTTAGAAATAATCTTGGCTAATAAGAGAGGTGAAAAATAGTAGCATGAGTCTGCAAAGAGACACAGAGTGTTTGATAACCTACCTAGAGTCATACAACCAGTCCGTGGTTCAGCCAGGATTTGAACTGAAGAAGCTCAGCTCCAGAAGCCAGGTCCCTAACCACTACTGGAGTACGCAGTACTCAGCCTCATGTCAGCTCTTGTTTTAGGGAATTTTACATGAGAGTTCTACATGGGCAGAGATCTTTACATTAGTCTTTCATTATCCTGAGCGACTGGACCAACACTCTGCAATAGAACTTTCTGCAGTGATAGAAATGTTCTGTATCTGCATTGTCTGATATGATAGCCACTATCCTCTCCTGAGCACTGGGAATTTGGCTAGTGTGACTGAGGAAATGAATTATTAATTTTATTTAATTTTAATTAAATTTAATTTAAATTGTGACTAGTGACTACTGCACTCACTGCACAGTGCAGCTCTCGAATATCTAGTGCATCACCCAATAAATATTTATTAAGTGACAAACTCAAGTAATCTCTTAATTCTGCCTCCCTCTACCATACTTCCTGCAAGGCAAAAGTTTGCCTCTTCCATCCTCATCTCCATGTGTCCATTTGTTCTCTCAAACGCAGGCTTAATGCTATTTATCTGCCATGTGGGGGTGATGTGAAGATCAGCTAATTAATGTTTGCAAAGAGGTGCATTGCTGACTGGTTCTCAGAATAATTGCACATTAATAAAACGTTTAAACGACCAATTCCCATCCAAAGGCCAAAGGAGGGCTGAGTTTATTCAGTAAAGAGCTGGTTTTTCTGACTCCCTCTGAACTAGATCCTTCCGCTGTGGACCTCATCAATACAAACTCCTTCCATCTACAACATTCCACCAATCAGAAGAGACTGAAATGTACTTTCACAATGGTTTTGATGTCACAGTTTGATGAGTAAATTAATAATACAAACAAGATTGGGGAGGGCGGATATTTAACCAACTTGAACAAATTGCTTTTAAGCTCTTAAGCACTTTCATTGCTTGCATGATAATGAAACAAATTTTTAAATGTCTTCATCCACTCTCAAAGTAGACCCAGTAAAAGGACCTCTAAAGAGAAACACTTTGCTAAGCACTCAGTTTTAATTACATGGCATTCCAAAAAGTTACAAAGTTGCTATTCTAGAAGAAACAAGGGTTTTGGAGCCCGAGAGGCCTATGATCAAATGCTAGTCCTAGGTATGTGACCTTGGGCAAATGGTTTGCCTTACTGAGTCCCAGTTTCCTCATCTAGAACACGGAGGTAATAGCAGCTACTTAACACACAGAAAGCACTCAATATGTGTTTGTTTGACACTTGCCCCATTCTTCCACCACCTTCAACCACAGGATAAGAGAACTATGTCCCTCCCTACTCTGTCTGCTAAAAGATGCCAATTCTCAAAACCCAAAAGGAAAGAAAGGACACATCCCTTTATAGTGCCATCTATAAATATGAGAGCTCCTCTTGATGTCTGGTAGTCATTATTATTACTTTCTGAAATAATGTCAGAGTAGGAAGTAGATTGAAACCTGGCTACTAAAAGTTTGGACCAGGGACAAGCCTCATGGCATCATCTTGGAGCTTACCAGAAATGCAGACTCAGGCCCCTCTTCAGATGTACTGAATCAGAACCTACACTTTAACAAGACTCTTGGGTGATGTATGTGCATATTAAAAGTTTGAGAAGTACGACCTCACAAAACATCAAATCCACTCTCCTCTCCCAACCTAATTTTATAGAAAGGGAAACTGGTTCCAAGTATGGGCAAGTGTTTTACCCTAAGCCATAATGTGTTAGCTGCAACTCTTTTGCTTGACTTTCAAGGGGTTCAAAGACCCGATTTTTTGAATCAACAATCATTCCACAGCAAGAAATTCAGCTCTTGAAAAGAAAACATTCTTAAAATCTAATGTGCTTGAGGGTTATAATGATTTATCAATTGTATCTGACGGTCATTGCCACTGGGAGCAATAAGGCTACCATCCACAAAGCCATGCAGGACTCAAGGAGATAGGGAGTAGGGGGCACTGAGTAACAGCTTTTGAGATCCTGCTACGTTTCTGTCCTGCGTCCTTTTTGTTTTCCAAATGAAAGAAAGGCCCCGACTTGATGTTCAGAACATGACAAAGGACAAAACCGTCCCACTGCCTTCCCTAGTGAAACTGGAGAAGCGTCAGTATCAAAGGCAGCATCTAAACACTTGTCAGATTCCGAGTCTGCGACCCGTGCACTGGGTTTCCCACATGGTGACCACACCATGCAACAAGGCCGAGGTGACCTTTCTCTGATCTAAAGGGGCTCCTGATGTCTCCTGCTGGGTACGGGGACACCTTGGAAATGGGAGGACTGGATTTTCCCCCAGTGGCTCCACTGAATTCTTTGTCAGATGACGAGTCATCTAACCACAGGGAACAAATCTTTTCTGGGTCACAGAAATTTGACACGTGACAGCAAGACTGACAAATACACCCTCTCACTGAACTGGCCCATACCAGGATGGGAAGAGATACCCAACTACCCCCACTTAGGAAACAGCATGTAGGCATGTTAATTTAATTTTTTACTGTGCCCAGGCACCCTGCAGAGACACAGCTGGGCGGGTTTTCCAGCAAAATACCCTGCAGCGGATGGGGATAAGCTTGCTGTGGGTAGTCCCAATTGTTTCCTTTGTCAGATTTCCTAGGCAGCCATTCCAAGGCCTCTGAGCCAAAGGAAAAGGGAAGGGGGAAGGGCAGGGAAGGATGGAATCCATCGTCTGAGCAAATGCTAGACACACACACTTCTCTGAGGAACTGTTTGTCATTCACTGTGGAGCCAGCCCCACCTACAATACAGAGGAACATATTTACATATTTCAACTCCATTGCTGGCTGAAGCGCTACAGAAAGTGATGATTCGTAAACAGCCAGGGAAGAAAAATGTTCTTGAAAAAGGATTTGCCTATCACTTCAGCAGAACAGCTCAAATGCAAATCCCCTGCTTGAGGTCTGATTGTCACCCCTACCTCCCTCTGCTACCCAGGCTCCCAAGTCTAGAAGGGACTGCAAAGTAAACAGCCATATTCTGGCTTAAAAGATGAAGTAGAAATCACAGTGTAGTCTACTGCTTCTCATGAGTGACAGAAGTATTAGCATGGCCTATGCCTGTGACCCTGCAATCCTACTTTCTAGGAATTTGTCTTAAGGAATACAAAAATTACACAGCGTGCACAAGGATGGCTACTGCAGCTTTGTTTTAATTTAAAAAAAAACTAAAAATAAACAAGTCAAAATTTCAGTACTGGTTAAATAAATGATGGCATATTAAAACACTGAGGTTCTATGCAGCTATTAAACATGTTGCCAGAGGGAGAAATATTATAACACGGCAAGATCTATCATTAAATGAAAATACATAATTACGACTCTGATCTCATTTTTTTACATGCATAAAGTCCCACGTTACGACTCAAAATGTGGTGAAACTTATTTTCCTTCTGCTTTTTCTCTATTGTCTTACCTTGCTGCAGTGAACACAGATACTTTGATAATTAGAATAAACACAATAAAAGTTTTAAAAAAACTGTGGCAAAGTAATAAATACAGAGGAATAAAGCATCTACATTTACACTATTTCATTAGAAGCTTTTCTTGTGGAAAACTATGTGTTCAGAGATCTATATATGCTGGACTCCCTGGAAACCGGGGCACGTGTTACTTTCCAAGTGGCCCCCATAGCAGTCTGTCAGTGCAGAGCAATGACAGAGTGATTCAGCTTTCAGCTACAGTAAGCCAGGCTGATAAACCACGTAAGAAGGCAGGTAAAAATCGGTCTCTCGGATCTAGAATTGACGTTGATTTACCCTGCTAGGCTCTTGGAATCAAATCTGCAAGGCAGTGATTTAAATCCCATTGTTCTTTTGTTTCCCTTTTGAGATTTATGGATGTGGGAGAATGTATTGGGAAAGAACAGTGGCCAGCTTGAGGTCCAGGCAGGGTAGCCGCTTATTGGGACTGGACAGGGGAGGCTGAGTACCCAGGTGAGGATTTACACCAGGTGACAATCAATCTCATTTTCTTCAACCCCTCTGAGTTAAAGAGTGTAACGCTTGTATTGTCCAACAATCTTTATCTTAAATTCCTAATCACCCTCTTTCCCATATTTTTAACTCTTGATCTGGAAATATCGGGTTATGTAACATGCCAATCTGCACAGGAATGTAATTCTGTCATAAAAAAGGACTCAATGAGGGAGAAATTCTAACAAAACTGGAAATGACTTTTCTAAGAAAAGAGAAGATATTTTTGTTTCAAGCACTTGAGCTGTTTTTAAATAGACCACGGATGCAATGTTGCTGGTTCTTTTGGGGATGTTGATTTTCCTGCCCAACCCCCACCCAACAAATGCACCGTGTTGGAAAGGGATGAAGGAAGTGTAAGGGAATGATCATCTGTGAGGTTTTGTGACATTAATCCTTACTTTGTTGTAAACTAGAGAATATCTTCCCATTTATAGGAGAGCAAACTGAAGTTCCAAAGGTAACTCAGGCCACATCGCCAGGATTTCCACCCAGTAAATAAAGGAGTTAAAGTCACATCCCACCAATTTACTCCCACAAAACCAGAGGCGGTTAAACAGATTATGCCACAGAGAGTCAGATCTATTGGAGATCCAAATTGTCCAGTACTATAATACCCAGTCTCCCACGGCAACACCTGTTCAGTGGGGAGCTCACTACCTCATATTCCAGATTATTCCCTTCGCTGTAGAACTGCCCTCTGATGATTCTTCTTTAGGCTGAACATTGGTTCCACCGCCCCTTTCCCCCACCCCAGCCCCGCAGTGAGCAAGGCTGACCCTATTTCCCCCCAAAGTCCATTAGGGTGGTTTATTGGATTTTACTGGCTCCATTCTACCCCCATCCCCAAAAAGAGGCCTTGATGACAACAGGGAGCTGGCAGATGAAACCAAGAAATCTCAAAAACCTAACCTTCCCATTCCTGACAACTTCCCTACCCTCAGAAGACGGTGAATTCACACGCCAACCTGCTCTCTGCCCCCGCTCACTTAAAGACACATGCTGGGAATAAAACCTTCCCTGAATTAGCCCCGTAACGCTATAGGAACATCTCCGTCCTAAGTTTGCCGGGAGAACCTGGGGGCGTTCACTTCCGCGACGTTCACAAGGACCTACTGCACGCAAGGAACCGCTGAGAGGCGACGCTCGTTCGCCCCGGGAAATCAGCTCAGCCTTGTCCAATTCCACTAGGCGGAAGGACGCCCATCATCACCAGAGAAAACAGATTCTTTCTCATCATTCTCTTATAACGCCTACAAAGAGGGGAATCCCATTTTTGCGCGATGGCTGGCCTCGCCGCACACCCCCCTTCCAGGCTCGCTCGCTCTCTCTCTCTTTCTCTCTCTCTCTCACACACACACACACACACACACGCACACACAAACTTGCTTCCACCACCACCTGTGAAAACATCCCTCCTAACTTTGGCGAGGAGAGCTCCGGGGCAGAGCTAACGGCGGAGCGCCCGGAGCGCGCCGCGGGGCGGAGGATGGGGGCAGGCGGGGAGAGAGCAGCGCGGCCGGACCGACCCAGCGGCGCGGCTCCTGGGCTAGCACCCCGCCGGAACGCGGCGGTCGGGGCTCGGGTTTCCCGTGCAGGCCCCGCCCACCCGGCGGCCCGGCTAGTGCGGACTGCGGCGCGGCTCGGCCGGCCGAGGAGCCGGAAGCCGGGGGCACAGCAGACGGCGGAGAGCGCGAGGGGGCCTCGGCCCGCGCCCCCGACCCGGGACGCCGGGGGGGTGGGGGGCGGAGAGAGGCCCGTGGAGAGGACGGCGGCGCCCGGCCGGCGCGGAGGCCGTGGAGCGGGAGGGCGCCGGGAAACAGGTTGCCACCGAGCCCCGTCCCCTCCCCGCGGCCGCCCCGCCGCGACCGGATTCCCTGTCCGGAGCAAGCACAGCCCCTCCGGGGCGCCCTCCTCCTTACCGGACCCTCGCGGCCGCCCCGGAGCCTCTCAGGCAGCCGGGTTAAAGGCGCCTTCAGCAAGGTCAAGGCGCGGCCGGCGGGCACCTGGGGATTTTCCCCAGCCGAGCACGAGCTTTGTAATCGCATTGTTAAGGATCACGGCAGCAGCAGGAAATCCGAACGGCCCCACAGGTCTGCGAAGGGCGGATTTATTTTACAGCGCGGAACATACTCAGACAGACCCGGGATTTCAGGGGGAGGGGATGCGGGGTTTCGGGACCGTGGAATGTGGCAAAAACAAAACCCTCCCCTCCACCCAAGCACACCACCACCTCCTGCCTGCGGGGGGAGGGGGAGAGGGAGTTCGGGGCCACTGTGCCTCAGACTTCAGCGTTCCGCACGCCTCTGTCAGGTCTGGGGTGGTTTATCCCTCTACAGGCGAAAAAAAGATTTAAAAGCACTCCACTACTGTGGTTTCTCTATCAAAGACCATCAACATGCTACAGGCTGCGGCAGCTATGGGAAGCAGGGAGAGAATAAACGCAACAGAAGCAAACTGCGCTCCGCGTAGGAGAGAAGCAAGGAGGCGGAAGCCATACTCTGCGCTTATCCCCATCCTACCCCATTAGCTCCCGGCTAGCCCTGGAAACCAGG
Source organism: Halichoerus grypus (assembly GCF_964656455.1). NCBI lineage: Eukaryota > Metazoa > Chordata > Mammalia > Carnivora > Phocidae > Halichoerus > Halichoerus grypus. Next base: position 57,838,259 of record NC_135722.1, read on the forward strand.
AATGGGTACCTAATGGTGGCCAACCCTGACAGAGGCCAGCCCTCTCCCTCCTAACCCCCCGCCAGAGTAGGCCTGGATGGCTGGCATGCTTGGCATCTCCAAGGTGGACCAGACAGCGCAGGCAGGTTTCTAAACACGTGAAGGGCACTGGGTGTGAAAGATGGGTTGGAGGAGATCTGAGAGGCAGAGAAGCGAGGCTTAGCGGTTCCCCAGTATGCAAAGTTAGTTTCCTGAAAGAGCATCCCCTGCAAGGCCTCCCAACACCCCCGAGACAGGCTCGGGCTCTGGGGACTCCATGAACCCTGAGTTCTGACCGGCTTTTTCTCTTTGATCAATCCCAAAGTCTCTACCCAATTCCTGTCTCGATAACCGGTTCTTTGGAGACAGTAGCATCAGCACCCAACGCCGACCATGGAATTGGGGGCCGTGGTGCCAGGCGTCTCCCTGCCCTCCAGTCTCGGGATGGGTGCGCCCCGGTACTTACATTCCCCAAGCAGGCAAACTTTCAGGCTTGTCTTTCGCGAACCGGGTGCTCACATCACGGTTCTGGGTAATCACTGAGCCAGTTTATATAATTGCCCGCGATGCCGTACGGCAGATCTTGCGTGCACCAACGCACAGCTCAGCACTTGGGCACCTTCTCGCCCCCGCGCTCGAATCCCGAGCGTGCCCCGCTGCCGCCTTCCACAAAGCAGCAAGGCGATCTCGTGGATTTGTCAAATACCAAGGGTTCAGGCAGGATCTACCAAAACCCAGGCTGCCTCAATGCGCCCCTTTCGCTGCATTGGTGTCTTACGGATAACTGCATCTCTACAAACCTCGCTAGGCCTGGGGGGTGGGAGGGGGATAGAGACAGGGGCGGGGGGGTTGGCGCGGTTCTAAAGAGGGCTCCTATTACCCAACCGAGTAATAATACCCTCGTCCACATGGACCAAGGTGCACAAATCGCCTTAACGTGTCGCCCTGAAAGGGGAGCCAACTTCCAAAGTTAGAGACCACGCAGTTGAATTTCCAGTACTTTCCAACCTCGCCTAGGCGGGGACAGGGCCAAGAAGGGGCGGGCAACGGCCAGCGAAGCCCACCCTACCGCTCAGCCAAGGAGGACTCACCAGTTGAACCTTCCCTCGCCCCCAGTAGTTAGCTGTGTATTCCCTGGTTGCGCGTACACACACACATGCACACACACACACTCCGATACCACCTTCACGTCTGCTTCCTTCAAAAAAGACTGCATTTTTTAAAACGCGAGGAAAATGACGGAGGTCGGTGATCACATTTCAACCCAGAGCAAATTTCTCCAAACCACGGTGCGAGTAGTCACACACACATACACACACGCACACACTCACACTCTCACACTCACACCCAGAAGCGCTCTGAGCGTCCACCCGCGCGGCTGCAGCCTCCACTCGCTGGGAAGGGAACGTCAGCACCGCTGCAGGGCGGCGGGCGAGGAGAGGCTAGCGCCGCGCGGGCTGCAGAGGGCGCGGGGCTGGGGTCGCTCTCGCGTTCCTCCGCTCCAACCGTGGCGCACGCGGGGCCGCTGCAGCCGGTGCTCGCCCCGCAGGACGGGCTGCAGGGGCCAGAGCCGGGCGCCGCCTTCCAGGCTCTTCCAGCGACCGCCGGGGCCCAGGGGCAGGCTGGTCTGCAGAGGGGCTGCGGACTCTGGGGCTGGGGCGGGGAAGGGGATCCCCGCGAGGAAGACGAACCCGGGCGCGCCGCCTCCCTCCCACCCGCAGTCCCGAGTCCCGGACCCGCGCCCACCTCCCCACTCTCCCCTAACCTTCGCTCTCAGACTAGTCCGCGGCGGGCTCCGGGGGCTGCGGCGACCGAGGCTCGGGCTCCTCACTGGCTCGCCTCGCCGGCAGCCTCCCGCCCAGCCTCCCTCCCTTCCTCCGTCAGTGCGGGCCGAGGGAGGAGAGCGTCTCCTGGAACGCTGGGCGTCCGTGCAAGCCGCCCCGACCCCGCCACGGCCAACGAGCAAAGAGGGGCGAGGGAGCCGGCGAGATGCCGCCGCGGTCCCCGAGGCGCTTTTCCGTAGAGCGGAGCGCGCCGCCTTACCGTGGCTGCAGGCTGCCACCGCCGGGGAAGCGGGGAGGAGGGCGGCAGGGAGGCTCGGCGCCGCGCGGGTGGCTCCTCTGGCGCTCGGCGGCGCGGCTCCTCGGCTCCGCGAGCCGGAGCAGGGCGCCCAGGAAGGAGCGGGTCCCGGCTCTGCGCTCAGCTCCAGCGAGACCAACAATAGCTCCCGAGGGGAGCGGAGCCCCAGCGAGCCTCCAGCCGCGCGCGCACGCCCGGCTCCCGCTCCCGGCCGCTCCCGGCCGGCGTCCCTGCCAGCACTGCTGCCCCACATGAAACAGCTGCAATCCCGAGGCTTCTGGGGGGGGTTGGGGCGGGTGTGTGCGCGCGCGTGTGTGTGAGTGTGTGTGTTTAATAGCTTCCCTCCTCTTCTTCCCCTCCCTGCCTGCTCGCCTGCCTGCCTCCGTCCCCCACCCTCGCTCTCTTACACACAGACAGAGAGGGCGAGCGAGAGAGACACACACACACGCGCACACGCAGGTTACATGAATGGGAGGCGGGAGCCAATCCTGCGAGGCTGGGCGAGCCGCGGCGCACGGGCGCTGCGAGCAGGGCCGCACCACGGCGCGGGGGGGCGCCACGCAGGTGACGCGTGCCCTCCCGGGGCCCCTCGCCGCCTCTCGGCTTGCCCCAGTCTCTGTGCTCTCCCCGATGGCTTCCTCTCTCCCCCTTCCCTCCTTTCACCCCGCTCCTTTCTCCATCTTCGCTCCCTTTTATTGCCTTTTCTTTCTCGAATTCTCCTAGTTGTCTCAGTTCAGTATCTTCCTCGGTCTGCTCTTTTCTTTTACCGTCTTCGCTCGCTCAGTCCCTTTCTCAAACTTTCTCCTTCCATGTCCCGACTTTTCCCTACTTCCTCTCCTCCTGCCTTTTGTTCTCTTTCCTCCCGCTTTGGCCACCCCCCCCCCTCCCCCGTCTCTGTGGTGTTGTCTGGTCTCCTGCCCTCCCCCTCTTCGCCTGTCCCCGGGTCTCTCTGGGGCCGGTGGCTTCCCTCCCCGCCTACCCCCTGATGTTATTTCACACCCTCAACACTTTTCCAGGGACAGTCCCTCTCGCATTGCTGCTGCAGCACAGCCAGAGGTAATTAAGAGCTGAGAACTTGAGTTCCTTCCTCAGGCTCACAAGATGCCCAAAGAAAGGCCCTCCCTCGGACAACTTCCCTAAAACCATGGTAACAGCTACTCAGTCGTGATAACAATCATTTAAAAAGTAACTGCAGAGAACGTGGTCCAAGAGATTTGTCCTTCGCATCTCTGGACTGTGATCACCAGCACATTTCGAGAAGGGCATTTTCATGGGATGGGAGAGGCAGCTTGGTGCAGTGGCAACTTGCAAGGGCTTTGGAGAGAGACTGGAGAAATTCCCACAGCAGCCCTGCTGCATGCAAGCTGTATGTCTTCGTGCAAGCCATTACCTCTGGCCCTGCCTCAGGTTTCTCCTCTGTAAAATGGATAAATTATACCTACTTCACCCGTTATGTGACGGTTAAAAGAGAGAACAAAGGAAAGAAAGCATTGCGCACGTAGAAGTTCAAACATTGTGACTTCCTTTCTCCTCCCCCATCCTTTTTAAAAACTCCCTTCATGATCTTCTGCTACATTATATCTCCACAGTCTAAAGTGTGCAATGAAGGAGGAAATGTGACAATGTAATGTTATAGAAATGTGAAGCAAGGTCTAGGATATTTTAAAAACTGTTGTATGAACAGGAGATTGTCTAGCCAGCTGATTACAGAGGCATCACAGAGATTATAAATTTGGGGTGCTGGGATGCCCCTTCAACATCTCCTAACTAAGGCTTCCCGGAAAGTCGGGGACGATGGTAGGAGTGGATGGGGGTTTCCATGCACTCTGTCCAATCTATTTTTAAAACCTTCATAACTGAACACTGACCAGTGACAAAGCCTCTGAGACTAACTAAAATGTCAAGTCTCTGCCTTTGGATAGCATTTATCAACTTCGTGTCCTCACTACAGATATCAAATGCTTTCCATAAGCTGTGATGGACAGGTAGATTCAGTCCTTTGACAAATATTTGTTGACCACCTACTCTGTGGCTGGAACTGTGGTGGGCTGTGGGCATCCAGCCGTGAGGCAAGCAAGCCTTGCCTTTGTGAGCTGACAGTGCAGTAGACATGTCTGATGAATGTGCAATAGGGAAATGAATCACATATACCTTGAGAAATATCATTTGTTTGGTGGACAGAATCTTTCAATATATGAGGTCCATGGCAGAGGGAATAATAAAGGAATCCTTGAGTGAAAATTTTGGAATCCACTGTTCATTCTGTGCACCTCATTCGACTGATGGGAAAACAGAGCCCCAAGCTAAAAGTAGCAGGTGAAAGTATGATCCTCCCAAAGGATCTTTGATTAATTTCAAAGAGAAAAATTGTAACTTTACAGTTGAAAAACCTGGCCAATTCTGTCTGAAGTAAATAATAAGTCAGGATCACTGGTAATGTGATAGGTGGTCATCATGTGTCTCCTGATGTGACACAGTGAGAGGGACAGAACCTCACTTCTGTGGTATTCCTGCCAAAAATGAAGAACCTGAATCTAATCATGAAGAAACCTCAGATACACCCAAATTGAGGACCATCCAATGAAATAACTGTCACATACTCTTCAAAAACACCAAAATCAGGAAAGAGAGAGACTCTGACAGTTCTAGATTAAAGGGATTGCTTAGCTGTCATGACAATAAATGTAACACGTGGTCCTGGACTGGGACATTATTGGGACAATGTTAATTTCTTGATCTTGATACTTACTATGTTTAGGCAGAAGACTTCCCTTGTTTTTAAGATCTACACAACTGAAGTATTTAGAGGTTTAAAAAGATGAAGAAATCCCTACCTTCAAAGAGAGGCACAGTATGATGGGTCTCTGCCTAAGGAATAGGCAGAGTGTGAGCACAGATGGCTCCCCAACCAAATTCTTGTGGGTAAGGGAAGACTTCCTGTAGGAGATGGCATTCAAGTTGAATTTTGAAGGCAAGAAAGTTAGCTAGACCATAAGGGAAAGGAGGTGCTTTCTAAATAGAGGTAACCGTACAGGGACATGGATGAAAGCATGAGGCAGATTATGGCCTCAGAGTTGGCGCATGAAGGGAGTGCCTGGGACAGTCTAGACAAGATCAGGTTGGATTTTGAAGGGGACTCAAATGAAGCTAAAGAACTCAAACATCTTGAAAGCTCAGGTATAGGGTGGGGATGGGGAGCAGAGAGTTATCAAAGACTTTTAAGTAGAGGAGGCACGTGATCCTAAGTATTTGAAAAAGACCATCTGGCAGCTGTGTAGAGAAGTGGATTAAAGGCCGGGAAGACCAGAGACGCTGAATTCGGTCATTTAGGTAAACTCAGGAATTGCAGTGAGGATGGAGAAGGGAGGAGAGATTTAAGAGAGACTGAGGGTGTAAAATGAACAGATGTTGATGACTGGCTGAATAGGGGTGGGCAAGGAGAAGTCCAAAGTGACTCCTAATTCTCAAGCTTGCCTATCTGGGTGGAGGGTAGCACTCTTCACTTCCATGTCAAGAGAATTCAGGAGGACGTGGAGGTTGTAGAGGGGAGAGTAAGGTCAGCTGTTACCATGCTATAATCTAACTCTGTAGCTGGCTTGATATTCTCTGGTATGGCTGCTCTGGCCGCAGGAAACCCAGCTATAAAATTCAGCCTAAGACCCTCCCAACGGCCAGCCCCACGTATAATGCAGAAAGACAAACAAACAAACAAAACCAAGAGATGAGATATAATAGCAGCACATTATTTGTAATAATGGGGAAAAATCGAAACAACTTAAATCGTCAAGTAGGATAAGTAAGTTGGGGGACAGCCTAGTCAGAAGATTATATAGCCACTCTAAAGTTGTTCTTCTTTGCAGAGTTTCTCAGGCCATGGAAAAATGCCAATGCTATCATGTAACATTTTTAAAAAGCAGATTTCAAAATTGTTAACTGCACAAAAGTCTTCCTGGAGAAAAATCTGAAAAAAAAACAAAAAAACAAAAACACACCTCACCAAAAACATGCCAAATATTAACAATGGTTCCCTCTGGGTGATAGGATTATGAGTAATATATATTTTCTTTTCCAAGCTTTTTGGATACTTTCTAACTTTCCCACAATGAACATTCATTACTTTCATAACGAAAATTAAAAGCTGTCATTAAAAAAAAAAATGGCTGTGAGCCCCCTCTTCTACTTTATCCCTTTTCAATCCACCCTTCCCACTCCCCCCGAAGACTAACTGCCTTTTAAGCTTTATCTTTGAGAGTGAAATAAGAGGGCATTTAACAAATCAGGGGAAATTATCAGCTGGGCTGAAGAGGGGAAGAAGGCGTTCTTTCTTATGTAGGCAGATATGTTATTAGAGCTGTTGAAACTGTATATATTAAAGAGGTTTGCCTTGCCCTTATTGATTCTCTGCTATGTTACCAGGAAAAGAAAACCTATAGTGGGGAAGAAAGTGTGAGCCTTTAAAGGGCAAGTTTTAATTATGAGATGTATTTATTTGCAAAACCTCTTTTCTTCATAGTCCAGCAGTTACGGTAAAATTGTTCCAGAAAGCAGGTATTTCAGGCAAGGAGACATGTGGGGGCAAGGGGCAATGCTTCGTGCCTGTTGTCTGATACTGCAACAGATACGCAAACTGGTTACATAGGATTGGGACACCCACTGATAAGCTCCATCAAACATTCACAATTAGAGGGCAAGAAAAGTGCACACCCGAGGATGTTCTCATTCTTGGGAAAGGTTGCTGTAAACGGCTCCCTGGCAAGGTTCCCTCAACATTTGTGATTTTTCAACTCATAGAAATGTTTACTATGTGCACAGGTTCCCCAACCTAATAATAATACCTTACACGAGCAGAGCCCTTCACCTTTTCAAAGGCCCTCCACATCTGTTGATTCACTCAAGCCTTGCACCCCCTGCCCCTCTTCCCACTAGGATCCTGTTACTTCCAGTTTGTGTGGGAGGAACAGGGTCCCAGAGAGGCAGAGCAGTCACTAGAACTGAAGAAAGAACAGGAGACATTCTTGGAAACCCCTCTATGTGGCTCTGGCACTTCCCCTGTGAGTTCCCTTATCAACTCCTCAAGATAACTTGGGAGGGAGGGTGAGTAAACTGGGGTGTGTGTGCTTCTGGCTCAACAGAATCAGAAGGGTCTGCACTCTCCAGAATTCCAGGACCATGCCTTTCCCAGCATAACCCCATTTTTAAAAGCCAAGGGGTGAGGCTAGGTATTGTTCTCTGGGAGGTAACTCGGTTTAACCTGTGAGCTGTCTTTCTGGGAGGTTTATCTAACCTGTGAGCTGTCTTTCTGTCTTGAGGGAATTCAGAGCTAGTATTTGGGGGTTAACAATGACTTCTGAATGTATCTGCTAGAAAAGGAGAAAGCCTCTGCTTGGTTTCCCACACATCTCCTTTGGAGAAATAGTTGGATCTTTCTCTTTTCCCACCTTCACTCCAATGTTCAGCAGAGTATTTGGTACTTAGGGGTTCTTAGTAAATATTCCTGCATGGAGTGAAGAAACAGATACTAGTAACAAAATAGCTAGCATGTACTGAGCATTGTGCCCAGGACTGAGCAAAGGGCATTATCTCATTTAAATTTTAGAGCAGCACCATGTGGTAGATATGATTATTGCCCCTACTCCATAGGCGAGAAAACTAAGACATAAAGAAGTTAGGCAGTTTGTCCAAGGCCCTAATGATTAATAAATGGCAAAGCCAGATTCCAGCTTAGGTTGTTCTGAGTCCAGGCTCTTAGCCACCATACTGTATTGGATCGACGGATGAATGAATGGATGGATGGATGGATGGATAGATGGATGGATGCATGGGTGGATGGATGGATGGAAGGATGGATGGATGGATGGGATTAAAGGCACTGGCAGTGAAGTGAGCTCTCCATGAACCCCTGCAGTACGTTAGATGTTGTGGTTAATCTTGTCTAGAGCAGGCCATCCTGTGACTTTCCATGATCGCATCCTGTTTATTTCCTTCATGATGAATTTCACAAGCTGCAATTACATGTGTATGAATTTGTTTTACGTTTTCTTTAAACATCTGCCCAACTTGCAATATAAGTTGCAAGCTCAGTTCCATGAGTGTCTTGGTCACTGTTGTGTTCCCCAGCACCTAGCACAGAGCCTGGCACAGAGTAGATAGTTCCATAAATATTTTTGAAATGAGTGAATGAATGTGGGCTCCCATCATTATTCAGGGGTGGAGGGCCTGTGAGCATGCATACATGAGCACTTGTGAAAGATGTGTATTTTACATCAATTTACTCCAGTCCCTGCCGATGCTTACTTTCAGCTTCGGAGGGCATGTAGTTTGGGCAGTGGGGCTGCGATTCATAGGAGCACATAATGGTTCTGATTGTGCGCCTCCACGGACGTTTGCACCCAGATAACAGGGCAAACACTGATCAGAAAATAGCAGCATCTGTTGTGGTCAAGATGACTAGCTGGCAGAATTCCATGGTGGAAACATCCTCTCTGATTAGGTCTGCCCCCGCTTTCACAGCAGAGAGGCGTTATATCAGCTGACATCACTTGCATAACATTTCCGTTCCGAGGGCTGCTGGCAATGGTCTCCTCCAAAGGGGGTCTCCTAAAGCTTTCCTCCTGCATGCTTAAGGCCACGTGATCCTTTCCAAAGATGATGCCTCAGCCAAGGCCTCCTTTCTTGCTAATTTTTGTCCTGTCTCTTTTCTTACTTGTCTAACAGACTTCTTTGTCACTTGATGTGAATTTGCCCTTTCGGGATGCCTGGGTGGCTCAGATGGTTAAGCGTCTGCGTTTGGCCCAGGTCATGATCTCCAGGTCGTGGGATCGAGCCCCGTGTCAGGTTCCCAGCTCGGCAGGGAATCTTTTTCTCCCTCTCCCTCTGCCTCTCCCCTTGCTTGTGTTTGGTCTCTCTCTCTCAAATGAATGAATAAAATCTTAAAAAAAAAATTGCCTTTTTTTCTGCAGAGTAGGCCAGGTGGCAGATGCTGGTCCTCTACAAAGCTAAATCAGATCCATTTCCTAGTCTTAGAATTCTGCAGCCTTTACTGGAACTGTTTATTGGTCCAGAGGCCATTTGCCCAGAGGTAATCAGCAACGTAACAGACAAAGTAAATATAAAAGCAACCACAAAGGCCTTCACTAAATTGCCAAGCCCCCATAGGGTGATTCTAATGACTATGATACCAGACGCTGACCTAATGCTTTATACATAGTCATACATTTAATCCTTATAACCGTCCTATAAAATAAAGTATATTACTACTCCCAAATCAGAATATAATCCAACATTCCTAGGCCTTATCAGCCTGTGGGACAAAAGGAGTAGCTTTAATGTTAATTCCCAAATAAACACTATTCTGGCCTGCATACTACTTTTTCCATATAACAATATACCTTGGAAATAACTGCATCCTCCTTCTTTTTTATGATTGCATACTATTTCATTATATGGGTGTACCATCTGAATTTAACCAGAGAGATCATGGTGATTGTGATATATTCACTTTTTTTAAAAGATTTTGTTTATTTATTCGACAGAGAGAGACACAGCAAGAGAGGGAACACAAGCAGGGGGAGTGTGAGAAGGAGAAGCAGGCTTCCCAAATTACAGTGAGCCTGATGCGGGGCTCGATCCCAGAACCCTGGGATCACGACCTGAGCCGAAGGCAGACGCCTAATGATTGAGCCACCAAGGCGCCCCCTGATATATTCATTTAAATAAATATCAAGCACTTAACCTAAGATTAGGTCCATACTAGCTGCTCAAAAATGTTAAATAAGGGAATTAAATTATATTATAACTATCGGGTCTGTTGACTCTTAAAAAAGAAGCAACCCAAAAGAGGTTGAAGTTTCAAATCAGTTGGGAAAGGATGAAGCTTTCAATTAACAGTGCCATTGTAACCGACAAATCATTTTGGAGGGAAAAAAGTTAGATCCCTGTCCATTATAATATTCCTTTAAAATTTTTCACACTGAATATAAAAAATGAAAATAGAAAATCCTAGAAGAAAAGTAGGTGACAATTTAAATCATTTTGGAGGTGAAGAAGGAAACCATGTTTAAGTGTGACATGAAAAGGAAAAAAAATGTTAAAGAAAAATGTCAAAAACTTGACTGTGTAAAATTTTTGAAATGTTCGTATATTTATAAAACCAAGACAAGAATCAAAGGAACAAAATGTTGAGGAAGTATTTGAAACATACACAAAAAAGTGCTATTATCTTTAACATAATGAGGTTTTACAAATGAATAAGAAAAAGACATCTCAATAGAAAAGTAGGCAAAGAACATAAAAAGTTAATTTACCAAAAAAGTACCAAGCTAGGCATATGATATATATTTAACTCACTTGTAACTCCAAGAAATGCCAGATACAATAATATTCAAAGTTTTTTTTTCTTTTTGCTTATCAAATGAGAAAAGTATCAGAGAAATATGACATGCCCAGAAAATAGTTACTCTCCCTATATTGCCAATGGGTAGATATCAGCACAACCTTTCTGAAAGAGAATGTAGCCACATTCACCAAAAGCTTTCCATTGTATGAAGCTTTCAGCTCAGGAATCTATGTCTACATTTAAGGGAGTTAATTAAGAGAAAATAATCATGGATGGACTTACATAAAGAATTATGTAAGAGAGTTTTATCAGTGTTAGTAGTAATAGCAACAAATTGGAAACAATCTAAGTGTCAACACATTAGTAAACAATCAATTGTATTATGGTACATCATAGTATGATGAACTGTTACATAGCTATTATAGACCACGGTGAAAAGAGTATTTAATGAACTGGAAAGAATTTACAATACATATTTTTGTGATCTTTCTTTAACTTATTATAGAAAATGTGAGACAAATACAAAGTTTGGTGAATAAATTATACCCATCACCTAATTGCAATGATTATTATTTTTTATTTTTATTTTATTTTTAAGTAGGCTCCGCACCCAACGTGGGACTTGAACTCATGACCCTGAGATCAAGAGTTGCATGCTCGACCAACTGAGCCAGCCAGGTGGCCCTAAATTCAATGATTATAAAATTCATGGCCAGTCTTGTTTTATCTATATTCCTCCCCACTTACTGCCTCCCCCATTAGTTTGAAGAATATTTCAGGCACCATTTCATTTTGTCCATAAATATCTTAGTAAATATCTCTAAAACATATGAACTATTTTTTAAAAATAACCACAATATATCATTACATTTTAAAATAACAATAATTTCTTGATGCCATCTAGGGTCCAGTCACTATTCAAACTCCCCTGATTGTTTCATAAATCTTTATTTCTCCAGTTTGCTTGTTTGCATCAGAATCCAAATAAACTTCACGCATTGCAATTGGTTGATACATCTACTAAGTCTCTTTTGATAGCTCTTCCTCCATTTATTTTTGCCCCCACTTGTACATTACTTCTTAAAGAGACAGGGTTGTTTGTCCAAGAGAGTTTCCAATAACCTGAATTTACTGAAGGCACTCTTCTGGTTTAACTGTTCTTCTACAACTTGTATTTCCTATAAATTGGTAGTTAGTTCTAGAGGCTCAACCCAATTCAGAGTTAATTCTTTTGGGTAAGACTGTCTAGATGTTATTGGGTACTGCACCTGTCTTTGTGATGTTAGTAGTCTGTGATACTCATTGACTAGATTCATCACTCACCTAGAGGTTGTACTGGTCATATTCTGATTCATCGATATTCATTCCTTCTTCACTTTTAACTGGAATACTTCTATAAAGAAAAACTCCCTCTTTTGAACTATTTGCTGACCTAAAGAGGCAGGATAAATGTTTGATCCTTTCCTTTTACTTATCAGGTTCCCAAAGAATGATTTGGTTCCCTAGCATTCTCCAGAGGTAGACAAAGAGGTTTTTTTTTTTCTTTTTTTCTTTTTAAGTGTCATTATGAGTTCATGTATTTAAATATGGTTGATGTATTTTCATTCATTTTAGTTATTGTTCATACTGATGTTCAAATTGCCCTATCTTTGGCCAATGGGAACATCTTTATATTGACTCCCAAGTCTTTGATAGCCTCCGTCCCCTCCCCCACCCCATCATGGAATAATAGAATGTTTCAGGCTCATCTTGTACCTATCCTGTGCCAGATCTGAAATCATCCATTTTAGGAGGACCCTGGTTCTTTTTGGTGGGAAATGGTAGTTAGAAACCAAAATCTTGGGGCGCCTGGGTGGCTCAGGCCGTTAAGCAACTGCCTTGGGCTGGGGCCATGATCCTGGGGTCCTGGGATAGAGCCCCATATTGGGTTCCCTGCTCAGCGGGGACCCTGCTTCTCCCTCTCCCTCTGCCTGCCGCACCCCCCCCCGCTTGTGCTCTCTTTCTCTCTGTCAAATAAATAAATAAAACCTTAAAAAAAAAAAAAAAAACCAAAATCTTGCTACTAGAAGTTGCTTATTGCTACTGGGTTAGTATTATTTAAAGTTTTTTAATTGGCAGGTTTAGGAAATTTTTTAAAAAGTGAATTTAAAAATTCACTATGTGTTTATTCCATTACTTCTAATTCAGTTTTTACTTAACTTCTTCAGTCTTCCATCTGTATCTCCCTCCTTCCATTACAAATAATAAATGATGCTATAGAAAAATATTTACTGATTTGTGAAAATAGCCAGAATATTTATTTTAGTGAGAAATAATCATATGTATGTATAAATCATAAATATATATTTCGTATGTATATATCAAAGATACAGAAGTTAGCAGTGATTATTTCTTGATGATGCAATTAAAAGTAATTTTTAGTTTCCTTTGTTTTTTTTTTTTTTTTGCTTTTTAGTATTTACAAGATTTCCATAATAAACCTATTTTATTTTTGCTATAAGAAAAAAATTGCTAAAAAACAAAAATAAGCCAGATGGTATAAATTTTAATATAGTAAACTGTCTGCCAATCTTATATGTGGGTAGAATAATGATATTCTATTACATCTGTGGAGTGCTTTACAATTTACAAAGCATTTTACGTCCATTATCTTTCATGATCATCACAGTACTGTGAAGGAGTCAGAATAGGAATATTGTCTTATAGGAAAAGAAAATAGAGGTTTAAAAAGATCACATATGTTGGAATCAAGGTTAGAACTCAGGGCTCCTGCCTTTTTTTTTTTTTTTTTTTTTAAGTAGGCTCCATGCCCAGTAAGGAGCCCAATTCAGGGCTTGAACTCACAACCCTGACATCAAGACCTGAGCTGAGATCAAGAGTCAGACACTTTGGGGTAAATACCCAAGTCAATCAGAGAAAGACGAGTATCTTATGATCTCACTGATATGAGGAATTTGAGAAACAAGACAGAGGATCGTAGGGGAAGGGAGGGAAAAATGAAACAAGACGAAACCAGAGAGGGAGACAAACCATAAGAGACTCTTAATCTCAGGAAACAAACTGAGGGTTGCTGGAGTGGAGGTGGGTGGGAGGGATAGGGTGGCTGGGTGATGGACATTGGGGAGGGTATGTACTACGGTGAGTGCTGTGAATTGTGTAAGACTGATGAATCACAGACCTGTACCCCTGAAACAAATAATACATTATATGTTAATAAAAAAATTAAAAAAAAAAAGAGTCAGACACTTAACCGACTGAGCCACCCAGGAGCCCCAGGACTACCAACTTCCTGTTCAGTGTTCTCTCTCCTGCATAATATCTGGCTCTGGGTGACTGTTATTATGCTTTTGTTTTATAGTAGGACAAGAAGACCCTGCAGTGTCCTGTATGCTGCTTAGAATTTTATCTTCAGAACCCTCTTTCTTTACCATGAGGTTTGGAGGCCCATAAAAATGTCAAAACTTATTGTTCAATTTAATGTTTACTTTTAATCAAAGTAATTCATTAACATAATTTTAAAAGTCAAATATTCTAAAAGGATTTTAATGCAAAAGAGCAGTCACCTGCCTTCCCATTCTGCACCTGATGGTCCTCCTCCCCAGACGCAGCCACTTTCAACTATTTGAGCTGTTTCTTCTGGTTTTTATTTCCGTATTACTAGATAATTTGTTTTTACTGCAATTTCTGGATTTTTAATTCTTAGATATTATCAATATACTTTTTATTATTGAAGATGATAATTTAACTGTCCTTTTCCTCTTTACACAGACTTCCCTTTTCCTCATCCTCTCAATATACTTACTTCATAATCTTTGCTTAAACATTAGTATTTCCATCATTATGATTGTGTAAAAATTATTCTCAGCTAAGCCATGTAGTGTACTATGATGACTTTCTTGTGTGAATTTTTGTTTCCTCTTTCCAATTGGCGCTCTCTCTCTTTTTTTTTTCCAGATTTATGTAGTGCTTTAGGCACCTGTCACCATTTCATCCCCAAACTGTCTACCAAGTTATAAATCTTCTCTCGATACATTCCAATCCATCAAACAATCTGCCAATTTCTTTTCTTTCCTTATATTTGCTTTGATTTCTTTTTTTTTTTTTTTAAAGATTTTATTTATTTATTTGACAGAGAAAGAGAGACACAGTGAGAGAGGGAACACAAGCAGGGGGAGCAGGAGAGGGAGAAGCAGGCTTCCCGCCGAGCAGGGAGCCTGATGCGGGGCTCGATCCCAGGACCGCAGGATCATTACCTGAGCCGAAGGCAGACGCTTAACGACCGAGCCACCCAGGTGCCCCTGCTTTGATTTCTTTTCCTTTGTCGTAGAAATGTAGTTTCCCCTTGTCTCAATGGTTCCAATATGGACTGGTTGCTTTGGAAGCTTGCTGCTGGCTTTTGTTTCAGGGTCTCTTGCTCTACTGTATTCCTGGAAATTTGATTAGACTTCACACCTATTATTTATATCTTGGATTTCCAGGATCCCATGTCTTCCCTTTTTTTGTTTACCCTTCACACTGAGAACAAACATGTGGGAGGTGAAGTTCTTGAGATCTTATTTGGCTAAACACAGAATTCTAGGTTAGAAATAAATTCCCTATAATTTTAAGGACACTGATGTTTCCATTGTCCTTCTGCTTCCAGTGTTAAGAAGTTTGATACTGTTTTTGCCTCTTTATCCTGTTTTTGTGAACTTCGCCTCCCCCCACTACTCACTGGAATTTCTTAAGATCTTTTCTTCAGAAATCACACGATGAACGTCTTCTTTCCTCCAGTGTGCTGACCTGTTGCTGGGTTCTTTTCTCCAGAAACTCTGAGGGATTTCATTGCCGATTTTCTTATTCCCTATTTCCAAAACACCTGTTATTCAGATAGTAGAGCTCATAAACCATTTCTAACTTTTTAATCTTCCCTTTCCTGTCTTTCATTTTTTTTTTTTTTTTTTTGCCTTTTTGTTCTTTCTGGGAGGTTTTCTCAGCTTTGTCTACCAACCCATCTGTTGACATTTTTATTTCTGCTGTCATATTTTTAATTTTCAGGACCTGTTTTAGTGCTTTGGGTATTTTTCTCTTTAAACAGCCTCTAGTTCTGGTTTCATGTACATATCTTTCTTTATCTAAGGATATTAATGATATATTTTGTGAAAATTTCTACTGTTCGCTGCATTGTTTCTATGTTTTTGAGGCTTTAAAAATGTTATTTTGCTTTTGTGTTTATTTTTTTATTGTAAGGGCTTTGCTCAGATGTTGATGATCTATGACTACCCATGCCTATTTAACTAAAAACTTATTGGAAATTTTAGCATGTAAGAGCAAAATCTGTTGCCCAGTGGGCTTGCCTGTAGGATCATCTGGCTAATTTGTTGGTAATTCCTTAACAGTATCTGTAACTCTTTTCTCTCTTTTTTTTAAAGATTTTATTTATTTATTTGAGAGAGAGAGAATGAGAGAGAGCACAAGAGGGGGGAGGGTCAGAGGGAGAAGCAGACTCTCTGCTGAGCAGGGAGCCCGATGCGGGACTCAATCTAGGGACTCCAGGATCATGACCTGAGCCGAAGGCAGTCGCTTAACCAACTGAGCCACCCAGGCGCCCTGTAACTCTTTTCTCAAGGGCCACTCAGTTTCACCAGAAAGGAATCTTCCAGTCTTTTCCTGAGGAGGGCAAGACTGGCTGCTAAGATTTTCTAGAAGCCTCATGGGGGAAGGGATTGGGAGGCAGTCTCACTATTTCTATACAGATTTCATTTACTCCTCGCGTTCCTGTTTTCAGCACGGTATATCTACTCTTAGCTGCACTGTTTTCTATACATCCGGTTTCTCATTCACTCGTTCACTCTGGACAGTAGATGTCCAGTCATCTCCTTGTCCGAGGAGGAGGCAGGCACTCAGGAGAAGAGCAGGACACAGGAGGAGGGAATCTTAAGACATTCAACCCCACTCAGATCCCTCACTTTTAGAAGTGCCTGAGGTCCCCGTTTCTGAGCTTTCCTGGGGCTCTGCAGTGAAATGAGATAACTTGTGGGCTTTCACCATGGAGAGTTCTGGTTTACATCCTCAGGTCTGCCTAAGTCAATTATTTCTTGCCCATCTGCTTTATAGATCCAAAATCCTATTGTCGCCTCTCCAATTATTCTTTTCTTTGTGGTTTTGTGTTTTGTGCCTTTTATTCATTTCTCTTTCGTTTTTGTAGGTGTTGGGGAGGGAGCAGGAGTAAAACTCTACAGTAAACCCTCCATGAGCAGCAGATGTCCAAACCCTTCTTTAAGACCAGCACTTTAAGAGGCATTCAACTACTTCCAGGGGCTTGAGCTCCTTCTTGGAGAAGCACTATAGCTCTGCTGTCCACACCCAGGGCCCTACATGAATTTTTGAGCTTAACTTTCCTTACTTTTCAATAGCAGCTAATAGTGCCTGCCTCGTTGGGTGTAGTGAGGATAACTGGGATGCTATCTAGTCTGTATTTTTAGCTCCTAGTCCTTTGAAGAATATCAGCTCTATTTTCCTGTTATGATTACTGGCAGGGTGTGTTGGGGGTGGGAGGAAATTTCATTGGGTTGTTGAGGGAGAAGGAATGCACAGGGAACTAGACAAGCCTCTTTTATAAATGCTTTGGTGACAAGTTCTGGCTTACAGAAAGTAATAAGGGTAATGACAATAACTAATTTTCCTAAGAATGTATATGCATCAATCACCATACTTTATATGGTATCTCAATTAAACATCACAACATACCTATAAAGAAGTACCATTATTACCTCCATTTTAGAAATGAGCAAATAGAGGGGTGGAGATGTTCAATCACTTGGTCAATATCACACCAACAAAGATGTGGCTGATCTCAGATTAAAACCCGCAATCTCTCTAGAGCTGTTACTTGTAATACTGAGGCCAGAGCTTCTCAGACTTTACTGTGCTCACAAATCACCTGGGGATCTGTTACCGTGCAGACTCGAGTTTGGTAGGTTTGGCATCGGGCTGAGATTCTTCTTTTCTACCAAGCTCCCAGATGACGCCGATGCTGCTGGTCCAGGGGTTGAACTTTAAGTAATGAAGCTTTAGACTGTGGTCTCTCTAAGGCAGCTGCATCGTGTGGCACCTAGTTGTCCAGGTACAAAAGAGGCCATACGAACAGTAATGGTCCCCAACTCACTGCTTCCTCCCCGACGTGTGCACAAGCAGGACCACCAGATACTCATTTCTCCCCGCTATACACATTCCCCAGGAGCCCCTGGTGTGTCTCATGAGTGCTCCCAGTCCTCTCTACTGCTTTGGCTCAAGATGCTCACGTCTTTCCACCAGCTCTGAAATCACTTGAGGGTAGCCTTTCACCATTCCCACTGCTTCTAGGGCCTTCCCTGAGCATGCCACATCTGGAGCTGTAGCTAGGTGTTCTGCAACACAGGATCCTCGAGGTGCAGAAAGGCGGTGAGTTCCTTCCTGCTGGCCCTCATCAGTGTTGTGCTATGTTCCTTACAGAAATAGGGAGAATCCCCTTCCCACTCCAAGTCACCTGGATCCCCAGCAGCAGCCCTAAATCTCCCAGGTTCCTTGTGAAAATAGCCGCCAGCTGCGGCCTGTAGGCTTACTGACCTAGGGAAATAAAACTTCTGTCCTCCTGTGTCTCTTTCTCCCTCATTAGCCTCTGCTCCCAGCAATCCTAGAATTCACTACTCTGGAAGTGAGTCTAACCCAGGCCAGCTTCCAGCTTGGGTGGAAGGGGTGATAGTCCACTGACTTGCCAGACAGCTAGCTAGGTGTGAATCTCAGTTTAGGTCCAGTTAGAACCCTGCTCCACAGATGACAAAAGGCTTAGTAAAGGAAACTAGGAGAGGCATCTCAAAGACTCAAGTACATCAGAGGGCCAATGGAAAGCACTGGAATAAGACTGGGGTCTGAGGTTGGAGACCCATCTCTGTCTCTACTTAGCTGTGTGACCTTGGACTTTTCAGTCACCCTCTCTGATTGTTTCCAAAACTACAAAAAATAAGGGGGAAAGCTCACCCTTCCTCTAATTCTCAGTTTTCTCTGTAAAGTGTAGGAGTTGGACCAAATGTGAGGTGTAAAGTGAGGGAGTTGGACCACATGAACTCAAAGTATTATGTAGAGGTTTCAAACCACAGGCTCTTGGGCTGTATTCAGCCCACAGGCATGTTTTGCTTGATCCTTACAGCATTTTTAAAATGTTGAATCAGTTGCCAGCCTTTAAAACTAAGGAGCTTTTGCATAAAATCTCGTTTCCTGGCTTTTCTTGAAAGATCAGAAAATTGGCAACAAGGGTCATGCATTCCTGGAGAGCCACTATTGGCCTGAACTGCCTTGTAACTGTCCTTTTAAAGAGGCAGGTGCCGGGACGCCTGGGTGGCTCGGCCGTTGAGCATCTGCCTTCGGCTCAGGTCATGATCCCAGGGTCCTGGGATCCAGCCCCGCATCAGGCTCCCTGCTCGGCAGGAGGCCTGCTTCTCCCTCTCCCACTCCCCCTGCTTGTGTTCCCTCTCTCGCTATCTCTCTCTCTGTCAAATAAATAAATAAAATCTTAAAAAAAAAAAAGAGGCAGGTGCCCTCTGCACTGTCGCAGTCCTTAGCAGGCCCCTATTACCCATCTATGTTGTCTGCACAAATCCTGTAAGTTGTTACGTTAGTGTTTCCTGGGTAGTGGTTGCAGTGGATAGCTGGACAATGTCAGGTTAGTAGTACTTATCCTTTCTAAGATGCAATGTCCAAATTATAGAATGGGGAAAATAAATGCTCATATTATCGCATTGACTGTATTAATGAGACAGAGTCGGGGTCAGTGGACTTTTCTGCAAAAGACCAACGAGCATCTATTTTCAGCTTTGCCGGCCACATAAGATCACTGTTGCATATTCTTGTCCTTATTGCTTTTTGTTTGTTTGTTTGTTTGTTTGTTTGACAATCTTTTTAAAAATGTGCACATTCGGGACGCCTGGGTGGTTCAGTCGGTTGAGCATCTGCCTTCAGCTTGGGTCATGATCTCAGGGTCTCGAGGTCCGCGTCGGGCTCTTCGCTAGGCAGGGAGCCTGCTTCTTCCTCTGCACCCCCCGCCCCGCTCTCTCTCTCTAACAAATAAATAAATAAAATCTTTTTTAAAAATGTGCTCTGGACGCCTGGGTGGCTCAGTCGGTTAAGCGGCTGCCTTCGGCCCAGGTCATGATCCCAGGGTCCTGGGATCAAGTCCCACATTGGGCTCCTTGCTCAGCAGGGAGCCTGCTTCTCTCTCTCTCTCCCTCTGCTTGTGCTCTCTCTGTCAAATAAATAAAATCTTAAAAAAAAAAAATGTGCGCATTCTTAGCTCTCGGACTGTATAAAAACACGCTCGTGGGCAGCTGACCCCTGGAATAGATGACGTGAAGCACTTCCAATAATGCCTGTCAACACTGAACGTCAACCAGTGTACTTCTCGTTATCGTGAGTTCAGGCCTCTCATTCTCTGACTCTGGGACATGGGTGACTCCACAGTGCCCATCAGATATCCCCAGTGGCTGTTTTGGTTCTCTTTGGACAACGCAGAGGGGGGCAGCATTTTGTCTGTTGAGACGCGTCTTTCCAAATAGGAAGCCCTGCGTGGGAGAGCGCTTCAAACCAGCACGACAAATACAGTGCAACTGTGTCATCACCATGAAATCAAAGCCATTGTTTAAGCCATTTGCTACAGCGCATCCCCACTCCAGTCATTCTGTCGGAAACTTTCCCCAGCAATCACAGCTGGAAGAAGAGTTGGAGGCCCTTGAAAATCGGATTCCAGGTTCTCATAACCTTCCTCCTTTGTTTCGGTCCTTTAACTCCCCTCCTCCCCATCCCCTCCAAATAATACCCCTTGCACTGTATTATTTATTATTTAACTTGAAGACCAGGGATGCAGCTTGTGACGAGAGACACTTGACAAAGTGAAATTGCATTGTGTTGCAGGTCTTTCCTGCATGTGGCTTGGCATAATTAAAAAAAAAAAAAAGAGAGAGACATGATATTGTTTTCTCATTCAAAGAATGTGATGGCTGATTCTAAAGAAATGTCGTTATTTGCTGTGGTGTCCAAGGGCCCCGAAGATAGCATGCATTTAAATAAAGGAGCCAAGGAGCACATCAAGAGATTGTTTGGCAGATACACTTACTTATTTTCACTTGCTGGTTCTGCACCAAGAAACAGACTAAAATCATATATAGGGGCAGGGTCAAGTTCCTTGAAAGACTTTGACCTAAATTTCGTTGATCTGGACTCTGTGCATCATGTTTAGGGGGGACTTACCGCTCTTCCACTCACGTAGCAACACTGCCTAAGCACCTACTATGTGTCAGACCCTGTGCTAAGTACTAGAAATGGAGGGATGAATGAATCAAGGGCCCAGAAATCCAAGAATTTATGGTCTAGTTAGGAAGACAGGTGTGTTAAAGAGTCTCAATGTAAAGTATTAATTACTGCTATTATAGCAAGAGTCCACACTTAATAAGTACTTGCTACATGCCAGGCATTATCTTAAGTGCTGTTTACAAGATTAATTCATTCAATTCTCTCAACAAGCCTGAGGGTTACATACCATTATAAATTTCCATTTCAGGGATGGAGAAACTGAGGCCAGAGGCTATGCAATTCTTAATTCTTTAGGACCATGTAATTAGTAAGGGGTAGGGCTCTGATTCAAATGCAAGGAACCTGACTTCAGGCCCAGAGCCCTCGAAAGACACAAAACAGCCCCTTAATAAAGGGCTTGGTTTATATTCTGGGAACACAGCACAGAAAAGCCCCTAATTCTGCCTGTAGGGGTCAGAGAACACATGAGACAACATGACAATGACATTTGTCTGAAAGATTCCCTTCACAGGGAAGCCAGGCAGGACATTTCAGGCAGAGAAGAAGCATATGCTTAGAGGATGGTATTTATAACAGACGCAAAAAAGAGAATATTCAAACCGGACTGTTGGGTTTTACTCTTTTCTTTTTTTTAACAACACTCAGAATTACCAGTAGTGGCTTATTCAGTAGCAGTTTTCCATGCAGTTCTGGAACTTCAGGAGGGCAGGTGCCTGTCTTGTTGACTACTATATGCCTACTTCCCAGCACATGCTTAATAAATATATTTTGAGATGAAAGAACAAATCTAGTTAAGGTTACACAGGAAGATGAGGATTAAGCTAATATTATTTCCACTTTGGACAAGGGTTAAGGCTCAGCTTTATTTTATACCCATAGTAGCATTTTAAAATTCTCATTTCACACTGCTTTTATTTTAGACATGCCCATGGCATTCTTAAAAGGCTTTAAAAGCACAGTATTGTCACAACTCCCATTACTATATGTATCAGTAACATTCGGTACATATACCTGAAGCAATTATTCTGTGCATAGAATTCTAAGCGTAATGTTCGACTTTACCCATGATAGCCATTAATCAGATGAAATGAAATGATGTTACAGTTGCATGCAGCCCATTTTTAAGTGCAAATCCATGTGTGAGAAGAACGGAACTTTCCTTTTTTTCCCCATAGAAGAAAATCATGTCAATGGCCAATGTAGAAGCCTCCCAAGTAGGTTTTCTTAGGGAAGCTGGCAGGACTGTCTAAAGAAAAGAAATGTTTTGACTTTGCTAGTCAGATAAGCAAAGGTGTCTAAGACTGGGGGTAAGAGGAAAAAGATGGGATCCAACTGCCAAAAACTTTGGGGTAGGTCCCTAGAAGTTTTGGCAATTTCATGGTTTCCTTTTAAGACATCTTTGCAAGTACCAAATTTCTCAATGTGATATTTGTAAAGATATCATTGAGAATAGCATCTGTCTGGAAGGCTATTCCAACTCTTATAGATACTGAAAGCATGGGGCAAGCATAGAGTCAAGTGAGTTGAAGGGGAAATCTTTTCATCAATTCTGGTTTTCTAACATCTCTGTGAATCGGGGACCCTTTCCTGGTAATTTTTTTTCCATCAATAATAATTTTTAATTAAGAAATTATTATAGAAAAGGGAACCCTCTTTCTGTTGGTGGGAATGCAAATTGGTGCAGCCACTCTAGAAAACAGTATGGAGGTTCCTCAAAAAGTTAAAATAGAACTACCCTACGATCCAGCAATTCCCAGTATCCAGTAAATATCCTAGGTATTTACCCAAAGGATACAAAAATACGAATTTGAAGGGATACATGCACCCCTGTGTTTATAGCAGCATTATCAACAATAGCCAAACTATGGAAAGAGCCCAAGTGTCCATCAACCGATGAATAGATAAAGAAGATGTGGTATATATGTACGAGGGAATATTATGGAGCCATCCAAAAGAATGAAATCTTGTCATTTGCAACAGCATGGATGGAACTAGAGAGTATTATGCTAAGTGAAATAAGTCAGTCAGAGAAAGACAAATACCATATGATTTCACTCATATGTGGAATTTAGGAAACAAAACAGCTGAACATATGGGAAGGGGGGGGGAAGAGAGAGAGGGAAGCAAACCAGAAGAGACTCTTAGTGATAGAGAACAAACTGAGGATTGATGGAGGGAGGTGGGTGGGCGATGGCCTAAATGGGTATTAAGAGATATTAAGAGGTATTAATCAAAGATCCCAGAGCAGTGTCCACTGCTGCCTCCAGGGGGCCCTACCCTCGCAAACGAAGGCGGCAGTTTCCAGGAGCTCCCCTGGAGGTGGGTTTCCTCTGGATAACAGTGGATCTTCAGACATTTATGCATATCCAAGGAGAAAGCAAAGAGGAGATCTTTGCGTGTGTCTTCAGGCAAACGGGAGGCTGGCACTGGCCAGGGTCCCCTCCCCTCTCCGATCGCATTTCCAAATCTGCGAGCGGAACAGGAATGGCAGCAACAGGCACATGTCCCTTCAGATAGAAAACAAAAACAAGTGGTGACTTGCCTAACCCTGGACTTGAAAAGAGGTTTATGGCTGGAAACCACATGTTACCTGGCTCTGCCCTGAGCTCCGAGACAGTATGAAAGATGAGAATCATTCTTGTCTTCGTCCCACACCTATTTATTGTGTGTTCACAGTGCCCTAGCCACTGTGCTAAGCACTAAGGAGACCACGGAGAGCAAATGGAGAGATGGCCCCTAGGGAGGACGTCACAGCTTACCAGATTCTTCCCTGTATATTACCTCAGACATGTGAAATAGGCATTGTTGATGACTCCATGCTACAGATAGAGAAAAATTGAAGCCAACAGCCGGAAAACCTGAGTTTAATGCAAAGGAGTGGAGTTGAGAGTTACACTTGGCTAGCCTGGCTGGAAAGCCGGGGCGCTTTGCACGGTGCCTGTGGTCTCCCCATCTCTGTACCAGCAACAGCAACAAAGGTGTCTGCAGAATGTTGGGCAGCTGACGAAAAACGTTTGCTTATGTGATTTTATTTGTTGGACCACAATTCTGTCTGTAGGTATTTTGCTAGTATTATATCCATCTTTCATTGATAAAATTGATCCAGAGAGGAACGGTGGTCTGTCCAAGATGCCCCAGCAAGAGCCAGAGTGGAGACCAGCTTCTAAGACTTCTGATGCCAAGCTCTGTCTGCCATATGCCAACTCCCAGTTTAAATATTTCTAAATTCAGAATTCTTGATCCATGTTTTTCCTGTTTTAGATTATTGCCATAACCTAAGCAAATTATAATTAAATTCCTGCTAATAGGCCATTTTGTGACAAAAACCCCAATAATCAGTGGACCAGGGCCTACGGGCTTGCACAATTATTTATGGTTAACTCTGAGGGCTGCTATTACTCAATCTATCTGTGCTACAGCAAACTGGTTACTCGTATCTGCAAGCTGGCTACTCTACTAAGTTTTTCTTTATCCCCCCTCAGCAAAAAGGGAGAAACCAGCTCCTAGCATATGGAAGCATTTCTATACTGCTAGATTTTCTGATGAGGGTGGGGTGGGATGGTGGAAGTGTGATTTGCAACCATGTGTCAGAAGAAATACATATTTTTGAGTCAGGCTCATTGGTCCAGGTTCCGCGTGGCAAAAGTTGTCTCCAGAAAAGAATTTTTCCCTCCACGTTACCACACTTGACCGTTTTGGGAAAACAAGTGCTTTCTGAATCTGCTTAACACTTGTGAGGACCCCAAATCCAGAAAATCCTGGATTTTTGTTCTTATACTAATGCTGACGATGCTCTGGTAAGCTAAGATTTCTTTCTGCCCACTACTTCCCCACAGGGCACCAACAGGGAGCTGGGGCCTTCCTTCAAGTCTAGCAAGCTCCATTTGTGACCGCACTAGAGATTTCTCTTAAGTAAATTAAACGACTAAATATGTAAGTACTGTCTGAGTAGATGGTACCTTTAAACTCAGAATTCACAACATGATAATTTTATGAGTAAACCTATACATAATACATTATTCTATTCTCAAACGAACAAAAGGCTTCTAAAGCTGCAAAGGGCATGACAATATGACACATATTGTTAATGTTCTAAGAATTATCCACTTTTCTCCTTCAAACAATGCCTTTCCCTTTTTTTGGAGTGAAATTTTTATGGCACTGGTCTAATGCATCAGATAAAGACCTCTCAGCTACGTAGGTACTTCCCTACCTAATTTGCTATTTAGAAATGTGTATAGATAGAAATTGTCTGCGTGACGTGGAAGGATGTGTGGACTATTCTAAACCAGAGGGTCTGACTCTATTTCCCCACAAACATCGCTCATTTATTCCTTATAGCATTTCTGGCACAAAAGCTAAGTGGGTTATTTTATTCCTTGTTTCACAGATGAGGAAACTGAGGATCAGAGAGTCTAGGTAACTTCTCTCAGTTACACTAAGAGGCAGTGATTTGAATTCAATCCTGTCTGACTCTTCTGCAGAATTCACCCCCTTTCTGGGGGTGTGCTGGTATTCAGGGTGCCTTCCCATGGTGTGGAAGAAGGACCACCGGACCGGAAGTCAAGCAGCAGACCGGAAGTCAAGCAACAGAGAGGCTTGCTCTGACTTGGCTGTGGGGCCTGAGGATGTCAAAGGAATCTCAGCTCCTTCATTTACAGAGCTTGGAAATCTCAGCTCCTTCATTTACAGAGCAAGGGGGCTGATCTAGGTGCCATCTGGAAGGTCTCCCCCTTCTCAGATGCCCTGCAGGAGGGCTCTATACTCTAGGCAATGACAAAAGAAGTTTCTCATTTTGGTTCTTAAATGTTATTTACTGCCTTTCAAGTATGTCAGTAGAAATCAAATTCATAAATACTTAAGGATTATAATACTATTTCTTAAAATACTCAGAAGGAGGCCAGGGATTGAAGTTTTACTTAAATCTGACATTGCCATTGAAATGTTCGCATTTATATCTTCTTCCCCAGTGTGACTTAACAACTTAATGGCCAAGTTGATGGTCCTGGCATGACTGTTCCCTCTCTCTGCTAGCATGCCCACACCCCCCTTTCTCCATCTCAGGGACTAGTACAGTGCCTGTTGCCTAGTAGCTACTCAAGAAAGAGCTATAGTTTCACTTTGCTATTATTATATTCTTATTTAATTCTATCTAATACCTCATAAAGCCATGAGGATTTTCCAACATTAGTTTAAAGAAGTATTAATAATTAATGCCTCCCATAATAAAGTAACTCTTTATGGTAACATATTGAATCAGTGTTATCACATAAGCAAACTGTGCTCAAATAATAAGGCAGATCAATTAAAAACAGGGTCATCTCCTGGGAAGATCTGAAGAGTTTCCAATGTGAAGGGGACTGAATACAACATATATGGGTATGCCTGCTTTTCCAGGACACTTCTGACTTCCTGTAATTTTTTTTTTTTCAGTAAAGGCAAATCATTAAATGTACAACAGGATGTGATTCTACTTTTATACCTTTGTTAGATTTTCATGTATCTAAGTTCATCAGCTGGAAGAAGACAAATCCTTTCTCTCGATTTTGCCTGGGAAAAATTAGGTCCCTGTGGCTTGGTGGTACCCGAGAAGCCTACTGGGTGGACTGGCACACACACGATCCTCTGCGTTATCACGTGAGACCTGAAAGACACACTGCAAATCAATATGTATCCAAAGTTGCCAGGTGATGAGCGTCTGCCACGTACGAAGTATTGTACTGCTCACAATAACCATGCAAGCTGACTCTTATCCCCATTTTATAGGCAAGGAAACTAAGGCCCAAAGCCACACCACTGGGAACTGGCAGAGCAAAGAGTCGGACTGTGGTCTGTTGAGCTCCAGAGTCTGTGTTCTTTCCACTACCACTGAGCTGCTTGCTGCTCAGGGGCCCGGATTTCTTCCTCTGTGCACAATTCACTGGGTCCAAAATAAGCTAAAAACCATTGCCTCCAAATGACAGGGGAAAATCGAGTTGGTCAGATGTGACCCAGAGCAAAGATCTAATTCCGAATCATTTGGTTTCCTATCTGCCACCTGAGACCACAGCCACATCCCTCCCGCGGCCGGGCTTGACGGGCAGCATGCACTTCTCCACACACACAGACATACTCTCTCAGACTCACTTTTGAGGACCAGCATTTAGGAAGCCCTGCTGCCAAATGACTTCCCAGTTACTAACATTTAAAATTGCACTTGGTACATGACAGCAGAAACACCCGTGCCTACTTACTCAAAATGCCTGTTCACGGATTTTTTGCAGATCCCCACTTGCTATTCTGCCCTGCGCCTGCATCTCAAGAACCACGGGGCACATCTCAAAAGCAAATGCTCAATTTGTTCTAATGATGCAAGAGGGAGAAAGAGCCTCTTGAAGCCCTAGCTACCTGATAAAATTCATGGGACTCATCCTTTGCCATAGCTCACACTTTATTTTTATATTAAAAAAAACTCGAAAATACTGACAGTGAGGATCTGATCTCTGAATGGGAACACACTTCTAAGGATAATAAAGGAAAGAAATCACAATTAAAGATATCAGTAGATCGACTACATAAGGCTTAAATTTCTGCACGTCAAAAAATTCATTAAAAAATAAAAGGCAAATAACACTGAGGACATATTTTTAGAAGTGACAAAGGCCTAATATCTTTATTAGAGATGGATCTTTTATGAACTGATGGGAAAAAATGGACAAGGGGCATGAATTCATAGCAAAGACAAACGGCTAATAAATATGAAATAGAGCTATATCTCACTAATAATCAAAGAAATGTAAATTAGAGCACTATTAAAGCACTAGTTTTTCTATATCAATATGTCAGTGGTGAAAAAGAAAAGAATTCCCAGTGTTTGTAAGCACATGGGAAATACTTTCACTTTTTTCGATTTGATACATGTATACTTGCCTCTCATTATTGTTGCCCTTTGCATTTCTTTTACTATAAAAAGTCTTTAAAATGTCAGGGTTTTTGACCCATTAATTGCAATTTTGACAATCTATACTAAGGAAATAATCAAAGATGGAAATATGAATTATGTCTGTTTAGCACAGCATTATTTACATTAACAAAAATTGGGGAGTAAGGAGATCTAAATGCCTAGGAAAGAAGACTGGCTAAATGAATTATGGTCCAGGTATTACCATGCGGGCACAAACATTGCTATAACAAAGAGCTGTGATGACATTAGAACATGCTGGTGACATATACATACACACATATGCACATATACACACCATAATCTCAACTGCTTAAAATGTTTCCTTTGCATAGAACACACACAAAGATGAAGGAAATTCACAAGGGTGCTACAGTGATTATTTCTGGGTGGAGGAAATATGATATTGTGGGTGTCTTATTTTCTTCTTTACATTTAACATTTTCTATAAGAAACATGTACTGCCTGATCATCAAGAAAAAACTCCCCACATTTTTATTAACAGATCAGAAAAGAAAATATGTAGGTAACCTGTGTTGGAGGCCCACCAACAAAGTCACAACACAGACCTCAGCCCCCAAGAGCTCCACACAGAGCCCAAAACACAAAGTCGTTGCTGAGTCAGACAGGGGGTCGTTAAGGGTAAGGCTAAGGTTAAGCCTTAACTTAGAGCTGAAGTCAAGACAAGACAAGTCAGAGGGTGCCTGTTTACTGCCATCACACCATGGACATAGTAACATGCAAAATGCATTTTGTATTTACTTAGAATTGGGGTACAGGGGCGCCTGGGTGGCTCAGTTGGTTAAGCAGCTGCCTTCGGCTCAGGGCATGATCCCAGGGTCCTGGGATAGAGCCCTGCATCGGGCTCCCTGCTCAGCAGAGAGCCTGCTTCTCCCTTTCCCTCTGCCTGCCACTCTGCCTACTTGTGCTCTCTATCTCTCTGTCAAATAAATAAATAAAAAATATCTTTAAAAAAAAAAAAGTGGGGTACAATGCCAGGGAGACATTTGCTACCACAAAGGTGAAATGTTGTTAGTTACAATTTGACTTGATGAGTAGAAACATGCTGTGCTGAAAAAGCACTATTACTTAATATAAAAATTATTTTTAGAACTGTAAAAATGTTTTACTTAATGTCATATACATACATCATTGGAAATTTAGAAAATACAAAAAACACAGAGAAGAAAAAAATTATAGCCACCATGTGAAGAGAACCACAATCCAAATTTTGTTGTATTTCTACCCTTAAAAATGGTATTTTTATTTTTATTGATTTGGTTTTACTCTTTTTTTCTCTCCTTGTAATTGAGATCATAATATATCTTGTTTCCTCAAGAAAGAATTTTTAGATTAACCCGTTGCTCCTTTGTCTTTTGCATGGGAGGAAAGATCATCATAAAGTTAAGAGAACTGTAATTCATTAAGTGTGCGGGTGAGGGTGGGTGGGAGAGAGAAAGAGGAATGCTTATCCATGCCAGGAAAGGAAGAAGCCCATCCTACAGGTTCATAGAGAAATCCACAGGACAACACTGACTAGCAAACGCTATTGCAGGTAAATTTGAAAATACACAGTAGAGATATTTCTGTTACCCAACTTTGATCGGTATATTTTAAAAGACTTTGGAACTTTTTTTTACTCCTCTTTTGGAAACCAAGGCTTCAATTTCAATACATTCATGAACTCCCTATCCTCAGGCCCAACGTGAGGCTGGGAATCTAACTCACAGTTTGCGGTTCTGAAGGGCAGAAGCTTCAAACCATCAAAATGGATACTGTATCCATTTCTACACCAAAAGGACAGAGAAAGACAAATACCATATGATTTCACTTATTTGTGGAATGTAAAAAACAAAACAGACAAAAAATCAAAAACCAGACTCTTAAATACAGAGAACAAACTGGTGGTTGCCAGAGGGGTTGTGGGTGGGAGGATGGGTGAAATAGATAAAGGGAATTAAGAGGTACAGGCTTCCAATTATAAAATAAATGAGTCATAGAGAAATATAGCATAGGAAGGAAATATAGTCAATAATATTGCAATAACACTGGTGACAATATAGCACAGCATAGGAAATATAGTCAATAATATTGCAGTAACACTGGTGACAGATGGTGACTACACTTATCATGGGGAGAACTGGGTAATGTATAGAATTAGCAAATCACTACATTGCAAACTTGAAACTAATATGCCATTGTATGTTAATGATACTTCAACAACAGAAAAAGAAGAACAGGGTCCATCATCGTCTTTATTTTTAAGGGATGGGTGGTTCGTATCCTAACCACCAATACTCAGTATTACATGTTTGGGACTGTGATTGCCATACCTGGTCATCATAGCTGGCAGTGTCTTGTCCGCCAAGGACATTTTATCCCCAAATTTCACTGCCCTCTTGCAAGGAGATTCTGGTCCTGAGATAAATCTTTGAGTATGGTGTTTGCAACATAGCCTGAGCCTTGAGAGATTTCTAATATTTGAGTAGAATCCAGGGAATGTACTCACTTATCTCCACCCATCACTTGAAAAACAAAGAGTGAACAACGACCCGGAAAGAAGATGAGCAATGAGAAGTTTCTTGTGGAGAAAACAGGCCCAAGTATCAGGGAAACTGTTAAGAAACAGATTCGATTTTGTTTGTTCTTTGAGGTCTTTGTTTTTTAATTATGGATTCTGAATAAGAAATCCAACATAATAGCTGGTGCCATTTATCAAGTGCCTCAAGCACGGTGTGAAAGCTCCTCTGTAGATATTATAATGGTTAATTCTCCAACAGCTCTTGGTTGTTGCCCCCATTTCATAGATGGTGAAATTGACCCAGAGTAGAAAATAATAATAATGGAATTTGGATATGCTATCTTTTGTTTTACTGTTTTGGGGCAGTGGATATCTTAATGCAGTCCTTCAGTTGTATCTAGCATGAAGTTATATAAGGGGTCATTTTGGTCTTTGATAATAATTAGTTGAGATTTCTTATTTATTTTTACAACCATTCCTGTGTTTTGAGCAGTAGGATACTTTGTTAAAATGTGTTGTTTTCTTCATCTACTTTTGTCATGTCAATAGCCAACATGTTTCTGATGTGACCGGCACTGCCTTCAGTATTTGGCATGCATTATGACGTTTAACTCTCACTGCAAGTCTGTTACGAGAAAAACAAACTAACAAAACCATTTTTCAAACGAGGGAACCGGAGCCCAGGAAGGTTCAGTGACGTGACTAAGACACATAGCTACTAAGTGACATAACCCAAATTTGTACCACCATCAGCCCAGGAGTCTTCTCCATTCCCTGAACTATCATTTCTAGTAATCAGTAAGAACTTATCATAGAATCACAGGATTTAGAGCAGGTAGACATCTTAAGGAGCTTCTTATAATAAAGTATACAGATAAATGGGCCGGGAAGCCCAGAGAGGTCAGTAACTTGCCCTGAGCCACACAGCAGAGAAGGGTAGAGCAGACTGTCTGGTTCCCAATTCAGTGTCAAAATAATTGTAATACCGTCTGGTAAAGGATTTATAGTAGTAAGTGGGTGTTTTGTTGGTAACTCCTTGCCTATCAATCTTTGAGCTTCTAAAATTTCTGTCTAAATTTGCTTGGTTTCTTACTCTTATTCATTCCTTCCTGTCAAAGATCTTCAGTGATAATGCAATGACAAATGCTTTGCAAAGGAGCAGATGCCCTGGCTGTTCCTATGTCCTCCTTCACGGGGCCTTGTCCTTGTCCAAGGTCCAGAGCTGGACAGACCCACAGATGCCACTTAGGAGGACTAAGCACCCAGCACCCCACTTCCGATAGTTGACAACTCGGAAGCCACTGAGACAAGATGGAGCTCCCACTCTCTCTCACATTTCAGATAGCGTGTATCTCCTTTCCTCGCCCCCCTGTGACAGGGAGTCAGTGCTCAGAATCCCTGGGTTGGAGCACAAGAAAACTAGAGGTGAGGTCTAGACTTCAGAGCACTCTGTCTGGCATGGCCTCAGCACTGATGTTGGTAACTGAAGTCTAACGATCGCACTGGGAACTCTGCATGGCCCATGTCACTTCATGCCTACTTGGGCATTTCCCCAGGGAAAAAGTGTAGCAATAAATGGCAGCTTGACCTTTCTGCTCGGCCCCCTTGGCTGTGCTTAGGGACATCTCTGACTCCCTTAGAGCCTGCTAGAATTGGCTGGAGAACAGTCCTTGACTCAAATATCTGAAAAATATACTTAACACCACATTGATTTTCCATATAATTTTATAAGCACAAACATTCTCTTTCATTTCCCGACAAACAACTATATTCCCCAAAGTGTCCAATAAAAACCAGTAATTTGCACATCACTATCTTTGTCAGTGGCTGTTGTTTGGAGTTAGTCACCGAGGCCAAGTTCTGTCCCCTCCTGCCTCCACCCTCTTCCACTCTCCTCCTTAAACAAGCCACAAAGTTGAGCTGGGGGAGTGGGGGTGGGTATGGAAATAGGTATGTAGACCTCCGAGACTCTGTTCAAAGCCCTTTCTAGAAAAACACAGAGTTTTGAAGCAGAGATGAAGGATGTCACACTGAACGCTACTGCACTCCCTCCTCAATCTCTGTGTGGACTGCACAGGACCCCTCCCCAGCCTCCCAGCTGTGGCTGTGAGCAAGGACATCTCTGGGTGCATGAGAAGAGCTGAGATGAGTAATTCAATGACTGACAAAAGTCTGAGGCCAACCGGGCACCCTGACCTCCTGTGGCCAGCATTACTCTAAGGTTGCATCATAAGACAAGCAGTGACAAGAGGGAACATTGAAAGTGGGAAGTAGTGTTCCTAGGAATCTTTATGGTGTGCCCTCCCCTGGCCCCCGCCCCCACCCAGCTGCAGAACATAGCCTTCCTCTTTCTGTGTCCTTCCTAACTTCCAGGACAGCTTTTCCTCCCAATCAACCTCTTAGCTTTGAAACAGCAACCCACGTTGAATGTGGCAGCAAAGAAACAAAGAGGAAGGTGTTGATTCTCACCCAGAAGCCTGGTCTCCTCAGGGTCCTTTAGAAACGCAATCCTCGCAATCCTCCTCGGGAGACCGGGCACTGGGGTTGCCAAGGGGACCTGAAATACCGGTTTGCCACAGTCCTGAACTAATCGGCTCCCAGGGCCAAGAGGGGAGAAGGTGTCAGTCACTCAAACCCTGCCTTGGCTCTGATTCTGAAGTGGAGAAAAAAGAAGCAAAGAAGAGCATCCGTCAGCGATGGGCAGGCGGGGGCATTAGTTAAGATGCTGGGCTCCTTGGCGAGAAGTGTTGCGGCTCTTTCAACCTGGACGGAGCCAGGACCTCGGGGCTGCTTGTGTCAGGAAGTGTGTGGTCTTGCTCAGCGTCTAGGTGTTTTTTCCCCTCCCTCATTCCCTGAGCCCTGGCACTGGGGAGTGTGGAGCAGCTCAGCCTGTTGTAATCGAACATGTGAGTTGCTGCCCGTTGCGAAGATATTGCAGCAGACTCTTCATTAAAGGAGGCTGTTCTTGGATGCTAAGAATCAACTTCCTTGCCTGTGGTTGCCTGCTTGTGCTCTGGGCTGGGGGTGGAGTGCGGTGTTTGGTGGGAGTGTGGAGTAGGGCAAAGGGGATGAGCCCAGCCCAGCCAGGAAGCGCCTGGAGCACTGACCACAGCTCCTACTTGCTGAGTGACCAACTTGGCGCCCAGTTCTTAGGAAATGTGGCAGCTGTGACAGGGGACTCCCAGCAAATGTATTCTCCGTGCACAGAAGGGCACTAACTGTCATTCCTACCCTCAGACCTTTAGCCTCAACCTGAATGCTGCCTCTTGGGATTTCAACTGGTGCTCTGAATCTTAGGTTTTCTGATCACGGGGCACACTCAAGGGGGCGGGGCAGTCCTGCGGGAAATAAGGAAGGCATTCATTCGCCCCGTTTGTTGGCTCATTCACTCATTTGTTCATCATACCCGCATGTCTGCATTCACCAGTTCATTCATGTATTCATCCACTCACTTCTCCTTATGTTATTTCATTTATGTATTAATTTATTCATTCACACTCATACATTTGTCTATTCAGTATTCATTCACTCATCTATATATTTATTGAATCACTAATTCACACACTCACTGACATATTCATTCATTCGCCTATGACTCATTCATGCCATCCATGCCCTCCATCAATGTGCATGCATTCACTTTGTCTTACATCCTTCCATCCATCCATTCATTCATTTCCAGATTCATTTATTCATAGATATGTTGCCTATTGATCTATATGTGCATTTGTTAGCTCTTCTTCCATTGAACACACATCCTAAGTGCCTACTGTGTGCTTGGCACTGTGGAGGATGTGCAGGAAAAAGAATCAGGCACCCCTCTTGGCTTCAAAGAGTCAAGGAGAGAAGACATTGTTGCAAGGAACCATAACACAAAGAGAAAGGCCGGGATGCTAAGAGGGGAGCTGAGGAACATCTGAGAGAGATACCATAGAGAGACCTGAGGCGCCGGGGGTGGGGGCAGCTCGAACACTGGAAAGAGCCCTGGACTTGGATTCAGTCTCACTGACACCTTGCATCTCGCTCTGCCACTTAGTGTGGCTTTGCTCTAGTTAATTGCTCTAGTTAATTCACCTCTCTGCGTCTCAGTTTTCTTACCTGTAAAGTGGGGAGAAGGAATGTCTACCTCACCAGTGGTTGGGAAGACTAAATAAAGTAATTGATGTCAAGTGCCTCACAGGAAAAAAAAAATGTGCTCAGTAAATACTCATTTTCTTCCTCCTTCCCCTCTAAATTTCTTTCCCAAACTTTTGTCAGCAAGGTTACTTTTACCTGCTTCGGGGGGTGGGGTAGGAAGGGAGGAAGGGAGAAGCTGGTGAACCTCAGAGCTGGTCTGAGGGTCAAGAGCCAGAAGTTAATGCCGAGAGGTTTCTAGACCCTGGGGGGGCTGAGAAAGGCTGAGAGAAACTGTCAAATATTCTTTCAAATGTAAAACCTGCCTGGTGAATTGGCCAAAGGAATCTATTAACATAGGATTTGCACAAACACTCTTCCTTGAGTGAAAGGGGATTTTATTAAGCACAGAGGTGGGGAGGGGTCTGGCTGGTGGGGTGCTGTGTAGATCTCAGCAGGTCAGTGGTCCAAGGGGGAGGGGATGGAGCAGCGCACTCTCCTGTCCAGACCTTGTGTAGATGCTGCATGCACCTTTACGGAGGCCTCATGAGCCATGTATGATTACAAATGAGGAAACGAAGAGGTTTAGCGCTTTGCTCAAGGTCACAGTGAGTGAGTGGTAGAAGCAGAATTTAAATGCAGTTCTATCTGATTCCAAAACCTCTGCTTTTATCCACCATAACATGCTCTCCCGTGAAGGTTTCTACCCTCTGTGGACGTTTTTTAAGGCCCATCTAATTAGGGTTTCAACAGCCATTGTCTGAGGATTTCTTACTTCCTTTTCTAATGGAAACTTGAAATGTGAACAGAAGTAGGCCAAACCTTCAAGGGAATAAATGAAAATTTTTCTTTTAGAGTCCTATACAATACATGCATACAGTATATATTGTTTTCATTTTTATTTAAAAATATTTTTAGCAGCAGGGACACAAAAATATGACACCAAACACAAAGGGCTTCGTAGTTTCCCATTATGCTCCAAGGTAGGGGGCCTGGGTCTGTGGCTGTCTTGGCGGGACTGG
This sequence comes from Halichoerus grypus, assembly GCF_964656455.1. Lineage (NCBI taxonomy): Eukaryota > Metazoa > Chordata > Mammalia > Carnivora > Phocidae > Halichoerus > Halichoerus grypus. Next base: position 57,873,610 of record NC_135722.1, read on the forward strand.
TTTCACAGCTCAGGCCTGCGAGGAGAAATGAATAACGTGGCAGGTGCAGAGCTGCTATTCCAGATGTGTGACCGCGGTTACAGCAGGGACACAGAGCAGTCAGAGTCCTGGGCCAGAGTCAGGGGAGGGCCCGTGATATGGGCTACATGGTGTCCGCCCCAAACTCATGTTGGAGTCCTAACTCCTAGTACCTTAGAATGTGACTGTATTTGGAGACAGGATCTTCACAGAGGGGATTTAGCTAAAACGGGTCCTGATCCAATCTGACTGGTGTTCTTGTAACCAAGACGAGGCGATTAGGACCCACAGGGAGACATCGGGGTGTGCTCAGATGGACGACCCCCTGAAGAGGCAGCAGGGGTGGAGGGGGCACCTGGTAGCCAAGGAGGGAGGCCTCGTAAAAGTCCAATCCTGTCCACACCTTGATCTTGGACTTGCGGCCCCCAGAACCGTGAGAGAAGAGCTTCTGTTGTTCAGGCCACCTGGTCTGTGGTATCTGTTATGGCTGCCCTCACAGACCAGGACAGCCAGGGAGCATCTGCAGTGGCCAGGGTGGCTGGGGGGCAAGGGAACTTGGGGGGTCAGGAACAGTGGCTGTTCACAAGGCGTAGGGAAGTTCTACATTCATCACTACCACAGCCATTCTGGGGCACAGCCTTGAACCCCCCAGAGCCAGTGTGACAGGAATCAGGAGGAAGGGCCTTAGACGGGGACTCTGAAGGAGAGGGGGGTGTGAGCTCTGTGTGGCTTCCCTACACGGGCTCAGCTTTTTGAACTTGGAGGAAGTGTGCGGGGAAGACTCCCTAGCGAAGGTGGCAGACAAGCACAGGGGCTAGCTTTATTCCCTCAGACACTCGACTAAAACCAGAGGACTCTTCCATTTGTTTGATTTTGCTTGAAGGATGCAATCGGGTGAAGACAGGGAGAATGGGAGAGAAGAGAAGAGCGATTGAGTGGCTGCCAAGTACGTGACAATAGACTGGAGAAAGCCTGGTTTGGAGTCAGTGGTGGGAAAAGCTCTAAGTCAGCCTGACAACCCACAGGCGGTCAGGGATTGGCAGCTCTAGGTACAGCTGGGACCCAGGGGAGGGGAGCAAGTAGATCCCTAGACTCTCTCCCTTGCTTCACGTTTCTGGGAGATTGCCCTTCCTCTCTATCCCAGCAGAAACCAGACATTTATCTTCTAGAGGATGAGTGTTCAACAGTTTCTCTGGACTGAACGACTCAGGTACAGTTGAGGCAGGGACCACTCTGAACACAAAGACACTGAGCACATATCTGCCCACTGAAAGCCAAGGCCATCCCCATGCCCAGCTCCCAGCCTCAGGCTGTGTTAGGTTTCCATTGTTGCTCCAATTACTAAACAACACAGATTTATGATCTTTCAGTTCTGGACTGAACTAAATCAAGGTGTAGGAAGGGCTGGGCTAAAATCAAGGTGTCGGTAGGGCTGTGTTCCTTCTGGAGGCCCTGGGAGGGTTCTGTTTGCCTTGGCTGTTCCAGTCCTACAGGCTGCCTGGATTCCTTGGACTGTGGCCTCTCATCACTTCGACCTCTACTTCCGGAGTCACAGCTCCATTTTTTCACTCTGAGTCTCTTGCCGCCTTCTAACAAGGGCCATTATGATTATAGTGGGTCCCCTGGATAACCCGGCTTCATTTCCCCATCCCAGGATCCTTAATTTAATGACATCTACAAAGCCCTTTGTGACATGTAAGGTCACATATTCATAGGTTCTAGGGATTAGCACAGGGACATCTTTGGGGGACCATTAATGTGCCTCCTACTCAAGGCATTGGGAGGATCTTCTCTGGAGAATCTGACTAGTTCCAAGAAGAAACAACTAAAGGGACCCACGACAGGGGTTCCCAACACAGAGGTCAGCCTGCTCTCCTCACAGTAATGCTCATGTTGACCAGTCCCGCCTGCATGCTCACCCATCTTTTCATCTCTGCTTCTTAAAGACTGGCTGACACCTAGTGAGCCTCGAGTGTGAAAAGCGGACACAGAATGAACCAAGTAAAAGGACTTGGAAGAGATGGAGTCCACGTAGGCGGCAGAAACATGCAAAGAAAAACTTTCAGGAAAGTTACACTCATTACGAGGTTTGGAAGATAAAAATGGGGAGTTCCCCCGGGAAGTAGAGAAAAACAAAAAAACAAAATGAAAAACCCCAAGGAAATGGAAAGTATGAGAGAAAAGGTAAGTCAATGGGAAGACAGACAGGAGATTCTGTATCTAATTAATAGGAATTCCAGAAAGAGAAGACACAAAAATGAGTAAGGAAGTCATCAATTAAATAGTTCAAGGGATGCCTGGGTGGCTCCATCGGTTAGCGTCTGCCTTCTGCTCAGGTCGTGATCCCAGGGTCCTGGGATTGAGTCCTGCATCGGGCTCCCTGCTCAGCGGGGAGCCTGCTTCTCCCTCTCCTCCCCGCTTGTGCTCTCTCGCTATCTCTGTCGCTATCTCTGTCTCTCTCTCTCAAATAAATAAATAAAATCTTAAAAAAAAAAGAAAACTTCAAGAATGTCTCCCGGAATTGAAGGACACGAATTTTGAGATTTAAGGGCCCACCGAGTGCCTAGAACAATGGATGAAAGTACACTCACCTGAGCACATTATAGCAAAATTTCTACTCTAACACTGGGGACAAAGAGATCTTACAAGTTTCCAGAGAGGAGTTGGACCCAGACCAGGGATGAGGAATATGGGAGTCTTTGGATTGCCCAATGCCAACATTGGGAAATGGGAGACAGTGGAGTGACGCCCTTCAAAATCTGAGGGAAGTACAGTTGCACAACCAGGGGGTTAGGGTACCAACTGCCCCTCCCCCGAACAGTCGAAAGTCTGCATATAACTTTTGATGCCCCCCAAACTTAACTATTAATAGCCTCCTCTTGACCAGAGCCCTAACAATAACAGTCAATTAACACATAATTTATATGTTTATGTATTATATCCTGTCTTCTTACAATAAGTAAGCTATAGAAAAGAAGACATTATTAAGAATCATAAGACAAAATACATTTCTAGTACTATGCAGTATTTATGAAAAAGATCCGTGTATAAGTGGACCTGCACAGTTCAAACCAGTGTTGTTTACGGGTCAACTGTACTTCCAACTCAGGATTCTACGTGTAGGGGTGGGATGAAGATCTTTTTAGATATTCAAGGCTTTGAAACATTTTCCTTGCCATATACCTTGTCTCAGGAAGCTCCCGGAGGATGCCTTTCCCCCAAACAAGGAAGTGAAGCAGGAAAAAGGAAAAGACATGAACCCAGAAATAGAGGATCCAACAGAGGACTGAGGAGAAGGGACTGCCAGCAAGGGAGCAGTGTGCGGGTGTGGGGAATGTCAGCAAGGGAGCAGTGTGCGGGTGTGGGGAGTGTCAGCAAGGGAGCAGTGTGCGGGTGTGGGGAGTGTCAGCACAGACTAGAGAAGGTCAGAAGGTGGCAGGTGGGAGTCCGCATCCGCTCTCAGCCCGCCTGGCTGAGGGGCATGTTAACGGCTTTCTCCATCAGTAGATGAGTCTAGAGTTAGTTTTGCTGCCAAAGATCCTGGAAACAGTTTTACAAGGTGAGTCTGTACCCAACTGGCCTCATTCTGTCAGCATTTCTCCATTCTTCAGTCCCGTTTTTACTGATGTGCCTCAGTTTCCCTTCTAGGCTTCCAGGTCCCTGATGCCCCACATTCCCCACATTTGACTGGGACTCTGCCTCCTTGTCATCCTGTCCAGCTGTTGCCAAGCTTGTCCCCACAGAAGAGCTGGAGGCTGCTTCTGAGGCTGCCAGCCCCACTGGGGTGACTCACTGGGGACTAAGAGCCTGCTGCTTGTGGCTGAACTTCCCACCGGCTCGTTCCACTACTTGTCAAGGAGCAAGCCATCTCTCTGATGCCCTTTGGCCAACACACAGGGTTATCCTCTGCAGATGGGCCTCTGCCAGCCCCTATTCTGCATTGTCCAGGCCTCTTCCTTCACCCCATGGCCAAGAGTGCTCGTTGGTGGGTGAGCAGGGACCAGCCTGGTCCAGACAAACAAAGAGACTCGACTCCCATTGTTGCCTGGCTATACCTTCACCCCTCGTCTTCCTCCAAAAAAGCACATTTGAACACCAGAGACAGAGAGAAAACGAGAGAAACATTTCTTATAGGTGTAACCATGAATCTGCTCTAATTTTAAAAAAGTAAATCATTAGCAAACATCAGTCAGATGGTGTTATGAGCTATTATTAGTAAAAATTACTTACACTTCACTACAGATCATGACATACTGCTATAAATAGTGGACAATCACTGGCTTATTGGAAGGAGGTCAAACATCCTTCTCTATTCCTCTCTTCCACAATGTTCCCAGAAAGACACCTATCACTTGGAGAGAGGATTGGGGTTGTAGAGTGATATTCGAAACTGCTAGTGGAAATCAGTTTCAAGGAATATTCATTGCACACCTGTCATGCACCAGGCTTTGAGCTGCAGGCTTTAAAATACTCCATCTGATTAAATCAGGGAGATGGTAACAAGCAGAATTATTATTATGAATTATAACCCATAAACTGTGCATCATGGGTAAGTCCCTTGGTCACCCCGCCTTTTTTGTACCTGAACAATGGGAGAGACGTTTTTCAGCCCAGCCTACTCCATGAGGTAAAGAAACTTACAACCCTGCATGAGCTCTAGAGTCCCTCACAAGTATTGCTGTTGAGATTGTTCTTCCTTATGGAACAGCACGTTATAGGTTTTAAAGCATTTCACATCCTTTAAGTATTGCATCCTTTCAGCATTCCAGGGAGGTAGTCTGGGATTAGAACTTTTCTGCATTTTTGGCAATGCCATCAAAAAGGGGAAAGTATGACGTAGACTGAATGTCATCGACATTGACATTTTGAATCTACCAGGCATGACTTGATCATTTTCAGTATAATTTTTCCCATTTAGAAAGTGTTCTAAATAATGACAGAACATGAGTCCAGTTGGTCTGTTCTCTCTGGCAGACTATGGACTTCCTACCAAGGACTGTGTCTTTTTTTTTTTTTAAGATCTTATTTATTTATTTGACAGACAGAGACACAGCGAGAGAGGGAACATAAGCAGGGGGAGCGGGAGAGGGAGAAGCAGGCTTCCCGCGGAGCAGGGAGCCTGATGTGGGGCTCGATCCCAGGACCCTGGGACCATGACCTGAGCCGAAGGCAGACGCTTAACGACTGAGCCATCCAGGCGCCCCATGAGCCACCCAGCCCCCCCCCCCCCCCACCAAGGACTGTGTCTTACTCAGCTCTGTGTCCCCAGATGCTAAGCTAGCACCTGGGAAAGAGGAAGAACTCAGGTGTGCTCCTGAATGAATGTATGAATGAATGAATGAATGAATGAACCTATTCCCATTCATTCCCATAGAGGAGATGGCCCTGGTGTCCAGGAAATTGCTAAGATCTGGGACTGGACTGCCTCCCAAAGTAATGGATAGAAGATAAGAAGTTCCCAGAATAAAAACTGGAATTGTAAACTGGGAAGGGAATAGATTAAAATACATATGTAATTTAAAAATATGAACATACATAGTATTTAATTAAGATCAACAATAAGCAAATGAGAAGCTGTGTCTATGTTGACATTTTGGTTCTTACTGTAATTTTTGATTAATTTATATTTCCTCCTATGCCTCTTGACATATTAAAGGGGTTTTTTAAAAGGAAAGAAATTCTGAGAATTGGCTTTGCAAGTGAAACAATAAACACACACAGTTTTCCACTTTATTATATTTAAATGGTATCATTTTTACTCTACTTCAAAGAGCAATCAGCTGCCATTAATTAAGTACTTCAGCATGGACTTAATGACCAATAGTAGGATCAACACAGACTTATCCCCTACACTGCTGGTCACCAATGGACCTCTCCATCTGATTGACATTAGTGACCATATAGCAAACAATAGCAATATTTCACTAAGGCCTGGAGGCTAGAAGTAATTGTGCTCTGGACTGTTGGTTAGAGGATGTGCATAAAGAATCATTTTCTTCCACCATTTAAAGCCTTTTCTGGACTAGATTTTTTTTCATCTATTAAATAGCAATGAATGTAATTCAGCATCACGGGAACGAGGCGTTGCTCATTTAACAAAAGTTCTTGTGGAACCAATCGTGCCAGGCAATCTGCTTGCTGCTGGGGAAGCAAAATTGGACAAACTCTGACCTCAAGGTGCTCACAGTGTAATCGTGACAACAGGCCCATAAACCAGAGGAAAACAATTTTGTTTGACATTTAAAAAGGGAAAAACAAAATGCTAGGAGGGGTAGAGGAGGGAGGCGTTGCTCTCATTCATACAAGTTGTGGTTTTGTTGTTTTTCTCATTTGAACCTGGTGTTGATGGAGTCATATCTAATTCCCTGTAGCCAGAGCGATCTTTCCTAAGTGAAAATTGAGGATCGTGTTGCTGTTCTTTTAAAATGCTTCCATGTGTCATGTCCATAGCCCTCTCTGGACTCTCAGCCCAAGAGGCCACGTGGAGACTGGGTTTGCCTGGCTCACCTCTCAAGACTTCATGCTAATCACCAGGTTTCAAGCCAAGTAGGGACTCAAGTTTATTTGTTGAATACATGAATGCAGCAGACAACTAGAGACATCAAGACATGTCCGTAAAGTTTTAAGATGTTCTCTTCCTTCTCTTTTTCAGTCCATGTCCCCCGCTAGCTGTGGTTTGTAGAAGCTCTACATGCAGAGCAGTGTAGGGATTGAGAGCATGAGCTTTGGACCCCATGAGATCTGGGTTCAAGTCCTGCTTCCCCTTTTCCTAACCATATGACTTTGAGTGAGTTATTTAACCTGTCTCAACTTTGGGTTCCTCGTCTATAAAACAATAGTGATAATAATTAATAATATCTGCTTAAAAGGGTAGCTAGGAGGATTATACATTTATGTATATTATACATGTATGTATAAGTCATGTATTAAGCGTTCAGCAAATGTCGGTATTATTTTTTTAATTCTTCTCCAAGTTAAAAACAAATTCCAAAGGGGCGCCTCGGTGGCTCAGTCATTGAGCGTCTGCCTGATTCAGCTCAGGTCATGATCCCAGGGTCCTGGGATCGAGCCCCGCATCGGGCTCCCTGCTTGGCGGGAAGCCTGCTTCTCCCTCTCCCACTCCCCCTGCTTGTGTTCCCTCTCTCGCTCTCCCTCTCTCTGTCAAATAAAACAAACAAACAAACAAAAAACAAACAAATTCCAAAGTTTTTACCATTGTTCAAAACTGTGGGGTTTCTTCCCTCTTGGGGACCAGCTTCTCCCAGGCAGAGGCTCATTTCTAAGCCTCTCACAGAAATCTTCAGGCCCAGCCCTCTTCTTCCATTACAGTCCAAGGGGGATTCACTGCCTCCCACTTGGCCATTCAGCACATTTGCCAAATTTGGCCCAAAATGACTCAGGATTATTCCCAAATTTCAGTAGGAAAGGCCAAAGACTTGCCCTCCCTGAGAACCAATGCTGTGTCATTGACAACTTGGGGTGGGGGCAGAAAGGATACTTTCTAGAATGGAGCTCTCATCATTGGCTACAAGGGCTGCTTTTTAATTTGATCCTTTGCCTACTTTAGAAAAGGTTTGTTTGCTTTTTTGTTATTTTTGGTGCTTTAAAAAATTTTTGTCTCTTTGGTCTTACAATAGATTTCTGCAAGGAAAAAAGTAATGGCATGAAAAATGTTGGAAAGTGGGGCGCCTGGTTGGCTCAGTCGTTAAGCGTCTGCCTTCGGCTCAGGTCATCATCCCAGGGTCCTGGGATCAAGCCCTGCGTTAGGCTCCCTGCTCAGTGGGAAGCCTGCTTCTCCCTCTCCCGCTCCCCCCCGCTTGTGTTCCCTCTCTTGCTGTCTCTCTCTCTGTGTCAAATAAATAAATAAATAAGGGCGCCTGGGTGGCTCAGTTGGTTAAGCGACTGCCTTCGGCTCAGGTCATGATCCTGGAGTCCCAGGATCGAGTCCCGCATCGGACTCCCTGCTCAGCAGGGAGTCTGCTTCTCCCTCTGACCCTCCCCCTTCTCATGTGCTCTCTCTCATTCTCTCTCTCAAATAAATAAATAAAATCTTAAAAAAAAAAAAAAATTAAAATAAATAAATAAATAAAATCTTAAAAAAAAAGTTGGAATGTTGGAGATTCAGAAAAGACACACTCTTTTTTATATGTGACATTTGGTATTTGATATTTGCATTTCTGAACAGGTGGGGGGGTGTGTGGAGATATACAAATCACTAGGAGACAAAACAAGGAATATGCACACTTACCCTAGTTTGAAACAGGGTCACCACTGATCTGAAGAGTCTGGTTTTGTAGTTTTGAAGCAGCCGTGTAATTAGACATGGTCTGTATGTATGCGCCATGCTGGAAAAGATGCTGGGAAACCAAAGGGCCCTAGTCCTATATCTGTCTGCCCTCCTGCGGTGTTGTCTTTGAACACATGAGCTCCCCTTTTTGTGTGTCAGTTGACTTATATTTGTAAAGTAACGAGGTCCTTCATACGCATCCTTTCTCTACCAAGGACCCTCTTTTCGTTATTTTCCCCACAGGACCCCATTTCTTGTAAGACGCTGCCTACTAAACAAACAAGATTAGGAAGCTTATTAATAATGAGCTTGTGCAAGGGGTACTGGAGGCGGGCAAATTATCTGGGAGGCAAATGAGCCTTTGGAGGGCAATTCCATCCCAACAGCAGATACAATCCCAGTAATGATTCCAGCTGGACTAACCGTGATCATTTATTAGGAGGTTACTGCATGCCAGGCTCTCTATACACATTGTCTGATTGAACCCTTACTGCAGTGGAAGGAAGGGGCCATTATTTCTCCATCTTACAGGTGAGGAAACTGAGGCCAGGGGAGGTGAGGTATTTTGTCTGAGGTTACACAGCCATAAGGATCAGAGGAGGGGCTCAACTCCAGTCTCTTTGACTCCACGGCGTAAGCTCTGAACCTCTAGACCCAACTCCCGTTCAGTTCCAGCGGAACAGTGGCGCTTGCGTAGGACTCAAGTTCCAAAATCAAGAAGATGTGGAAAGTTTCACAGAGTTACCACTGTCCCTGAAAGTCTCGTGAAACCACAAGTGTGGCATGATGCTCACACTACAACTGAGACCAAACAAAGAAGCAGCATCATGGATCCACCTCACGTCTGTTCTGGGCACACGCTGTTGGCAGGAGGGCAGGCAGAATTGCTGTCCTTTTAAACATCTTTATATTGTATATTATTTTTCCTTTCCACTTTCTCTTTTTTTCCCTCCTTTTCTTTATTGAATAGTTTTAATTGAAATTGCTTATATTAGTTTCTTATTGCTGCTATAACATTACCACAAACTTAATGGCTTAAAACAACACAAATTTATCTTACAGTTTTGAGCTCAGATATCTGAAATGGGTCTCATTGGGCTAAAATCAAGATGTTGGCAGGGCTGTGTTATATCTGGAAGCTCCAGCTCTAGAGGCTGCCCATACTCCTTGGTTCATGGCCCCTCACACTCTCAGGGCCAGGAAACCGTATCACTCAGACCTGGGCTCCTACCTCCCTGGGCTCCTTTCTTGACTCCCCTGACTCCTTCTTTCACCTGTGCTTATATCAGGCTCACCTGGACCATCCAGGATAATGCTCTCATCTCAAGACCCTTAACTTATGCACACCTCCAATCACTCTTTTGCTGTGTAAGGTAACATATCCACAGGTCCGGGCATTAGGGTGTGGACATCTTTGGGGAGCCTTTTTTGCCTACCACACTGCTTAAATTAAATGCATGCACACTGGGAGGTGCCTGGGAGGCTCAGTTGGTTAAGCATCCAACTCTTGATTGCAGCTCAGAGCCTGATCTCTGGGGTACAGGATCAAGCCACAGTCAGGCTCCGTGCTCAGTGGGGAGTCTGCTTGAGATCCTCTCCCTCTGCCCCTTCCCCTGCTCGAGTGTACTCTCTCTCTCTCTAAAATAAATAAATCTGTAAAAAAAACATAACAAGTGCCCACTGATCTACTACCCAACATGGACTATTGTCAAACATTATGTTTTACATACACATTTTTTCTTTAGAAAATAAAATATTTGTGTGATTGTATGCAAATCTTGCTGACCCATGAGCCACTTTGACTCTGCCCTGCTCAATTTTGGGTTGTTGTGTCACAGAGGTTAAAAAGTGACATTTCGGGCACCTGGGTGGCTCAGTCGTTAGGCATGTGCCTTCGGCTCAGGTCATGATCCCAGGATCCTGGGATCGAGCCCCGCATCGGGCTCCCTGCTCAGTGGGGAGCCTGCTTCTCCCTCTCCCACTCCCCCTGCTTGTGTTCCCTCTCTTGCTGTCTCTCTCTCTGTCAAATAAATAAATTAAATCTTAAAAAAAAAGTGACCCTTCTTTTCTTTGTTTCTGCTAAAACTCTGTGAGAAAGTATGTCCTGTACTGCTAATTCCAAAGTGAAGTGTGAGACCCGTAGAGCTGAGATTGGTCAGACGTGGTATTCATAGACCCCAGGCTTTAAAGAATCATAGTGACCTAGGGAAAATTGGGGAGGATTTCTGGAGGGACCCTTCAGTGAGCTTCAAGCCCCAGTTTTGCCCTTCTTGTGTCTAGTGGAGGGCTTCCATGTGGCCACTCAGAGAATTCCATATGTTTCTGTGGAGCATGGAAGACACTTTGCCCTAAGGTCCAGCTCACACTATATAAATCTAAAGGGCTCAGTACTGCACAGACCGGGGAGCAAAGGTCCAGTGCTGGGCCTGGGACAGCTGCCTTTCCAGAATTTCTCAGCACCAGGAGTGGGTTACCTGAGAAAGAGCAGGCCCAGGTGGGTCCACATGCTGACAATGAAGGGCACCTGAAGGGGTCAGGGATAGGCAGAAAGAAGCTGCAGGTGGTACCTAGGGACTGAGAAAGGGGTCACAAGTAATCATTCAGAGGAGGAGTCTTTGCCAGGTGAAGAGAATTGCAGGAGGCCTCCCTCCCCCCCGCCTTAGCACAAAGGCTTCAGAAGCAGTGAAGAGAGTGCCCCGTAAGAGAAGGTTGGCCAGGCCAGGTGCACCTTCACAGCTGGTAAGGGCGCCGTTCAGGCAAGAACTGCCTGCCCTTCACTCTCCTTTCCTTGTCCCACCCTGATAGCACCTGCCCACTACAGGGGGTCACCCTGAAGCAGGTCCAAGCCAGGGAATGGAGGATGCTATCACTTTAAATGAACTTGGACATTATGACTATCACATGGACTCCTTGAAGTAATTACTGAACTGAGGCTTTTTTTAGTGACAGAAATGACTGGAGGCCTTTTGGTTACCCAGTGGCGGACCTTAGATTTTTACGAGGGGAGAGGCTAGCTTGAAGTACAGAGCAGGTTGAACAAAGCTAGTTTTGGATTATCCCACAGACATCCTGCTCAGAGGATGTAATGTTAATGACTATGTATCATCAGTCTCAGAAAAGAGCCTTCCTTCATTTCCAAGTTCTTGTGGAGTGCTCCATACCGGCTTCTCCCTGTATTTGCTCAGGAGCCCTCAAAGTGATTTGGGTTTTCTTGGAGACATGTCTTCCTTGTAGTGTCTGCAGCTTAAGAATTCTTCTGCTCTTTGTATTTGGTCTTCGGTCTCACTGCCTCAGCTTTCTGTTCATCTGAAGTGTCTTGTAAGGCATGAGCATCAGACGGCTAAACAGGAGGGGTGGCGGGGCTTGGTCATGTAGGGCAATGACATTTTCCTGGCTGGGTTCTGGTGACTTTGGGAATGCCTTGAAAGCACTCATCACTCATGGGTTTTCAAAATGGCAGTGCCTGGGAATGTGCCTACAAGCTGTCCTGATTGCCTTTCCAAATAAGCCAAAGATGAGAGGGCCTTAATACTTGAAGGAAAATAAAAGTGTGCTCAGTGCCTTCTCCAGGGACAAGGACTCTCTCTGAGGCACTGTGGATGTGCCTTTGACTGGAGACATCAGGGAATCACAATGAGTGAGGGACAAGAGAAGGCTCTGATGGTGTTGAGCCCAATCCTTGAAAAGCACGAGGCTCAGCAAGGTTATGACCAGATCAAGCCTACGTGGCTTGGCTAGGAAGTGGCAGAACCCATGTTTACATCCAGGCCCATCTGGTGGTAAAGCTTGTTGCCTTTCCCTCACCCTGCTTCCTTGTGTCATAGGATTGGAAAGAAACCTCCAGTATAACTAAACCAATACTTTTGTTAAGTGAGTGAGGAAACAGAGGCCCGGAGAGACGAGAGATTTCTCCGAGAACCTGAGTGGCTCATTTGGTTAAGCGTCCACCTCTTGATTTTGGCTCAGGTCATGATCCCAGGGTTGTGAGATGGAGAGCCCTCACCCAGCTCTGCACTGAGCGTGGAGCCTGCTTAAGATTCTCTCTCTCCCTCCCCCTCTGCCCCTCTGCCCCACCCCCACCTCTCTCTCTCTCTCTAAAAAAAAAAAGAGAGAGAGAGAAGAGAAGAGATTTCCTGAGTGATTGGCAGGGTCTAGAAACCAGGTCTGCTGATTCTCAGGATGGTGACCTTTCTCCTCTCTCTTGGGCCAGGATGGAGCCACAGCCTTCTTCTTCCCTTCCTTCCTTTATGTTTGCATTAGGTTTTACGTGAAACAAGCAACACTCCGATATGGGAGGCAGGGTAGGAGAGTGAGCAGAGTGTGGAGTTCGCATCAGTGACAATACCCACAGAATAGTAACAGCCAACAAAGACATGGCACTTACCGGGTGGTAGGCACTGTTCTAAGAGCTTTACATACAGAAACTCACTCAATGTTCTAACAACCATAGGCGTTAAGGATGGTTATTATTTCCCTTCCCCAGATGAGGGACCTGAGGCTTGAAGTACTGCACTTGGTTATTGAGACAGCTGCTAGGGAGACAAAGACTAAGACTCTGGGCTCCAGGAAATAATCCAGTCCAATCCAGTTCAGTTCAGCCCGGGCCGGCGGACCATGCCCTGGTGCCCGAGAATAGGACTACATCCATTTGGAAAGCATACATTTTGTTTGTTTAACAATCAGCCTTACCATTGGAGAGCCACGCTTTAATGTCAGTTTGCGAAACTACAGAGGTCTTGGCTTCCAGTTCTGACTCCACCCGCTCTGCGGACTTTGGCAAGTTACCTGTGCCCTCTGAATCTCAGTCTCCTCATTTGTACACTGGGGACAATAATAAATAATCTATTTGTAGGGCTGTTGTGAAGATTCGATGACTTGAAATGGAAAGCTGTCAACTATGCCAATGAATACCCCAATCTTCAAGGCAGAAGGGAACTTACTATCCATCTGTCTCTCCACCCAAAGCGGAAACCTCCTCTCTAACCCTCCTACTGAGCGTAGGTATGGTCTATACCTTTGGACTTAGAGTGATAGGGGCACCATGCTTGGGCCTCAGGTTGATTGTGGGCAACCACCAGCAGTGTTCAATTCTTTTTCAAGGACATGCATGGAAACCCCAGTGAGGGTAGGAATAAGAACAGTAGTGACGGTGACTATAATAACAGTGACAACAGTAATCTTACTGAGTGCAATGTGCTATACAAGACTGAATGCATTGTCTCACTTAATCCTCGTGACAACCCATCGGGTAGGAAATAATTTATGCCTATTTTTTTAAATATTTATTTGCTTATTTTAGAGAGAGAGAAAGAGAGCAGGGGAGGGGCAGAGGGAGAGGGAGAGAGAATGTCAAGTAGACTCTGTGATGAGTGTGGAGCCCGACGTGGGGCTCGGTCCCACAAGCCTGAGATCATGACTTGAGCCAAAACCAAGAGTCACAAGGCCACCCAGGTGCCCCTATGTCTACTTTTTTTTTTTTTTTTTAAAGATTTTATTTATTTATTTGACAGAGAGAGACAGAGAGAGAGGGAACACAAGCAGGGGGAGTGGGAGAGGGAGAAGTAGGCTTCCTGCTGAGCAGGGAGCCTGATGAGGGGCTCAATCCCAGGACCCTGGGATCATGACCTGAGCCGAAGGCAGACGCTTAATGATTGAGCCACCCAGGCAACCCTCTATGTCTACTTTTTTTTTTTTTTAAAGATTTTATTTATTTATTTGACACAGAGAGAGAGAGATAGTGAGAGAGAGAGAGATCACAAGCAGGGGGAATGGCAGGCAGAGGGAGAGGGAGAAGCAGGCTCCCCGCAGAGCAGGGAGCCCGATGCGGGGCTCGATCCCAGGACTTTGGGATCATGACCTGAGCAGAAGGCAGTGGCTTAACCAACTGAGCCACCCAGGCGCCCCTCTATGTCTACTTTTAAGATGAGGAAACTGAAGCTCAGAAAGGTTAAGAAATTTGCTCAAAGCCCCAAAGTCAATATGTGAGGTAGAAACAGGATTAAAACCCAGATTTACTGACTTCAGAACTTCTAACCTCAGTCCTTGGGATTTCAAACTACCCACAGGAAGAGGCCAGACAGGTCATTTGGATGATGCTCCAGGGGGGCAGGTATGACTGTGGTGAACTGTAGACCTCTTGCCCCAATTAAATAAGATAAGTCTTGTCAGCTTCAGCTCATGCTGCTGAGGTTAGTGGGAGGAATGCAGATAAAGAATTGCTAAATCTCATTTTGTAACCAAACCCAAGAATTTCAATATTTTAATGTGTTATATATATATCATGATTTTAAAATGCTATCTGAAAATTTTTGAAATTCCTTATGACTTCTCTAACTTTGAAGTGCTATCGCTGTCCTTTAAATGCTTATTGAAATGAGTCTCCTGAGGGCTGTTATTCTGTCCCTTTCTCTCCCATGCAAGTTCTCATATTGCAATGGACGTGACAGAGAGGGGCTTATTGCCCAGAAAACCCTGCATCCGCTCTAAGTGTCTGTTTTGTGAACACTGGTCCTGGACAAGGGAACATGAACCATTACTTAGGACTGGTTGAGGGCCCTACTGCTGGGGTTGAGGATGGGGGCGGGGGCGTGTGTGTGCGCCTGTGTATGAAAGACAGAGATGTGGAGGTGGGGCCTGGGAAGCTGGAGGGGTGGTGGCCAGTGCAGGGGAGCAGCTCTTCAGTTGCATTCCCAGGAGGGAGGGAAGGAGGGAGGCCTAGTGGTTTATAGGATCCCCGCAGCCACCAGGGATGCGCCCGTCTCCCTGCTGTAGCCCCTGCCAACCAGGAGAGCAATCTAACCCTTTCTCCAAAATCTCTAGGCAAAACAGATTTCACAAGCTCCCGGAGGAGTACCGTCTCCTGGCCCATGGCCCAGCTTCCAGGCGCTTTCCCAATCCTGCTTGCTGAGCAGTTTAACCTCAAGACCCCTCCTGGACTAATTAAAATAATTGTAAATGTGTCATTTACGGATCGACTTAAATCATCCCTTAGTCCACAAGAAGGATCTGAGGGGTCTACAAGCGCACAGCAAGGACCATATCCTGAGGAGCTTTCACACGCTTTCGTCACTTAACCCCCACATCCTTGGTTTCCATACCCAGAGCCTGGGGGCCAGGAGACTGGCCCAGAGCACTTAGTGAACAAATGAACAAATGCCAGAGCTGGAAATTCCAAACTGGCCTGCTGACTTTGATACTAACGCATTGTTTCCTGTAGTGCTCCACTCTTTCGGAGCAAGGAAGCTTCTCCAGCAAAATCCGGAGCATCAGCAGTGCACCAGGAATAAAACAAAGCAATCCCAACAGCCCACTTCCCATCCCCTGTTCAGGAACTTCTTCCACAGCTCTCTGACGGCAGGAATTACTAGCCACAGAGGGCCACTGAGGATATGTTCATACCGCCCACAAACGTTTCAGCCTCTGCCCCATGTCTCACAAACATTAGATCACAGGCAATCCCGGGCCACCGAGTTGGACTGTTGCATCAGCTGATTTTATAGTTTCTTAGTTTATGTTTTATAGAATTCCCCCTCCCCATAATTGAAGATGTTTGATATGCTTTTAAGATATCAATATAGAGGATTTTTTTTTACTTATGTTTTATTTCGCTTCAACTTTCCTGGGTATCTGCAGAGAAAGTTTCCCTTTCCGTTTCGAGTTAAAAAATGTATATAAATCTCTCTGGTATTTACGTTTTCATGATACTTGCAAAATTCCTAGGGATACTTATAAACCCATGTTATAGCAGGACTATGTTGAGGCAAAGTGGGTAAAGAGATGTTGGCACACGGTTGCTTATATATTGATCTTTAAGGTTTAAAAATATGTGTAAATCATATGTGATGCCTCTGATGGACTTCTCAAGTAATGCTTGGCTGGTAGAAACACTGGGATCCTATAGGTGTCACAAAACCTTAATATTTAATTTTAAATTGTTCCTATTTTGCAGTGGTGCAAACTGAGTCCTATTACAACCAAATGATCTGTTTTAGGTTACACAATCAGCTGTCTTGAGAAAAGCTGACCAGAACTGTGCAATCAGGCTAGATGAGGTTTGAGGGTCACTCTCCTGGATGGGGATACATTGCTTTCCTTTCAGACCACTGACTGCTCTCCCAAGCTGGCTTATGTGTCTCTGACAATTTCCATTCTTGAAGAGTAAGGGCCTTTTGTTATGTAATCTTATTTTGGTGGGTAATGTTGGGATGGGGTCTAAATTTCAGCATTTTTGGAACTCGATTAAAGGCTATAAGGTCTCCTTCAAAATTTTCCCAAGGAGGGCATATGTCCCTTATGCAAATAAGACTGTCTCCTCTGAGTTCTCTGGTAAAAGTATCTCATGAGGCAATCAGTCATTGACACTCTAGTGTGTTTTAATTCTCTCTAAAGAGATAGCTCTTTGAGGCTAATACTCTGCAAAGGGGGGGAGGTGGAAGATGGGAGAAAGCAAGCAGATGAGTTCTTTCATCTCTGTGCTATGAAATTCTGTTTATCTTTTAAGATCCCACTCAAATGTCTTTTCTTCCAGAAATCCTTCCTTGATCTCTCTTTATTTATTTTATATATATATATTTAAGATTGTATTTATTTATTTGACAGAGAGAAACACAGCGAGAGAAGGAACACAAACAGGGAGAGCGGGGGAGGGAGAAGCAGGTTTCCCTGTGGAGCAGGGAGCCCGATGCGGGGCTCAACCCCGGGACCTGAGCCGAAGGCAGATGCTTAGCCACTGAGCCACCCAGGCACCCCTTGATCTCTCTTTAGAGAGACTGTTCCCTTCTCCCTTCTCACTGCTTCAGGAAATAATATCTTTTCTCATGTTTTAGCCTCCTACTTCTCATATAATCTCTTCCATACAGGTACTTATTTGTGTGTTCATCTTATAGTCCCCTCCAAAGTGGGAGCTCTTGAGGGCAGAGGATACTTTTAATTCCTTACCCCCATGTACTGTCCAGCTTTGAGAAGGTAAGGTCATCTTCTGACATCTTAAAAACCTGAAATTACTTAGAAGTCAGATGCATGGTAGAAGTCAGATGCATGGTGGCCCCGTCCTGTTTTGCATGGGCTTTTCTAGCTTCTCGGACATCCTTCTGGAGCAAAGTCTGCACCACTTGGAAGGGAGCCTCCTGCCTCCTTTCCACTCTCTAATTCTAGTGCAGACCCACTGGTCCCCACCCAGGGTACACTGCCTGCCAGCCGGCTCTGGTTTTAGATCACGCAGGGTGGATTCGCAGCTATGGCACTTCCTAGCTTTGTGAACTTGAGCAAGTTACACCACCTCTCTCTTCCGTTTCGTCTTTTATAAAGCAGGCATAATACTTGCCTCTTACTGCTGTGGTTCTGGAGGATTGTAGATATTACATCTGTAGTACTTAACACAATGCTGTGCACATAGTAATCTCAGTAAGTAGTAGTGATTCATTTTTTTTCAATGAGATATAGAACAAAAAATGCTTAAGACAGTGTCTGGCATATTGTAAGGGCTGTGTGTAAGCTGTCATTTTTATTCTTGTTTTAGGAAAGCAATAAAATGTAGTTATAAAGAGCAAGAGCTTTGGAATCTGCTTTGGGTGAAATCCCTGCTCTGCTAATCGTTAGCTAA
The DNA here is from genome assembly GCF_964656455.1 of Halichoerus grypus. Taxonomy (NCBI): domain Eukaryota; kingdom Metazoa; phylum Chordata; class Mammalia; order Carnivora; family Phocidae; genus Halichoerus; species Halichoerus grypus. Next base: position 57,891,516 of record NC_135722.1, read on the forward strand.
TGCATCTCAGAAAAATTACTTAATACTTCTGAGATCAGATCCCTCATCCCTAAAATGGGGGATAATGCTACCTTACAGAATTGCGATGATTTAGCGAAAAAAAAAATTCAAAAGTTGTGGCAGATTGTATTTACCAAAGATGGCCACAATATTATCTCTCTTCTAGAGCCTTGCCAACTGCCCCTCCACGCCCTGTGCCCCCATTTATAGCTGGGGTCTGATTTCCCCTTTGAATTCGGGTGGGCTTGAGGATTGCTTGTCATCAATAGAATGCAGCAGTTATGTTGCTGGGTGACTTCCTGGGTTAGGCTATAAAATGCCATGCTCGGTCTACCTTGTTAGTTGTCACTTGCCTCTGGATCCCTGGGCTGTCACTTAAGAAGTCCACCATGGGGTGAAAGAGTACAGGACACGTGTAAGTGTCCTGCCAATGGTCCCAGCTGAGGCCCCACCCAACGGCCAGTATCAACTGCAAGGATATGGAGAGAAGATGCTTCCAGATGATTCCAGCCTTTGAGCTTTCCCAAGTGAGGACCCAGACATAGTGACCATGGAGTAGAGACAAGCTATTTCCGCTTGACCTACCACTGATTTGAGCTGTGAATTTTGGGGTAATTTGTTGTACAGCAATAGCTGTTGGGACAGGACTCTAATAAAGTGCTAGTACATAGTAAAAAACAGACAAGAGGAAAGAGGAGTTATTAGAGCAATTATTAGAATTACTGCTATCGTGGGGGTACGTCCACCCAAGGGACCATAAGCGTGCCCACCAGCTGCCAAGCAAACTCCTCCTCTCAGGCTTCTGCCCCGCCCACCAGCCTCTCAGCCAATGAGAGCCCAGCCTCTGAGCCGCTCCACACCCCCTCTCCAAGGTCGTGGGGGCAAGAGTTGAAGTGGTCACAGGCTGCGGGGATGTTGGGCGTCCTTCTTCCCTGTTGGCGCACAGCTGTGTGCCCTTGCGGGGAGCCCGGGGCTCAGCTGCTTTTGTGTAGGGCCGCCGGCCTTGCCTGAGTGAGGACAGCCTCGTCAATCTCCTGTCCTTGGCGGCTGTTACATACGGACTGGACAGAGGTCAGCTTCACTGCACACATTCTTTGTTGCAGTTAAGCTAAGCCCTTCAGCTCTTAGAATTGGTTTAAGCTTGATTAACTCGTGAGGAAAGGAAAATTTACATTTGGGGGACCGGAGAATAAGATATTTAAGCCGCTCTCTTAACAATAAATGCTTTCCATCTTGCTACTTTCAAAGGCAGGCAGGCGCTCCCTCCTCCTCTCCCACCTCCCCTGTCTGAACATGTCTCTCTCCCGCCTTCTCCTTTTGCTCCGGAGCTGGCTTTTTCTTTCCTCTCCTCCTCTCCCCTGCTTGCTGTGGTTTGCTCCCTTTCTTTCCCATCCTCCTGCAAATCCCACCCCTCGGTTCTCCTCCATCCCTTCTCTGTCTCTCCGTTGGGGTCTCCCGGGTTTTCTCTCCCTGCTTGGCTCTTCCCAGCTTGGATACCTGTCACTTTTCAGCACCTTTGTTTCTGAATGGCAAAACACGTAGCTGTCTTTGAAGCCCACATCAGTGTGGTCCCCAAAGGGCTACAGAGCGAGGCTGGAATTCTGGAACTTCTGCAGTGAGTTCTGCTTATATTCTGAGAGTCTTGGTGGAGAACGTGGCCAGCAGTGTGTTTCACATCTGATGGGCCCATTCTTCCCTTGTCAGCAGAGGGCCGGCGGAAGCCGCACTGTGGGGTTGATGGCCCATCCGTTAGGGCTCACTGTGCTATCTACCAGGCTGTCCTTTAGGGGACAATGGCAGGGCAGCAGGCAAGGAAGAGATACAAAGATGATTAGGCCTCTCTCTGAAGGCTACAGAAAGAGACCTGGGCTTGAGGAAAGACTTCTGGTTCTCCAGCTATGTGATCTCAGGATAGTCACTTTACCTCTCTGAGCCAGTTTCTCACCCATAAAATGGAATAATGACAGTCATCTTGCCTTCCCCAGGGAGCTGTTATGAGGCTCACATGAGCTAATGAATGAAAAAGCATTTTGTAAAGTATAAAGTGCTCTACAAATTTAAATGCTTTTTATTATTGTTGTTATCATGATCATAATTTTTATGTCCCACTAATGCTCATCTTACAACTCATCAGCATTAAGAAGAATAAGCTCTAAGTGGAACAAAATCTTGTTTCTCCCTTGTGCCTGAATTTAAGGTGTACTTGCAGGAAATAAATATTAGTGTTTCAAGAGGCCTTTATCAAGCCCCTGCTTCTGCTCCATCCTGCTCCTTAAAGCCTGGCTGATGCTCCCCTACCAATGAGGCTGGAAAAGCTAGAGTTGGCTCTATAGGGGACTTGAGCCCTTCGTCCCAGCCTTGCTCCCCACATCCTGCCCCCTTCCTGCATCTGCCCTACTGTCATGGAAGCCCAGTGCCTGTCTTTGTTCCTGAGACAGCACAGCTTCTCTGAGGGTAGCTTGGGGTGCCCCAGGGCACAGTCTTGTCCCTCCCCGCTAACCTGGCCTAGCCACCGCCACCCTTGGCCTCAGTCTCTTGGGCTCCCCCTTGTGGCAGGTCCTGGCCAGGTCCACTTCACTGACCTTCCAGGAGGTCCTACACTCAGGAAGCAATAAATTGCCCATTTAGGGAACTGACTCCTCTGACGGGCAGGGTTCTCTACCCTTGCAGGCTGCCAAACCCACTGACCACAGGTGCCTGTGGGAGGAGTCAGGGCGGCTCCAGGGAGCAGCCATCTCACCACCCGTGCTCAGCTTGGCAGCAGCTCTGTTATTAAAACCAGTCGTCATAACCTTGTTCCTGAGTCAGCCTTCTCACCAGTCCTCCTGGATTAGACCCATAACTCTTGGTTGTTGAGGAGGGGCTTCCAAGGGGAACCAGAAAAAGGCAAGAGGCAGGAAGTGCCTTAGCAGAGAGTTTGGCTCCATGCAATTCTTGGGTCTCACTCCAAGGGGTGGGACCAGCTCGGCCAGCCTCGGGCTGAATCTGACCTGACACTCCTTTCTTGGTGTGGCACATTGTCCATTCTTGCTCCTCTCTAGGTCTTTCTTTCCCCTCTCTGAATCCGGGGGTGGCCGTACCCTTGGTCTCTCAATCCCAACCCCACTTTGGCTCCCACACCTATGACACAAGGAGCGATCGTTGTATCTTACAGGTGAGGAAATTGAGGTCCAGGAAGTAAACTGACTTGTCTGAGGTCTGAGGGCTCTTGGAGCAGTGGACCCAGAAGGTGGACTAAAGCAGAAGCTCATTCCATTACAATACTCTGCCTCCTCTTTGGTTTTACAGAAGTGATTAAGGCCTGGCCTCTGCCCTCAAGGAAATAGGGCCTAGCGGAACAGAAGGGCACACAAACAAATACCTACCTCAAACCAAGGCAACAGTCAGATAATGGAGATATTTACACATAGCTCTGAAAGTATAGAGGGGCTAGTTATTGATTTTGCCTGCTGAGCTGGTAATGGTGGTGATGGTGGTGGAAAAGGTAAAAGTGGCTGATGATGGTGGTGATGGTGATAATAGTGATGGTGGTGGTGGTAATGGCGGTGGTGGTGATGGCAATGGTGATGGCGGTGGTGGTGGTGGTGGTATTGGTGATGGTAGCGGTGATGATAGTGATGATGGTGGTGGCGGTGGTGGTAAAGGTGGTGATGGTGGTGATGATGATGGTGGTGGTGGTCATAATGGTGATGGTGGTGGTGGTGGCGGTGGTGGAAAAGGTGGTAGTGGTACTGGTGATGGTGGTGGTGGGAAAGGTAGTGGTAAAGGTGGTGATGGTGGTGATGATGGTGGTGGTCATAATGGTGATGGTGGTGGTGGTGGTGGTGGTCTTGGTGACGGTGGTGATGATGGTAGTGGGAAAGGTAGCGGTAAAGGTGGTGGTATTGATGGTGGTGATGATGAAGGTGGTGGTGGTCATAATGGTGATGGTGGTGGTGGTGGTGGTGGGAAAGGTGGTGGTGGCATGTGTGTGGTATAACTTTTAGAAGAGGTCGTCCTGAAGCAACCTTGCCAGTGTTCCTCAGAGGGCAGAAACTCCAGAGAGCAAATACCAAGTTCGTGCACCATCAATCCTAGAAGCCAGTCCGTGACAGGCACTGCTAAGCAATCTTCCCTGGTGAACCTGGATATGGCTTCAGAATCTTTTGCAAGAAAGTATCCAGCAGCTAAGTCTATTGGTTGAGGCTGGCAGGAAAGAAGGGCATTTTTGGTATTCCCAAGTCTTAGACAAATAACTCCTATTTTCCGGAAGAGGAAACAGGCTCAGAGGAGGGCATGACTTCCTTACAACACTATGGAACAAAGCACCTGAAATTCCACCAGGATCTGCTTCTCTGAGTGATTTTCTTATCTTTTCTGCATTAAGGAACCGACATTTATTGAATTCTTGCTCTGAGGCAGGTTCTGTGGCATGAATGGGATATTACCTATGCTACCTTTCACAATCTCCCACCTACCTACGAGGTAGTCACGATTATTGCCATTTTACAGGAGACAAAACCGAGGCTCAGAAATGTGAATAGCTTGCTCAAGATCACACAGCCAGGAGGCGGTGCAAATACCTCTATTCAGGTCACTTATACTCCAAGGTCTACTTATTTTTTTCTTCCTCTAAATTTATGACAAAATGTTTAAAATTTTAAAAAGGTTTAAGATGAATACAATGCATACCTCTGGCCCTAGTCCCCAGTTAGGATGTGAAACAAAGCCTGTTTTATTTTTGCAGAACACCATACTGCCCTTTATAACACATTAAAAAAAAGGGGGGGATTTAATAAGGTAATTGAGCAATGTTGAACATTTCTCAATGAAGGCTGCTTTTAGTGGAGTTTTAAAATGAATTTTCTTTATAAATTGAAATCATGTCTTTGGATATTTCAGAGATTGCAGCAAGGGAAGGCTGCAATTCGCAGACCCACTCATCTGAGGAGTCATTTAATGCCACAGACATAGATCTCGATTTCTCTTTTTACCTTTAATCAATTTTAACAAGCCAGATGGTCATTGCAAATGGGTCCTCTAGCATCTCCCTTTTCTGTCTCTGCTGCTCTCGGGGATTTATTTAAATTTGGCAACAATTTTATACTTTCCTATTCTCTGCTTTGCTGTCACTATTAGGGTCACTCCATAATACTCATAACTACATCTTTTCTAGCTCCCCGATTGGAATTAACTTTTCCTTTTATACTCTACAATCTCCCTGAGCACACAGTAACCCTAGTAAAGCATACATATGCCTTGTGTTAGTTATTTATCTATGTAATTTCCCCATTAGACCCAGTCTTGCTCATCTATAATCTGTGTAACAGTAATTATCATAACTGCTAATGCTTTACAGTTTCTAAGTACTTTTCCTAGTCATAATATTATTTAATACCGCAATATCTTGAGTTAAGTCTTTTTTATTGTATTCAATTTTATGGATGTGGCCATAGAGCCTCAGAGAGGTAATGCAACTTGCCCAGAGTCACACAGCTATCTAGTTGCAGGGTTTAGAGCAAATTTAGCACTCTTACCCTGTAATTAGAATATAGAGTCTTCTACAAATAATTTTAAAATACTGATATTTTAGGGGGTGCCTGGGTGGCTTGGTCAGTTAAGTGTCTGCCTTCCACTTAGGTCATGATCCCAGGGTTCTGGCATCAAGCCCCATGTGGGGCTCTGTGCTCAGCAGGGGGGCCTGCTTCTCCCTCTCCCACTCACCCTGCTTGTGTTCCCTCTCTCGCTATGTCTCTCTCTGTCAAATAAATAAATAAAATCTTTAAAAAATATACTGAGACTGGTTATAGTTTTATTCAAACTCCCACCCATCAATTTCTTTATTCTAGAAATATTTACTGATCACCTATTATGTGCCAGGAATCATGCTGGGTTCTGGGAAAACAGTAGTGAATCAGACAAAGAAAGCCCCTTTTTCATGGGACTTAGAGCAAAGTGGGGAGCCCGTTTACTGGTAATCAAATACCTAAGCAGAGATGGTAGGCTGAATAAAGATGTCCCCCCAAGGTGTCTACATCCCAATCCCCCAAAACCCCTGTGAAGATTCTGTCACTTACATGATAAAAGGGACTTTGCAGAAGTGGTGAGGTTAAGGGTTTTGAGCTGGGGAAGTGAACTAGGTTATCTGGGTGGGCCCAATATACTAATATGTGCTCTTGGAAAAGGGAGGCTGTGGGACCAGAATCAGAGAGGAAGAGGTGACAAGGGAAACAGAGGTGTAGCTGGTATGACTGAAGATACGGGGACCATGAGCCAGGGCCTGGAGAACAGTTCTAGAAGCTGGTAAAGACAGGGATAGGGATTCTCCCTCAGAGCCTCCAGAAGGAACATGTTCCTGCTCACCCATTTTGGCTTCTGACTTCCAGAACGGTAAAAGAATAAATCTGGGCTGCGTTAAGCCACTACAGTCGTGGTGATGTCTTACAATGGCAATAGGAAACTAATACAGGAGGTCGTTAGAGATTATGATCAAAACTGTGCATTAAAGAAACATTTTGATGACATGAATATTAGGGAAGGACTCTCTGAGGAGAGGATGAGCGCGAACCATCCGAAGGAAGAACATCCCAGGCAGAGGGAACAGTGAGTGTAAAGGCCCAGATGAGACAATGTGCTGAGAAGTGAAGACAGGGCCAGTGTGGCTAGACTTGAGTGAAATGAGGCTAGACCAGAGTCGGATCATACCAAGCCTTTTAGGTCAAGGCAAGGAGTTTAGAGTTTTAATGAAAAGAAATGGGAAGGTCTTGAAGAATTTTAAACATTGCATTGTCTACCGTTCCCAGCAGGACGAAGGCCCTTCCTTGGGGCATGGGGAAAACATTAAACACAATCAAGGCCAACCCACCCTCCAAAGTAGCCTTCTTGTGTTCTGCCACGTTCTCAGAACATGTACAGTTTCCATTAGGAAGCATGGGGTTTTCTTTCTGCCAACCTGGCCCTCTAGTTCTGTAGGGGGCACGTGCCCCCAATGTGAACCAGGGGCAGCGGGTGTCCCCATAACCTTGGATGTGATTTATTGCTGGGAGGGCTGACATGCGGCGTGGAGGAGAACTCAATATTACTACACTTACAAATGCCCCTGCCAAGGAGCAAAACTTATCATTTGAAATCCTGTACAAATATTTTGCTTATTTTTTGCTTCTGTCTTTAGAATGTTAAGGTCTATGAAGTCAGGGAGCATCTGTACTTTTATCCCTGTGTTTCCAGTGCCTGCACACAGTAGGTGCTCAAGAGGCACACGCTGAAAGCACGGATGATTGGAGGGAAGGGGCACCGATTATTTACTCACTTTTGGTAGGAAGCAGAAGAGGACTAATAAGCGGTAAAATACAAACATCAAACAACCTACAGTCAGTTCTGCTAAAATGCTTGTTTTGAAAATAAGAATTTGTTCTAATGCAATTTATAGTAGGGAACGACATGAGCATAATGCAACTTTCTCCAGTGAAAAACACTAAGTGAATGCCAAAAACCCAGCTGGACAGAGCCACAGAGGAGTATGCCAAATGCACACACACGCATACATATCAAACACCCACCAGCTCCCTTAGTTCACTGCCTGTGGTATGAGCCACACCCATCCGCATTTGGGCCCACGCTCTCTGTCCAATTTCACATCCTTCTCCTTCACAACAACTCAGGGTTCTGATGTCCACAAGCAAACAGCTGGTCTTTTTCAAGGTAAAGTATCATAGTTACTGTAGGATTTTTGCATTGAACCACTGAATATTTTTAAAACTGTATCACTATTTTCATTAGATTCCCGTCCTAAAACGAGAACGGTGCCTTTTGTGAAATTTTGGAACGGGGTGCCTTTAACTCCATTTCCCTTGTAAGCCTGTGGTTTTTTGTGCACGATTATACACAGCACCGTGATTTTTACAACACATATGTGGCATTACAGCAGAACTGACCGTACTTTCCTCTGTCTGTGACACCAGACAAATAAGAAAATCCACACAATGAATAGCAAGAAATTGGAATCAAACCATTGAGCACTAAGGAATGATTCATGATGTCCTGTTGGTGTATAGGACAATCCTCTTAGTATTTATTTATTCATGTTTTGCCCATCCTCCAATTCATTTATTTATTCTAAAAATATTTATCAAATGTCTACTATGTGTCAAGTCTTGAGATAGACCCTGGCGATACAGCAGAGAACAAAAATAGAGTCTTAGAAAATCTTAGGGTTGGGAGAAAACAATAGTATAATAATACATAAACCAAAAGCAGTGATAGTTGCAATGGACTGAAGATTTATGTTTCACCCCCCACATTCATAGTTTGAAATCCTTCCCCCCAATCTGATGCTATTTGGAGGTGGGGCCTTTAGAAGGTGATTGGGTCATGAGGTGAAGCCCTCATGAGTGGGATGAGTGTCCTTATAAAAGAGACTCCAGAGAGCTTCCTTTTCCCTTCAGTCATGTGAGGACACAACGGCGAAGATAGATGTCTATAAAGCGGGAGGTAGGCTTTTGGCAGAAATGGAGTCTGTCTGCACCTTATTCTAGGACTTCCTAGTCTCCAGAACTGGGAGAAATCAGCTTCTACTGTTTATAAGCCACTAGGTCCATGGTCCTTTGTTGTAGCAGCCTGAGCTCAGGCAATGTTAGTCTTTATTGTAGGCTTACTGCATTCCAGGCACTATAATCAGCATTATATATACATCATTTTATTCAACCCTCTCGTTGCCTAGTATTAGGCATTAGTATTCTTCCCATTTTCCAGATGAGGATACTGAGGCTTAGCAAGACGTGATGGGGCCAGCATTCATACCCAGGCAGTCTGCCTGGAAGGTATTACTGACATCTGTCTCCTCTGCCTCTGCCTGATCATGTCCAGTGGTAGGGAACACACCGCCTCTCAGAGCAGCCCGGTCCATCTGCGGCGGTGTGTCAAAGGGGTGAAGTGGGGTGAAAAACATATTTCAACAGCCGGCAATAGAGCTCGTTGTAGGGGGAGAACTGAATTTGAGAAAATACAGTGGGAGGCCACTTCCTTTGGGAGTGCAGAGGAAGAGGAGGGGCAGGCTGAAAGGACATCAAGTTCTACTGCTTGGCATAAGATCTTAGTAGAAAATTATGGATTGAGGCAGAGGAGAGGAGGGTGAGGAAGAGACAGAAGCATCTGTACAACCTGGCGGAGCACTGTTGCCCACGGGGAGCAGTGGCCAGTGAAGAGGTCCTCCACGGGCTGGGGGGTCGGGTGGCTACAGGGGTTCAAAGGCAGGGGAGGCATGTTCCTATTCATATCATTTGCTTTGCTGTGATGTCAACCCGTCCCATCTCCCGGACTTCCGTAAAGTCTACGGTATACGTAGACGGGAGAAGATCAAAGCTGAGGGGTCATGCCCCGGAATGGAAAGGGCCCCAGTAAGCTATGGCCAATCACTCCTGGTCTTCCTGGGTCAGCTGAGGGAAGTGAGAGCCATCGTTGCAAATGGGGGGAAATCAGAACTGGCTGTGCAGTGAGAACCCAAGCTCCAGGGAATTTGCAGACGTCTGAAGAGGGCTCAGGTGTAGATCAGGGGCTTACAGGTCCCGTTTTAGGTAATTTTCAAAGGACTAGGAAACCTCAGACGGCTTTGGGTTATATTTGTTAGGATCAAGGGCTCTCAAGTAGGGAAACTCTGGTTTGAATCCAGTTTGGCCATTTAATGGGTGACCTTGGGCAATTTACTTAACATGCCTGCCCCTCAGCTTTCTTCATCCACAGCCTGAAGATGACCTTTCCCACTTGCGGGGTTATTTTGGGAATTGGGCGTATGTAAAATGTGTCGCACGATGCCCGTCATAACAATCCATCTATCCATGGTTGTCGTTATAACTAACTCCGGTAGCATAGCTCAAGCGGCATAAGCTTTCTGTCTGGGGGGATCAGGGAGCAAGATCCATTTCCGTTGCTTTCCAGCTCTGTGTACCTGGGTATGTTGACTGAACTTCTCTGGCTCTCAGTAAGGTGGGGAAATAAAACCAACCTGCTAGGGCTTGGAGGATGAAATGAGTGAATAGAATATGCTTAAAACTCCACTGGGCATACATAGATGCCCGATGATAGGGGCCAAGGCTAATCCACATAGCGCCTTTTGTGAATTAGGTTTTCAAAAGTGTGTCCCTTTGTTTGGGCAAAAGAGCCCATGCTAATTTCAGCCCCACTAACCTCCCTGGCCCGGGGTGTTGGGGGGGTGGCTTGGTGCAGTGTGCATCTAGCTCACCGGCAGCACGCAGCCTGCCAGGGATGGGTGGCTGTTACGACCGTGCCAATTCATAGCCTTCTGCCCTGGACTTGGCCTCTTTGTTCTGGCTCAAGACTATTCCAGTTTGGAAGAAAGCACCGGCCCTTCTTGATTTTCTCTCCAGCTCCAGCTGCCCTCCTCTGCTGACCTGGTTTCTCTACCCCACTCCCCCCAACTTCCCATCCTCCTCCCCTACGGTCCCCTTCCCCCAGCCCAGGTTCCTGGCCACCCCTGCCTGTGTGGCTGGCTTCGAGACCGCTCAGATGGGAGGCTGGATCCGGGGCCCCCTCTAGCCTCACGGGCCCAGCCTAGGTTCTGGAACAGCCTCTGCCGAGATAATCTAGTGCTTTAATTGCCAAGACAGCTCCCGAAGGAAGCAGCCGATCACTGCCCACAAAGGGCGAGAATCCTCAGTGGGAAGCTGGGCTGGCTGCAGAGCCATTGAAGGCTATTTTTAGTGCCTGGCCACAGAGGTGCCCCCAGAAATGCCAAGCCGGAAGGCAGCCTGCCTGCCCGAGGGCTGGGCTCTGAGGGGCCTGCCTATAACTTCCAGCCTCGGCCTTCTGAGCTTCCCCCTCCTCCCAGGTGAGGGATCCAGGCCTTGCTGGCAGTGGTGGCCACCCCTCTGCTGGAAGCCAGAGCCCCCAGGAGGGACAACAATCCCTGGTGCCTGGGCCACGGGGTGTTTAAGCATTGGGGGTGGTTAACTGCCTGGCAATACTTAGCACCTGGGACGCAGCTCCCATCCAGGTCCCATTCTGTACACGAGGCACCTGTGCCTCGCAGATAGAAGTGACTTCCCTGAGGCCACTCTGCACCAAGTCCTCAGTGCGGCTGCAGGCGCCCCCCACAGCACATGGGTGTGCTCGCCCCCCGGCCGCTCACTGCTCTGCCCTCTTGAGTCCCAGCTCCCCGCTGTGCAGAGGGGCAAGGAGAGTGCTGCCAAGCAGGGAGAACTAGAGGAAGCCCGGAAGGAGCCTGTCGTTGTCCCGGCGTGGAGGGAGCGCTTGGTAAACATCGCTGTTGGTGCGGGCAGCTGACATGCATCTTAGCTAACCCTCGCGTCTCAGCAAGGCCTTAGCAGCCCCCTTTTTCAGATGAGGAAACTGAGTCCCAGAGGCATGAACTGAATTCCCACAGCCATCCAGCTGCCGAGGGTAGGAGTTGGGCCTTGAGCTCAAGGCTCTGCCCTCCCACGTCTAAGATCTTTCTTCCCTGGAGGCTGGAACTTCCTGTGTGCTGTGCTCCTTGGGAATGTGACCAGAGGGCAGGTGTCAAGAAGATGATGATGTGTGTGTGCATGAGTGCGTGTAACAGGTTAGAAAGGTTGATGGGGAGGAAGAGGAAACGTGCTGTAGTACAGGGCTCGGGTTAGCAAGGATTTAGCTCCCCCTTGCTCCCTTGTGGCTTCCAGGGTATTCCTGAGTCACATTTTAAGAGATGGAGCCCCCCAGTTGTCCTGAGTGCCCTTCCCCAGCCCTTACATGGGATGACTCGCATCCTTCCTGTGTTCAGTGTGTGGCAGCAGGTGGGGGGTGCTGCGAAGCCCACAGGCTTTCCTTCCATTGCTGGGTCTATCAGGGTCAAGGTAGTGCTCCTATAGTCTGGTGTCCAGGGTTTGCCTCCATCAGCCCCACCTGCTTCGCTCTCCCTGACATTCTGTTATCGGAAGTATCTCTTATAGATACCTTTCCTCTCTAGCCCACAGCCACCAACCCCAATTTAAAGCTACTTCTCTCAGCTGAGCCACAGCCTTCTATCTGGCTTCCCTCACCTAGGTGGAGGCCACCCCAATCCACAGGGCCTGCCTGACAGGGGGCCTCCTCCCATGTGACTAAACCAGGTCACATCCCTCCTTCCATCCCCTCTTTCCCCTCTTGAGCTTTCCCGGGCAAGAAAGATGAACAGCTTGAATTCTAGCTCGCACCACCGTCCCATCTGCAGTCTCTCTCCAGCCCCCAGATTCGCAGCCCACCTTTTCCCAAAGGTGTGTCCCCCAGAAAACAGGTGTGTGGATTGTTAATAGGCCAGCTGGGGGGTGAGGGCGCATTCCTTGTGGGAATTAGTATGGGAAAAATACTGAATGAGGCTCAGCAGGTTTATTTGTTGTGGGACCTCTCAGAGGCTCTGTTATGCTAATTTATGACACAAAAGCCCTTCAGTTGGTCACTGGCCAGTCCTTACTGAAAACAGTAGGAGTTGTTAGTTTGAACAAAGGCTGACACTAACAAAGACTTACTAAGTGCCAGGCACTGTTTCCTGTGCTCTAGTATATTATTATTTTTTCTTCTTTAAAGATTTTATTTATTTATTTGCCAGAGAGAGAGAGAGAGAGCACAAGCAGGCAGAGTGGCTGGCAGGGGGAGAAGCAGGTTTCCCGCTGAGCGGGGAGCCTGATGTGGGGCTCGATCCCAGGACCCTGGGATCCTGACTTGAGTTGAAGGCAGACGCTTAACCGACTGAGCCACCCAGGCATCCTGCTCTAGTATATTAAGACATTTCCTTCTCACACCTCTGGGAGGCAGGTGCTATCTCCATCCCCATTTTATGGGGCAAGAGGCTAGTGAGAGGAGGACCCAGATTCAAATTCCAGAATGTGTCAAAGCCTGTGCTGATTTCTTAGCTAAGCTTCCAGATAGGGAAAAAACAGAGCCAAAGGCTACGTGAAACCAAATGAAAATTCCCAGCCTTTAGGGTAGCTGCTAGACAGGAACAAGGCGCACCCAGAGGGCAGAAAACAGATGGAAAGGTAAAATGAACTCTAGGCTACTCCCGCGGAACCAGAGCTATGGACTGAGCTTTAGGCCAGCTCGGGATGAGGTATGACGTGTAGAAGCTACTAGCCAGCTCTGGCCACAAGTCTTGGTGGGCAGAAAGGGACCCGTCCAGCCCCCTGCCAGGACATCTATGGATAGCAAAGGGCCAAGGGTGTCAGCCTTACCTGATGGGACTTTAACTATATTAACACAAATATCAAGGACCCTATAAAACAAGAGAAAAGAATATAAAGGGGAAAAGGAGAAGAAAATCATTGTAAATATATTATAATAAATAAAAGGCCTAAACAAAACTATCTTTATTAATATTTCCACACTAGTGATAAGACAGATGGACTGGAATTAGATATGGAAAAAATGTAATAGTCTACAAAGGAAACTCTAGGGAGACCCAGGGAGTTATGAAGGTCATTTCTCATTAAGGGTGAACTTGTCTATTCTTTCCTCCTCTGCCTTTATCCTAACTAAGCCTCCACCACAGCCAGCAATTCCCCACTCCTTCTGTGTACTGGAGACAGACTGTGGCACCAAATGCCCCCTCAACTAGTCCGTGCAAGGCTCTTTTTAGCTCTGCCCAACAACTAATAGGATTTTTGCCCATTCTTGGCAGTGTTTTTTTTAATTGTCTGTTCAGCAGCATACTCACTGCAGCGTTAAGACACCTCGGAGGGAGCAAATGGGTTTTCCTTGACGTGGGCCACAGGAGAAGCAAAGATTCCCAAATTCGGGAGGTAGCAGGTACCTTGGGAGGACTGTGGGCTTTGAGGTGGACCTGAAGTCACAAGACATTAGCAAGTAGGTTGTGTTGCTGTCTGTGAAGCGCCTATAATGGAGTCTGGAACATTCAAGGAAGAAACATTTGCTCAAGGAGTGGATGGGTGAGATGACATTGACCTGGTTCCCACCAGAGTCAATGTTTGTTGCATGCCTGAGAATGCGTGCGAAGTCTTAGAAGAAAGGAGTATCATTAGGTAATGTTATGGGTGGAATTGTAGCTCCCAGATAAGAAAGGCTGGAGTCCTAACCAGAATGTGACCTTATTTAGAGATAGAGTCTTTACTGAGGCAATCATGGTAAAACGAGGTCATTGGGGTGGACGCTAATCTAAAAAGACTGGTGTCCTTATAAAAAGAGGAACTTTGGACACAGACACACACAGGGAGAAGGCCATGTGAACACGGAGGTAGAGATCTAAGGGTGATGCTTCTACAACCCATGGAATGCCTGTGATCCCTAGCAAACCATCATCAGAAACCAGGAGAGAGGCATGGAGCAGATTCTTCCTCATGGTCCTCAGAAAGACCTAACCCCACAGACCCTTGATTTTGGACTTCTAGCCTCCAGAACCGTGACGCAATTGCTTTCTGTTGTGTAAACCACCTAGTCAGTGGTGCTTTGTTAGGGCAGCCTTAGGAAACTAATATAGGGAGCATTAGTGAAATTATGCACTATGGAAATCCCTGGGTCTGGTCTGCCTCAGACTACAAACTCAGTACTTGCCTCTAAAATGAATCCATGATATAATGCAGAGGGACTACCTCACCTGGCATCTGGCAAGCAGTAGGTACTTATTAATACTCATTGAATGAATGAATGAACAAGGTTATACAGAAAACATGTATTGCAGACCTTGGCATATGGGCAGATGTTCAGTGAGGATTTGCTAGTTGGATGGTCAACGGAGCTGACAATTATATATCCTTTACTATGAGTCAGGCAGTGCTCTGAGTGATTGCCATGAATGTGATCATGTGACTGAATCCTCACAACTGCCCTGTTATTTCTCCCATTTTTAAAAATGAGAAAACTGATGCACAGGGAGATTAAATAAGTTTCCTGAATTCATCCAGCTGAGCGGTAGGGTTAGCTTTTGGATCTCATTTGTCTAGGACTGTTGGAAATAATGCATGTGAAGAGCCTGGCACATAGTAGGTGCTCAATTCCAAAGCAGTAAGTAGATGAACGTAGTGGGGCCAACCAGGGAGGCAGGGTCCTGCCCTGATGGCCTTAGGGTGGAGGTGGCCCTACTTCTCCCTCCTCTCCTAAGTTCTCCCTGACTCCAACTCAGTCTCCGCAGACCTTTGGGGTCTCACCCTCCTTAAAGCCCAGCCAGAATTAGTGGGTTTTTCTCTGAGTGGGGCCCCTCCTATGTCCGTCTCCACCCCCACCCTCATCCTCCTGCCAGAGTTAAGAGTGGTGCGGACCCTAAAGAGGGGAGTGGAGCAGAAGGGGCATCAAAGCCTCCCTCTATCTGTCAGCAAGGTGATGGGCTGCCAGAGGGCTGGCCCCATGACTGTCCTGCCTCCTCTCCATAATTCATCCCAAACCAAGTCCAGAGTGCTGACTCGGCGCTTCCCCGCCACCCCAGGGCCACACCGTCTGTTCACCCACTTTCCCAGATGCTCCTGGGCTGAGCCAAGTACTAGGAATGGCCAGTGTCCTCTACCCTGACCACTGCTCTTGGCCACAGATTTAATTATTTAAACAGATTTTACATTTTATGAGCATGCCCTCAGGCCTGGCAGAGGAAAGCCTGGAAGAAAAAAAATTTTTTTTGCTCGAAAGATTAAATTGAAATATTCAAGGACAGAGTTCAGGAAACATTCCAAATTCCTGAGTGTGAAAGTAGCGTTCACGGCCTCATTTTACCAGCCCCATCTCTTGTTACTACCTTCCGCCTCCTCGGCAAATAACATGTTCCTGCCTCACTGTAGCACAAAGTAGTTCTTCATCATCCTTGCAAGTTCATAATTTTGCTTCTGCTACAGCCTGTCTGGAATGCAGGTGCACCAAACATTCGTTCATGGGATCTTGCTATGCACCTGCTACTAGAGCAGGGCTAAGGATGCAGGGGTGCACTAGTGAACCACACACACAAATCCCTGCCATTCTACCGCAAGAGCCTTCCTTACCAAATCCCAGGGAGACCCTGTTCTTCCATGAGGTCCAGCCTGAATGCCACTTCCTTTGTCTTCCCTAACCTTCCAGGAGAATGTAATCCCTCATGTGACACTCTAGTGGTCTACCAGAGCCCATACTCACTGTACTATAACCATCAGTGAAGCTGATACTCTTTCTCTTAGACTGTGGACTCCTTGAGAGTAAGGACTGTCAAATTTTGTTTCTATCTTGGCATCTGGCAAGGTGCCTGGCACATAGTAGGTGCTCATTATATGGATGGCCATTGGAAGATTCCTCTGCTTCTCCTTTCAGGTGAGGAGAATCTCCTGCATGTTCTCTATTCTCTGACATTTCCTGGTTTATTTTGCTGTTCATTCATTGACTTACTCACTCACTCACTCCAATCATTCATTCCTTCAACATATATTTCTTAAGGACCATTACGTATGAGACCCTCGTCTAAGTGGTGAGGATATACATAAAGGCAGATGACGTCCCTGCCGTTGGTGTGCTCACATTCTGGCTGTGGGGACAGGTAGTAGACTGTTGTTCTATGATTCTTTGGATGTCAGCTTCTCAGATGACTATGGGTGGCCATCAGCCCTCGGGGCCACGGCACAACCAGGCTGGGTGTGGAGTGATCCACCTTAAACTTCAGGTCAAGAGGTATCTATGTTTCCCTGCCTGGCTCAGAGGACAAGGCTGGAGAAAATGAATCTTACCAATCTCCCTCTTCCAAGCTCTTCATGTCCATGTAAACTGGGGATGCCTAAGTCCAAGGCTATTAAAATAATAATGCAAATAATCCATATTTTTCATCTTAAAAGCAGTTCTGGAGCATCCGATTAATCTTCCTAGTCCTGTTGTGTGTAGGTAAGTATAAGTTTTTCTTATAGATGAAGAAACTGAAACACAAGGTGATTAAACTATTGGCTTGGGGCTGTAGAGAAAGCAAGGTTCTGAGCAGGGATTCCATTCATCAGCCCTTGGTTAATAATCACAGACTCAGAGGCCGGTGTTCCCAGGGCAACTGTGAGGGGGTGAAGCCAGTGTGCCCTGGTGGGGCAGTGCACCTTGGTAGGGAAGAGTCCCAGCCCTGCAGGCGCATAGAACCGGGTTCGGCTCCTGGCCCTACCGATTACTTGGGTGACCTTTGAACAAGGGGTTCAAACCCTCTGCACTCCAGTTTCCTCACCTATAAAATGGAGATAAAACCTTTGTTGCAGATTAGGAGGGTGAAAATAAGTGACATGAAGTTTGTGGAACGCTCAGCATGGTGCAGGATACCTTCTTCTTAAAAATATATTTGTGACGGAAGCATTTGAGATGGGCAGGGTGTTTAGAGCTACTAATAATCATTGTCATCATCATCATCGTCGTCATCCAACATCTTTTAGGCACTTGGTCTATTTCAGACACAGAGGGGTCTTG
Organism: Halichoerus grypus; assembly: GCF_964656455.1. Taxonomy (NCBI): domain Eukaryota; kingdom Metazoa; phylum Chordata; class Mammalia; order Carnivora; family Phocidae; genus Halichoerus; species Halichoerus grypus. The sequence goes on from NC_135722.1 coordinate 57,908,862, forward strand.
GTATAATTGCATTAGATGCTTGGTGTCTTTTTATTTGTTAATAAATTGGTTGGTCACCACACTTAGGTCATACCATCCGTCTGATTTCTTTCTCCACGAACAAATGCCAAGCCTCTGTGCTGCATGCTGTGGGGGACACAGAATTGCCTTGTGTAATTCTGTGTGTACTCTGTCCCTTCCCATCAGTCCTCACCTTTCCAACGCAGTTAGAGTCATGAGTGCCTGAGTCTACATCCTCAGTATCATCAGGTGCTGGTTATTCAGAAATCTCTGCGTCACTCGCCGGGAGAGTCACCTTAGTCTTGCTAAAATTAGCTGACATTCTAGATGTGCCTGTATGGTTCCAGGAACGTAACAAGCATTTTGTTTAATCCTCATAACAATCCAGTGGGGCAAGAACAATTCTCACTCCACTTGCGTAGATAAGGAAACGGAGATACAGAGAGGGAGGTCCCATGGCCAAGTACCTTTTGGCCCACCCACAAATATGAGAGCTGAGTTTTAACTCACGCCAGTTTGTGTACATAGGAGGGATTGATTGACGTCACTCCCGTTAGGGTCCTGTCCGAGAAGCCTCCTGTTTTATTTCCTTCTTCAGGGCTCGAGTCAGCTTTCTCCTCCAGCAAGAATGAGAATTAATAGCTCTAGAGTTAGAAAAATCATTCCTTGGTTTACAGGTTTTTACAGGGCTGCCTTGGGAGGGCACTTCACCTCTGTCTGCACCTCCATTTCCTCATCGCTAACACGTGCCTGCCTCCTGGGGGCGTGTCTGTATTATTAATGATGGTAAAGTGATCGGGGCACACCGCACTGCTGTTCATGAGAAATGTAAAGTGCCATTAATCTTGGGACCCATTTGACAGGGCCACATGGAGCTGAAGAACATGGAGACCCTCCACCGCAGGGAGTGGGCATACATGCGTTCCCATCACCGCCATGTCTCATCCTCTCCAAGGCCCTGCACTGTCGGCTGCCTGGGAGATGGGTAATGAGCCCATCAGGGCCGCAGAGACCCGTGGAACTGTGGGAAGGAAAAGAGAGAGGTGGGGCCAAGGAAAACCGTGCGGCATGAACGATGAGTGCTCGCTGACATCACCGTCATACCGATTGCCTAGCCACTTTTGCAGGGAGGTGTGTCCACGCGAGCCAGGCCTGCCGACGGCACGCGGCCGGGAGGGGTGTGTGCCACTGCCCAGCTCGGCTCCTACATGCCTCCCACCTGTCATCTTGCTCCTTACTGCCGCCAGACTTCAAGGAGCATGGAGCCACAGACGGAAGGAGCGTCAGTCCCTGAATGACTGTGTAGTCTGCTCACCAATTCAGAATGAACTGTCATATGGAAAATAAACTTTTACCATGTCAAGTCACTGAGATTCGGGGGTTTACCTCTCGCCTTCATTAGTATTATTTGCCTAATCGATGATAAAATAATGTGACTTTTATAGCATGCATAGTTTTCCAATCACTTTCATGTATGTTACAACTAGAGGATCCTTGGGAGACATTTGCGGTTTCAGCATCACAAACAGTTGTATGTTTCTGGAGAAAATGATTCGTCTTCAACCTTATGTATATCTTGTGAACTGAATATCATTTCCTCTGATACCATGGCTGCTGAAAAACTCACAGAAACTGTGGCGCCATGATCAAAGCCGCATGACCCACTGTTTCGGTACCAACATCACTACTAGCACCATATTGCTTCTCGAGTGATGGACTTTTCCCAAACCTCAGTTGTCCCATCTGTAAAATGGGGATAGTCAGAAGGCCACCTTGGCTGGGTGGTGGTGAGGATTCTATCAGCCTGTGTGGCTCATGCCCAACTCTGCTCTAGAACCAGTTTCCAAAGCCTGGCCCCCAGAAGCGGGATGTGGGAGGAGGCTTAGGGATGGCCACGCAGACCTTCCAGTCTGTGCTTGCAAACTGTTAGGGACCGTCAGTGCTGTGCCAGGAGGTGAACAAAGCCACAGAATAAATATGGCACAATTTATTGTCAGTGTACAGCAGGGACTCTGAATTTTGATGTGGCGTATATAGAAGTAACCTCAGGGAATGTTTTCTTCCATGTTAGCAATCTCAAGGTCCCTCCCACCCCATAAATACCTGAAAGTAGAACATTATTTTTTATGCACTAGTGAAAGGTCTGACACTTGGCTATGATCAGAGTGCTACCGGATACACCCTCTTGCCCTGGCCCCCTGGCCCCCCAAACTGTCCCCTGGCTTGCTCTGTAGGAGAAAGGCTTTGGTTTTGAGCAAACTCCCTTTAGCAAACGGGGAGGAGCCTGTGCACTGTCTTTTCACACTTGTCCGTCATTCCTCCTTTCAGGAAGTGTCCCACATCAGGAATTTCTCACGGGCTTTCCTATAGGAAAAGCCCGTCCTATTGCAAGGAATGGTCGTTTGCTCTTCTGCTGGGATGAGAAGCCCTGTGTAAACTATCAAATGACTCCCTTTGTCTCAACGGCTGGAAGCCCTGGCGCCCGGTATTGCACCCATTTGTTTTCTCCTATTTCGTTTACCCAAATTATTTTTTTTTCCTCTCTTCCTCTGTCCCTTTTCTTATGTTTTCTTACGTTGATTATGAATGCCCTTTTTTGGTAACTTTCCTCAAATCCTTTCTAGAGTGAGGCAGCATATAAATCAATTCAAGAAATTACAGAATGCCCACGAGGCCAGCCTTGTTAAAATTCTAAGCGGGCCAGATGTTTTTTTTTTGCTTTGTGCCGCTGCATCTCCCTTCCCCCACCCTGTGTTCTTCTTGGTCAATGCAGGGCCCCATTCCTGGCCCAAACACCCCTTTGCCGCCATCCCACCTTCTTCCTTGCCTCCTCATCCTTTATTACCCTGATAAATAATTCTGGCGAAGCCACCGAATGAAAAGAGCTAGTAGCTTCAATAAAGCAAAAAGACATTTGAATCTCCACTTTTATGTCAGCCTCAAACTTTTGGATGCACCAGAGGTGGTCCCCAGCAATTAGGCTGAGGAATTGCAAACAGGGCTTACCTAACCCTCCCACCCCAGCAGGGGGGCTCTGCAGGGGAGGAGAGTCTCTGGCAGAGGGGCGCAGGGGAGCAGGGGCGGGAGAGGGCTGACAATGGAAGCTGAAGGGTTAATGCAGGGAAGAGGGTGGTCAGGTGTGTTAGCAGCGCTGAGGCTGGCTGAGGAGCTGGCGTTACTGTTTTTAAGTGGGTTGAGAAAAATAGGCTTTTTTTTTCTCCCCTGTGTGTTAGGTTTTTTTTTTTTTTTAATTGTAATATTGGAAATTCATGCTTAAGACAAGGCCGCTGGAAACGGAGCTCAGGGAATTAGTCCTCTGCCATCAAACATTAAAAATCACTCTGGACTTAAAAAAATCCATTTGCTAGCTTTAAATGCTTTTAATGTATATGTTTAAAAGCTCTCACCCTCTTTGCTTTCTTGTTTTTGGTTGTAATGTCTCCTGCCTGCCTCCCAACTATAGTATTTCAAGTGTTTTGTTTTGTTTTGTTTTAACTGAACCATAATTCATTTCAACCAGGTTCACTGTCAGGGCATCCCTTCCTCAGTGGTTAGAGACCGAGGCTGGAAAATTCGGGGCCTGCCATAACCACAGGGGAGGGGGTGGTCCTGCCAAATCCTGTTGACCCTATCAGTTTGCAGGGAACTGTTCTTGCCTATTTAGGTTCTGGAGACCATGAAATGGGACACTAGGCCCCCTCCACTCAGCGCATGCGCACTGACACCCTACTCTGTCCCAAGGGCAGTTCAAGCAGCATCCTTTTAGCTCAACTTCTTCAGTTGAGAGAGGGAAAAGCCAGAGTCCAGAGGGGTAACGTGACCACCCCTAAGGACACGGAGCCTGGAAGAGACACAGCTAGCTCCAGAATCCAGGCCCCCAGATTCTTTGGCTGCAGAGAGCCTGGGGCGTTTGAGCCTAGGAGGAGGCACGGGCGGAATAGCATGTATGGGGCACTTTTACCGTGTGTCAGGCGCTCTGTTAGGTTAGATGTTTTACTACTCTGATGGCCACTGCTAGTGTCAGCCAACACTTGATGAATGAATACCTGCTACTTGCTAGGCTCGATGCTAAGTACTCACACACATTTGCTGTAACCCTTATGTAACCCACGAGGCAAGTATTATTCCCGTTTTTACAGATGGGCAATCTGCCCAGAATAGCTCACTAAGTTACCCAAGGACGCATAGGTAGGAAATGTAGGAAATGGGATGGGAATGAACCCAGGGCTGTCTGACTCTAAACCCATGTTGCTACCTGAATCTCTGTCCTTTTCCCCCAGTAATACGTTCTCATTCAATGAATCCAGCCTTTGCAAATCCCACGGTCGGTGTTTGTGAATCAGTGTGTGGGTAAAAGATGTCCCTTAGTGAGAGGCTTTCTTTTCCTCCCCTCTCTGCTGTGTTTCCTGTTCTTCTGGTCAAGACGCACAGACTTTGGGGGAATATGTATGGCGGAATGGGAAGGGCGCATCGATGTCAGCTCAGATCCTGGTACAAGTGGATGTGCCATGATATCAGACAGTTGTCTGAGCCTCACTTTCCTTATCTTTTAAAGTGAAAAGTAACAGTGTCTATGCTTGCAGGTCATGACTTGGTCTGACTCGTAAGTGCTCGGGAGGTAATAATTCTAAGCTACAGCATCCCTCACCACTTCTAGATGGCCTTGCTCTTGGAGACTCTACCTAGAGAGCTCAAAGATCCTAGGAAACCCGAGCTCCTATTCCTTCCCTTCCTGTGTGTGACCTTGGCCTGGAAGTTCTGGGAAGGCAGGGCTGAGTGAACACCTATGTGAGTCCATTCTGGGTCATAAATCATTGCCAAGCGTGGGAACTGTTAGGTTCATCAGACTTGTTGCCCAGGACATGATTCCCACCCTCATTACAGGGTGATTACAAAGATTCTCACTTGTTCTACATGTTCTGTAGAGGAGGAGAGGAAAAAGATCCCCAAATCATGGCTTGGGAGGAGGAGGAGTTCCTAGAGATGGATGCCAACAGCTTCCTGCCAGACATTGAGGTAGGACAGTGAATAAGAGCCGTGTGGTTTGGTGATGGAAGTTTCCTACTGATGCATGTGTGCACATGCTTGCTTGAGCTTGGTTTGAGCTATTCCATTTACGTGAAAGTTCTTTAGGCCTCTGAGAAACTATAGGCTTGGTCTGTTTTAACCTGTTCCGTTAGAAACACACATGGGCATGGTTGTTCTAGTCACTGGGAGGATCACTGAGGTCTACTGTAGTGGTTCTCAAACCTGTCTATAATCAGAACCTGGGAGCTTACCAAAAATCCTGAAGAGTCTCAGGCCCTATCTCTAGAGAGCTTGATAAGAAGGCCCTGGGAACAAACTAACAAATAAAGAAAAAAAGAGACAAACAAACAAAAAACCCAGACTCTTAAATGCAGACAAAAACTGGTGGTTGCCAGAAGTGAGGGTGGGGGAGTTGGGAAGATGGGTGAAACAGATAAGGGGATTAAGACTACACTTATTTTGGTGGCCACTGAGAAATGTATAGAGTTGTTGAATCACTATTTTGTACACCTGAAACTAAAATAACACTATATATTCGTTATACTTGAATTAAAAAAAAAATAAAGAAGGCTCTGGGTAGGAACCAGGTAGGAACCGGGTTCTATGTCTTTTAAAAGGATTTCCCTGTACTGCCACTGGGTGGCCAGATTTGGAGTCATTGGCACAGGTTAGGAGCCTTGGGATGGTGGACAGGTCACGGCCCAGGAACCGGACACAGGTCTGAGCTATTTCTACCAAGGACGAACCAGAGACCAGAGGCTTTGACTACCTATTCATTAGCTTCTCGGAGCCCCTCTCTGTGGCAGGTGTCAGAATCCCTCTCGTAGAGAGAAGGAAAAAGCCTTAGAGAGGTTGCCCAGCTAGGCAGGGTCACCCTGGATGTGTGCCTTCTCCCACCACTGCCACATCTGTGGACATAAGGTACCTGGGCACTGACTACGTTGGAGAGCCAGGCTCGGACACACCCCTCTGGGCAACATGGTCATTTACTTAAAAAAGTAAATTACAATTGGCACATTTTCAGTCTGCAACAATAAAGAATAATTTCTCTTCCTTGTGCACAAGAGCTCCAATTATGATTTAATTCAATTCTGATTAACTATGCTTTGATGGCATTTCCATTACATAAAAAATAAATGTATTAGCCAAGCATAATGTGTTTTGACTATAGTTCTGATGCTAATAAGGAGGCTGTTTGGCGGCTATGATCCCACACTTGTAAGAACGGGAGGAAAAGACAAGGATGAGGCAAATAACTCTGAGAAATCCCACACAGAGGGGTGTCGTGATTTGGGGGTGGGGTGGGTGCTGTCAGCATATGCTTGGTATTCACAGGTTTGCTCTCACAGCCGTTGCTTGAGACGCTTCTAGATGTGTGGGCAGGTACCAAGGGCGCCTCTTGGGGTAGACTTCAGGACAGGGGCGGGGAGAGGCGTGAGATGGAGCTGACTGCATGTGGGAGCGGCAGGCCCGTCCCCGTCCCCACCGTGGCAGTGACAATACCTCTCCCATCTCCTGGGCTCTCTCACAGTCTGAGTCACCTGCGGCTTATGCCTCAGCTCCTGGCCGCTGTTCCCCTGGCTCCAGCTGGGCAATGTCACTGAGATGTCCAGTGGCCCTCCCACCTGCCCCTGACGCATCCACGCAGCTGCTAACACCCCCCGTGGGTCCCATGGCACCTGGCATCCTTCCATCCCTGAAGAAGGGGACTCACCTGGCGAGCCCTGGTCCTGACACGTGGCCTTTTAGCCATTATTCTTTTCAACAACCCCCCCCTCCCCAGGTAGGGGGTCCCAGGTAGGGGTTCTTCCTGTTTTATGGGAGAGGAAACTCCTGGACCTGGGCCTGTTTGCCCTCAGATTTGTCCCTTAAAACTTTGTCTCCTCTCTCTATTTTGGCAGGGGCGCTGACCCTGCCTGGCTGGCTTCCCCTGGGTGCTGCCAGATGGGGGGCCCTGGTCGGAAGGGCGATGGAGGAGGCCTCGTTCCTCTGCAGCACCATCTTCCACTAGACAGGCAGCTGTGGTTCCGGCTTCTCCGGGGACACCCCAGCCCTGGGCTGCGGAAACATCATTACTCCCTTTGACCTCGGGGGTGGGGTTTGCAGTTTCTTGCTGTGGCCAATCCTTGAGTTGCCTCATTCTTCCCTGCTGGGCTTTTCAGCTTTCCATCTCTTGTGTATCCAATTCTTCACAATAAATTTCCTCTGTTTCAAATACTCAGAGCAGTTTCTGTTTCCCTGGATGTAACGGAAGCTGCAAGAAGTTAAGTAACCACCCAGAATAACAGCCTTCAACACTTCAATGTATTTCCTTCCAGGCTCTAAAAATGCATATGCATACGCATATCTTCTCTTTGGATTCTTTTTCTTTCTTTTATTCTTTCTTTTTCTCTCTCTCTCTCTCTTCCTCCCTCTCTTCCTTCCTTCCACCCATCCTTCCTTCCTTCCTTCCTTCCTTCCTTCCTTCCTTCCTTCCTTCCTTCTTTCCTCTAAACAACCAAAACATAAATGGGTCATACTGTACACATGGTTTGATCTAATGTGTATGACACTGTGAAAATTTTGTTTTCTCATATAATAATTTTAAAAATATATTTAATGACAATTTACTGTGCAGTTATAAGGATTACTTATTCAAATAACCTGCTGTTACTGAGCACTTAGATTCATGGAATCTAGTCAGAAGCCAGGCTGGGGGGAGAAGGTGGCTGAACCAAGTGGTGGGCTTCTCCCTAATCACCCCACATCTGGAGAGAAGCAGAGAAAGGGTGTGAGCATGCTGTCTGGAGAAAAACCTCATATCCTTCACTCGCTATCACCGGGATCTTAGGATCAAAGCCAATGCAGACAGTCTGTCCCAACTCACGATTTTTCTAGGATATTATATTCTTGCTGTGAAATATGTTAGGAAGCACTGCCTAAGACCACCAAAACATGCTTGTATTGCAGTATAACAGCTATTAATATAGCTAGAGAAGGAAGAACAGTTATCAGCTTTGATGGGAAGTGAGTCTAGAAAAATCTAACCACATTGCGTAGAATAATCTAATCAGAACCACCTGAGTCAAGCACGGGAGAGATGAAAAGAAGCCATGTAGCAACTAAGCAAACATATTATAGTAACCATCCCACCTGGAAAGAACAAGACAAACAAATGAAAGAAAGGCTATTGCTTGCACAAGAGAAATGAAAAACTCCACCTGGGAGAAAATACAACCCAAGATAAAAAGAAAACTTCCAATGTTTATGTTGTCCTACAGAGGAACTTAACCAGAATCTGAATCCAGTGAAACGACCTGGGGCATCTGGGTGGCCCGGTCCCTTAGTTGTCTGACTCTGGATTTTGGCTCAGGTCATGATCTCAGGGTTGTGAGATTGATCCTCACGTTGGGTTCCACTCTGGGCATGGAGCCTGCTTAAGACTTTGTCTTAAGAAGTTTTTGGCAACCCCAATGCAAAAAGATGAAAGGAGAGCTCACAACACTAAGGAAATCGAGGACTCACATCACAATATCACAGAAATCATGAATGATTTATAAAAGAATGAAATCAGACAGCTGACAATTGTATTTCTGACAGACAGAAAAGGGTTGCTGTAATAATGGTGAAAGCTGAGGAAAAAAAGAGCTGAGAGGCAGGCAGATAGAAAGATAAGACCTGTGAAAGACAATGCTGACTCAGAAGCGAGGATAATCGGTGTCCCTCCTGAAGAGAACCCATGTAGAATCAAAAATACATTTCATTCTGTTATCTAAGGATTGAAAGGGCATACCATGTTCCTGAGGAAAACAGAATCAGAGTGATAAAACAGAGTATCTTGTTACCATGAAACTGGAATAATGAAGAAATAATTCCTCTGGCATCCAAACAGAAAAGCAAACCACCTTCAAGGAGGGAAATCAAGCTGAGCTCAAAGGTGTTCAATGCTTAAAGAGTTCTGAGGGAACGACAGAGGGAGTGAACATGAACACATCTGACCAAGCGATTGTGGGAGTGTAGAGGCAAAAGGTAAAATTTTTGTTCAAAAATGCAATGTAGGGACTCAGCATCTAGGAACCCTTCCAGAGAAACTACTCCGTTGAAATCCAGCCATTGACAGCATGAATGGAGAAGAGTAGCAGAAAAGCTGGTGCCACACACCAAGGCAGAGGATGGTGGAGCAAAGTCTGCACGATCCACAGGGGGAGAGTGTGACTCATGATTGTTATATTCAGCCAAATTGTCTGTTATACATAGGTGCAATAGAGGAGTACTCTATTTTCAAACTTTTAGGAACTCAGAGATTATAAACAAGAGCTCTCTGTTAAAAAAAAAAAAAAAGCTGGTTGATGGCATTGAGCCACCATAAGATGAACCAATACACAGAACTCTAGAATGGAGATGCTTTGCTAAAAGAACTATGTTAGCATTAAATCAATTTAAGTAAAGCAAACTACAACTAAAGCAAACTACAACTACAGGAATTATAGTTACGTAACAGAATTTAAATCTAAATGTTAAAAAAGCAAAATTATTGATATACCCCAAAATTGGGAAATAAGGCAGGAAAGGAGGAAATACTATAACAGTCTAATTTACTCATCTTTCATAGCAAAGGGCCAATCAATACTGTCTCAAATTGGACCATGGAGTTAAAAAACATTAACTCAAACTTCTTATGATATTTTCAGAATATTTTTTCTCAAGGAAGATTTATCTCATTTATACATTTGTTATGGGTTGAATTATATTCCCCTAAATAGATACATTGGTGTTCTAACCCCAGCACCTCAGAATGTGACCTTATTTTAAGATAGCGTGTTTTTTTTTCTTAAGATTTATTTATTCATTTGAGAAAGAGAGACAGAGAGGGCGCATGTGCAAGTGGGAGGAGGGGCAGAGGAAGGCGGAGAGAATCTCAAGCAGACTCCCCACTGAGCATGGAGCCTTATGCAAGGCTGGATCTTACGACCCTGAGATCATGATCTGAGCCGAAATCAAGAGTTGGATGCTTAACTGACTGAGCCACCCAGAAGCCCCAGGATAGGGTTTGTGACAGAGGTAATCAAGTGAAGATGAAGTCATTAGGGTGGCGCCTAACCCAACATGCTCAGTGTGCCTATAGAAAGGGGAAAATTTGGACACAGGGACATGCATGCACGGAGAAGATGGCCATCTACCAGTCAAGGGATGCCTGTGGTTACCAGAAGCTGGGAGAGAGCCTGGACCAGAGACTTCCCTAGGGATTTCAGAGGGAGCATGGCCCTGCCAACACTTTGATTTCAGACTACTGACCTCCAGAATTGTGAGATAATAAATTTCTTTTGTATCACCTAGTTTGTGGTCCTTTGTCACACCATCCCTTGGAAACTAATACAGTATTTTTAAAGTTATTATTTTATAAATGAACTCTCTTGTGGTAAAGAAACTTTAATAATCCCCTAGTTTTACTTCACTTTTCTATTTTTTTCTGTAAATTAAATAAGTGGAACGGTTTGTTTTCCTAAGAATAGTATTATATGGGGGTGCCTGGGTGGCTCAGTCAGTTAAGCGGCTGCCTTCGGCTCAGGTCATGATCCCAGGGTCCTGGGATCGAGTCCCGCATCGGGCTCCCTGCTCTGCGGGGAGCCTGCTTCTCCCTCTCCCTCTGCCTACTTGTGTTCTCTCTCTATCTCTCTGTCAAATAAATAAATAAAATCTTAAAAAAAAAAAAAATCAAAAAAAAAAAAAGAATAGTATTATATGGGACTATTTTATGAAATCATTCCCATCTACTGAAACACTTACCAACCAACCTCACTTACCCATCTTTCTGTATACAGGTTCAGAAATGTATTTGGAATGTGGTCACCTTATTTTCATGACAGTTATTACTTAGGTGGTAACATTTTGGTTGACTGTTTTGCTCTTTTTCGTACTTGTTATTGTTTGAATGAGCAATGAATACTTTACTTAAAAATCCTAATATTCCAACAAAAAATCCTTGTATTTCAGTCCACACCTACGTATCTCCTTTTTAAAAAGCTATGGAATCTTAGATGGAGTTTGAATATTTTTAAGGCTCCTTGATACCTGTGTTTCAATTCTTTTCTGGATTATAATAGTTTATAATCATACAAGCAATACATGATGATGTCTGCCTTATTAGACTATTGTGGCATTGAGTATTATTATTAAAATAACTATTTGATGGACTAAAACTGGCATCTCATTTTAATTTGCCCTTCTTTAATTACTAGAGAGGTTGAATGTTTTTTGTTTTTGTTTTTGTTTTTTGCAAATCCAGATGCTACTTGTATTTCTTGTTCTGTTCATGCTTTTATATCTTTTCTATGGTTGTTTCTTACTAATTTATGAGTAGTACATTATACACACGCGCGCGCACACACACACACACACAAAACTATCTGTCCTGTTCATTGCTAATATTCTCGTAGCCTATGCTTTGCTTTTTAATTTTGTTCTTCATGTTTTGAAATGTTCATAAATTTTTAATACTTTAGTCTGATATTTTGTTTTCTTCTCATTTCCTTCATTGCTTTTGATTGATTAATGGGGGCCATGTTTTATCTTGTGTTTTATATATATTTATATATATATATATATATATCACATCCTCAAAACTAGTTTGGCTATTCCCTGAGGATAGCATCTCCTACCCCTCCCTGACCCAATGCATTTTTTCTCACCATTTTAACCATTTAAGAGTATACAATTCAGTGGCTTTTAGTACATTGACAATGTTGTCCAACAATCACCACTATCTAATTACAGAACATTTACATCACAACAAAAAGAAACCCATGTTCATTAAGCAGTCATTCCCCATGTTCCCAGCCCCCAGCCCCTGACAACCACTAATCTGCTTTTCTGTCTCTATGGATTTGCCTATTCTGGACATCTCATATAAGAGGAATCATACCATATACGGTCTTTTGTGTCTGGCTTCTTTTACTTAGCCTAATGCTTTTAAGGTTTTCCATGTTGTAGCATGTATCAATATTTCATTCCTTTTTATGGCTGAATAATATTCTATTGTATGGATAAACTTTTCTTTATCCATTCATCAGTTGATGGACTTTTGGGTTGTTTCCACTTTTGTGCTATTATGAATAAAGCTGCTATGAACACTTTCATGCATGTTTTTCTTGAACATGGTTATCTTGGAAATATACCTAGGAGGGAAATTACTGGTTTATATAATAATTCTATGTTAAACTTTCTAAGGAAATGCCAAACTGTTTTCTAAAGTGGCTGTACCATCTTAGATTCCCACTAGCAATGTATGAAGCTCCAAATTTCATCACATCCTCCCCAACATTTGCTATTTTCCATTTTTTAAAATTGTAAGTGTCCTGGAGTGCCTTCCTGGTTCAGGTGGAAGAGCATGCAAGTCTTGATCTCGGGGTTGTGAGTTTGAGCTCCACGTTGGGTTTAGAGATTACTTAAATAAATAAAAAAATTAAAAAATAAAATTATAACTGTCCTAGTGAGTGTGCAGTGGTATCTTAGTGGTTTCTATTTGCATTTCTCTGAGTAATGTTGTTGAGTATATTATTTTTTCCAGCTTTATTGAGATATAATTGACAAATAACACTGTGTAATTTTAAGGTATATAATGTGATGGTTTGATATATGTATAAATTGCAAAATGTTTATGTCAATAAGGTTAGTTAATACATCCGTCATCTCACAGAATCACCATTTTTTTTTTCTTATGGTGAGAACATTTAAGATTAACTCTCATAGCAACTTCCAAGTATACCATACAATATTATTAACTATAATCACTATGCTGTACATTACTTCCCTGGAAATTATTCATCTTACAATTCAAAGTTTGTATCCTTTGACCAACTCTCTCCATTTCCCCCACCACCAGTCCCAGGTGGCCATCAATCTATTCTGTTTCTATGAGTTCAGTGTTTTTAGGTCTGTATATAAGTGAGATCATACAGTATTTGTTTTTCTCTGTCTGACTTATTTCACTTAGCATTGTGTCCTCAAGATCTATCCATGTTTTCCCAAATGGCAGGATTTCCTTCTTTTTTTATTGGCTGGATAACATTCCATTGTATATGTATACACCACATTTTGTCTATCCATTCATCCATGGATGGACACTTAAGTTGTTCCCATGTCTTTGTGAATAAGGCTGCAATATACATGGGAGTGTAGACATCTCCTCAAGATAATAATTTTAATTCCTTTGGATATATGCCCTGAAGTGGGATTGATCACCCAATTACCCCATCCCTCCACCCACCTCCCCTCCAGCAACCCTCAGTTTGTTTCCTATAGTCAACAGTCTCTTCTGGTTTGCCTCCCTCTCTGTTTTTATCTTAATTTATTTTTTCTTCCCTTCCGCTATGTTCATCTGTTTTGTTTCTTAAGTTCCACATATGGGTGAAATTATATGGTATTTGTCTTTCTGACTGACTTATTCTGCTTAGCATAATACCCTATAGTTCCATGCATGTCATTGCAAACGGCAAGATTTCATTCTTTTTGATAGCTGAGTAATATTCCATTGTATAAATATACACCACATCTTTTTTTTTAAATTTTTTTATTGTTATGTTAATCCCCATACATTACATCAGTAGTTTTAGATATAGTGTTCCATGATTCATTGTTTGTGCATAACACCCAGTGCTCCACGCAGAACGTGCCCTCCTCAATACCCATCACCAGGCTAACCCATCCTCCCAACCCCCTCCCCTCTAGAACCCTCAGTTTGTTTTTCAGAGTCCATTGTCTCTCATGGTTCTTCTCCCCCTCCGATTTCCCCCCCTTCATTCTTCCCCTCCTGCTACATTCTTCTTCTTCTTTTTTTCTTTCTTAACATATATTGCATTATTTGTTTCAGAGGTACAGATCTGAGATTCAACAGTCTTGCACAATTCACAGCGCTTACCAGAACACATACCCTCCCCAGTGTCCATCACCCAGTCACCCCATCCCTCCCACCCCACCCCCCACTCCAGCAACCCTCAGTTTGTTTCCTGAGATTAAGAATTCCTCATATCAGTGAGGTCATATGATACATGTCTTTCTCTGTTTGACTTATTTCGCTCAGCATAATACCCTCCAGTTCCATCCACGTCGTTGCAAATGGCAAGATCTCATTCCTTTTGATGGCTGCATAATATTCCATTGTATATATATACCACCTCTTCTTTATCCATTCATCTGTTGATGGGCATCTTGGCTCTTTCCACAGTTTGGCTATTGTGGACATTGCTGCTATAAACATCGGGGTGCACGTAGCCTTTCGGGTCCCTACTTTTGTATCTTTGGGGTAAATACCCAGTAGTGCAATTGCTGGATCATATGGTAGCTCTATTTTCAACTTTTTGAGGAACCTCCATACTGTTTTCCAGAGTGGCTGCACCAGCTTGCATTCCCACCAACAGTGTAGGAGGGTTCCCCTTTCTCCGCATCCCCGCCAACATCTGTCATTTCCTGACTTGTTAATTTTAGCCATTCTGACTGGTGTGAGGTGGTGTCTCATTGAGGTTTTGATTTGGATTTCCCTGATGCCGAGCGATATTGAACACTTTTTCATGTGTCTGTTGGCCATTTGGATGTCTTCTTTGGAAAAATGTCTGTTCATGTCTTCTGCCCATTTCTTGATTGGATTCTTTGTTCTTTTGGTGTTGAGTTTGATGAGTTCTTTATAGATTTTGGATACTAGCCCTTTATCTGATATGTCATTTGCAAATATCTTCTCCCATTCTGTCAGTTGTCTTTTGGTTTTGTTGACTGTTTCTTTTGCTGTGCAAAAGCTTTTTATCTTGATGAAGTCCCAATAGTTCATTTTTGCCCTTGCTTCCCTTGCCTTTGGCGATGTTTCTAGGAAGAAGTTGCTGCGGCTGAGGTCGAAGAGGTTGCTGCCTGTGTTCTCCTTTAGGATTTTGATGGACTCCTGTCTCACATTGAGGTCTTTCAAGCACTGTGAGTCTATTTTTGTGTGTGGTGTAAGGAAATGGTCCAGTTTCATTCTTCTGCATGTGGCTGTCCAATTTTCCCAACACCATTTGTTGAAGAGACTGTCTTTTTTCCATTGGACATTCTTTCCTGCTTTGTCAAAGATTAGTTGACCATAGAGTTGAGGGTCCATTTCTGGGCTCTCTATTCTGTTCCATTGATCTATGTGTCTGTTTTTGTGCCAGTACCATACTGTCTTGATGATGACAGCTTTGTAGTAGAGCTGGAAGTCCGGAATTGTGATGCCGCCAGCTTTGCTTTTCTTTTTCAACATTCCTCTGGCTATGCGGGGTCTTTTCTGGTTCCATACAAATTTCAGGATTATTTGTTCCATTTCTTTGAAGAAAGTGGATGGTATTTTGATGGGGATTGCATTGAATGTGTAGATTGTTCTAGGTAGGATTGACATCTTCACAATATTTGTTCTTCCAATCCATGAGCATGGAACGTTTTTCCATTTCTTTGTGTCTTCCTCAATTTCTTTCATGAGTATTTTATAGTTTTCTGAGTACAGATCCTTTGCCTCTTTGGTTAGATTTATTCCTAGGTATCTTATGGTTTTGGGTGCAATTGTAAATGGGATCGACTCCTTAATTTCTCTTTCTTCTGACTTGTTGTTGGTGTATAGGAATGCCACTGACTTCTGTGCATTGATTTTATATCCTGCCACTTTACTGAATTCCTGTATGAGTTCTAGCAGTTTTGGGGTGGAGTCTTTGGGATTTTCCACATAAAGTATCATATCATCTGCAAAGAGTGAGAGTTTGACTTCTTTGCCAATTTGGATGCCTTTGATTTCTTTTTGTTGTCTGATTGCTGTGGCTAGGACTTCCAATACTATGTTGAATAGCAGTGGTGATAGTGGACATCCCTGCCGCGTTCCTGACCTTAGGGGGAAAGCTCTCAGTTTTTCCCCATTGAGAATGATATTCGCTGTAGGTTTTTCATAGATGGCTTTTATGATATTGAGGTATGTACCCTCTATCCCTATACTCTGAAGAGTTTTGATCAAGAAAGGATGCTGTCTTTTGTCAAATGCTTTTTCTGCATCTATTGAGAGGATCATATGATTCTTGTTCTTTCTTTTGTTAATGTATTGTATCACGTTGATTGATTTGCGGATGTTGAACCAACCCTGCAGCCCAGGGATAAATCCGACTTGGTCGTGGTGAATAATCCTTTTAATGTACTGTTGGATCCTATTGGCTAGTATTTTGGTGAGAATTTTTGCATCCATGTTCATCAGGGATATTGGTCTGTAATTCTCCTTTTTGATGGGGTCTTTGTCTGGTTTTGGGATCAAGGTAATTCTGGCCTCATAAAATGAGTTTGGAAGTTTTCCTTCCATTTCTATTTTTTGGAACAGTTTCAGAAGGATAGGTATTAATTCTTCTTGAAATGTTTGGTAGAATTCCCCTGGGAAGCCATCTGTCCCTGGGCTTTTGTGTTTTGGGAGATTTTTGATGACTGCTTCTATTTCCTTAGTGGTTATAGGTCTGTTCAGGTTTTCTATTTCTTCCTGGTTCAGTTTTGGTAGTTGATACATCTCTAGGAATGCATCCATTACTTCCAGGTTATCTAATTTGCTGGCATAGAGTTGCTCATAATATGTTCTTATAATTGTTTGTATTTCTTTGGTGTTGGTTGTGATTTCTCCTCTTTCATTCATGATTTTGTTGATTTGGGTCATTTCTCTTTTCTTTTTGATAAGTCTGGCCAGGGGTTTATCAATCTTGTTAATTCTTTCAAAGAACCAGCTCCTAGTTTCGTTGATCTGTTCTACTGTTCTTTTGGTTTCTATTGCATTGATTTCTGCTCTGATCTTTATGATTTCTCTTCTCCTGCTGGGTTTAGGCTTTATTTGCTGTTCTTTCTCCAGCTCCTTTAGGTGTAGGGTTAGGTTGTGTACTTGAGATCTTTCTTGTTTCTTGAGAAAGGCTTGTATTGCTATATACTTTCCTCTTAGGACTGCCTTTGCTGTATCCCAAAGATTTTGAATAGTTGTGTTTTCATTTTCATTGGTTTCCATGAATTTTTTTAATTCTTCTTTAATTTCCTGGTTGACCCATTCATTCTTCAGTAGGATGCTCTTTAGCCTCCATGTATTTGAGTTCTTTCCGACTTTCCTCTTGTGACTGAGTTCTAGTTTCAAAGCATTGTGGTCTGAAAATATGCAGGGGATGATCCCAATCTTCTGGTACCGGTTGAGACCTGATTTATGACCTAGGATGTGATCTATTCTGGAGAATGTTCCATGGGCACTAGAGAAGAATGTGTATTCCGTTGCTTTGGGATGGAATGTTCTGAATATGTCTGTGAAGTCCATTTGGTCTAGTGTGTCATTTAAAGTCTTTATTTCCTTGTTGATCTTTTGCTTAGATGATCTGTCCATTTCAGTGAGGGGGCTGTTAAAGTCCCCCACTATTATTGTATTGTTGTCAATGTGTTTCTTTGCTTTTGTTATTAATTGCCTTATATAATTGGCTGCTCCCATGTTAGGGGCATAGATATTTACAATTGTTAGATCTTCTTGTTGGATAGACCCTTTAAGTATGATATAGTCTCCTTCCTCATCTCTTATTACAGTCTTTGGTTTAAAATCTAATTTGTCTGATATAAGGATTGCCACCCCAGCTTTCTTTTGGTGTCCATTAGCATGGTAAATGGTTTTCCACCCCCTCACTTTCAATCTGGGGGTGTCTTTGGGTCTAAAATGAGTCTCTTGCAGACAGCATATCGATGGGTCTTGTTTTTTAATCCAATCTGATAGCCTGTGTCTTTTGATTGGGGCATTTAGCCCATTTACATTCAGGGTAACTATTGAAAGATAGGAATTTAGTGCCATTGTATTGCCTGTAAAGTGACTGTTACTGTATATTGTTTGTGTTCCTTTCTGGTCTATGTTGCTTTTAGGCTCTCTCTTTGCTTAGAGGACCCCTTTCAATATTTCTTGTAGGGCTGGTTTCGTGTTTGCAAATTCCTTTAGTTTTTGTTTGTCCTGGAAGCTTTTTATCTCTCCTTCTATTTTCAATGACAGCCTAGCTGGATATAGTATTCTTGGCTGCATATTTTTCTCATTTAGTGCTCTGAATATGTCCTGGCAGTCCTTTCTGGCCTGCCCGGTCTCTGTGGATAAGTCTGTTGCCAATCTAATGTTTCTACCATTGTAGGTTACATATCTCTTCTCCCGAGCTGCTTTCAGGATTTTCTCTTTGTCTCTGAGACTCGTAAGTTTTACTATTAGATGTCGGGGTGTTGACCTATTTGTATTGATTTTGAGAGGGGTTCTCTGTGCTTCCTGGATTTTGATGCCTGTTTCCTTCCCCAAATTAGGGAAGTTCTCTGCTATAATTTGCTCCATTATACCTTCTGCCCCTCTCTCTCTTTCTTCTTCTTCTGGGATCCCAATTATTCTAATGTTGTTTCGTCTTATGGTATCGTTTATCTCTCGAATTCTGCCCTCGTGATCCAGTAGTTGTTTATCTCTCTTTTTCTCAGCTTCTTTATTTTCCATCATTTGGTCTTCTATCTCACTGATTCTTTCTTCTGCCTCATTTATCCTAGCAGTTAGCGCCCCCATATTTGATTGCACCTCATTGATAGCCTTTTTGATTTCTACTTGGTTAGATTTTAGTTCTTTTACTTCTCCAGAAAGGGTTTCTCTAATAACTTCCATGTTTTTTTCAAGCCCAGCTAGTATCTTTAAAGTGATGATTCTGAACTCTAGATCTGACATCGTACTAATGTCCGTATTGAGTAGGTCCCTGGCAGTCGGTACTACCTCTTGTTCTTTTTGTTGAGGTGATTTTTTCCGTCTTGTCATTTTGTGCAGAGGAGAATAGATTAATGAGAGAACAAAATGCTAGCAGGGTAACAACATCCCTAGAAAATATACTCTAAACAAATCAGAAAAGACCTGAAGCAGTGGGAAAAGAAAGGGAAAGAGAGAAAAAAGAAAAGGAAAGAAAAAAAGAAAAAAGAAAAAGATAAAGATAAAAACAAACAAAAGCAGAACAAAACAAAACAAAACAAAAACAGAATGTGATCAAATATGATCAGGCTGGATTATAGATCAGTGCCACACACTAGATTTTGGGTGTATTTTGGTCTGTTAAAAGAAAGTCCCTCCCAAAATTTTAAAGAAAGAAAAACTTATATATGTACAAAAATAAGGGTTGATATGATGAAGGGATGGAATATGACTGTAAAGATGGAAATTATAAAAAATTTTAAAAAAGGATTTGATAAGTTGTTTGAAAAAAGAAAGAAGAGGATTAAAAAAAAAGAAAGAAAGAAAAAAGGGAGAGAATGTGATCAGGCAGGGGAGTAGAAAAAAACCATACACTAGAGATTTAGAGTATATTTTGATCTGTTAGAAGAAACTATCTCAAGATTTTAAAGAGAGAACAACTTATATATATATGCCAAAAATACGGGTAACTACTATGAAGGGATAGAATATGACTTTAAAAATGAAAAATAAAAATGTTTTTTTTTAAAAAAGGGATTGATAAGATGTTGGTTGAAAAAGGGAAAAAGAAAAATTCAAAAAAAAAGAAAAAAGGAAAAAAGAAAAAAAGACAGTTAAAAAAAATAAACTTTGGAAGACTAAAGAATCATGGTAAAAAAGCCATGAATTCTATGTGCAGTATTCCCCTAGCGCTGGAGTTCTGCCGTTCTCATTGATCGGTAAACTTGGTCTTGGCTGGTTGTTCCCGCTGATCTTCTGGGGGAGGGGCCTGTTGCCGTGGTTCCCAAATGTCTTTGCTGGAGGCAAAATTGCCCCGCCCTTGCCGGTCCGGGCTAAGTAATCTGCTCGGGTTTGCTCTCCGGAGCTTTTGTTCCCTGCAAGCTTTCCGTACAGCTTTGGAGGCGGAGAGTGAAAATGGCGGCCTCCCAGTCTCCGCCCTGGCGGAGCCGAGAACTCGGGGTCCCGCTCCTCAGCGAGCCCCCAGAGAAAAGCAGTCAGTCACTCCCGTGTCCCCGGTCTCCGGCCACACTCCGCGCTCACCCGGCCTGTGACCGCGCCTTTCTATCTGGCACCCGACCCCAGGTGGAGTCTCCAAACCCAGCAGATCCCCGCGGTGCGCTCCCGCACCTCTCCTCCCGGGGGGAAGAAGGTGAGTCTCCCCGGATCTGCCGCTTGTTGGGTCCCTGCTGGAGGAGCAGTGGCCCGACTGTGCCGCGGATCACGGTTTATAGCAACCCCGAGCTGAGAGCCCGCGCCTGGGCTCCGTCTCTGCAGCCGGCTTCCCTGCTCCGATACCTGGGAGCTCTGCCGCACTCAGGCACCCCCGGTCTTTCTGTGACCCCGAGAGTCCTGAGACCACACTGTCCCGCGAGGGTTCCACCCCCCACTTCGCCACCAGAGTGACGTCCCTCAGCGGAGCAGACTTCTAAAAGTTCCGATTTTGTGCTCCGTGGCTCTATCACTTGCCAGAAGCGGCCGACGGAGGCCCCTCCCCCGCCATCTATCCACCCGAATAACGCCTCGGATTCACTTCTCCGCACGTCCTACCTTCCAAAAAGTGGTCGCTTTTCTGTTCAGAGAGTTGTTGCTATTCTTTTCTTCGATCTCCTGTTGAGTTTGTAGGTGTTCAGAATGGTTTGATCCCTATCCAGCTGAATTCCTGAGAGGAGACGAAATCCAGGTCTCCTACTCCTCCGCCATCTTGCTCCGCCCCCCACATCTTCTTTATCTATTCATCTGTCAATGGACGTCTGGGCTCTTTCCATATTTTGGCTATTGTGGACATTGCTGCTATAAACATTGGGGTGCGTGTGACCATTCTAACAAGTGTCAGGTGATACCTCTTTGTGTTTTGACTTGCATTTTCTTGATGATGATTGAGGCTGAGTACCTTTTCATGACTTGTTGATCCTTTATATACCTTCTTTGGAAAAATGTCTATCCAATTCCTTTGCCCATTTTATAATTTCGGTGTTTTTTTTGTTTGTTTGCTATTAAGTTGTAAGAGTTCTTTAAATGTCCTGGTTAGTAAACCCTTATCAAATATAAGAACTGCAAATATTTTATCCCATTCTATAAGCTGTATTTTCATTTCTTGATAATGTCCTTTGATGCATAAAAGTTTTAATTTTGATGATATCCAGTTTCTCTATTTTTTTTTTCTTTTGTGGCCTCTGCTTTTGGTATCATATCTAAGAATCCATTAGCAAATCTGAGATCATGAAGATTTATCCTTATGTTTTCTTCTAAGAGTTTTATAGATTTATATCTTAAATTTAGGTCTTTGATCCATTTTGAAATAAATTTTGTATATGGTGTGAGGTAAGAGTCCAACTCCATCTTTTTGTAAGTGGCTATCCAGTTGTCCTGGCACCATTTGTTGAAAAGATATTCTTTTCCCCTTTGAATAGTCTTGGCACCTATTTTGAAAATCAATTTATCATACACCTGTGGTTTTATTTCTGGATGCTGACTTCAATTTCATTGGTCTACATGTTTATCCTTGTGCAAGTACCACACTGTCTTAATTACCATTGCTTTATAGTAAGTTTAAAAAGTGAGAAATGTGAATCCTATTTCTCCCTGCCCCAAGATTGTTTAGGCTATTCTAGGTTCCTTACAATTTCATATGAATTTTAGGGTCAGTTTGTCAATTTCCACAAAGTCAGCTGGGATTCTGATAGCAATTACATTAAACCCAGAGATCAATTCAGGGAGTATTGCTATCATAACAAAATTAAGTCTTCTGATTCATGGACATGGGATGTTTTCCCATTTATTCAGATCTTTTAAAAATTTATTTCAGCAAAGTTTTGTAGTTTTCAGAGTACATTTCTTTTGTTATTCCTATGTATTTATCTCTATGTGCTTTATTCTTTTTGATGCTATTGTAAATGGAATTCTTTTCTTAACTTAATTTTCGGATTATTCATTGCAAGTTGTATGGAAATGTAATTGACTTTTGTATATTTTTCTATATATATTCTATATATCCTGCAACCTTGCTCAAGTTGTTTACTAGTCACGGTGTTTAAACTGAATTCCTTAGGATTTTCTATATACAAACTCATGTCATCTGTGAATAGACTTAGCTTTGCTTTTCCCTTTCTTATTGGATGTCTTTTATTATTATTCTTTTCCTGTCCAACACCTTGACTAGGACTCCCAATACTTTGTGGAATAGAAATGGTGAAAATGGACATGATCTTAGGGGAAAGCATCTAGGCTTTTGCCATTAAGTGTGATGTTAGCTGTGGGTTTCTGTAGATACTCTTCATCAGGTTGAAGGAGTTGCCTTATATTTTCATATCTTGAGTGTTTTTGTTTTCTCTCTCTCTCTCTCTTTAAATCATGAAAGTTAATGGGATTTTGTCAAATGCTTTTTCATATGTTTAACCAGCCTTGTATTCTTGGGATAAACACCACTTGATCATAGAGTATAATTCTTTAATGTGCTGCTGTATTTTGTTTGTTAGTATTTTGTGGAGGATTTTGCATCTATATTAATAAGGGATATATATATATATTTTTTTCTTGTGAGGCCTTTGCCTGGCTTTGGTATTAAGATAATATTGGCATCGTAGAATGAGCTTGTAAGTATTCCTTTCTCTTCTATGTTTTGGAAGAGTTTGAGAAGGATTGGTGTTAATTCTTTACATATTTTACAGAATTTACCAATGATAACATCTGGTCCTGGGCTTTACTTTGTTGAGAGTTTTTGATTTCTAATTAAGTCTCTTTACTTGTTATAGGTCTATTCACACTTTCCACTTCTTTTTGAGTCAGTTTTGATAGTTTCATACTTCTAGGAATTTGTCCATTTCATGTAATTATCCATACTGTTGGCATACAAATGTTCATAATATCCTCTTACAATCCTTTTTATTTACATAAAAATGGTAATAAAGTCCCCAATTTTATTCTTGATTTTAGTAATTTCAGTCTTCTTTCTCTTTCTAGATGAGTCAGTTCAGCTAAAGATTTATAAACTTTCATGATCTTTTCAAAGAATCAACTTTTGGTTTACCTGGCTCTATTGTTTTACTATCCTGCATTTTCTTTATCTCTGCTTTAATCTATAATGATTCCTTCCTTTTGCTAGTTTTGGATTTAGTTTGTTCTTTTTCTAATTCCTTAGGGTTAGCCAGCTCTGTGGTGCAACGGATAGCGCATTGGATTTCTAATTCCTTAGGGTTTGGCTATTGATTTGAGATCTTTTATAACTTAGGGATTTAAAGCTATAAATTTTCTTCTGAGCACTGCTTTCACTGCATCCCATAAATTTTGGTATGTTGTGTTTTCATTTCATTCATTGAATAGTATTTTCTAATTTCTTTTGTGATTTCCTCTTTGACACATTAATTGTTTAAGTGTGTCTTTAATATCCACATATTTGTGAATTTTCCAGATTTGCTTCTGTTTTTTATTTCTAATTTATTCCATTGTACTGAGAGAGGATATGATTTAAATATTTTAAAATTTATTTTGACTTGTTTTCTGGCCTGACATATGGCCTATCTTGGAGAATGTTCCATGTGCACTTGAGGAGAATGTGTATTCTGCTATTGTTATGTGGAGTGTTCTAGATGTGTCTGTTAGATCCATATGGTTTATAGTGTTGTTCAATTTTTCTACTTCCTTGTTTATCTTTTTTTTAAAGATTTTATTTAAATTCCAATCCTTCTTTATCTTTTTTTTAGTTGTTTTATCCCTTATTGAAACCAGAGATGGTTGTAATACCTTTTTATCCTCTTACTTTTAGCCTACTTGTCACTTTAAATCTATAGTGAGTCTCTTGTATATAACATGTAGTTGGATTTTTCTTTTTAAAATCCATTCTGTCTTTTAATTTGACAGTTTAATTCATTCACATTTAATGTTATTAGTGACAAGGCAGGACTTACTTCTGCTATTTGTTTTCTATGTCTCACATATTTTTGTTCCTCAATTCCTCCATTTCTGTCTTCTTTTGCAATAGATATTTTCTAGCCTATCATTTTGCTTTTCTTCTTGTTTATTCTGCTAAATATTTTTTAGTTATTTTCTTAGTGGTTGCTTGGGATCATATTTAACATCTTAATTTATAACTATTGAGTCTGGATTAATGTCAACTCAGTTTCAATAGCATATGAAAACATGACTTTTATATAGCTCTGCTCCTCTTAATGTTATCAAAAATCACATCTTTATACAATTGTGGCTATCACCATAAATGTGTTCTCATTGTTTTATGTAGTTTTGTTTAAATAGTATAGGAGAAAGGAAGAGTTGCAAAAATGTATTAATACTGGCTTTTATATTCACCTATGTTGTATATTTACTATGTTATATTTACCTTTACCAGAGATCTTCACTTCTTCATGTGGATTCAAATTACTGTCTAGTGTACTTTCATTTTAGACTGGAGGACTCCCTTTAGCATTTCTTCCTGGGCAAGAATACTTGTGACAAATTCTAAGTGTTTGTTTATTTGGGAATGTTTTAATTTATCCTTCATTTTTGAAAGATAGTTTTGTTGGACACACTTTGAAAATGTAAGTGCACTGCTTCCTAGCCATCATGGTTTCTGATGTGAAAGCAGCTGTTAATCTTATTGAAGATCCCTGGTATTTGATGGATGCGATGAATTGCTTCTCTCTTGCTGCTTTCAGGACTTTCTCCTTATCTTTGGCTTTTGAGTTTGTTTGTAATGTGTCTTAGTGTGGAGCTTCTACTAAATTTATCCTACTTGGGATTTGTTGACCTTCTTGGACATGTAGCTTCATGTATTTCATCAAATTTGGGAAGTTTTTGGCCATAATTTCTTCAAATATTCTTTCTGACGATTTCTCTCTCTTCTGTCTTTCTGTGACTTCCATTATGCATATATTGGTATGACTGATGGTGTCCCACAGGTTTCTGAGGCTATGTTCATGTTTCTCCATTCTTTTTTTCTTTCTGCTCCTCAGACTGATTAATCTTAATTGACATATCTTTACGTTCATTGATTCTTTCTTCTGTCTGTTGAATCTTTAGTTCAATCCCTCTAGTGATTTTTTTTCAATTTAGTTATTGTACTTCTCAACTCCTGAGGTTCTCTTTGGTTCCTTTTTACAATTTATCATTTTATTGACATTTTCCATTGGTGAGACATAGTTTTCCTCTAGTGTTTTGTCCATGGCTTCTTTTAGCAATTTGAACATATTTAAAATAGATGATTAAAGTCTTTATCTAATAAGTACAATGTCTGGCCTTCTAGAAACTGATAGTTTCTATCAATTACTTTTTTTCCCTATGTGTGGGTCATGCTTTCTTGTTTGTTTGTATGCCTCATAATGTTTGTTGAAAACTAGACTTGTGAATATTATTATGTAGTAACTCTGGAAAACAGATTTCCCCTTCTCTCCAGACTTTGTACTGATGACTGTTGTAGTTGCTGTTTGTTCAGTGACTTTTGTGAACCAATTTTCTAAAATCTGTATTGCCATATATGGCCACTGAAGTCTCTGTTCTGATAACTTAGTGGTCAGCTAGTGATTCAACAGAGATTGCTGCAAATGCCAAGGTTTAGCTATTATTTCTTGATTAAACATTTGTGTGATTGCTGTAAACTTTTTATTTCTTTCCTGAGTTCTGATAAAATTCATTCTTATAGTTTTTGCCAATTTTTTCACTGCTTTTATAGAAGTTTTGGAGTTCCCCACCTTACCATTTTTGCTAATGTCACTGCTTGGGTAACATCTTTTTACAATTCTCTTTGTTAAATGAGTGAATAATTACATCTATTTATTGAGCACCTCCTATGTGTAAAAAAAAGTGGTAAGGACATTCATATATTATTTAAACTTAATGATAACCTTATAAGCTAGGCATTATCATCATTTACATTCAAGTCTCTTACATCCAAAACTTGTGGTTGGCTGTCCTTGATAGAAGGGAGGTGAGGGCTTAAGGAAGTCACTCTTGGATACCTTGATTTCAGTTGCATAAGTGCCTCAGATCCTGATCAGGGAGGGGTAAAGCCAGCCTTAGATGCCAGATTCTCACCATCACTGGCAAAGGTGGTTGTCAGGAACCAGAGAGCTGACTACTTGCAGGGAGCCTTTGAGGCAATCTAGTGTAATGCAAGGGCCATAGGCTTCTAAATCTCATTAACCTTTTTGCTTATTACACATTTACTAGTTGTTAGTTATTGTACCTTGATTGCTTTGAACCCCTTTCATACCTTCAATATGGGCTTAATAGTAAATGCCTTTCCATGAGAAGGCTCCTCACAATGGGCATGGCTCAGCAAATGGGGAATTTCAGTTTACTTTGGTTTAAGGAGGAATAAGCTTATATCTTGTGGAGACTACTAGATTTAGGTAGTGTTTTGGCATTCAAGGTCCCAGGCTTTTCTCCACTAAACTCCTAATTCTATTATAGATTTGTCTGGTTTTGCAGGTCTAGTTTTTGGGCCTTATTTTGTCTGTGTTTTCCTCATGATTGTTCCTATAGTAAGCTAGTCCTTTCATCTGAAACCCTGTTCTTCTTTTCCCAGCTACATTTGTCAAAATTCTATCAAGGTTCATATTAAAGTTGTCACCAGTACTGGGAAGTCTTAGCTCTTCAACTGAAAGAAATCCCACCAGCCTCTGGGCTCCCACAGTGCTTTGCCCAGAATGTCATGTTTTCTCATGCATTCTCACTCACTTGCAACCACAGCCTTCCTTGAGCATGAGAATTAAAGGAAAAGAATAGCTGGTGAGCCAGCAATTGCACATAACCTATCTTATGAATGCCCTAATTGACAAAGAGTGATCCTTACTGATGCTCTGTTAACAATTATACAGTACTGTAGTGATTATGAAGTATGATTTTTGTTGCTAATTTTTAAGATTTTTCTTTGTCATAATTTTCTGGTGTTATTAGAAAAATTTGGTTATTTTGGGAAGAACACAGGATTTACCCATGTGAATATCATCCCTTATGGTGGGAGAGGCAGGACAAGACCTTCACAGGAATATGATCTCTGTGAGTTGGATCCTGATTAAATTGTGACTATGTTTCCAGCCCTTTGGCAACCTAGGCACAAAGCTGATGCTCTGGGAATGTCGCAGAGTTGAATTTACCCGATTTTCATGAGTAGCTCTTTTCTGCCTGACCTTTATCTTTGTCTGACTTCTAGCATTTCTTTTTAAAATGAGAGTAAGGTGTGTATCTCTCAATACATTTAAAAAATGACTTTTCTATCTGGCCTCTCTTCCTTTGGATTCTTTCTTCCCATTGACATAGAAATATCTTGTTTCCATAGTAAGTGTTAAGACAAAAATAGTAACTTAAGGGGTTCAAAAAAAAGCACTTACATTTAGGAACTTAAACAACTTCCCACCCTGCTTTCACCTACCCTCAAGGCTAACTGCTCTTGAAGGAAGTCTGAGGGTGTCAAGTAGAGACTGTTGACTGACAGGCAGAGATCTGCCTTCAGGAAAAGACCAATGGTGCCTTGAATAGACTATTGTCAGAGCATTGATAAGGTAGAAAAACACAGGCTTTGGAGTTAAGGCAGACTTAGATTCAAATTCTGTCATTTTCCTATGTTATGGATTTATTTAGGCAAGCTTCTTCACTTCTCTGAGCCTCAGGATTTTCAGTGCAAAATTGGAACCATAATATCTACCTCATAGGGTAATGATGAGGGTTAAGTGGGATGCATAAGTGCTTGCTGAATTTATGAGTGAATAAAAGAGTGAATGGTGTCCATCATCAAATGTTGGATGGAGCCCTAAAATTCACTGACTTAGGCAATAGCTTACCCAGTAATATGATAGGAGCAGAAAGACTCTGGGTAGAGTATTTTATCATTGACATTGTTTAGAAATGCCAGAACATGGGTTTAATAAAAGGCAGTTTGACTTTTGGTTTTATCACTATTTTTACATTCTCTACAGTGTATCGCCTTTTGGCTTATACCCCAATTAGACTGTCTCCCCCGCCCAAATGTCACTGGAATCTGGGCTGAAAATATAGTCACTTCACTAGAGATGAGATGTGAGTATTATAGAGGTAGAAAACCTGGCCTGGCTATCCCTCTGGGCCCATGATCGTAGATTCTGAGCTATTTCTGAAACTCCTTGCTTGTTTAATCTGAAAAGTAGTTTGCAATGGAAATTTCTCCCCCTTGAAATCCTTGTTAATCTAATTGCAATTGAAATGCATAAATGAAATGACAAAAGCTGCATTTTATCAGCAATTATAGCAATTTTCTTTTATTTACTGGAGTTTGACCTCTGTTGTATTGATGAATTGCACTTTTTCAAGGTCTATTTTCCCATCAGCAAAGTCAGGTTGTTTATAAAATGATTAGCATAAAATGTCATTCTCCCCTCATCTCTTCCCCCCCCCCAATATTATAGAAAATGTGTCCCAAGTCTAAAGAAATTGACTAGGAATTTATAAAGACTTCACATCTCTATCTGAGTGTATATTTTTACATGGAGCTTTAAAGTACCCAACCACAGTCTTTTTAACACCAAAATCTGAAAAGTAAGCAGCATTTAGCATCTTGCACCTCTGTCTTCTTCTGAGTCCTTAGAGATTTGGTGTGTGAAATCTGTACCCATTATCTTTTCAATCTTCTATCTGATCACTCCTTTCCAAGGTGACATTGTCAGGAAGTCACAGTAGGAAGTTTGAAATGAATGAAAAGCCTTGCCCCCCCTTCCTGTGTCCAGGCAGGTCATCAAAAGTCCTGGAGATCCTACCTTCTCCATCCACCTCCTCCCTTTCTCTCCATCTGTACTGCCACTGTCCCAGTTCAGGCTTTTGTCTGCTCTCCCCTGGACCATGCAGTAGCTTCCACATGGGTTTCTCTGCCTCCAGCCTTAAATGCCTTTCCTTGCTCCTTTTCCATCCTGCACACAGCTGCCAGAACGATTTTTCAAAACCACAAATTGAATATGCCATTGCTCGCTTAAACTCTCCAGCGGTACCCTATCACCTACAGGAGAACATCTCACCTCTTTAGGATGACCCGCAGGGCCTTAGGTGACCTGAATCTGAGTCCCCCTATCTATCTATATCATGGCTCACCTCTCCTTGCGCTGCCTCTCATCCTATACTCTGGGGAACAAGAACTGTTCTTGTCATCTATGCTGCGTGTTATCTTCCCTCCACCACTCTCTTTATGCTATTTTCTATGCCCAGGAAACATCTTCCCTCGTCTCTCTTGTGGCTAACTCTTACTCAAGGTTTATAACAATTTATCTGCCACCTCTACTGTGAAGCCTCCCCGCTTACTCTGATCTATGTTATGCATCCCTTTATCATTCTTTTACTTACTCATCTGTACTGAAATGATTGTCTTCAATCAGTGCTTCCCTATCAGACTGTGGACAGATTCCTTGAGGGTAGGAGATGTAACTTAGTTGGCTCTGTATCTCTAGGTCCTAGCTCAGGTAGCCACTTACACACTATTTGTTAAATTATGCTACCTAGTAGCTGCTCAATAATTGCCAATTTCCTTTTCTACTGTCCTAATTCCTCAGAGTATTGGTTTCCCCATCTGTAAACTTGTCTTACTTAACTCCATGCATTGCTTTGAGGATCCAATGAGCTATTGACTATAAATGTGTAATATAAATTTAAAAGCATTTCCTAGTGTTATTTTTTCTATTATTGCTCCTTTCTGGCACTTCTTCTAACTCTCCAGTCATGCCCCATCAGTAATTCTGACTGAATAAAACATTTCAGATTGTGAACCGGAGCCCCTTGGTGAACAGAAACAAAATACCATAAATCAAACCAAAGCACAACACCAAATGAAGTAGACCCTGACTAATCTAGGCTGTTCACTCATATTAGAGGTTGATTCAATGTTTGCCCCTTTCCCCTTCAAACCATATACATGTCCAGGCTTGAGATAGGTGCCCGTTCTTTTGTTCCCCTTTCACACTGTGGCTCTCATGTTCTTTTTTGGGGACTGCTGTATTCTGGGCAAATGATAGTTAACACTGTTAATAGTAGAGGATATTAGCATTCACTGTGTGCCAAGTGCTAATGTGAATGGATTGACTCATTTAATTCTTCCCCAAATCCTTGGAGGTGGATACTTTTCTTATCATTATTTGCAGATGAGGAGACTTTGGACTGGCTAAATCACTTGTTCAGAAGTTCCACAGTTGGTAAGAGGTAGAAGTAAGTCTAGAAGCTACACACTTGACCTTCATCCTCTACTACCATTCAAAGCTGTATATCTAGTTCTCCCTCTCTGGACCACAGTCTCTTGAATGCTAGGGGCTTGGTCCAATGTACCTTTGTCCCTCTAGCCTTATAGGAAACAGTCCTCTAACATGGAAATACTCCCATTGGAAGTAGCACACTGTAAGGGAATAAGTCCTGTGGAGACAGAAGATCCAGACTAAAAATCCTGGCTTCACTGATTTAAAAGTGGGCCCCAGTTTCCATTTCTGGAAGATGGGAAGAAAAAAAAGACCTCATACATCTGTTGGGAAGTTGAATAAGACATTACAAGGAAAAACACTTAGACAATGTCTGAGTCAGAGGGGATGTGGTGAATACCAGTTTGAGCCTCTTGGAGCTTCACTTTGCCATCAGTGAAGGTGTTTTTCTGATACACTATCGTGTTAAAGCTTGACATAATCTTTTTGCTGTATGTATGTGTGTGATTGCCTTTCCTATTTTATGAAGGAGGAAACTGAGGTACAGGGAAAGGTAGATCTGATGTCCTCCAAGTGCCCCCTGATTTGAGAAGCACAGTTACTGGTTCTTCTGGAAGGCTTTGGATCGCATAGGATCTCACTGCCATTGCCAGGCCTGCTCCAAGTCAACTTGGATTACTTTCACTTTATTTGCACTGTGCAGACTCTAGTGAAATAACTGTTAATGACTCTGTTGTACCATGTTTTTTAAAAGTTCCTCAACCAAGAATGTAAGCTGTTGTGGCTAACCAGGTACAGTTAGGCTTATGACCTCAGAGGAATCTCTTTGATTTCATTTTGTTGTACTTTGGTGTTTTTATTCTAATAGTTATACCTTAAATGCCTTTGGCAGGGAGAGTACTGACCATGTCATCCAGGGCTGAAGAGCTATGACTGAATGGCCAGGCCTCCAGCACAGATGAGAAAGAGTCGATTCTTACCCTCAAGGAGGTACTGGACATCTGGGGGAGGACAACATGTAACCAGGATTCCAGAAGAATTAGATAAAAATGGCTCAGGATGTACATTTGGTATGCTCCCCTGGAAGGAGTTACCAGGAAGTAGATTTTGGAGCTGGCCTTAAAGGACTTAGGATGATTTACCAAGAAAAGAAAGTCAGAAAAGGTGGTTTTGGTGGAAGGAAGTGTGGGCAAAGGCACTCTGCCACAAAGGTCTACGGCAGGAAATCAACTCCTTTTTGGAATGTGGTAGAGTCAAGTCTGCATTATATCTTGAAGCTCCAAAGCAACAGGTGGGTAAATATTTCAAGCGTGGCTTCCAAGCCAGGAGAAAACAGTATCCATCAGTCCTGGTCCTTCCTTTTCCTGGGGACTTATTTCTATACCTGTCATCTTAGCTCTACCAAATATTTAAAGTATGAATAATGGGGACCCATGGTAAGGAAATCAAAGCTGATATTTCTCTTCATTGAGATTAATGATTGTAATTTTCCCTATGGTGGGGTGGGGGGAGTGGGAAGTGTTGTGTAAGAAGAATGGTTTACTCCATGAAAAGTGTATGCCTCGTTCAAGGCTTAACCTGTCAATTACAGCTTTGCACAGAGCTATACAGAGGAACTTGATGCAACAGAAATTACCCTTAGAAAGGCTGACTTCATGACCAACCCAAGCCAGTCAAGTTTCTTTCTAGGATCCCAGCTGACCTGTGCCTGGCCCAGTATGGCTTCTTTAAACCACATTCTTTAGAAGCTCCTGTGTCTTGCACAGTGCCCTATGCACTCAACACATAATTGACAATAAACTTAGCATAAAAATAAGACCCTGAGAGGCAATATAGCATAGCACTTAAGAGCAAGGACTGTGGAGCTAGGTACACACAGGAAAAACAAAAAACAAAAAACAAAAAACAAATGTTGGCTGGCTGCCTGCTAGCTGTGTGGGGCTTGGGTGGAGCAGATCATTTCTCTTAGCCTCAATGGTCCTCATGTGTTGGTGAGGGTATCATGAGGCTATGTAAGGCATCTAAAACATACTGGACATTTAGTAAATATAGGACCATTTTCTCCTTTTCTCTAGGTATCTACCTTACCCCACATCCAGCTCTGAGGCTCCCAAGGGTACCTGGAAAAGTTGCCTATTGCAAATGTCCTGTTCAGAAAAAGCCCTGGATAAATGGGACCCAGTCTTAGGAAATTTAAGGACAAGACGTTTAGGGAAATTTAGCATTTCTCCAGCTCTAAGTGTATTTTTTTCTTAGAGACAGTGGCTACTTTCAGGTGATGGGATGTACTAAACTATGACCAGCAAGAGATGGTAACAGGATCATGGTTAAGAATGAGAGATGAACCATGAGAGACTATGGACTCTGAGAAACAAACAGGGTTTTAGAGGGGAGGAGGGTGGGGTTAACCTGGTGATGGGTATTAAGGAGGGCACGTACTGCATGGAGCACTGGGTGTTATACAAAAACAATGGATCGTGGATCACCACATCAAAAACTAATGATGTATTGTATGGTGACTAACATAACATAAAAAAAAAAAAAAAGAAAAGAAAGAATGTCACCCCCAGTAGAAATCTGTGTATGTTCAAATCCCCTCCTTGTGACTATCTAGCTCAGTGTCTGTGGGCAAGGGATTTCACCTCTCTGAGCCTCAATTTTTTCACCTTTAAGATGGAGATAATAATGATACTTGCCTTAGGGGCTATTAGCTCATTAACATATGTGAAATTCGTAGGTTCTTGGAACAGCGCCTGGTACACAAGAAATACTGTGTAATCATTTGTGTTCAATCTTTCCTTTTATTGATTCTTGCCCCAAGTTTTCTATTTTTGTTGTTCAAATTTTTCTGATTATATCAGTACTTCAACATTCCCCCTTCTTGGGAGAGATAATGTCCATCTCTGTATTTCTATCCTTTTGCTCTCATCTCTGCCTATGTGCCCTGAAATGTCAGGGTAATGAAGAGAAGACAATTTGGTGTGTGTGAATATTGATCATTTGAGCTTATGATCATTGCTCCCTTCTGTGTTTGTCCTTTCCTTTGGTGTTGTGGGAACCCTGCCACGTGGCTGAGAAGTTGAAAAGGAAGATGAGAGGGGAGTCCACCTTTGACAAAAGAGAAAACCGAGGCAACCCTTAACCCCTCTGAATCTCTGCTTTCACATCCAGAAACCGAGCAGTTTCAACTAGATGGTCTCCAAGGGCTCTCTCAGCGCAAAATGTCTGACACTAAGACAGCAGGAATTTAATTCATCTGATGGTGAAAAAGAGACAGAGAGCATGGAGAGAGATCTATTCCACATAAGAATAATGCATTTCCAAAGCAATGATGAATTCATGTGGTTATTTGAAAAAATTATCAGACAATTTTGTATTATCCTGTTTTAGCAAAAAAAAAAAAAAAAAAGCTGTGTACGTCTGAGCATGACTGTAATAATCTTCCTAACAATTAAAATCCTAAAATGCATTGTTCAAGATTCTAGCATAAATGCTATGGCTAAATACTCTTTGGATATTCAGAAGAGGGGAGATGCCTCCCATAGGAATAACAACAGTCCCCTTAATTACAGAGCATTTCATTATTTTAATTAATTTCTTCTTACTGTCTTTTTGTCCAGGGTGCATTTGGAAGCGCACATCATTAATTCAGAGGATCAGTCTTCTCTCATTTCTGGTAGGGGGAGTAGGGGGACCTCTCCATCCTATGATTAATAGCAGTTTTGAATAATTTCAGGTTCCATTTTGCTAATAGAAAGTAAATTGTCCTTGGCAATGACTCCTGTACTGGTTAAAAAAAAAATCAGTCCTTGTAAAGTGACACATGGGTGCCTACCTTCTGGTCATATCATTGTTAGAGATAGCAATTTCCCAACACCTAGCCATTGCAGGTCAAGTTGGTCTAAGGTCACCTTCCCTGATAAACCATTCCAGCAAAGCATTTGGGGGGGGGTAGATAAAAGATTTAGGGGACCTCATATGTTTTCCGATGTGATAAGTCAGGTATTTCCAGCATACTGAAACCATGATGTTGGAGGAAGGACACTTGGACTCCAGTTCAGATTTTATTAATGACTTGCTGTGAGACTTCTTGCCAGGCACTTAACCTCTCTGAATCAACTGAAAAAATGGGAAGAAACAAGGTTTCCCCTTTTCTCTGCGCAGGGTTGTTTGGACTATCATGAGACAATGATGTGAAAGTACTTTTTAAATTCTAAACTTTTAGACTGGTAATTAAGGGACAGTGATTAGCAGTCAACATAATATTGCTTAAAAAGGGGTGTTCAGTAGTGACTCTCTGAAATAATAAGAATTTAATGTGGCTCTGTAAAGTCTTCTAAAAATTAAAGGTGATTGGCAGAGTGAAAAATAGTGATCACATGTTGATCAATCAATCAAAAGGTAGTTATAAAGCCCCTACTGTGTGCGGCTGGCCTACTTTTGCTGGGTTCTGTGGGGAAATGCACAATAGGAATGCAATTTGCCCTGCCTCTTCCTAGGGCTTTTGTGAGGGTTATATGAGCTCATATACAACAACCCTTTCTCCCCCCTCCCTCCGTCTACCCCTCTCTCCCTCTAACCAAGATTCATTCCCAAGTGGAATAAGGGGGTGGAAAGTGCCTGGGGGACTATTTTAGACATAATGGTTAGGAAAGGCTTTCTGGAGGAGGTGCCAAGAGCAGAGACTCAGATGGAGGCAGGAAGCCAGAGAAGTATGTGAACACTGTTCTGTACAGAGAAAACAGCAGGGCAGAGCCTGTGGAGGACAGAGAGCTGGGAGTGTCGTCATCTGAGGGGGTTCAGAGGGGTCACTGGCTGCTAAATGGACAGCAGACCATGGGGTGACCAGAGAGGGGGACCAGGCAGACCAGCGAGGGGCTCTTGGCCTGGGACAAGATGGAGTTGATGGTGGCTCCAGGGAGGCCAGCCGTGATGAGGGAGGTGAGAGGGGTACGCGCTGTTGGGAAGGACCAACAGGACTTGCTGATGGAGGATGTGGGGAATGAGAAAGGGCCATCAAGGAGGGCCCCAGTGTTTCTGGCCTGAGCCACGGGGCCGGGAGAGTTTCCATAGGGCCACATATGGGAGAAGAGGGAGGAGCAAGTTCGTGGTCAGGGAGTAGGAATCACAGGTACACTTTTGAGACATTAGAAGAGAGATGGCATATTCACCACTGCATCTGAGTCAGGAGTGAGATGGGGGCTAGAGGCACTGCATTCATCCAAGCGTTCATTGGACACTTGCAATGTGCCCTTCAGGCAGAGGTTTTTATCTCATCTCATTCTTATCCTTTAATGCTTGCTTGGTGCAGTACAATGCCTTGTACTGGCAGATAAGTGCCCAATGCAGGCTTCCCTTGGCCTGCCTACCTCAGCGTTGAGATTGTAGAGATCAGAGGAGAGAGGCACTGTGAATTCCCCCTTGGCCACTCTGCTGCTGCCTGGAGCCCTCAGGAGTCCTGAGCTCTTTGACAGTCCCGACTTTATATGCATCAGAAGGAAATACTGATTATCCTGTTTATTCTGGTTTCTAATCATAACCTCCAGACTCAACTCAAGTACGGAGTCACAGATTGCACACCAGGAGCCCCCATCAGTCTCCCCCTGGTTTCCGGGCGTCTCGCTGGGAGTACAGTGTGTTTTGCCTGAAGCTGTGGCCACGTGTTGAGAGCTCACATTTGGGGAAAATTAAGAAGTCGCGGCAGACAACTGCTGCTGGTTCATTAGCTGACTGGAATCTGTCACCGGTCATTCCTCCAGACAGAGAGAAATAAGGCTGCTGTAGAGTTGTGAAGAATATTAGCTAGCTGAGTGCCTACCCAGATGGGGGAGAACACATTGGCTGTTTCTGGAAAACACAGCAGCCCAGGCAGAGGAGGGAGCCTAGACTGAAGTCAGGTGGCTTTGGCTCTCATCTGGCCACAAGTTCTATCATGCCGTGTTACCTTGGGTCAGTCACATTACCTGTTTCCTTGTCTATTCATGAATAGGTTGACTTGTGAGATGTCTAAGGGTCCTTTCAGCTCTAAAATGCAGGCAGACTCAGCAGCAGAGTTAGAGGTGACTGTGCCATTGTTCTTCCTCTGCTGCCTCCCCTTTGTCTCACTTCCTAAGTGTTGGGGGTCCCCAGGTTGAGTCTTCTACCTCCTTCTCTTCCCTCTGTGCATACTTGTGATGGGTGTGCCCTCCTGTGCCAAGGCATGACCTACACTGCCCATGTGCTGATGATCCAGTGGCTCTAGCTCTAGAGCCAACATCATGCTGGCTACCTTCATCCAGCTGTCCACAGACCCCTTAATATCAAAATGCTTAAAACGGAACTCATCACCTTCCCTTCCAGAACTTTCTATACCTCTTCAGTTTTGTGCCCTCACTAATGACACTTAGTCTTCCAAGTGAGAAACTGGAGGCCCTCCTAGGTCTGTATCTCTTATCTAATTAGTCACTAAGCCCTGTCAGCTCTATTTTGTTGCTATCTATTCTATCCATCCCAGCGACCCCATCTTCCTTGCCATTGTCCTGGTTTAGCCTGACACCATCTGCCTCTCTTCCCAGCCTCTGGCTGCCTTGCACGGTGTTCTTCTATTGCCAAGCCTGACTTGTTAATTTCTTGCTTGAAACCTCCAATGACTTCCTACTGCGTGGTGAAAAAAAAAATCAACACCTTGGGTAATTGATCAATGTTTATTCAAAGAATCAATGTCTGCTCAGAAAATGAAAGTTCATTTTTAAAAACAGAGGTAGTTACTGTTCATTGTACTGGGCTTAAAGCTTTTTTCCATTATCTTATCTAATCTTCATAGCAACCCTGTGTAGAAGACATGGTTACCCCACTCTAGAGACGAAAATTGAGACTTAAAGAGGTTAAGTAACTTGTTTGAAGAGCCCTGCTAGTACGTGGTGGGCGTGGGAGTGAAATCTAGGAGGAGTGTGTCCTTCAGTGAAGGTCTGTCCTTTATCTGTGTCCTGCTGCAGCATGCAAGAGCCTTCACAACTGCTCTCAGTGTAGTCCTCCCATCTCCCACGGCTCTCCTCACCTCCTCCCAACACATACCATTTATCTACTTTCATTAGAGTACCTATACAACTCAAATTCACTAAAGACTTTCATATCTGAATGCCTTTGCCTTTGCTATTCTCTGTGCTCGGGATGCTTTTTCCATCCAACAAATGTCTATTTCTCTTGGAGGCCCCATTCTAAGAGCTTCTCTGTAAAATCTCTTCTCTATAGAGGCAGAATCCAACATACTGTCTGTTCTGTCAAAGCACTACACTTTGCCTTCTTCCATAACATCTACCATGCTGTGATTTGAATGGCAGCTCACTATGAATATGCCAGAAGATTCTGAGTTCTTTGATGACAAAGACTGTATCTTTTTCCTCTTTGTAGCACTTTGTATCAGTCCTCAATGTCTAGGTGAGTGCCTGATGTGTAGGAACAGCTCAATAAATGGCTATTGAATTGAATCAAGCCCAACCCCAAATATTGTGATAGCACTAAATGGCATCACTGGTAAAGGCAGCATCAGGAAGAATAGTAATGCAATTCAGGTTATCATACTCTATAGTTGTAGCACCCATTGACTGTGCATCCTGCCCTTTGCTGTGAATTTTGGAGGAAACTGAGGATGAAAAACACACAGTTATCATATTGACTAACATTAACTGAACATTTACTATGTTGCTAGCTGTGCCTTATGTGTAGTTTCTCATTTAATCTCTATGCTGAGCCTATGAGTTACAAGTGGTTTTATTCCTATTTATAAGTGAGTAGGAGTATCTAATCTTATTGAGAAGACAGAATTAATACAATGAAATATAAGTGATAATGTATATTCTAATACTACATGATACCACAGGAGAATGCACTGGACTAGAGATCCAGGACCTGTTCATTCTCAGTGGGACTTTGAGACCTCAGTTTTTATCACCTGTAAAACTGAGAGAGGGTCAGACGGGTCATTGTCATGGGTCATAATTCTCAAAAAGACTTGTGGCTTTCCAACACTACCACCTCCAATGTTTGCTGTGAGTTTTGAACTTTCAAAATAGTCATTACCTTGTGTTCTAGGTTGAATATTGTTGTCCCAATTCATGTCTACTTAAATCGGAGGGAGAGATGAACCATGAGAGACGATGGACTCTGAAAAACAAACTGAGGGTTCTAGAGGGGAGGGGGGGTGGGAGGATGGGTTAGCCTGGTGATGGGTATTAAAGAGGGCACGTTCTGCGTGGAGCAGTGGGTGTTACATGCAAATAATGAATCATGGAACACTACATCAAAAACTAATGATGTAATGTATGGTGATTAACATAATGTAAAAAAAAAAACCTATGAAACTGAACTGACTTGGAAATAAGGTCTTTGCAGGTGTAATTTTCTTAAGATGACGTCATACTGGATTAGGATGGGCCCTCCTCCAATGATTGGTATCTTATAAGAAGATGGAAATTCGGACCCACAGAGACACAGCCAGGGGAATACCATGTGAAGATGAAGGTAGAGACTGGAGTGATTCAACAACTACAAGCTACGGAACACCAAAGATTGCTGGCAACTACCAGAGGCTAGGACAGAGGCATGGAAAAGATTCTCCTCCTGGAGCCTCCAAACAAACACCCACCCTTCCAACATCTTGATTTCAGACTTCTAGCTTCCAGAGCCAGAAGAGAACACAGATCTGTTGTTTTAAGCCACCCAGTTTGTAGCACTTTGGAGGAGGAGGAGGAGGAGGATTTTGATGATAATGGTTATAATACTAATGATAATCTATAGACATAGAATCAAATTTCTTTCTGTGGAAGTGTTACTGCATAACCTTAAAATACCTGAGTGCATTTTGACCAGTTTCTTTGGGGTGGTCTGGCTTAAAATATAAGATCATATGCTTGACATCCACTTCACTTGACTGACTTTGAAGATTTCTCAAAAAAAATAGCTGCTTTCTAGGAAAACCCCACATAACCACTGCTTGGGAAGGGTATGCCCCACTTCTCAAGGCAGCTTCGGCAGAGAAAACAAACAGTGGTTTATAAATCAGGGCCAAACAAAAATGCCCAAGGCCCGAAGCTAGACCTGTAGCCTCTGATTCGTGAAGGAGCCACTTCTTACAGGGCAACTCTATATCCCTGTCTTCCGGGTAAGCAGCAGCAGGGAGTAAATCATTTCAGTGTGGTTAATGATTCCTCAGCCTAAGTAACCCTGGGAAGGCCAGCTAGTACTGCAGAAGAACCAACCCTTTGGGATTATTTACTGTGTGCCATATACTTTGTAAAGCACATTACATTATCTCATTTAATGCTGAGAAACACAATCACCCAAATCTTACAGAGGAGGTTTAGAAAATCCAAGCATCTTTCCCCAGGACACAGGATTTGAACCTGGGACTTTGATTTTGGAAACCAAGTTCTTGTCTAGAACACTACCCTTGGTGAATTCTTCACATTTTTTTTCTGACCAGAGAGAAGTGCCAAAGGTAGTTGATGGGATTCTTCATTAAAGGCCTGATCAACTATCCCTGTCCATCCATACATCCCCCGTCCAGAGTGAATGAACAGTTTCTTCTATAAAGTTCAAAGAATTTTGTTCTGGCAAGTTCAAAGTATGTTGTCTCCCTTCTTTGTTAGCACACCTTTCATCCTGGACTGCATTCTTGTGGTTTTATACATAACCAGAATGCCAGTTGAGGTTCTCTATCCTTTGACACTCAAAGTTGACTTGAACCCCATCCATGGGCAGCGGGAGCCTCAAATCCTTTCCAACTTTCTGATGATTTTGAGTGTGCATGTGTGTGAGAGAGAAACTGAAAGACACTGAGACAGAGAACAAGAGACAAAGAGAACATGAATATAGTTTTCTTAGTCTCTTCTGCATCCAAGGTTCAGTTTCTGCTTCATTAATGGATCATCTTACCATTCCTTTGGACTGTCTTGGTTCTACAGTGCTGCAGATGGGGGACAGAACCCTTCCCCTTGTT
Source organism: Halichoerus grypus (assembly GCF_964656455.1). Taxonomy (NCBI): domain Eukaryota; kingdom Metazoa; phylum Chordata; class Mammalia; order Carnivora; family Phocidae; genus Halichoerus; species Halichoerus grypus. Next base: position 57,948,943 of record NC_135722.1, read on the forward strand.
TTTCCTTTAACCCATTGCTCACAGGTGTTAGCTGATACAGCCAACTTGCAGGTTAGAGGTAACAAAGGGGTTTATTCAGCCGGGTTTCTCTGTTCCCTTCCCTTTAGGCTTTTCTGCTTTTCCAGTTTTCCTCTCTACTCATTCTCCCCCACCTTCACCCCTGCCTGAGGTCTACTTTGCTATGTCCAAAGATTCAGTGATATGCTCTGCTAAACAATGGGTCCTTTACTCTAGGCCTATTATTTAGCAGAAATAAAAAACTGGCAGGGACTTTGGAATTTGGGTTCATGCCTCCCCTGCCTATCTCAGTGAGGGCAAGGGAGCAATTTAGGAATGAGATAATCCTGATATAAATTTAATTATGTCCCATCCTCTTAGAAAGCAAAAGTGGTTACTGTTAATTTATGCTGTAAACTGCAGTGATTTTTTCCCCCTCCTCTTGGTCACTTGTCTGTTTCCTCTGCAAGACCACATGCTTCCTTGGGGGAAGGGACTGGGTGGTACCATTCCTGGGTCCCTCTGAGGACCCACCATAGTGTCTGCCGTAGCATAAGGGCCCAGAGGGAGCTGGTGGACGGGCTTTGCTTCTCTAGGTAGTCACTTTCTGGGGAGGTCACCTTCAGAGAATGCAATTTCTTGCTTTGGGCTTTTATATAAAAAGGGCAAAAGAATGTAAATAACCGAGAGAGTGTTAAATGGTGGGATATTTTAGGGAATGTTTCCAGGATTACTAGCGCTGACTCCTCTTATCTCTGCCATTACAGGCCCTGGCATCCTAGCTCCTTTGTTGGAAGCACTGCTTGGTCAGGGTGCCCTATTTGGATCAGTGGGGATTCTTCACCAGGCAAGAGAACTCATTCCCTGCAACCCCAAGCGGGCCTGAGTCAGGCACAGGAGGGCCAGGGCAAGCAGCTCCCATGCTGGGAGGTCTCCATGTTAAGTGTCCAACTAATTAACACCACTCAGTGGAGGGGACATCCCTTTGATTGGTCACAACTTACAGAGAATTCAGAGACCCAAAAAGCAGCCCCTGCACTTATTTAGTACCTACTACACATTAGGTATCTCTACTGAGCTTTTCTCTTTACCTCAAAAGTTTTTAAAAAAATGGCTTTGTGAGGGAATTATGCATAAATTCTTTGCCTTTGAAAAACCTGTTTGGGAAGTTTTATTTAGTATGGTCAGGGAAACAAAACTAACCAAGATTAGAAGCTTGCCGTAGAAGAAATTCTAAGGCACTCAAGGTATTCAATTCTAAGGCACACTCCAAATCTAGGGCTTCAAGAATAAGAATTTCTGGGGTAGTCTTCAGTTTCTTTGTGTCTGTGACACCCCCTTCACCCTGTGCACATAGTCGGTACTAACTGAATGATTAAATGGAAAAATGAATGCGAGCAGATCTTGCCACAGCACAGCGAGGGCAGGGGCCTTTCTCCCGGCCCAGCCGCACTAGCCCCGTGCCCACACGCAGCTAGAGGCCACCCAACGATGTTTCCGAAACATGGAGCTCTTCGGCCCCAGAGCATATCCATAGCATCTGGGGTTGAGGAGGATTTTAAATTGCTGATATTCTTGTGCCTCATTTCTAAGGTACATAATTAAAAAAAAAAAAAAGCGTCGTGCCATGGCTTAATTAGTGGAGTTTTTTCCTTTATTAATGTACATATAGTAGTAGTGAGTCTTCGGTGACATTTTAGATTTGATAAATACAGTATGTGGAATTTGATTTTTATCGATTATTTTATTATCTAAGTAAATAATGTTTTGTCCTTTTTGGTTGTTATTTCTGCCCTCCTAATTCTTCATTGTTTCTGAGTCCTTTTTCATAGGGGGAGAAAATAAAGGTGACATAGTTGGGCTGCAGTATCTTGTGACTCACAGCAGTGGGCTCCGATGGAAAAAAAAAAATGGAAGAGTTCTGCCCCAGGCCAGGGTCCATGTACAGAGTCTGGGCCATCCCTCCTCATTCTCGTGCCTGTGTCAGACATCACGCATTGATCACCACACTCTTTCCTGTTGAGCTCAGATAAGGGCTCACAATCCTTCTCACTATAGCCTGTGGGGCAGTCACTATCAATTACCTGGGCTTGGCATTCACGATAAACCTATCTGACATCACAAGCCTTCTAGATCCTATTCCTGGGACAAGCCAAACCATGCCAAAGCCAAAAGGCTTTGTATTTGTATCCTATTTTCCTTGCATTTGGCAGCTATGCTTCAGGTTTTTATTGAGAAATGATACAAAAATTGCCTTAGGAAACTGTTTTCTGAATTTCTGCAAGGAAGTTGTTAAAGTTATTATTCACTACATCATTTGGTACACCTCATAAGGATTTTTTTTTTTTTAAAACATATGAACTGCTGTTGTTAATACTCAATACTTTCTATCCTTGAGAAACAGCTCTCTTTCTTCCTCTGGTGATTAACTAACTAGGTCTTCCTTTTGGTTTTGTCCGCCATGAAGCTCAGAGCCAGATCCGAGAGATCTTTATAGATTTGCTTAGCGTTTATATTTGTGTTCTTTTTCCAGCTCCAATTTTTGACAGTTAGGCTTCATATGTTGTTTGAATTCCTCTTTTATATTTCATCACACACTCTGCTTTCACTGTATTATATCTATTCTTATTGTGTGGCTTCTTAATGGCCATGGGGAAGTAAAAAGTGTTAAATTGGGTGGTCAGTCTATCAGGCCCACAGGAGCTGAGGCAAAGGGAGAAAGATATGGCCGAAGGTTTCATGTAGGCAAATAGGCAAGCTCACAATATGACTGAAATGGTAGCCCTTCAGACCCGGGTGACTGTGACGGGCAGCTTCTACAATGGCACTCACTGATCCTTGCCTTCAGGTTTGCAGCCCCCTGTGTAATCCCCTCTCCTTTATTGCAGTCTGTGAGAGACCCCAAGCCAGAGGACCCAGCTGAGCCAGTAAACTTTGTTGCTTCAAGCCATTAAGTTTTGAGGTCATGTTTTTCATCTTGTTTTATTTTGGGGTTTTGTGCAGTAATAGATAACTAAAATGGTAACACATCACAGTTTATGCAGGCCTATCATTTGATTCATATGTCAACACTAACAGCTAAGTGTTATTGTCACTCCCGGTGCATAGAGAAGCTTAGAAGGGAGCAATGCCATTGTTAAGTTCATCCAGAGAACAGCAGAGAACTTCAGATCAGGTTGTCTGATTCCAAGTCCAGTGCATTTTGCTTTATGACAATGGGTTCTCAACTCAGGCTAGATAGGAGCTCTGTCATATGGCAATGGACTCTCTAGTTAAATTGATGGAACTTGACAACTTTCATCTGTGTTCTTGTGCTGTGGATACAAGAACATATTCTTTTTAAAGTCTGGAATCTCTGTCGTTCACTGGAGTTTTAGTCTTCATATACAAAGTGGGTTGCACAGTGAACATATTCAGTAATTATAATCTTACAACAAACATCTATTGAGAATTTGTGTGTCATTTATTTTTCCACGTGTTATCTCATTGCATTTATGCCACTGGAGCCTACGGCTCCCCACTGAGGTAGCTTACAGAAAAGGAAGACTGAGTCTCAGAGAGGTTGAAGGACTTGCCTTCAAAGCCACAAAGACAGGTTTTATACCCTGCTCCGCCCAATGCTAAAGCCCAAGCTTTGATTGGATTCCCTTTCTGTAGCTAGATTAATTCCAGAAAACTAGCAAGTGTGAAAGCAGGGGAAATTTTCTTCTGAAGCTTTCTCTTTTTGTCAGCGGAAATAATGTCTTCCTGAAGAACCCTAAAACTCTAAAGAACAAATTCAAACACCTACTTATACCACTGTTAAAGTTTAGGACTCTGCAGCCACAAAATCCCCATTGTATTCAAGGACATCTTCTTGTCCCCAAAGGAAAAAGAATAAAGACATTTTGAAATTGGTATCAGCTTCATCTTTAACAGACTCTTCTCAAGGACTTTTACATGTAAACAAGATCGTTAAACACTTAATTTGACATTTATTACCTTTAAATATTCATAAGCTACTGAGTACTGGGAAACACCTACTGCACCGTTCAAGCCTGACTGAGCCTCTCAAAATATGATGTGCACGTGAATTACTTTCAGGAACCACCAGGAAACCTCACGATGCGGGTTTCTCCTCTGAAACTTTAATGGCACTCACTAAGTTTATAAATTGTCTTGTTTGCAAACAAGGTAGTAAACCCAACAAAGCAACCCGTGTCTCATTACACATGTGAGTAAAATTCTGCTTTTCTTGGAAGGAGTTAACAGAAAGGCATGGGTATTTTATCTTGAGTTTTTCTCCCAGCCTTTTCCCTTCCCATTGGTTAAGGCACCAAACTCTGAAAGGACTGAAGGCTGGTTCCTTTTCAGTGCTGATAATTGTGACCGACATTCAACATCAGTTCTAGGATGTGAGATGGGAAACTGACTTTGCCTGACAGCAGGGAGAAGGAAAATGCATTTTTTTTTTTTTGTACACTGCAAACACTGTCCTATGTAGATGGGGAAAGAAACCTTATACATTGATACACTGGTGAAACTCCGGCTATGCATTGCTTTTTTTCTCTCTGATACTGAAGTGGAAAATATTACTTGGGTGTGAAGAGCAGTTAGAATCTGCCTAAGGATGTGGAGATGGTAGGGATGGGGCAGGTGAGAGAAAGATCTAATTTCACTCTTTATAACTCCTTAGGGCAAAGTCTCATAATATTGTTGATGCTTCCATGTTGATACTAATCATAGTAATAATCATCATGCCCTTTTATAGGTAAGGAAACTGAGTCTCAGGGAGTTTGAATGATTAGTTCAAGGTTGCATAGCTGGGAATCAGATTTTTTTAATTCATTTGATAGAGAGAGAGAGACAGCGAGCGAGGGAACACAAGCAGGGGGAGTGGGAGAGAGAGAAGCAGATTCCGTGCGGAGCAGGGAGCCCGATGCGGGGCTCGATCCCAGGACCCTGGGACCATGACCTGAGCCGAAGGCAGACGCTTAACGACTGAGCCATCCAGGCACCCCCATAGCTGCGAATCAAACTCAACTATTCTGACCCTAAGTTTAGGACTCTTTCCACTATAAACCTAATTTTGAAAGTTCTGCCCCTGTCTTTTGGGATTTCCCAGCACCCTGTGAAAGAACTAGAGATTCAGAGCATGAATCAGAGAAGACCAAGGGGAGATAGGCTGTCTTCAAGTAGAAGGTCAAATGTAGAAGGAATTAGTCCTGTTATGTGTGGTTGGAGATAACAGAATTAGATCAATTAGTAGAAATCCCAGGAAGAAGATAGAAGGAAGAATTCTCTAACCAGAAACACTATCCAACAGTAAAATAGGTGAGTGTTAGGTAGTGAGCTTCTTGTTCTGAAAATGTTCCAACAGAGTCTGTTGGGTCATTTGATTGCAATGCTATGGCTGGGATACCTGTGTTGGGTAAGGAGTCAAGCTAGAAGGAGCTCAGATTCGCTGGTATACTGGGTTGCTGAGTACAGAGGCCTCTGTTACAGCCCCAACTGATGCTTGATGAAGTGCACTAATGTAAAACTAATATAAAGACATTAGGGGCACCTGGGTGGCTCAGTCGTTAAGCGTCTGCCTTTGGCTCAGGTCATGATCCCAGGGTCCTGGGATTAAGCCCCGCATTGGGCTCCCTACTCGGCGGGAAGCCTACTTCTCCCTCTCCCACTCCCCCTGCTTATGTTCCCTCTCTTGCTGCCAAATAAATAAATAAATAATAAAATCTTTAAAAAAATAAACAACAACAAAAAAGTTAGGATTTCACAGGGGTGCTACAGGGCCCTACAAATGCTTGATTTGAATTTGAATTTTAAAAATCTTATTTTTTTCTGGGGCGCTTGGGTGGCTCAGTCTGTTAAGCATCTGACTCTTGATTTCGGCTCACTTAATGATTTCAGGGTCATTAGATTGAGGCCCATGTTAGGTCCATGCTCAGTGGGGAGTCTGCTTGAGATTTTCTCCCTCTCCTTTTCTCTCTGCCCCTCATACCACTCTCTATTTCTAAAATAAAAAAATAAAATCTTTTAGGGGCACCTGGGTGGCTCAGTCAGTTAAGCGTCTATCTTCGGCTCAGGTCGTGATCCCAGGATCCTGGGATCGAGCCCCACATTGGGCTCCCTGGTCAGCAGGGAATCTGCTTCTCCCTCTCCCTCTGACCTCCTCCCAGCTCATGCTCTCTCTCTCAAATAAATAAATAAATAAATAAAATCTTTAAAAAATAAATAAAATATTTTTAAAAAATCTTATTTTTTTCTAATGAAACAAGAAAAAAAAACTCTTGAAATAGAACCCAAACATACGGGAATTTAGTAAATGATTAAAGGTGGCATTTGAAGAAAAACAGTTTTCAATACATATTTTGGGACAAATGGCTAGCCAGTAAGACAAAAAACATAAAGCTGGACCCCCTTCCTTATTCCTTACATGAAAATAAATTCCAGGTTAATAAAAAATTTATACCTTAAAAATAGATATTAGAAAATATGTGTGAAGATAAATACACATAAATACTCTAATGCATATACATAGCACATGTGGTAGGTGAAGGACTGGTTTCTTTAGTCTATACAGGGTTTTTTAGTGCATAGTTTGAAGTTCTTGCATATATGTTGTTGATTAGGAAAGCTGTAGCTCTATATATCTTGGTTATTAAAAGTCAGGTTTAAAATTTATGTGGAACCACAAAAGACTCTGAATGGCCAAAGTGATCTTGACAAAGAACAATGCTGGAGGCATCACAATCCCAGATTTGAAGATATACTACAAAGTGATAGTAATCAAAACAGCATATGCTAGGGGCACATGGGTGGCCTAGCAGTGAAACGGCTGACTCTTGATTTTGGTTCAGGTCATGATCTCAGGGTGGTGAGATTAAGCCCTGCGTTGGGCTCTGTATGCAGAGCAGAGTCTGCTTCAGACTCTCCCTCTGCCCCTCCCCCTGCTCATGCTCACTGTCTCTCTCTCTCTCAAGTAAATAAATAAATATTAAACAAACAAACAAACAGTATGCTACTGGCACAAACACAGAAACAGAGATCAAGAGAACAGGATAGAGAGCCCAGAAATAAACCGACACCTATATGGTCAATTAATCTATGACAAAGGAGACAAGAATATACGATGGGGAGAGGTGTTGGGACAACTAGACAACTCATGCAAAGGAACAAAACCGGACCATTTGTTTATACCCTACATGAAAGTAAACTCAAAATGGGTTAAAGATCTAAAAGTAGGACCTGAAACCATAAAATTCTTAAAAGAAAACAATGGCAGTAATCTCTTGGACATCAGCCTTAGCAACATTTTTCTGGATATGTCTCCTCAGGCAAGGGAAACAAAAGCAAAAATAAACTATTGGGAGCAACCAAACTAAAAAGCTTTTACCTAATGAAGGAAACCATCAACAAAATGAAAAGGCAATCTATTGAATGGGAGAAGATATTTACAAAAGATATATCTGATAAGGGATTAATATCCAAAACATATAAAGAACTCATACAACTCAACACCAAAAAACTGAATAATCCAATTAAAAATAAGCAGAGGATCCAAATAGACATTTTCCCAAAGAAGACATACAAATGGCCAGCAGATATACAAAAAGATGCTCAGCATCACTAATCAGGGAAATGCAAATAAAAACCTCAATGAGGTACCACTTCACACGTGTCAAAACGGCTAGTACCAAAAACATAAGAAATAACAAGTGTTGATGAGGATATGGAGAAAAAGAAATCCTTGTGCACTGTTGGTGGTAATGTAGCCACTGTGGAAAACAGGATGGAGATGTCTCAAAAGATTAAAAATAGAAATACCATACAAGCCAGTAATTCTACTACTGGGTATTTACCCAAAGAAAATATAAATACTAATTCAAAAAGATACATGCACCCCTATGTTTATTGCAGCATTATTTACAATAGCCAAGGCATGGAAACAACTCAGAGGCCCATTAGTAGATGAACGGATTAAGAAGAAGTGATACACACACACACACACACACACACACACACACACACACACACACACTGGAATAATATTCATCCATAAAAATGAATGAAATCTTTCCATTTGCAACAACATGGATGGACCTACAAGGTATTACGCCAAGTGAAATAAGTCAGAGAAAGACAAATACCATATGACTTCATTTATATATGGAATCTAAAAAACTAAATAAATGAATAAACAAAGAAACAAAAACTGACTCATAAATATAGAGAACTGGTGGTTGCAGTCTTTGATTATCATTGATTTTCCTTTTTTCTTTTTGCCTTCACAATTAGGATGCTCAGAACTATGATATTTTCAACTGAAATAGTGCCCATAGCTTGTTTTCTAGGATAATCATTTCTCTTCTCTCCCCATCACCATTTGAATTCTTTCTTTAAAGGATATTTGTTTTTCTATTATCTATAGATTTATTGCCTTTTTTTAGAGGAAGGGGGTATATTCATTTAACAAATATTTAATTTAACAAATATTTATTGCATATTTTTTATATTTCAAGTACATTTTTAGGAGCAGGGACATTAGATAACAGAGCAAAGTCTCTGGCCTCAGGGAGTTTACATTTTAATAGGTTGAAATAGATAATAAGCAAATAAAGCCACAGAAATCTTACTACTCCTTAGGTTTTCAGTCCCACTTTCTATAGATGTTGATGTCTTCAGCCTTCTAGAGAAGACCTTTTGGTTCCCAAGTTAGTCCTGGTCAAGAGCTGATCCAGAAGTGGAGATTAATCTTGACACTTCAAGCCTCACATATTGGATGCCAAAATGATGATGATAGCAATGACAACAGCAGTAGCTACCATTTATCAAGCACTTCCTCTGTGGAAATCCTAACAATCTCACAGGACAGCTAATATTCTCAATCTGTAAATGACAGAACTGAAGCTAGGAGATGACACATATATCACCCTAGGCCTTACATCTTGGAAGTGGTAGGTAGGTGTTTGAACTCAGGTCTATCTGACTCCAAGGAATGAGTTCTTTCCACTAAAGGATGCTTCTGAGTAGGAAATCCAGGCTCCTGTGGGGTCACTAAAAAGCAGCTTACCCCACATGCATGCCCTTTTTGACCTCAGCTTAAGGACAGAGCCTCTTTCTTGGTGCCTGATCAATGCTCTAGCTACTTGTTAGAAGTCACCTTGCTAGTATTTTCCAGAATCTTGTCCAGGGAGATGGACCCTGTCCATCATTACCTGAGAAACCACGGAAACAAGTCTTCTCTAAATGTTATGGACAGCTGTCACTTTCTGAACCTTGGGCATCACTACTGATAGGCATTTTGGCTGTTGCACTTCAACCACCATGAATCAGGCCCAGTTTTGTCTCATTTTTTTTTAAGTCTACATATTTTAAACTTATGGTTATTTGCTTCAGGGGCCAGTCATTTGGCTAGTGATTTCCTTTAGCCTGAGTTCCAGACAGACCCTCCCTGGTTTACACTTCTCTCTGAGAGTCCCCTGGGTTATGGTACTTTCTGTGATGTAAGAACATATTCTACAAATGCAGAACTATTTTGAGCATTTTTGCCAAGATTTTATCCCTTATGTGCTTGCTTTTTTGGGATACGTTCCAAAACAAAATATGTATATATATATTGCAGTATAATTTCTGGGGAGGTAGATTACTGTTATTTGAAACTTGATATTTCAAGGGCAGATGAAAGTTTTTTCAGGAATTAAGAAAACACTCCATCATTTATTTCTTTGGCAGAGGATCTACATTTGTTTCCCTTGAAATCCTCAGAAATTAAGACCATACTGTATTCATTTTTAAATTACAGAAAATGAGCCAAAAAAGAAGTGAATAGAAGAAAAGAAAGACATATTTTGCTGAAAGCAGAGTTCTCTAAAGCTGGTTGGTCACATAGATTCACTTATTTGTTTAGAGAAGGAATTGGCAAACTTTATTTGTAAAGGGCCAGATAGTAAATATTTTAGGCTTTGTGGCCATACAATTTCTCATAACTACTCTGTTGTAACATGAAAGCAGCCATAGACACTAATAATAACTGAATGGGTGTCACTGTATTCCAGTAAAACTTTATTTCCAAAACTTTATTATTTTAAACCAGAATTTGCTGACTTCTGTTCTAATAAAAGAATGCCTACTATGTGTCAGCTTATGCCAGAAATAAAATAGAAACAAAGATAGCCAGAACTGGAAGGACTCTTTCATATTATCTATTTCAAATCCTTCCTTTTATCTATGAGGATTTGTTGATTACTCAAGGTGACACAGCTTGTTAACAGCAGCATCAAGAAACGAAATACATTTACTAACTATCTACCATGACAAAGATTGCTGTTGTCCCTAATATCCATTTTCCCCATGTTCTTTGATAATGGAAGCCCAGACTTCTATCTGGATTCATGGCCACTAGAATTAAGACTATATTTCTCAGAGGTGCTGGGTGGCTCAGTTGGTTGAGCCTCTGACTCTTGATTTTGGCTCAGGTCCTAATCTCAGGGGACCTGAGGCTCTGCACGTCCCTCTCCCTCCTCCCCAAATAAACAAATAAATAAAATCTTTTTAGAAAAAGAGAGAGACTATATTTCCCAGCTTCCCTTCCCTTTGGCCATGTAATTAAGTTCCACTCAATGTTTATGTGCTACTTAGAGCAAGTGTCCTTAAAGAAAAGCCCTGGGTCATTTTTCTTCCCTTTCTCTTTTCTACTGGCTGGAACGTGAATATGATGGCTAAAGCTTGAACAATCATCTTGTACCACAGTGAAATCACTGCACTGAGAAGGGTGACACAATCAGACACAAAGTGCTCAGGTGCCTGATGTTATGGAACACTGCATCTGGACTGAGTTACGGCCAGATTTCTTCTATTTCGGCACATCGAAGATGTCATTCCATTGCCTTCTGGTTTGGATTGCATCCAATGATAAGTCTGTAGTCACTCTCATCTTTGTTCTTTTATGTAATGTATCATTTTCTTTCACTGGTATTAAGATTTCCTTTTTATTTTGGATTTTTAGCATTTTGATTATTATGTGCATTGTGATTTTCTTTGTGTTTATACTTTTTGAAGTGTATAAAAACTTGAAAAATGTTAAGCCATTAGAACCTCATTTTTTTTTTTTTTTGTCCCCCCTCCTCTCCTGGTTTCTAGAATTTTAATTGCATGCATGTTAAATTGCTTTGTATTGTACTACAGATCACTAAGGTTCCATCTTATTTTTCCAGTTTTTTTTTTTTTTCTCTATGATTCTGTTTGGATAGTGTCTATAGTCTTGTCTTCAAGGTCACTGATTGCTTTTTTCTGCTGAATCTAATTGGCTGGTAGACCTATCTAGTAAATGTTCATTTAAGATATTGTAGTTTTTAGTTCTGGAAGGTTTAGTTGTCCTTCTTAAAAGTTTCCATTTCTCTCTTCGTTATGTTCACATTTTCCCTGAAATCCTCAAACATATTTGTAATAGTTTTTAAAAAAGTCATTCTCTGCTAATTCCAAAATATTTGTAAATTCTGTATCTATTTCTATTGACTGATTTCCCTACCCCCCTACTTATGGGTCACATTTTCCTTCTTGTTCACATGTCTAGTAATTTTTATTGAATGCTGGATATTATGCATACTATATTTTAAAATGTCTAGATTTTTGTTATCTTCTTTGAAAGAGTATTGAATTTGACTTTAGTAAGCAGTTAATTTACTTATTGATCGGCTTGATCTCTTTGAGGCTTAAAATTTTTTTGTTGTTGTTATTAGGGCAAGTCAAGAGCTTTTAATCTAAGGACAGTTTATTTCTCTTCCTAAGATGTGATCTTCCTCTAGTGAATATTTACTGTGTGTTCAATATAATTCAAATTCTGGGAGCTGTTTATCTTTCAGCTTTCTCATAGCTGTTTTCTTTCTGTTAATTATTCTTTGCCTGGCCTCATGGAGTTTTGTCCTACATATCTACAGCTTGGTATTATGCCAAAAACTCCAGGGGATAACTATGCTGAATTTTTGGAATTCTTTTTCTCTATAGTTTCTTCTTCTCTAGTATAGTACTCTGCATTTCAGCTTCCTCAGTCTCCTTAAATACCCTGTTTTTGCAAGACTTTATATTTTTCTTGGGTTTCCTTCACTGTTCCAGAGAAAAAGCCTCTAGATAGAAATCGGGGGCAACCATGAGTCCCACCTTCTGTTTCCTTTATTTCAAGGACACAGACATGCATTGTCTTTTGTCTAATGTCTGAAAAAGTTGTTTCATATAGTTTGTTCAGTTTTTTAGTTTCTTATGGTAAGAAGGCTAGTCTAGTACCATTCATTACATCATAGCAGGAAGATTAGACTTATGTGCAAAAGGAAGAGAACAAGAAATGTCTACTTGGATCTTGTTTAAAACACTGCAATTTTCTGTTTTTCTTTCATCTGTAGCCAAACTCAATCTTAAATACTCCAATATGCCAGGCACCAAGCTAGGGGTTTTGTATACATTATTTTATAGATCTCATTTTAGCCCCATAAAAATCCCACAAAGTAGTAGTTACTGTTACTCCCATTTTACAAATGAAGAGAACTGAAGTATAAAGGAAAATAAAATGGAATTAAAGAGTTTTTTTTTTTAAATCCCACCAAACAGTTAATAAGGGTCTATGTCTGAGTGATCACAGGGAGAATGAAAAGTTATGTGAGAAACACTGGGAAGGTAGTATTAGCTAATAGTAAGGAGTGATTGATATGGAAAGAGAGGAAGAAGCTGTGATTCTTGGTATCCAGCATAATATAATAGTATCCTGAATATATGGAGAAAAGATTCAATGATGATTACTATGCTTACTAAGTCAGGAAAGAGCTTGGTACTGTTGTATAAAGAAGTTCAAAACTCAAGGCAGCATATGGTACTTTGCTTATGATATCATCAATCAGAAACTCAAAATCCTTAATTTTTTTTTCAAATATATAACTAGAGTTTCACTTTTGGGGGTTTCTAGCTATCAAAGAGGACTTCTATAAGTATGGGGACAGTGCAATCAGCACAGGTTAGAGTGGCTTCTTCCTGGACAAAAATTATATACTGGATGCCTCCCTCTTATGCCTTACCCCAGCCTCCTCTAGGCCCAACTTCTTATTCCAGTCACTTTTCTGATGATCAGTTTCATGAAGGTTTTAACAGCTTTGTATAGGTATGATTGAACAGCACCTTGCCTTGGGACTCATGCAATGTTTCTTTCATTTCTTTCCTGGGACTTCTCAGACACCACAGTGTAGGATACCTTATGGAATCTGCTCTACTCACATATAAGCAATTAGTAAGTTCAGGGTACTTAACACCTATGGGACCATCCTTGACCAATGAGAGAAAGATCCAAGGTATAAACACTTCTCCCTTTTATCCCTCAGGTAGCTAATTGTGAGATGCATTTTATAAGGCTTCTAGGAAAGTCCTGGTAAGATCCAGAACCAGTTGCTTTAGTAGTGACCAACTCAGTATTACAACCTTATTAGGCTTTCTCTCTTTCTCTTACATCTCTGCTCCCAGATCACATTCTCATTTGTAACCTATATACAAATCATGGCCTTAGGTTCTGCTTTAAGAGGAACTTAGGCTCAGACTCCCTACATAGTGGAACAATTCACAGGGAACAAGTTTGAGAGCATTTCAGGTCAGTGTTTTGGGGTCAGTCTCCTAGAGATGAAGGCACTATAGGGACTAGAGGGATGAAGACAGAAGGAGATGTGAAAAATGAGAATAATTTCCTTAAAAACATAAGAGGAGGTAATGCCATCTTTCATATGATATACTTGATGGTGGAATTAAGAGACAAGTGAGCTCTTCAAAGCTTCTCTTATGACTGTCTAGCAATCAACCTGTCTTTATGAAGAGAAATTGGACAATTAAAAGCAATTTAATTTTCTCAAGATGGATGGTTAGAAAAGGGAGAGATTGGTATATACAATTCTGTTTATACACACTTGATTTCTTTGGATCAACGGGGTTAGGAGTCAATAGAACTAAACTCTAGATTACAAAACTGACTAAACAATGCTCTTATAATAGCCTCTTAACCGAGCTCCCCACGTCATGCAGCTTTGCCTTACCTGCAATCAATTCTACTCAACAGCAGCTAGAAAACTATTCCTAAAGCTTAGCAATGATAAGACCAGCCCTATTCATCAATGACCTTCAGTGTATCCCCGTTGCTTAGTTTAGCTTTCAAGACCTTCTACAAGATGCTCCCAATTTACCCAAATTTCAGCTAAATTGGACTACTATCATTCCTGGAGTGCCCTCCACACTTTCCTGTCCTCAGGCTATTTCTTCTGCTAGAATGTCCTTACTTAACCATGTCTGTTGTAGTCATATACATCATTTGAGAATCTCCCCCTCAAGTGCTACTTTCTTGTAAAGGCTAAAGAGCCCACCAGAGGTGACCTTTCCTGCTAAAACCCCATGGCATCTTGTATTTTCTCTTTAGGGCTTACTGTAAGCTGCCTTATATTAGAGCTATTTGTGAAAATGCCTGTATCACCTTTAGGATATGGAATGTTCTTTTCCATTCATATGGGTTGAGCTGAATTATTAAACAGATATATAATCAAAATAGGTACTTGGAGAACTACAAAATAAGAATCCACATTCTTCTGACTTATATGGGGTGGGTGAATGGAGAAGGAGGAGAATAAGGGAAAGAGAATTCACCTTTATGGAGCATCTACTCTGTGCCAGGTGTTTCCCATATTTAGTTTTTCATTTATGAGTCTTCACAACACCCTAGAAAAACATGCATTAATGTCCTCATTTTATAGAATGACAAGGTGAAGCTCAGAGAGGTTAAGGAAATTACCACAGAGTGCAACTAGTAGATTGTGGAGTCAGGATTTGAACCCCAATCTCTGTGACTCTAAAACCTTTACTTATTCTATATAAATGGGGGAAGCATATAATTTATCATCCTAATTGGGATGCTTTTGAAAGTGAAAGGGAGTGCTATTGATAATTACACTGGGGCAACTGGAGTAAACTGGGACTGTCCTAGGCAAACTGGGTTCTATGGTAACCCTAATTATAAACTACCATTGCCTCCTTGCATTTTGAGTATAAACTTGCCTGAAGCAGAAAATGAAACTAAGTCTCTTATTGAGATCTTAATCTTTCAGTCAGGATAACTCTTGAGGAAATAATCTGGTGTTGCAGAAACCTCTCTTCATTGACAATTGGAAAGAAATCCATACTATCCAATAGAATAGATGAGGAGTCATATATTTTCATGTTTTTTTAGTAGAGTTGAGGACACTCCTTGTTCCTTTTCTTACCTTATCTAAAAGAGGAGTTGAACAACCATCTACTGAGGCAAATTGGATGAGCTCACTTGACCATTTATAAAATATTTACTAATAATAGTACCTACCCTTATTGAGCTCTTATAATGTACAAAGCCTTTTATATGTATTATCTAATTTATTTTATATTATGTAGTATCTCATTCATTCCTCATAATAAACCTATAAATTTGGAAATTGGGTTCTCTTTTTATTCTCATTTTATAGATGAGTAAACTAAAGCAGAGGGTGACCAGTGGAGTTACCTAAAGCTACTCAGCTCTTTAAGAAGCTGTATCCAAATTGATTCCAAGACCCAGGCTCCTAAATACTGAGCTATGTGGCTTCCCATAAGCAGATCACAGTGCCAAACTCATGGGGTTACTCGGAGCATTAAATGGTAACACATTTACAAAAGTGCCAAGTCCTGTGCCTATAGTAAATAAGTATTCAAAAAATGTCATATGCCATCAGCATTTTTAAGCACAGCTACATCTTTCAAGGAAAACATGCTAAATACCTATTAGAACCCCATGTCTCTCTCTAACACCCCCTCTTTGATTTTACTATAGAATAACAGAAGATCAGAAATGGAAAGAATATTTACCATTTATCAAGCCAGTGCCAAGTCTTGAAGACAGAAAAATAGGAGCATTCTTCCTTGTTGTAATTGCATTCCAGTAGAGAGGACTGACTTCTAGGATATGCAGGATACTGCCTGCTATAACAAAGGTCTGCCCAAAATGCCTGCCCAGAAATATTTAGCCCCTAATATTCTAGGTCTTAGCAATATATAGACTACTGAAGTACAGAATCAAGTAAGTTCTTAGTTCTACATAAGGCAAGTCAGAAATATTATGGACCCAAATGGACCCTGCCAAGATTCCACTGATGCCCGGTCTTGCTACCCCTGCATGAACACCCCTTTGCAGGGAGTTTACTGCAGCATCTTGCCTTCACCCATTTGCCTAATTTCTGGGTTACACTTTGGAAATGTGTGCTTTGTGACTGCACTCTGAACGCATCAGGGAGGGGAGTGACAGTTGACTTTCCTTGGGGGGTTTGGCATTTCACAATTAAGATGTGTAAAACTCATATCACACCCTTTCTGTCGGTGTCTGGGCATGGCTCCTTTGTGGTAGCATTTCTATTATGGCTTCATGCCTTTTCTTTTCAGCTTTCACATTGCTGTTGTCAGTATTCAAAGTACAAGAAGAACCTTTTTGATTGGGGAATGTACAACACAGAAACTCCCAACCTATAAAAGAGCACAACTGAGGGTGTGAAAGAGTTTTCTAGAAACCAGTAAACGAACATTGGAAAGATGCTAAAATAAAGAGATCTTTACTTTCCATTTCTGTAGAAATTGCCCTCATGAGCCTTTGAAACTTTAAGGAAGTTGTTTGGATTACTGTTGAGTGTTAGGGGAGGGAAACACATTTATTGAGCACAAACTCTGTGCCCAGCACTGTAGGCAAAAAGGCTCAGCTCATGTAACAAATACTGAGGATCTATACCAAGGTGTTATGGGCTGAATTGTCTTTTCCCCAAATTCATATATTAAGGTTCCAACCTCCAGTATCTCACAATATGACTGCATTTGGAGATAGGATCTTTAAAGAGGTAATTAAGTTACTCTGAAATTATTAGGGTAGGCCCTAATGTGATGTGACCGATGTCCTTATAAGGAGAGACTAGGTCATAGTCACAGACAGAGGGAAGACTTTGGGAGGACACAGAGAGAAGACGGCCATCTATAAGCAAGGAGAGAGGCCTTAGAAGAAACTAAACCTGCGAACACCTTGATCTTAGACATTCAGCTTCCAGAACAGTGAAGAAATAAATTTCTTTGGTTTAAACCACCCAGTCTGTGATACTTCGTTATGTCAACCTTAGCAAACTAATATAGCAGTGATTGGCAAACTTTTTCTTCAAGAGTTAGATAGTAATTATTTTAACTTTTTCAGGCAAAATGCTCACTATTGCAAATGCCCAACTGTGCTGTTGTAGAGCAAAAGCAGCTGTAGACACTAGGTAAACCAATAAAACTTTATTTACAAAACTGGGCAGCAGCCAGATGTAGCTGTGAACCATACTTTGCTGACCCCTGATCTATACTGAGGAGGTTCTGTGCTGTGTGAATGAAACTTGACCCTTCCTGAAGGATTTCACAATTTGAGAGAGACACACAATAAAACAGTTCTATATAAAAAAAAAACCAAAACCAAAACAAAACAAAAAACAGTTCTGTATAGATGGTTAGTTCATGACAATGGGAAACTCAGGATGTTGAGGGGTGCAGAGGAGGAGTGTGTGGTCTAACCTGGAGGTGGCTGGGTAAAGACTGGGAAGGCTTCCTTGGAGGAGGTTAATGCCTGAGCTATGCATGGATTGAGAAACATTTTATTTGATAATTTCTTTTTATTCTCTGAAACAAAATCATGGTCTTCCAGAACTTGGGATAAGGTCTTGGGCCTGCAGGGCTGACATCTCCCTATGTGTAAGAAGAGTGTGGCCACGGTCTCCAGGGCACTCCTGGCTCAGCTGGGCAAGGACCCTGGGCCTGTTTACTTCCCAAGGTGGCTCCAGGCCCTTTCTCGAGCTTTCTCACTCCATAGTCCACTGAACAAAAACAATGGCCTTCGCCCCAGGATGGAGACCCCTCTAACTGCTGCATTCCATGGCTATGCCTCCTAGCTGGCTGGCCCGCCTCCCAAACACTGAAGGACCCCATGTGAGAAGCCCCTATGCTCATCAAGGCCCGATGCCCAGAGAAGGACCATGCCTCCCTCTTTCCAGGCACTAAGTCTCTCAAGCAGCACTTCTTTTCCACAAGATGCCGGGGTAAGGAGGGGCCTTGAAGCTCAGAAGGGTCAGCTTCCCCATTTTGCAGATTGGGAGATAGTAACCCAGAGAAGGTAATGGCTTGTTCCGGCTTTATACCATGGCAGGCCAGGACAGAATTCAGACTTCCCGCCTCCTGGGCTGAAGGAAGGGTTGGCTCTTTGGACTCCACTTGGGGCTCAGCTCTCACAAGAGGATATTCTTCCAAACAGCTTTCACTACTCTAGTATTGGCAGGGCGTATTATATTTTTTCTGGTTATCAAATTAATCTATATTAATTGCAGAATATCTCAAAAGTATAGAGAAGTATTAGTAAAAAGGAATATCCACCTATGGTCTCCTCTTTCTGAGACAATCACTATAAACATGTTCACACTTTTTCTTTAAGTTGTTCTGCTAATTTATAAAAAAAAAAAAACAACTATAATTGAGTTCAGCTTTTAATACAATTTTAAGATTTACTCCTTTCCTTTAATATTGTAAGCATTTTTCCATACCATTAAGAATGTACAACGATCATCTTGCCCTCCCCTAGCTGAATGTCAAGGTTGCCTGAGTAAAGCTTTCTCTGGGCAACCAGCAACCTGTAAGCCGTGGCCCGTTGGAAGGAGCCCTTGGAACGGGCACCAGGAGCCCCTACTGGTGACGTGCTGGGAGCTGGTCTGTTCCCGCCTGCTCAGCAGCCCTCAATTTTTTCATTTTTGTGGAGCTGGCTGATCTGAATGCCCTCCAAGGTACCTTCTGGCTCCAGGATGCTGTGCTGTGCATTGCTCTTTCTAGAAAATTGCTCAGATAGGTGTGCTGACAGGTGGTTAAGAAAATTTCCAACTAGCTTTCCTCAGATACATTATTTTGAACACAATGACTGTATCAGGCGTGCTTTGAACAATTAAAGAAGACAGATTGTCCCCCAGGGGCAAACAGCTGAATGCATAAATTAGATAGCGTATTTCAAGTCATGCCACTGTTTAACAATATTTTGAAGGAGGAGTGAACGGTGGGAAAGTGGCCTTGTTTTGGAGGTTTCCCCAGATGACAGTTCTCTTTCTAGTGGCCTGGCTGGCCCCTTCCCTCTTCTGTGGCTCTCAGGGCTCCCCTTAGGCCTCTTCCTCTTCCTTTGGTAAAGGTAAGAGTCAGCAAAACTTTTTTCTTATACTGCATTTCCCTGCAACAATGGGATGCTAGAGTTTGGATTTCATTCCAAAGACAGAAGGAAGGCACTGAAGGGTTTTGGTTTACCTAAGTGTCTCATGGGCTTTGGAGGGGTGCTAACCTGGAGCTGAATCTCGGCTCTAACCCTTTTACCTGTGTGGCTTTGGGCGATTGCTCTGAGCCTGCTTCCTAATCCATAAAATGGAAATGGCAACATCAAGCATGATAGAATTGTTGAAAGGACCACATGAAACAGCACACACAACATATTTAGCATGATGGTTAAGGACACTATAGGGGGTGTTATAATTATTGTGATGGCAATGGGTTTGGAAGCCTGTGCGTATACATCATTTATGTCTTAATTTTAAAGAATGTGATGATTAAAATTCCCAGACATAATTCTCAAGACATAAACTACCTGTAGCCTCTAGCACAAATGTGCACATTCTCTGTGTACATAATGCATAGCGAATGAAATGCCTTCATAATAATCCGATAATTTTTCCTTGAGCAATGACAGAATTTGAAAACCCTTCCCTGAAAGAGATTTTGATAAGAGCTTCAGGTTGATTACTTTTTATATCCCATGTCCTGTTTGGCTGATAAGCTCCCAATCTCTGCATTTCACATTGTTTTTATCTTCCTGGGCTGTATCCATCTTGTCACTGTCATCTTTTCAGCTGTCAGAATGAAATTGAGGGAAGACAGAGCGGGAGTGAGGCATTGGGAAGGGGCAGCTAAACCCCCAGGCGAGGGTGACAGGTTAGCGCTTCCTCAGAAATGGCTGTTCTGGACGTGGAATTAAACAGATAATCTCCAGGAGACAGGTCCTTTACTAATCCGGTACACAGAGCTCGGCTCCCATGTGATGCTGAAGCTTCAGGCCACCTCTTCCTCTGCCTTGGGCTAACGAAATCCTGGATTTCAACAATCCGATCCAGTTTGGCATGCTCTCTAATCCCATTGGCATTTCTTGGGAACCAAAGTGTTTTGAGAATCATAGACTTTTACAGGGGGAACGGCCCTCAGAAAACAGCCATTTCTGGGAATTGAGGCTAGAGGGGAAGGAGAGGTTTCCCCAAGTCACTCAAGAGGTTAGAGATGCATCACAGGATCTCAGTGCAGCTTCACTCTAAAGGATTTGCAGGCATCTCATTGTGGGTGGGCTGGTCCTGGAGTTATTCACAATTGCACCGACAGATTTGTGCTTAAGCAATCTGTTAGTGAGCTCTGGGCAGTTTTTTCCATGGTGTGGTTTCAGTTCTCAGTAAGTAATTCCTTGAACTTATGGAGCCCTGATTTTATAGGACTTCTTCAGGCACAGTTAGGGAGAAGAACCCAAACAGTTTTGGAACTATTATGCTAGGGCCCCATTTGAGAATCCTAGAAAACTAGGGAATCTTATGGAATGGAATGAAGCCCAAACAGAATCTGCTTCTGACTGAGAACTGGTGAAGAGTGGTTTGCTCAACATCCATTTCAATCTCCTTTTATCATGCCTGCCTATGATGGAGAGCCTGGAAAGCTAAAAACTATTTCCCAGATTGCTGTATCACTGGGGTCTAGATGTGATTTAGGTTTTCCCATTAAGATATACCCATGCAAGGGGGAACATTGTGCAGCTGGGATTCTAAAGTTTTTGCTGGCAAGGACAGTCATGGACATTGTGTGTGTGTGTGTGTGTGTGTGTGTGTGTGTGTTTGTACCTATAGCAGGGCTCCCTAATGGGATATTTTTATTCTAGCAAAGTGGGTACCACACTGCAGCCAGCAGGGGCAGTGGCAACTTCCCACTCTGTTAGGCAACTTCCTATTTCTGCTGCTTCCCGATGACAGCAGAGGCAGTGGCTCTCTTGGAAGCTTGATTCTACTGTGTGACTTTGAGGGTTATTCCTGGAAGCTCAGCCTAGTGTCAGTTTCTTCAACTCTCTCAGTGGCTCTACAAGTCAGGGCTCAGAAAACTTTTTCTGTAAGGGACAAGGTAGTAAATATTTTAGGTTTTGTAAGCCATAAGGTCTCTCTTGTAACTATTCAATTCTGCCATCGTAGGAAGAAAGCAGCCTTAGACAACACATAAATGAGTATGACTGTGTTCCAATAAAACTTTATTTACAAAAGCATGCAGTGGGCCAGATTTGGCCCTTGGGTTGTAGTTTGCTTACCTCTGCATAATACCTCCCTTTTTGCTTAAGCTAGATAGAGTGAATTCTCCTTTCTGCCTCTGGACCCTGACCAACGCTGAGGTCCAAGTCTGAGAGTAGGTGGAGTGTAAGAAAGGAAGGAAGGGAGTTTGCATCCCAGGTTTCTGGTTCAGGGTGCTAATAAAGACGGAGAACATGCATATTCCTAGCTAGCTGTAAATTTGGCAATACTCTCTTCTTTTTGTGCACGGCTTTAGTTACAAAGTGCTTTCACATACAGTATCTCCTCTGACTCTCACAACACCTTGTGAGGGAAGGAAGCTAGCTGGGAAATCTTAGAGACACGCACACAGGTGGTAATTTTATCAAGATCACATGGCTAGTGAGGAGGAGAGGCAGAACTTGAAACTAGGCCTCCTGACTCCCACTCCAGAGCTTCCTCCAGGGCTCCATTATGGTTTCAGGTGCTTGGAACTGGTGTTGGATTAAGCTTTGAAGAAGAGTCTGATAACATTTGGGATTCCACTTGTGGAAGTTTTGAAAGTGTTAAGGGACTTGGTGTAGAAAGGCCTGGTAGGAGCTATCTATGGCTTTTCTGCTCAATGTGTGGGCTACGGATCAGCAGTGCCTGGGAGCTTGTTATAAATGCAGACTCTCAGGCCTCACCCTGGACCTAAGGAATCAGAATCTGCTTTTTAACAAGATCTCCAGGCAATTTACATGCATGGTAAAGTTTGGGAAGTCAGGTTAGAAAGACACACATTCAAAAGTTTAGTGCTTGCAATTATATTATCAAGGCTCAGGAGATTCAGTATACATAGCACAGGCATAAATCAAAAGTCATGGGGAGGTTGAATCGTAAGAAAGGGTGATATTAAGATGTTGTTATTATGCTATTTATCTAGAAGATCCCAGGATACACGAACGCTTCTTGACCAGCCATTTCTCCTCACTGTGAATTCACTGAGTGAGATGTAGGCACAGGAGAGGCAGAACAAAACAAAGTAAACCCTAAGATAGAACTGGAGTGAGCATGTTTTATGTAAAATACTCCTTATTTTTGCATTTTCTCATTTAATATTACCCAACAACCCTGTAAAATAAGGTGCTATTTTATTTTCAGTTTGAGCCCATCACCACCACCACTACCACCAATCCTGCATAGCTTGTATCACTGTTCAAGTCCCTCATATATGTAACTGACTTAATCCTTGCCGTAGTTTTATGAAGCATTCCATCCTCCAGATAGGAAGACTGAGGCATAGAGAGTTTAAGCAACCTGCCCAAGGTCACACAACTAGCATGTGGTAGGGCTGGGATTTAAGCCCAGGAAAGCAGGCTTCAGATAGCAAGCTTATTATCAATACACCTTATCCTTTTGCTGAGCAGAGTGGCCAACTTGCTTAAGATCACACAACTAACAAAGGGCAGAGGCAAGGTTTATACCACAGTCTCACTTTAGACCTGTGTTCTTAACCACAACACAGTGTTCTCCAGCAGGGTGAGATTCCTGGTATCCATGCTCAACTTCCTGACTCTCCGGAGATCGATCAATTGATCTGTCATCTATCAAGAGAGTCTACTGCCCAGCTCTGGTCAGGCAGCACAGTACTACACTATTCTACCTCTGCTTCAACATATTTTGTAGTTTTCAGTAGATGTTAGTTTTTCAAAGATATGTTCTCTGTCTTATCCATCTTCTTGTCATTAGTGCCCAGTGCCTAGTTCAGAACTTACTTCATAGCAGTTTCTCTATAAATGTTTGTGGTTTGAACTGAACTGTATACTACCCAGGGGCCACCACTCTAGGGCAATGGTTCTCAAATTTTAGCATGCATCAATCAGTATCACCTTGAAAGTTTGTTAAAACACAGATTCCTGGGCCCCACCTCTAGAGTTTCTGATTTGGTAAGGCTCAAGAACTTACAGTTCTAACAAGTTCCCAGGAGATGCTGATGCTGTTGGTCCAGGGACCACACATTGAGAACCACTGGTCTAGGGAGCCATCAGAGAGGAGAAAGGATTGGATTGGGTCTTTAAGAATTTTTAGGGAACTTAGACAAGGAGGAATGTTACCATTATACTGTTTAAAGTTTATATTTCAAGGGGTGACTCACCATACTCTTTTATGAGTACATGACCCTGTAAATTAAGTATGGGAAAAATATGACATCTGATAAATATGTGTTTTGAAATGATGTACCATTAATTTCATCATATTCATTAATATGGACAAGCACAGATATAGCCTTTAGCTATCATCAACTAATTGGGAATTATGTGGTCAATCTTTCCATGTGATAACAATGGATCCTTGTCAGAAATTCAATACAGGGTAGAGTGATATTCCTTGGGATTGATGTGAATGTAACATATTTCACTGAGTCATATTTGGGTTAGAATCAAAAAAGGAAATCTTACCTAAAATAGAAATAGATAAAATGAACGGGTTAAGACAGGCTACGTGATGTTATTTGCTCTTACTGTTTCCTAGCCATGCAGAGTGGAGACAGCTGGTTGTTGAGGCCAATAGCACATACGTAGACCAAACCTAATCCTGTAGTCTTCTTGGTTAACCATTTTATTCCAGCAACAGGGATACGGGATGGGCAGGAAATGTTTCTCCATACCATCCTTTCTCCTCCCCAATCAGATTCACCCAGGATTCACGTTCTGAGAAAGTTGTAGACAAATTGGAACCACCCAGAAAATGGTGGCCAGTTTGGTTAGGCACTAGGAAGTTCCTCCTAGAGAAGGGAGCATCAGGAGTGGTGTATGTGATCATTGCCCCCTTATAGGGTCAACCCTCATATCTTCTCTCAAAACTCTAAACATTCTTTGTGTGTGCTGTTTAGCAGACCACACTATAATCCACAAATTTGCTTACTTATCTGTCTCTTCTGTGTCACCATGAGATTTTTGAGGGACTCAGTCTTATTTACCCCTACATCTCTAGCATCAAACAGAATTCCTTGACTAGTATGAGAACTCAAAAAGTGTTGACTTTAATTTGAATATTGGATTCTTGGGAAGAGGGGGAACACTGGTCTGTGTGAATCTAGATGATAGACATGGCTCTGGGTGGATATGGAGAGGAAAATTTATTGTGGCTTATTTTATCAGTTTTTGCACCTCTGTTAATACATGAGTAATAATGATGCTGTGATTGGTAAATGAAATCATTTTATAAAATGCTTAGAACACTGACTGGGGCATAGTAAGTACTCAAGTTTTCTGGTATTATTACTATTATCAAGTGGCCCTTTTAAATTCTCTGCTGTAAATTTTCAAGAATGTCATAGCTTTGGTCTGAATCTTCTTTCCTATTTCCCCTCCATTTCTTCTTTCAATTGTCATTCATCCTATCTTTCTACTCATCTATCCATTTATTTATCCAACCACCAAATATCCACCCACTTATCCTGTCATCTACTCTTTCATACATTCATATCTGTATCACTTACTTAACCCATTCATCTTTAATTGAGTGGCTGTGGTATAGTGGAAAGTGCCTGGATGTAGTCATTTCCACACCCTATCAGAATGCTTGGATGATGTTGGCTGCAACACAGATTGGGAGACATTGAGATAGGTGTTTTGTATGGCTAAGAAGCAGACTGTGGTCCCTGCCCAAGTTACTTTTCATGGATACTTCTGAGAGCCACTGAGGTCTGTAGTACCCATCAGGGCACTCTGGAAGCCACTTGAACCAGCAGTGTCTGAGCTGCATGTGCATACTGACAATTAGATAGTATTATTCATCACAGTACTATTTTATTTGAAGAAACCAATAAAGCAGATGGAGACTGCTAAAGATGTGACTATTTTAGCTGGCATGTTTATTCAGCAACTGGCACAATAAGAGAGGTGCTGAAGAGCAGATGAGATGGAGAATGTCAATTATTTTAATTTTCTTGAAGAGGGGAAGTGAGATTACAAATTTGACCTTGCAAATCAGAAAACTATCTGGATTCTAGGAAATTCAAGATGATGATTGGACACTTGGCAGAGCAGGAGGAAAAACAGGCTATAGCTGTTATATTTGACTCCCCTGTGTAGCTGAGTTAACTGAAGTGAAATATCTAGAGGATAAGGAATGATTCTGATAATGCAATAGAAACAGTATGGGTTTGGTGTTGTTCAGATCAAGGTTTGGATTCCTGCTCTGCTATCTACCAGATGTGCATCCTAAGGAAAGTCATTTATTCTTTCCAAGCTTCCATTTCCTTATTGTAAATATGAGACAATAATAACATTTCATCATTCAGTGAAGATTAAAATGAGATAAAGTCAATAAAACAGCTGGCAGAATGCTAGATGCTGCTCAATACATATTGGTTCTCTATTGGTTCTAACACTGCGTGCTGGTCATATGAGACATGGAATATTCTGTTCCTTCCTGCACAAATGCTACAGTAGGTTAGCATGTGCTGTAAAGAGTGACCAGGATGATGAGGAACTTGAATCCATGTCCTGTGTCCAACTGAAAGGAGATGAAATGTAAAATCTGAAGAGGAGAAATTTGGGTGAGATAATATCGGGGTCTTTAAATATTGAACAGTGCTGAAGAAAGAAGGAATAGACTTATATGTATGTGTTCTTTATACATTCTCTGAGGGACTGATGAGCAAAAGCTATAGGAAGACATATTTTAGCTCACATATGGGAAAAGAAACAAACAAAAATCTTTCTACCAGTGAGTCCAACCAAAGCAGAAGGGAAAGACTGCTTAGAAGAGGAGATGAATGAGCTGAGTCTTGAAAGTATAGGGTGTCCTAGAGAGCCTGGGCACATGGGTGGTGTTAGGGGGTGGTCCAGGGTGGAGGAATATCAGATGCAAAGCCATGGTGAGGTGAAACAGCATGATGCCATAAACTGTTAGCAAATTCTGGAACTTGGATTAGGTGGAGGTTGGGATGAGTGGCAGAATGTGACAGCTGGGCAAGGATCATGAAAGATTTAGAATTAAAAAAAAAAAAAAGAAAGATTTAGAATTTAGATTTTTTTCTAAGGCCACAGAAGGTTTTCATCTGGACAATGATGTGATCAGATTTGCTTATCACAACAGAACCAATAATGACAAACAAGACAGGACAGCCATAGCAGCCACTTTACCATTGAGTGTGTGATCTCGGGCAAGCCATTTCAAGTCTCTAAGACACACTAGTAATGTGGAGTTAATAATCCTGCCTTGCTTTCTTCTTGGATTTACCTCAAGACCGAGTGTATCATGGATGTAGAAACACATGAGAAATTGGCAAAGTGCCCTGCCCAGTTAAAGAGCTATTGTTTTATTACAATTTTACCCCCATTCTTGATGAAATTGAGGAGTTTCACCAAGGGTTGAAAATATTTCTTCTTTCAAGATCTTGGTTCCTTTTCTGCAGTATTTTTTCTTTTCTCCTTTTTTCCTTCCTCTCTCCCTCCTTCCCTTCCTTCATTCCTTCCTTCCTTTCTTCCTTTCGCTCCTTTGCCTTGACTGTGCTCAAACATACCACAGCAATACTCTCCTTCCCCACCTCATTTCACAGGCCAAAAATGTTCTGACCATTCCCTTTCTGGTGGTCTCCATCTATCCCAGCTGTGCAGCTGGGTCTTGGAGTGCCTTTACTGTGTAAATTGTGGAGTGCTGTCATACAGGGCTGCTGTATCCATATCTCCCTTAGAACATCAATCTGATGGTATCATAAAATGAAGGCTGAGAAAAGTTACAAATATGCAGTGGTTCCTACTTCCTCAATCTATAAGTTGGGGATCAAATTCCCAATACCCAAGACTATTGTAAGGATAAAATGAGATACAGTAAAGTGACTGGCATATAGTATATTCAGGTGGGATTTATTCTTGGGATGAAAGGATAGTTCAATATTCACAAATCAATCAATCTCATACATCACACCAACAAAACGAAGGATAAAAATCCTATGATCATCTCAGTAGATGCAGAAAAAGCATTTGACAAGATTCAACATCCATTCCTGACAAAAATCTCAATAAAATGGGGTTAGAGGGAACATATATGAAAAACCCATGGCTAACATCATCCTCAATAGTGAAAAACTGAGAGCTTTCCTTCTAGGGTCAGGAAAAAGGCAGGCTGTCCACTCTTACCATTTTTATTCAATATAGTACTAGAAATCCTAGCCACAGTAATCAGACAAGAAAAAGAAATAACAGGCATTCATATTGGTAAAGAAGGAGTTAAAATGTCACTATTTGCAGATGACATAATAGTATACATAGAAAATCCTAGAGATTCTACCAAAAAACTACTAGGAGTAATAAACGAATTCAGCTAAGTGGCAGGATACAATACTGACACCCAGCAATTGGTAGCATTTCTATACACTAACAATGAAATTGCAGAACGAGAAATTCAAAAAAACAACACCATTTACAATTGCACCAAAAAGAATAAAATATATAGGAGTAAACTTAACCAAAGAGGTGAGAGACCTGTACTCTGAAACTATAAAACACTAATGAAATAAATTAAAGATGACACAAATGGAAAGATATTCCATGCTCTTAGATTAGAAACACTAATATTGTCAAAATGTCCATATTTTTTTTTAAAGATTTTATTTATTTATTTGACAGAGAGACACAGCAAGAGAAGGAACACAAGCACGGGGAGTGGGAGAGGGAGAAGCAGGCTTCCCGCGGGGCTCCATCCCAGGACCCTGGGATCATGACCCGAGCCGAAGGCAGACGCTTAAAGACTGAGCCACCCAGGTGCCCCTCAAAATGTCCATATTATCCAAAGCAATCTATAGGTTCAATGCAATCCCTATCAAAATACTAGCAGTACTTTTTACAGAACTAGAACAAATAATACTAAAATTTATCTGGAACCATAGAAGACCCCAAATACCTAAAGCAATCCTGAAAGAAGAACAAAGCTGGAGGTATCATAATTCCAGATTTCAAGATATACTACAATGTTTTAGTAATCAAAGCAGTATGGTACTGGCACAAAAATAGGCACATAGATCAATAGAACAGGATAGAAATTCCAGAAATAAACCTACATTTATATGGCCAATGAATCTATGACAAAGGAGGCAAGAATATTCAATAAGGAAAAGATAGTCTTTTCAATAAATGGTGCTGGGAAAACTGAATAGCTACAAGGAAAAGAATGAAACAGGACTGCTTTCTAACACCATACACAAAAATAAACTCAAAATGGATAAAAGACCTAAATGTGAGACCTGAAACCATGAAAAACCTAGAAAAGAGCAGAGGCAGTAATGTCTCTGACATCAGCCGTAGCAACATTTTTCTAGATATGTCTCCTGAGGCAAGGGAAACAGAAGCAAAAATAAACTATTGGGACTACGTCAAAATAAAAAGCCTTTGCACAGTAAAGGAAACCATCAACAAAATAAAAAGACAACCTACCAAATGGGAGAAGATATTTGTAAATGATAAATCTGATAAGAGGTTAATATCCAAAATATATAAAGAACTCATACAACTCAAGACCAAATTCCACCCCCAAAACAAAAAACAAACAAACAAACAAACAAACAAAACCCCAAACAATCTGATTAAAAACTGGGCAGAGGACCTGAATAGACATTTTTCCAAAGAAGACATATATAGATGGCCAACAAATTACATGGAAAGATGCTCAACATCACTAATCATCAGGGAAATGCAAATCAGAATCACAATGAGGTATCACCTGATACCTGTTAGAATGGCTAAAATCTAGAAGACAAGAAACAGTAAGTATTGTAAAGGAAGTGTAGAAAAAGGAACCCTCGTGCACTGTTGGTAGGCATGTAAATTGGTGCAGCCCCTGTGGAAAACAGTATGGCAGTGCCTCAAAAAATTTAAAATAGAAATACTATATGATCTAATAATTCCACTATTGGGTATTTACATAGAGAAAATGAAAACACTAGATCAAAAAGATATACGCACGCTTATATTTATTGCAGCATTATTTACAATAGCCAAGACTTGGGAAGCAATCTAAGTGTCCACCAGAAGAAGAATAGATAAGGAAAATGTGGTATATAGATACACAATGGAATATTACACAGTCATAAAAAAGGGTGAGATTGTGCCATTTGTGACAACATGGATGGACCAGGGAGTATTACGGTGAGTGAAATAAGTCAGACTCAGAAAGAGAAATACCATATGATTCCACTCATAAATGGATCTAAAAAATGAATAAAGAAACAAAAAGCAGAATCAGAACTATAAATGAGAACAAAGTGATGATTGCCAGAGGGGAGGGGTCTGGGTGCTCCGGCAAAATGAGTGAAGGGGAGAGGGATATACTGGAATTACTCATTCCAGTTATGGAATGAGTAATCCATGGGAATAAAAAAGCAGAGCATAAAGAATACAGTCAGTGATATTGTAATAGCAATATAATGGGACAGATGGTAGCTATATTGTGGTGAACACAGCATAATGCATAAACTTGCCAAATCACTGAGTTATACACCTGAAACTAATGTAACATTGTTGTCAACTACACTCAAATGTCAACCAAACAAAACAAATAAACAACAAATAAAAACTATAGGAAGCACTAATCATTTAATGGGACACACATGTGAACATATTTACATATATTTTAATTATGTGCATATGTATTATATAGCCAGGGCTTTTGTTGTTTGAATTAGAAATGAAATCAAGAAAAAAAACAGTGCTGGATGAACCCGAATTCAACATTCAGTGAAACTGGATGTTTCCTCAACACCAAGGCAGGCCTGAAATGCTGCATTAGAATGTTTCCCAGCCCAGAGGACTATCTTGTTCAGTCCAACCTATAGAAGCATTTTGGAGGCACAACCGTGGGCTCTGCAGCCTGAGGAACATCAAAATAACCTCCAACCACGTGTCACAGATTCTGAGTAAGGCTTTCAGGTTCTGATGGCTCCTTGGAGCTCAGCTATCTTGTTAGGCTCTTGACTGCTTTGTTTTCTTGCAAAGCTGCTGTATTGCATCATTTCCACCTTCTCCCATTGTGGACTGGTGTGAAATGCAAGACCAGAGCCTGCTCCACTCTCCAGGTGCCTGTATTTGGAGATGGACTTTGAGATTCTACGTTTCTATAGAAGTGCCTCTCTATTTCTCTGGAGTGGTCCTGCTGGAGGCAGGGGCCTGGCCCTGGTAACTGTAACTGGGCCCTTTGAGCTCTGAACATGAGAGGCTGTGGGGGGAACCGGGGGCATCTGTAGGATGGGTACTGATGCTTTTTCAAGGTGACTTTCAGAGTGTCTCCGACTTCAGCTTCTAGAAATGGATTTTGGGGATCTCCAACAGCCTATATAAATTCTTACCATTTTTGGAGGCATTTTCCCTTGTACAATTCTGATTTTGATAGCATTTGTGAGTCACAGTGTTCTCTTCAATAATGTGTAGTCATACTATTATATCATAGAACAATTTTGTACTTAAGAGTTAGACCAACACTGGAGTTTGAGTCTGGGATCTACCCCTTATTAACTTACGATTTGGGGAAAATCTCTTAACCTGTTTGTGCCTTACTTTCCACATCTTAGAAATGGGAATGAGAGCACCAGAG
Organism: Halichoerus grypus; assembly: GCF_964656455.1. Lineage (NCBI taxonomy): Eukaryota > Metazoa > Chordata > Mammalia > Carnivora > Phocidae > Halichoerus > Halichoerus grypus. The sequence goes on from NC_135722.1 coordinate 57,979,902, forward strand.
TTAAGATTTGTGAAGGGTAATAAAATTTGCCTGAAGACCAACCCTAGTTAGTGTCATATTTCCAAATGACATTAAAAGTAATTGACAAGCAATTTAATTTCTACCACATTCTTTCTCAAATACAGTAAATATGGAATATATTCCTAGCACACCACACAATTAACTAAAACAATGCTTTCTCCACCACTCTATTTCTCAACATCGTTTGCACATCGCAGTTTCCCCAGAGACTTTCTTCTGGACACCAGTTGTGCCTGGGTTCTCTCATAGAACCAGCCCGTGGGAGCTCTCTGTTCCCCCTTGGCTCCCATTCCTGCCTTCCCTGGCTTCCCCCCACGCAGAGGGTCCTGGGGCCCATGCTGCACACTGGAATCCTTCCCTGGGAGAGGAGCAGGGAGGAGGGGGAAAGGTCACAGACACTCCACCCGGGGTAAGTGATAGAGAGCAGAGAATCTGCTGCCAGACTCGGAAGCCAGGAAGAAAGGGGTGCAATGCCGCCCGGTTAAGAAAACTGCACAGTGGCCACACGTCGTGGCCCTGACCTCCTTGCCCACGCACCTTGCCAGCTGCCTAAGCAGAAGATTAGGGACACAGAGGGAAGTTCTTCAACTGCATGTCACCGGCCTAGCCCAGCAGCAGGGTGAAAGGATCACCCACAAGGACCCTGGCTGTAAGACGCTGTGATGCTAACAATGGCGGGGGTGGGGGGAGTGTGGGGAGCACAGTGAAGAGGAAGAGGTTGGCCAGGGTGTGAGCTCCCTCCCTCATCACAGAACTGAGCCCTAGGAAGATCTCCTGCCCCTGCTGGGTCCCCTGCAGCTTTCTCACACGTACCCACAGGGGAGCCAGTGTTTGGACACCTGCCATCCATCCAGCAGACGCTGTCCTTAGCCTGAGAAGCTCAAAACAGAGATGATCACAACAGAATCCGGACAAATTAGAACAACTGGTTTTGTCCCATTTTCCATCCCTGACTTTCAGTTGCAGGCACCCTTTCTTCCTCCCTACCTCCATGAGCAGTCCCTGAGGCTGAAGACTGACCAGCCTTGTGGAAAGAGGATGGGGTGAACATTAATTAGGACATGGAACTGAAGTTTCAAACAAGGTGGAGTGTTTTTAGGTCCAAAAGCAACCAGAAAAGTATGGAATTTGCCAAAGGTGTCATTAAGGGGTAGGGGAAGGATGTTTGACCCCATGGTTGAAGGTGGTGATTAGAGAAAAAAAAATCAAACCTGTTTGTATTTGTGCCCTGATGAGTTCAGACTGTTCAATAATCCAGTTATGGTTGATGAATTTTCTTTTATCCCTGATACAACAATATAGATGAAAATGTTCTCTAAACTGGAATATGCTATACAAATATTAGTTATGATTAATAATCATGACAAATAGGAGTGGAGAAATAACAGGAGGGTTTTCTTAATTTCTCTCAGTGTTATTTTAGAAATTCAAAGCATAATTCCTGGTCTGGAGTGACACAGAATTAAGCAGTGTTTCAAAATACCTAGCCCAGGGCTGGAGGAGCAGGGTAAGGGAGGTGCTTTCTGAGTTGGACAGGGCAGAGGTTGTCACATTCCACATCCTCCCTAATGACATCACCATTTCTGCAAATACCCAGAACCTTTTGACTATTTATCTTTCTCTCATCCCTTACCTTGGAGCAGTCACCCCAAATTTTATCATTATTCTTCAGAAATGCTTCTGCTATGAATCCTCTCTCTCTACCTCTATTTATATAAAAATAGCCCAGTGGGTGTCAGATACTGTTTGTGCCTCATCTCATTCACCCCTCTCAGTAGCCCCACGAGGTGGGTACTACAGTATCCCCATTGTACCCATGAGAAGCCCGGAACCCGGAAAGGGGAAATCACTTACCCAACTCACATAGCTAGTAGATGACAGAGGGGAGTCTTGACTTGAAAGCCTTAAGCCTTAGCCTAAGTGGACCTTAGGTGCATTCTTTCCATTTCTATCCATCCTCCATGCTCCTGCCAGAATGCTCTTTCCAAGTTGGTGTTGTCACTGTCCTGATTTAAGCCCTCCAAGGGCTCTTTAATTAGACAAATTCCACATCTTCATCTTGGTGGTCAGGGCTGCCTGTGAAACTGACTCTAATCTCTTTCAGGCAAGGTAGCCCTTACAAGACTGGACCACATGATACCTCTGAATACCTTTGCTTTTTTTTTTTTTTTCAACTTGTCCTTCCACCTGGACACCTGATAGGCCTTCTCTGTCTTTCTCCGAGTACTGGAGAAGTACTGTCTAAGCATGCCTGGACCTACACAAGCCACGCCAGTTCTCCAGCTAGAGGCAGTTATGCGTTATGGCAAAAGCAGAGCCTCTGGAGCAGAGAGATGTGGTTCTTAAGTGCAGGTGTAGTCTGTTACTGACCTGTACGACCTAGGACAATGTATTGAACCTCTGTGAGTGTTGGTTTCCTCATCTGTAAAGAGAAGTAACTATGACAGAGGGCATGTGAAGATTTACCGATGCTGCTGATGCAGGTCAACTGCTTAGCATGGTGCCTGGATCCTTTTAAGCCCTTCGTTCATTAAATTGTGTGTCAGGGCTGTGCTAGGTTCTAGAAATACAATGATGAATGGTCCACGTCTAGTCCTTGCCTTTTTGCAGTTTATAGTGTAATTGGTGAGACAGACATTCGGAAAACAAACTTATTTGGGATGCTTTCTGAGGATGTTCCCTGAGATGTGGCTAGGTGGTATGCGGGCTATACTGTCTTTCGTAACAGGCAACCCTGGGAGGTAGGCATTACTAGCCCGCTTTTACCATTGAGGAAACTGAGGCCTGGAGCAATTAAGAGATTATCTCAAGATCGGCCAGACAGTAAAAATTGAACACAAGACTGGAACTAGATCTAACCTCAAACACAAATTTCTTTCTTCTATATCTACTTGCCCTTTGCAATAGATGGACTTTGGCTACTCTGGAAGAGTCCTTGTAATCTTTTGCCCTTGAATGATTACATGACTACATGAACGAATGAGTGATAGAGCACTAATTGGTTAAAAGTTTAAAAGAAAACCTCACAGGCTAGAAAGGAAGGTCTTACTTTATCTTGAGTGGATGTGTCCAGTGGGCAGAGGCCCTTCCCTGACCCCTCAGGGGTGGGAGGCAGACTTAGGCTGGTCAGAACCTAAATATTTAGGAGTATTAGTAAATGCATTCTGAATAAATAGACAAATATTTCAGTTTTTGTGAGCTGGCACCTAAGGAGTTAAAAATAAAGACACGGCTTTGTCCCACCTCCCCACCATCTAGCCCCAGTCTAACCAAAGCAACATTGCTATTATCAGTTTTATACCTGTGGGTCCTGTGAACTATTTCTTTATAAATAAGGATTCTTTGCTTTAAAAAATAGTTGAAAACTACTGCTCTAAGTGATCAGCTGCCACAAGATGGCTCAGGAAGATCCCCAGATCTTCCCCTGCTCAGAGCAGGGGAGAGAGGGGGGTGGTGGACAGCTGCTGTTTACCTCGAATGCTACACTCTTCCTCCCCTCATCCCCAGCACCTTCTTACTCAGAGAACACATCTGGCTGACTTCTGGGGAGTGTTCTAGAGTTTACAAAGAGCTTTCACGTATTATCTCAGCTGATTCCAGCAGTAATTCCTGAAGTGCATATGAAAGAGTAGGGTCCTCTCCAATCTAAAGATGAAGAAGCAGGCTGGAAACAGTGAGTAAGCTGCAAAGTTGCAGATTCTGGGCTCTGGTAGTGGTGCCAGTCCTCTGTGGGTTTGCCAGTCTTTGTGGTAACTTTGCACGATTCAGAGCCACTTTGCTGTAAAGTTCTTAAGAAGAAACACAAGCCAGAAATCCTGCCTGGTCTAGGCTGGGTGTGATTTTCCTTTAGAAGCCTATGTGTGAATTGGGCTGGAGGAAAGGGTCACCAGACTACAGAGTTCAGGGGGCATTGCTTTACCAAAGCAGACCCCATGTGCAAAAATCCTTGCACTTCTGCCAGACTAAAGTAGCTTGGGGTGGGGGGGAGTGGGTGAAGGGGGAGGGTTTGGCCCATTGGTGAGTGTGGCTTCTTCTAGAAACTGTTTTGTCCAGACAACTTGGGATTCAACATGACTACATTTCCACAAGAACTCAATTGACCAACTCTCTCTGAACAAAATGTAGGCAGAATGTTTTAGCAGAAAGAGCACTGATGGGAGTCAGGGAGGCTGGTTCCTATCTTGCCTCTGTCACTAACTGCTTCGTAACATTCCTTCTCAGAGCCTTTTTTTCATTTGTAACCTGGGTGACTTCTCTAATAGTCTGTGATTCCTGCAGTGTCCTACTTTCCTTCTAAGCTCTGCTTCTCTTTGTCGTGATTTCCAGACTCAAGTCCATTTGATCAAAGATGTTTGTCTGAGCTGGATACAAGCTGGCCTCTCCTGGCCCTTGGCAACATAGACCTGTGCGTGGACCCGAAGTGTCATGTGTCACAGGGCATATTTGTTCCTGATGCAAGCCTGTGGAAGGCAAATTGAATACTTTTTAATATGCCTAATGGGCTTTTTCATCCCCTGCTCTGGAACTAACAGAAGTCATGTGGCCTCTCTGTCCAGAAGGTCAAGGCCATTCCTCCTCATCCAGATCATTTTTTATATGTATGATCAAATTCAGCTACTATAAATCACCTGTACAGTCTCTCTCTTGTTATCTCCTGGGGGCCTGGTACTGAGCTCAGAGCAATGACTAACTTCAGGGATCAGATTCCTGCTGCTAGGAGTTTAATTAAAATTCCAGGGCCTGAGGTGGATTTGCTTTCCCTGCTGGGTAGGAGGAGAAGGGTCTAAAGGCCATCAATCCAGCCCCCCTTCCATTCCTTCCCCAGGTCTCTCTGACCTGGAAGACAGGTTTAGACGAAGAAAGAGGGAGAACAGTGTAAATGGGTGACGTTAAGAGAGGGAGAAAGAAAACAAAGACACGTGACCAATGGAGAGCTCACTCCTTCATGCTCTTTCGGGGGAGTCCACAGTGGGGCAACATCACTTGGAAAATAACCTGGCCTTGGATAGCGAGCGCTTGAAAACCATCCCTGCCTTTGACTCGGTAATTTTTCTTCCTCCAGCCCAGCCTAAGGATTTGATCAGAAATGTAAATAGAGCTTTCCACACAAGCACATTTATCACAGGGCTGCTTATTATAATAATGAATATTGGAAATAATCTAAATGTCTGATCTGGGATTGGTTATGTAAATTATGACTCCTCTCTATAGGATGGAACATTCTGTAGCAATTTAAAATGATGTTTATGAAGGCATTTGCATGGCATGGTTAAATGCTTATGATGTAATATTAAGCAAAATCAAGCAGAACAAATTTTAGAAAAAAATTATCAATAATAAGATGTGAAGATAAAATATGCTTACAGATTATTCTGGGAAGAATATGGAAACATGTTATCAGTGGTTAACTCTCAAGAGGAGTTGAAATTTGCTTGACTTTTCTAATTTTTTAAAATGATCAAGTAATTCTTTTGTAATTTAAAAAAAGAGGGGATACAATTAAAGATAACTATAGAGATTTTTTCTCTCTCTTGAAATGGTGAATGCTCTGGACTTCTATTGGGCCCTTAAGCCTGTGAGTTGGCCTAAAGGCAGCAGGTTGTTGGCCCTGTCAACAACCAAACAAGGAGAGTCCTATATTTAAAGGCCAGGTAAAGATGGTGTCAGCAGTGATATTCAGAAGGTTACAGAATCATCTCAAAGAAGCCTTTCCCGGCTCACCTCAGGCACCTCTTCCTGTTCCCTGATCCCTCAAACAGACCTACTGTGCTTTACCATCTAAAGGATTTTGTAGTGTTTTAGGGATGGGCGTGATCTTAAAGATCATCTAGCTCATTCATTTGTTCTTTCATTCATGTAGTTACTTGTTCATTGTAAATCACTTTTCTTGAGCTGTGTGTTAGTCACGGGGGATTCACGAGACATGGTCTTAAATCCAGAGCCTCTCAAAGCCCAGTGGGTGGGGCTGGGGATGGCCAGAATAGAGGAGGAACCACATAATGATTACACACTGAGTGAGGATTTTTTTCATCATCCCTGGCACATAGCCAGCACCCAGGAAATATCTATTTAATGAACGGACGAGTTGTGCTATGATGGAGGTCACACAGGGTGCTATGTGACCTTGAGGGAGAGACATTCAATATAGTTCAGGGTGGTAATATTCAAGGAATGACTCCCAAAGGGGCCCTCCATTTACTGATAGGGTATCAATATTCTATAACTTGATGAGTCTAATATTCTATAACTTGGTGACACTGCTGAGAATTTGAATCCATGTCTTACAGCTCCTAGCTCTTTCCACTCCACCTCAGTCTGTCTACCCTTTCAGGACTCCCAGGTGCTCCCTCATCTGGGAAGCCTTCATGGTCCCTTCCCTCCCTACTTTCTTCTCCTGCAGTTTGTCAGGTGCCTTTCTCAGTGCTCCTATGGCCCCTGTGCTTACTGCAGCATAGCATCAAATGCCACCTTTCAGTGCAGGACTTGTCATTGCATCCTTAGTGCCTAGTCCGGAGCCAGGTGCTAAATGAGTATTTTTTGAAAGACTTCCAATTGATCCTGGTCAGTGCCAAGAAAGTAAATACTGTAACTATTCTGGGAGTTTTTCAAGCTTAGCTTTCTAGGCAAATTGCTCCCTTTGGGGCTAACTCATGCCCAACTGGCTTTCCTGGACTTCAGAGGCCTGCTCATCCCTGGTTTCTTCCATGGTTTGACCTGAAAGCCAATTGTTGCCCTGACTTTCAGAGGTCACACTCTGCTTTCCAAATTCATCCTCCTCCCTGCATTCCCAGCACATTGATTCCTTCCTTGGCTGGTCCTGGGATCCAACTTTTCTTTCCCTGCCCATCTTCCATGGCAGGTGCCTGGTTATGCTTTGTCATATCTCAGGAAGTAAAAGCTTAGAGAGCTGTTCAAGCTTGGATGACCTGGATGGGGTGCTTCATCCCATCACCTTCTCTAGCCTACCATGGACTGTCCCTTCTTCTCCCTGACTTGGCTCTTATGATCACTCCTACTCTAACACTTACTTGAACCCCTGTTCTGAAACTTGGCCCAACTTCCCAGCAGAAAGGTTGTGGGGAAGTGGCCAAGGAAAGGGCAAAGAGTACTGGAAAATGCTGGGGCTTGGAGTCAGGCAAACAGATATGAGTTTTTATCAGTTGTGAGACCTTAGAACAGTGACTGCTGTGCACCCGTGGTTTTTGCCAAGTGGCTTCCATTTACTCTCTTTGTGGTATCTAATATTTTGCACCCAGTTACAGTGTGTGGGGTCTTCCCCCACACCACCAAGCAATTTTCCGACACCAGCTGGGTGTACTACAATTCTCCTCAATTCTGACACCATCTACCTGGAGATAGCATAAGATTCCACAGATTAGGGCTCAGTCCACAAGACTGCCCCCCCACCACTTCATATGCCAGTCTCTTGTGCTTCTGACTGACTGGCTATAGATGGGAAGTTCTAACAACCCCCTTCTTAGGTTCGATTAATTTGCTAGAGTTGCTCACAGTTCTCAGAAACATTTTACTCACTAGCTCCCTGGTTTATTAGAAAAAGACATAACTCAGGAACAGCTCAACAGAGGCATTGGGCAAGGTATGGGGAAGAGGCTCAGAGCTGCCATGTCCTCTCTCAGTGTACCACTCTCCCTGAATCTCCATATGCTCACCAATCTGAAAACTCTCAGAACCAAGTCCTTTTTTTTTTTTTTTTTAAGATTTATTAATTTATTTGAGAGAGAGATGGAGAGAAAGAGAGAGTGCATGTTGGGGGGAAGGGATAGAGGGAGAGGGAGAGAATCTCAACTAGACTCCCCACCAAGCATGGAGCCAGAAGCTGAGAGCAGAGCCCAACCTGGGGCTCGATCCCAGGACCCTGAGCTGAAATTAAGAGTTGGACGCTTAACCGACTGAGCCATCCAGGCACTCCCCCTTTTGGGTTTTTATAGAGGCTTCATTGATTAAATCATTGGCAGTTGGTGACTGATTAAACTTCCAGCCACTCTTCTGAGCCTTGAGGGGGAGGGGGAATGGCGGGACTGAAAGTTCCAACTTTCTAATCACATGGTTGTTTCTCCTGGCAACCAGCCTCCATCCTCTGGTACAGTCTAAAGTCACTTCATTAACATAACAAAAGATACCTTTATTGTTCCCAACACTTAGGAAATTCCAAGAGTTTTAAGAGCAAAGACCAGAGATATTGCTTATATTAAATCACTTATCACAGTAAAGGCCTCCTGGTTTTCCCTTGGGGACTGCACTCCTCCTCACTGTGCATCCACAGGGTGGAGCATGTGACTCAAGCTCATCAGCACTGAGCCTTCCTCTGGCCACTGCTGGGCTCAGGGAGGGACACGTGGCACACTCAGTGCCACCGAGAGTCCATGGGAATTTTGATAATAGTTTTTGGGGATGAAAATCCCAGTTTTTCACATGGGTCTTGAAACACAGAAAATGCGGGAGCTGCAGCTGTTCCTGTTCGTCTGATGCATGGGCTGAGGCCAGTCCAGCAAAAGATCTAAGAGATGGATCTAAGAGATGGGGAGCCAAGGTCCCAACAGGAAGGATACATTACAGATCTCATTAGAGTCACGGTCCAACAGGAAACAGATGGTTCACTTGAACTAGATCATATGAGGAAGGTTTAATAAAGGGACTATTCACTGTGGGCAGAGGTGTAAGGTGATGATCTACTTAGTGCAAAAATACCACAGGGACCTAGGGCCAGCGACAGTGGAGCTGTTACCACCTTGAGGTTCAAAGGGACGTGGGAAGGAGTAGTTACTAGAACCTACTGGCATGGGTCATGGAGAGAGGGCCGCCTTGAGACAGACAGTGACCTTGGATTGAGGGATATAGCCAGCCTGGGCTGACCCTGCAAGGAGAGATTCAGGAAAATAAATACTCTGGCTTCTCTTTGCTCCCTCCCTCCAAGCTTGTGTTGGCATTTCCTGTTGGCCATGCCTACTGGAAGCCAGATGTTGTCAGAGCCAGTCAATGTGACCGAGAGTGCAGGCTCCTGAGACAGAGGGCAGGGAGAAGCAGGGTAGCAAGCAGATCTGGAGGGGCAAACAGAAATGATCCAGCACAGCCCTGAATACAGCCATACCCCTAGACTGCTCAGTTTCTGTGAGTCAGTGTATTTCCCCTTTACAAAGTCATTTGGACTGGACCTTCTGTCATTGGAATCCAGTAGAATCCTAATTGACACAGTGGTTTAAATGAGCCTCAGTTTCTGCCTCTGTAACTTTTTTTAAATCTACAGTAAATATATATAACATAATTTATGTGCCATTTTAACCCCATTCTCAAATCTACAATTCAGTAGCATTAATTCCAATTCCATTCATAATGTTGTGCAACCATCATGACTATCTAGTTTTAAAATTTTTCATCACCTCAAATGGCAGCTCTGTACACATTAAGCAGTAAGTTCCCATTTCCGCCTCCCCCAGCCCTTGGTATCCTTGAATCTACTTTCCATCTCTATGAATGTACCTATTCTAGATATTTCCTGGAAGTGGAACCATACAATGTCTTTCCCTTTGTATCTGGCTCATTTCACTTAGCATTCTGTTTTCGGTGTTCATCTACACAGTAGCATGCATTAGAATTTCATCCCCTTTTATGGCTGAATAATATTCTGTTGTATGGATACACCACTTTTGTTTATCCATCTGGTGATGGACACTTGGGATGGTTCCACCTTCTGGCTATTGTGAATAATGCTGCAATGACCTCTTCCTCTGTATTTTGAATGCCCATCTCCAGAAGAGGAGCCAAGGAACGAAGGAGCTGATGGTGGTAAAAGGGATGGTGCCCCGTGGCGTGAGCTCACAAAATGTGGTTAGAGCTACTGCCATTTTGCATCAGGAACTCAGAAACTGTTTCTTCTGAGACTTGGTCCAAGCAGCCTGCGCAGAAGCTAAGGGGCAATGGGAAGAAACCACTGGTTTCTGGAGTGTGGAGGTCTACCCATTTGGGGTGTTGTTTTTAAAAATACCGGAAGCCCATGGGAAGCTAGTAATTAGACTCAGGCTGTTACCGCCATTTGTTTAATGGTTGAGTGATCAGAAGTTTTCTTCTTTCTTTTTTTTTCCTTTCTCCTGTCAACTCTGCCTGATTAGAAAGGCATGTGAATCTTTCCTTACACATAATTTTCCAAGTCTGAAGTGAGAAATCGAACTGAACTCAATTACAGCAGCCAACCTAATGTCCTTAATTGCACACAGGAGTGAGGAATTTGAAAGGTTCCTTGGAGGACGGGGGGGTATGAAAAGTGGACTTGGAGTTATTGATGTCAAATGTCCCTGTGGGATGCATGTGGTCTTGAGGGCGCCCTTGTCCCCTCCCAAGGGCACACTTGTGTGTACACACTGAACACACTGATGAGATGCGGACGCTGTGAGATCACGTCCTCTGAGATGACAGTACATCCTCGGATGGTTCGGCTTCTGAAGTTACGACTGCTTTCAAGTGCTAATTCAGAAGTCTGTACCAGTTTTTAAAACTATGTATCCCCCTTGAGAAACTGCAACAATACTAATGAAAAGAGATCAAGCAGAGGACGAAAAGTGGTGGGAGGGCAGGGCCTCAGGGCCAGTTGGCATCGTGCTGTTCCCGAGCATCAGCGAACAGCACCATGGCGCCCATGAGGTAACCGAGAAGCCGCCCTGTCCAGAGCAGCTAATGATCTTCATGGAGGTGATGGTTTACCGAGCACTTCCCGTGTGCTAGATACTGTACCCCTGCTTTCCACATATTACCTTTAATCTTCAAAACAATCCTACCGGGCAGGTGGAGTTACTCTGGTTTTACAGACAAGGACAGCAAGGCTCAGAGGATACAAAGTCTTGTTTGAGGGAGCGACCACATAGGATTAGCTCTCAGGCTGCAGCCAAAGCCCGGGATCCTTGCATTATGTCCCCGGGTCAGGCCGGAAGCCCAGGATCTGCGGCACAGGGACTGCCCAGCCAGGCAGACACTCTTCTTGTCTTGTCCTCTCCTTGTCCCCTCCCTGCCTTCTGCCTCTGTTTTCACCTTCCATACTCCTCTTCCTTCATTTCCCCTTCTCTCTCATCTCCATCCTTCCACCGGAAAACTTCCTCAATTCTTCTTCTTCCCTCCCTATTCCAATCCGTGTTTGATTAGAAACCAGTCATAAGGATGTCACTCTGAAAACATAAAAGGGGCCCCAGGAAAGAAAGCTTTCCTTCAGCACAATTGTGAGCTGCAAATTGTCAGGAGCCACTGAGGGTGAGCCATGAAACTCTGAAGGGCAGCAGTGAGCAGCCTGGGACCAGAGGAGCCCGTGGCCCACACCTGGGACTGGAATGATGCTTTAGTCCTCTGGCTTGGGCTCTAACTCTCCAAAGGAACCACAGATATATCTTTAACTGGGAGGGTGAGGGCTGCCCAAATCCAGGGGCTGTGGGGAGTTGAGCTTCAGATGAAGAGAGATGACTTGGTCAATAGGGTAGAGAGCAGTCCTAGGGGACAGGGCACAGAGCTAGGGAACAGAAGAGCCAGGGAGAGGTGCACAGTGAGGTCACAGCAAAGCCAGTCAGCAGGAGGGTGGCTCCGGGTGAGCCCGGGGCTGCTGTCAGGGGTCAGTTCTGATATGCCCGGCTCTCCCTGGCATGAGGCACGGTGAGCCTGAACCATTTCAAGGCTCGGGAGGAGGGTTGCTGTTACCTTACCTGCTCCTTGGGCAAGTACCACTGTTCTCTACCCTTAACTCTGTACATTTCAGACCCACTTCGGTGAGCATGACCATGAAGTCATCAAGACAAGGGTCAATGACACAAATATCCTATTTTTATAGATGACAAAACCAAGAGTCAGGGGAATCAAGGATCTTGCCCGACTTTGCAGAACTAGGAAGTGCCAAAGCGGGAATCAAACCTAGAAACTCTTCCTACTTGTTTTCCATGCTACTTGGTTCCCTGTCTGAAGGCCAGGCCAAGTGGGATCTGGAGACAAGCGCAGGACTGGCAGTCAGCCAGACCCAGTCCCAAATCTCCACTTCAAAACTTACTAGCAATATAGTTCCACTCCCCATGCTTTCCTGCTGTACCAAGGCTCTCCTGGTCTGTCCTGTGGGCTGCCTTATACAAGCCAACAGAACAGAATGCACAGAGGGGAAACTGCCCCTCGGGCTGTGAGTGCTTGGTCTCTGTTAGCCGCTCCACAGCACGGACCTCCTGGGCAGGGAGCCTGAACACTGCCTGCAAGAGCCTAATTATGCCCAGAGAATAACTCTCACCTGGCAGGATCTGGGCTGTCAGTGATGGGAATGTGTGGCAGAGAGCATTTTCCAAGTGAGAACCTGGACACCGTTAAAGCAAAATGGAACGATTAGGGAGGCACTGGACCGTGGGAGTGTTTTCCCTGAGCAGGTCTTTTAACCTTGCAGCGGAGCTGACCCTCTCCCAGGCACTGACAGCCTTTTCGGAACTGAGGAAACAAGCTAAGTTCTTTTTAATGTATATTAAATTGAGCCTGTCAACCTTGACAAAGTCCCTTTAAGTAGACGGTCACTAAGAGGACAGCGTGCCCAGAAGGCATGCTGCGCGGGAGGCTGTGTGGACGGCCCTCCCTCCCACGATTTAGGCCGAACAAAATCTCCCTCTCCCTGTCTCCTTTCTTCCTTCTCTTCTTTCTTCAACAAAAGGTATCCTCTGTTAGTGATCACACGGGCCAAATCCTGTGCTGACAACCTAATGGGTATCCTCTGATGTAGTCCTTATAACACTCCCATGAAACAGGTGCTATTTGATCCTCATTTCACAGTCGAGGGAAGGGAGTCTCGAAGTCAATACCTTCTATTTGATTAGTCTGATGCCTATGCCTAGGCTGTCCATATCTTTGAATATTATTTTCCTAACCAATCAAACCCTTTCCATTTGCTATGTGTTCCTCCAGGCCTTGTCCATGTGTGTATGTTATTTTTACATAATTGTAACTTTAATTATTTTACAGTTACAGTTTGGTATTCTTTTAAGAATAAATTTTGTTTTTATCAAAGTAATACATAAATGTTTTTAGAGCCAACTAATGTAAAAATGTACACCTTAGAAAACACCCATCCCTGTCTCAGGTCTCTTCCAACTGTTGCTCCTAACACGGACCTCCGCACTGTAAATCATATGTTTATATTGCTCTTCCTTGATCTCTAGGTTTTTGATATTGACTTCCTTAAATGATCAATGAGGGCCTGCTCTCTCTCTCTTGTTTCCCATCCATAGCACCAGCATTACAACATACTTTGATCCCTCAGTCATCAGGGTTTTCTTTCTTTCTTTTTTTTTTTTTTTTAAGATTTTTATTTATTTATTTATTTGAGAGAGAGAGAGAACGCCAGAGCAGGGGTAGAGAGAGAGGGAGAGAATCTCAAGCAGACTCCCCACTGAGCATGGAGTCTGATGTAGGGCTCAATCTCATGACCCTGAGATCATGACCTGAGCTGAAATCAAGAGTTGGATGCTTAACCCACTAAGCCATCAAGGCGCCCCTCATCAGGGTTTCTGTTGAGACTTGTGGGTATTATGCAGGGTCAAGCAGTGTTTCCTTTCTTGCATTATACTTTCTTCTTAAAAAGTAACAATTGCCTTGCTTTTTCATTTGCATACTTTCCACTAATCCAATTTTCCCCACATGTTCCCACACCTCTGTCACTTACCTATCAGTAATTTTTCTATAACCTCAAGCATATCAATTTCAATTTCTTTTTTCCTAGAGGTTATCCTTCTGCTCCAGGGTGAACTGTTTGCTTCCCAGGATGGCTGCACAGCTGATATACGGGCTTTTCTTTTGATCATTATCCTGGGAAGTCCTTTTGTGGCTCTTTTGTGTTGGTTTCTTGTTTCCTGCAGCTCATAGCTTCCTATGTTGTGATTTACTTCTCAATTTACTTTCCTAAGAAAGGGTGTATGAGTCACAAAATTTTTAGAGTCTTTGATTGTCTTATTACACACTTCAACTTATGTGATTGTTTGGCTGGGTATAAATTTCTAGTTTGAAAATGATTTTCTTTCAGAATATTGAAAGCAATTCTCCTTTGTCATCCAACATCTGATTTTAGCCTTGAGAATTCTGGAACCGATTTGACTCCAAGTTCTTGGCACATGACCTCTTAATCTCTCTGGAAGCTCTGGGATATTTTTTTTTTTTTTCAAGATTTTATTTATTTGACAGAGAGAAACAGCGAGAGAGGGAACACAAGCAGGGGGAGTGGGAGAGGGAGAAGCAGGCTTCCCGTGGAGCAGGGAGCCCAATGTGGGGCTCGATCCCAGGACCCTGGGATCATGACCTGAGCCAAAGGCAGACGCTTAACGACTGAGCCACCCAGGCGCCCCTCTGGGGTATTCTCTTTATTCTTTGAGTTCAGAAATTTCATGATGATGTGATTTCATGTAGGTCTTTTTGCATGTATTACATTCAGAACTTGAGAAATCCTTCCAGTTGGAGACACTTGTTCTTTCCTGCTGGGAAATTTTCTTGTCTCACATTGACTTATGGTGGAAAGACGCCCCAAAGTGCGACCTAATCTGTTTTATTCTACACAGAATAAAGGAAGTCAATTAGTGTTCACTGAACAGCTACTATGTGCCAGTCATTGAAATAGGGACTTTACGTGTGCTATTTATTTTATGCTTATAGAAAACCTCCAATACACCTGTTGGCATCACTATCTTATAGGTGAGAATTTGTCGATAGATACCACAGCTATTAAACATCACAGTCAGAATTTACTCTAAATCTGGACAACTCAGTCTATTAGACAAGCAGTTCCCTGTGTTCTTTGGAACACCAGTGCCTCATATGTTTCTTAGCCTGGTATCTTTTGGAAATGCTGGGATAATTACATGTCTTAGTTATAGGAATTCTCAGAGCTGTTAGTACCCTAATCTGTATTGTGAGTCTCTAAGGAGGAGATTGTGCAATGTATAATTTCCCAAAGTAGATAGGTGTGATACTGAAGCTATGCCTTGAAGGGTAGGTAGAAGTTGAGTATGAGACTTTAGATCTGATTGTTGACTAGCTGGCCATAGCAGCAATGGACTCTGTGGGCCTGCCTGCAATACTCTCTCTCCTCCATCTTCCTCCTCCTCCTCTCATTCCCTGGGCCCACCTTGCTCTTCCTTACCTTACTCACTTGGCACCAATCACAGTGAGGTGTTTTTTTGTTTTTGGTCTCTTGACTACTCAACAGCCATACCCACCATCTTTCAAATCAATGCAAGCATCTTTCTAACACACTGCTCTCTCTAACTGGAGTATGCTTTACCTCCTCTCCTCACACCTACTCAACCTTCAGAGCTCAGCCTAAATGAAGTTTCCCCCAGGAAAAATGTCCCTGAACTTTCTGATTAGGTTCAATCTTCCTACATTATGTTCTCAAAGCATACTGTACTTCAGTGATAACACATGTCATTTGTATATGCTATGTAACATATCAAGTATAATCATATAGTCACATATTTTTGTTTGTTTGTTTAGTGCCTATAAACCTTTCTGTAGGCTCCAAGATCCTTCTGGGGCAGGGACCACATCTCTCTTGCTCATTACCATATACCTAGAACGGACAGTGCAAGTGGTGCCTACTGTATGCTAGGTGCTCAGTAAGCTGAGTCATTGCATCAGTGATCAAATGGATGAATGAAAAAGGTGACTTCATTTGCCGTTATCATTAATGATGATGCTAATTAATGAATTTTGTCAAAAATTGTGGCTCTTGTTAGAGTTCCAACAGCCCAATTCTGCTTCACAATAGGTCTGCAATGAGGCCAGGGAATAATGTAAAACATAACCTCAGAGGTGATGAATATTCCATGAAACAAAATTCTAATTAAAAAAAAATTCATTTCTGTTCTGTGCATGAATCATTTTGCCAACAGGTATCTCAGCATGAGACTGCCTTCACCCCAAAATACCCAGCCTCAAAAGCATTTTCAAGTAGTTCTTCATGAGTCTTGTAAATCAAGTTTTCATCATAGAATCAGGAGAGCAAATGAATATTCTCTTTTAGAGACTGAAGAAAAAATGCTTGAAATAAAAAGAGTCAGTTTGGATATTTTTTAAGAGCTCATTTTTCTAGCCTTGGCTGGCTAAGCAGATAAGCCTGACACTGAGTCCTTGGCCAGTACTTCTAACTCCCATGAAGTTTGTGATCCCATTGGGGTGGAGTATTCTGACAGCTGTGCCTTCTGCTTTACCAAGGAGGGCTTCTGGGAAGGGTACCATAAAATCTCCCAAAGCATCTAGCACAATGCTTGCCCATGCAATAAATGCTAGTTCTCTTGCTCTTTCTTTTCCTTGTGGCCCCATCTGCCCTCACTTCACTGATTGGTTAATTAGGTCATCCTCTTGGTCGTCCATCCTAGACAGTAGACACTTTAAGGGCAAGTAATAATGCCTTATTCTTTTCTGCATCCCCAACCTTCCAACAATGTCTGGCACACACAGGACCCTCGATACATGTTCAGTGATAAGGAGTGAATGATCCCATCAACAGCCCTGCGAAGGGAATATGGGAGTTTTTTATCCCCCATTACACAGTGGTGAGAAACAGAAGCTTGGATGGGCCATGAGACTTACTTGCCATGATCCCCAACCTGTGCACACCATTTATTAAGGATGACATTCCCAGTCCTTCACGGCCTGGTCCCTGCCTACCATCGCAGGCTTTGCTCCTCCTGCTCTTTAACTCGTTGTTTTCCATCTTGTAAAGCAGACCAGCATGTGGCTCTACCCTTGTATGGACCGACTGAATAAATGTCACATGAATTTTTTTGTGTGGCCAGGCCTTTTTCATTTTGTTCTCTCCATCTGGCAGGTCCTCCTTTTATTTATCTTTGATTCTCTGTTGAAGCGTCCCCTCCTCCTGGAAGCCTTCCATGAATAGCACTTCCCTGGCTCTGTGCACTTATCACTGCACTTGCAACATTGTATGGTGGTTGTGTCCTGGCCTGTCTCCCATGGGACTGTGAACTCTTCTAGGCAGGGGCTGGGCACCGCTGAGGTTAACAGAGGACATGCTGCAGACTGGAGCTCAAATCTTGGTGAAGAGCAACCAGGAACACATTCGGGAAACCAGCCTGACCCTCCTGATCCGGTGCTTTCTCCCAGACACCATGCTGCTCCACACATTGCATAATATGAGCATCAGGAGAAAAAAAAATAGATCAAATGGCAGCACAAACCCAAATTGGCAGCCATCCTCAAGATGCTGAGAGGCCGCCCATCTGCTCTCCTCGCATTCTGAATCCACAGTTGTGCCCTCCATGCTGAGCGAGCTGGCAGCAGCTGGCCCCCTGCTGCGAGTGAAGAAAGGAACAATTTATTACAAAGGGACCTCTCTAAATCAATCTTCCAATCCAATCCGGTCTGGCGGGCTGGGAGCAGAGGCGGCTTGTGGGCGCTGTCCTGTTTGCGCTCCCGCTACCTCCGCGTTCCGGCCACATTCGGCCAGAGCCCCACCAGGGCATGAAGAAGAGGCTCGGTGTTCATTTCTGGGAGTTTCAGGTAATCAGAGATTAGAACATGTGATGCCCTTCAAAACAGACCAGCATAAGTACTAGCACGTCCCAGGGCTGCACTCTGCACAGCTGGCCTCTGGGGGATATTCCTGGTGCTGGGTGAAGGCTGTGGCCAGTGAGGTCTTTGAGGCAAACTGGTTTCTAGGCCCGATGCCTCCAAATATCCAATGACGTCTCTAGCAGCCACATCTGGGAACATCTCTTCTTTGGGAATGGCTTACATTATTCTCACCCTCGGAGTTGGGACTTGCAGGCTTTATCATGATGCAGTACTCTGTAGGAAGTTAGCCCAAAGTCAGAGGTGGAAGTCAGCCCTGATGGGTCAGAATGGATCTTTTCTACAGGCCAAACTTACTCTGCTTAGAGCCCAAGCTGAAGATGTTGGCCCTCTGAAGCCTTGAGTTATATGCACGATTTTGCCCTCTGGATGCGCTGATTGAAAGAATCAAGAGGAGCCAATCTAGAGGCTGGTCGTTGACCTGCGATGTGGTCTGGTACAAAAAGATCAACTGGGCCGATGGCACTTACTGCCTTGGGAATGACAACTCAGAAATCCCCAGGGAGTGAGGCAGTTGGTGGTGAGAGCAGATAGAGACCAGAGGGGTATGGACAGGCCACACACGAGCTGCGGGGAGGTGGGAGCAAAACAACGAGAAGGCAGGAGGCACGGTGTAGACATGCAAATGGGCGAGTGGGAGGGAAGGACAGGACAGGCACATGGAGAAGGCAGGCATCCTGATTAGAGGGATCAGAGCCCCGCAAGGATGTCTGTTCCTTGAACCGCAAAAGCCCTGTTCATGTGTTTGCTCATTAAACAGGCCTAAACTAAGCTGTCGGCTAATTGCAGGGGGTACAGGATGATTGGGGTACGGCCCTTGGTCTTAAGGCACTCACAGTCCTGAGGGGAAGAGGAATTTGTAAATGGACAATGACAGAGCTCCACAAGGGGTAGTAAAATGCAGAAATGCAAAAGCTGAAATGCAAGCAGAGGAAGGAGCATCGAAGGCCTTCCAGCTGGGCTGAGGTAGGGTGGCTATAGTTCTAGGCATTTGAGATGGAGTGTCCAAAAGCCTGAAAGGGAGCTTGGCATGTCTGGAGATCTTGAAGATGCTGGGAACTGCTGGAACATCAAGTGTGAATATTCATTCAAAGAAGAAAATACAAGATTAGGTAGTTAGAGGGGTGCCTGGGTGGCTCAGCCAGTTAAGCATCTGCCTTCAGCTCAGGTCAAGACCTCGGGGTCCTGGGATCGAGCCCCACATTGGGCTCCCTGCTCAGCAGGGAGTCTTCTCCTTCTCCCTCTTCCCCTCCCCTCCGCTCATGCTCTCTCTTGCTCTCTCAAATAAATAAAATAAAATACAATAAAATAGAATAGAATAAAATAAAATAAAATAAAATAAAATAAAATAAAATAAAATAAAAAAGATTAGGTAGTTATGATGAGAAGGTGGACAATTCAGGAGGCATCAGCAAATTAGTATTTGGAAGCAAAAGTCACAAAATTGTGAAAATGGAAGGAAACTTAGAAATCATCTAGTCCAACTGCTTTATTTTACCAATGAGGAAACTGAGGCCTAGAGAAGGGAAGTTACCATCATGCTGCTGTGAAGCTTTCTGGAAGTGTCCAAGGAAGTGGTACGGGCCGGGCTGGAACAAGATCCAGGCCTCCTGAGTGCTGGTTCCCAGCCTCTGTGTAAAAGGCAGGTAGCTGGATTGACACAGTGGCCTTTCCGTTTGAGCTTGATGCTTAATGGGGAGAGAGGGGTGTCCACCTGCTTCTGAACAGATGCACTGAGAACCCAGCATAGCAAACAGTGACACAGTACACTTTGACTCTATGAATAAAGGCATACGTGAATGTCGGGTTCCAGTGCGCACTGAGAGCCTGGAATGCCCTTTTTTTGTCTTCTCCAAATCCTGTTCTCTCCTCAGGATCTGGAAGAACTTCCTCCTCCTCCAGGAAGCCTTCCATAACCACCCAGTACACATAGCTTGGAGGTGTTCTCTCTTCTATGACCTCCCAGGCTCTGACATTCACAGAACACTCACATTCTCTGCCTATTGCTATGTGACTTTCCTCTTGCTCATCTTTGTGATTATTTCTCCAGCTGGAAGCTTTGCCCTGTGGAGGGGCTACCTCTCATACTTTCTTGTGTCCTATAACACTTAGTCCAGTGCATGGCACAAAAAACCCGGATTGTTTAGACTTTACACAGTCATCTTTCCTGCCTTCCCTCATACCTTTTCAAGGCTGACTGGACTTATTATATTGTCTAGTATCTACTGTCACCTACTCATGTTGTCCCATTTTTTAAATTAATTTGAATGATAACTTAATATCCTTTTATATACATATGGAGCTTCACAGTTGACAAATACACTACCATACATGTGGAGACCAGAGGTCAGGAAAGTTAAGTGATCCTCTAGGCTTTGGAGGTGATGCCAATCAAGATGAGGGCAAAGTTCAAGGTCACACTTACGTGAACTTAACAGGAGGTTAAAGAGAACCAATGATTTAAACATCCTCAAGTAGGTGGAGTTTCGGGAAAAGTGCAGGATATAGAGATCACCCACTTCTGCATCTCAGAGTCCCCATATGGGAAATGGTCGAAGTGGATGAGATTAGTAATCTTTGACCTCTGATAGTCCATGATAATGCAGTAGCTGCCACGTGTGCCTCATACTCATCGCCCAAATACCAGACCCATTTATTTCACTGATCTGGGGTGTTCATTTGGTTTTGACAGATAATGAGATGCTTATTTCCATTCTCTGATAAGTTCTAAAATACTAAAGTACTGCTTTCACTTCCTCTTCCCACATCATCTCCCTCTTAATTGATTGTATATTCAACCTTGGGCTCAATCACATTAATCACATGTCCAGTATATGTCAGAGGAGGTCGTGATGCTGGATCTATTTCATGTAACCCCTCCAGATCCCTGTTCCACTCTTCTCCACCCTGCCTACACCCCAGAAGCCATCCTCTAGGGACTGCATCATTGGGCTCCCTTGACTTCTGGCACCTGATTGGGTTTCACCAATGGAGGCACTGGCTAGGGTCCCAGGGTGGGAGGAGAGTAGAGGTCAGGGTATCTGGTCCTCTGGCTCCCACCCTGTCCTGTCACTGGGGGCTGGCAGAGCCTTCTAGAAAAGGCCACAGCTCCTGTCAGGGGCCCTCTCCACAGCCACGTTTTCTGGTTCTGGAAACTATCCCTGTAGGCCTACGGCTGGTAACAGCTCCCTGCTGTTGCTAGTCACATGGTTTACATCCTCCCCATAGTTTCCTTAAATCCTGCCTAAATCCTCGCAAACACTCCCTTTCGGAAGTTCACCTCAATTATCCAATTTGAGTGTGCCATCTGTTTCTCGCTGGAAACTGACTGATAGTCACCATACAATTTTTTAAAAAGTGGAATCCTTCTACCTATATAAGTTACCTAGACTAGTCGAATTTGTAGAGATAGAAAGTAGAGTGGTGGTCACGGGGGCTGAGGGAAGGGGGAATTATTGTCTAAGGGGTACAGAGTTTCTGCTCGGGATGGTAAAAAAATTCCTGGAGAGGCACGGTGGTGATAGTTGCATGACAATGTCAATGGATGTGATGCCACTGAACCGGACACTTACAAATGGTGAAAACGGTAAATTTTATGTGGTGTATATAATACCGCAATAAAAATAAATAAATAGGGGGACATAAAAGCTAAATGCTTATTAATGCTTGATAGGCTAAAGCCAAAACAATAGCCTTTTTTTTCTTATTTTTAATATTCCAGTGAAGTGACCATGTTGGGTCAACTCATGCATTGACTGTGAGCCATTAATTAATTGATTAATGATTAATTATTATTTAATTAATTTTTATTTTTATTGTTTTAAAGATTTTATTTTTAAATAATCTCTACACCCAATGTGGGGCTCAAACTCACAACCTCAAGATCAAGAGTCGTGTACTCTACTGACTGAGCCAGGCAGGCACCCCCTGTGAACCTTTTATTCATGCCAAATAATTTAATCACGTTCAGAATGCTGTTTAATTTATTTGTGCAAGTACATGTGCGCTGATCTTGGTCTGGAAAAAAAAAGCGTGCTGATATAGAATACTGACAGACAGTAGCCTCCTCTGGTCTTATCCTCGGTTCAAAGCCCAGCTCATCTCCACTTTCTTTCACGAAGCTTTCTGGAATTTCATGAAGCTCTTTACAACATGCTTTTGTTGCTCTTCTCCTTCCTGCACCACAGAAATGAGCCCATTATTTTCTTCTGGTTCTAATCTCAGACAAATGTCTCCCAAAGATTCAGAGGGTATTTTTGCAGATGAGGATCATGGCCTCATTGCCATAGTTCCCCATTAACCTAGGCCAATGCTGACTGGTACTCTGCACACACTGAGCCAATGGTTACAACCTTCCATGGATGGCATCCTGCGATTTACATAATGGAAAGTACTGTGAACCAGAATGTGTTTCTCTTTGGCTCTAATTTCTGCGGGCAGGAAGACTAATTTTCTCTAACGTATACACAGCCCAGACTCTTGACAGTGGTTTGATATCCAGGGACGATGGGTGCCTTGGGTGCTTTTTCTCCCCTTTCCTTCAGTTTCCACAGTCTCGGAGCCAGAATTTTATATAAATAGCTAAAATCTTCAAGCAACCTAAACTGCTCTTCAGGAACCTCAGACAGAGGTGGGCAGCATTGACAGAGCTTCCGTTCCACCAAAGAAGAGCCATCTGTTCACTGGAATTGTTCTTAGAGTGGTATTCCATCCTCTTAATTTATCTTTTTCTGAATGGTAAACTACATGCCCTATTTATATCATGATCCTCATGTTAAAGATGGCTTTTTTAGTAGGAGAGAGAATTTGGTTTTATTCAGACTATAACAAAAGCTAGTAAATTCCAGTCCCATTTATGAGCACTGCTCAAATAACCAGGTATAGTAGAGACTTGGCCAGGGGGGCCCTGACACCCCAAGACTTACTCTGCTTCTGCCCTCAGAATTGAAGACTTGAAAGTCCTCAAATCGGAATGTGAAGATGAATTAGAATACTAGTATATTCAAAGTCTTAGCTCACTTATTGTGATCTGTGTTTTTTATTGGTTTGCATCAACTCTTTCTATATTAAACATAACAGCCTACCATATATCGAATTAATCACATTTTAGATTAGTTTTTTTGTTTGTTAATTTTATTTTTGGCACTTATGGAAAGTTTTCATTTTTATGCAGTCCTTATAGATTAACATTTGTTCTGGCTAGGTGTTCTAGTGCATTGAATTCTCTCTTTTGTGTGGTAGTAACACAATGCTAGTGAGTTAAATGGGCATTTTCACACATTTTTTTTGTGGGATTAAAATTGATACAACTTTTCCGGAAAAGTAATTTACCAATAGATTTCAAGAGCCTGAAACATGTTCATATCCTTTGACCCAATAATTCCCCATCTGAGGATCTACCTGAGGAAACCATAAGAAATATAAAATATTTATGCACTAGGATGTTCATTACAGTATTATTTATAATAGTGAAAAATTGGATATGATGTCTGGAAATTAGGACTTTCAATAGATTAGTATGTAGCCATTAATCTCAGGAAACAAACTGAGGGTTGCTGAGTGGTGGGGGGTGGGAGGAATGGGGTGGCTGGGTGATGACATTGGGGAGGGTATGTGCTATGGTGAGTGCTGTGAATTGTGCAAGACTGTTGAATCACAGATATGTACCTCTGAAACAAATAATACATTATATGTTAAAAAAAGAAGAAGAAGAAGAAGATAGCAGGAGGGGAAGGATGAAGGGGGGAATCGGAAGGGGAGACGAACCATGAGAGACGATGGACTCTGAAAAACAAACTGAGGGTTCTAGAGGGGAGGGGGGTGGGAGGATGGGTTAGCCTGGTGATGGGTATTGAGCAGGGCACGATCTGCATGGAGCACTGGGTGTTATGCACAAACAATGAATCATGGAACACTACATCAAAAACTAATGATGTAATGTATGGGGATTAACATGACAATAAAAAATTGAAAAAAAAACAAAGAAAATTTCAAGACCCAAGAAATACTTATGATATAATCAGTGATATGCTAGTAAGTGTTAAACAACAGGCTCTCTGAGAAAAATAAAACAGCCTTATTTTGTAATGTCGGCCAATTTCTGTGGTGTGAGTATTCCCACAATTGCTGATTCCAAGGTCCCCATGTGACGGCACTGAACTGAGAGCGGGAGAGAGAGGATCTGGGCTCTCATGAAGAAGTATGAGCTAGCTCCAGCACACTACTAGATGCGATGCTATGTGACAGAAACAGGTGTATACAGTGTGATCTCAACAATGAAAATAATCTATTTAGAAAAGATGCTTGGGGGGCGCCTGGGTGGCTCGGTCGTTAAGCGTCTGCCTTCAGCTCAGGTGATGATCCCAGGGTCCTGGGATCGAGCCCCGCATCGGGCTCCCTGCTCGGCGGGAAGCCTGCTTCTCCCTCTCCCACTCCCCCTGCTTGTGCTCTCTCTCTCGCTGTGTCTCTCTCTGTCAAATAAATAAATAAAATCTTTAAAAAAAAAAAAAAGAAAAGAAAAGATGCTTGGAAGAAGAGAGGTCACCTTTGGGTAGTGGAATTATAAGGGACCCTTTCTCCCCCGTGTCTTAGTATCTCCCTGAACTTCACAGCCTGTTGACAAAGCTATCATTACGATCAGGAAAAACACTGATGCTTGTCCTGCTCCCCTCCCTACCCATCCACTTGTCACCATGGAGCTTGGCTTCTTTGGTGATTCTACTTCCTACAGCGACAGGTCTGCACTGGGGCCTTTGCTGGGGTCAACACTGAAGACTTGTTCTATCTTGCCAAAGCCTTTCCTTCAGAATCTCCTGTCCCTCCTCTTGTCTCCTTTTGTCATCCTCCAGAAAGAAAGTACTTAACTTTTTCGGTATAGTAGGCAGAGGGATGAGAAACATATACTTAGGTAACCTCAAATTTAGCTTATGTTTCTGTCACATGTGACAAATGTGTCTCCTGTCATAGCAAGCTAATGGGAAATCCTCACCCTAGAAGGAATGAGTCATCCTCCTTCACTTTCACATGGGGAACATGAGGCCAAGAGGTTGATTTAAGAATCTGCCATGAACCAGTGGCTAGGAACCAGGTCTCCTGACTCCCAGACAGCAGCAGAATCCAATGGCTAGTCTAGAACTTCCCAAGTAGGAGTTGGCCAGAGTGTCCCCACACTCTGTATTAAGACTCAGGTGTATACCTAACCCCATCCACTGGGAACTTTGCCTCAGCTTGCAGGAGAGTGGGGCAGTTCTGGGTAAACCACATTTTCTTACTGTTCTCTGGGAAGCAGCCCCCTCCTTTGCTTGAACAAGTGCACTTTTTGATGTGGCCAGTTATTTACCAAAAAGAAGGGATGGCAGGTGCTTGGGGGGTATTGAGAACCCAGACTTCAAAAGATTTATTCCAATAAGCAGTAACTCTCCAGAAAGCTCGTTACCAATATATGCCATCACAAAGAAAGACTAATGAATAAAGGAGAAATCTTTTTTTTTTCTACAACTAGGGTACACCTAGAGTGGAGGCCCATACCCTGGCAATGCTGGCCCCGTGGAGTGGGGTCCCAGTGAAGTCTGCTCTGCACTGGAATTCTGAAATAGAACATCTTGCTCAAATCTCACACTATTTTCTGGGACTCAGCTCTTCTTCCCTGTTCCCCGTCTCAGAGAAGTGGGCACTAGTTAGAAACCTCGCCCTTGTCCTGACCTGCCCTGACGTTCCTTCCCGCTCAGCTGCATTATCCTCCAGTCCATCTGCAAACACGGTGGTTTTCACTCCTGGCCCACTCAAGTCACTGCACCTGTGCCCCTCTCCCTTGCCTGAGCAGTGTTGTCATCCCAGGTTGCCTGGATACATTGGCCATTCTGCATGCACTCTGTCTCCCTTCCAGGCCATTCTAGACATGGTAGCCAGGGTTATCTTTTCACAATGCCCATGTGTTCATGTTACTCATCTGATTGCATCCATTTCTCTCAGACAAGACCAGAATCC
The DNA here is from genome assembly GCF_964656455.1 of Halichoerus grypus. Classification (NCBI taxonomy): domain Eukaryota; kingdom Metazoa; phylum Chordata; class Mammalia; order Carnivora; family Phocidae; genus Halichoerus; species Halichoerus grypus. Next base: position 58,005,507 of record NC_135722.1, read on the forward strand.
TCCACATGACTTACGTGCCCCAAAGCACCAGCGCTACTCCCATCCCACTCTCACCTTGGCTTTCTGGGTTGTGGCTCCAGTTTTGGTTCTGAAATGTGCTGTGCTCTCTCCTTCTACAGGGCATTTTTTTTGGTTTATACTACAGTTCTTAGTGAGGCCACCCACTGTCCTAAAAAGCCTATCTCCTCCTCCCTAGCTCAAGCATCACTTCCTCAGGGAGTCTTTGGTGACCCTCCCCAGCCCCCCAGCGACTAGTCTCCAGCATACACTCTCAGAAAACCATGTCTCATTCCCTGAGAACACTTACCCTGCTCTACAGTTAGGCGCTGATTTGTTTAAATCCACCTCCTATCCTGGCTGTGGGCATCATGATAGCAGGGGCCACATCTTCCATCGTTCAGGACTCTCTCTCCAGCATCTACCACCGTGCTTGGTAATTGCTCATTAAATGCCCTTTAAATGAACTGCCCTTTAAATGAACGCCTGAGTGAATGAGATGGACTTCCTCTGTGAAGCCTTCCAGACCTCTCTCCATGCTGATCTGGCACCTAGTATCCATCTATCAGTTTCCTCTGTAAAATGGGGCTGGCCATAGGTCACAGTGTTGAATGGAAGGTGAGTTAGGATATCGTGGACACACCACAGTGGCTATTATGTAGTGGGTGCTCACAAAATGCTTGTTATCTTTACAATCATACTTGTTTCTTTGAATCAGGAGAAGAGTAAGGGAATAGGCCCCACCTCATTTATCTCAACAGCCTCACAGGGAGGGCCATGCACACAGTAGGTGGGCCCCCATGAATGCTTCTGCATTTGAACTGTGGGACTGCGACAGGAGGTTATGTTGTCCCTGGCTACCTTTTCCAAGACTAAATCCTTAATTACCTCATCTTCCCGTGAAGCATCTTTTTTGATCACATAACTCATGGCACTCTCTGGCTAATTCATTTTTGATCAACTGGATTGCTCTACACTTACATTCCTGTGTAATATAGCCTCTGGAGTTCCCCTCAGCACCGGAAGGCAGTCTGGCTCATTTGAACAAATTGCTTAACATGTTAAATTAGATTCAACTGTCCTTAGGAAGAAAAATTAAAAAGAAAAAAAGAAGATGAATATCAATTGTCCTCATACTCACAATGTTCCAAAACTGCCTTATTTTACCATTGACAGTTCCCAAAGCATGTCTGCATTGTGATTGTGACTTGTGCCGAAGAGGAGGCCTAAGTAATTTTCACTATCAGCAGCCAACAGTCCCTGAGAATGTACTGAATGCTTGGCACTGAGCACACAGCATTGTAGAAACATCCCTGACCATAAGATCCATACACAGAAGTTGGGGTAATTCATTCATTGTAAATCAATTCATTCACTGATTATGAATTTCATTCATTTGTCTAGTCATATTTTTCCCTCTCACCACCCCTGTCCACTGTGTACCTGTTGAAATCCTATTTATCCCCTAAAGTCCAGGTCAGATATCTCCCCCTCTCAGAAGCTTCTCTATTCTTTCATTAAAAAAAATAATAATAATCACTCTTCTAACTGGGCTAAGTCTGTATCTTCAACACACTTCTGTACTCAACCCTGTGTTTCTTTGTTCAGTGTTTTCTCCCTTATTAGAGCATGAGATGCTTAAATGTAGGGAAATAATTCTGTCTCAAGCACCTAGTATAGGGGTTAGTATATATATATATATATATATATATATATATACTACATCCTCAATAAATGCTTGCTAAACTGAACTGATAATTTATTCCGCCAACAACATTTCCTGTACCTACTATGTGCTAGGTGCTAAGGGTGGCATCCAGACCCTGCCCTTCATAAGCTTGCGGTAATTTTGGGAAATGACAGATACATATATGAAACATGAAGTGTCATAGATGAAATCACAGAGGTATATGTGAAGTGCTATGGAAGCCCAGGGGTGGGTTTTGATACCACATGCATAATGAATAGACACATGACCATGAGGCAGGAAGTAAATACTTAAAGGTGAACCACTAGTAATTTGGAGGAGGCAAAAATTAGTGTGATTGGGATGATCAAGGCAAGGTTTTGGCCTAATCCTTTGATATTTTGGGTATGATATGATTTACACAAGCGGTAGTTTCTTTTACTGTGATTATCCCTGGGCTAGAAGTTAAAATATACAATATTTATCTGCAGTAAAGAGGATACACCCAGACCTAAGAGGGTGTGAAGCATGGGGCAGCCGACAGCTAGGCAGTCTTGATCTAGAAACATGACTACGGTCCTATCAGTGCTTACCTTCTTTTTTTTTTTTTTATACCTTGTGTTTTAATTTTTTAATTTTATTTTTTTAATTTATTTTTTTAATTTTTTAAAGATTTTATTTATTTATTTGACAGAGAGAGAGATAGCGAGAGCAGGAACACAAGCAGGGGGAGCGGGAGAGGGAGAAGCAGGTTTCCCGCGGAGCAGGGAGCCCGATGCGGGACTCGATCCCAGGATGCTGGGATCATCACCTGAGCTGAAGGCAGACGCTTAATGACGGAGCCACTCAGGCGCCCCGAGGGCTTGCCTTCTGAAACCCATTTGACTGAGTTTTAGAGCGCGGACACTACAGAATACATAATTAAATAAAATTAAGAGTTTATTCTGGTCTTTGACTTTGAATGGCATACTTGGTTTTACAGGTTCCCACGCATTCCACTGGGAAGCAGGCAAGGCCACCTGCCTTACTTCAGGAGCAGCCCTAGTGGCTGGGGCCCCTGGTCTCATGCTGGGAGAGCTGGTCTCTGTCTTCTGGGCAGCGGGTAGCAGCTCACATGCCGGCCTGGACTTAGGAAAGGACTCTCAATGGGAATCTGGCATTGAAGCTGGGTCAGTGGGCTGAGGTGTCCTCTAGGAGCTTCTGAGCACCCTCTGTGAGGACGGAAGCCCTTGGGACACATCCTGGACAAACACACACATTCATGGCAGCTCCCCCTCTGTAAGATGGTGCTGTTAGAACGATCTGAAGCAATGTCACATCGTGGAAAAATCAAAGACAGGAAATCAAGAGGCGTGAATCCAAATTCTGCCAACCAGATGACGCAACAGAATCATGTGTGAGTTTCAAATGCTCCTTTGGCATCTTTAACTTAAGGTCTGGACTAGAGGAAGGCCCAGAGCCTGTTACTAGACCACTTTCCTCTAATCTCTGCCACATCTGGGTTCCTCCTGATCTCGAAAATGCATCACCATTTTGTAGGAGAAAGTGAGCGGGGAAGATGATCCAGTCCTTTCCCTCCAAGACCAAGTTTGGAGTCACCGAATCCACTCCGTCTGGGTTTCCCTTCTCCTCTGCTCTGTTCTGGCCTCTGGCGGGACCACCCACATTTCCTGCAAGCTGCACAGGAGGGAGCTCAGGCAATTAGAACGAGGAGTCATGGCAGGAAAGACAGCTGTGGCCTCAGTCCTTTTATTACCCCTGCCACCTTTCCTTTCCAGTCCCACCTCGTTTAGCAGCCTGACCGTGTGGACCCGCATGGGCCATTGCAGGGCTCCTCCTCCAAAGGGGGAAGGGGCCTTGGCTTCCCCAGCCCTGGACTGTGCCACCAATGGGCTTGATGGCCAGGCAGAGAGCAGCGTTGAAGGAACACTGCAGGTCACACAAGAGCGTCAGCCGCCACCTCTTCCCAAAGCACTCATTGCTTTTTGCTATTTAATCTTCATAACATCTGAAAAAAGACAGGATTAGCATCATCTTACAGATATGGACATGGAGGGGTCAAGAAATGAAGTTAGTTGCTGGGGTTACAGCTTGACTGGGATCAGCTGGCTTGCTGAAGGAAGATTCCAAAGATAAGCCTTTGTCAATAAACCCATGTGTGGACCCAAAATGGAGCCACAGACTGGCAGAAAGAAAGGTGGCTTCAGGGAGAAGATATTCTGGCACTGCTTTGTCTCTCTTTCGGGAGACCTCCATGTTCTTTGCCCATCTGCCCCAGACTCCTCTCGCACTGACTGGCCAGCCCTCCCCACTTTCCCAGTCCATACCCAAAGGGGCAAGTGGGAGTGCTCTAATCATCCCCATTTCCCCAGCTGGGCAGAGCTTGGCTGTTAGGATACATCACTGGGCTATGAAAACAGTGACTTCCACATTTGAAAGAAATTATTTCATAATGATCCAGTGTAAAAAATACATATTGCATCATGAGTAGGTACCCATATATATATATTCACATCAAGAGGTAAAGATATAAATGCATATGCACACCACACACAAACATGGATGTATGAATACATATAGGTTTGTTTTATAGACGGATACAATGGGAAAATATTTCATGAAACAACAATATGTTCAAAGTACTCTGACATTTTCCATGCCTTGCTATCCCATTCGAAAAAAGTATTGCTTATTATCCTCCAAATTGATTTCATAATCCACTAAGGAGTTGTAACCCTCACTTTGGAAAACACGGACCAAAAAGTTGGGGGGCCTCAGGGCTCAGTCCTGGGCCCTCTTCTGTTCTCTCTCTCCCGCCCTCCCCTTTGTGGATCTCATCCAACTTCCTGATTTAATACCTCATATCTTGAGGATTCTGGAATGTCCACTTCCAGCCTGGACATCCCCCCACATCTCCGCACTCACGTAACCAACAGCCCGTCTGACGTCTGTACATGGATGTCCAAAGGCATCACAAGCCAAACTCCCAAGCCCCCTCTTGCAGCCCACCCTAACTCAGGAAATGGCAACTCTGAGCTTCCAGACACCCAGGCGAAAGCCCTGGGAGTTATCCCTGCTGCCACTCCCTATCCAACCCGCCGGCAGAGGTCCTTGCCTCCAAACTATGTCTAGAAGTGAAAAACTGCTCAGCCCACCACCACCGCTCAGATTCATGCACTATCATCTCTCTCTCCTGGATCACCATAATAGCCTCCTAACTGATCCCTTGTTTGCACCTCAGCCTGAGTGATTCTTTAAAAATATGTCAGAACATGTCACTCCGCTGCTCAAAACCCTCCAAGAATCCCCATCTTACACAGCATGAAACCCAAAGCCTCTCTGTGGCCTTCAGGGCCCTATACGTCTGATCTGGCAACTGACCTCGGCCCTGCTGCCCTCCCCTACTCCCTCTGCTTTCACAATCCCTCAGCCATGCCAGCCGCACCCCTACCTCTGGGCCTTTGCTTTCACGGTTCCCACTGGCTGGATGTCTCCTTCTCCAAGTATCCACAAGGCTCCCTGCTTCAGGATTCTCCAAAGAAACGATGCCAATAGAATGTGTGTATGTATGGAAAGAGATTTATTATAAGGAATTGTTTCAAGTGATTATGGAAGCTGACAAGTTCTGAGATGTGCACTTGGCAAGCTGGAGGCCCGGGAGAGCCAATGGCCTGGTAGGCCTATACGCCCGAGCCCCGGGAAGAGCCAATGCTGCAGTAGAAGCCTGAAGGCAGGAAACAAACCCGATGTCCCAGCTTGAAAGAAGTCAGGCAGGGAGACCTCTCTTTGCTCAGAGAAGCATCAGCCTTTTGTTCTATTCTGGCCTTCAACTGATTGGATGAAGCCCATGCACATTCAGGAGGACAGTCCTTTTCACTCAGATCTACCTATTTAAATGCTCAACTCATCCAAGAACACCCTCAAAGACATCCCCAGAATCATATTTGGCCAAATACCTGGGCAGCTGTGGACCAGTCATGACACATAAAATTAACCATCACACCCACTCCTTTACCTGCTTTCAGTTTCTGCTCAAATGGGGCTTTATAAGAGAGACTTTCTCTAGCCACTTACGTATGATAATACTACTACCACTCTCATGTTCCTTCAAATGCCCTTACCCTGCTTTCCCCTTCTCCAAAGTACTTATTACTAACCTGACTTATGTATTTATTATTATTTTTAATGTTTTGCTATCTATCCCAAACTGTAAACTCCACGAGGGCAGGGACCTTGTATGGCCCTTTTCCGGGATCTAGAACAATCCAGGGACCATCTTTCCAGGATCTAGAACAATGCCTGGCATATAATAACTGCTTACGTAACATTTATTGAATTAATGAACGAGTCTCTAGCCAGCTCATAAAGAAGCCATCCTTGGGCTAGGTGCTTGCCCTAGGCCAGCCAGTGGGCACCGTTTGTGAGGAACAGTGACTTTCTTTCCTGAGCTGGGGGGACAGCAGGCAGAACTGAGTCTGCTGGACTCCCCTGGCCATGGGAAGCCCACACATGTTGAATTGCACATATGATAAACTATTCTCTTTCCTTGGTGTAGACTGTCAATAAATGTTTTTTTCTTCTTTATAAAGTCTCATGAAAAATAAAGTTACAAGAGCCACGAGAAACCTGAAGACTCACTGCATGTTTGGAGAAAGGAGGGATTGAGTCTAACTAGTAGAATAAAGAATCTGTGGAGAAAAGGTATCTTAGCTGAGCCCTGATGGGAAGATTCAGGACTGAAGATGGGGATTTGCAGAAAGGGCGTTATCGGGTAAGAACAAGCACACGCCCAGGCAAAGTGCTGGGGAAGTGTGTCTGTATGCAGAACACAGTGGGTCCTTTGGCTTCGCATCCTGTAAGTATCAAGATCAGTCATTGCCCTGGGTGTCAGATCACAGGCAAATTCAGGAGAGTTACAATTCAAGTCCCCAAATTTCATTTTCCCATGAGGTTGTTTGGCGGCCTGACTTATCCAGATCAGTGCTTCTCCTTTCCCCAGCGGTAGGCTCTGCATTAATGCAGGTAAAAGCCTGGGAATCTTCTGGCTGTCCTGTTCAGGACACCTTTGCTGTTCAACAGGTAGAGGTGAGATTGCAGTAATTCTAAGAAGCAATGGGAACCTGTACTTGAAAAATGCTTGTCTCTACTCTCTGAGTGTTTAATTAGTTGATTCTCACATCTTCAACGGCGCAAGGGCACCTGGATAAGCCTCATTCCAACACTGGCTTTTTCTACAGATCAGGAGCAGGAGGTGGGTGGAGAGGGTAAGGATTTGACTGAACAATTTTAAGCTTGTCAAGAGTCATGATTCAGTGATTTCTGTGCTGCTCCTGATTTATTCAGACTTGCCAAAGAACTGTATTCTTTTCATGCTCTTCTTAAAAACTACCAACTTTTCATCATGTTAAGGACCTCTTGGAAGAAAGAAGAAACATTAAAAGATGTTCTTAGCTTATAGGACTCTGGCTTTCTCTTTCTATTTTCTCTGTCTGTCTCTATTTGTCTGTATCTTTGTGGCTTTCTCCCTCTCTGTTCCTTTTTGTCCTCTTGATCTCCCTGAGAGGTGGTGGAGTGTACTCTAGAGGAAAGAATCCTTGAGAAAGAAGGAGGGAGCCCAGGATCTGAGTTTCAGCCCCCATTCTGCCACTTCATAATTGAGTATCACCAGGCAAGTTGCTTAACCTTCCCGGACCTTGATATTTCTGAAGATACAATGGAGAGTTGCCTGAAGATTGGGAAGGCAGGGATGGTATCACAAAAAGCAAAGCAATTCTACTTTGGAATCAAAAGTCTTCGGTCTTCCGTGAGCTCTGTCATGGACCAATTCTGTGGCCCTGAGTGGGCTCTGAAACCTCCCTGCGTCTCAAGTTTCTAACTGGTAGAATGAGGACAGCACAAGGCTGTGGGGAGAAAAAGAAAAAGCAATAATCTAGCAGGGAGAGCACAGCTTCATGGTCAGTATGGCTGGGGTTCGGTTCTCACCCGTTACTACCTGTGAGGTCTTGGGTCAATCACTTGGTGATACTAGTTCGGATTCGGTGGACGTGTGTCACATGCCAGGCATTATTCTCAACTTTTATTTGGGTTATCCCAGTGAGTCTTCCTGATCTGACGAGGAAGGGATACCGTTTTCCCCATTTTGCATCTGACAGACTGGAGGCTCTGAGACACTCAGGTGATTACTCAGTGTCGAAGGGCAAGGAACTGGCAGAGCAGGGCAGCGAGCCTGGGGCTTCTGATTCCAGAGCCCACACTCTTTGCCAGTGGGCTAACACGACCCAGGTCTTCCTTTGGGCATTGCAGATCCACGAGCAGAATTGCTTATATGTAAGTACTAAGTAGTACTTACCTCACTTATGGCTATTTCAAGGCGTAAATGAGATGCTATATATACATGACTTATCACAGTGTCTTGTATAATGTAATTCTGTAATAAATGTCACCATGTGTGTATATACCCTCCTTAACTATTTCTTTTTGGCATACGAGGGGGTAAAATATATACATCACGTGCCTGTGAGTAAGTGACTTGTGACCTTTTACGTGCTATACAAGTCACTGTCATGATGACACTCTCTAACATTTCCTCTAGCTCTTAATTCAGACCTTCTATGACTCATTTTCCCCAGGCTGTATCAGCTCCAGTGAAACTTCCCAGACCACTTGACGCAGCGATGACAAATGGCTCCAGAGCTCTCTGACTTCTATATTAATTAAATGTGAGAAAACATAGAGCTCCATGAAGAGGGCCCTCTGTGGCTTCTTGTTTAACTCTGCACCGCCACCATACCTTGCAGCTGCACCACTCAAAACAGGTGGCAACAGAACAGTATTCTATTCATTCTGCATGGTGAGTCACAGATGAGTTACCCAAATTGCATCTCATGTTCCAAAAAGGAAAGATGCACCTCGAGAGGCAAGGGAGGAGAAAGGTGAATCAAGAGGCTTTAAGTAGTTGGTGCAAAGGTCACAAACATGATGTCAAGCTTTACCCATTTCTGAACCAATCATTTATTAAGCCCTTACCGTATGCTAGACATTGGAGAAGCAAAGTTGAGTGAGTCTTGCTTCTGGAGGACAAGAAGGGAAAAGATTTCTGATCTACTGACTGCTTGCTTTGGGCTGGCATTGGACTAGGAGTTTTATATTTAATCCTTACAATAATCCTCTTGAGATAGGCATTATAATTCCTGTCTTGGAGATAAAGGGATTGAGTTTAGCTAATCCTAGGGGTTTGCACAAGGATCGTACAAGCTAGAAAGTAGAGGGACTGGGACTGTTGGTTCCGCCACTGTTTTACTATGACTCTGCTTAGAGAAGCCTATGTCTGGTGGGAGATAGATCTAAATCATTACTGTCTGGAACTTTAAGGTTCTGGAAGTTTGGTCCCACGGTACATGTGGAGCCCATAGTGAAAATTTTCCAGCAACTAGAGTCAGAGCCTCCATTATCAACTTAGAAAGAGGATGGATCAAGGTCTCTGCTACCTGTGTTACCTCAATCCCTGTGTGTCCATCTGCTCAGTTCAGTGGCTACAGGACACTGTCCAGGCTGCCCCAGGTGGCTGAGCACTGGCAGCCTTGGCCTTCATGCAGACCGAGGAGGGGTCTGTGCAGCCCTGGCATGTCTGGTGTATGGCAGGGCAGGGTGCGCACAATATTGCTAAAACATGGGTCTCACCACGTCGTTTCTCCACCTGAAACCCTTTAGTATCTCTTCCTGGCATAGAAAAGAGCCAAAGTCCTGAGCTGGGCTTCAAGGCTCTTCTGTGAGGCCCTAGACTCTCTATAATACCCTTTACTTGTCCCCTACAACTCCAGCTTTGCCACACGCCTCTTCTTCTTTTCAGGACTTTTTGCCTCTACTCCCATAATCTTTTCACCACTTGTAACTTAACTTAGATAACTGCTTTTTCAATAAACCTACCATGCGATCCAGCAGTTCCACTCGTGGATATACACCCAAAGGAAATGAAAACAGGAGTTCAATGAGATATCCATGTTTATCACAGCATTATTCACAACAGTCAAGATATGGAGCCAACCCAAATGCCCATCAGTGGGTGAACAGATAAAAAAACAAGATGTGGTATATATGCACAGTACAATATTACTCAGCCATGAGTAAGAAGGATACCCTGCCAGTTGTGACAACATAGATGGACCTTGAGCACATTATGCCAAGCGAGGTAAGTCAGAGAAAGGGAAGTACTGAATGATATCACTTTTATGTGGCATCTACAAAAGTCAGATCTGTAAAAAAAAAAAAAAAAAAAAAAAAGCAGAGAGTAACATGGTGGTTACCAGGGGATGGGGAATGGGAGGCTAAGGCCGATGGTGTTTAAGGGTACAAATTCGTAACGGGTAGTAAATAAGCCATAGAGATCTAATGCCCAGTATAATGAACATAGGCAATCACACTGTGCTACAATGATGCAATGTGATAAATATCACTTCAATGGCAATCATACTATAATACATCAAATGTATCAAAGTAACATACAGTGCATTTTAAATTAACCAAATGTAACATGTCAAATTTATCATATTAAAGGAAAAAAGTCTACTTTTCCATGGAACCTCCTTAGATATTCCCAGGTGGAATGAATCACTTCCTCCTCTGCTTTCTCATAGCACTTTGCTGACACTTGTGAAATAGCACAAAGCATAGAGCGCCTTCGGTTCTGTACCAACTTATGAATGCAAATTCCTTCAGGAGACTTGGTCATCTTGGATTCCTCCTGAGGCCCTGGCAGAGAGCCTCACTCACAGTGTGCTCAATCAGGGTGTGTGGGGTTGACTAAGGAACTGTAAAATTGACAGTCGGCTCCTGTGTCCATGCGGTCATTTGCCTGTGTGCCTTCGCAATCATTCTCCACCCTTCCCCTGCTCTGCTCTGGATTACAAGGCCCTCTGGCTTACAAGCCATACTTTCCAGGTGCCTTTGCAGATCACGATTCCCAGTGTCGTTTCTCAGGTTCTGAGATCGTAACATACAAGCATCGGAAAACTTAGCTGTTGATTCTGCTCTGCCACTAAGCTTCCTTGTATAATTCATATAATTTCTCCAGGCCTTAGATGGCTCTTTAATAAAATGATGATACTGAACTAATGTTCTGTTAGGGCCTGAGTATGTATGCATGCACGCATCAAGCCATCCTTTTATCCACACACTCACGAAGAACGTATTGAGCTTTTCCCTTCTACCAGGCAACGGGGATATAGAGGTGGATACAGCATGGTTCCCACACTCAGTAAGCTCATACTGGAGCAGCAGAAGTACTTTCAGGAGGAATGTGATGTGAGCAAGCAGGTTCTTTAGAAAAGGTGATGGATAGCATGCTATGGGGGCCAATGGGAGTCAATTTCCCGAGGGCAGAACAAGAGCAATGGATAGAAGCCAGAGGAAGTCTGATTTCATCTCGAGATGACAGAGTGAATTTTCTAATAATCAGAGGAGCTCCACACTGGCATTACCAGCTAGTGATGTCCTGTCAACAAACATACCCAAGAAGGAGCTAGATGATGCCCTAGCAGGTGGTAGGGAATATTTCCCTGCTTTGAGAAGATAGACTACATGCTTCCTAAGATGGATTTTTAATTCTAAGCTGCTATGCTGCTAAAAGTCAAATTTTCTGTGCTTCCAATTAAGGGTTTTAAAACCCTTTATAAAAAGCAGCTGACTTTACCTTTACAGAACTCCATAGAATCTCAGTTTATAAAACAAGGAAAACTGAAGCGACTCTGGCTAACGTGCAGGGCCCTATTCTCCTGACCTTCCTCTCAGCTCCTGAGAAAACAGGTGGAAAACTAGAGCTCTAAAGAATCTAGGAGATTTGGCTTTCTTGTGGCTGAGCACCTGCAGCGTAGCCTCCACATGTGGTCCCTTTCACCGCTCTAAGACCCTCTGTGCCCTTGGAAATTAGATGTTAAGGATCCAGCTTGAAGCCATGCGACTCGCAGCATATGGCCCTGGCTCAGGGCCTGGCTCTGACTCTGCCGTGTTCTGATGATGGGGCTTCTGCCAGCAGCTGACTCCCAGTCTCCACCTGGAGTCCCCTTCAAGGCACTATGCACTTCTCCCCATCTCCTTCTCACCTCCTCCCCTCCCCATCCTCCCCTTCCTCCCGGGCCCTGAGACCCTTCACAGTTGAGCAGCATCTCAGAGTTCCTGAGCACACCCTCTGAGTCGGGCACAAAGCTCCTGCTTGAGCTTCATACCGAAGCTGTGAGCCAGACGTTAGTATCTATACCTAGGTCACAAATGAGGAACCCGAGCCTCCTGGAGGGCACGTGACTTGCTCAGGGTCACTCAGCTGAGAAGCTCTGCCTGGCCCTGGAGCCCACGTCCACTCTGCGCCCAGGGTAACCCGGTCCCTCCTGGGGCTGGGCCCTGCTTTGCTCTTCCTGGTTGTCCTCTCAGATGCCAGAGCTCCTCACTGCTTGACGACAAACCTCCTGCCTGGTTTTCTGAGTCTCAGCTGCCTCTGAATTCTGCTTTGTCTCACTGTGTCTATATACTTTTACATTTATTAAGCCTTCACTGTGGAGTGGGCATGGTTTTAAACATTTTACTTGCATGAACTGATTTTATCCTCTCAGCAGCCCTATGACACAGGCATCCTTGTTATATCCATTTTACAGATGAGAAAACTGAGGCCCAGTGAGGCTGAATAACACAGTCACACAACTATGAAATGGCAGAGCCAATACAAACCTGGGCATGTGGCTTCAGAGCCTGAATTCCTCATAATTAGACTCTGTTTACAGGGTTTTGACTGGCAGCTTATGTCCCCTTCACCAGCAGTTGAGACGGTAAGACTCAAGGACACAGGGACCCAAAGGGACTTAGTGACAACTCCTCTCTAGAGGTGTCATAATGGTAACTACCATACATAGACTTTGACATGGGACCATATTTTATCCAAGGTAATAAATAAATGAGTGATGAAAGCTTTGGGTGTATGTGGGGAGTGGGTGGGTGGGTGGGTAGGATGGGGGGAACGAGATTTCTGCATTCATTACTTGATACAACAGCTTTTCCATTTCCACCTACCTGCATCAATGTCTTGTTTTATTTCAGTGAATGGTTAAAGTTGTGGGTTGACAAATAGATTTTAGCTCTTGTTCCAAATTTGGTCGATTTATTGTGGCTGCTTGGAACCATGAGTTGGGATAGTTTCTGCAGTCACATTTGGTCTCAGCAGGAAAGAGAGTCATGATCCATTAAGAATGTCTGCCATGTGCAAGGGAGGTGAAGGTGATGCATGAGAGTTGTTTATCTGATAGCCATGAACTAATTTCCTATTCCTATTCTGGTTCTTTCCTGTTTTATCCTTAATCAGTTAAATGGGGGCAGACATGTCCTCATTCTAAAATGTGACCTGAGCTTTGCCAGGATCTCCATCTGCTTCAAATCTGGTTGGTGATGATATGAACATGATGTAGAATGGAGAGATAGGAAGATGGGGAGAAGGATTTACACCAAAAATGTTCCTTTTTGTCTTGGCATTCCTTCCTAATTCCGATAGAGCATAGACATTTTCATTAAAGCTTGGCAATTCAGTGTAGAGGGTCTCTTTTTCTCTTCATTTCTTGGGTACATGGCTACGACTGCCTCCCCAATGGCATTCTGCATCCTATCTTGCTGAAATTCATAGCAAAACAGCAGCTCCACTGTTCGGGACTCAGTTTCCTCTCAATGCTCTTGGACCAGGTCCTGACCAACTCTGGGATCTGCACTGGTCTTCCTCAGGTCTTTCCAAAGCTGATTTTGCCTCGGCTCTCAGGTTCTAACTCATATGCCCCTCCCTGAGCAAGCCTCTCCTTTAGCACCCTCTCAAGTATCTCCCTCAGCCATTCTCTATTGCATTATCCTATTTCATTTTCTTCAAATCTTGCTTCATTGGCTTGACTTGTTTTCTTATCGATGTGCTTACTTGTTAAGTGTCTGCCCCCTCATGTTGGTAATGTAAGCCCCATTGTTATTGTTGTTTTTTCTTTCTGGTATAAAACTGTAATACACACAACTCTAAGAGGAACACAAGAAGTCAAGGTTGATGCTAGGAATGCCACGTGTGGTCTTCTTTGGGGTAAACGGCAGCTGCCATTTCAGGGTTTGTCGTGGTTTTGACCACCTGGCACACAAGAGACAATTAAACCCTTATAGCAGCCTGGATTCTCTGAAGTGTCTTATCATCCAAATGCATCTCTACCCTTGAAGATCTTTTCCCACGCCCACATGCCCTTCCTGCTGGCCTCTAGCCTACGGTTTCCATCAGATCTGACAGACTGGGGGATATCAGCTACCTGGTAGTTTCCATCCTGACAGCGAACTGTAACTCTTCACTCACTACTGTCTTGGACCAAGCCCGGGAGTGTCATGGAAGCAGGAAGAGCCCATGTGTCCAGTTTATTTCCTAGTGACCTTACTAATATACTCTTTGGTCATTTTCCTCCCAATCTCCAGCGGCTTCCCAGTGCGCACGGCCCAAAGTCTAAGGTCTTTACACTAAGGCGCTTGAGGTTTTTCACATCTCTCTGTCTCTTGTTCTCCTAAGTCAGGAGCAGACCTTGGCTTGTTCCCTGAATATGCCTTGCACACATTCTCCACTCCCTGGGGTCCTTGCTAGGCAACCCTCTTGCGCAGACTTCCTGGTCTCCCTTATCTTCGGAATGGGGCATTCCTCTGTAGGCCCCTAGCCCCCTGCACATTTCTGCACATGGACACGTGATCTTGAAATTCATTTTTTGCTTGTTATCCTAAATAATAAGCCTGGGGGGTAAGTACTATCTCTAATTTGTTTTTGTATCCTTAGTACACCTAGCAGAGTGTCTAGCCCGGATTACAAAAGAATGAATAGAATCACTTCTTTATTTTTATGAATAACAAACAAAAGCTCAAAGCGTAATTGTCTTGCCCAAACCCATACAGCTGGTTGCCAGGGGAATCAAGACGTGAACATCAGTCGGTTATATTTAGAGGCCCCACACTCAAATGCCAAGAGGCACTGGGAAGATGACATAAGCGGGAAAGCGTGTGGGTGAAAGACGATCTGAAGCAGGGAGACCTGTCTCTGAAAGGGAAGCCACCAAACACCTCAGCTGACAATCATGAAGAGGGCAGGTGGCTTCGGCTCTGCCAGATAGATATTCAGGTTCCACGGAAAGCTGAAAAATCTGATTTGTGTGTGATAGCTCACACACTTTTTCAAGTTGCCAACTAGTTCTAATTAAGATACCATGTTGCTCAAATACATCCCTTCTGTGAGCCAGATGAGGCCTCAGCCTGCCAACTGGTAACCCATGCTTTTAATCTCCGTAAGGCCGCCCTGGAGATGGTACCGTGGATCATGTGGCTCAGACTTGCTTAGTGAGAGACAAGTTCCAATTGCCTTTGTGGTCAAATTATTTAAAGCCACTGATGTTGGGCTGATCTTGGGGCCATCAAGGTGAGTGGGATGAACACCCTTGAGTTTCACATGGATGCTTCGAAGTCATGTCAACTCCAAATGACAGTTTTCTTGGTCATTAAAACTGACCAAGATCCCTAGTGATGGTCTACAAATGGGCTCTGCTGTGGATAAATGCAAATCAACACAAATTATGAAAGGGGCCCCGGGATAGATGGGCTGGCTGTCAAGAAGATAAAGCACTGAAGAACTGTTGCAAGGGGGAGCTCCAAATGCCTGGTTCTTTGGAAGTGGAAGGTGATTAGCTCTGTAACATTTATGTACATGGGGCGGGGGTGGTGTTCAGCCCCAGAGAAAGTGATCAGCTCTGCCTTAATATAGGCACTGAGAACCAGGCGATGGGAGTTTTGGCCACATTGACTTAAGCATTCATTTATCATGACAAAATGAACCAGTATTGACCTGGAGGCCCTAATGCAGGGTATCGGCATACTAATAACAGGCTGTTACATGCGCTGCCGGAGTGCGGGGATGAAAGGATTGCTGTCCTTTCAAATGTAAAGGAAACAGTGTCATTTAGATTTGCAGCGATTGTTCCCAGGTTATCCTGACGACATGCAAGTCGGAGTTTGTGGAGTGAAGGGGGGCAGCATGGAGCAGCATGGGCTCACATCTTAATTCCACTCCCTCCTGGCCTGATAACTTCGGCCATGTTGCCGAACCCATTTTCAGTCTCAGATTTATCATGGCTCATATAGGGACTGATAACATTTTCCTCTCAGGTCGGCGGGGCGATGACCTTGTAAGGCACTCTGCACAGTGCCTGGCACACACGGGAAGCCCTACGCATGTTTACTTCACTTCTCTTCTCGACTTCCACAGCGGCACTTTGAGTCACTCTAACGACTTGGTTGGCTTTCTATCTGAATTTTATAGTCTCTCTGTCCCTATGCTTTCTTCTCTTAGGCAATGGATTTTTTTGGAGCTGAGTCTTTCACTGATTCATCTTTGCATCTTCCAAAGGGACTGCCCATAGTAGGTACCCAGCCACAGGGCACAGGGACTGAGCTTGCAAGTCTTGGTTGCGGCACCAGCCATCATCTCCCCTGTCAGTCACTGCAGCATGCAATTGCTCTGTCACTCCAGGCCACGTGCCTCAGGAGGAGCAGAGACGCCTGCTGGGCCTGGTGCATGCATGCTTCCCTAAATCATCCCCTGCTCCAAGTAGGGACTAATGGCTCTCGAGCATGGAAGGAGAAGCTGGGATTCATATGACTGCAGGTGCGAGGTAGAACCTAGCAGGCTTCCTTGAATGGGTGACTTCTAAGATGGGCCATGGAAGATCAGGGAGATTTTTCTAGGTGGAAAATGAGGAAAGGTATTTGAGGCAAAATGTACAGCCTGTCCAGAGTTTTGGAGGCATGAAAATAGAGGGTGTAGAGCTAGAGGAGGAAGTCCCCTCGAGGTTGTTGGCCCCGTACTATGTGCAGGAGCTTTATAGCTGCTCTCACATTTTGTTCGCTCTCTTGACTTGCCAGGGAAGAGAGGAGAAAAATGGGGATCAAGCTTCACAACTTGTTCAGATCACATAGCTGAAAGTGGCAGGGCTGAATTTTGAGTCCAGATCTCTCTGATGCTAATGTTTTCCCTCTCAGGGTGAATGGTGAGGGGCAGGGAGTAGCGGGCTCAGGGACTGGAATTCACCATCGATTCCCCGACATACTATCATCAACTTCAACCCCAAGGTGAACACTGTGTCTGCTTCTCTGAAACTGTATTCTCCTTCAGTTTGGAAAATTCCCCATGTGTTTGAAAGGTGATCCTCAAATCTCTAGAAAGAAGTGGGATCAGGCTTGGGAAGAGGGAGATCTATCTTCATACACAGGATTTGTTTCGTTTTGCAAGTTGTAGCCAAATTGCTTGAGCTCTTTTCATACTTGGATTCCAGACAACTTGCTGAGGTCCATATTATCTGATTTGGGGTGTTTTTGCACAAAGATTTTTTATTTTATCAGGTGCATTCCACCCCACCACAGGCCGGGCTAATTGCCCCAGCGATGCCTCGGGAAATTGGGGAGGAAGTTTACATAGGCTACGTTATCAGGGAGTGCCTGATAGAGCTTCTTTGGGAGCTGATTTGGGAGGCCTCCTTCTACCTGATGGAATCATCTTTTAGATTCTGGGGGCCTCTGGGCTCTGACGGCAGGCTGAGCTGTCACACTATCATTTTCCCAAGTTAAATGCAATCCTCAAACTAGATTAAATTGGATGGAGACATTTCTTTCCATAAGGGCATGTAAATAGATGGATACTCAGCAAACCATAGAAAGTCAACAGAGGAGCCACGCTGTTTGGGAGCTCATACTTTGCGGTCAGACATGCTGGCCTTAGAATACTTCCCCTTTCAGTAGCTGTGTGGCAATGGCTGAGCATTTTAACCGCTGCACATCTTAGTCCCCTCAGCCAACACATAAGCAATAGTAATAACTCTCTCCTAGGGTTCTTGTGAGAATTATACAAACAGCACTTGTAAAGCTGCAAGTACACTTCCTGGTGTATGCCTCCCTTACTTCCAAATCACTGATTGGGGGAAAAAAACTTGATAAGTGATACGTAATTAAAGTATTATTTTTCTACTAAAAGACATGCTTTATGAAGCAGATATCAAAATTTGCATGACATTTAAGATTAATAAAGGAGCCTTCAATGAAATCCTAAGCTTGCAAGAGTTGCCTTGAGCTAAGCCTCCAGATCTCTAGAGGGAGACTTTCAGATTCTGTTGTTGCAGAGATTTGGTGAAAAAAATGCAAGTACAGCTCTGGTCCAGTCTCCCAATCACTGAGGGAAGACTCTAACTGCTGGTTTTTGATTCTATTTATATACTTGGTTGTCCTTTTCCTGGATGGAATACCAAAATTTTCACGGGAGTAGTTCTACAATGACTTCATTGAATCACAGAATTCTAGGGAATTCAAAGGAGCTTTTATTATGCCAGGTGCATCTCCCATGCCATTCTGGGCCCAGGACAGTTCTGGAAGTAGGTTTGCTGCTTGGCAGGAGACCCAGAGACAAACATTTCCACAGGCAGGTGACGGTTCAGGTGCGGGGTAGCTCTTGAGTAGAACTTCTCTAGGGACTAAAGGTAGGACTAGAGACAATGGACTTTGCAACATTCTTCATGAAAGTGTTGGACTTCTTACAGGATTTAGAGTGGGATTTTGAGCCAGTTTCATACTGATGCTAAGGGGCAAGTGACCAACAGGTAACTCTTGGGCCCCACAAGTGTTTAATAGAATGGCTAAATGTGAAGGCTCAGGAGGCTATGTTGAGTTCATATTTTGGATCTGGAAACTTCAGGAAATTACTCAACCACTGTGGACCTCAGTTTCCTCCTCTGTAAGTTGGGGTGAATATTAGTAGTCGCCTAAGCGTGTAAAGGAGCATATAAAGCTTTTAGCATATAGCTTGGTCTGTGATAAATGCTTAACAAAAGGTAACTTATATTTCCCACTATTACTACTACCACGACCAAACTTAACAGTAATATATTACTGATTGTCATCTTCCACACCTGTAACACACCATCTATACCTTTTATGATTCGTGTTGCTTTCCCCCTTGAATTAGCAGCATCTGTCTATGTCGTATCTCCCCTAAGTCACTTTGAGCACAGTGATCTCAACCAATTTAGCACTGTGCCCTTCCCGCATTCAGCCTGGGGCTATGTCTTCATTCCCCTGGATGCACAGATAAACCCCTTTTGCTACCTACTTCTCCCACACCCAAACACAAAACACTTGGCCATGATGCTTTCTCTCCCGGGTCACCAGTTGTTTCCTAGCTCAGCTGGAGCCTCTAGACCTAAGATCTGATGCTACCGATTACATTGTAGTCATTTCTATTTAGGCAAAATACATTGTGAAATGTGAGTGAGAAATTGACTTTAGCTCCATGTTCCCATGGGGCTGGTGGCTTATTTGTGTCTGGACCATTGAGCCCTGATGGCTGGATACTTTTACAAAGATCAGAACCACACCCAGATCACCCATGAATGAACAGGGTGCTACCTTTTTTACGGCAGCTTGAGCTCTAAGACATGCACCAGATCTGAGCTCGGGCTGTTACTCAGAGTCCTTGGTGGGGACCACTGCACGGACATCTTCCAGCCCCCTTCTCTACTCGAAGAGTGAGCAGTATGTGTCTCAAGGGGTGAAAAGCAAGATCTAGACCGTCTTTTTTTAGCCAGGGATCCTTGTCTTCTCTTGGAGTCTGGGGAGGACAAGAAGGGTTTTAACCCTGTGTCCTCTGTATAAAGCCCTTCACTTAGAGGAAAAAGAGCCTGCATCTCAGTCTCTCTCCGGAACTGGGAAGTCAGTCTCTGACGGTGCAGAAGGAGGTGGGCATTCAGTACACAGTGATGTGTTTGATGGCTTGCGGTATTGTGGAAAAGACATGGGTTTTAGAATCAGGCAGATCAAGATCTGAATTCCTGCTCTGCCACTGACTAGTTTAGGCAAGTTACTTCATTAAGCTTGAATGTCCTTAATTGCAAAACAGGGAAGATACCATCCACCTCTCAGGATTGAGAGATTTAATAACCTATTCAAAGGACCTGGCAGTGCATGCTTGGCGCACAGTGAGCGCTAAACAAGAGTTATTCTCTTCTGTTTCTCATACTCTTTTGTTGAAAGGCTATAATAATGCTGAGGCTGGATTGGGTGCCAGGGTAACTGGATTCTGATGCAGGCTCAGCCATCAACTCCTGGTAGAGCCAGGGATGCAGTAATCTACCTTTCCAGATGTCTGTTTTCTCGTCTTTAAAAGAGATATTCATTAGGGAATTTGTTCTAGTGTGTCTCTAAGGTCCATTCCTGTTTTAGCATTCTAGATTTAACATAGACCTTCTTTAAGGACAAGCTGGTGGTCTGCTAAGAGGTCTTAGGATTCTTCTCCCCCAGCCCTGGCTGCATCCCCCCCTCCACTGATTGCTTCTCCCTCTGTTACACCAACCAGATTTCAGGCGTCCAAGTTGGCTATCCCTCATTGCATATCACTAACAAATCCACATCATCTCAGAAATCTGCTGCCTAGGGATCTCCATGGTTCAAGGAATATTTCAAAATTATGAAACTGGGTCTCCTGTCCCATTATACCCCATTTCTGGCACAGACGCTTCTATTACTCTCTAGTTACCATGGTCTCATCCCCTGGAATCAGGGATGTTAGCACCATTTTGCTTTGCGCATTTTATCTGTACATTGTGTATACCAAGAAGTAGAATGTCACAACAAGAATGCGGGATTTGTTTGCTGAAGCCCATCCAAAATGTCCACTTGCATTATCTGCAAGTCACCACCTCCTTAAACCTCTGTGTCTTCACCAGGAAAACGGGGACATTAATGCCTTTTTGATCCATCTCTTAAGGCCACTCCTAAGATTGTAGTAACACAATATATGTAAATTTGGCTTCTGGAACTCTTTTTATATATGTGAATTCTCTTTACTTCTTCTGAGCCTCAGTTTCCTCATCTGGAAGTGGGGTTGACTAGGTCATCCTCAGGGAAGGCACCTAATGTAGTGGCTGGCACAGAGCAGACACTCGGAAAGGCAGCTTTTAATTATTATATTAATTATATATTATTATATATTATTATATATATTAATTATATTTAATTATTCTCATGATAACCCTTCAAAATTGAAATAATATTACAATTCCCTTTTACATATAAGAAGAGTGCTTTGTAAAGATTATTACAATAGTACTTATCACAATTGTTATTTTTTGATGTTAGGGGGCCAGCCAGAGCTAGACCATACACACTATCTATTGCTGTCCTCTAATAATAGCACCCGGGAACTTCAGGTGTCAAGCATGCTTATTAGCAATCAACGACTCACTGAGACCAGCGAGACGTCAGCAGAGACCACTTACAAAAGGTGCCGTCAGGACCTACTACGGAGGATACCCCGTCAGGTGTGTGTGCTGCCCTCAGGGACTCCTGGCTATTCCGGAGCCCAGTCCCCATCACTGTGGCTTTTCCTGCTTCCTCCATAAAGAGTAGTATGTGACAAGCCTGCTGGGGCAGGAAATAGTTTTGCGCTAATGAGTTTGTGCTTCACTGACGCTTTCCCATTAAAATCATGTTAACTGTGCCCCCCTGTTAATCATCCCAAAATCAGTTTATTAATTAACTCATTTTGGGAAATCGCAATTTAGTCAGAGCTCTCCAGCTCATTAGCATGTTACCAGGACAGAGAAAATAGATGTCACTGAAATCCTTCCTTAAATGTTCAGCTCATCAGGGCACGGAGTCTTCTTCAGTCCCCTTGGTTTGTTCATTCATGAATTCATTTGATAAAGAATTACCAAAAGCATCCTAGGTGCCTGACTCAACACGTGGTTTGGGCATAAAAGCCGGAAGGCACAGCCTCAAGAATATCAGAAAGTTGGGGTGCGAGTCTTGTGAGTGGGAATGGGGGACAGGGGGCCCTAAAGCACTCTTTAGACTATCCTTAAACCAGGCATTGGCTCAGGAGCAATGAGCAAAACTCAGTGCCTTTCAAAGTCACTTCCGATTCAGCTGTAGCTGGCTAACTGCATTTCTGTAGGGAGCTCCGAGATTATCCAGCCCAATCACCATGTTCAAAATAATGATAATATTATTAACAAGAGCTAACATTAATCGAATGATCACTGGGTGCCAGGGACTGTCCTAAAAATACTTTACATGCAATAACTCAACTAATAGCAATGACTTAATGACTCGTTTATTCAATAATAATTGAGTTAGTAACTCATTTAATCTCTGCCATAATTCTGTAAGTTAGGTGCTAAGAGTACCCTCATTTACAGATGGGGAAACAGAGGCAGGCTGCATGGATGTGAACACAGGCACTTTGGCTCCAGGATAAGAGAAGGAATGAGAACCAGGAAAGGAAGCGACTTGTCCAAGTCACACAGTGAATAGTGAGAACAGAACTCATGCCTCTCCAATGGCCCAATCTGCCAACTTCCCATGGTGCCTGCTATCTGCTTCCAGAATCTCCTACTTCTGGATCAGGCCGCTGTCTCCTGAAGGTTCCTTGTAAAATATAATACAGACTCTGTGTCTCTTGGGGGTAGGGTCCTGGTCTCACTCTGACTCTATACCGCTAGCATTTGGCACATGATATGCACACAATTGGTATTTGTGGACTGGCTCCATGAGCATGTAAATACTTCGGATTTAGCCATTTGGTAATGCAGAGGTCTCATCCTAGGAAGGCTGTAACTTCCCAGCTGTGTGGCTTGATGAGTCCTTTCTATGCCTCAGTTTTCTCATCTGCAAAATAAATCTGAAGATAACTCCCGGTGGGCATCGTGAGGTTAAATGAAATGGAATTGAAAGTGTCCCCTGACTAATAACTCACTATGCCAATGGCAGCAGGAGTCACCTCCTTATTAACTTTACCATTTTTGAGTGTCAGGATGGTCCTCACCGAGTGGCCTGAGGGCAGCTGGGGGCCAGTCTGCCTGAAAGGAGATGTTGGCTTTTCCTTTTGCTCATCAGGCACTGAGAAGGCAATGCAGGAATTAGCGAGTTTGCCTGTTGATTCTGCTGTTTCCCTGGATGCCTTTGCTCACCCAAGATCCAGCCACCAGCTGGCTGTCTGCAGCCCATTAGGGCACACGGGCCAGAGAGGAAACATGCCAAGCCCTCTGCCTCACCTTATATAATCGTCACATTTACTCTGTGAATTAGCATAAGGAAGACGTTGCTATGTGTCCATCACACCGTTGCTCTTCCTGGACACAAGGAAGGCGTTTTCCATTCCAACTTGCAGTAACTTTGGGGCCCACTAAGTTCTAGCCAAGAGTTCATGGGTCAACGTTATACCTCTTCCAGTCTTGGCTGTAAGAGCCCCTGTTAAGCCCTCCGATTTTTTTCTTCCCTGCCACAGCAACCTCAGAGGTCATCTGTTCCAGAAGGGTAGCCACAAGATAGAGGAACGCTACCCTCCCCACATCAGACTTAGCATAAGCAAGTAATACGTTGTGTCATAAGCCACTGAGGTTTGGGGGGCTATTTGTTCCTGCAGCAAAGCCTTGACCTGTGCTGGCCAGTGCAGACAGGTTCTATTGTGATCTCATTTTACAGGTTATGAAATAAGGCCTAAGGGGGTAGAATAGCTACCAAATGAGCAGAGCCAGGATTCAGACCCAGGTTGGTCCACCCTCTGTCATATCATGACTACGGGATAGCTGGAGAGAGCGGTGGGTTGGAAAAACAGCAAAGAACGTCGAGACATGGGCCTAGGTGTTTAATGTGGACAGTTTTCCTTAGCTTTCTGAGTACTCTTTGCTGGCTATCAAAGAGAAAGCCAAACATTTCCCATCATCTTTGGATGCCGACCAAGAAGTTGAGTGGTGGTGAGAACAGCATTGTCCTGGGGACCATGAGGTCTGGGTCCCACTGCCTACCATTTGCTTGCAGGTCCTTGGGCCTCAATGGGCCTCCTTCCCCTCTGTGGGTTTCTTCTTCATAATCTGTAACAGAAAAGGACTGGACCAGATAACCTGACCTACCCTTGCAGGGCTCTCATGAGGGTCAAGTAAGAGGTTATTAAGTGCAAGAGTTTGTAAACACTAATAGGCATGGAAGAGGAAGGACCATGGTGAGATTTTTAGGAACAGCATAACTTAGGATCTGGCACCTTGTTATCAGGAATAAATGATTCATTCTGGATCATGTTCGATGAAGTTATGGAGGTGGCTACTAAGGAACTGGCAGGCAACACCATGGGCGAGGATCGCATCACATGGATTCTCTAAGCCACGGATGAACAGACTGGGGCTTAGGCTTATCCTAACTCAAGAGAAATGGTGAACCTATTGACTCCTTCCCTCTCTCCCTTCCTTTCTCCTTCCTCTGCTTAAATATTGTTTTTCAGGCTGCCACCTCATGTCATGTAGCTCCCTCCCATGCCCCCTTAGCCTACTCTATTTTCTTCCTAAAACTCAGTGGCTTCTCCTGGACAATGCTGCAGACCATCTGCTGTCTCACTAAACAGGACACTTCATGGGAGCAGGCACTTGTCTGATCTCTTCATGGCAGCAACCTTGCTTCTGGAAGAATGGTGGGCACCTAATAAATGTGTGTCGAGTAAATTAAAGAAACCACTGTTGCATCTTACAAATGGTTAGTTTCTTGTTACTGGTTACCCCTCTTGTGAAATGCATCTAGAAGGAGAGAGAATTCCCGGGAGGGCAGGACTGGAAGGTACTTTTGGGATCAGAGACTCCAAGCACTTTGCTTGTTGGAGAGCAGCTAGGCACGCGCGAGAGAGGGAGAACTTAGAGAGGACGGGAAACCCCAATCGTCACAGCTTGGACTTGAGATTCAGAGGCCCTTCTGAAATCGGAAGCAGGCTGCTGTGCCGAGCTCCCAAACTCAGGTTGTGCTGTGTATTAAGAAGACCGAATTGCAAGAAGAAATTGTACAGCTTGGTCTGCTGTCTTCACCGAAGTTCTGGTGCCTCATAGATGTGGCCCCTATAGGCAGGGACCATGACTGATTCATATTCTGTGGCCCCAGCAACCAACAAAGAACCACCCTTGATGGTCAGTCGGTGTTGGAGGAGAGCATGGAGCTGAAATATTTCCTTCATTTCTGGGTCTCCCTGTTTGGACTCCCAAATTTTCATCTCTATTTCTCATCTCATACTCCATTTCCACTCCCCCTACACAATCCTCTTAAACTTGCCCCCCTCCCCATTTCTCCCAGTCTTGCTAACAATTCACATCTCAGACCCGTTTCCTACTTAGAACAAATGTCTTTCTTCTCTCTTTTTACATTTGTTTTTTTGAAGGCAGGAACTCTGTGTCATTTATCACTTTACCCTCAATGCCTCACACAGTGTCCAGCAGCAAATATGCCGCTGCTGCAGCTGCTGAAGATGATGGTGATGATGATGATGATGATGACGAAGATGATGATGACGAAGATGATGATGACAAAGATGATGATGATGATGATGATGATGCTGAAGATGATGATGCTGCTGAAGATGCTGAAGATAATGATGATGATGATGATGATGAAAGCTACTATTTTTATGGAGCACTCATTCAGTGTCAGATACTGTGTGAAACATTTTACAGGATTCATTTCATTGGCACCCCTGTGTTGGTGGAATTACCATTCCCATTTTACAGATGGTAAAATGTTAATCAACTAGTAGCGCTCAGAACTCAAAAGTCATAATAATCACTCAGCTAAATGTTGACTGACTGGAAAGGATGTAGCAGTTTGAGCTCCTTTTTCTGCCCTGTGTGTGTAGTGTGTGTGTGTTTTCTTTCTTGTTTTCTTGAGCAACTTTCTAGAGGCTATAGGCACACAAGCTCATGAAAATGAGCCAAGAGCAAACAAGGCACCATTATAGCCCGCTCGCCTTTGGGGCTGATGAAATGAAGGCTTTCTGTGAGGCTTCTATCTCCCTTTCTTGGACACTTTGTGACTCAGCAGCATCCCTTCCTCTCTTAGACACAGGGGGCACATGGACTCTCCACCCCATCCCCCGGCAGCAATTATGGAAACCCACTTGAGTTCCAAATTAATATGCAATTATGATTTTGGCAAGTGTTCCAAGGAAAGCCAAAAGGGCTTAATTGAGTGGCACTTTTCCATGTTCCCATCCCCAGACAAATGGGACAAAACACTTCAGATGTGCTCTGGGTCCCGAAAGCACAGGGGAGGGTGTTGTGACCTCTGGGGGAGAAG
Source organism: Halichoerus grypus (assembly GCF_964656455.1). Classification (NCBI taxonomy): domain Eukaryota; kingdom Metazoa; phylum Chordata; class Mammalia; order Carnivora; family Phocidae; genus Halichoerus; species Halichoerus grypus. The sequence goes on from NC_135722.1 coordinate 58,031,365, forward strand.
GGTGCTGACATCTGAGGTGTAGAGATAGGAATTCAACACGACAAGTATTTACTATTTGGGTGTGCGAAGCTTCAGGGGGAACTCACACCATTAGGGGACTCACAATGTAGAGGAGGAAATAGAAAAAAAAAAGGAAAATAAACCAGCATTATAATTAAAATAAAATGTCATAAGTCTTCCCAAGTGGGATTCTTTTGAACCCAGTCAAAGGCTGGGGATTTAGGCTGTGTGGGAGAAAGTGGAGAAAGCTGGACCCCAGGGTTGGGGCCCCATAGTTTTAGCTTGGGCTGTGCAACATAAAGGGCAGAGTCAAGACCCAGGGGTGAGAATTTAGCGAGGCAGCTTTGGGCTCAACCCAAGCAAGCAATATTATCATGAATCTCCTACCTCCCACCGTATACGACAATAATGTCCAGGTGAATTAAAGATTTAAACAAACAAACAAAAAAAGAATACTTGCATAACCTTGGGTGTTAGGTAAACCTTCCTAAGCAAGACAGGAAATTTAGAAGCCTGAAAGGAAAAGACAAATATATTTGGCTACATAAGGATTTAAAATTTGTGCGCTCCAAGCTTGGTACCATAAACAAAGGCCAAAATCCCAAAGTGAAACAAATGATACTTTGGAAAAACATTTGCCATGCATATGAAATGAGGTTACAGGGACCCAGGTTAATGTGCCTCTCTATAAAGCGCTTTCACAAATTGATAGGAGAGAGTCAAGAAACTTAATTTAAAAAAAATGGGCCACAGATTTTGTTTGGGCAATTCATGGAAAAGAACATCAAATCAGCAAATGAGCATATGAAAAGACGCCCCACCTGACTAGCAGCCAGGGAAAGCGAAATTGAAGCACCAGTGTGATACCACTTTTCCCTATCTAGATGGAGTAACACTGTAGACAGCAACAGTATCTATTTACACAAAGGCTGTAGGGCAACAGGGGGTCTCAAGCTGCTGCGGGGAGTATGCCTTAGGGATGGTTTGGGAAGTTACCTGACAATAAGCTTTTGAAATTAATATCACACATACCACTTGACCCCAGATTTGGAAATCCATCCTACACTTAAAAAGATTGGTATGTAAGGGTGTAGTTATAGTGAAATTTTTGCAGCAAACAATTCAAAACATTAGTAAAAGAAACTTAGAAACAATGTGAATGCCCATTAATGTGGGAATAGTGAATAAATAGTGGTACATTTATACTACAGAATATTGTACAGTTATTACGTTACAGGAGTTAGTTTTATATCTTTTTATAAATTTTGACCTGGGGCACTCTCACAAGTTACTGCTAAATGAGAAAAGCAAGCGTAATGTATATATTATAATTTTGAGGGTAAGAAAACAATGCTGTTTAGGCACACATGTGTATTTTCTTCCTTCCTTCCTTCGTTCCTTCCTCCTTCCTTCCTTTCTTCCTCCGTTCCTTCCTTCCTTCTTTCTTCTCTTTCTCTCTCTCTATTCCTTTCTTTTTCTTTCTTTTCTTTCTCTTTCTTTCTTTCTTTTTCTTTCTTCTTTCTTCTTTCTCTCTCTATTCCTCTTTCTTTTTTTCTCTCTCTCGATTCCTCTTTCTTTCTCTCTCTTTCTTTTTTTTTTTAAAGATTTATTTATTTATTTGAGAGAGCGAGAATGAGAGAGGGTACATGAGAGAGGGGAGGGTCAGAGGGAGAAGCAGGCTCCTTGTTGAGCAGGGAGCCCGTTGCGGGACTCGATCCCGGGACTCCAGGATCATGACCTGAGCCGAAGGCAGTCGCTTAACCAACTGAGCCACCCAGGCGCTCGCTCTTCCTTCCTTCCTTCCTTCCTTCCTCCTTCCTTCCTTCCTCCCTCCCTCCCTCCCTCCCTCCCTCCCTCCCTCCCTCCTTCCTTCCTTCCTTCCTTCCTTCCTTCCTTCCTTCCTTCCTTCCTTCCTTCCATGTGTGCGAGGGGGAAAGGGCAGAGGTGGGGGAGACAGAGAGAAGCAGCCCAATGCAGGGCTCCATCTCACCACCCTAAGATTATGACCTGAGCCGAAATCAAGAGTCGGACGCTTAACCAACTGAGCCACCCAGGCACCCCGGCACATAAGTATATTTTTATAAGCATGGAGAAAAGTGTGGAAGAGGGAGTGGAGTGGTGGATATATAGATGTTTACTTGTTCATTTTTAGTTAGGATGCACATAAATTGCTTTTGTAATTAAAAAACCCCCAGAACGGGAATACAAAAAGAGAAGCACCAAGAACAAATGAATACATTTTAACAGTTACCAAAGAGACTCGGGCTGGGCGAGCCACCGCAGGGAGAGGGCTGGAAGAGGCTGGGGGACTGCAACCCTGCTCTGGGCAAGGGTTTCAGTTCACAATGTTTGAATTCCCTGGTAGCTCTAGGAATCTTTGGTCAGAGCAGAGGAAAACCAGGGCAGGGTAGAGTCACAGCACAGCAATGGAGGGGAGACTCTCCTGGTGGCCCAGGCAGAGTTGACGTGCGGGGGAGCAGGAAGGTGAGGCCACAGACTTTGGTCTTTGATGAGCAGGCAGAGGCTAGTGGCCTTTAAGGGGACAGCTTCCGAAGGTCTGTAGCCACAGAAACTGGATGGCAGGGAAGTAGGAGTGAGGGGGTGAGAGGGAGTGTCCGCCAGTGTGTCAGTGAGCTCTGCAGAAAGGGAGGCGAGAGGCGGTAGCAAGACAGAGAGAAGGTTTAAGCTTGGAGAGACCTGAGCACGTTCCAGGAAAGGCAACCAATGTGAGCAGATCACCTATTCAGCGAGGGCTCCTGAGGGGTGGGGGTGGGTTGCTGGGCACTGTGCCAGGGTGCCTGCTTCCGGCAGGAAAAGGTCAAACCAAAGACTTCGTTTTGGGTGGTTATAGTCTTTGGAGACAGGTAGATCCTGGTTTGGAATCCAGGTTACTAGCCCTGTGGTCTTACCCATCCAAGCCTTAGTTACACTTATTAAATGAAGATACTTAATACAGGACAACTGGGTGGCTCAGTCGGTTAAGCGTCTGCCTTCGGCTCAGGTCATGATCCTGGGGTCCTGGGATCAAGGCCCGCATCGGGCTCCCTGCTCATTAGGGAGCCTGCTTCTCCCTCTGCCTGCCGCTCCCCCTGCTTGTGCTCTCTCTCTCTCTCTCTCTCCAACAAATAAATAAAATCTTTTTAAAAAGATACTTAATGCCTACGTCTCTGGCTTGCTGTATTAGAAAAAAATACACAGAGTGACAGGCCCGTAGCTGGCATGAACTTAAGGGGGCAGCAGGGCCTGGGGGGGAGGAGGTGCCAGGTGGAGTCAGACAGACCAGGTTGGAATCTAGGCTTGGACACTGACCAGCTGGTGACCATGGGGGATCTCAGGGGAGGCTGGTCTCGCCATCTATGGTTAGGGCTACGAATGTCAGGTTGTTGTGAGGTTCACAGACAATGTTTGGCAAGTACTGCGCCTGGAACAAAGAAGGTGCTTACTGTTTAGAAGCTGTTACTGTTTATTTTTCTCATCATCCTTTTCATAGGGGTGAGGTCATGGGATGACGGTTTTTGCAACACATTAGGAACAGCCTGAGAAATCCATGAATCGTTCTCCAGTGGCAGAGAGAACCTGCTCTGTTAACAAGGTGTGCCCTAGATGCTCCTGGCTTTCTGGAACTGGGAGTGGGGAAGGGAGATGGAAGGTGGGGGGGGGAGGGGAGGGGAGGAGGGTAAGTCTGGTTGCTCCCTTTTGGTCACGATTCCACCCCCCACCCCCCGCCTTTCCTGCGCATATCTGTGGTATTACATGGGACAAGCAGGAGACAGAGATCCAGTTTGATTGCTTGCTTGCTGGAGGATAATGAGCAAGGGGTTTTATGAGCTTCAGATTCCTATCTGCGAGATGTCTAATAATTCCCACGTCAAGATTAAATAGGCAGGATTTGTTACTGACCCGGGCATGGACTAGATGCTCAGTAAATATAAAGTTTGTTTCCCTTGGCTGCTAATGAGGACCCCTATCTCATTCATCTCTGATTCTTTACAGCCTACTGTGAGGCCCGGCCCAAAGAAGGTACTCACATAAGAATTCATAAGTAAATGAATAAATGAATGAACAAGTGAACTCAGGAACACTTGTGAAGACAATGTTGAAATGAATAATCCCTGCAGATATGGGCCCACAGCATGTAATAGCGCTGAGTGGTTCTGGTCTCAGGAAGTACGGTACCTAAGAGACTTTCCTACCTGTTATCAGAGACAGGGGAAAATGATAAATTAATTTACGGCCGGCAGTCATTAGACAAGAGGGTCATTGTAGTCTCTCTCCTTCCGCTCTTTGGGAACGTTTATGGGGCTCCGAGGGCAGCCTTTCCTACCAGCCCTGTATGTGCGCTGGTTCCTGTATTCACGAGCGCTAGGGGAGAGGGCCACTGCGGGGTCGGCCACGGCCTACCTCAGCAGATCCCAGGCCCGCTGGATGACGTGAGCAGGGTCCTGGGCCCCACACAAATAAGGAGGACTCAGGAGCTCTGTGAGCTTTGCCAGCTCCCATCCTCTTTCTGGTTCTCAGTTCTCCTAGCAAATGGGAAGTTTATGTTAAATGACCTTTAAGGCTCTTTCCACTTTGGGAAATCTCACGTCTGTATCAATCTTTTTGAAGCAAGTATTTAGCTTGATTTTAAGTTCAGAAATACCCATAAGAGAGAGTGCCTGTGTCAGTTTTCTGGAGCCCTCGGATGCTTATGAATGCTGCACTTACTTTAACGGGCTGCACTGGTGATTACGACTGCACGCGCCAGAGCTCATTCTAAAAGGAACCACGACGGTCTGCTAGGCTAGAGCTCACGCTCCCACGTCCTGCTTGTGCCTTGCGCCAAGTTTCGCTCAGAGAAGGGTTTTGCTCGGCTGTCATCATTCTTAAACGTTTTAAAATCACTTAGTATCTTACTATACATCCTGATTTACTATTCTTACTGCCAATTGGCTCCTCAAGGCACTTGAGTTTGTGCCTCTTTGAGTGAAATCTTTTCATTTTATACACGAGTCATCCACTCAGAAGGAGGGAAGGTGACTTGTCCAAGGTGCCTCAGCTGGGACTTCAATAAGCAGTTCTGACTCTCAACCCTGAGCTTTTTCCTCCAGGGCAACCTAGAAATAGGGCTCAAGTAGGTGAGCTGCAGGGACGGGCAGGCCTTTGGCGTAAAGCTATGCTAGGGGCTGACGGTGGTTTCCCCTGCAGATTTTAATGGAGAGAACAGAGAATTTGGACAAAAGGTGTCTCAGATGATGCTGGCCTCAGTTTTCTCATCTATAAAAACTGGAATAACCTTATTCTGCTTCCTACCTTGAAGAGTTTGGGGGGCTTTAAGTGAAATAGTGCCTGGAAAGGAGCCGATAGGTATTGAGGATAAGGGGGCCTTTTTCCTGGGAACTGCCTGAAGATGGCCAAGGGGCTGGCAGACCTTACCCTCTGACTCTTTCAAACTGTAAAAAGCACATACATTCTTGCTTTCAGGAACATGCCTAGGTGGAGAAGGTAGGGATTTATATGAAAATGCACCTGAGCACTTTGAGCTCTCTACCAAGGAAAGATTTGGCAGAACCAAGGCACAAGCCCCTGGGGCAATCTCAAAACCCACCCTCCATCCTTGAGGCACCCATGCCTGAGACAGCCTCCTGCTAGGGTGGACCATGGGCTAGACCCCATTTCTCTGCATTTGCATACTACAGAAAAGCATTTCCTTTAACACTCCTCCCTCTCTAGGCTGAGATGCATTTTCCTTTCCTGAAAATAGCCAGTGCAGATACATCACATTTCTGACAACACATTCTCTCACCCAACAGATTGGAATGATCATTTAAAAGCTCTGAGTGAAAGCTCAAGCTTCTGATTGATCCGATAATATTGTCTCGTTCCCATTTTAAGCTACCTGTTCTTTAAATTGCATATAAAAATACAGTCCATGCAATATTAATACGCTAATGAATAATACACTAACAATTCGAAGTGTGCCAACCCACCCAAGGATTTTTCATCTCCTGCATGTTTCATCAGAGACACTTGGTATATACTGAATAATCGTTAGGGTGATGAAACTGATAATAACAATGAAATAAATATAGAGGAGTTTTATAGTGGTGGGGAAAAACATGAAAGGTAATTCTCAATTATAAGTGAGAAATGGATGCCTGTGATCGAGGGATGGGCCCCTGTTCTGATGTATCACAGGTGTCAGACAGACAGCCTCATCTGTCTAGTGCTATCAGAGATGGTGGTACTGCATGGACATGGCATTTTCTGACATCGGCTGTAAAACGGTGTGAGGGAAAGGACATGGACTTTGGGGACAGCTGGCCCTGGATTCAAATGCTGGGGCAGCCATTTCATTGTCTTGTGAACTCTCTCAGCCTTCTATTTCCTGTCTGAAAAACGGGATACTGACTACCCCACAGGAATATGGTGAAGATTAAATCAGATCATGTATAGGAAAATGCCTGGACCAGGGCCTGACACCTGGGAGGTGTTCACAAACTGTTTCCTTCCCCAGAGCACAGTGGGTGGTGCCTGCAGAGACTCCGTAAATACTAGCTCCCTTCACACCTGAAGTGTGACTGTGAGGTAGCTGGTGGGAAATTCCAGAGGCCTTTCCTTCTCATCGCTGGACTTGAGAGTACATCTCATGCTACTGGGGTTTTGGGATCCCTGATCTCTAACTAGAGGGGTGTTAAGGTACATCTCACCTGATATGAATGTGGAAGAATGGAAGGTATGCCAAATACTCTACCAAGAGTAGAGTTTTGTGCCAGTTTACAAGCATTTATAAACTTTGAACCAGGGAGTGGATGAAAAAAAAAAGCACATTATTTTGGGATAAGTGCTGTAAATGGGATTTGTTTTGTGAAGAGTTGTAGATTTTTTTCTTAATATAAAAAAAGACATTCATTCATTCATTCACTCATTCATCCTTTCCTGAGTGTTGACAGTTGGCCAGTCACCGTGTTGCAAACACTGGAGGTGTAAAGGCATAATCCAAGGAGGATGACAAACCCGTACACTGTTGACTAGTTAAACATAATTAAAAATGCTAAAATAGAGGACAAGGAATGGCAGGTGATTTTGACACCTGTGATCAGGGACTCCTTGAGGGAAGTGGTATTTAAGACAAAGAAGGTAAGGGAGTGTGTTCAAGCTTATGGCATAGTCTTGGAACCAAGAAAAGTATATGGTTCTGCAAAGATTTTGGAGAATGGTTGAATGTTGGGTGGTGGCAGGTAGAGCGCTCGATGCACTGTGTGCACGTGAACTTGTGAGGGTGCTGGCTGGGGATGGGTCTAGTCTGCTATTAGTCAGCGGCTGCTGAGGATGTTCCAAAGCACTCGGCAAAGCACTTACCCACAATGTCTCATTTGGTCATCGTAACAACCCTGCAGGCTGTGGCCGGTTGTCCCCATTGCACCTTTGAAGAAACGGAGATTCAGAGAGGTAATGACTAGTCAGTGCCATTCTGGGAATTCTATTCCATCTTTCTAGTTTAAAGGCCATGTTTGAGCTCTCCTGAGTCCCAAGGTCCTGTTCAGAGGGGATGCAGAAGAGATAAAACAAGACCTTGCGCCCAAGACACTAGTGGTGACAGTAAGACTTTGATGCGAACAGAAGTTTTAAGATCTTAGTCAAGATACGATCAGTCCCAACCGGGAGACAGATGAGCTGCCAAGTTCACGGCTAGTGTGAAGTTTAACAGAGGGGGTGCCTTTTGAATTAGGTCTTGAAGTATGGATAGGGCTTTGATGGGCTGAGAAGAGGAAGCGGTGGTGGTGGGGGGGCCGGACTTGAGAGCCTGGAACACATGCCTCTGATTCTGTTTAGCGGACAAATAAAGAGGAAGATGGTGAATAAGGGCAGGAGTAGAAAAGACTGGAAAGGAGTTTCAAACCTGGTTGCAGGACAACAGGAATTTTGTGGCACTTCCTTTTCTTACTAAATGTGATAGCTTAGTTAGGCAAGGCTTTTGACCTTCTTTATTTAATCCTTTTCCCCCCCATTTGTCAAGAATGGTCTGAGGAACTGTCATAAGGTTAAGTCTGATGCTATGGAAAAAGCAATCAGAAGTCACTGATGGGAAGGCACTCCGTCAATCTGGGGAATTATATTCTAATGAATAGCAGCAACATGGCCCAGAGCAGTCAGTCACCGTGGCAGGGGAGAGGGAATGAACTTGACTCTCATTTCTCCAATGGGCAGCAGACATCAGGGCTTCTCCCTAGCTCAGCCGGGGAACTCAGCTCACAGTTCCTTAAACTGTCACGCTTTAAGACTTCAGCTGTCTAGGGAGAGTTTTGGACCATGTGATTTTAATAGACCACTTTTTGACCAAATTTAATTTGATCACTTTAAAAACTGGATATGCCATTATTTGCACTGCAGGACACAGGTTATGCCATTCTGCCTCCCTGGATCTCAGTTTCCCCAACTGTTAAATGAGGGAGTAGGTGTAGATGTTCTCTAAGGTTGTCTTTGGATATAATATCCTATGACAATGGAAAATGCCAATTCATCCAGGGTCACCTGTGTGTGGTCAACATTTCTCAAAATATTGTTCCACGGGATGCTTGCATAGATCAAGCAAAAGTCAAAACAAAGACCAAACAGGAACAAAGAAAGCAATAAGGGGGATGGAATCTATGGACAAATTGGATTAAACATAATTAGCCCGTGTTCCCTAGTGAGTTGAAGTGCACTGAGAATCTCCAGGAACATGAGATAGAGAATTTTTCCAAAACCTATTTGTCCACATAATCATTTTCTCCTGGAGTTAGTGTTCAGCAGATCATCCTCAGAGAAATGTTATACTAGGTTTGGCCTAATGAATTCAAACCCTTGGCCATTCTTTCTGAGGTTCAGGACCAAGGGTGTCTGGGACCAAGGGGCACCCATGTGTTAAGTCCAGTTCTGTCCTCTTTCTTGTGGTGTGACCTAAGCAAGTCATTGCCTCTCCTTCCCTATAATTAAGATGAAGGGGATGAAATGATCTCCAGGGGCTCTTCTGGTTCTAATATTTTATAAATACATAATTTTCTGTAGCTCATTCATTCACTCTTTCATTCTGTTGGCAAACGTGTAGAACATAGGTTGTGTGCTCACCACTGGGGACAAACCTTAGCTGGCCTGGAGGAAGTCCCAGGGCAGGGGGGAGCGAGGGACACATGCACAGGCAGCAAGAGTCCAAGGTGATGAGTACTTGTGTCCAAGCAGGGCACAGAGATGGCATCTCATCAGCCTGGGGAATGGAGAGTTAGGAAAGGCTTTATGGGGGCAATGCCACTTGACAGATGAATAGGAACTAACGTGGCGATAAAAGGAACTCTGGATGAAGAAGTATCACAGATAAGGGGATGAAAGGAGGAGCAAATAACAATGCATTCTGGGAACAACAAGAGCAACAGCATCATCAACAACAAAAGCAATGATAACATAACAACAAAAACAGCAAGTATGATGTTTTTGAGCAAATATGAAGTGTCAGGCCAGAGCTAAATGCTTGCATTCAGTAATCTCCAATTCCTACAGTGCTGTAAAGTAGATATTATTATCCTGATTTTACCGCTGAGGCAAATAACAGGCAACCCATCATGCTATGTGGGGATTTCCCCCTGAACACAGCTAACTTTTGGCTGATCCCAACTGATCTATCCATTTCATTTATTACTCATGTCACTTTTGGTTCAAGATTGATTTTTTCCTTTCATTTAAGTTACCTCTGGCAGCTTCTTACTGACTCCAGTGAGGACATGAAATGCAAACACCTTTCCTTCTTAGCTTAGGCAAAACATTAGGATGCACGAGGATCATGATGCATTTTCTAACCAAAAATGAATGATTTGCAGATTTTCAAGGCAACAATTCTTCCCTTTACTTGGTGGGTCATTGTGATTAAAGCTTAATTTAGTTGTCCTCCTTGAAGGAAAGGTTTGAACATTTTTTTTTTCTATGAATGTATTAATTCATCAATTATTTACTGAAAATGTATCCCATGCCAGACACTGAATAAGATACTCTGGGAATTACCTCAAATCCCCCATGATTCAGTGCAGGTGGTACCTCTTCCAAGAAGTCTTTCTGGCCCTCACCCTTGCAAAAAGCTGGGTCAGATGACTTTTTCTGTACTCTTAAGACTGCCCTGGATCTTGCTTGATCATATTGATCAAATTGATTCAGGGGTGGGCACCTGAGCCAATTCTTTTTTTTTTTTTTTCATGAAGGAGACCACTTTTGAGTCAGTTCTTGTCAGAGAGAAAATATGAGCCCCAGTCTTGGCATTGAGGGTGCTGGAGGGAACCCAGCTTCCACTGGTATTGGAGAGAAGAATATGAGGCTTGAGGCCTCTCCAATCAACCAGCTACTATGAGGGAAGCAGGTGGAGCATGGAGCCAACCCAGAGGGAGTAGATCCAAGAAATTGCCCTAACTCAAGCTAAGGGCCAGTGTAGTCCCCTTTACTGCTGACAGTGATGTGAGTTGGAATTATTAGTCATTGGTAACAGAGAGTTCCAACTGATAGAGGCATGGATCCATGACATTTTAAAGGAAGAGGATTCTGGAGAAAAACCTGAAAGAATTCAGAAGAGAGTGATCACTTTAGCAAAGAGCTCAGGAAACAGGTGGAAATGTTTGAATCGGGCCTTAAGAGATAAACAGGATTTGCCCACCCGTGTAGGTAAAGCAGTTCCAGAAGAGGACACAATAGGAGCCAAGTTATGAGGCCTAAAGCACAGGGAACATTTGGGAATAAATATTTGGCTGGAGTCTGAGATCCATCATAGGCAATGGCAGGAGAGAAGCAAGGACAGGTGGGCAGGGGCTGGCTCCCCAAAGGCCATGAATGGCAGGCACTGCAGATGGGTTCTGCAGCAAATCTGAATTTCTCTTCCCAGGTGGTATGACGTGGAGTGATACTGTCCTACTGAATACACACTGGCTTGTATGATCGGACCCAGAGAGAATTCCCCGAGTCCACTCCAAACTTTTGGGATCAGAGGCAGAGACCCCCTGTCTGCTTTATGACACAAACCTGCCCCTATCTCTTTCCTGGTGCCATATGCAGCTTTCTGACTGTCTTTTTGTAAGGAAAGGGAGGGGAGAAGACAAAAGAGAGGCACCCATGAGGGGATTCAAAAGTCCCTTTTGAATCCATAGATCCCGAGATGAAAACTGCATCCCAAAGATACGCGCCCCCACAATGGAAGTGAACTGAATGAACGGAGACAAGGAGGAAAGCACCAGAAAAATAGATCCTCTTCACGTGTCAGGGCTGGAAAGAATGGGAACTTGGGAATAGACATTTCCAGACTGGCAATCAGGGCCATCCTGAGAATTCCAGATCTTCCTGAGGCAGAGAACAGGTGTTCGTCTCCCACCCACTCTGCTGCCTCGACCAAAGGCGGATTTTCAGGCTGTTTCTACACAGCTCATATTCAGTGAGAACTCAGGCAAAACAAGCCTTCTGCATAGGGCCAGGATCATGGGCATGCAATCTATTCAGCTGCATAGGGTCCCATGCTTACAAAGGGCCCCAAGCTTGGTTTAACGCTCTGCTGTCACCATCTTGAAATCCTTAACACTTTTTGAACAAAAGGCCCTGTATTTTCATTTTGTACCGGCCTTGCAAATTACATAGCATATTCTGTTTTTTCTTTTTTCTTTTTTTAGATTTATTTATTTGAGAGTGAGGAAGAGTGAGAGTATGTGTGTAAGTGGGGCGGGGGGGAAGGAAGGGAGAGAGAGAATCTTAAGCAGGTTCCATAACCCAATGCAGGGCCCCACACCTGGGCTCATCTCATGAACCTGAGATCATGACCTGAGCCAAAATCAAGAGTTGGACGCTTCACTGACTAAGCCACCCAGGTGCCCTTAGCGTATTCTGCTTTTATGTCTCTGAGAATGGAAGAAAAAGCAAAGGTCATGCACGTTACTAAGATTCAGCTCTTCTCCTTTGGCCATCCTGGGTGGCAAGAACTTGCTTTACCTAGCAGGTCCTTATACAAACCCAGCACTTGCCCAGACCCTTCCTTTTATCTTATTCTCCCACCTTTCAAAAATCCTCCCCACCTCTCAGGAGTAGGTAGAAATGGCACATTTCTCCAGCATATTTTCCCTGATTCTTCCTATAAAATGTATTTCCTCTTTTTCTGTCCTCTTACAATGAACTCTGCCACTTTTGCACTGTATTATCATTACCTTTGCCATGTGGGATGGGGCTGGCACAAGCTTTTAGAGAGACAGACTTAGATTCAAATGCATGATCTTGGACATCTCAAACTTTGCGAGCCCCAGGATCTTCATTCAGGGTTATGCAGACCGTGAGATACGACTAGGGGACCATAGCTCTGGTTTGCCCAGGGTGGTGCTGCCCTATGCCAATACCCAAAGGTAATTATTAATAGTGCCCCCTTCAATTTCAAAGAGTCCTGGTTTGAATGAAAAGTTATATGGCTTCCTGGCTTTGCCTTTAAAAGTGCTCAGCAAGGTATTTGATACATATGATAAATGCTTAAGATATGTTTGCTGAATCCGATGCTTCAAAACAAAAAATTCCCCTCCCTTTGATGTGTATGTGTTAGCATTTTTGTATCTCTACCAAACTTTACAGATTATAATTAATGACAAACTATGCAAAAACTCAAAAAAAAGAAAAAAAAACAGCCAAAGCACCATGTGATGGAAAAAATGACAAAACCACCTCTTTCATCCTGTCTCTGATTTTCCAAGGACTGTGATGAAGGCTTATATGCCAATTTACAAAGCCTCCTGGGAGGGAGCAGAGGGTCATGCTGATCTTTTGCTTTATCTCCATTCTGGCCTCTACAGGTGCCTGTCTGTCAGGGGTGCAGCAGGGGCAGGACTCTGGACTGCTTTTTGTTTTTGTTTTTTTTTAATTTAAAGTTTGTCTACATTTACACTGAATAAAGCAGTGCTAATGCAGACCGCGACTTCTCCATCTCCTTCAAGGAAGATCTGGAGTCTGGGAAGGGACCCACTCTTTGTCCAACTTTAGTCAGCATCTACTATGTGGCAAGTGCCAAGGCCAACTCCTTCTATTGGCTACAGTGGGGTCAGTATCCCCTTGCAAGTGTTTCTGGGGCAATTGACTTCATGCAATTTTCTTCAGCTGGCAGATTTCCTTCTCCTGCAGTCCAGGGAACATCTGAACTGTGGAGCTGGTTGGCACAACCCTGCTCAACTCTCTGGCCAAACACCTCACAAGGCCCTGTTATAATAGAGATCTATCAGAACACCTGGAAGGCAGAGCATTTTGATCTTGTTGTTTGGGTCAGAACCCTGCCCATATGGTTTTCAGTTTTTGCTTTGTTTTATCTTATTATTTTTTTAATTTTTCAAAATAAAAGTTGTATATATTTAAAGTATGCAACATGATGATTTGATATACATATACATAGTGAAATGATTACTATAGTCAAGCTAATTAACATATCTATGTCATCGTATAGCTATTTTCTTTTTGTGGTGAGAGCATTTGAAATCTACTCTCAGCAAATTTCCAGTAGTCAGTACAGTATTATTAATTATAGTCATTGTGTGTACATGAGATCTCTAAACTTACTCACCCTATAAAACTCTGTATCCTTTGACCGACATTTCCCATTTCCCCCACCTCCCTACTCCTGGCAACTTCTGTTCAATGCTCTGCTTCTATGTGTTTGACTTCTTTAGATTCCACATATAGTGAGATCATGCATTTTCTTTTTGTGTCTGACTTATTTCACATAATATAATGTCTTCCAGATTTATCCATGTTGTTACAAATGGCAGCATCTTTTTAAATGCTGAATAATATTCCATTGTATGTGTATGATATATATATATATATATATATAATGTATATATATATATAAAATTTCTTTTTTAAAGTTTTTTTATTTGTTCATTTGAGAGAGACAGAAAGAGCATGAGTGGGGGGTGGGAGGGAGAGGGAGAAGCAGACTCCCCGCCGAGCAGGGAGACCGATGTGGGACTTGATCCCAGGACCCAGAGATCATGACCTGAGCTGAAGCAGATGTTTAACCATCTGAGCCACCCAAGCATCCCTATCTCACAATTTCTTTATCCGTTCATCTGTCGATGGATCCTTAGGTTATTTCCAAGTCTTGGCTACCGTAAATAATGCTGCAATGGACATGGGGGGGTGCATATCTTTTTGAGTACTGACTTCATTTCCTTTGGGTATATATTTAGAAGAGGGATTGCTGGATTATATGGTAGTTCTTTTTTTTTTTTTTTTTTTTTTTTTTAGGTTTTTCTTTAGTTTTTTGAGGAACCTCCATACTCTTTGCCACAGTGGCTGTACCAATTTACATTCCCAGCAACAGTGCACAAGGGTCCCCTTTTCTCCATATCCTCACCAATACTTGTTTTTATCTTTTTGGTAATAACCATCCTAACAGCTGTGAGGTGATATCTCATCTCATCATGGTTTTGCTTTGCATTTCCCTGATGATTAGTGATGTTGAATACCTTTGCATGTACCTGTTGGCCATTTGTGTGTCTTTGGAAAAATTTTTATTTTGGTCCTTTGCCCAATTTTAAATTGGGTTGTTTAGATTTTTGCTATTGAATTGTATGAGCTTCTTGGATATTAACCCCCTATCAGATACACGGTTTACACATATGTTCTCCCAATCCATAGGTTGCTTTTCCATTTCCTTGATTGTTTTAAGTTTTTTTCATTTCATGCATGTGTTCATTTTTCCTTTCGTTGCCTAAGCTTTTGGTGTCATATCCAAAATGTCACTGCCAAGGCCAACACTGAGAAGCTTTTCCTCTATGTCTTCTTTCAGAAGTTTTGTGGTTTCAGGCCTTAATGTTTAATCCACTCTGAATTGTTTTTTTTGTACAGGGTAAGATAAAGGGTCTTATTTCATTCTTTTGCATGTGGCTCTCCAGTTTTCCCAACACCATTCATTGAAGAGACTACTGTTTTCCATTATGTATTCTTGGCACATGTAGTGTTGTGGATGTGTTGGAATGATTGGATTAAGAATGCAATGGGGCCTGCCTAGATATTAGCATGATCCTGAAATGTCTGAGAGGAACTGGATCTTACAAATTTACTAAAACAAAAACAAGTCTATTATTTTTTAAATCTAATACCTAATGAATATCAGTGGTGAAAGGATCAACTTTAACTAGAACTGATGGCCGTCAGAACTGATTTCCCCACAGACTAGTTTAGGTGCCTCTTCTTGAGACTCCTTGAAACTTGATGCTTATCTCTACCTTGTCAGGGGTCACACTGTTCTCTAATATTTGAGCTTATATGTCTTTCGTGCTGACAAGACCAGAAACTCACTGAGAGCAAAAATTCTCATTTCCATGTCTATGTCCAGTTCAGAGCAGCATTTGTCCAGAAATCTAGGACATTTCGAGAAGGTAAAGCAGCTCATCCATTGGAACCTTGGGCCCCAATTTGGAATTTGCTTTGCATGTGGAGGAAACAATATGGTGCCTGGTAGGTCATTGGCCTTTGTTGAATTTTATTTTGAATGAGTTGGGGTGCCCTTGGACTGACATGATCTGGCTTTAAAAGGATCCATCTGGCTGCTGGGTTGAGAAAAGATTTGTGGGGATGGAGGTGCAGAGACTGGCTGAAAGGCTATGTCAATCATTTAAGTGAAATATGATAGTGGCTTGAACCAGGGCAGGAGTGGTGGAATGGTAAGAATGTTCACAATGTTTTGTATTATGAACACCAGCCTGGTGGGATTGGCTGATAAAGCAAATGTGGGGTGCAAAAGAAAGAAGGAGGATTCAAGGAGGATTCCAGTGTCTTTGGCCTGAGTAGCAAAAGGTTGGAATTGCCATTGACTGAGCTGGGGAAGAGTAGGGGTGGGAATAAATTTGGAATAATATCCCCTCTAGGGTAGGAGAGGATTGCTGTCATTGGGCTCATTCCACAGCCTTTCCCAGCTCCACATTCCTGCCTTTGGGAAAACCTCAGTCCTGCCGTTGCTCCAAAGGCAGAGGCACCAGCTTCTGACCCCCGCCTCCTTCAATATTCCTTTACGTGCTGCCCTTTCTCTGGGATGTCCTCATGTCTGTCAGACGCAGCGGGAAGGAAAATCAGGTTCTACCTAATTAGCTCATCTTAAGTGGATTTCACTGTGCATTTAATTAAACCTGTTATAATCTTGAAGGGTATTTTGATACATAGTACTTGATACAGAGTAATTAGACTACTGTGGGCATGCACATAAATATCTTTGGGCTGAGGTTTTAAGTTGGGCTTAGCTGCTGTGGGTTCATATGAGCTGCCCTGCCAATAATTTCAAAACCAATAACATTTACACTCTCCATATTTGCAGCCTTCTCAGCTGTTCTGGCGGGTGGATGAATTGCAAGGTCATTGGTTATGTTTTCCTATGGTTTAGGGGAAGAATTCCTGATCTTATCACTCTCCTGCTCAAATGATTGTGTAGTTCCTCACCAAGTATGGAATGAGGTCAAAGCTGCTTGAATATGGGTTCCTGGTCTACCCAATGTAGTTACCCACTATGTTTGTGGTATATTCTTGGTCTTCAAAACCTTATTCAATGGAATGCTATTTCTCATCTGCCTCCAAGCCTCTGCTTTAGCATTTTTTTCTATTTTGGAATTCTTTTGTCTTTTATTCTGTGTCTGTCAGAATGTGCCAGGATATCATGATATCTCAGTGGCTTACTGTATCAAAGGGGTTTTTAAATTCCCTCCTTCTGACCTTCCCACTCACTGCAGGTCAGAGGCAGCTCAGTTCCACTGCCAGTTATCAGGGGAGAAGGGAAGAGGACATGGTGATCATGTACCGCATCTTAGAGCTTCTACTCAGAAGCAGCACATTCGCTTCCACTAACATTTCCTTGGCCAGGTAAGTCATAGGACCAAGTCGGCCATCAGTGGGGTAGGGAAGTATAATCCTCTCCCAGGCAGAGACAGTGAATGTTTATGAACAACAACAATACGATCTAGAGATGCATTATGGATCTTTCTAGGATGGACCATCATTTTTATTTCCATAGTAAAGCAGTGATCATTCTGTACTTTCCATTAGGGTGATTTTTTGCTTGTTTGTTTGTTTGTGCCTTGTTGTTGTTTTGTGGGTTTTTTTGTTTTTATTTTTTTAAGTTGGCACTTTCCTCTTTTCATAGGCACTGTTCCTTGTCCTCTCTCTCATCTGCCGTGCCTTAGGGAGTGCTTTGCCGTTAGACACTTGATACATGTTCTGTGAATTAAATGTTGCATTTCCAACACTGCATTACCCAGGAGGCAGCATATGAACTTGAGAAGCCTGAGAAAGCCAGAACCGCTCCCCTTACAAAGATCTACAGCTCTCTTCCGTGATAATTTTATTACATTCAATCCTTGTATCAGCCTTGGGACGTTGGCCCTATTTTACTCCAATTATACCTATGAGAACATGGAGGCCCAGAGAGACACAGGCATGCTCACCATGACAGTGAGCTAAATTATTGCCAGTTTAGCATTACTTTTAAATTTAAAATTATGTCTAGAAATGATTAGTGTTTCATGGCCAAAGGGATGAGACCAAATCTTCTACCAAGGGAATGCCTTTGCTAACACATACGCCCTTTGACTCCCAGGGAGTGGGAATGGGGGAGAATTATTACAATAATCCAGCAAGATTCAGAAAGGTTTACTTAATTGTTGAAGCTGACTCACTTTGTAAATTCTTACATTAAATTATTTGTGTTAGGGAGAACCCGAGAATGAAAATGGATCGTTTGGGGTGAGAGTGCAGAAAAGGAAGAAAATAAGAGGATAAAAATAGAAGGAACCGAAATATTAGTAGAGATGTTAAAAAAAAGTAAGCTTTTAAAAGGAAGAGTCATTATGTCAATTCATTATTTGGTGCTATTAATTGCCAATATATGTGCTAAGTATTGGAGATACAAAGATGGAAAAGAGCTGGTCCTTGCCCATGAAGGGGTCTTCAGCTTGGAAGCGGAGACTCCTCCTGATGCAAAGCAGAGTAATAACCACCCTTCGGAGGCATGACCCAAACAGGTTGGGAGCACCAGAGAAGGAGGAAGGGAAAGCAAACGGGAGTGAAAGCTGCTGATCCCAGCAGTATCACCCTAGTCCAGGCGGCTTATTAACCAGATTGTCAATAATGTCATGGTAAATGTTTCTAATGTTTTTTTAAAAGCCTCCAAGCATTTTATTGCATTTGACCCTTCATCTAATAAAGCTATCTGCCTATGCCAAGTGGTGTCAGCATGCCACTTAACATGAGCGGCCAAGTCCATTCCAAGGCTTATGAGGGGGAAGGGGCTCCTTCACAAAAAGCGGCCCTTTCTATCCCCATGTCTGGTCCAACTCACACCCGAGCCAATCTGAGCTGTGTCCTGGGTGTGTCTCGTGTCCTAGTGCCCTGCCAGACACCAACCAGCTCTTCCTACAGGGAGGCCAAAGAGCGTTGGGCACAAGTGTGGGCACCTGAGCCAGCCAGCATGTCCAGGTTCACGGCCTGGCTCCACCACTGAACCCTAAGTCCATGGTAAGCATTCAGTTTGTTATCTTTAAAACAGGAATTATGAGCACTTGCTTTGTCAACTTCTTGTGGTTACTCTGAATACCTTAACAATTCTCTATTCTAGCTCTACCCCCACCAGCCATACTTAACACTTACTGAAAGCTAAGTCAGTGCCATACACTAGGCTAGGCACTTTCTGTGCGGGTCCCATTTAACCCTCACAATGCTCTGGGGTCAACTGTGTCTTCACCTCCATGGTATAGATGAAGTAACGTGGCTTTGTTATCTCAAGGAAACTTCCCCATATTGCATAGCTATTAAGTGGCTGAGGTGGGACTTGAACCTGGATAAATCATGCTACCAGGATAAACCCTCTGTGATCAGACTCTACTCACAAAGGAAGGAGAGAAGTGGTCCCCAAGCCGGGATATACAAATTACTTGGGAAAGATATACCACAACCCCCCTCTCCCCTCCGCATCCCGGACACTTTCTCCCTCTCACTCTCCCAGGCTCCACCCAACAGATTATGATTCAGTACATTGCAGTGGGATCCAGCAATATGCACTTTTTTAAACAAATGGCTCAGGTAATTTTGACAAAGCTGGTTCTTAGAAAAACTTTTGGGACCTCAATTTAACTTCAAGGTTTTATTGGTTCAACACCTCTCTGCTACTTGAATCTGGTCTATGTCCTCAAACTTTTCTCCTCATTAGAAAGTCATCTCTCCACCCACTGAGGCTGTGCACCCTTGTGCTGGACGTTGGTAGGGCAGGCAAGAGAAGGCATGGTTCCCAATTTGGAGGCGCTCACGCTTTCCTATGTTCACTAGAACTCGATGTCCTCTCCGCTTCTATGCGTTAGTTTCAGAATGTGCTCTGGAGACCTAGTGGACAAGTCTCACTTTGTCTTCCAGCCCTTCTTTGGTTTCCTCTTCTTTGGGCAATACCCCTGAAGGAGAGGATGGAGCAAAGAGTGGTTTATAAGGGTGGATTGGGTCTCAGGGCTTACTTGTCTGTCCTGAGCTGCCCTCCCCTGGCAGTCAGCTTGGTGGGTACCTATGGTTGCTCTGTCTGCCTTGCAGCTGCATCCCAACAGGTCCCCAAATAAACATTAGCTGCCATGGTGGCACCTATCCAATCTCCACCCTCCACAGCTGAGGAAGGGGTCTGGAGGCTTGGAGATGGGAAGTGTTGAGAAGCGGAGCCAAACCAAGGGTTCCGTTGGAGGGCATGGGTGGATTTTGGAGGGGCCCATGGACCCTTGAGATGGTACGTATATGTCTCCTGTGCGTTGCCTGTGGGAAGTGAAGGAGTCCATTACTGTCACTGGGTTTGCAAAGCATTTGTGACTCTCAAAAGCTTAAGAGCTACTGCTCTCCATTCCCTCAAAGGGGGTAAAACCCTGTTTTCAGAGAAGAATTTCATGAGGCTTCCCATGTTCCCTCAACTTCTCGCTGAAGAGTCTACCTTATTTGATCTTTGTTCCCATTCTGTGGAATAGTTATTAGCTCTACTTAATGATTTGATACCTAAGGTCTTCATAGAGAAAAGAAACTTGGCCCAAGTGGCAAAGGCAGGGCCCACACTCAGGTCCAGAGGACTCCCAGCCCAGAGCTTAAGCCATTACGTCACTCAAGCTCAGCCATGGCACGGTCTCCTGCTGGCCAAAGACCCAAACCCTATTCATGTTGACAAAGCATTCATTCCACTAGAAGAAATGAAGTTTCTTTCACTCTCAGAAAATACCAGGGAAGTAGCCAGTTTAAATTAGTAATAAGACTGGGGTGCCTGGGTGGCTCAGTTGGTTAAGCATCTGCTTTCGGCTCGGATCATGATCCCAGAGTCCTGGGATCAATTCCCGCATTGGGCTCCTCGCTCACCGGGGAGCCTGTTTCTCCCTCTGCCTGCCCATCCCCTCCCCCCGCTCTCTCTGACAATTAAAAAAATAATTCTTTAAAAAAATAAATACATTAGTAATGAGAACTCAATACCACTTTTGAGTACCTACTGTTATGCTGAGCACTTATGTATATTATTGCATTTAAGTTTCAGAAAAATCATGAAAGTCCTGCCTTTCCATTCTACAAAGAAGATAAATCCCAGAGAGACTGGATTAAATTGTCCAAGCTTCCACTGCTGGAGGGCCAGGATTTGAACCCAGGTCTACTGAAGTCTTCACAGTTTTGTCTTTCTACATCTTTCTCACTTTCTGATGACTTAAAGGATCTGCGTGGGAAGCTGCTGGCTAGTGCCTAAGGCAGAGAGTTGAGGGATGAGAATGGAAATGGGGGGCTACTAAATTTCTCTGAACCTCAGTTTTCTTATCTGTAAAGTGGAAATAAATCCCATTTTGAAGGCTGACTGTGAAGGTCAAATGAGGTCATGCATGTACGTGCCCAACACGTGGAAGGTCTCCTTGCATTTAGCCTTCATATCCGTGGGCAAGAAGCGCCTGCAGCCACACCTGGCCTGTCTTCTTCTTGGGTCTCTGCTGGTAACAGCAGCTTAGCGGCCTCCTGTGAGGAACCAGCATTATTAGAGAGTTTCTCTTTTTCATCCCGCCTGGAGATTTGAGGAGTTAAAAACCATTTTTCAAAAGATGTTTTGACATTTAATTATACACATCCTCCTCTTTAGTTGTAACTTCTCTTGTCACGTCTGCAACAAACAGGGGTTTTTGATGTATGAAAGCAGAGCTCCTGCCCCTCGATTACCAGTTTCCTGCCTTTAACAATTAGTGGTCTGAACACTGAAGTCCAAACACCTGGATAACTTAATTATTTCTCTTTCTCTTTCCCTTAACCAGGAATATCCAGCAAATGACACATCAGTTTACCTAGGAGTTTTTGAAATGTGACTTGAGACAGTACACTGGAACCAATGACCCTTCTCTCAGACCACATTCAATTAATATGCAAATGAATTAGACCTTCTGGGTCAGCATTCAAGTTCAGAATCCAACGAGATGGGGAGGGGCTGGGGGTGCAAAGGAAATAACAAGTGCTTAGAGGCGTCGTGCAGAGAGAGTACAGGGTTTAGACCCAGATCAACCAGGATTTGAATCCTGGCTCCACCATTTACTTGCTTTCTTACCTGGTCATGAGATTTACCCTATTGGAGCCTCAGTTTTAGCAACCTTAAAACAGGGATAATAATTTTCTGCCCCTTCTGACTTCACAGATTGTTACAACACTTGCCACATGGCTAAGTGCTCCCCATGGGAGTTTCTGTCCTTTTCTTTCAGGGGGTTATTTTTCTCTCGTGCAGATGTTGTACACGCAAAGGTCTGCAGGTGCCAGAAAGGCAATGCAAATGAGTCAAAGGAACCATGGTAGCATGAGGGACTATAGGGAGTGGTGGGGACTGGGGCAAATGAGAATGCACTCCCCACACGGATAAAAGGAGGGCTTCAATGGAGCACACCTGGGTTGTCACGCTTCTGATTTTTTTTTAAAGACAAGGCTGAAATCTGGATTTTATGTAACTTCTCCCAACACTGTGCATAAACGGCACATGTCTGTAGGTTCCATTTACTGGCAAAGAGCCAGGGTGCACTTGTGTCTAGCAGGTTTGAGGAGTAGGGTTTGGCTCACTTCTGCTTGGAATTAGTGTACCTTGCAGCCAGTCCCCTTCTGTACCACCTCCAAATTTCCCTTTAGCTCCAGACACCCCCAATTCCTATCTTCCCCAACCACAGAGAGAAAAGTAAAAATCCTGTTCTGTTTTTATGCAGAGCTACCTGGTACTCACTGGCCACCTAAAAGTCAGCCCTGGGACCCATGTGTGTCCATCTCAAAAGGCCTACTGGCAAGCTTTTCTGAGCAAAAGAGCTGTGCTCTGTGAGATGAGATCTCAGGTTGAAGCCAGGAGGAAGGGGTGGACAGCTCTAAGGGCAGCCTCAGCACCAGGGTTCTGCTTCTTGCTCTAACCCTGAGTAACTGTGTGGCAATGTCCCTGGAGATGTTTCTGTCCCGGCATTTTCATGTCCATGATGGGAATAATAACACATACCACCCTTCCTCCCCGATACTTTAGGAGAGTAAATTACAAGATCTAACAATGATTCAACATCATTTTCTGAGTGCCTGATCTAGACCAGGACCTGCCAGAAGCTGGGGACACTCAGGTGAATGAGACCATCCCTGCATTCAAGGGGCAAACACACATGTTAACAGCCATTTGCCAGAGGAAAGTCTCCTGGGGGTAAAGAGGTCAGGTCTTCCCTAAAGAAAAGGAATTTTTATTGGTTGGGTGAGAGAAAATCCTAAATGTATTCTGCCAAACAGCAGGGATGTAGAAAGATATTGGAATTTCATTTGGTCTGTTTACTATTTATTAATTTATTCAACACATTTACTGATTCCTGTGCTAGAACGTAAATCTCACTGTCTCACTTTAATCATGATTGCTAGATGAGTCGCTCAACTCCACAAGATGAGCTGGTCTCCATATTTTCAGCCCCTAGTGCGGGCCACTGAGTATTTGCTGAAAGTGAACAAACAAATGCACACATGTTTGATGCAATCCAAAGCCTTAGAACTGGCTTCTACAAGTCTTTGCCAAGAAACATCTTTTGTGATTCTGCTAATCTGGGTCTACTACTGCCATTGCACTGTGTTTGGGAGGAACCAGGGATGTTCAGAACTCAGGTTCCTGGGGCTTTACAAAGAATGCTTCTGCTGTGCAGCCAGTTGATCACTTAGCTAACTTCTGCCAGGGAAGGACTTAGGGAAACAGGGTGGCGTGGGGAATTGGGAGTTAGTACCAGAAGCCCTTTCTCCCTGGCTTCCTTCGCCCAGTCCTGCAGCAGTGGTGGAGGGGTGTCTGTGTTCATTGTGGCCCAGGGCATTGGTACTGTGCTTTAAGAGGCAATGGGGTGTCTCACTGCATCCTGGAGCCAGGTGGAGCTCCCAGGAAAGTGGAACAGGACCTGCAGAGGCCATGGAAAAGCAGGGTGGGTACTGAGAACGAAGGAGGAGGCTGGGGAAGATGTGAACTAGCCATGACTCAACCTGAGCTCGTGGACCCCTTGAACCTTCTTCATGCAAGTGTTCGAGGCATGTTGGGTATGGCAGCATGGCTCTCTTCTTGGCCACGAAGCCAAGCCTTCATCCATCCATCTACCCATCCACCCACTCGATCCTCCCTTTTCTACTGACCTATCCACTCATCCATT
The DNA here is from genome assembly GCF_964656455.1 of Halichoerus grypus. Taxonomy (NCBI): domain Eukaryota; kingdom Metazoa; phylum Chordata; class Mammalia; order Carnivora; family Phocidae; genus Halichoerus; species Halichoerus grypus. The sequence continues at coordinate 58,055,031 of NC_135722.1, forward strand.
CAACCTGTCTCTATTGGCAGGCTCGCTTCTAGCCACTAGGGATACAGAAATGAATAAAGAGATATAGGCATATAATCAGGTAGATGAGGAAACAATACACCTACAGCAATAGAGAGATGTTGAGAAACCCAGAGGAAGAAAAACTAACGTGGTCAGCGGGAATCAGAAAAGGCTCCCCAGAGAAAATGCCAGTTGGGCTGGGACCAGAAGAATAAATCTGAAATTGCCAGGACAAATGACAGCGGAACCTTACACCAGGATGTTAAGGAGCCATTTCAAGGGCATAGAAGCAACAAGGGTCTGGAATATTCTGGGAAGTGGGAGTGCATGGCTGGAACACAAGCCTGTGAAGCTTATACTTTTCACAGGGCTGGTTGATTTTTAGTTTGCCGAGTTTTCAAGAGCTGAGTAGATGGTAGGAGCCTTGAGGACTTCAAAATACGCTTTAACATCAAGCAAGATTAGGTTAAATGCCCCAGCTCTATGTTCTCATATGTACATCTCCTCTCTGTCCCCATTTGAAATGATGACTGTACTTCATTGTTCTATCCACTCATTTGGAAAAACAAACATTTATTGAGCAAGTACTCTGTGCCTGCCAAGACGCAGGGAGGTTAGTGTTCCCCCAGTCACCCAGCTGTGTTCATCACAGTCGACTGTGTCTCCTCATGGGTCACTTCTGCTCTTGGGTATCAGGGAACAAAACAAACGACTCCCGTCCTTGGGGAGTTTACAATACAGTGTAATTACTGGGAATTACCTGTTCAAAATGGCTTTGCCTTCCAGACATTAAGTGCAATGAGGCCTGAGGTTATGGCTCTCTTGTTCAATGATCAATTTCAATGCAGTGCCTGGCACGCAGTAGGACCAGGATTTTTGTTCTTCCTTTCCAGTCTGCCTTCATGACTGTGATATTAAGTGACAGCTGGCGAGCTGGGAGCTGCTCTGGTGTCATTTCAGAGAGGTCTTGAGGTGCCTCTAGAGTCATGTAGTAGCCACAGTCATACAGGTGCCTCAGAAACAAGCACACAAAAGGTGTGTCCTGCCAGGCATGGCACCAGCCATGGTTACCTGGGCTGGGCAGAAGTAACCACGAGGAGACACTTACTCCGTAGCACCTGTTACCAAGGTAGAGTGAGGCTCAGAGTTGGAAGAATTCACGTTCTAAGCACAGCTAGTACTTTATGTTCCTTCCATCATTCATCTATGGAGAAATACACATCATATGATGCTTGGTGTATATAAGTAGAAGGAGCATGGGCCCTGGGGCTTGAGGTCTCCTCTGTCACTTACGGCAATGCACGTAGCTGGGTGAAGTTGGAAAATGTCTTCTCTTTGCCTTTGCTTTCCCATCTATAACATGGTGGGGGTGGGGGAGTGCATCAGTGCCTAACTGGGAGTACAGATGAGAATATTAAGTAAAATAATATATGGAAAGCACCTGGCCTGGTACACCTAGCCCAGCAAAGGCCCGGAACAGAGTCAGAAAGTGAGATTATCAATACTGTGTCTCAGACCCTTTGAGGACTTGTGTCAGGTTGTTTGGGCTTTGTAGAAAGCATCAAGGACCTAGAAACAGGGGGCTTGAGTTCTATTCCTGGCTCTATCGTTTGTGAGCTATGTGATGCCATCTTAATTACTCAGTCTCTCTGGACCTTGACAGATAAAAACTGTTTTTTTTTTAAAAAGAGATTGATGCAATCATTCCTACTCATAACTCACCCTCAGGTAAGTGCCTTCCTCTCAGTTCCCGGCTGATGAAGGAATTCGCACCTCCTGGGCAACACCTGCTGCTACGGAGCCAATGTTTATGCACCAACCACCCCTCCCTCCCCCCGGCCCCAGCCCCTGCCAACCTCATATGTATTTGGAGGTGAGGCCTTTGGGTGGTGATTAGATCATGAAGGTAGAGCCCTCATGAGTGAGACAAGTGGCCTTATAAAGGAGACCCCAGAGAGTTCCCTTCCCTCTCCTTCCACCACCTGAGGACACAGCAGGAAAATGGCCGTCTGTGAACCAGAAAGTGGGCTTTCAGCAGATACCAAAGGTGCTGGTGCCTTGATCTTGGTTGGATTTCCCAGCCTCTGAAATGATGAGAAATATGTTTTGGTTGTTTATAGCACCCTGGTAGAGCAGCCTGAATAGACGGAGTCAACTGCCAAGCCTCCACAGCTAGTTCAGGTACAAATCAGAAAATGGCGATCCATCTGGGCAGACAAATTGGAAAGAGCTGACTTTCCTCTGTGCAGACCCAACCCCATGCTAGAGTTGCTTAGGAGTAGACTGTGGGCTTGATTTTGACTCTGTTTTTCTCCCAGCCAGGCACTCTAGCACAGGGGAAGCCTGCCCAACAGCAGCTGTGGCCCTGTCCTCCTCACTGGTCTCTCAGCCTCCAGACACAGCCATTCCATTCCAGCCTGACCTCCACACCATTCTGGGAAATCACTCTCCAACAGAACTGCACACAGTCACACCTCTTCCAGCTCAAACACTTACCGGCGCCCCACAGCTTCAGGATAAAACCAAGCTCCTTTGCCAAGCATCATATAAGCTCTGTGGACACCTCCATGCACCACACCTTTGTAGCTCTGTGAACACGCCGTGCTTTTCCGAGCACATGGGCCCCCCGGCCCAGAAGGCTCTGCTCTCCACCCTTCAGCTCAGCTCCTATCCAGTCACCCACTGAGACTCGGCTCAAGTGTCATCTCTGGAAATCTTTATGAGACCCCCAACGCTGGGACAGGCTGAGGGCCCCTCCCCTAAGCTTTGGCACAAAGCTGCCTCTCATAGTGAGAGGCCTCATGTTACAGCTGAGCAAACTGAGGCCCCGGCAGCCGAAACTTTGCTGACAAGAAGGATGTTAGCTGCAGCCATCGAGTGTTGAGAACTGTGTGTCTGGCTCTGAGAGCCACCTGGTGACGTAAGCATTATCATTTCCAGAGTCCGGCGGAGGAAGCGAAGGTTGGGAGTGGTGTGTCTTATCTAGGGCAGTTGTTCTCAAAGTGTGGGAGCCAGGCCCGCAGCATCAGTGTCTGCTGGAAGCTTGGGAGAAATGCAGAATCTCTAGCTGACCCCAGGCCTAGTAAGTCAGAAATTCTGGTGGGTAAACCAGATATATGAGTTTAAACAGTCCTCTAGGTAATTCTGATGCATGCTAAAATTTTACTTATTGAGCGCCTACTATGTACAAGGCAGTTTGCCAGGCACTGGCCTAACATCCAGCTGGTAACAGGTGGAGTTGGATTTAGAACCATGTAACTGACAGCTAAAAACAGGAAGTAAGTTGTGCTTTTCACTTCGATGCTGTGACCACCCATGAGCTTTGCTCAGGGAGACCTCCCTTGGTCACCCTGCTTAAAATGGCAGTTCCTCCCCTCCCCCCAACCACAGCCAGCATTTCCTATCTCCTGCCCCTCTACCCCTGGAGCTCCTCCCACCAGCCAGCATACTGTATGCTCTACGTATTTATTATTTACTTTTCTCTTAAGTCACCCTGGGCTGCTCTAACAAAATCCCATAGCCTGGGTGGCCTTAAAACAGAAACGTATTTAATCATAGTTCTAGAGGCTGGGGATCCCAGATCAGGGTGCCAGCATGGTTGGGTTCCAGTGAGAGCCCTCTCCCTGGCTTGCAAATAGATACCCTCTTGCTATGCCCTTACAAGGCAGACAGAAATAGATACAGAGAGACAGCGTGTGTAAGCTCTCTGGTGTCTCTTCTTATGAAAGGGCACTGGCCCCATCAGGAGGGCCCCGCCTCATGACCTCATCGAACTGAACTCTACCTTTCAAAGGCCCCATTTGCAAAGGCCATCAGGGTTATCAGGGTTAGGGCTTTAACACAGGAGTTTGAGGAGGACACAAACATTTAGTTCATATTAATCCCCTCCTACCTGAATGCATGTAAATCCCGGTTGGGCGGGGGTCTGTTGATCTCATCTGTTAACTGCTAAGTCCTCAGCGCCCAGAACACTGCCTTGCCCATGGTAGGTGCTCGATAAATATTTGTGGAATAAATGGTCACACTGCTGGTTGGTGACACAGAAAGGAGACTCGCTAGGGTCTGTCTATTCATATTCCAGTACATTCCACGTGCTCCCCCCTCCTTGTCTCCATTTAGTGTTCTCGTGATTAGTAGCCATCTCCCTCCTAAAAGGGTCATTTTCCAGAAACATTCCTTTACCAATCATCACTTGCAGGAAGAGGGTCTTTTCCCAACAAGCCCTGCAGAGTGGTTACCCTAGGCACGATTTAGCTAATTTACTCAGTGCTTTGTCTTAATGGTTCACCAAGTGGAGATTCTTTCAGTAATGACAGTAAATGCATTTGAAATGTAGATATCGACCCAAGCAATGCTGCAGATTCCACTCATCAAATTTTCATGTTAAAATTAAAATCTTCTTCTTTTTTTTTTTTTTTTTTTTGTGGTGGGAAGGGAGAAGCCTAAGTGTTGATTCCAAGTCAATCACTGTGACATACTTTTTTTTTTCCCCCCCAAATAAAAAGAGAGGGACTTAATCGTATATCCCTCCCATGGCTACTGCCACACCATCACGAGATGACAACGAGAGAGAGGTCAAGAAGCCAAATTTGTTTAGGACCGATCAAGTTCTACCCACGGAAAATGTGCATGGGATACTTTGCCTGCCACCCTTGGGCAACCATCATCATTCCGTTGTTTCTCTCAAATAAAATCTTCCCAGAGCTCCCAGCTGCCTCCATCATGATCAGAAGCCCTGCAACCCCTTCCACAAGATGAACACAAGCCCCACCATTTCCCAGCTGACGTAGTGCCTCCTCAGCGTTGCCGTACCAACCACTCTATTCACCCCAAGTACGTATCCCTTTCCCTTATTGTCACCAAGGCGACTTCCTCCTGGTATTTATCATAATCTGCAAGGATTTTGTTCGTCCAACAAAATGATTTGTTAAATCATTTTTTTATTAGTTCATTTCCCATTGGCTTGTTGTCTACTCTTGGGAAAACCAAGGCCCACAGAAACACAGCTAGCCTCTCAGGACCACCACCTTATTTCTTATTAATTCCCCCACTGCCCCGCTATACATACGGACCCGACCTAACTGCTTGCCACAACTCTGAGGTAGGAAATGGTACTGCTGCCTTGTAAATGAGGCCATTGAGTCCTGAGTAGTGAAAGGACCTGGCTTGTGCAAAACAGATCATAAGTGAGGGGAGCTCAGGTAACAACCAGGTCTGCCCAGCTCCAAGGCAGAGGTCAGGGCCAAGCCTGCAGGCTCTGAAGCCAGTGGACTGGGCTCAAATTTGGGCTCTGGCACCTACCATCTCTGTGACCTTGGGTGAGTCATGTAAGATCTCTGTGTTTTAGTTTTCCCACCTACGACATGAGGATAAGAATAGCACTTACTTTGTGGGAAGGTGAAGACTGAAGAATTAAAAATATACAGGGCTTAGAGGGCGCCTGGGTGGCTCAGTTGGTTAAGCGACTGCCTTCGGCTCAGGTCATGATCCCGGAGTCCTGGGATCGAGCCCCGCATCGAGCTCCTGGCTCAGCAGGGAGCCTGCTTCTCCCTCTGACCCTGTCCCCTCTCATGCTATTTCTCACTCTCTCTCTCTCTATCTCAAATAAAAAAATAAAAAAATCTTAAAAAAAAAAAATAAAAATATACAGGGCTTAGAATAATTGCTGGCACATGGTAATCACTCAGTACATTCTAGCTGGCATTTCCACTTCACTATGCTGGCGATTCATAATTCCTCACATTTGAATAAGCTTTTACAACAGTCTAACTTAAGATAGGTACTCCCTCTGCCCGACACCTCCCCCCATCATTCCCCCTTTTTCAGATGAGGAGACTAAGGACCAGAGATTTCTAGCCCATCTGTCAAGGTCAGAGAGCTGAGAAGCTGGCAGAATTAGGACTAGGTCCCTAGGCCCTAGGGACCCTAGGGCCCCTGGCTCCTCCTCTACTGGTCTGCCTTTTTAGGCCAGAATTTGTATGGATTCTATGTTTCCAGGTTACATATGTGGCCTTAAGGGGCCAAGGCCTTCTCAATTTCTTTCTTTTCTTTTTCTTTTTTTTTTTAAGAGATGGGGAGAGAGAGGGGTGGGGTAGAAGGGCAGAGGGAGAGAGAGAGAGAGAGAGAATCTTAAGCAGGCTCCATGCCTAGTGTGGAGCCCGATGCAGGGCTCCACCTCACAATCCTGAGATCACGACCCAAGCCAAATTCAAGAGTTGGATGCTTAACTGATTGAGCCACCCAGGCGCCTCTTCCCAATTTCTTAAAGGAACTGACCAAACACATGAAACACAGTCATTTCTTTGCCAAACCAATGGGGTAAAAGCAAAGACTTTATAAAGAGGGGATAGTGGCCAGTCGGAGTAGAGATCTGGGTACCCTGGATACTGTGTAAGCTCTCCCCGATGAGTAGGTGAGGGTCCTTCTGGCCCTGGTGGCATCTTCCAATAGCAAGCCATCTTTCATCCTTCATGGCAGAGCTTCAGCCGGTGGCTGCCTGCACAGTGTGATTGGAAAAATTCTGCCTAAACTCTTCTCTTCTGTCTAATACCTCCAGAATAATCTCCCCAACCAGACTGCCAGCTCCATCATTCAAGACACTTCTTGGGGATGAATCACTGCCCCTCCATTATCTTGCCCACAGGGCAGGAACACATTTTCGGACTCCCTTCTGAAATCTGGTCCTCCCTGGCTTTCCTCCAGTAGACCTGCCAAATAGTCCTATGAAGTGAGAAGGAAGGAGCCTCATATTGTACCTCAGGCAGCTTCTATGTTCCAGCGATAGGGAGCACATTGTGCATATTATCATTGAACCCTACAGAAACATTGCAATATAAGTAGTATTGTTTGTTTGCAATGAGTGAGGAAACAAACTCAGAAGGCTTAAAGAACTTGCCAGAGCTTACACAGTTCCTGGTGAGGAACCTAAAATTCAAACCCAGGCATGCTAAGCTCTGCAACATTCATGAGGTCATTAGCTCAGCAGCTTGACTTTCTGTGAAATCCTACGGGTATCCATGCAGCCCTTCCTGCCTTCTTGGGCCATCTAAGGTGGTACAGTTGGAATCCCCCTTTTGAAAACTTGACTCTGTTTTCTTGGAGGCTGAGGGTCATCCTGAGGTTCTAGAAATCTGCCTTCCTAAAGTCAGGACTACACGACGGCTGAAGCTGGAAGTCTTGACCTAGTTTGACTCCAACATGGCACTGTTCGTTTCTACCAAAACTCTGGTCACGTGGGCAGCACCACTTATGATCCAGGACCACTCAGCTCTGTGGAGGGTCCCAAGGAGCAATTCTTCTTGTGGTCCCTCCCTTCAGAGTAAAAGACGGTCAAGAAAAAAAAAAATGTGTTGACAGTCCTCCCAGCACCCAAGAGACTTCTGGAGGCTCCTCTATGGCTCCATCCTGCACCAGTTCTGGGTTCTGTATGAGGATTTCCCGTGGAGGAGCTGCATGGTCAGGAGCTCATCCCCACACCAATTTCACTTATGTGTCTTTCTTCTGTTTGATCTACAGCCCAGTGTTTTGCCTCACATATCCACCACACTGTGTAGATGTCCAGCTTTTTAATACTCTGAGAGCCTCAGGCCCTCCTTTCATTAGAGTTTTTTCTTTCTTCCTTCCTCTTCTTTTTAAACACTATAGCTCTTTCCACTGCCATGTTATGGCCATGCAACTCAGCCTACCCAAGGCTTGAAGTAGAATTCAAGTCCCTGGTGTATACTCTTGAGTTTTCTCTGTTTCTTACTCTACTCCCAGTAACAAACCGTAGACATCTGAAGTCCTACCTAAAGTTCTCAACAGTCTCCTCTTGTCTCCCCCCATTCTACCCAGTATAAAGCCTCACAAGAATGTAAGTCCTGTAAATCCAATCACTAAGGAAGGGAAATCCCGTACTAAGCATTAACCATGTATCATGCGCTCACTTTCCTTTATGTTTTCTTAATGGTGCCTCCGAACAACCATGAATTTCAGGGTAGGAATTTCATACCCATTACATCGAACAGAAAATTGAGGGCTAATCTATGAAAAACCCACAGTGAATATCATTCTCAATGGGGAAAAACTGAGAGCTTTCCCCCTAAGGTCAGGAACACCATAGGGATGTCCACTATCACCACTGCTATTCAACATAGTACTAGAAGTCCTAGCCACAGCAATCAGACAACAAAAAGAAATAAAAGGCATCCGAATCGGCAAAGAAGAAGTCAAACTCTCACTCTTTGCAGATGATATGATACTTTATGTAGAAAACCCAAAAGACTCCACCCCAAAACTGCTAGAACTCATACAGGAATTCAATAAAGTGGCAGGATATAAAATTAATGCACAGAAATCAGTTGCATTTATATACACCAACAACAAGACAGAAGAAAGAGAAATTAATCCATTTACCATTGCACTCAAAACCCATTTACAATTGCACCCATTTACAATTGCACCCAAAACCATAAGATACCTAGGAATAAATCTAACCAAAGAGGCAAAGAATCTGTACTCAGAAAACCATAAAATACTCATGAAAGAAATTGAGGAAGACACAAAGAAATGGAAAAATGTTCCATGCTCATGGATTGGAAGAACAAATACTGTGAGGATGTCAAGGCTACCTAGAGCAATCTACACATTTAATGCAATCCCCATCAAAATACCATCCACTTTTTTCAAAGAAATGGAACAAATAATCCTAAAATTTGTATGGAACCAGAAAAGATCCCGAATAGCCAGAGGAATGTTATAAAAGCAAAGCAAAGCAGGCGGCATCACAATTCCGGACTTCAAGCTCTATTACAAAGCTGTAATCATCAAGACAGTATGGTACTGGCACAAAAACAGACACATAGATCAATGGAACAGAATGGAGAGCCCAGAAATGGACCCTCAACTCTATGGTCCACTAATCTTCGACAAAGCAGGAAAGAATGTCCAATGGAAAAAAGACAGTCTCTTCAACAAATGGTGTTGGGAAAATTGGACAGCCACATGCAGAAGAATGAAACTGGACCATTTCCTTCCACCACACACAAAAATAGATTCAAAATGGTTGAAAGACCTAAACGTGAGACAGGAATCCATCAAAATCCTAGAGGAGAACACAGGCAGCAACCTCTTCGACCTCAGCCACAACAACTTCTTCCTAGAAACATCGCCAAAGGCAAGGGAAGCCAGGGCAAAAATGAACTATTGGGACTTCATCAAGATAAAAAGCTTCTGCACAGCAAAAGAAACAGTCAACAAAACCAAAAGACAACCGACAGAATGGGAGAAGATATTTGCAAATGACATATCAGATAAAGGGCTAGTATCCAAAATCTATAAAGAACTGACCAAACTCAACACCCAAAGAACAAAGAATCCAATCAAGAAATGGGCAAAGACATGAACAGACATCTTTTCAAAGAAGACATCCAAATGGTCAACAGAAACATGAAAAAGTGCTCAACATTGCTCGGCATCAGGGAAATCCAAGTCAAAACCTCAATGAGATACCACCTCACACCAGTCAGAATGGCTAAAATTAACAAGTCAGGAAACGACAGATGTTGGCGGGGATGCAGAGAAAGGGGAACCCTCCTACACTGTTGGTGGGAATGCAAGCTGGTGCAGCCACTCTGGAAAACAGTACGGAGGTTCCTCAGAAAGTTGAAAATAGAGCTACCCTACAACCCAGCAATTGCACTACTGGGTATTTACCCCAAAGATACAAATGTAGTGATCCGAAGGGGTACATGAACCCCAATGTTTATAGCAGCAATGTCCACAATAGCCAAACTGTGGAAAGAGCCAAGATGTCCATCAACAGACGAATGGAGAAAGAAGATGTGGAATATATAGATACGATGGAATATTATGCAGCCATCAAAACCCCCGAAATCTTGCCATTTGCAATGACGTGGATGGAACTAGAGGGTATTATGCTAAGCAAAATAAGTCAATCAGAGAAAGACATGTATCATATGACCTCACTGATATGAGGAATTCTTAATCTCAGGAAACAACCTGAGGGTTGCTGGAGTGGTGGGGGGTGGGAGGGATGGGGTGGCTGGGTGATAGACATTGGGGAGAGTATGTGCTATGGTGAGTGCTGTGAATTGTGTAAGACTGTTGAATCACAGACCTGTGCCTCTGAAACAAATAATACATTATATGTTAAAAAAAAATAGTAGGAAGGGAAAAATGAAGGAGGGGAAATTGGAGGGGGAGACGAACCATGAGAAACTATGGACGCTGAGAAACAAACTGAGGGTTCTAGAGGGGAGGGGGGTGGGGGATGGGTTAGCCTGGTGATAGGTATTAAAGAGGGCACGTACTGCATGGAGCACTGGGTGTTATATGCAAACAATGAATCATGGAACACTACATCAAAAACTAATGATGTAATGTATGGTGATTAACATAACATAATGAAATAAAAAAACAAAAGAAAATTGAGGGCTAGAGATGTTTAATAATATGGCCAAAATCATACTCTTGAGGGTCAAAGTCAGGATTTTGATCTTTCTTCGTCTGACTTTAGAGGCTAAGTCTTTCTAGTACAAAGTACTGGCTGAGATTCAAGACCTATGGACTCTTGATTTGTTTGGCTATCTGGAGGAGCCGAGTATTACATTATGCTGTTCTTTGTCGCTTGTGACCAGGTTCAAATTAGAGCAAGCACGTTCACTTTACACCCTAGCAACCAACTCTATAAAGCAATATGAAACACATACCTGCAAACAAAATTTAAAACAAACCACGACTTTTTAAAAGATGTTTTAAAACCTACAATCAAAAGGCCATTTATTAACAGTCCTATTCACATTCTCAATTAGGTGGCCCTGTCATTTATCTGCTTGAACGTCAAGCAGATCTACAACTATTATTTTAATTAATTAATTCAGCCCTTTATCCCCAGGGCGGGCCCTGGGAGACACCGGGCTTATTTTCACAGCAGTCCCTGATGCTCAGCTGTCAAGCCACATCATGACTGGCACTCTGAGCTTCATGCAAGGCCAAGCACTTAATCTCTTTAACGGAGACCTGTCATCACTTTCTTTCACTCCCGCGCAGCCCCAGTCTATGTTGAGACATAATGTCTCATGCACCTGTCTCTCCTTTCCTATTCTAATAGCCACCATCTGGATTCAGACACTTCCCAATTCCTCTCTGAACCATTGTTTTTGCAATTCATTGAGTGCCTGCTCTGTGCAGGGCACCACGCATTGTGTTTCGTATTCCTCTTCTCCCAACCACAGAGCAACAGTGCAACACAGCATTATCACCTCCAGATTCCCCAAGAGGAAATGGAGTCTCAGAAAATTGAAGTGACTTGACCAAGATCCCTTAACTAGGAAGTTGTAAAGCAAGGATTGGCACTGAGTTCTGTATTGGCTTCAGTAATTATGTTCCTTCTACTTTCTTGCACTGCCTTTAGCCCTGTCTTTAATCTCTAGGATCTGGTAATAAAGGGCAGGTGCCGGTAAGTCTATATACTGCATACAAGGGTAAAATAAACTGAAGGTTCCCCGGGCGGGTGTGTGTGTGTGGTGGGGGGGGGATGTTAAAAAAAAAACATGGCAGAGAAAGGGCCTAGGGGAGATAAGAAATGTCAAAAAATACCAAAACAACTTTTGAGTAATCGTCTGTGGATGTGCATGTAAATTCCCTTCACTGTCCCCTCTGTGGACTCTTTAGTAAATTCTGCATTGCTCTTGATATTTATGTTCAGTGTATTGATTTGGTGGTGGAGCAGGTGTTCAGGTCGAAGAGGAGAAGGAAGAGATGATAGGCATTTGTATTACACTTGGTTTTAGAACAGTGACTGATTAAAAAAAAAAAACACAAAAACCAGCAGATGAGATAGGGTATTGAGGCAGGCTGGTCCTGAACGAGGGAGGAGGGCATGTGAGGTGAGCAAGCAGCTTGTGCTACACGTGGTCCTGGGTATATGGTGGTTTTTCAGAGGGATCCTTTCTGCATAGAAGATGCTGAGCTTCTCTGCTCATATTCCTGACCAGCCTTCAATTCCAAGCCATAGCTTTAAAATTTCTGAGTTTTACATTTCCCCCCTTGCTGTTAAGCATTTAAAAAAAAAAGAAAAAGGGAAGAAGAAGAAAGAAAGAAAATCTAGCCATTTCAAATCCATTGCTTCTCAGCTGCCCTGAGGGTGCCACCTCTAAGCTGAAACCTCCCATAATTGTTTGGGGCACACTGGGCCTCCCAATGGCACCTCCATTTAATGCCATTAGAGTCTGGCTCCAGATTCTTAAAGCTTGGTACCTGCCCTCTTTGCCTCTTGCTGCCAGAAGGAATTGCTCTTAAAAGCTATCCTTTATGCTACTAAATTGCCTCTCCCTGTTGCATATTGCATATGCTGCTAAGATGGTGGGACAGTTAAACCTTTCATTCTCTGGGCTGTGGAAGAGGTTTGAAGCATGTCTGCTGAGTGTTTCTCCAAGTATGTCCTGTGGAACACTGGGACCATGATATGATCTTCAAAAATCTAAGTTTAGTGGTCAAATATTCTTGGGAAACATGGCACACCATATCCCAGTTTTGGAAGATTCCTGATGCATATGGGCAGGTGAAAGGGTAGGAGAAGTTCTGTAATAGAAACAAAACAAAACAAAACAAAAACCAAAAAACCTCTTGACTCCTGTGTTCCCTAACTTATTCAGTTAGGGAACTCTACTTTTTGCATCATCCCTACACCTTTTGAGAAGTGCGACTCTGGATAATAATAGCCCTTCCAAGTGCACAGTATCTACTATTTTATATTCTGTTAGAGCAGGAAGGGGGCACGACAGTATGATTTGTGTTCTAGAGATCTTGTCATTGAAGGGCAGACTTGTAAGTAACTTGGACTTGAGAAAGCAGCTGGTAGGAGGCAGACAGAAGTCAGGGTCTCTGATTTGCAGAGTGGCGATCTCGTTGCATGGCTTTTTTGGTTGTTGTTGAGGCCATTTGCACCCTTTTTCTATGTGCATCTAGACTACACACCCACACAGCAAAATGGAAGTAGTCAAGTTCTTATTACTTCAAAAAGACATGATGGGGTAAGGTGCGGAAACTAAGTCAAGAAATACTTGTTTTGTGCATAAAGGGTGTTTGACCTACATCACCTTTTAAATCTTCTCCCGAATCATGAGAGGTAAGTCTAATTATCTCCATTTTAGAGAAGGGGCACACTGAGGCTCAGAGAGATTAAGTAACTTTCCCAGGGTCATACAATACTGGGATGTTCAGCCACGCTTTATGTTTATGCTTAATTCCAAAAAGCATTCTCTGTCCTTTTACCCCAGTGCCTTTACCTAATGAATGACACCATCCCTGTTACCCGAGAACCCAGCAGAGAAAGCTTGAATATCCAGATGCTTCTGAGGATTGAGCCTGTTTGTGTTCCAGCATGTTGCTCAGACAAGACTGGCTCAGTCTGGAAGTTCAGGAAATAAGAATATTGGGAATTAGGAAGTCTGTGCTCAAACAACAAAGGGAGTTTATGCTTAAGAGGTTTGGCAGTGTTATGTCCCACCCTGGAGAGTATATTTGGGATTTTATCCCCCAAACATAAAAAGTGTTGATGTCTTCTTAGGTGTCTGAGTGAAAATCATCAAGATAGTACCTGGAGAGTCCTTAGGCTGGGAAGTGGCTTATATGGAAATAGTGCAGGAGGAAGGCCATGGTTCTGATCTGGGCTATGTACCCATAGGGTGTGATCTTGGCAAATCTCTTAAGCCCACCTGGCCTCAGTTTCTCATATATAAAACAAAGGGGCATGAGTAGATGCCCAGAGATCCCCCAGACAGGGGATAACAGAGCACATGACTGTCTAGAGGCCAGAGGGACCAACTGTCTGGCCTTGGCTGCAGCCTCTGGCCTAGTTAGTCCTGGAAAGAAAGGTCGTTTTAGGTACACAGGATGGGAGAAGTTTTGGTGACCTCAACTGTCTGAAATGAAAATGAGATACAGTGTCCCATGCCTTGTATTTCGCAGAGAGGGGCACAAGAGCACTCCGACCTGAGAACTTGGGGTGCTTCCTCCCTCTGGTTCCTTGGTTATCTGAGTTTGTGTCCCAGGCAGGGGACCTGCAGAAGGCTTCTTTGTTATCTATTTGTGGGACGGTTGGTGTAGAGGTGCGGGGCCTCACTGCTTTGGGTCCTGCTTCCTCTTTTCCAGCCAGGCTCTGGTGAGAAGGGCCCTCAGGGCTGGAGTGGGCATTCTCGTGCTGAAGAGGGAGGACAGCAGCATGGGCTGGTTGCCAGCCTGGGTCCAGGCAAGGGCCCTGAGCAGAAGTTTCCAGAAACTCCCATGATAGGAGGCTAGTTTAGATGCTTTCTCAGCCACCCTCCCAGCTCACATGTGTGTTGATCTCACTTCCCTGCCTTCCTTGAGCAACCCCACAAGCAAGTGTCTCTGATGAGCTTGGACTTGAGTGTGACTCACTGATGAGTGCCGGGGATGCCAGGCCTTGGAAACCAGATCATAATCAACTCCTTCACAGGCCTCTGCTCCAGAGGAAGTGCTTTGTTTCCTGCCCTGGTTTCCATGAGGCAAACACAGTGCGGAGGTGTGGTTCAGGCCCCACAGAGACCAGCTGGGTGCTGGATTCCAGACATCACTGGGGGCCCCCCCGGGACCACTGATATTTCACCGGACAGAAACAAAGATCTTAAGAGATTTCACCTTATGGGTCCCTCACCAGATGAAAAGGAGTGGGCCCCGTTGCTATTTGGGAGAGAGACCCAAAGGCAGCCACACCTAGATTCCAAGTGATGGATGTCATCGACACTGAGGTAGCACCAGCTGTCAGGGCCCACCCATGGGCCTCTGCTCCACCCCGACTTGCAAGGCTCATGGTTTTCCCACCGGAGGATGTTGGCGAGCGCTTCCAGGATGCAGGCTGGAGGCTGGAAACGGTTCCAGCAATGCTGTCGAGATGAAGCTAAAAGATGTCATCTGCAGGGGACAGCTGGCGTGTGGCTCATGGCTGAGGGTGTGGCTCTGTGAAGGCAGGGACAGGGCCACAGCGGTCCCTTCAGAAACCGCTGCTGAGCGGCTGCTGAGGGTGGAGAGGTGGTGAAGGGAGGATTACCGAGCTTGTCTTCAAAGAGTGTGATCGGGCAGTGTGGGGAAGCTGAGGTCTCTGGAATTTGGATTGGGAGAGGGAAAGGGGGAACTGGGCGGGGATAATTACCGAGCTCCCACTCCGAGGGTCAGGCCTTGTGCTTGGCACTTCACATGAGTTAACTGCCCTGAAATCTGAACCAGGAATTCTTCTGTGTGAGCAGAGCTTTGAGAGGCTACATGCATTGCCCCAGGACAAGTCGCTGGTAAGTGGCAAAGGCAGGATTCAAACCTCGATCTTCTGATTTATCTGCCTTCTCAGAATTAGGCTGTTATTCCGTCCATTTTACGGAGGAAGAAGACTGAGGCCTAGAAAAGCAAGCTCACAGCTAATAGAAGGCACAGTGGGGACTAGAACCCAGAACTCTGGCATCACTGCTTCACTCTTTTCAACCCCTTCATGGCTCACCTGTTGTTCTCCCGTGACATATAGGCCTCCCTCCAGGTGGCACTGAGTGTATTCACAGCTTGTCCTGTCGCTGAAGGGGCTGGGACTACCCCGATCCTGCAATCCTCATCTTCTCCCTCATCTGCTTATTGAGAGGCAGGGAACCCCTTGTAGCTCCTTTGGGCGGTGGGCAGACATCTGGCTCGCAGCTGGCCTGAGTACAGCCCGGGCAACCCTATGGCAGAGAATGTGGGCTTCCTGTGTTTATCTTTCTTTTCTCTGCTGATAATAAAATTGGATAATAAGCCTGATGAATGAAGCCCCACCCGAGACTGGGCAGAAGTCCTGGTTCTACCACTTGCTTGAGGTGCCCCAAGCTGTGCCACTGGAGGGCCTTCTCTGGGCCCTGACATTCCCATCTGTAACACTTGAGGTTGCACAAAATGACACTCAAGATCTCCCAGCGCTGGTCTTCTAGAAACCTCTTTAAAACAGGTCAGCACACATATACCAGAAGAGTCAAATACTCTTCTTCATGTAGCAAACTCTCAAATTAAACATGGGGTGCCTGGGTGGCTCAGTCGGTTAAGTAGCCAGCTCTCAGTTTCAGCTCAGGTCATGATCTCAGGATCCTAGGATGGAGCCCCACCTCTGTCTCTCAGCAGGGAGTCTGCTTGGG
This sequence comes from Halichoerus grypus, assembly GCF_964656455.1. Taxonomy (NCBI): domain Eukaryota; kingdom Metazoa; phylum Chordata; class Mammalia; order Carnivora; family Phocidae; genus Halichoerus; species Halichoerus grypus. The sequence goes on from NC_135722.1 coordinate 58,071,200, forward strand.
ATTCTCTCTCTCTCTCCCTCTCCCTTTGCCCCTCCCCCCTCACTTTCTCTCTCTTTCTCTGAAATAAATAAATCTTTAAAAAATAAATAATTACTTAAACATGTATAAAATATTGTGATGTTTAAATCAAACCTTGGCATTTTTATTCCCTTTATTTTTTATCCTTGTATGAATTAAAAAAAAATAGTCTTTGTTTTATGCAAAGAATATATTTTCCCTTAACAAATATACAGAATTTCAAACTGTTTTTGTTCTCATGCATTTAATTTTTTTTCTAAAACCTAAGTAAAGACAACACAAAAATGTGGTGGTTACAGTGGTCTAAATATAAAATCTTTCTGGGGTCTCTATTTTTCTACATCTTGTGATAGTGAATTTTATGTGTCAATTTGGCCAGGCTGTGATACCCAGTTGTTGGTCAAACACTAGTCTAGATGTTACTGTGAAGATATTTTTAGATATTAACATTTACAATCATTTGATTTTAAGTAAAGCAGACTAACCTCAATCAGTTGAAGGTTGTAAGAGCAAAGACTCAAGTTTTCCAGAGAAGAAGAAATTTGGCCTCAAGGTTCAACATAGAAATTTGGCCCTTTGGTTCTGTTTCTCTGGAGAGCCCTGACTGATATATAACTGCTATACTGAAAGATTTTTTTTTTCACCAGAAATGTATTAAAACACATTGTACATAGACTTTTTCCAGAGATGTTGTCCTCCTGTTATGTCGGGGTCATGAGTTCAGGATTTAATCGACCTATGTGTGAATCCAGCAGTGGGGTATGTGATGGTAACGCCTTGCTCAGGGGTTGCTGGGAGGGTCCACGGAGATGCTGCCCTAAGTCATCTGACACACCATGAACTTGAGAAAGAACCAACACTACTAATATGAAGAATCGTTCCTCCTGCTCCTTCTTATCATCACTACTAATTGGACTCAAACAACATTTATGGAACACGGACTGGCGGCTATGCCCTATGCTGCGGAGCTGGTGATGGGACATGAAAGTCAACATCCTTCCCCTTCAGAAGCGCAGAGTCAACTGGAGTCAACTGACAAGATGGCATAAATCAAAGCTCTCCCAAGTTTTCAAGGCCCAACCAAAACCCTATCTCCTTCACAAAACCTTTTCAGATCCCCCTATTAGAAATTAATCTCTGGGCTTCCATGTCCCCAGGGCCTTTGGCTTGTACTTTCCTTTGATACTTACCACTATTCACCTTGTATTAGAGTGATTTATGCACATGTCAACCTCTCCCACTAGAATGTGAGTTCCTGAGGACAGAAATATTTATGAAGGGCCTTTCGATGACTTTGACTATTGTATGAAGGACCAACATAACAACATCAATAATCTGCCTCACGTTTTGAGATGGTTTTATGGCAAAATAATTAAAACTGAATGTAGTTTTAAAAATGATTTTCATATTTTTATTATTATTGCCATCGTCTCTCTTTTTTTTTTTTTTTGCCCATTTTATAGATGCTGTGCAGGAGGCAGAGAGCTTGCTATGACCTGTGCAAGGTCACAGAACCAGTAAACAGGCAGGCTAAGGCCAGAACTCGGCCCATGTGTGCTGAGCCGCTGAGGCCGTGTTGCATATTCCCCGCCTCATTCAATCACCCCCACCGAGTGAGTCCATATTCTGCTGCACATGAGCAGTTTGGCTTCCATGTCATGAGTGTGGTTTAGTAAGTTCCCTCCCTGTTTAGACATAAAATGAAACCAGATGAAACAAACTATCTCTGACCGGCCTCTCCGGACTGGTTGTGGCTCCTGCCCTGACAACTTTCAAGTTGGCAGAGGCTGGTTTCTAGCAATTTCCTCCAGAAAACCATGCGGCTTTGCAGTGATTGGGGTTGGGTGTGCCTGCACGCTGGTATTTTGCACTCTTCTTCCCTCAGACTTCTCAAGGTCTTGTGACAACATTGAGAGATAGGCTCAGTCGTCTGCTACTGACAGATGAGGACTCGAGGCTAGGAGAGATGGAGGAACTTACGTGGCCATGGCCTCACACAGCCAGGGTTCAAACCCACGTCTGTTCTGCTGCTAAAGACTTTCCATTATACCCACGCTCGACTCCATCTCTAACTGCGAGGGGCTAGGAAACAAAGGCTGACTCTCCTATCACTAACTGGCCAACTTTGTTTGGAAGATATTAACGAGAGAAATGATTTGCTGGGAGAATTAGCCAAAATCATTAGATAATGACCGTCACCCCAAGAATCACTTTTAAGATTGGCATGAACACACTGATATAAGGCTGGTTAGGACTTTTTTTTCTTTCCCAGTTTGGAATTTGAACACATTCATTGGCACACTCTACACTGTGATTTTCCATTACAACATTCCTTTCTGCAGCCATACCTACTAATGAGAGGATTAAAACTATCTTCCCGCCCACATGCCTTCTGCTGTGTTTCCCACTTGGAATGTCCCTTTCCCGCACCTACGACTAGGCTCCCTTCCCTTTTTTGAGGCCCTACTGGATTGGGCGTACGGACTGCCTAAATTGAATTGATGCAAATTGGTACTTTGACAAGAGCAGCCTTCATGCAGTGGAGAGTAGGGTAAGAGTCAAAAGCAAAAAACAGCTAGTAATGGAAGGTCAGGTAGGAAAGTTGGTAAGGGCCAGGATTGGTTAAGAAATCTGAACTCCCTTTGTTGGGTAGTGGGGAGCCATGGAGCAGAGGGTGGACCACATGATATGATTTATGTTTTGGGAAAGCAAATCTGGGAGGAAAAAGTAAAAGTGTGAAGACTGCTTAGTAGATTCCTAGACTAGTCTAATTATACAGTGATGAGGGCCTGAGCCAAGGAAGTGGCTGGCTGTGGACTGGTTAGGAGGGACAGATGGGAGACATTTTGGATGGGATAAATGGGAGTTATTTTTCCAATGGAATCTCAAAAAAAAAAAAAAAATGCGGCACAGCATAGAAGAAAGATATGGACTTTGGAATGAGGAGTCTGAGCTATGAATCTCAGCTCAGTCACCTAGAGAAATGTGACTGACCTTGGGCAAGTCACATAAACTCACTCAGATTCTGTGTCTTCATCTGTCAAATGGTAGTATTACTAATCACTCATAGACTTTTGTGAGAATCAATGGAACTAATAAATGCACAAAGCTACTCACATCATAGGTAATCAGTCAGTGATTGCCACCATCTGGGAGGCAGAAGGGTATCCTGGCTAAGTTCTGGGCTGGAAACCGTTCTGTACTTCTGCCCCTTGTCAGCCATCTGGCTTTGGGCAAATGACTGAACCTTAGGTGAAGCTCAGTAAAATGGGGATGATAATGAATGTCTCACAGACCTGTTGTAATGAACATTAAGTTAAATGTATGTGAAGTGATTAACCTGTGATGGGCACACAGGAAGCACTCGGGTGAAGTGCTTACTAGTGTCTATTGGACACTGCAGCTTATTTGACCCAACTTCCATTCAACCCACTTCTGTTTCTTCCTCTCACACTGTAGAATCTATGAAAGTCAAATACTATCTTTCTCAACCTTCTTTACAGCTAGGAGTGATAGAGTTCTGGCCACTAAGAATGAGCACATGTCTGCTGGGGGATTCTGGGAAAGCTTTTACTTCCATAACTAAAGGAAGAGACCAGTCAGTGTGGCTTAGGCTCCTTCTGCCCCTGATTCCTGCCTTAAATCTGGGCATGGTGCCTGAGCTAGGACAACTGAGTCCCAACCATGAAGAAAAGGCCTAGAGAATCACAAAGATGCTAGCCGGTCCAACACTGAGGAGCTACTAGCCTACACCAATGCCAACAGCCATCCATTTATCCAGAGTTCTTGTCATGTGAAGAAAATAAACCCTTATGTTTAAGTCATTTGATTTGGGTTTTCTGTGTACTTGGCCTATCTGAACATAGGCCTAACTGATATTAAAAGGCAATGGAAGGATAGCAGAAAAACATCGCTAGGTGGTTTTGAGCAGCAACATTCTAGCTAAAGGAAAATATCCCGTGTTCTCCATACAGGCTCTCTGTGTTTTCTTCCTTCTGTGCTTCTTCTTATAGGGGATCTTCTTAACTCTCTGCTCTGCCTCTTCAGCCTCCTTCTCTGTGTGCATAAATCCTTCAAGGCTCACCTAGTGCTACCTTGTCCATAAACCATCTCTGTTTCTCCACGTAAAGTGAATCTCACCTCTTTACATTTCAGTTTTAAGTATTTTAGGTTTTTATTTTTAAAGCATATTTTCAAATGACTATGTAGTTTGTTATTGGTGTTCGTATCTTACCTCCTGTAGTGGAAACTAAGCTCCTTTACATACATTATTTCTAATTGAGAACATGCACAGGAAAAATGCGTGATATGATCTTACAAATAGTATTTTGTACTTCTAATGATTGTTCTATATACTCGACAAATATGTACTAAGAATCTACTTAGTACAAAGATATATTTAGAATCTATGTGTACTACCAAGATTAATATGATCTGAAAAAAAAAAAAGATTAATATGATCTGCTCTGATGACAGTTTGGGCTCCATGGGACAGTTTACTCAGTTTATCTTTCAAATAGGGAAAATGGTATTATAGGACTATTAGAGGGTATAATTGAGTGAATATATATATATATAAGTGTATGGAAAAGTTTCTGGCATGAAGGAAACATTCAGGGTTGGTGATGATGATGATGATGATGATGATATTTACCAGGCTGTCTGTTAGTCTCAAGGTATATACCTAGTCTCAAGGTATATACCTAGCATCTTGAGGTCATATATTAGGACCGCAAGAATTATTGAATGAGTAACTTGTGAATAATGTACACATGTGTACCTCTGGAATGTTAAAAAAAACCTCAAACTAATTTAAACTCACATATACTTAAGTATATTAATGTTCATGAACAGTTCACATTAACAAATACGTGTTTTTAAATTGATGTTCTTTGCAGATTACATTGAGAATTTCACAACAGCTCTTAAAGTAATTGGAGAAGCACTGGTAAATACTGCAAAGCCAGAAAGAACAATGACTTAGGTCAATTAGGAAATTTATTCTCTTTTAAATTCAACAATTGTCTATATTCTACCTGCTCTGGTTCAGCACCTGGGACGGCTTCTACCATGTGCACCTCCACAGTGAAAATCAACCTTCTCCTCTGGCCCACAGGAACCCCCCCAGTCTGAGCCCAACACGTGGCATCAACATTTTTTTTTTCCAATCCCTTGCTAAGAGTTTGAGCTCTGCAATCAGAATGTCTGGGTTCGGATCCTTGTGCAATCCCTCTGGGGCTTAGTCACACCACATACAGAATAGAATAACAAGAGTATCCCTCATATTGAGTTATTGTGAAGCTTAAATGAGTTAGTCCATGTAAAGTGCTTAGCACAGCACTGAGCACGTGGTGCATGCTCAGTAGGTGGGAATCGCCTTACCCTACTCAATAACAGTCCAGGCACATGGTGCTACTTACTGGGCTCCTTCCACACTCCACAACTTTGTACCTCTTCTTCACACAACACAGTCCTTGTTGTTGTTCTTCACTGGATAAACTTCTATTGATTCATCAAGACTCATCACAAATGGCACCCCAGTAAGGTATGTGATGTGACATGCTCATGCATTCCTAGAGTTTATAATCTTTTGGGGGAAACAAGCAAATGATAGCACTAACAATAACAATAGATTATCTTATGAGTGAAAACTTACAGGACCCTTTTCCAAGCACCCACAGATCTCTCCAGTCTAGGGTATTTGACATGTCTTTCTATTCACCATTTGATCTAAGTGAGTGCTAGCAAATACCCTGGGGAGAGAATCCTTTTCCCTTAAATTAAGGTGGAAAAATCAGATCTTTGCTGAGTCAGGGAAGGGACTAATATTCGTGGAGTACCTACAATGGCTTGACACTGCACGAGTGTGTCTTATGTTCTCACATTTAATCTTTACTACAACCTGATGAAGTAGACAGTGTTGTTCATTTTACACAGGAGGAAACTGAAGTATAGAGTGGTCATATTACTTGCTTGCATTACACAGCTATATATATTGGCTCTGGGATTTGAATTCAGATCTCTGTGCTGATGGAGTCTCGTGTTTCCCTAGTTTTGTCAGAGAGGAGATGGAGCAGTACAAGGCTAGGGTAGTAGAGAGAAAATAAATAGAGGTGTTAGGGCAGGCAGGAAAGCCAAATTCTCTACCTTTGCCAATCTTATTAAGGGCTGATCCTACGAAAATCCTGCCAGGTGCACATCAATAACAGAGAAAAATATTTCTGTGTAGGCTCATCTTATTTGCAGAATGGGAATTACTGGGCTATGATCACACAGAAAACATGTTTCACTTGGAAACCAAGAACTTTGATCATCTTATTCTTCTTAATTCATATTGAATTACTCACAGTATGTTGGAAAGCCTGCTTTAAAATCAGTCATTCCTAAACTGGAAACCAGACTCTAAGACAAGAGTTGTCAGACTTCAGGCAAGTGATTTGACCTCTTTGAGCCTTAGTTGTCTCATCTAAAAATGGGATTATTGGAGATATCAACTCAGAGGACAATAACGAGAGACTATAAATGAGGTATGACTAGGGTGCACGTATAACATACCATTCAAACAGGGACACTGGGGGGCAGGGAGGGAGGTCCTGCCAAGAATTATGGTGGGACATCAGCTGTGAATGCACCGTCTTGAGCCAACCAGATTGTGTGGTCACACCAGGTATGATCGATGAGAAGGGCCTAGCACAGTGGCTCACATCTAGTCAGCACCTGCAAGTGATCTTCCCTGCTAGGATTTTAAGCACAATTTAAAAATTAAGCTATCTTGAGCCATTTAAAATTTTCTGAACATGTTAGACTCTCAGGCAGAGAGAGCTCAGCCATGGTCCTATTAGTCATCGGTTATTCACATTCTCAAGTCTGACAGACCAGTGAACATGTAGAGGCTCATCAGAATGACACGAAAAGCTTCTCAGGGTAGTTAAGAGAAGATCTGGAGGACTGTTCAAAGCGAAAAGGAAGGAAGGTATGTGCTGTGATCTGTTTAAAAATAAACAGAAAACATACCAGCGTCAGATCAGAAGATGGGCTGGGGGACAGAAAGGAAAAGCAGGGAGCAAGTTAGAACAGTTCATTTATTAACCAATATCTGCTAAGGAGTGAAGGTGGAGCAGCCAGAATGTTCAGCAAGATGAGAGATCTCTAGCAGTTGCTCAGCAAGAACACTCTGATGGAAATAGCAGGGGATGAAGGTAGAAATCCCAGGATTTTGTTCCTGACAAACAGTGGATACTTCATAAATGTTAGTTTCTTTCCATTTGCTTCCTTTGTGGTAAGGATTTGTAAAGTCATCTGAGAAGCTGCTGGGGCAAGTAATCGATGACCAGTAATGCCTGTTTAATCATTAATTTCTCATCCTCCCCACTTGGGGCTCTCCATCCCTCCCTCCACATCTATCCACTGACCCAGGAACGCAGAGTTTGGGGGTGAACAGACAGGCTTGCATTTAGCAGGGCAGACAGACACTGGGCAGATAATTAAACAAATGTAGTTAGTGCCCTGAGATCCGAGCCCCCTCCTCACCTCAGACCCTTGGTGTATTTTTTTTTTTTTAGGCCCTTGACTTTTGATCTGTGTTTAACATGTCTGACACATCCTGCCTGACCGTGAACTCATGATCTTCCTCCTGCATCTAGCTCTTCTTCCTGCCTTCCCTGTCAGAGCTGAGAGCATCAGCCACTCCCAGCCCCTTTCCTTTCTCCTCCATCAACAGTGCATGTTCACTGTAGCAGAGTCTCATGAGAATGAGATTTGTGTTTTCTCAGACACCTACAGGAAGCTCCATGGTAAAGCAAGCATTGCAGGATGCAAATTCTGTTCATTAACTTTTGGTTTGCACTAGAGATGGCCGTGTGTGAGTGAGTGGGCATATGGGTGCACACACATGTGTGTGAGTGGAGGGATACAGTGGGAGCAGGGACCGGGTGGGGGCAGAAGGGATCTCTGAGTTGAGGTAGCAATCGTAGCTCTGCAAAGTTCATCGTGGATTGAGGAATGTTTATCTCCTCTTCCTCTCCACAGCCACCATCCCCTGACTTACCATCTTTATCACCAATAACAGAAAACCCAAAATATGGTAGGAAAGCCCACTCTCCAGTTTAACCTGCTTTATCAGAAAGAGAGAAACTTCTGGGGGCGCCTGGGTAGCTCAGTTAGTTAAGCATCTGACTTTGGCTCAGGTCACTGTTCTCAGGGTCCTGGGAAAGAGCCCTGTGTTGGGCTTGGTGCTCAGCAGGGAGTCTATTTGTCCCTCTTCCTCTGCCGCCCCCCCCCCATGCTCTCTCTCTCTCAAATAAATAAAATCTTTAAAAAAAAAAAGAAAGAAAAAAGAAAAAACTTGTTTGCTAAATTCCTTCTGTGACAAGAAAACAGCAGCTCTCATACAACATTCACCCAGACACCCTCCACCCCCCGCCCCATCTATCATCTATTTACCCATTTGAGTAATGGGAGAAAAAAACCAGCTTCCTGATCAATCTCATTTTCTCCTAGTGTTTGGAATTAAAGATCATTTGCATTTTGACAATGGTGCCGCAGTCCCTTATCCCATCTATCAATTGGAATGGCAAATTGGCTGCCCAGTTTCCATCTGATCTGTAATTGAATAACTGCATGTTATCAACACAAATTTGCAGTTTGGCCTAGAGCTTGTTTTGGGGGGCTTTGCTTTTTTACTAAAGTGTTTCTGATTTTAAATTTATATTATGTCCATGGAGAGAGAGAGAGAGAGTGCGTGAGAGTGTGTGTGTGTGTTTGTGTGTGTGTGTGTGTGTGTGTGTGTGTGTGTGTGTGTGGAGCAGGAGGGGCGGGAAGGTGAGGGGAAGGGGAGAGAGAGAGAGAGAAAGGAGGAGAGAGAAGAGGTGTGACTGGGCATGGGGAAGAGTAGAAATGAAGGGTTTGCAACTGCACACATAGACACCACTAATTAATACGGGAAAATAAAATGCTTTCACTTGGGGCCACAGGCAATGAATGTTCCTTGAAAAGGAAGAGTGAAGCCCCTAATACTTAGAGATTTGCAACCAGATAATAACTTTGCAAAATGTGACTGACAGTTACCAGATTATCTTCTTAATCGCACCTTGATTTCTGTTAAGCAGGGCTTATGCTCCCAGCAGGTTTCAAACACGTGTTAATGCTGAACATCCCATGGATGAATCAAAGGGTTGTAGTGACTGTAGCTTTACTGGACTCTACAAATGGAAACATTCAGAAAGAGAGCAGAAAAACCAGTGTGCGGCACACACAGCCTCAGTATGCTCCTCCTCCAACAAATGTCTTACCCCCACCAGAGTAGAACGGAGCTTCGGAGGAGGATGATAGAAATGTAGGGGAAGGCATGCAAATCAGCAAACCCTGCAGAAATTCGATGTTTTTTTTTTTTTTTTTTCTCTCTCAATGAACTCTTAGGATTCCAAGAGTTGGCTGTTTCAAAGGACTAATTCCCGTAAGATATAATTAGCATTTATACGACATTTTATTATGACTGTTCTTTTTCTTTCAATCCAAATGTCTATCCACCCTGAGTAGTTAACCTGGCAGTAAACCCTCAGAAAGAGATGAGGGGGATCAGAGTCCCAGTCTTTGTGGTTTACAATCGAGCCCCACATGAGGTCCAAGAGTGACCCGAACCTCTTCCCAGGAGTTTGCACACACGGGATAAAGGGAAACAGACACTAGTGAAGGGTCTATACTACAAGTGTGTAGTGTGTATATTAACTTGGTCAATCCTGTCATCTGCACTCCAAGCTAGGTATTATTATCCCATGTTGGAGATGAGGAAACTGAGCTCAGAGAGACCCATAAACCTGCTCAAAGAACCATATTTAGAAAATCATAGAGTCAGAATTTGAACCCAGATCCTCCTCCATTTGCCAGCTAAGTGAATGGAGCAAAGTGTTCAGGAGCTGTTTGGAGCTTTCCTCTTTGGATCTCATTTTGAAGGATCTCCCCTTCACCTCTGTCCCCTTCCTTCTTTTTTGTTTTAAAAATTTCCTGCCCATCTCCAAATGCATGTGTATTTTTTATTGGCTTCTCTAGGTCTGCTCTTTTCTACCCAGCTCTGTGCTATAGAGAACAGCCACTCTTCCCCTCTGGCTTGGAGCTGTGTTGGCCAATGGGAGGCCCTTGGTGGCAGGTTGGGTGGAGGGAAGTGACGTCGCTGGGATGTGTACTTCCCAGGCTCCCGCTCCGCCAGGTTGCTGTGGTGGCTTCCCAGGTCCTGCCGGGCAGCCATCTTCCTCATCCCTCTCTCTGATGTGCAGTCACCCAACAGTTCCCCAATGCTTTGATCTCAGGAGTCCTTTAGACTTTTAAAAATTGTTGTGGATCCCCAAAGAGCTTTTGTTTATCTCTCAGTGTTTACCATATTAAAAATTAAAGCTGAGAGTTCTTAAACACAAGAATACACAAACATACATTCCATTAGCAATTGGAACGATGACTTTATCACAAGTCATGTTGCCTTTGGAAAACTCCACTTTGCACTCATGAGAGAGCAAGAGTGAAGAAGGGCAGATACAAGTCTTATTGTAAAGGCAAAAAATGTATTACTATAAAAACAGTTTTGAACTTGTGGACCTCCAAAAAGAGTCTCAGGGAACCGCATAGGTTTCTGGCTTTGAGAACCTCTGCCCGAACTGCTCCTTCAGACTCACTCTGGGATGCTTTTCCATGCCTTGTTGGATGTCCTCACTCTGCCCATGCCTTTATAATTATTCCCTCCATTCAACTCTCCTCAATCACTCCGCTGGAGAATGCCTGCTGTTCCTGCAGGAACCCTGACCCACCACTGGCCAGAAGATGGCTGCAATTTAACCCTGGGGGAAGGGCTGAGGTCAGAGAAGCGGCTCAGGAATGCCAGCAGCAAAGACAAGCTTCCCTCCTGCCTGCTCTGACCTTTTCCCTATGAACTTTTGCTTTGTCTTTAAATTGTATTCATCATTTATTCACTGATTAAAGGGAGTGTCTAGAATCAGAGAGATGATTGTTCCTCTTTCCGAGGCCCAGGCCAGAACACGAGAGATCCATTTCTGTTAGAGGTGTAGACAAATTGGACCATTGTCCTAGGAGATCACAAGGAAGAGATGAAGGCATAGTTTCCTTTGAGGAAAAGAAGCCTCGGGGCAACTTGGCCATTTCCAGCTACTTCTTGATCAGCTGGCCTTTCTTGTTTCAGGGAAGAATTCTTCATTCCCTCCACTGGGCTCCCACAGAGTTTGGAACAGATGTCAGTTGCTTGATACCACTTTATATTGTCATTACTTGCGTACTTCTCTTCTCCCCTTCCTGGCTGATAGCTCCTTAAGACAGTTTTAGTCACTAAGGAGGTTCCATCTTGGGTGTGTAATAAATGTTTGTTGAAAGAAAGAGTGGAGATGGAACTCTTTTCCATCACTGTCATTTTGTTTCCCATAGTCATTTGGAGATAGCCTTTGCAGCAAGGCTTTTGTTTTTAATAACTTTCTTGAGGTATAATTGATCTACAAAGAACTGCACATATTGAATGTATATGATTTGATGAGCTCGGACATACCCCAACACTCCATTACCATTAGCACAATGTCCAATACCTTCCAAAGTTTGCTTGCGTTTATGTCTCTTTTTCATTTACTTTTCTGTGGCAAGAACACTTAACATGAGATTTACCCTCTTACATTTTGAAGTGCAAATACTGTATCATTAACTACAGGCACCATGTTGGACAGCAGTTCTCTAGAATTTACTCATCTAATATAACTGAAACTTTATACCTATTGAACAACAGCTCCCCATTTCTCTCATCCTAGCCCCTGGAAACCACCATGGTATTCTCTACATGTAAGAGTTTGACTATCATAGGTATTTCATATAGATGGGAATCTTGCAGTGTTATTTTTATAAATCACCCAGGAAGTAACTGAATGTGTCTACAGGAGTAGAAAGGGAAGCCCCAGAAATATTTGTGCAGATATCGCGATACCTCGGGGATAAAGTGTATTTGAAATTTTAAAAAGGCCTTTATTTCAGTCCCAGCCCCATCACCGACCAGTGGAGCTGCCTTCCACAAGCCACTCCCTTTCTCTAAGCTTCAGGTTTTCAGAATGGTCTGATGCCAACTTGTGTCTGTGGTTCGCCATCTCAGGGTGTCACCATAGGGGATCTGGTAAGCCCACAAAGATACCGAATATTGTTGGTTGCCTAAAAAATTAGTATCTTTGGCTCATATCTGAATTATGTTTTTGCATACATGGAGATGTGGCTATAATTGATAAAATATGACTCATATCATTCTTGAAATTGTTATACCTGTTTTATCTTTTTTCCCAATCAAGAGATAATAAAATTATCTGGTGTCGTGGGCTCTACAAAATACTCTGACACTAGAAAGAAGCTCTTGCTCTTGGAAAACTTGGAAATCATTGAGCCCCGAGTCTTGGTTTTGACTCTGAAGCTGATGGATCTGATGCAGAGGGCAGGAACAGGGCAGCTTCTGCCACCTACGGATAAGAAAGCTTTTGCTAACTAAAGTTATAAATCCTGATGTAGGAAGCATCCAGCAAAAGCCAATGGACATGTTTCTAATTTATTTCCTTCACCACAGACAGTATCCATGATATAAACACAAGGCCCCATATTATGAGAAGATTATGAAAGTGTTTAAAGGTATAGATATCATAATTTTTTTTTCTGAAGCAGTCAGAACATTATTTGCTTTCCCTTTCATCCATCCTAATCTATTTATCACTCCAAAATATTTTTAGAAACTTCCTTCCTTTAATGGATGAGGCAAATTTGGGGGAAAATGAAAGCTACTGAACAACATGTTTTGGGAGCCATTAGACAGATTGAAAGAAATTGGTTAACTTTCAGGGATATTTGTCAAAGCCCGGTTAAAGGAACTCAGTGACAATTGAACAGGAATTGTTAACTCTTCGAACTAAGAAACTAAAAAGCAATACTTGAAAAATTTTCAGTAACATTGTTTCTATATTTTTCTACTTACTAAAATAATATAACACCACTGTAGAATATGGAAAATACAGAGAAGCTCAAAGGAAGAATATATAAACTACCACTAATCTACATGCAGTATTTTATATTCTTGCTAGATCTCTATCTCTGTGTTCAGAAATTTATAATTATTTCTTATTATTAATGCTGTTTGATAACTTGCTTTCTCTTAAAATATTTATTGTATGCTATTAGTCACATATAAAAGACTATAAGTAAGGTATATGTAAGTTATAAAGCATGATAATAAAGTGAACAATCATGAAGCCACCCCTCAACTTATAGAATCAAATATCACCAGTATGGTTGACGCTATCTCTGAACTCCTCTCAAATTCCACCATGGGGTAATTACTATTATTTTTTTAATTTTTATTTATTTATTTGTCAGAGAGACAGAGAGAGCAGAAGCAGGGGGAGTGGCAGGCAGAGGGAGAAGCAGGATTTCTGCTGAGCAAGGAGCTCAATGTGGGGCTCGATCCCAGGACCCGGGATCATGACCTGAGCCGAAGGCAGACGCTTAACCAACTGAGCCACCCAGGCATCCCACCACCATGTGGTAATTATGCTAAACTTTTTGTTTATAATTCCCTTGCTTTAAAAATTGTTTTTTAAACCACCTAAACAATATTTTTAAGTGTGCTTATTTTGAATCTTGTAACAGTGTTTTTTACTGAAAGTTTTTCCTCCAGATTATTTTTTGTTTGATTATACATTTATGATTCATCTAGTTATTTTATACATAATCATATTTCAAAATTCTCATTGCTGTATAATACTGTGTGAATGTATTGCACTTTTGTCTATTCTGTTGATGAACATTTAGGTTTCAAGTTTTCTTTTCTTCTTTTTCTATTTCAAAAGAAAAATGCTGTCATACAAATTTTTCTGGTAACGTGTGTAGGTATTTTTCTAGGGCATATACCAGGAGTGGACTGGGTCATAGGTATACACACGTAATACTAAATTGTTTTCCAAAGTGGTTGTACTCCATTTTCAGTATATAGAAATCTTCATTCTTGAACATCCTCAACAACATTAGATATATTCCATTTGATGTTGTCTACTTATATCTCATATGGCTTCGGTTTGTATTTGGTTAATTACCTGCAAATATATACTGGACATTTGTGTTTCCTTCTCTGTGGCATACCTCTGCAAGTCTTTTAGCCATTTATTGTCTTGACTGATCTTTTCTTATTGGCCTACAGCTAACACTACTGCTTATTAGAAAAGAGGAATCCCTTCACTGTTGTGGGATTTAGGGCTGACATCTTAACTGACCAATCAGAAGCTACTTCAAACCCCTTCTCCCTTGCTGCCTTCTAATATTGAAACTGCAAATCCAAACAATCACTTTCCCAGACTCTCTTGCAGTTAGGGATGGCCATGTGACTTATTTTGGAGCCATGTCATGTAAGCACAAGTCTTCTGATTGGATGTATCTGAGAGAGCGTTTGCTTTCCTGATAAAAATGATACAGATGTAACTGTCACAACCCTGTGCCATCCTTGCTTCATCCTGACTTGAGCGCAGATGTGATGCTGGGAACTACAGCTGCCATGTGGTGAGCATGAGGGAAAGGCTAAGAGATTCTTGAAAATTCTGGCTGTGACAATTCTTATATCCATTCAACTCCAAATTTCTGGTTATGCCATTTTTAAAAATCCCAGTTTTCTTACATACAGTAAATTTAATTTTATGTGAATAAGAGTTAGATGCCAGCCTGTCTGATATGGCAGCTTCTATTCACTTAGTCCCCAAACTACAGCCTCATGTCCAGCAGTGTCCCAAAAAGTAGTAAAGAAGTTTTATAAGAAATTTTAATCCAGAATACAAATTTCTTAACAAGGCTAGTATGATCTGGCCACTCCCTTCCTTTTCATCCTCATGTTGTATCACACTGCCTTTTATGCTTTTGGCTTTGTGCACCTTTATTGTTTCCAAGAAATTACTAAATTCTTTCCTACTCTATGGATTTCCCACATTCTATTTCATTTGGCTAGATTCCCTGTCCCCCTACCTTTCCTTCCCATTCTAAATAAATCCCATTTGTTACTGTCTCTTTGTAAACTAAGTCACCGTAAGTGTCCTCCAGCAGGCTTTGAGCGACCCTAGAGTAGACTCTATGCCAGTTTTGTTAATTGTATCCCCAGCATAACCTAGCACAGTGCATGGGAGATAGGAAGCACTCAAGAATATTTTGTTAGATAAACAGAGGAGTATCTTGTGTGCCAACCAAGTGTCAGGCAAAGCCTATCCTTAGTTCCTCTTTCCCTTTCCAAACCTCAAGGTTTTCACCTTTGGGATGGTTAATAATCCATACCTATCAGTGTGGCTCGAGAATTAAAAGTGATCATTGTGTGTATGTGCTTAGACAGGTGCTTGGAATGTGGTTCGGATCATTTGCCTTTTATAAGGGGAATCTTTATGCCCCAGTAGCAAATTTTCCTTCCAACTTCTGTTTTGCACACTTTAAAAGTGCTACTTGGTATAATTATTATTAGTGATAATTATAATTCAATCCATTGGGTGTGGAGTGCTTGCTCATATACTTTATATGCCAAGCACTTTATACACATTACCTCTTTTTAAATGTAATCTCTGTTATTATCCCTTTCTTATAGGTGAGGCTAAATGGGACTACGCTCAAGCCTCCCGGGGCACTCAGCATTGCTTACGGACATCCACATTGAAACTGTGGTTGGTCAGACACTTCCTAACCAGGGAATCTGCTATTTACAGGGTACATTCTGTACACTTACTTCATTTTGCTCTTTTTCTAAGAAAAAGGCAAAGCAGAATAAAGTGCACTGAGATCAGATTTTTTTGGTAAGAAAAGTAACTTCCAAACTGCTCTGAGGTCAATACAGATTTTCATTCCAATCTTCTCCACTCCTAGATCCACAGACTCTGAAATGAAAATGGATGCTCAAGCTGGTGACCCCAAGGCGGGATCCTCAACCAGAAAACAATGACTGTGTCAGGCTTTGTGCAGACTTCTGAGGTCCAGAAAGTAGATTAATACACATTACAGAGATTTGGCTATAATAATTGAAAACAAAAGACAGTTATTTTAGCCAGAGTCCCTACTTTAGAACCTTACATGTAGGAGGTGCTTACTAAATGCTGGTTGAAATGCATTCCAGGAGCCTCATGATAGAGTGAGATCTTATTATAATGTTCAAGATAGTTTATTCTGAATGCCACTCAATTTCATAAAGCAATTGGCATTCTCCAAAATTTGCCCCGACCTAGCCCTCCAGTTTCTTTTGTTAACCTTCTACCCCTAGCCTTGTGGCTCTAACTACACTCGAATACTGTCTCCAAGATACCCCCTAATCTTTAGCACCTCTGTGCCTTTGCTTGCACTCTATCTGCTTTCAAGAATTCCTACACCCCAGACCCAACTCTTTAAAAAAAAAAAAAACAGGCAAACTTATCCTGTTAGGCTGACTTTTTCTCCATTAAGCCTATCCCAGGTAAGACATATCTACACCCATAAACATCCCAAACTTCTAGATATAATACGGCAACATTTTCCATCTTGTGGCACAATGTGGCTGGTGGATAAAGCATAGACTTTAGAGTTGGAAATATGTGTGCACAATTCCCAGCCCTGTCACTTAAAAGTCATGCACCCTGGTGAGATTTACCTAAATGTGAGCTTCCATTTTCTCTTTGGAAGTGAGGATGCTACGAACCACCTGCTGTGGCCGTTGTGGGAATAAGGAAGGAAACATGTCAAGGGCCCAGCAAAGAGTGTGGTTCATGGTCAGCAGCTGCCTTGTTCTGGTTATTCAGGTTCTGGGCTCAAACATCCTCTTTTAAGAATGGCTCTTACAAACATCCCACCCTTCTGCTGCACTCCCTTCTTTAAGCTTTGAGCCTAGGTTGTCCAAGTTCAAATTCCAACTCTACCACTCACTAGTTTGGGTACATTACTTAGTTCTCCTTCCTCACCTTCCTCAGATGGGAAATGGGACGACCATATCTTGGTTATTGTAGGCCGGTAGCTACATTTGTGGTGAGCGTAGCATAAACAACAGAAGTGTGGAATCACTGCGTTGTACGCCTGCAACTAATGTAACATCGTGTGTCAACTCTACTTCAGTAAAATTTTAATTAAGAACGGTGCTAATAATAATAAACTCACAGACATGTTTTAGGGAACATGGAAACCTTAGATTAAACCTTAGATTAAACATTCTGGATGGAACTGTATTTTTCACTCCTGTATCCCAAAGGTCCACATTAGTGTCTCGTTCAAGGAGGTGCACATTCCATATTTGCTGAATGAATGAATGCGTATGCTCTCCCTTGCATCTATCCCTGGTTCTTAGAATGTAGGCTCCTCTGGGGCAGGAAGAGGGTGCCACCACTATTAGGTTCTTAGCACCCAGCATAGGGTCTGGCACCGGGTGAGGTTTAGTCAGTTTCGTGGAATGGAAGGAACATTTTCCACTGTGTGTTCCTGCTGCATTCTGCTGGGAGTGAGTTCATTAACATCAGCTGGCAAAACAGTCAGCACTCTGCCCACCACTCAGCAACCTCTTGCCGCCACTTACTCAAGCTCACTTAACAGAGGGTGACCCAGGAATGGAAAGCCACTTCCTCTCTGGCATGACAAAGACTCAGACCATTGTCTCTCTTGACTGGGTAGAGGATTTACCTTATTCTGTTGGCAGATTCATTTAGACGATGCCCTGTTTGGCTGGCAGCAAGAGGACTCTATTTCTTTCTCGTGGGTCTAATCCCTCGAATCAATATTTGCTCCCACTTCCCTCTGTTAACCGACAGAGACTACTAAGCTGATACAGCATCTCCAAAGTTAGATGACGAGCGTGGGGCCATGAGAATGGGATCTGAGAAAGAGAAAGAAGGACCCATCCTGATGGCATCTCAACATGCCAGGGACGTTGCTTTCCAGTAAAACTAGTCACTTCTGTAGTGAATTCACTTAACCTCTTTGCAAGCTTCCCAAAAGGGGTGGTGTGGAAGGAGTGGAGGGGCAGCCAATTAAAATTCAGTCCAATCAACAAAGAGAAGTAGGCCATGGCTGACTAACAGAGAGGCATTGACCAAAAGAAGCCTTGGCACTGAGAGTCCATATTGCTTGACTGCTCTTTTTTTCCCAAACAAGAGGACCTCCCAAAGCATGAAGTCACAGTGTCCATGTCTGCGTTTATACAATGTGTGTGTGTTTCTCTTATGTAGTGCCCACAGCATGATCCCTCTGGCTCACTCTCCATTTTCTCCCTTCATCTCTATGGACACAGACTATTTTTGTACATTCTCAATACGCTCACTGAGATTTCTTCTTATTGCCAGATGTAATATCTACACATAACCTGCAGGCAGATTCTGAGTCTGCTGCTAGACAGATGCCATTTCATACTGTAGTCATTTTTCATGCCAAGAGAGGCGTCCTTCCCCAAGTCCTCTTCTGGCTGATCACTTTTTAGGTCAGATGAGAGGAGAGATGGGGAGAGAGGGACGAGAGAGACTGAGGAAGTCAAGGGAGTATGAGATTAGAAATTTTGGACTTTTAAACCAGACGCAACAGAAGGCTGCTTGAGAGAATGGCATAACCTACTTAATTCTGTGTGTCCTTGAAAATGGGTATGAGCTAAAGTACGAAGACGTTGATCAAAAAACTTGTAGTTTAGGGCATTCTCTTAAAAGCTAAAAGTCATGAAACCTTCACCAATTTATCTTAGTTTTTAGATATAACCGTTGATATAGCCCTTTCACTTTCTAAATGATGTCTAATTTGGCTCTTTTCTTGCACAGCAGAACACAAGTTGCCATGTTTCAGTCTCAAATGTGTCCAACTGAAACTGGACTTGACTTTATGGACAGGTTTGAAATGTGTTGTCCTTGACTCAGTTTTATTATGGTAGTAAGACCTAACTTTTACTTTTTGTAGCTGTCACTTAGCTATTATAGCTATCATTCCTGCTCTTCTCATCACAGATGAGGAAGGGGATGCCACTGTTGTCTGGGGCTCAGCATCCGCATGCTCACACTGTTCATTTCATCAACTGAATGACAATGGCATACACAGTAGAGAAGTTTTGGTTGCTAGATAGTCAAATGTTACATAGTCGAGGGCCATCTGTGGTGGGCAAAAACATGGGCTTTGTAAACAAAAGAGGGCTTGAATCCAGTGTGCTGCTTCCGAAACTCTTTCCGTAGTTTCTGGGGTTCAATAGACCATCCTATCTTTATTTTTTTTTTAAGATTTTATTTATTTATTTGAGAGATAGAGAATGAGAGAGAGAGAGAGAGAGAGAGAGAGAATGAGAGGGGGGAGGGTCAAAGGGAGAAGCAGACTCCCTGCTGAGTAGGGAGTCCGTTGTGGGACTCCATCCCAGAACTCCAGGATCATGACCTGAGATGAAGGCAGCCGCCCAACCAACTGAGCCACCCAGGAGCCCCTAAGACCATCCTATCTTTAAAGGTCAGTGCTATAAATATCATCATCCTAGTGAGCTAAAGTCTGATAACGGGAGGAATGAGGCGTCAGAATAAGAATAAGCCCTATTGTTAGCCAGAAGAGAAATTTATTTGCCCTGGAGAGGCTTGACCAGTTTTAACACTTGGCAACTCTTTTGTCTGTCAGCAAACCCAGAGCCACCCATGCTGGGCTTTCAGTAGGGTGGGATGAAGGTCGTGGGATTTGGAGTCTGAGAGACCTGGCCCAGCTCTGGCCTCCCATCTTCTGCATGAACTTGGGTACATTAAGTACACTCTCTGAAATTTCATTTCACTTATAAAATGGAGATAGTGCTGATTACTTAATACTAATTCTTAGGAGTGTTGTGAGGTTTAAGTGGATATATAAAATTATTAGCATAATCTGACATATAATGAATACATAGACCGGTGGTTTTCAACTAAAGGAGATTTTGCTGCCCAGGGGACATTGGCAATTTCTGAGACACTGGGGGCAGAAGATGCTACTGGCATCTAGTGGGTAGGTGTCAGGGATGTTGCTACTCAGTCCTGACATATACTTGATGAATACTATGATTCTCAGGACGACCCCTGGAATAAGGAAATATCTGTCTCAAAGTGTTCATAGTGCCAAGGCTGCAGAACTCTGGCTAGATAAGTAACAATCATTATGCATCAGGCATTTTCTCGAAAGTACACATCTGATCTCTTTCAACTGTACAGGTTCTAAAATGTGGATGCTGAATTTTAAGGCTGATAAAAATGACAACATCCACTCATTTACAAAGAATTTCCATATATATGATCTCATTTGATTTTCAAAAGGACTTGTTTATAAATTGCATTAATGCCATCTTCATTTTTTTTTTATTTTAAAAATTTTTTTATTGTTATGTTAATCCCCATACATTACATCATTAGTTTTAGATATAGTGTTCCATGATTCATTGTTTGTGCATAACACCCAGTGCTCCATGCAGAACGTGCCCTCCTCAATACCCATCACCAGGCTAACCCATCCTCCCAACCCCCTCCCCTCTAGAACCCTCAGTTTGTTTTTCAGAGTCCATTGTCTCTCATGGTTCTTCTCCCCCTCCGATTTCCCCCCCTTCATTCTTCCCCTCCTGCTACATTCTTCTTCTTCTTTTTTTCTTTCTTAACATATATTGCATTATTTGTTTCAGAGGTACAGATCTGAGATTCAACAGTCTTGCACAATTCACAGCGCTTACCAGAACACATACCCTCCCCAGTGTCCATCACCCAGTCACCCCATCCCTCCCACCCCACCCCCTACTCCAGCAACCCTGTTTGTTTCCTGAGATTAAGAATTCCTCATATCAGTGAGGTCATATTTTACAGGTAGACAGACTGAGGCTTAGAGATCTTAGGTCACTCAGCTGGTAAGTGGCACATCCAGGTCTAGACTCTCATTCTCCTGCTTTCAGGTCTTGCACACTATCCACATGCATCTGGTGTGCTTAGCTAACACGGAAGCTCAGCTCTGAATACTTTGGGTAATCTGCTCATCTGTGACATGGGACAAGTCACACTGATCTCTGGAAAGCCATGAAAGGATGCAGAGGAGGCATGCAAAAGTCAGAGCTTGATCAATGTCCTTGCTTCCTCTTGATGACTGGGCCACAAAGAGTCCTCAGCCCCCTGTTTGTAAGCCAGGAGACACCTCAAGGCTGAGCCAGGCCTTGTGTGCTCGGGTTCCCCAGCATGAGCCTGTGCACGAGCCTTGGGCTCCACCAGGTGCTTTATGCCCCGAGTGACCCTGCCTGTTGGGCACCGCCCCATGCCGCTCACCGAGACTTTGCAGGAGCCTTCAATCCTGCCGGCTCTCAGCTCCCTGGAGCTGACACCTTGAAAACCATGTCATTGCTCTCTCATTACCTATCGGGAGGGTCACCTTTCTGACAGCTGTGAAAATGCTTCATGAAAAAACGTTTTTTAGCAGAGAAGACAGATTACTTTATAGTTCTGACATGCTCTACTTATTATGACATGAAACAGTGTTCTTGTTGCTTTTGCCTGGGGGGCATTTAATGGCTTACTTTGGCTCACGTGGTGTGTCACTATGATACGTTGGCTATTTGGTCATACCTTCCATAAACTTTACATATTCATTCATTCATTCATTCATTCATTCACATTCATTCATTCATTCACATTCATTCATTTGTTCTTTCATTCACTCAACTATGCATTTGGATATCTACTGTGAACCTAGCACTCTGCTGGGCATTTATTGGATTAAAAAAATACATTTATGTTCAGTCCTTGGTCCTGAGGATGTCCCAGTCTAGCAGGCAATACAAGGGTATAAAGAAGATAAATTTTTAAAGTGGTACGTGAAAAAAGAGAGGTATGTAGTGGACCTAATAACTGAAGCTCTGGCAGGATGGAAACCAGAACTGGCAGTGGATCCGCAGAGCAGGGTGCCTGGTTCACTCTGGATGGTGACAGGTCGGGCAGCAGCAGCGCTGAAGACGGGATAGTGTTGGAATATACTGTAATCCGTGTGCAGGGCATGGAAGAGGAGTGAGCATTCATGACTAACATAAACAGATGATATTTCATCCTAGAAGAAGCCTTGAATGCCAATATTTTGGCCTTTAGTGACTTTTAATGGTCCTGCCATATACTTGATGAATAATATCTTAAAGGTTCCCCTGAGTATCTGAGTATATTAGCAGAAAGCTGTAGAAAAGGGATTTACTAAATCTTCTGGGGATGGGGTGGGGGCAGTGCCCCAGAAGATGTGATATTTGAACAGGGTATTAAGTATTCAGACTGGCTCCCACAGGGGGAAGGAAAAATAAGTGCATTCTGGGCAGAGCCAAGGTCAAGGTGATGCCCTCTGAGAAGGATGGTGATGTGTTTAGAGCAAAAGCACAGGGGAGGCTAAGGAGAGGTAAGGTTTGAGGGCACACTGAGGCCATTGGAAAGCCAGGCCATGGCATCTGGACCCTCTCCAGCAGGGCTTACAGGGCTTGTGGCCGATTTATGCAGAAGGGCCACCTGGTAGGATCTGCAATGTGGACACGTCGCTCCGGGAGCAATATGGCACTGTGGGACGATGGGCCAGAAGCTCAGAGACAGGCGGCAAGGGGACAAGTCAGGCAGCTGCTGCCACCACCCCAGAGAGACTGTGAGGCCCCCCCCCGCCTCAGGTCTCATGCAGCTGGCCAGCCTAGTCCCCCCTTCTGAATGCTTGTCACCCATCCTTCCATTCGGATGACCCAGCACATATTTAGAAAGAAAAACAAAACAAAACAAAAAACCGGGGAAAGGCCAAGAATCAATGAGTTTCTTAAAAAAACATTGAAAAGACACAACTAACATGTGTTAAATACTCCAGCATCTAGTGGAATTTGAGATGCACATACTTGATGGAATCAATGCACAAAGACACCAGAAACAATGAAGTGTGAGTAAGAGTGAGAGTCACTAGTAAAAGGGGCACTGAAAGAGTTGTCTGCTAACTTTCTAAGGTCTCTCTTCTCTCCTATGCATGTGCAAAACATGGAGTTAGTCATCGGATTCATCTTCTTGGTAGAAACCGCACCTTCTATTTATGGAGCACCTGCTATGCTTCATCATGCACAACACTTAGGGCACCACATATATTGTGTGAGTTCATCTTATTAATGGTTGCAGAGCAGGCTCTATCATGCCTGTGGTTCGATCTGACAAGTTCAGGGATTTAACCAAGGTCGCAGAGCAGTAGGCAGGGAGCTGGGATTTGAACCCCAGTCTGTCCAGCTCTAAAGCCTTCTGCTCTGAGGCATCCTATCGAGTACAGCAAGTCCATCATTGTAAGATGAGAAATGCCTGCAAGTTGTTAATATCACCTTCCTTTCTAGGCTCTGATTCAGCATCTTTAAAGTACCAAGGTGGGCGGATAAACCAAAGATTTTGGGTAAGGAAGGAAGTGGTGGGAAAGAGGAAAAGAAGAATAAAATGTTTACCTCCAGCTTCTGGGATTGTGTTAAACTCATTACCCTCTTTGGATCTGAGATTTTTCTCCAGTAAGATGAAATAAGGGAACAAAATCATATGCAAGACACACATATTTTAGCTGTACTAAAAGTCTTTGTTTATCTTAACTTCAAATTTAACTGGGTTTCTTGAATTTTATCTGGGAACCCTAAAACCTGGACAATATAGAAACAATGACATCGCTGATTAAAGTCCGAAGGAAAGGCTGAGGGAAGTACAGAGCAACTGGCTTCCTCTCGCTGAGTGGCAAACCCGTTCTCACCACCTACAGTGAGGGTTAAAGAAATGGAGTTGCTTGGGGACAGATGGGCACTACACTGATCATGATGAACACTGAGTAATGTCTAGAATTGTTGAATCATTACACCCTACACCTGAAACTCACATAACGCTGTATGTTAATTACACTTCAATTAAAAAAATTAAAAATGGTATTTTGGTCAGCAAAAAAAACACAGAAAAACAAAAACAAAAAGAGAAAGAAACAGAAGTTTAAGTTTAGTATTTGTAGTTATCAAGGTAAAAGTAAAAACTGCTTTATAAAACTAGGACTGAGCAGGAAAATATAGCAATAAAACCCCCAGGGAGGAAGGGAGGAGAAGAGGGAAGTGATTCAAGGGCACTAAATTCTTCTTATAAAGGAAGGAGCTAAGATACAGGCTGCAATGGAAGAATCACAAAGTAGAAGCATAAAGATATTATTTAGCATTATGGTGGTAATTGCCGAAGAACTAAAAATGAAACAATTAAAAATGGCTTTCTCTGGGCAGTAGGGCTTAGAAAGTGGGTAAAGAGAGAAACAGTTACTTTTCATTTTATTCCACCCTCATTAGATTTTAAAATTTTATGCCATGTGTAAAATTAGATTAAAAAGAAAGTAATTATATTAATCATTATTACTGCCAACCATCATTCAGCATATTGTAAGGTTTTTGCTCATGTGTAATCTGATGTTCTCGATCTAAGGCTTTCTTATTTGCCTCTACCATCTTTATTTGGGTGTAAAACTATTAACATCCCAGTTTGCAAATCCAAAAGATGCACAAATATCTACTCTTGCTTTGCCATGTGTGGCAAAAATATTTACATGTTTTCTAGTCTTAAAAAAGGATAAAAACTTTCTGATAAATAAATGTGGTTCATTTAATTTAAAACAAATATTTGAGGAGAGGCACCGCCCCCCCCCCCAGCCTGCCTTTAATTGTGAGTTGCCACACATTACCATTCACAAACTTGCAAAAGAATTATGTGTACATAAGCCAAAATCAAAATATAGCTGACTCTTGAACACAGGTTTGAATCACACGGGTCCAATTATATGAGGATTTTTTTTTCGATAAATACAATATAGTGCTGTAAATGTATTTTCTCTTCCTTATGATATTCTTTTTTTTTTTTAAGATTATATTTATTTATTTGACAGAGAGACACAGCGAGAGAGGGAACACAAGCAGGGGGAGTGGGAGAGGGAGAAGCGGGCTTCCCGCGGAGCAGGGAGCCCGATGTGGGGCTCGATCCCAGGACCCTGGGATCATGGCCTGAGCGGAAGGCAGACGCTTAACAACTAAGCCGCCCAGGCGCCCCCCTTATGATATTCTTAATAACATTTTCTTTTCTATAGCTTACTTTCTTGTAAGAATATGGTATGTAATACATATAATATACAAAATATACATTAATCAACTGTTTGTGTTATCAGTAATGCTTCTGGTCAACAGTAGGCTCCTAGTAGTTACATTCTGGGGGAGTTGGAAGTTATATGTGGATTTTCCACCGCACGGGGTCAGCGCCCCTAATCTTTGTGTTGTTCATGGGTCGGCTGTATTAGGCAGAGCCAAGTTTGGTTGATTTGCTCAAGTTTTGGTCTATCTTAGAAAGACGTGGATTTTCGGGGCGCCTGGGTGACTCAGTCGGTTGGGCATCTGCCTTTGGTTCAGGTCATGATCCCAGGGTCTTGGGATCAAGCCCCACAGTGGGCTCCCTGCTCAGCAGGGAGTCTGCGTCTTCCTCTCCCTCTGCCTGAAGCTCCCCCGCCTTGTGCTCTCTGCTTCTCTCAAATGAATAAATAAAAATTAAAAAAAAAAAAAAGAAAGAAAGAAATACGTGGATTTTCACTTGACACCTCCATTCGTTTGGAAGGGAAGCACAAGATTTCAGTTGCGGAGATCAGAAAGAGTCAAATATTAAAAAGTCACGTGATGACGAGGCCTGATCCTGTGTGTATATGCGCATGTGTGATATAGCATGACTAAGAGATCCACAGTTTAGACCATACAAAAGTTGCTGATTCCGAGGTGAAGGTTCACTAAGAAAATGCTTGTTAAGTACAATAAAGACACAGAGCTGTAGCTTACAATGAGCGGCACTTCCCCCTGCAACCCACGCACCGCAGGTCGCCTTGCTTCACGTGGATCTTTCTAGTCCTCCAACCCTGCCGCCATCACCGATGCGCTGTAGTCCTTTGGTACAAACCTCACGTGCGCTAAGGTACACGATGTTTGTAAGGGCATTGAAGATGCTCCACAAGCTTGCTGGACCTGCCACGATGGAGAGGAGTACCTGAACTTTCTTCCTGCGCAGTACCGCGTGGAGACGCTGAAGGTGGACCACAGCAACCCCTCTTGTGCTAAGCTCTTCTTCTCACTTTGCCTTGTGACAGAATCAAGCCCTTCCTTCACAGGCTGGCCCAAAAAAGACTTTGTCTCCCTCAAAAATCCAGAACTGCTGTCTTCCTCTCCACGCCTTCCAGAATTATTTTGAAGAGTAACTAAGATGATGATGGCACTAATGAATCGTTGAACATTACAACAAAACAGGATGTACTGCTAACTGAACATAATAAAAAAATAATTATAATAAAAAAAGATGATGACAGAAGCGCATGCCCAGGTTAGGGAACTAATAATTTATAATATATAAAAGGAGAACGCCAAGGCCTATCTGGTTCCAGTGCAAAAGACATAAGGATTGTAAAAGTAACCACAAAAATAGCAACAGCTGCCACCATCATTTCCACTATTTATTGAGTGATTATGAGTATGGTAGCGGTTTTACAATTTTCATCTTATTTAATTCTCACCACAGGATGGGGCATTATTATTCCTCATTTCAAAATGAGGAAAATAAGGCCCAGAGGGGCTAACATCTAAAATACATAAATAACTCATGTAACTCATGAGCAAAGTTTTTAAAAAATGGATTAAAAATGGGCAGAGGAACTAAATAGACATTTTTCAATAGAAGACATACAGGTGGCTAAAGCTACATGGGAAGGTGTTCTACATCACTAATCAGCAGAGAAATGCAAATCAAAACCACAGTGAGATATCGCCGCACACTTGTTAGAATGACTAGTCTCAAAAAGACAGAAAATAACAAGCATTGGTAAGGATGTGGAGAAAAGGGAACTCTTGTGATTGTTGGGAATGTAGATTGGTGCAGCCCCTATGGATAGCAATATGGAGGTTCCTCAAAAAATTAAAAATAGAACTCCCATATCATCGAGCAATTCCACTTCTGGGTATTTATCCAAGGGAAGTGAAAACACTAATGTGGAAAGATACATGCACCCCACACCATTGCAGCATTATTTACAATAGCCAAGACATGGAAACCACCTAAGTGCCCATTGACAAATGAATGGATAAAGATGTGGCGTACACACACACACACACACGCGCGCGCGCGCGCGTACGCACGCTCAATGGAATAATATCAGCCATTTAAAAAAAAAAGAAAGAAAGAAAATTCTGCCTTTTGTGACAATATGGATGGACCTTGAGGGCATTTTGCTAAGTGAAATAAGTAAGACAGAGAAAGACAAATACCATATGATGTCACTTATATGTGGAATTATAAACAAAATAAAACAAAAACACTGAACTCATAGATACAGAGAACAGATTGATGGTTGCCAGAGGCGAGGGGTTGGGGAGGATGGGTGAGTGTGATCAAAAGTTACAGACTTCAAGCTATAAAGTAAGTCCTGGAGATGTAATGTACAGCATGCTGACTATGGTTAATAATACTGTATTTGTATTTGAAAGTTGCTAAGAGAACAGATCTTAAATATTCTTGTCACAAGAAAAAAATTTATAACTACGTGTGGTGATAGATGTTAACTAGAGTTACTGTGGTGATCATTTAGCAATATAAACACATATTGAATCATTCTGTTGTAACTGAAAGTAATATAATGTTATATGCCAATTGTATATCAGTTTTAAAAATATATATATGTAAAGAAAAGATGGCACAGAGAGGTTGAGTAACTAGCCTAGAAGCACAGAGCAAAGCAGCTGCAAAGCCATAATTCAAAGCCAGGTCAGTTTCACTGTGAAGTCTATGCTACAAACCAGTCCATGGAATTGCCTCTTCGGAATTTAGCAAGAAGGAGAAACTGATACAAAATAGCAGAAGCAGTTTACAAACAAGCATTGAGAAATCTGTGTGTAGTCTACCTCAGCTAGTTTAAATCACAGGCCAAAAGTCCCCTTCTAGGAAGTCATCCGTCCTCCCAGCAATTTTAAGGCGTACATGCCAACTAGACATGATGGCACATGCTGCATGGCGACTGTGGGCAGAGAACACAGCAAAGGCTGGGCTGTCAGCAAACAAGAAGGATGTGGGGTCGTACAGCCGCCGAGCAGCGGCACAGCCTGCTGCCTCCACCACACTGAGGCAAGCAGCAACTGAAGCTGATCAGATACACCTTCTGGTGTCCGCTGCTCTGGGGACCTCAGAGAGACTGTGGCCACCTGACGGGGCTCCTGATTGCAATGAGGACTTAAAAGCATAAAATGGAAAAAAAAAAAAAACCCATAAAATGACGTCTGAAGTGTACTTGACAGGCATTAGTTGGTGTACAGAGAGGCAATTTTATGGGCTAGTCTATAGCATGGGCTTCCCATCGAAACTGAGCTGGGCTGGAATTACGGCTTTGCAGTCTCTTTGCTCTTGGGATTCTGGGCTTATTACTTAACCTCTCTCTAGCTGTATTTGAAAATTTAATAAGATGAAAATTGTAAAACCCTTAATATGTCCATAACAGGTACTCAGTAAGTGGTGGAAATTGTGGTGGTAGTTGTTGTTACTCTGTTACTTTTATTATTATTATTTTTTTATTTATTTAGATGAGAGAGAGAGAGAGCACACAAGCAGAATGAGGGGGAGAGAGAGAATCCCAAGCAGGCTCCACGCCCAGCACAGAGCCCAACGCAGGGCTCCATCTCATCACCCTGAGACCATGACCTGAGCTGAAATCAAGAGTCAGGTGCTTAACCGACTGAGCCATCCAGTGCCCCCATTGCTACTTCTATAATTCTTATGTCTTTTGCACTAGAACCAGACAGGCCTTGGCTCTTATTCCAGGCTCCAATTCAGATTTGCCAGGTCCTATGCTGGCCTAGTGGACACATAGCTTCCTGGCTCAAGATCAAGTGCCAGTGTGGCTGTCCATGCTTCTCCCTGACTCAATTCTCCTCCTCCCCTTCCTCCTCTTCCTTCTCCTTTCATTGTGTCTGTTTTTTTGGTGTGTGTGTGTGTGTGGTTGCTTTCCCTGGCTTACCTACATCTTACCTCAACCTCCTTTCACCCTTTCTCCCTCAACACAGAATATTCTTTATTGCGCCAAATACTGTAAACACAGAAGATAAGCTATTTCCTAGGGACCTGACAAGATTCCGGGGGGGTGGGGAGGGGAATCATGTATATAACAATAATACAGGATAGACTACATTAAGGTGTTTAGTCATTCAGGAAATGGATTTTTTTAACCCCCTTCTAATTACCAAGCACTGTGCTTAATGCAGATAAAATTATATGGAAATCTAAGAAGGGAGTAGTGACTCTGGCTAGCCATCGACAGCCAAGAGAGCAACACTGCAGAGGCCCGGAGCACAACACTAGGGAGAAGAGAACATTTACCAGAGAAACGTTAGGCTGCTGGAAGAAAGCCCCGTTCTTTTACACTAGTCCTCTCTTGGCCAATAAAATAGGAATTCCTGCTGATTCTTCCACTCCTTCGGGAACGCATCTTCTTTCCCCTCCTTTTTCAGATGCTACCTGTGGACATAGGTATGGTCGGTCACGTCACGCGCACACACGCACACACACGTGCACACACGCACATCAGTCCCCCTCTCTGCTCTCGGCAGTCCTCCCGGTGCCTCTGACTTCCTCTCTTCTTTTCCTTCTCCTTTTCTCCTCTGCTTAGCTCAGTTCATTCTAGCAGCTTTATTCACCACTGAGTAGCACTCAGCTCAAAATGCTGGTGGACCTCAAAGTGTTCAACAGCGATATTTGATAGTGATAGATTTTCAACAAGCCAAACATTCAATGTCAGGTGTGTGGTCCTGTGGGTTATTGTTCATGTGCCTCACGGACTGTTATGGAGCCACACTTTAGTCCGACCTTTGCCGAATTGTCATCTCCTCAGACAGACTCCCTCAAACAGCATGCGTAGCCTCTTTCTCTACCTTAGTTTTCTTCACTGCACTCGTAACTTATAAAGTGATTTACTTCTCGTGCATCTTGTCCATGACACCCTAAGCTCCATCACCACGGCCAGGGACTTTGCCCTCACTGCTAGACATCTGTTCGGGAAAACTTTCATGATTGAATGGATAAGTATGGGCACTATAACTGTAGAAATGAAT
The DNA here is from genome assembly GCF_964656455.1 of Halichoerus grypus. Classification (NCBI taxonomy): domain Eukaryota; kingdom Metazoa; phylum Chordata; class Mammalia; order Carnivora; family Phocidae; genus Halichoerus; species Halichoerus grypus. The sequence continues at coordinate 58,101,339 of NC_135722.1, forward strand.
AATACTTAATAACATGAAATTTCCCTATATGTTAAGTAAAATGGTAGATACAAAACGATGCTGTACCATGATCTCAAGTGAGTAAAATATACGACAGAGAGACTATGGGAAGGAAGGATTCATGTTCACTCTGCTTATCCCTGGGTGGTGGTATATTCTTTAGATTGATCTATATTAATCTGAATTTCCCCAATAACTTCCAATGAGCATGCATTTTTTTTTTAAACATTAGTCTCCTCTCACATATAGTGGATGCCACTGGCTCTGTGCGGAATTTTGGAGCTGGGACAGACAGAGGGGATGCGAAAATGACAGAGGGATCTGCAGGGGTTGGGGAAATCATCCAGATCTGGGTGACTCACTGCCCTGACCCAGAGTTGACGATGCCTTTGATTGCCAGTGATATGTTTAAAGTGAATGTTTTGATGACAGAAGTGAAAATGAAGACATAGAGTCAACAGGCTTGAGATTGTTTTAGGGGTGTTAGGGCTGAAACATGAAAGGAAATGAGGGTTTGGCAAAGCCCATTCTTCTGGTGGTGCCAAACCCCAAATGATCTCAAACTGTTTCAAGATGTTGATGAAACCTCAAATAGAGGTTGTACACAGGCCATTCATTCAGTCTTAATGTGTGCAGCCCGAGGGCAAGCCGAGATAGAAGGGTAACTCCTCTGACTGGGCTGACTGAGGGAGGCTCTGTGGAGAAGGGCAGTTATCCGCCCTGTCAGTCTTTTCTCTCCTGCCACTGGGAATGTGTCCCACCCACAGACGCAGGCTCTCTTTTTCTCTGCAACATCTTTACTCAGAAGAGCATTTCAAATGCATCAAGTAGGGGTTTGAACAAGTGTTGCCCATTCATTCAACCAACATTTATGGACTGCCTACTATTTGCCAAGCTCCAGACGACATGGAATATAGGCTCTCAAAAAACAGACAAAAATTCTTGCCCTTATGAAGCTTACTTTATAGCAGCAGGCCTATCATCTAGCCTGGAGTGCTTGCCAAACCCCAGCCTTCTCTTATTGCTTTTCGAAAAATTTTTGGATCAGTCTCATCTTTACAATTAGATGGCAGCCTTGGTTTCCCAGTTAGCCGTAATTCCTGGAAGACTCTGGAAACAGCCTTGGAAAACAACCTTGGCTATAACCCTGACTGACGTGTTCCTAAGGATGTGTTCCCTGATGTGTTCCTAAGGATTTATCTCCTGAGGAATCTAGAGACTTGCTGACCCTGGAACCCTTAAAGCCATAGTTTGGCTATGAGACAAATTGTTAACCAGAACAGCCACTCTGCTAGCTCCTCATCCGACCACTACAAATGATGTGCCATGAATGTGCCACGCTTTTCCTTCCATTGTCTCATTTAATATTCACAGTATATGTGGGGTTTCTGTTTTCAGTACAGCCAAGAAAACTACCAGATGCTACCTTTCCACAGATAACAACTGTAAACTGTGGACTATATACAAAACCAACCAAACAAACAAAAAGCAAAATAATGACCTGCAGGCACTGGAAAGTGACAAACTAGCAGGCAGATTCTGGAAGGAACTTAAAAAAAAAAAAATGGGAATAGTGATTAGCATGGGGAGTGTTTTTCATTTTTACAGCTTTTAAGAGGAGGACAGACCCAAATGATGTTATGTAGAGTGGGCAAACGTGTGATATGAACCCCACGATCCTTCCAGCCTGAAGAACAAAATACAGTCATCCCCCTTATCCACGTGGTGTATGTTCCAAGACCCCCCAGTGGACGCTGCAACCACAGATAGTACTGGATCCTGTCTGTGCTAGGTTTTTTCCTGTAAATACCTATGATAAGGTTTAATTTATAAATCAGACATAGTAAGAGATTAACACCAATAACTAATAATCCAATGGAACAATGCAAACAATATATACTATAATAAACGTTATATGACTGTGGTCTCTTTCTCTCCTCAAAATGTCATATTGTGTTGTGCTCATCCTTTCTGTAGTGACGTGAGAGGAAAGGACGCCTGCATGATGAGATGAGGTGAGCTGAATGATGCAGGCATTGGGATTAGTGAGGGGCTACTACTGACCTTCTGACAATACATCAACAGGAGGATCGTCTGCTTCTAACTGCGGTTGACCACGGGTCACTGAAAAACTGTGGATAAGGGGGGATACCATACCAGAGTTCAGGGTAACCACAGCTACTGAAAAGTGAGAAAGAAGTCTCGGAAAAGAGACAGAGATATATTCTGTTTATAAACTCTGTTCAAGTCTCTGGCTTACTCTTGCATGTGTGGGGCAAACTGAGAAGAGCTTGTACCTAAGGCCTGATGGATGCATGACTACTGTAATTCTGAAAACTTGCAGTGTGAGACTAACCAAGTATGATGGTTAGTCTTGTGTGTCAGCTGGCTAACGTATAGTATGCAGTTACTAAGACACTACTCTAAGTGTCACTGTGAAGGCTTTTTGTAGATACAGTTAACATCTACAATAGCTTGACATTAAGTTAAGGAGACTACTCTTGATAACATGGGTGGGCCTCGTCTAATCAGTTGAAGGCCTTAGAACAAAAAGTGAGGTTTGCTGGAGGACAAGGTATTCTGCCTCAAGATTGTACCTCAAATCCCGTCTGAATTTCCAGCCTCTAGCCTGTCCTACAGGTTTCACGCTTGCCAGCCCCATAATTGTGTGACCCAATTTTTAAAAATTAATCTTCCACATCATAATACTATGTAAAGGTTCTATTTCTCTGGAAACCGCTGACTGAGACACCACGTTAATTGCCTGCTAGAACAAAAACATCAACACTTTACAGAACTGTAACCAAATCTAGAGGCTTTGCAACATAATAATCACAAGGCCCAGGATAAAATCCAAGTTACTTATGTACCAGAACCAGGAAATTATAACCCAGGCACAAGAGGAAAGACAACCAACTGAGAGTGACCCTAAGATAACCCACGTGCTGGAATTGGCAGATGAGGGTTTTAAAGCCAGTGTCATAACTATGCTCAATGAAGTAAAGGAAAATATGCTTATGGTGAATAAAAAGATAAAAATATTAATAAGGAAATACACTACCAAAAAGACCCAAATGGAAATTACTGAACTGAAAAATTCAATATGTGAAATAAAAATTCACTGAATGGGCTTAATAGCAGAAGGGAGAAGACAGAGGAGAGTTTAGATATTAACCAAAATGAGAGCAGAGAGGAAAAAATGTATTGAAAAAAAATGAAAGGAGACTCAAAGGAGCTATGGGGGAATAATAAAAGGTTTCCTCTGGATATCCAGAAGGAGGGAAAAGAAAGAATGGGGCAGAAAAATTATTTACAGATACAATGGCTGATGTGATGGCATAGTTTTATATGTCAACTTGACTGAGCTAAAGGATGCCCAGATAACTAGGAAAATATCATTTCTGGGTATGTCTGTGAGAGTCTTCCCAGAGGAGATTAGCATTTGAATTGGTTGAGAAAAAGAAAAAGGTCACCTTCACCAACCCAATCTTTCCAGGATTTGAACAGAACAAAAAGGTGGAGGAAGGGTAAAGTTGCTCTCTCTGCTTGAGCTGGGACATCCATCTTCTCCTGCCCCCACATATCAGCACTCTTGGCTCTCAGGCCTTCAGCCGTGCATCAGGATTTACACTGCCAGCCCCTGATTTCTAGGACTTTGGACTCACACTGAATTATACCACCAGCTTTTCTGGTTCTCCAGCTTACAGACAGATGGCATTATGTAGGATTCTTAGCCTCCATAACCATGTGAGCCAATTCCTAGAATAAATCTCTTCATATGTCTCTGAAGAACCCTGGCTAATGTAGCTGAAAATTTCCAAACTTTGGGAAAGACATAAATTTACAGATCCAAGAATGCAGAGGACTCCAAGCAGGATAGATATAAAGAAAACCATATCTAGGGAAATCATAGTCAAACTGCTGAAAACCAAAGATGAAGAGTAATCTTTAAAGCAGCCAGAGGAAAATGACACATTACATAAAGGGCAATAACAATTCAGAACTTTATTGACTACTCATCAGTAACTATGGAGTCCAGAAAGTGGTGCAAATATCTTTGAAGGGCTAAAAGAAAAACAACCCAGAATAATATCCATTGATATTTTCTATCAAAAATAAAGCTTAAGTAATGATATTGAGAAAAAAAAAAACTAAAAGAATGTATTCTCAAAAGATCTGTACTATATGAAACAGTAAAGGAGTTGCTTCAGGCTAAAGGGAAATTATACCAGTTGGAAACTTGAGTTTTGGGGAGAGAATAAAAAGTACTGGAGACTGTAAATATCTGGATATATATAATAGACTGTATTTTTCTCTTAAATTATTTAAAATATATAGGACCCTTTAAAGCAAAAATTATAACTCTGTCTTAGGGCACTTATAATGTATGTAGTTGTAATAATATGGTAATAACTATAAACACAAAAGTGGGTGGGGAGTGATAGACCCTGGGGTTGCAAGGCGTCTACAGACTATGACAAGTGCTGCAAAATTAACTCTAAGTGAAGAAAAAAGTTAACAATGTATATTGTAATCACTGAAGTGGTCACTTGAAAAAATGCAGAGATATAATTAAAAAGCCAAGATATAAGATAAAATTGAATTCTAAAAAATGTTTAAAAAAATCCCAAAGCAGGTAGGAAAGAAAGAAAGGAAGGAAGGAAGGAAAGAAGGAAGGAAGAAAGAGAGAGAGAGAGAGAGAGAGAGAAAGAAAGAAAGAAAGAAAGAAAGAAAGAAAGAAAGAAAGAAAGAAAAGAAAGGAAGAAAGAAAGAAAGGAGGGAGGGAGGCACAGAGGGACAGAGAAAGGGAGGAAGGAAGGAAAGAAAAGAAAAGAAAGAAAGAAAGAGGCACCTGGGTGGCTCAGTTGGTTAAGCAGCTGCCTTTGGCTCAAGTCATGATCTTAGGGTCCTGGGATCCAGCTGCACGTTGGGCTCCCCGCTCAGTGGAGAGTCTGCTTCTCCCTCTCCCTCTGCCCCTGCCCCCCTCGTGGTTCTCTCTCTCTCTCATTTTCTCAAATGAATAAATAAATATTTAAAAAAAAAGAAAGAAGAAAAACAGAGGGGACAAACAGAAAACAAATAGTAAACTAGTAGACTTAAAACCCTTTAACTATAACAATAATTATAATAAATGTGAACTGAGTAAACACTGCAATTAAAAAACAGAAATTGGGAATGGATTAAAAAAGACGAGAACCAACTATACATGCTCTCTAAAAGAAATGCATTTTAAATATAAAGACACAGACTGGCTGAGAGTGAATGGACAGAAAAAGATAAATCATGCAAACAGTAAAGAGAAAGGCTGGACTGGTTGATGTAATATTAAACAAACTGCACCTATCGCCAGTTATCAATTTATTGCTTATCCGCTCCAAATCCATCCTCCTTGGCCTGCTTTGTGGTACTGGAGGTGGACCCTGTAAGTATTTTACCTTTGCTGCCTCTGGTAAATTTTGTCAGTAGAGGGCGCTGCAGGGTCATTGCAGGAAGAATGGGCTGCTTTTCCCGGTTGGTGCGCTTTTCTCCTTCCTTTCTCCTGGGACATGTGGTGGCCAACAGGTTGTGTGCGGGACACGGAGTGGTGCTCACTCCTCACTGAGTGTCAGTAGCACCGTTGTGGGTGGCTTCTTGGCAAGCTTACACCAGCACCCCAGCTAGCATTCTGGTGTGGAGTTTCAGAAGCAGCCTAGCAGGTGTCTTCCCAGAGAGTGCATTTGGCGCCTCAGTAGGTGGTTTTCCATTGAGCCTCAGCGATACCTCGGTAGGTAATTTCCTAGTAAATGTCATCAGTGCCCAAGTGTGCTCTTTACGGCGTGCTAGCTCTGGTCTGTGGCGCTTGAGTGAACTTCTCTGTCATCCAGCGCGCCAAAGTCACACACTTTCTAACAAAGTCTGAATCCTATGCTCTTCAAAATATGTTTCTTCCTTGGGTACTATCCCTCAGTCCCAGAGGCGGTGTCTGCTCCCTATACATGATATTCTTGTGTTCTTTAGAGGCCTCTTTGCCCCTTAGTGACTAATTCCCTGTTACTAATTAATAATCCTTTCTATAAAGCTTGCCCTGCTCGAATTCTGTGAGATTTCTGGACCCTGACTGGTACAGACTTCAAGACAAGGCACTTTATCAGGGAAAAAGACCCTTTATAATGATAAAAGGACACTCATAAAGAAGATATTTAAAATTGACATAATAAAAAGGAGAAATAGGTAATTCTAGTCTGGAGACTTTATCACCCTTTCTTTAGCAACTAGGAAAAAAAAAGAAAGTAAAGACATAAATGTTCTGAACAACATTATCAACCACCTTGACCTAATTATATTTATAGAACACTAACCTCTACAACTAAAAAATACTCATTCTTTTCAAGTGCATGTGTTCATCTAGACAGACCATGTGTTGGACCACAGATTACAAAAAAAATAATAATTGAAAAGGATTGATAACTCATAGAGCATATTCTCTGACCTCAATGGAATTAACTTGAAGTCAATAACAAAATAATATCTAGAAATATCTCAAACACCTGATAATTAATCAGTAGACTTCTAAACAATACATGGATCAAAGAAGAAATCATGAGGGAAATTAGAAACTATTTTGACCTGAATGCTAGTAAAAATACAATATATCACAAATTTTGGGATGGAACTAAATCAGTATTTAGAGGGAACTGTTGATTTAAATGTGTGCATTAAAAATGAAGAAAGCTTAAAGAAGAATCTGTGACCTCTGGTTTCAGCTTAAGATGTCATAAAAAGAATAGCAAAGTAAATGCAAAGTAAGTAGAAAAAAGTAAAAATAAGTATAGAAATGAAGAAAATAGAAAACTGGTAAGCAATAAAGAAAATTAATGAAGTCAATTTTTTTAAAAAGCCTAGGAAACTTAGTAAAACTCTAGCTAGACTGATCAAGGAAAAGAGAGCACAAATTACCAATACCAGGCATAAAGGAGGGATAATCACTACAGATCCTACTGACATAGAAAGGATATAGAAAGAATATTATGGATAACATTGTGCCACAAGTTCAACAACTTAAGAATTAAATAAATTCCTTGAAAAATACAACTTAGCGAAACTTACTCAAGGAAAAAAAATCTGAATAACATTATGTCTAATAATAAATTTAACTCATTATCAAATTCTCCTCAAAAAACAAAGAAAGAAAAAAACTGTAGGCCTAAAAAGCTTTACTGGTGAATCCTTTCAGATATCAAATGAAAGAAATAATATCCTATCAGACATTAAAGGAGAAATTAAACCAATTTTACATGAATTATTTCAGAAAATACAGAAGGAAAAACTTTCCAACTTGTTTTATGAAGCCAGAACAACCATGATACCAAAACTTAACAAAACATTAAAAAATTAGACTAGTTCTTTTAGGAGCACAAATGCAAAACTACTTAACAAGGGATTAGCAAATTGAATTAGCAGTATAAAAATGGATAAAACATCATGATCAAGTACTGTTTTCTTTTATTCCCCACCATGCAAAGGTGTTTTAAAATTTAAAAATCAATTAGTGTTATTTGCCATTTTAACACAACATATGAAAAAACCGTATGATCACTTTAATAGATGCAGAAAAAAGTTCATAAATTTTAAAACCCATTCATGATAAAAAAAAAACCCTCTCAAAAAACTAGGAATGATGGTAATTTCCATAACTCCTACAGAAATCATACAGCAAACATCCTCCTTAATAGAGAAATACTGGCAAAAAGCAAGTGCAAAAAAAAAAAAAAAAATAGAATACAGCAGAACTGTTTCTATTTGCAGATAATATTATCATTTACCTAGAAAATCCAGAACAAAACCCACTTAAATATAAAAATTAGATCTAATAAATGTATTTAGTGAGATAGTAGGCATAATGTCAATATGCATAAATCACTTGTAATTTTATATTCTAGCAGCTAATATGTAAAATATTTCACTTATAATAGTGTTTATAAAACAAGATATTTTGAAATAAATTTAGCAAAATATGTGCAAAAACTTCTACACTGAAAACTATAAAACATTACTGAGAGAAATTAAAGTAGATCTAAATAAATGCTCTCAGTTTCTTAAGAAATCAACTCATCTTGGTCTATAGATGCAACATAATCCCAATCAAAATCCCAGGAATATTTTTTTTTTTTGGTAGAAATTCACAATCTGATTCAAAATTTTTTTGGAGATGCAAGGATATCCATGGCAATCTTGAAAGAACAAAGTTGGAGGGCTAACATTACCTGATTTCAAGACTTACTATAAACCTACAGTATTCAAGATAATGTGGTCTTGACATAAAGATCAATAAGTAGATTGACGGAACAGAACAGAGAGATGGAAATACTTCCATTTACACAGTCATTTTACTTTCTAACAAAGACGTCAAATCCATCCAACAGGGAAAGGAATTTTTTTTATTGTGGTAAAATGACATTTATTAGATGTCATTTTTAAGTGACATTTCAGGGGTACTAAGTAAATTTATACTGTTGCGCAACTGTCACCACCATCCATCTGCAGAACTTGTCCCATCTTGCAAAACTGAAACTCAATACCCTTTAAACAATAACTTTGCCTTCTCTCTTCTCCACAGCCCCTGGCAAGCACCCTCCTACCTTCTATCTCCATGAATTTGATTCCTCTAAGTACCTAATGTAGGTGGAATCACAGTGTGTGTGTTTGTGTGTGTGTGTGTGTGTGTGTGTGTGTGTGTGTGTGACTGGCTTATTTCACTATCATGTCCTCAAGGTTCACCTATGTTGTAGCATGTGCCAGTATTCCCTTCCTTTTTAAGGCTGAATAATATTTCATATTTTATTACACACATACACACCCCACATTTGGCTTATGGCCACCTATTGATGGATACCTGAATTGCTTCCATATTTTAGCTATTGTGAACAATGCTGCTATGGACATGGGTGTACAAACCTACCTTTGAGATCCTGTTTTCAACTCTTTGGAGCATATACTGAGGAGTGCAAATGCTGAATTATATTCTGTTTTTCTTTTTCTTTTTCTTTTTTTAAAAGATTTTATTTATTTGACAGAGAGAGACACAGTGAGAGAGGAAACACAAGCAGAGGGAGTGGAAGAGGGAGAAGCAGGCTTCCCGCAGAGCAGGGAGCCCGATGCGGGGCTCGATCCCAGGACGCTGGGACCATGACCTGAGCCGAAGGCAGACATGTAACAACTGTGCCCCCCAGGTGCCCTGCAATTCTGTTTCTCATGCTTGAGGTGCAGTCATCCCATTTTGCACAGCAGTTGTACTCTTTTGCATTCTCCCCGGCAGTGTACAAGGGTTCCAATTTCTCCACATTCTCACCAACACTTGCTAAAAACATTTTTTGGTTAATAACCAGAAATGATGTTTTTAGTTGTCCCCATGGCTAAGACGTATTATAGTAATGTAGTAAAGGAAACACGGCTGGATTATAAAGGGGAAAGACCCAGGTGGACGCTGGAGGAATCCACACGCCCATTTTCTCATCCCTCCCATGAGGGAGGAAGCACAGCACACTCCTCCCCCAGCAACGAAAATGCAGCAAATGTGTGCAATGTGTTTGCCCAGGGAAGCCCATTAGAGACTCCACACTGAAGATTTTTACTGGAGGCTGGGCCCATAGACTCCAGAAAGGAAACGTTGTAAACAAAGGTTCAGGAATAGCTAGGTCCCTACAGAAAAACAAGAAACCCATGGTGGCCCTCCATCCCTACCTCCCACCATACACAAAATGGATTCAAATGAATTGTTTAACTCCCTCTGAGCAGTCCTGTGCATGTCCGCTCGGGAGGCTGAGGCTCAGAGCAGTGAATTCACGCTGCAATGCTGCACAAGTGAATGGCTAAGTCACACTTGGAGGCCAGATGTGTCCATCTTCTACACCTGTGCTGTTTATTGATCTTGGAGTTCCATCTTGAGTTTCACCTAATCATCTTTTTTCATCACTGAACCCCCGGGTTCAGCAGCAGCTGGTGCCCAGTAGACACCCTGTAAATATTTGTCAAAGAGATGGTTGCATGATGTCTAGAACACCCTGCTGTTATCTGAGCGCACGCCTTACCACAGTATACAGCCCATGCCTAGCAGCCAGCATGCTTCCCTGGCCGCCTCGTCTGTAAGGAGCTTGGTTTGCAAGCCTCATGCTTATAGACTGTAGCCAAATCATGAGACGGAGAGAGGAAAAAACAGACTAGTAAAACCCTGCACACTGAAACAAAAGTAATTTTTACCTAGAGAATTAGTAACAAATGAATTTAAAATCAAATATATTTTAGTTCAGGGGCCCCTGGGGGGCTCAGTCTGTTAAGCGTCCGCCTTCGGCTCAGGTCATGATCCTGGGGTCCTGGGATCGGGCTCGGCATCAGGCTCCCTGCTCAGCGGGGAGTCTGCTTCTCCCTCTCCCTCTGCTGCTCCCCTTGCTTGTGCTCTCTCTCTCTCTCAAATAAATAAATGAAATCTTAAAAAATATTTTAGTTCAAAATCAAGATAATTTTTCTTTGATTCCATTTAGAGACAGTTTGAAATATTCAATTTGCTTATCTTTAAAACTAAGAGGGGTCCATCAAATTCTACCTAAGATGCATTGCAATTAGTGGAGAGGGAGGGCTTGAAGGAAGAAGGGACTAGAAGAAGAAATAGAGAAAAAATTGTGGAAGGGAAGGCAGGGAAAGAGGAAGACCAGCAGAGAAGGAATGAGGGTGAGGGAATATTCCACTCATTAAAGAATGCACAGAACTTGGCTCAGTTTTCAGGTATGTAGATGGCCAGGACTGTGTCCTGGTGAGTTCTGCCTCCCCTGGGGGTTGGGATCCCCGATGCTCCTGGGGACGATCCAAATTCCCAAGAATAGGATGTTCTGCCTTTAAAAACATAGCCTCAGGCTTGAGAAAAGCCTTTGCCTATTTGTGTCACTGACATCTCTCAAAATAACATTGCCAAGCACTAGAGGAAACCCCAAAGGCAAAGGACAAAGGAACTAGGGGCGCCAGAGCCACTGCAATATTAATACAACACAGATTTTCTGAGTCTGTAAGAACTCGGCGTGGGCCCCCCAGGAGCGGCGCACGACCAGGGGCTCCGCCTGGCTTCTCGCTGTCTCGGGGCCAGGTCTGCCTCTGTCCTGCCACCATCACCTTATTTCTTGCCCCCCAGACCGCCTGCAAGAATCCTTATCACCTTCCCAACTGACGCCTCCAAAACCCTTTCTGTAGTTTCCCTGGGGAACTTAACACCCAGTCTCCTTTTCTCTTTCCGTCGTGGGGAAAATGACGCTTCCATAGTTCTCAGCCGCCTGGGTTGATGGACAGAAGGACAGTAGAGGCACCTGTTCAGCTGGAAGCATTTTATGATTTGATTGGGGCTCCTTATCCATTTGTAGAATTTGTCCCTCAAACCTGGGTCTTCTGAGAGCTAAACAGAGTCCTCTTAACAATTACATGGGGACAACAGGCATACATGGATTATTCTGGGCTGGATATGTGGCCACCCTAGGTACAGACTCACAGAAAATAAATACTCCAACCCCAAACTGTTGTCTTAACAGTTTGTAAGGAAAATTATCACACAAACAGTAGCAACAAGTTTGTTTTCTTCCAGAGAAAGAGGAAGCAGGAAGATGAGCACAAAAGAGGAAACAGTGTAGGTATTAATCTTTATAGGTGCTGGAGTGGTTTGTTCATAGCTTCGGTCTTTTTGCTTCGGGCTTTTTTTGTTTATACGGGAGATGCTTGTACTTTGAAATGTTAATTGCTCTATTTCCTTAATTCTAGGAGGAACACTCACCGAAATCTGAACGTGTATTACAAGGGATGCTGGAAAGAACTCTCCAACTCCTAGGAAAAGGAATAATTTGTGACACAGTTATTATTGCCTGTATATGTATGAACTTGGCAGTGTGTAGAAGGTAGATCTGTTCAAATGGATGTCTTGGATGAGATATTTGCATTGGTAGCACTACATTTGGAATTTTACACTGAATTTAGATATATACTAATTGCTCAAAATGTCCCCAGAGAGGTTGTACTACGGTGTCACGGGATAGCAAAAAGTTACGACAGGCGGGCAATGATCTGCACATCCCAGGCAGTGCAGTTAAAGTCTGTGGATACCACCAAATATCTCCTAGCAATTCAGAGGATTTTTGCATCTAATAGAGGTGGATGCTGACAAATCATGCTTCAAGAAGATCTGCCACTTAGGTGTCTGTGGTCTATCTAGCAGAAGCTAAGGCTGACTTTTAAAATGAAGTCTCGAGAGATAATTAGATCAAGTAAGCAAAAAGAAAATTATGTCTTTAACCACATAGCTAATGTAGATCCAACTGCGGCCTCCTTCCATTTTCCCTGAAATCATGCCGTCATTTGCAAAGGTGTTAAAAAGGATGGAAACTCAGCTCACCCCACAATGCAACGTGTAACTGCTGACGGCCAAAAGGTTCCAAAGAATCCCAAGGATTAAGATGATACAGACTCAAATTTTGATAGTGACACTTAAAATAAGCAGTGTGTATATGAGTAGATAAATTAATGCTGTTGATTAGGTTTTTTTAAAGTGAGTTTGCACATAAATAAATGTGCACTACAGAGGTAGTATGCCAGTAACCACACCCGTAAGAGCCCCCAAACACTGTCATTGAGTCAGAGGTCCATTTCATAACTGCTATTGTCTTAAAGTTAAGGAAATATGCTTGCAAGTTCCACAACTGCCTTAATCCTGGCTAGTGGAGGCTCCACCATCAACTGGTTAACTCGGGTGCCCACCCCGGTGGGACTCATTCAAGACAAGTAGTAATTAGGACCATATCATTTCCAGAACCAAGAGAAATCTGACCAAGAACCAGGTGTAGCTTGGAGATGAAAGATTTGTATTCCTGATATTGGTATACATCTTAAGGAGAGATACCGGTGGTTGAAGAAAAATATAATATCTGATAGCAACGCCCTGCAGAATAATATACAATAATTTAATTTTGACAGCATTCATATCACATCGATACAGCAATTTAAAACATTAGCCCAATGTGAATTACTGAGTGGCTATTGGAATATTTAACATTAAAGGTAAATGCCGATGAGAATGGATTTATTTGTCTTTAATCCTGAGTAAACCTTAGCCTCAAAGTAAAACAAAGCATTCACAGACTGTGCTTCTTAGATTATTTCTTTCGATTTTAAGAGTCTCACATGGAAGATTTAGAATCCACCAGACCACTCAAAAACCTGAGGGAAATGGCCAAAACACATCATCTAAAGGGGTAATCATTCTTGTGGTACTAACACTACTATTCTTCTATTGTTTTATAGAATATTTACAGAAATATTTTTGTTGAGATTATGGACAAGTTATTTTATCCAACTTACCATAAAAGTAAAAACTGATTTCAAATGAAGTTAACATACTATTTCCTGTTATATAAATAATTGTACTGAAACATGTGATACTCTGTCCTATATTAATGTTAGCAATCAAACTAAATTAAACACTATTGTAGAGATATAAATAATTCCTACAGGTGTGCTGAGGGACACACCAGAAATGTTCCTTGCAACTTATTTCAGATGGCATTTTAGGATTTTAAGACGGGGTAATATGTTTTTCAAATGTAATTGAAATTTCGATTTTGCTTTTTATGATGTAAAAAAAATGAAAAGATTTGAGTATACCAATGTTTTCAACAATGTGCCAACAATCCAGAAGTGATTACACTGTACTTGAAGGGAAAAATGAAATGGAATTGGCCTAGAACCAAAAGTAAAAATAGTAAGGCTTTTGAGAGGTGTGGTGATAGGAATGTGGGAGGAGAGGGAGGAAGATGGAAACAGGGGGGTGGAAGGCATGTATTGACTTTATTTTCTGAACTCCAAATCAAAGTATAAGGTCTAAGACTCCAAATATATCAATGAGAGAAAGGATAAAAAATTATGGCTGCCCCAGAAAAATGCAAAAATGATTGCTCCAGGAGTGCATAAAGAGGTACTGAAACATTGACAAAGGTGCTAATGGAGGGAAGAGAACTACAAAAAGAAACCAATTATTAGAAAGTGAATTATATTTTTTGAACCTATTTCTGTTTTCTCCAAATTATTATTAGTCATACAGGCAAATGTGTGAGTATAAAAAATGTGTTATGTTAACTGCCTTCTGAGTACATTTATTATTCTCAATCTGCATTTACACATCAAGAAATATTTTGCGCTAAAAGCAAGGAACAACTTAGTCTCCAGAATGAACTCTTTTCTTTATAGAAATAAAAGACAAGCTTCTTATCACCCACCTCTAGGTACTGTGCCTCCCAATAAACAAAACTCCAAATCAACCTCCCTCAAAAAACAACAACAACAACAATAAAACAGAACAAAAAGGCCAGAATAACATCCCAGTCAATCATTCAAAAACTATAAAACATGCTCTAAAAAGAGACCAGAATAGATATCATGTCTGGAAATATATTCCATTCTTCCAAGGGAATGCAACTCATGGAAAAGTCTGAAATCTTTTCAAGAAGTCTTGAAATATCTCATTTTAACGTCTACCCTCTGATTTTTTTCTAATCGGGGGCAAACTATCTCATCATCAACATTTCAACGACATTTCAAACAAAAGCAGGCGTGGAAGCAAAGTTTCATTATTGAACATCAGGCGCACTTCCAATGTGAATAAATGATCACATTTTGAAGAAGACAAAAAAGGAGTGCTTTTTAATTTTTCAAATATATTTGTCACTTTGTAACAGGATTCCTTTGAACGTAAAAAATCTCTAGAGGATTTAAATTTTATATATGCACATAAACATTTGCATTATACATAACTGATTGGCAATTCAATGCTGGCCTAAAGGGAGTTTACCTCTAAGGGGTATAGAATACCTATATACTGAGTGGTGTACCGAGCTACAAACATGAGCAGAACCTTGAAGGCTTTGGCAGGAGGTCTGAGAATCACGAATACAAAAAGGCCCAAGAATAAAAAGTACTATTCAAGGCAAGCTTTACCATAATTTGGCTCATGACCAAAGGCGATAAACAGAAGATAAAGAACCATATAACTCACCAACAAAACCAGTTATTTGGGGAGAAGGACCTGTGGAAAATCCAAGCTCTCTCAATGACAGACCTGTAAAGACAAAGAGGAAAAGAGTGTTGTCACTCTTGTGGAAGAGGAGACGTTTGTGAGCAGGAGGCAGAGTTGACCATAATTTGAGAGAAGTGTATTATGAGGCAGGCTCGGGTGTGTGGAGGGAAGGAAAGGGAGAACGCATAGTAGAACTACCTTGCTTCTACTTCTTCAGCTACAACCCCCTACGTCTCTGGTATCACTACCTCTCCTGGCCCGTATATTGAGGCCAGTTCTAGCCCTCGGTCAGAAGTAACTGGCAAAGTTTTAATGAAAACCCTCTAACGTACCATTAGATGCATTTTTGCTGGTCTTTCTAAAATATACATCTTGTCAAGCTACTTCTCTGCTTAAAATAGCTTCCCACTTTAAGGGTCACGGCAAAACTCCTTACCAGGATTTATAGGGTTCTTCAGGAGCAGATTCCAGGCTCTGTGCCTTCCTAGCTTGCTGTCTCCTTCCTGGCCTTCCTAACTCATTTGCATCCTTAGAAAGTCACTCACTCACCCTCACCCATAAGCCTTTTAGTATGGGGACCCCTCTGGCTGGAAAGACATGCCTTCCCAATTCCCATAAGATCTCTTACCAGCTGACCCCATTCATGCTCAGGGCTCATTCAGTTATCATCTTCTCTGAAAAGCCCCTTCTGACTACCACGCCTATCTCAGGCGTATGTGCACCATATACTAACAGCACTTTCTTTTTCTTTTCTTTCTTTCTTTTCTCTTAAGATTTTTTTTTTTAATTTATTTGTGAGAGAGAGAGAGAGAGAGAGCACAAGCAGGGGGAGCAGCAGGCAGAGGGAGAAGCAGGCTTCCCGCTGAGCAGGGAGCCCGATGCAGGGCTCCATCCCAGGACCCCGGGACCATGACCTGAGCCGAAGTCAGACGCTTAACTGACTGAGCCACCCAGGTGTCCCAACAGCACTTTATTTCTAATTCTACCTGAGCATTAACAGTTTGGGTTGTGAAATTTTACCAAATTTTACCAAAGAATCTGGTCTTTAGAGTTTTGTATTGTGATAGATCTTATTCATTGCTATACTGTCAGTATCTAGTAGACTTGCTGGCATATAATAAGTGCTCAGTAAGTGTCTGATGAACGGCTCTATAGACTGAATGAATTAGAATATGATAGAACAAGTCATATTAGAATACAATAGACTAATTCACTCAATCAAGCATTTATATACCAGGCACTGAGCTAAATTCATTGTAAATATTTGCTTTCCATTCTTCTTGCCTAGATTCTGTCTTCAGAAGGTGCAAGTGACTTGTCTTGATTTTCTAAATCTATTCTGTTCTCAAGACCATTTATTGTTCAGCCTTCTCACTTGGGTTCCTGGTGCCTAATTATCAAAAATGAGTGTTTGCCTGATGAGACCTGTCTAGGTGGACTTTCTTGAACTAGTCTCTTAACTCATGTGACTACAGGAGTCTGCCAAAACTCTTACTGGTTTTGAATGAGGCTTTCAGCTCTTTTTGTTATGATAAGAGCTTTGAAGCTATAAAAGGCCAATAAGTTATTTGGTTTAGTTAAGCCATTTGGTTTAGTTTAAGAGGCTAGCAAACTACAGCCCATGGGCTAAAATCAGCCTTGTTTTGATAAAATTTTATTGGCACACAGCCTGTTTTGATAAAGTTTTATTGGCACACAGCCATGCCCATTTTGTTTACATAGTGTCTACGGCTACTTTGGTGCTACAACAGCAGAGTTGAGTGGCTGGAACAGAGACTGTATGACCGGCAAAGCCTAAAATACTTACTATCTGGACATTTGTATTAAAAGTTTGTCAACTCCTGATTTAGATCATCTTCCTGTCTAAGGATGGCATTTCCCTATATGACATTCCTGACAGGTGGTTATTCAGTCTTTCACTGAAGAATTTTTAACTCTTGAAAAAGCTCATTTAATTATTTGCTGGAAGATCAAACACAGAAAAGCTCTCTCTTGTGTTAAATTAAATCTATACGCTACGAAGGCATGGAACATGACAAGAAGGAAAATCCACAGTGTTAACTTTCTTTGGTCACTTGTATATTTGAATTATAGACTTTTTTTCCTACTTATTACTTTTCTAGATTTTTTTTACATCTTTCTTTAATGAGTATACACCGCTTCTATAAGTTAAAAATGATAAACACTTTTACCTATATGTCCTAGATCTGTCTACTTAGGTGAGTTCATTGTGGAGGTGATATAATCTTTCCCATGAATTTCTCCGTAAAGGGAGATTGTCAGTTCAATACAAGGGTGAAAGGAAAATGTGGTAGCCCAGATAGGAACATCAGGGGAAGCAGATAGCTTCTGAATTGTGTTGGTGGCTTTAGTGGGTCTAGAATAAGAAAGTAATGAGGTTTAAAAGGACATTGAGAATTACCCTATGAAAACAAAGTCATGCGATACTCTTCTCATTGGACTTTCTGCCTTAATCTACTTTTCCCAAAATTCTTGAGACCACCAAACCTCAGGGCTGGAAGGGACTTTAAGGGTCTTTGATCTTCCTGGTATAGCCCTTCAGATTTGTCTACATTCCCATCTCTGCAGAATCATACTGACAATCTTTGATCTCTCATATTGAGATTGATCTTCTGGAACCTTCCATTCACTGGTCCTAATTCTCTCCCATGTGACCCTACAAACCATTCTACTTTCTTTTCTTCACAGCAACTCTAGAGAAGTTTAAATCCCTGAATTTCCTCCTCTTCCACTGGAACATCCCCAGTTTTTCTCATGTGACACTGTTTCTGGTTCCCTCACTAGCCTATGTGCCTTCTTAGAATATATTCCAGTTAGTTCCTATTTCAGGTGTGGTTTGCCCCAAGTCAGAGTAGCACCATCACCTTCCCACTTTGATCTAAATCACTTCACCATATTATCCATGGGAAAGACCACAAATTTATGTGATCATTTTATTTTATATTGGATATTTAGTTTTTTTCTATATTTCTCTTATTATAAACAGTGCCACCTTAAGATCACTTCCCCTCCATGTCTTTCTCATACTTAGTACTATTTTAAAGATTTGCTTCCCAGAAATTATTCCGTTAATAAATACTTTCTGATTGAAAATATATAAGATGATATAGTACAAGCAAATTTTAAAGATCACTGAACCCAATCTCCCATTTTTAAACAAATGCACTTGACTGAGAACAAATAGCAACTTAACAGAACTCACGCACCAAACTTCAAACTAAAGGATATTTTTATTATATCCCTCTTCCATACCCACTCCCTCCCAAAACTACTATCTGTATCTATTTAACAAGGCACATGAAGTCCAGGTGAGTAGTGTATACCTTAGAAACAGATAGAACAATTTAAAAATAATAAAATGTATGGTGATTAACATAACATAATAAAATAAAAATAAACATAAAAATAATAAAAAATAAAACAAATCATGAAATTACGCAAACCAAAATCCACTTGAGAGGATATAATTTTGAAAATATTTCATTCTCAATAATCTAGATTGCTATAGAAAACAATCAGATGGGTATGAATTTTTAGAATATGAAGGCTTCTATATGGAGAATAGTGTTTAATTATTTATAGCTTATAGAATGGCTCATCTTTTTCAAGCTTTCCTATATGAGAAAGGTTCTTCCATTATAAACACGTATATACAAACACAGCTTCTTGGATTATATATAGGATTTGCCTCAAAAGCCTTAAAAAGACCTCCAGGCACTAGTGCCACTTTTAAAACCCTAGAGAGTGAAAATGCTGATCCAGCGCTCACTTGGAGCAAGACAATTTCTATGTGCCAGTCAGGCAGAGAATATCCTCCAGTACTACCTCTGTTATGTTAACTTTGGAAATACTTTTTCTTCGTCTTTTTTCTTCATTTCTTACTTTCATTTTGTACCAGTAAAGGAGGATAATGAACAACATTTTCCCTTGAGTTTTATGCATCCTTTAATTAGTAGATATCCCATTTCCACTGACTGCCAGGCATCATGTTGGACATTAAGAACACAGCTATAAACAGATAGGTGTGGTCCCTGCCCTCATGATTTTCACCATGTCAAGTCCCCTTCCTAGTTGCTGCAAACAAACACTATGATCTTTAAATCTCCGATTCTGGCTTTACCTTCCTCATTGTCAGAAAGACGGCTGAGAAAATGGATAATCTAATGAGGCAAAAGTAACAGAATTATTTCAGAATCTGATCAGTTTACAATTATCTCTATTTAAGCCCCCCACCTCCTTCCATAGAATAGACCCCTGGCAGCTGCTTTGAATAAAGATACTACCTTCCTGGCCACAGTTGCTTGGACCAAGTGCTGCCATCTTGGTCCTCAGAATTCTTTCCCAAGAAGTTTGGAAGTTGGATCAAGAAAATTAGGTGTTTTTTTGTTTGTTGTTTTTTGTTTTTCAGGTGGGTGAACTGTAATGTGTACATTTGGGATCTGAAAATGGACATTTGGGAGCTTTTTTCTTGTGGACCAGAGACCAAAGAAAGCCAGTCTTCAGAGGAAGAAGAATAAAGTGGCCATACAGAGAGGGACAGAGATGAGAGATGGAGAGAGTCTAGATAGGGTTCTCAGCTTCATTTGTATTCCTGACCCTGTTTTTTAGGAGACAACATTTTTCTCTTGTAATAAATCCCACTTTTTTGCTTAAAGCTACTTCATACTGGTTTCTGTAACTTAAAATCAAGTGACCTAACTAATATGCTGGGGGTGGGATGGTGGGGAAGGTGCCACCTCAACAAATCCAAGTATAATGGTCTCATAGTGAGGGTAACTACAGTTACTCTAAGAAACATTGCTAGGCAGCAGTTATAAGATAAAAGGGAGCTATATGCCCAAACTTGATGTAAGTTAAAAGGAAACATGAAAATGAGAGGTAATAAAAATTCAGGGCTGCCAGAATTTCAGAGTTAGCGCAAAGAGTCTACTTAATCAGAGAGAAAGAGCCTTGGAAATGTAAATTAAGGGAAAAAAATAGAGATGAATTTTAGTTATCATCAGTCAAGATAAAGCATTAAATACTGCTCTTGCATTTAAAGTACTGAGACTCATTGTTTTAACATGAAAACCCAGATTTAAACCTAGAAATCACCCCTAACTCATTAAAATGGTCACCTAAAAAGGTGGGATGGTTATTCCCATAAAGCTGTGTAAATCAATCCTAGAATGCTTGTTGTTCAGATCACATGGTATACAACTAAAGAGGATACTAGACAGATCCCAGCTGGCTTCACAATTACCAGCTATGTGACATCAGGAAAGTCACTGAAACTTATATAGGATTTAAGTTTTCATTGGCAAAATAAGGTGGTAAACATGCAACTTCAAGGATTTCAATGAGAATGAATGAGATACTGTAAGTACCCTAGGGCCTAATATAAAATCTGTCACTTAATATATGTTGGTTCTCTCTCTTTTTGGTTTTTGATGATACATTTATGTTTTTGGTCAAGCCAAAAGGCACTTGGAAGAAAGATTAGTAAATATTGATAAGGTGAGAAACGCTGTTTAAAGCAAGGAGAGATTTTACAACACATATTTATTTAGCACCTAATATTTGCTGGATCCAGTGCCAAACTATCAGATAATGAGACATATTAACTTCTCTCATATTAACTTTACAAACATAAACTTTGATTTTCATAATCACAATTGACATTCCAAATGAGAACACAGCATTCACTAGAACATAACTATGTCACAGAAACTGGGGCCAATTAATTCTTATTCCAATGCCACATGTCCTGAAATGGGTAAATACATGAACAAACAAATAAGTCCTCCCCTAGCACACTGTATTGTGATTGGCTACTTTTCTTAAGGTCTAGAAGGACTATAAGCTTTGTAAGGTAAGCTGATCTGTTTCTGCCTGATTAAATTCCCAATTTTGAGCATATTGTCTGATACATGATAGTTATGTAGGAAGAAAGGAAAAATAAAAGAAGAAGAGAAGGAAAGAAGGGAAGGGAAGGAAGGAAAGAAGGAAGGAAGGAAAGAAGAAAGAAAGGAAGGAGTTTAGGTCAAATAATCTTTACAGTTTTTCTATCATGAACACTCTACGATTCTTTAAGTCTATTTCTAGACAATGTATAGTAGCAGAGGGCCCCTTAGACTTCTACCCTGATGCATCTACTCGGACAATGATACAGAGAGCCTAGTGCTTTTTATAACCCATTAGGCAAGAAACAGAACAATTTCCTCAGGAAGCTAAATTCACCTAGATGCCCTAGTGGTGAGCTGAAGTAGGAAGAACAAGAAATCAACTTCAGAGGTCCTGTTCTACCGACTGAAGTGTACAAATATCATCCCCAGGTGGGAATCCACACCTTGGAGGGAAAATCCTAGGAGCAGTACACCGCTCAGGGCAAAGGCACCATCCATCTACTACTCTTGTGCCTGAAATGTGGGTAACCACACTTACTTCTTAAGCAGATCTAATTTGGGGGTGAATAAGAGAGAAAGATCAGCAGTATAAGTCCTAGAATGCAACTTTGCTGCTGGGTCTCTGGGAGACAGTATAATTCATTTAATTACAGACATTCGGTTACTTACTTGGTGGGTACCCATTAGGAAGACCAAGTTACAGGAGAGTGCTGCATGGCAGGAGCCACAAACCAAGTCTTAGAATTTAGGGAGAACTAAAATTAGAGTTAAATGTCAGGAGGTAACATTTCAGATGAGAGAATGGATGAGTAGGAGTTGGCCAGCTGAAGAAAGGAAATTCCAAAGAGATGGAACAATATATGCAAATACTTGGTGATCAGAGGGAATGTTGCATATTTGGGGGAGTTCAGTGCGGCTGTGGCATGGACAAAGAGGGGCTTTGCAAACCATGCGCAGGGCTGTGTGCTTTTGCCCCAGGGCAGCAGAAACCATTGAGGGAAGCTGGGAGAGCAGTTAGAGGGTTGCTCAAACAGTTCAAGTGAGAGATGACGGTGATCTAATCTAGAGTTACGGCTGTGAGAATAGAGAAAGATGGACAGACTAAGAGATAACTGGGAGGTAAGAATTTTAAGTCTATCTCTGTTTTACAAATGGTTGAGGTCATGTTTTCTCTGTGGTTTGGATCCCTCATTACACGACTGGGTATAGACCCAGTGCTTAACAGAAGAGTCATAATCATTACATTGGTGCTAACCTATTGTCATCACTTTTGAATGTTGGTCAGGGTCTGGCCTTTAGCAATGGTGTGATATTATCCAGATACCACGTGTAGCCTGGGGGATATTTTTTATTTCTTAGCTTGTCAACACCCAAGGTCAGGGACTCCATCTGCTTCCCTTCCATGAAGCTATGAAACCACAGCACAACTAGTACAACACAATAGAGCAAAGAGTGACCCCAATTTTCCTGTTGGTTTGAAAGCCCTGTAGTCAGCTCTTCTCGGGGGCTCTCAGGTTATAACAGGGTGGGGGACCTCTGCACTTTGGCACCACCTCTGCCCCATGCATGCCACAGTTAAATGTGCAATTTTAAGAGATGCAGAATTGAGTTCAGAAAGTGGCAGCTGTGGCTGTGGCTATTTGATCTTGTGACTTGGGAGTCTGTGGGTGGTAGATATACATAGTCTTTGATTCCAGTCTAGTCTACGTGACCTTGCAGCCCCAGGGATATGGATTCCTGTCTTTGCCCCAGATCCTCAAGGTATGAATATATACCTTACTTATTTGTTTTGCTCATTGTCTATTACCCCTTACTCTCAAGATAATGTAAGTTGTATGTGAGGCGGGGGTTTTGTCTGTTTCATTACCATGTCCCCAGTGCTGAGAACAGAACCTGGCACAGAGTAGGTGCTCAATTAATATTTGTTGAATAATCAAAGTATGTGAATGAGCTTGAGGACATTATCTGAGATCAGGCTTCGGGTTTATTCACATTTCAAATGGGATTAATCACATATGTTTTATAGCCCTTTTGGGACTCTTTTCAAGCTAAAACATAGAATGGAGGGCCCCAAGTTGGATGTTCAGCAACCATCTTTTGTCTTTTAACTAGTACTAGTTTACTATGTGTTTCTGTCTAGCCAGCCAGCCAGCCATCCATCCATCCATCCATCCATTCATCCATCACTTTAGTTTAGCACCTACCATATTCCTTGTAGAGCACTTACCATTATTCCATACCAAGGACTGTGCTTAGACACTACATTTACCATCTCTGATGTTTACATCAATATTTCAGTGTGATTATCTATATTTTCTTTTTGTAAATGAGGAAGCCGAGGCCAAGCAAATTGATACAGATAGAAAGTGTCAGAGCAGGGATTCACATTCCAAGACTGTCTAATTGGCTGTTGACTCCTGGTGCTTCCATTTCCTTTCCAGAGTTTTCTTATCTGTGAACTAGGCACTAAAATGCCTAATTCACAGGTCACTATGCATGCGCCTGGCATATACACAGTATATTATGTGAAGCACGTACATAGCACCTCAATAGAGCTGCTGTTATAGGTATTCCCATAGGGTTCCCTGCATGGTGATCCTCATGGCAAATCACATTCAGTGCCCCCATCCCACTTTTTTTTTTTTTTTTGATTACCCTCATATCATTATTTATGGCCACGTCAGCAGGAAAACCACAAATGTCGTCATCCATGCCTGCTGACTGCTGGTGTACGACATCCAGGTGCCCCTCTCTGAGCTTCAGAGAGCCTTCCCAGCTCTGTTCAGTCTCCCCTCCTGGGTGAACTCTCATTCTTGAATTCAGACACACCTCTCTCTGGGGAAGCTCCAGATGTTTCTTTAGGGCCTCTTATCAGTCCCTTCTCACTTAATTCCCTAAAAAAGCCTTCTTTTGATGAGTCTATTCAGTAAACAAAATAAAATTTGATAGGAATAGGAAAAGTATTGCCCTATGTATTGTTTTATGGAAACAATATTAAATACTAAAAAGAGTACAAATATTTCATTTTGGGTGTAGTTTTTTGACACTATTGGGAGTCAGCTTCTTGTCAGGTCATTTAGAGAGGCCTATGGATAGAGTGGAAAGACAAACACAGGCTCAAGTCCAACCCCAGCTCCCATTTTTAAATCAGCATACTGTGTGACTATGTCCTCGCCACACAGCAATGCCACTTTGGCCGCTGACTTTCTTTCTGTTTGCTTCTGCCTTTTCACTGCAAGAAGAGGACTATGTGAGCATCTTAGTGGCTAGTTCCGTACCCCTATCACAGGGAAGTAGGGGCTGAGAAATAACAGTTACTGGATGCCTGCAAGGAGCCAGGCAAAGCAAAGTGCTTCACATGTGTTGCATATGACTCACTTTTCACAACTGTGCAAGGCACAAGTTTCCATTTTATAGATGAAAAACCCAACACTTGGAGACATAATGTAATTGGTCCATGTCACACAGTATTGGAGGTGGAAATTGAACCCAAATCCCTCTGACTCCAAAGTTGCCACCCTTTCCACGCCCATGTCCGCACTTACCATGGCCCATTTTTACTTCTCTGCCTTGTAGCATTTGTGGGTATGGCTTTTAGCCTCTTTTGAAAGTGAAAATGATGTCTTCTTTTTTTCTCTTTATTTTTTTTTTCTCTCGTCCTTTAAGGCCTAGTGTAATATGAATGCGTAATGCATGTTTCTTTTAAAACATATGTGAACATGCTTTGTCTTAATTCCTAACTATTAACTCCATGTGCCAGACATGGGAATCAGACTTATTCATCTTACATCTTTTTTGCTGGCTTTTTTTGTGGCCATCCACACTCAGAACTGTCTTATAGATTTTGCCCTTGAAAAATGGAACTTTTTATTCTTTTAGTTATGAGAGTACAATAAAAATCCCCAAACTAATAATGCTTTGATTTTTTTCTTACTTGCCTTTTTTGAACTTCTATTACTTATATAAAAATGGCAAACTGCCTTTTTTATTGCTTCAGATTACTTTTGTTAAAATACTTCTGTGCTGCCAAGTTTCAACCTGAAGCCAATGTTCATATCCAAGTCACAAATAAGAATGAGGAATATGCTTGAGTCCTTTCTCCTGCTCTCCTTTTTAGCAGCTCAATCCAACTTTCCTCAGTGTTAAAACTATACTTCTGTTAATATTTAAAGACTGAAATAAAAGTATTTCTTTCCAATAATTACATCTGGAAAGAGTTTGACCCTGCCTCTACTTCTATGGATTCCAGTGAAAGCCAAAGAGAAAAATAAAGACAGGCAAGACTATGCTATACTCATAAGGAACAAGAGGTCTGCTGACATGCACAGCCCTGGCAAGATCAGTGGCACTGGTCACAGTATAATGCTTTGGTCACTCAAATCTCCCTCCTAGAGATGGAAATAATCCTCCATAAGCAGAAATATGGATTGGAGACAAAATGGCGACCTCAAGGAGATAAGCTATCACAACAATGGGTGGAGTTTTTTGACGTCAGAAACACACACAAAAATCCTTATCTCGTTACGGATTATTCCTTTTATCCTATGCTGGGAAGGTGCACGTATGAAGCGTACCAAGTTTTTGGAGAGTCCTACCCCTTTCAACTTTAGAAGGCAAGAGAGAAACAATGGTGGACCCAAAGAAGGAAAATGGAACACCTAGTCTTGCCTCTAGTCTGGGTTGCATATTGAAAGGATGTCCTTATTATCTCCTTCCCCAGAAGTTCTTACCAAAATTGCCATAATGGTATGTGAGATAAGACCTGGGCTAAAACCTCAGTGGGGAGGGGGCAGGTGGGTATAGTTCCTTGAGGCATATACAAGAATCAAGCATGGTTGTAGAAGGTGGCTAGAAAGAGATGGATCTTGGCCATCCCTTCTTTGGAGAGTACAGCTAATGATTTGATTTGATTGGCCCTTGCTGTCTTCATCTATAACAAAGACATAGGTGTTGCTGTTTCAGGATAACTAAATTGGGACAATGTGAAGTTGTTTTGATAAGGTTATTCTGATCTGGAATCAAATTGCTAGGGTTTCAATCCTAGCTCCATCATTCACTAGTGGGCCTTTGGACAAGTTACTTAACCTCTCTATCTTGGTTTCCTTGTCTGCCACATTGTTCTAGAATTGTGTGAATTACATGAGTTAGTAAACATAAAGCACTTAGAAGTCTGTACAGCATACAGGAAATATGCAGCAATGTTAGCTATATCAGTGTCTAAGTCTAGGCTGGTTAAATAGGGTATCCGAAGCTGGTAGTTCCAGTGACTCGAGGATATTTAAGACTTACATGGAATAATAGAGAATTTTAATTTTCTATGCTTAGTAGAAACAGGATTTCTGAATTTTTTCCATTCTTTCAACAAACATTTATATGAACATCAAGTATGCCAGACTCTGAGTTAGATACCAAAGATACAGAGACATAGGAGACAGAGCCTCTGCTCACAAGGAATTCTGCATCTAAAGGGAGAGGCAGATGGACAAACTAGAATAACTGCTCAGGGTCTAGAAAGGTTTCAGAGAGGACATAATGCTTGAGTAGTGGCCTGAAGGAGTTTCTGGGGAGACAGTTTTCCAGGCAAGGGGAATAGTCAATATGAAGGGCTGGAAGTGAGGAAAAGCACGGTGTGTGGGTGGTAGAACAAAAGGGAGGAGGAGGAGAAAAGAGGGGGGAGGGGAAGGGAAAGAGATTTTTGTGGTCACCTCGGTTACTAAAGCCATGGTCCTTGACCTCCAACCCTATCCCCAGAGAGTTCTGGTCTCTTGAGAATCCCAGATTCCCCAGGCCATTGGAAGGTGGAATGGAGTGGGGAAAATGGTGGTGATCCACTTATTCTGCTTCCTTTGACTTCCTAAGACATACCTCTGTAGCCTCATTTTTCATCTGTTCCCATCCTACTCTATGTTATCCACATGGAGCTTCATCCAGTCTCTGGGGCATTCACTGAACTTCCTGGCACAGGGTCTTTGTATTCATATTGTATTCTCTGCTTGCAACACTCTCCTCCCTCTCTGTCTCCTCAGCTAGTTCATTTCCGCTTTCTTTCAGATGTCTCTCAGACATTACTTCCTTTCAGGAACAGAAACCCTTCTTCTATGCTTCCATGTCCCCTTCTCTACCTATCCTATCATTTGTCTTTGGGCTTTACCACTCTGTCCTCAGTCCCCAACATGAGTCCTGACACATGGTAGGTACTTAGTGAATATTTGTTCAATGAATACATTAGAGGCAAAAGGAAATGTCCTTACAGACATTCTCTACATTTCCCCTTCTTAACAGGCCAAATGCGATTGATCACCAAGCATTATTCTCTGAATGTCACTCCCTTGTCTTCGTACTTCTCTCTTGTCTGGATCACTGCCTGAACTCATGTCTGCAAGGGTGTCCCTGCTACTGGAGCCTATAAGTCTCCACTTAGAATCATTCTGTGGCTCCTTATTGCCCCAAATTAATATCCAGCATTCTTGGTTAGCAGTCAAAGCCCTTCCCATTGCATTACTTAAGCCCCCATGTCTGCCCTCTAAGACTCCGAGCTCTTCAAGTGCTTGTCCTAGATCTCCCAGTGTCTAACATCCAGCAGAGCAATTGGAACACAGGTTTGTGTTCAATAAACATTTGTGCAAAGAATAAGCCAGTCATATAAATCTAGTGTAGAAAAACATTGTTTTGTATTTTTGGAAAATATATGCTAAAAAGGTCTTCAACAGCGCATTTTGTTTTAAGGGAAATGTCCCAACAAGGAAATAGAGTTAAATTCAGCACAACTGATTGCTTAAGAATGCCACTCAAGAATATAAATGAAATGAACTTCTCGTCACATTTACCAACAGGGCTGGTGAGCAGACACTCAGGGAGGCTGTCTTCCACAGTTATAGAGAAAGCTCCTGCAAGGGAAACCACCCACTGCTAAACCCAAGGCATGCTGAACTCCTAAAGTCTATCCCCTGCTGACCAGCTGGCATTCTGTGACTTTTTCCTTGGGGTATAACATTTCTTTCCCTCTTTCCTTTTCTCTGTTCCTGTCTCATCTCCACACAAAAGCAAGAGACCAAGAGACCAACCTGAAGGCTTCCTACTTCTTGCTTTCATGTTTCTGGCCAAAAGTTTCCTGACTTCCAATACTATAGTCTTTGTTCAGTTAATCATTTAAAAATTCCAACTGTCAAGAGGTCAAATCAACTACATCTAATATTTTCTGGGGACCTCAGAGCACTGAAGAGGTGCTCAGGAAACCCTGGTCTCAGTGTTGGCTCTCCTCACTTTCTCCGTGACCTCAGTCAAGCATCTCTGTGGCTCTGTTTCCTCATCTGTGGGCCAGATGATGGTGATTCCCAGCTTGACAAGAACAGGATTCTACCAATGTTAAAACACGCTTTTAGACACGTGTTGTTGGACATTAACACATATTTTAACTTACAAATAATAAAGTTCAAATAGATGTCTTTTGGCTCAGTGCTGCTTCTCTTCCTTCTCTTTCTCCTTTTTCTCCCCCTCTTTCTTTTTAAATAAGCCACATTCCCTTGTAGTCATCTCTCTTCCAAAAGGTGTTTAGATGTAGATCCATCCAGCAATCTGACTTTGGAGGGCTACTGTTTGTTGCCTGGTTAACCACTGGCCTCCTCAGTGAGCATCAGGTCACTGCTCCTGGCTCTGTCCCGGAGCTGTGTGCGACCAAGATGTGGGTTTGGGGCAGGCAGGCAGGCAGGCAGGCAGGCAGGGGTGTGATGGAGGGCAGCTGCATCTGGCTTATTCCATTCACTCAGTGGATTATGCAACTTGATAGTAGAACCCGGTACATGCCTTCCCTACCCGACTGAAGAGCTATAAAAAGCTTGGGCAATAGTCCAAAGCAGTGTTTATCATTTGCTGTATCAAACCCAGTGGAATCCCTCACCCCTTGCAAAGCCAGACTGTGGTTTCCCCATGTCATTTGGTGCTTCCTCTAGGCCCCGGTGCTACAGTTCATAGAGACATTTCTATGCAGGAATGAAAACATATACTCAGAGCCTCCTTTCTGACCTTTTATCTCTGCCTTCCTTGTAGAGGCAAAACCAGTCCTGAAGCTGGGCCTAGAAATTTCTGGTCCCTGAGTGTTGCCTTGAAGTGTCTCTGAGTCAACTGAAGGGGTCTCAGTTGCATCAAAAGAAGTAAAGGGCCTGCAGGAGAGAGGTGAGAGTCCTGTGTCTGCTGCCCTGACCAGCATAGGCCTCAGCAGCATGCTTTACACACAGGGAGACTGCAGTCTTCATTCATTTTTTAAAGATCATGTATTCTAGGGAATAGATTTTATATTTACACACATACTTAAAAAGACATGTCTGGCTAATATTCAGTTGTGTGCATGGTTTGGCTGTATCAGCTGTTCAGTTCAGTGCTTCCCCTACCTTGTGGTCACCCCAACTCCTTTCCTGGGGCTCTGGATGTAGAGCCATGATGCAGCACCTAAGGTGTGAAGGCCTGGACCATCAGCATAACCCTGCTCTGGCTCCTAGACTAGTGCCTGTTCTAACTCGTTAGAACTTGTGTCATCTGATTGGCTATGACTTTTAATATTGTCCTCTTCAAATAAATTAGATCCACTATACACAAATACAAAAATAGTAATTAAGAAAGCATTAAATGAAAGGAACAAATAGAAACCCTGCAAAGGGGGCACCTGGGTGGCTCAGTTGGTTGAGCGACTGCCTTCGGCTCAGGTCATGATCCTGGAGTCCCTGGATCGAGTCCCGCATCGGGCTCCCTGCTCAGCAGGGAGTCTGCTTCTCCCTCTGACCCTCCTCCCTCTCATGCTCTCTGTCTCTCATTCTCTCTCAAATAAATAAATAAAATCTTTAAAAAAAAAAAAAAAAAAAAGAAACCCTGCAAAGGATCAGATCACCCCTGGTTAGGAGACCACTGATTTAGACCACTTTATTGTCTTTTTTTTTTCTTTTTAATGTTATGTTGATCACCATACATTACATCATTAGTTTTTTATTAAAATCCAACCTCTCGGCTCTTTGCTCTTTTCATAACCTGTTTTCAATCATCAACCTTTATCACATGGAACAACCTTCTAATTGGTTCTCCTGCCTCCAGTCTTTCTACCCTTAAGCATCATCTCCACACAAAAGCAAGAGACATATTTCTGTAAGTGCACCCTGACTTGAGACACTCTGCCCACTCCAGGCCAATGGAGTGCCCAGCAAAATACTGTTCTGGGGGGACAGTCAAAAGATGTGCAGTGAGTGAGGTCTCCTTGCTTAATGAGCTTGGGGAACACCAGGTTATACAGACTTAATTTTTCTAATTTTTATTTCTTATAGCAGGGCTCTCAAATGTACTATGTGAATTGTGAATCTTATGAGAGGACATGGTGTGCCATTTCCCAAACCTTTTGGTGAGCAATCATATTTTCCAGCACATTACTACTATTATCACTCAGAATATTTCACTGAGCACCAATTTGGGAAACAGTGGCCTTCAAAATAAAGTCCCAACACCTCAGCAGGGCTGTCAATGCCCTTCATCATCTGCTCCCTAAATACCAGTCCAGTCTTATTCTTTGGTATTCTCTCTTCTTCGTCTTCTTTTTTTTAAACCAGTATAGCTTTTATTGCATCTTTAAAATATCACAAATAAGTCTGAAAAATCATCCAGCATCTTGCTGTTTCTGTAGATGGACAACTCAGATCTTATTCATTAGCCTGCTGAAATGTTCCTTTTTCAGAAACATAGATACCATCCAAAAATTTTCTGATATCCTTGTTTTAAAAAGTTGTGGCTTGCTGAATCAAAGCAGCTGAGTTCGATACAAGTTCAATGTCATTTCCTTCAAGAATTAACTCATTTCTTTGGGCTTGAGATACAGAACAAGCAACACCTGGCCTCATCCGAACCCTGTGGATGTATTTCTCACCCAAGAAATTTCGGATTTCAACAAGAGAACCATTCTCCTGAATAACAACGTTGATGGGGAAGTGAGCATACACAGACCTCATCTTGTAACGGAAGCCCAGTGTAACGCCCTCGATCGTGTTCTGTACGTGACTACAGATAGTGTGAACAGTAGCCAGCTTCTATTTCCCCACCATTTGTCAACTCGGAGCCTCTTCTTTTTCTTTCCAAGAAGAACTGAGTTCTACATTGATGTGATTGAAGTCCCTTTGCAGGGTTCCTCTGGGTCCCTTCACAATAACTGTGAGTCCCTTCAGAGTGATGGCGACATTTTCTGGAATGTCGACAGTCTGATTGCTGAGAATGGTCTTCATTTTCGCAGGAGATACGGCAAAAAAAAAGCAGTATTCTCTCTTCTGATGGACCCCATGCCCATCCCTCACTTTAGTCCAATGGTTCTCAAAGGGATACAAGAGCTCAATAAGTTGCCAAGACCCCTTCAAGGGGTCTGTGAGGTCAGACATATTATTTTCTTAATAATACTAGGATGTTACTTGCCTATTCTATTCTCATTGTCTCACCAATTACAGAGGAGCTTTCCAGAGGCTACGTGATCTATAATTTTTGTAACAGACTCAACATAGTAGCAGATATGATAATCCAGCTCTTTTCTATTAAGCCACATTAAAGAGATTAGAAAAATGTAATACAACTTACTTTTGTTTTGGAAAAAATAGTTACTTTTCACAAACTATGTTACTTATGTTAGCATGGTCCATGTTTATTGTTAGTTTAAATGGTCGACAAATATTTTTTAAATTTCTAGTTTTAATTTCTTGTACACAAAGTATTGCTGGATATAACCCACATAAACAAAAGCTCTTTAGAGTTCTTAATTTTTAGGAACATAATGGAGTCTTTTTTTTTTTTACTTTGTTGAGGAATAATTGACAAACGTAATTGCATGTATTTAAAGTATAAAACATGACAATTTGGTATACATATACACTGCAGAATGATTACCAAGATTAAGGTAACTGACACATCCATCACCTCACATAAGTCCTCTTCGTGTGTCTCTGTGGTAAGAATGCTTTAGATCTATTCTCATCAACTTTCAATATACAATACTGTATTATTAACCACAGTCACCATGCTGTACATCAGATCCTCAGAAACTGTTCTTTTTACAACTGAAAATTTGCATCCTTTGATCTTCACTGCTATTTCCATTCCCTACCCCCCCAGTGTCTAAATAAAACACCTGGCAAACACCATTGTATTCCCTGTTTCTATGAAATTAGCTTTTTCTTTTCTTTGGGTCCACAGTATTTGTCTTTCACTTTCTGGCTTATTTCACTCAGCATAATGCTGTTCAGATTCATCCATATTGTTGCAAATGGTAGGGTTTCCTTCTTTTTTATGGCTGAATACTATTCCTTTGTGTGCACATACCACATTTTCTTCATCCATTCATCCACTGAAGGACATTTTGGTTGTTTCCATATCTAGGCTATTGTGAAAAGTGCTGAATTGTGCTGCAATGTACATGGGTGTGCAGGTATCTCTTTGAGATACTGATTTCCTTTGGATATATACCCAGGATGGATTGATGGATCATTTGGTAGTTAAATTTTTAATTTTTTTTTAAGAAGTGCCACCATAATGTTTATATTACTTTACATTCTTACTGACAGTACACAGTACACTCCACATCCTCACCGACATGTGTCATCTCTTGTCTTTTTGATAATAGCCATCCTAACAGGTGTGAGATGATACCTCATTGTAGTTTTGATTTGCACTCCCCTGATGACTAGAGATCTTAAGCACCTTTTCATATACCTATTGGCCATTTGTATTTTTTAAATGGGAAAATATATTTTAATTGCTCATTTTTAACTTTAATTGTTTGCCCATTTTCTAACTGAATCAATCTCTTCAGCTCACTACTTTATTCCTGACTTCACAGATTCCCTCAAAGAGCTATGTATCTCTCATCTTAGAAGCCCTGAACTGGAAAGCCACAGGCTCTGATTTTCAGACCCTTTCTTACCATTTCCTAGCTGTATCAACTTGGTAACAGTGATGTTGATAACAAGTGCTTCCTTTTTCTGAGTACTTACTTTGTGCAAGGAACTTTCTATACATTATTTGTCATACCTCTAATAGTCCAGTAGTTCTCAATTTTTGCTTGTAGACAATTTTGTATATAAGTTTTGTAGACAATTTTGCCATGCAAAGGATTTTGTCATAAAGATATTTTTTATTTTTACAGTATGGGATGTGACGGTGCTGCTGGCATCTATTTTGTAGATGCTAAATATCTGCTAAATATTTGACAACTTACAGCTGCCAAAACATGGAATTATCTGGCCCCAAATGTCTAAATGTCAAGGTTGAGAAGCCCTGCAATAATCTGTAAGGTAGGTGCTGCACCCATTTTACAGAGGAGGACCTAGAGGCTCAGAGAGGGTTAGTGACTTGCCCCAGGTGCACGGCTAGTAAGTAGTGAGCCAAGATCTAAACATAGGTTAGTCCTGGCTCTAAAGTCCACGCTTTATAGACATGTAGTAGACATTTGTAGACTCCTACATCCTGCAACTCCTTGTAACTGAATTCCTTTTCTATACATGCATAATCCAGGCTGGGATCCTGAGAGTCAGAGCTCCACACAGGGGTGAACTGGAACCCTTTGTAGGACAGAAAGACAGAGTCCAAGCACAGGGTCTAATCAGACTAAATCAACTGCTCTGTTGCAGTCAATCCCAAGTAGGAGGTAACCGGGCATAAACCAGAGTCTCCAGAACAGAACGCAAGGGTTTGTAGTAGAGCATAAGAGACCCCACATGGAATGAATCCAAGTGGCCCTAGAAGTAGAACCACGGGAATTTTTGATAGTACGTGTGAGGCCTTGCACCACAAGGGCAAGGAATTGTGTACAAGAGTATAAGGCAGAAGAGATCTAGAACAAGACACTCACCAACTCTAAAATTCAGTTGTATTTTCTATGCAACTAGAAGAACTTCCCTACCTACAGTGTAAGGCCCTTACAGAGGGTATGGGCTTGAAAAAGATCTATAAATGACTGCTGTGCTTTAGATCACATGTATTCTAATTGTGATATTCACATGTTCTTTGTCTCCTCTTCCCCCAACTATACCACATTCTAGGCTCCCTATTCTTAGGTTGCTGCTGGTTCTAAGTATATGTAATGAAAACAACCTGAATTTGTTCCTGTTTTCCTGATACACTGTCCCCAGTGGTCGGCAGTTTCACTATTACTCCCACCATCATCTTTGTTCCAGACTACCTTTATGTTAACATTATTTGTCAATAAATCATTGCCTTTTCCTGTGTTTTATTGCCCAGAGGCCGCTGTATTTGGGTTCATCTTGAAAATCCAAATAATGTTAAGTAGAAAGCATAAATAATAGATCAGCTTCTTATTCCCCAGGGGTCCTGGCAGGCCTCTTCACAAATGTACTCTCTCTTAGTCTCTGTCCAGTTCAATTTTAAGGTCTGTGGGAAGAGTGTTTAGACCTGAATAAGAAAATATTAGTGGGGTAGATTCTTTTTCCTATTAATGATCTTCTTACGTGTGCAGAAGGGTAAGTGTGGGGAAACATGGGATCAGAAATGGATAGAATTTGGCAAAGATCAGAATTCTGGCTTTTTTGCCCTCCAATTTTCAGGATGGGAGGAGGGAGAGGAGATGATAACCCTTGTAAAAGTGCCATTTATACTTCAAAATAATAATAATAATAATAAATCTCCATTTAAAAAGGAACAATTATCCTGCTGTAAATTTAACAAATCTTAGCCTCAGGCCTATTTCTCTGTATTAATTTGCCTTTATTTATTTATTTTTTTGCTCTCATACTATTTCATGCAAAAGCAAGGCAATCAATGAAAGCACTTAACACAATCCTTCCTCTCTACTATAAGTGAAAGTTAACGTGTATGTTCTTTTTCCCTAGATTTGCAGAGAAAGCTTATTGTCTACCATATATAACCACATATATAATAATCTATCACTGTGCCTCCAGTCTCTCTTCCTCTCAAACTATCTTCCCCATAATTATCAAGGTGAATTTCTTAAAACACATCTTACGCTCCCCAGTGGAAAGCCTTCAACTGTTCTCTACTGCCCCTGTTAAAAGATAAAGTATAAACTTTTCATCTAGTACTTAAGGCTATCAAAATCAAATCTGTGGATTCTGGCCAAAGTGGAGTAACTGGGACCAGATAGAACCTCCTGTCCAAACTGAGAAAGAAAAAAAAAAAAAAAAAGGATAAAATAATAAAATAATTTTCAGACATTGGACATCAGTCAGTGCAAAAGAATCATACCTGGTAGAAGAGAAACAAATATGTTCAGCCTTACTTAGCACTGCCCCCATTTACTGTCTGGAGGGAGTTTCCACAGCACGAGGGTGTCGGCGGGGGGGCGGGGGCGTGGCTCCAGTTGGCTCCAATGGCTCCCTTTGCCTGTTTTGGGCAGGGTTTGAGCCCTGTGTTGGTAAGGGGCCAGTCGGGGCCTACCCTGGGCTTGTAGTTGGGTCAGACCAGATGCCTGCCCTCATTCTGTTTGCCGAGACTTCCGTCACACTGAACCGCAGGGCACTCTCTTTGGCTTGTCCCATGAGAAACTTTCACTGGTGGGCATGGCCTGCAGTCAGAGCAGATATCTGCCCTCTGTCTATCTGTTGGGGTTGTAGTGACCCTAACCTACAGGGCTCCTTGTGCTGTCCTTTGTGAAGCTTCTCTTGGTGGGCGAGACTGCCACTCAGATCAGATGACTACTCCTAGCCCACTGCTCGGGCTGCAGTCAAACTGGTGTGTGTGGTTATTTTCCCCTCTTCCCAGGGCAGGGGTAGCTTTAGAGTGGTGCTGGTCGCTGTCAGGGCTGTTTGCAGAAGGAGACACGTCAGGGGGTACCTGGGTGGCTCAGGGGGTTGTGTGGCCAACTCTTGGTTTCAGCTCAGGTCATGATCTCAGGGTCATGCGATCAAGTCCCCGGTTGGGCTCCATGCTCTGTGGGAGTCTCCTTGAGATTCTCTCTCTCCCTCTCCCTTTGCCCCTCCCCTGGCTCATGCATGTGCGTGCTCTCTCTAATAAATAAATAAATAAATAAATAAATAAATAAATAAATAAAATCTTAAAAAAAAAAAAAAAAAGAAGGAGGCACATCAGGCCCTGCTTTGGAGAGACTCCTTCAGAGTGAGATGAGTTGAATGGGGTGGATCCACAGGAGAACGTGGGGGTGGGGTACAGAGTGTTGGCGAGCTAGGTGGTGAGGGTTCGTGCTGGCTCCAGCAAACATTAGGTATCTACTGGGCAAAATGGAGTGCACTTGCTATTTTTTTCTCAGGGAAGTCTCCTAAAGATCTCTGCCCCTCCAGCACTTGTTCTGAGATTAGCAAATAAATTTTCTCCCCGTATCCCCAAGACACTTTTCAGATTGCAGCTTCTATGCTGTACCCCCCTGGAGTTGTTTGTCCTGCTTTCTTTAAGGGGGCCGATTGTTTCCTATAGCTCTCCAGCAATTCCAGAGCCAAGCCTGCTGATTTTCAAAGTTCTTGATGTTAATTCCCCCTTATTGTAAAAACTCACAAGGTTAAGCCCCTCTGGTTTTTAAAGCCAAATGTCATGCATACTCATCCTCCCAGGGCCGGGCCCCCATGTCGGCTTCTCTGACCTCTCTGTAGTTGTGGTGTCCCTCTCTTTTGTGGTGAGTCTCACAAGTTAGTTTGGTTCCCAAATGGGACTCTGTCCCATTCCTATGGTTTTTCAGTGTGGCCTCCTCTTTAGGATTAACTGTGGAGAGTCTGTTCTGCTAGTCTTTGGTTTGTTTTCTGGGTTAGTTGCACTGATATCTATCTATCTATCTATCTATCTATCTATCTATCTACCTATCTACCTATCTATCTACCTATCTATCTATCTATCATCTATCCCTCTTCATGGGACAGGTGGGCTTAGGATCCTCCTACTCCCACCTGACCTTTTTTTTTTTTTTTTTAAGGTTTTATTTTTAAGTAATCTCTGCATACAACATTGGGCTCAAATTTACAACCCCAAGATCAAGAGTTGCTCGCTGCTCTGACTGAGCCAGCCACGTGCCCCTTCCCCTGACTTCTTAAAGAAAGATTGTAAGTTAAATATGTACACTATAAACTCCAAAGCAATCACTAAAATAATAAAACAGAGTTATAGCTAAGTCAACAAAAGAAATAAAATAGAATTACAGAATATTCAATTATTCCAAAAGATGGCAGAAAAAGAAGAAAAATGGATAAGAAGAGTTTAGACAGACTATAAAAAGCAAGTCACTAAATTTAAACCTAACTAGATCAATAGTCACATTAAATGGTTAAATGCCAAGTTGATCCAGTAGGGATTATCAAACTGGATTAAAAAGGAGAGAGACCTAAACTATATGTTGCTTACAAGAAACTCATTTTAAATTTAGAAACACAAGTAGGTTGCAGCTTAAGGGATAGAGAAAAAATGCCATGCTAATAATCAAAAGGATACTCTAGTGCAAGAATAGTATATGTTAGTATCAGAAAAAGTAGATTACCAGAGATAAAATAAGACTTTTTGTGATGATAAAGGGGTCATCTCATCAAGAGGTCATGGAAATTCTATGGGGCATCTGGCTGGCTCAGTTAGAGGAGCATGGAACTCTGGATCTCGGGGTTGTGAATTTGAGCCCCACATTGGATGCAGATTACCTAAATAAATAAAACTTAAAAAAAAAGAAGACATGAGAATCTTAAATATTTATGCATCTAAGAAATGGAGTTTTGAAATACATGAAGAGAACTGATAGAAGTGAAAGGATAAATAAATCTACAATTGTAGTCAGCTATATCACCACTGTGCTCTCCATAATTTATAGAAAAAATAGAAATAAAATCAGTGAGGATCTGGTCAAATTATCCATCAATTTGACCTATTTGACATTTGTAGACAGACCACTAAACAACAGCAGAAAACACTTTTTCCAAGTGTATATGAAATTTTCTCAGCTTTGATCATATTCTGAACCATATTACAAGTCTCAAAATTTAAGAGGATTCAAGTCATACCATGCATATTCTGGGACTACAATAGAATTAAATTAGAAATCAATAATAAAGACTTCAGGAAAATTCCCAAGTACTTGGAAATTAAATAACACACATCTAAATATCCATGGGTCAAAGAATAAATCAAAAGGGACATTAAATATTTGAAATGAATAAAAATGAATACAACATTAAAAATGTATGAGTGCAGCTAAAACAGTACTTACAGGGAAATTTACAACAGTAAACACGTAGATTAGAAAAGAACATCTCAAACCAATAATTTTAGTTTCTACCATAGCATATGAAACCTTTCAGAATCTGACTGTGTATATTTTTATAGTGACATCTCTCTCTACTAACTACCAATAGATACTAAAACCATTGCCAGTAGTGGTTGTAACCTCAATAGTACTAACAGATGTTGCTAATTTATTGAGCACTTAATATGTGCTAGACATTTTCCCATATATTACCTCATTTAATATTCCAGTAAGTATCACATGTATCATTTATATCTTACTACAATTTTGTGAGGTGGTATTATTATTATTATCACAATTTTAATAAAGAGAATACTAAGTTTTAGGGAGATTATAGAATGTGTCTAAGGTCAACCACCCTGCCATT
Source organism: Halichoerus grypus (assembly GCF_964656455.1). NCBI lineage: Eukaryota > Metazoa > Chordata > Mammalia > Carnivora > Phocidae > Halichoerus > Halichoerus grypus. Next base: position 58,139,906 of record NC_135722.1, read on the forward strand.
AAAAAATTATTGAACATCTGCTATGTGCAAGTCTCTTTTTTCTTTAAGATTGATTATTTATTTTAGAAAGAGAGAGAGAGAGTGTGAGCAGGGGGAGGAATTGAGGGAGAGAGAGAATCTCAAGCAGACTCTGTGCTGAGCATGGAGACCAACACAGGACTTGATCTCACAACCCTGAGATCATGACCTGAGCCAAAACCAAGAGTCAGATGCTTAACTGACTGAGCTACCAAGGCACCCCAGGGCTCTTTTCTAAGTATACAGCTAGCCAGACATGCAGATCTGCATGTCTTCAAAACATATTCTCTTAGCCATCTTGCTTTGTTGCCATTTGTATATTTCTTGACTCCCCATGAACTTTCTCTTCCAGAGCTACAGGAATTGAGAAAGGAACATTCATAATTCACTGAATGATTATTTTGTGTCTGCCTTTCACATATATTATTACTTTTATTCTTCATTGGGACTGTGTGAATTTAGTATTATTATCTGCATTCCAACTTCCAAATATATTTGATTATTTCTTCCTTTTTATGTATTCTCTACTAGTTCTATGACCTAGGACACCATCATTTTCTGTCCAGACTACTTCTATGGTTTCTTAATTGGCTTCCCAGTTTCCATTCTTGCCTCCTCAAAATCTGTTTTCCACAGAATAGTAATCATAATCTTTTAAATAGCATTTTTAAAATGCACATCAGGCCATAAATCGCCTGTGCTGGAAAATCATCAAGTGCACTTTTATTAAAAGACAAACTAACTCCTTAATGAGACAAACAAGGATCAGCATGAACTGGTCCTGGTTCATTCTGTCAACCTCATCTCTTCCACTTTGCTCCTGGCAACAAAAAACCTGACCCTGTACACGATTGGGTTTTTGGTTCTGGAATGTACCAATCTCTTTCCCATGTGTTGCTATTCTTTTTACCTGGCGTACATTTCTCCACTCTCACCTGGGTAAGTATTCATGCTTCATATCCCATCTTGTATATTATTTCCTGTAATCTCTTTTGACCCTTTCCAATATCAGCTTGTTTCATTAATCCCTCTCGTAGCTTCCTGTTCTTCTGCTTTGTTGCTTTTAACACAATTTAGAATCATATATTTATTTATGGCACTGAGATTCAGAAAGATCTAGATCTTAAATATATCAAAGTCAATTCTTCATCTTACTCTACTTCACTTTAGCATTTTAACCCCATGGGTGTCTATTTTTCCATTTTCAAAACAATATCTTCTGTTGGCTCCCATGACACCACACTCTTGGTTCAGTCCTAGATGACATTCTTTTCTCTATCTTATCTTTCTCTCATCTTTATACATGGCTTTAAATCCCAATCGTGTACAGGTTATCACCTGCCTACTCAATATCTCTCCTTGGATGTCAAATAGGCATCTCAGACAACATGACTGAAGACGACTATTCATGCCCCCAAAACACATCTGAGTAAATTGCACCACCATCCATCCAGCTGCTCAGACACAAAATTTAGAAGACACTGCTGACTGCTCTTTTTCTCAGACCTAATTATTAACCATCAGTAAGTCCTATTGACTCAAATTCAAAAAACATCTGAAATGTGATCTTTCTCACCATCTTGGCTGCCACAATCCTAGTCTAAGAGCCACCACCATGCCTCAACTGGATCCTGGCATTAATTCTTTTAGCTCCTACCCCCACCCCCCGTCTGTTTTCCATAACAATAGTCAGAGGGAGGAAACATTTCACAACATGAAGTGGATGATACCACTTTCTTAAAATCCTCTAATGACTTCCAATTGCAACCAGGATGAAACACAAACTGTGGTGGCCAACATGGCCCTAGTGTCTGGAGCCACCTGTATCCCCTATCTCATTTCTCTTCATTCTTCTCCTTTTCCACTATGTTCCTGCCACAATGGCTTCTTTGTTCCTAGAGCATGCCAAACTCATTCCTATTTCTGGGTCCTTGATATTATGTCTTCCACTTGGAGTGCTTTCCTCCAAGATGTTTGCATAGCTGACTCCTCATTATAAAAGTCTTAAATGACAGACAAGTCTTTTCTCCCCTTCTCTAGCTAAACAGCTCCTCCACCACCATCTCCCAATATTGCTTCCATCACAGCACTTCTCAGAGTCTAATATTAGAGCATTTTTTATTTATCTATCTATTTTTTGCCTCTCTCCACCAAACTGGAAGTTTCTTGAAGATGCAGACTACCTCTCTTGCTGTCACTTTAGAACTTAGAAGAGTACCTGCTTCATAATAGTTGAATATTTGTTGACTGACTACCTGTATTTTCTTTGCTGAAATTGTTTATCTGGGAAGACCTCAATGATCTTCTAATTGGATAGCAAATATCTGAAAATATTTTTTCATGCCAATGGTACATGCTTTTTCAAAGCTGACCCGAGCAACCAAATCCTAATTATGGCAAAGATATATGCTAAACGCAAGAAATGCAGACTCACTCAAGATATAGATTAGTCTTTTTTGAAGCTATAGGTCCCCTTTGAAATCTCAAAGGCCTCCCAGTGAAACTGAAGCATCATCTAGGGAAGAGAAAGGGATGGGGGGCCAACTTCAGATCAGGGAGCTGAAATCAGCTTAAGCTGGCATTGATTAGTTTTATTAAATCTACAACTCTTTCAGAAATTTAAGCATGATTGCAACATCTTTGTGATGGAGTTGAGGTTCTAAAAACTAGCTGGCAATTTAATGGTGTCCTTGTATTTGCACACTTACTACATGCTAGATCTTATATAAGGCTCTGAGAATACAAAGAGAGAAAGACCAGGAGGGTGATGGATATATATATATATACACACACATATACATACACACACACAATCAATGCCATGGCAGCATAATCACCACTATAGCAGAAGAGTAGAGAAGAGCAAGTATCTAAATACTGAGAAGCCAGAAAGGATCTACACAGAAGGTGATGCTGGGAGGTCAAGCAAAGTATTTACTCAGCAGACCATAGAGGAACATTCTATGCAAGGCTCAGTGAAGACAGAGCAAGACTGGTTCAGGAAGCAGCAAGCATTTTGGAGGGTCTAGATGGTTGGATACCTGGGGGAGAGTGGTAGAAAATGAGGCAGGCTAATTCACCCTACAGAAGACCCTGAATAGGCTAAGGGGCATGAATTTGACCTTGAAAAATAATAAGCTAAGTCAAGATAGTTTTGAAACAAAGACAGAAGGAAGAAGATGACATATACAGATTCAAAACTGGGCTCCTACCCAAATACATAAAATAACTAACAACAAACATAAAGGAAATGTTGGATAGTAATACGATAATCATGGGGGACTTTAACACCTCACTTACATCGATGTACAGATCATCCAAACAGAAAATCAACAAGGAAACAGTGGCTTTGAATGCCACACTGGACTAGATGGATTTAACAGATATATTCAGAATATTCCAACCAAAAACAGTAGAATATACATTCTTTTCAAGTGCACATAGAACATTCTCCAGAAGAGACCACAAAACAAGCCTCAACAAATTCAAAAAGACTGAAGTCATACTATGCATCTTTTCTGACCACAATACTATGAAACTAGAAATCAACCACCAGAAAAAAATCTGGAAAGACCACAAAGACATGGAGGTTAAATAACATACTACTAAACAATAGCATGGGTTGACAAAGAAATCAAAGAATAAATCAAAAAGTACATGGAAACAAATGAAAATAAAAACACAATGGTCCAAAACTTTTGGGATGCAGCAAAAGTGGTTCTAAGAGGGAAGTTTATAGCAATACAGGCCTACTTGAAGAAGCAAGAAAAATCTCAAATAAATAACCTAACCCTATACCTAAGGAGCTAGAAAAAGAACAACAAACAAAATCCAAAACCAGCAGAAGGAAGGAAATAAGAATAGAGCAGAAGTAAATGATATAGAAACTAAAAATAAATTAAAAATAAAAATAAATAAATAAGCAAACAAACAAACAATAGAATGGATCAATGAAACCAGGAGCTAGTTCTTTGAAAACATCAACAAAATAGATAAGCCTCTAGCCAGACTCATTAAAACCAGAAAGAGAGAGAGAGACAAAGAACTCAAACAAAATCACAAATAAAAAAGGAGAAATAACAACCAACACCACAGAAATACAACTGTAAGAGAATATTATGAAAAACTATATGCCAACAAATCAGACAACCTAGAAGAAATGGATGAATTCCCAGAAACATATAACCTATCAAAACTGAAGCAGGAAGAAATAGAAAATTTGAATAGACCAATAACCACCAAAAAAATGAAATCAGTAATCAAAAAACTTCCAACAAACAAAAATCCAGGACCAGATGACTTCATGGGCAAATTACCAAACATTTCAAGAAGAGTTAGTACATATTCTTCTCAAACTATTCCAAAAGGTTGAAGGGAAAGGAAAGCTTCTAAATTCATTCTATAAGGCCAGTATCACCCTGACACCAAAACCAGACAAAGGCACCTCAAAAAAAAGAGAATATAAGCTAATATCTCTGATGAACATAGATGCAAAAATCTTCAACAACATACTAGCAAACCAAATCTAACAATACATTAAAAAAATCATTCATCACAATCAAGAGGGATTTATTCCAAAGATGCAAGGGTGGTTCAATATTCTCAAATCAATCAACATGCTATATCACATCAAGAAGAGAAAGGATAAAAATCATATAATAATTTCAATAGATGCAGAAAAAGCATTTGACAAAAACAACATGCATTCATGATAAAAAACCCTCAACAAAGTAGGTTTGGAGGGAACATACCTCAGCATAATAAAGGCCATAGATGAAAAACCCCCAGGGGCACCTGGGTGGCACAGTCAGTTAAGCAACAGACTCTTGGTTTTTGCTCAGGTCATGATCTCTGGGTTGTGAGATCAAGCCCTGCATTGGGCTCTGAGCTCAGTGAGGAGCCCTAAAGTTTCTCTCTCCCTCCCCACTCTCTCTCTCTCTCTCTCTCTAAAATAAAGAAATAAATCTTTTAAAAAAGTAAGAGAAAAACCCACAGCAAACATCACACTTAATGGAAAAACAAAAAACAAAAAACAAAAAACCAGAGGTTTCCTCCTAAGGTCAGGAACAAGAAAAGGATGAAACTCTAACCACTTTCTTCAACATAGTACTGGAAGTCCTAGCCACAGAAATCAGACAACAACAACAACAACAACAACAACAACAACAAAATAAAAGACATCTAAATTAGTAAGGAAAAAGTAAAACTTTCACTATTTATAGGTGACATGATACTATGTACAGAAAATCTGAAAGACTCTACCAACTAACTGCTAGAACTGATGAATGAATTCAATAAAGTGGCAGGATACAAAATCAATGCGCAGAAATTTGTTGCATTTCCATTACCAATAATGAAGCAGTGGAAAGAGAAATTAAGAAAAGAATCCCACTTACAAATGCACCAAAAATAATAAGATACTGAGGAATAAACCTAACCAAAGAGGTGAAAGACCTGTACTCTGTAAACTATAAAACACTGATGAAACTGAGGATGACAGAAATGGAAAGACATTCCATGCTATGGATTAGAAGAACAAATATGGTTAAAATATCTATATTACCCAAAGCAGTCTAGAGATTTAATGCAAACCCTATCAAAATACCAAATCTAGAGATTTAATGCAAACCCTATCAAAATACCAACAGCAGTTTTCACAGACTTAGAACAAACAACCCTAAAATTTGTATGGAATCACAAAAGACCCCAAATAGCTAAAGCAACCTTGAAAAAGAAAAGCAAAGCTGGAGGCATCACAATTCCAGAGTTCAAGTTATATTATAAAGCTGTAGTGATCAATACAGTATGGTACTGGCACAAAAACAGACACATAGATCAATGGAACAGAATAGAAAATCCAGAAATAAAACCACAATTATATGGTCAATTTATCTCTGACAAAGTAGGAAGAGTATCAATGGGAAAAAAATAGTCTCTTCAACAAATGGTGTTGGGAAAACTAGACAGCTACATGTAAAAGAATAAAACTGGACCACTTTCTTACACTATCCACAAAAATAAATTCAAAATGGATTAAAGACCTAAATGTGAGATCTGAAACCATAAAAATCCTAGAAGAGAGCACAGACAATAATTTCTCTGACATCGGCCATAGCAACATTTTTCTGGATATGTCTCCTGAGGCAAGAGAAATAAAAGCAAAAATAAACTATTGGGACTACATCAAAATAAAAAGCTTCTTCACAGCAAAGGAAACAATCAACAAAACTAAAAGGCAACCTATGGAATGGGAGAAGATATTTGCAAATGACATAGGTGATAAAGGGTTAGTATCCAAAATATAGCGAGAACTGATACAACTCAACATCCAAAAAACAAATAATCCAATTAAAAATGGGCAGAAGACTTGAACAGACATTTCTCCAAAGAAGACATGCAGATGGCCAACAGACACATGAAAAGATGCTCATCATCACTTATCATCAGGAAAATGCACATCAAAACTGCAATATCACCTCACACCTGTGAGAATGGCTAAATTCAAAAACACAAGAAACAACAGGTGTTGGTGAGGATGTGGAGAGAAAGGAAACCTCAGGCACTGTTGGTGGGAATGCAAACTGGTGCAGTCACTGTGGAAAACAGTATGGAGTTTCCTCAAAAAGAACTACCCTACAATCCAATAATCCTACTACTGGGTATTTACCCAAATAATGCAAAAACACTAATTCAAAGGGATACATGCACCCCTATATTTATAGCAGCATTGTTTACAATAGCCAATATATGGAAGCAGCCCAAATGTCCATTGACTAATGAATAAAGATAAATAAGATGAACAAAGATAAAGAAGATGTAGTATACACATACACACACACACACTGGAATATGTTATTCCACCATAATAAAGAATGAAATCTTGCCATTTGCAACAACAAGGATGGAGCTAGAGAGTATACTGCTAAGAGAAATAAGTCAGAGAAAGACAAATGTCACATGATTTCACTCATATGTAGAATTTAAGAAATAAAACAAATGAGCAATGGGGGAAAAAGAGAAAGACAAATCAAGAGAACAAACTAGGGGCGCCTGGGTGGCTCAGTCATTAGGTGGCTGCCTTTGGCTCGGGTCATGGTTCCAGGGTCCTGGGATCGAGCCCCGCATCGGGCTCCTTGCTCAGCGGGAAGCCTGCTTCTCCCTCTCCCACTCCTCCTACTTGTGTTCCCTTTCTCACTGTCTCTCTCTCTCCATCAAAATAAATAAATAAAATGTTAAAAAAAAAAAAAAAAGAACAAACTGATGGATAACAGAGGGGATGTGGGTAGGGGGATGGGTGAAATAGGTGATGGGGATTAAGGAGGGCACTTATTGTGATGAGCACAGGGTTGTTGGGGTTAATGTTGAGCATGAAATCAGCCACAGTACCTGGCTTGCTAAAATGTAACGCCAAGGCCGCTGAGGGTGAGGGTTTCAGAGAAGGGCGTAGGCCTTTGGAATGCCGAGGCCCGAGTGACCACTCTGCCGTTAGAATGCCTTAGCCCAAACAGCCGCCCTGGGATCTAAGAGATGTCTGCCTTGTCCCTTAGGCTATGTGTAGCAGAACTCCTAGAACACGAAGATTAGCATATCGTATCTTCCCGGTAAACAGATCCTCCTAGTTCCAGTAAGACCCCTTGTCACACATCATGTGCTTGAGAAACAGTGATAAGGATTTGTGATTATCCTGAAGGACCAATAAAAGCAGGAGCAAAGAAAGAGCAAAGGGTCTTTGTCTCAGAGCGTTGACCCCCTTGCCTTCTCCTCTCTTTCACAGCAAAGTTTGGAGTCCTCTTTCATCCCTCAGTACAGGGATTGCTGGCCATTCCCAGCACAGGGTGATGTACAGAATTGTTGAATCACTATATTGTACACCTGAAACTAATGTAACACTGTATGTTAAGTACACTGGAATTCAAGTTTTTTTAAAAAGTTGGATTCCTGAATTTAGAGATAAGGTCATGTTTCCTTTATTCTTTTCTTCTACCCTAAAAATGTTCAGGTAAGTTTAATGAAATAATATTCAGGCCTATTCTAAGCTAACAGTGGGAGAATTCTTAAGTAGAAAAGGCTAGTACTTGTTCTAGGTATGCAGTGTTAGAAGAAGGAGTCTTTGAAGAATTATTCTGTGTATACACATACATACGAGCACCCACATGCATGTGTGCACACACACCCGGTCCTTTTCTTTTTACATGAATGTTCAAAGCAACTTTATTTAAAATAGCCCCAAAGTGGAAACCAAATGTCCATCAATACATGAATGAACAAACCCTGGCACGAATCTATACAATGGAGTACCACTCACAAACAAAAAGGAATGAATAGCTGACACGTGTAAGAATAAGAATATATCTCAAAACAACCAGGCTCTGAGAAAGAAACCCAGATTTTTTTAAAAAAAGAGCACATACTATATGATTCCATTGATTTAAGGTTCAAAAAACACAAACTATCCTATAGTGAAAGAAAGTATACCTGTAGCTGTCTGGGGTGTGGTCCTATATGTATCTCTACAAGAACCACATGGGATAGGTCCTATTATAACTCCCATTTTACAGATAAAGAGATAGAGTCTGCTACGATACACTGACTTTCTTGGAGTCCTTCTCTGATACCAGACCTTAATGTTGTTATTAGCTTTAATATGATGTTATTATTTCAAAGACTTGTTAAAATTTTGACTACCTTTTATTTAACAATAACAGCAAGATTTCTGTTGGTTTTCTGCTATGTCTTTAAATACCCTAATCTGGCAGCATATAAAACTCACCTGGAGAACTAATAAAAACTAGAGATTAATTTTTATCATAGACAAGTATTTCTCAAATGTTACAAAGTATTAGAAACATATGGGAAAATTGGTAAACATGCAAGTGTAGGGTCTCTGTATTTTTAATTAGTGCTCCAGGTGATTCTAATAAACACTAAACTTTGATAATCACTGTACAAATAAATTAGGATGTCCTGGGTTGTGGCTTTTTGTTGTTGTTGTTAGCAGTGAATTCCTTTAAACTTCAGGATTTGGACTGCATTTTCAGTAGACTCTGGAAATGAGGTGTACCCTCAGATTTCAAGGGCTGGGGAAACAAAGTAGCCCCTAAATTTAAGAAATTTTGGAAAGCATGTTGCAAGATCTGGAGCCTGGGGAAGGGAATTCTTTCTTGGATTTGTGGGAATAGAAGTACCCACTAAACTTTGGTTACTGGACCCCAGATTTGGGACTCAATAAGAGGTGAACTCCAAAATTTGAAAGGGAGTGTGTTCAGATGGAGGCTTGGAAAAGGAAGTGTCCTCTCAGTTTGAGGGGGGTACAACCTCAGTTTGAGGCACTTTGGAAATTAAGATAAAACCCCAGGGCTGGAGTTTAAGAAAGGGGGTATACCACATTCTCTAAACTATAGAGAAAGGGGATACTCTCATAGTCAGGGGTTTGAGAAAAGGGTGTGCTCCCCAGAATAGGATAAAAGAGTCAATAAAAGAAAATGCAGTCCAAAAGCACAAGGCAATGGCAGTGGCTGGTGGTGGAGCTCTTGGGGACCACACAGCTCAGCCTTTACCCCTAGCACTTATCTCCTGCCCCCCCCACCCCTGATTGTGGTTTGATACTTGCATTTTTAAAAGGCCTATCACATGGTTCTGCAACTAATACGTGGATGAAATTTTAACTGCAGGATACAATCTAAATTCAGCATCATCATTTGAAGGATTCTAACTCTGGCCCCACAATACCTTTGCAGTCTTATCTGTTACTCTCTTCCAAATAGCTGCCTTCCTGCGGGCCTGAAGCTCTCGCAGTTCCTTGTGATGCGATCCATTGGAACATCCACAATGTAGAAGGTACTGTTCTTCCACAACTTCAGTCCTTTCACACCCTTTCCCAAAATGCTCATTGCCTTTCTTTTTGTAGGGACTCCATCAGGGAGAATTCTGCTCAAATATCTTCCCATTATCAAAGCCTTCTCGGATAGATCAGCTGTCTTCTATGTTCTCCTGACATTGTAGGATCATCGTTTATCACTCATAATTGTACTTTCTCTGTTTACATGTCCCTCTCACATGGCACTTTCTGCATCCTAAGTCAGAAAATGTGATGAAAATAGCAGAGATATTGGAATCAGGTGGATCTGTGTAGATTCCCAGCTCTAACTTTTAGAGCTGTGTGAACTTGGTGGAGTTTAACTTCTCCAAACCTCAGCTCCTTTTGGTGACATTAAGATAATATTTGGATCTCTTTCATTGAGTTTTTATGAAGTTTGAAGACATAACAAATGGAAAGCATCTTCTATAGTGACTGGCATATGATAAGCATTCAATATAGGGTAGCCATTATTAATGTTACAGAGTAATTATAGGATCATGTATTGGGCTTATTCACCTTTATATTTTCAGTACATAGGAGGTACCAATAGGTATGCTGTTGCATGCATATATCTTCCATGTAACTTGAGTACATACAAGGCTTTCTGTTCTAGGAAAGATCATTAGACACAAAGTTTGCTAAACTACAAACCATATCCCTAGCATGAGAAAGGTCCTGATGCAGCACAGCATCTCTACTATAGACTCCAAATACACAAACATTTGGCCTTGTTCAGGGCTTGTCACATATGCCAAATTGCAATGCTTCACGCTTACAAAGCTTGTAACTTGAGCATGATGTGCACACTCCATGTGCATATACCACCTTCTTCAAAAATGTCCTGGAATAAGGCATTCTTGGCTTTGGAAATTTGTGGCCATGGAAACAATCCTCACACTCCCACACTCCATTCCAGGAAAACAGGGCAGGAAGGACTTCCATGAACACAAACACACAGAAGTTGGGTTGAAGGAGACAGCTCACAATCTGGTGGGGTGTTTTAATGATGAAGCCAAGGCTAATTACCAGGAATCTCCAGCAGTCTTTACAGTAAAAAGAGCAAGCATTTTATGCAAGGGGGAGGAGGAAGTGAGCAAGGGTGCTACTTACTGATTCTGGGGTCTGGAGTCTATTTATCTTTGCGGCCTGCCAAAGTAGCAGTGAAAAAAAGAAATAAAATGCAACAGTTATCTCTCCAGGCATTTCGATTTCTTTTGGAGTTTTACTGCCAAAAGGCTGACACTCTGAATTTCTGTTCAAATGACTCAGATATATTAAGGATCAGGAGTGGGAAGGAGGTAAAGTACCATAGTCCTAATTGAGGTCCTCTGGTGATTAATTCTTCCCCTGCTTCAATCTTTCCTCCCCAAAGTCACTGACAAAATATTCCTAAAATTCTAATCAGAAGAGTGCACTCTTTTTTTTTTTTTAATATTTTATTTATTTATTTAAGATAGAGTGAGAGCGAGAGCACAAGTGGAGGGGGGAGGGGCAGAAGGAGAGAGAGAAGCAGGCTCTCCACTGAGCAGGGAGCCTGACATGGGGCTCCAACCCAGGCCCCGGGATCAGGACCTGAGCCGAAGGCGGACGCTTAACTGACTGAGCCACCCAGGTGCCCCAGAAGAGTGCACTCTTGACCAAAGACCTTCAATAGCAACCCAGGGCTTACAGGATAAAATCCGAATTCCCTAATCGAGAATGTGAGTTTCTTCATGTCTGGCTTCACAAGCTTCTGTTGCCTGATGTTCTCTTGCATTTTAGTCTTATGAAAATATCGCTCTCCTCAGAATGAGGAATGCTGTTTCCTGAAACCCCGTGCCTTTGCAAATGTTCTCATCTTTCTTAAGAATGCCTTCCTCAGTTGACCTAATTAGCCAACTTCTATTTTTTCAATTTTTTTATTTTTTATTATTGTGTTCAGTTAGCCAACTCCGATTCATTTTTAAGACCTTGTGTTATTCTTTCTTTGATCACATTCACCTTCCTCATGCTTTCCTTCTCCATCAGTTGATTATGTCTGTTACTATGCTACTAGTCCCCACAGGTATCCTCATTCTAACACTGTAATGCAATTAGACATTGACGTCTTTCTCCCCTGTTGGCCTGGGAACTCCTTGGGGGCACTACAGGCGGTACTTTCCACAATTCTGCCCACTTCTACCTTCACAGGCCACCCTCATCCTGGAGTAGCACCGACAGGGAGAAAGAGACAGCCACTAACATTTTGAGTTGGGTAATGGAGAGAGTGTTACAGAAAGTCATAGCTCCTGTGTGCTAGACATCATGGTGGGAATATGAAGCCGAATTAAACAGAGTATTTCCTCTTGAATTTTTACCTCTGGGATAGCTATCATATTTAATAAATTCTGAGAGCTCCTTTAGTACGTTGTTTCAATTTATTAAACTTCCACCTTGGAAGATAGGTCCGATTGTTATGCAATTTTAGAAATGAGAATAAGAGAGTCAAATGCCTTTTCCAAGATGTTATGCCTTGTAAGAGACCCAGAATTGGATCTTATTTACAAGGTAAAGGACATTCTTTAAATAATTAAATCTATTTATTAAACATCCACTATTTTCCAGGAATTGTGTTAAGTTCTACACATATATTAACACTAATTTATAATAGGCCATCATGAAAATCAGGATTACCTCCACTTTGTAGATAAGAAATCTGTGGCTCAGAGAGACAAAGTAATATTTCTAAGTACAGACAACAGGCAAAAGCAGAATTAGTATTTGAGCCTGGACCTAACCTAACAAAAATACCAATCCTGTTGAAGTTTGTCACTTCATTGTCACCCAATTCCTTTGTAATAAGACAAGAGTTCATAGAAACCCTCACAGAAATCCCCCTAGGAGAACAAAGTTTTAGGCAGTCTCTGTAAAATGGTAATAAAGTAGAGGTACCCATTGGAGAGGTTAAAAAAAAAAAAAGGGGATCTCAGAAATCTCTGCATGAATAGAGAGAGCCTATTATTAAGGTTATTTTAGGAAGCAAGAACAAAAGAATATGCTTCTCTTCTTTTCTGTTTTCTGTTTCTTACAATTCCATCAAGGAATCCATCGAATAGGCCCTTTTGACAACAGTTGGGATAATCCAGACAACTTGGACACCTCCTGTAGAGTGAATGACCAGTATGGTGAAGACTCAAAACCATCCTCTTTAAGGGGAGTTTTAAAGAGCATGGACATTGTAGGCAGGAAAATGAATGACTCAGCATATACAGGAGAGGATTCTCTGAGTATTCAGAGGGTTTTCATAATGAAGAAAAAAACAAAACCAGGACAAAAACCCCGAGGCAGATTAGATTTCCTCCTAGGGCCCACATGTAGAAACAACCAAGAAACATGTTTCTTCTCAAGTGATATAAAGGAAGAACATTCTAAATTACATGTGGGTAGATGATGGTCTGCCCATCATGGGAGATGCGCCAATAAAGGTGGTCATTCAAGAATTGTTAAGGCCTTTAAAATTCCTGCCATTTCAGGCCCCTCTGATTCTGAGACCTGCATTAAATTCAAATGAATAACACTAAAACCATATTTACCATAAGAACTATCATGTCGAGGATCCTGTGTAGATGGGGACATCTAGTCAGGAACAGGATCCAATCATATTAGGTTTCAAATGGATGAGGCACTGGGGTATAGCAAATCAGAGCCCCTTAGGGGTGAAGATGAGTCACAGGTTACAGTCACAGCTGGTGTCATTATAGTCTCCCAAGTCCTGTGCTACATAGCATTGAAATAGGCTGAAAAATACTATGTCCTTAGGGTGATAGAGTATTCCTTGGTAAGCACACAGATTCATTTTCCTAAAACAAATAAATCACCTGTGCTTTTCTTTTCCTAGATTTTCTATCAACAGGTTAAGAAACTTGCCTGCCAAAAAAATCTGTCTAAAAAATAAGTGTCTATTTTGAGAGGGACTGTACAAAGAGTAAACACATGGAAGGTCCCACACCAGAGGTCAAACTAGGTTCAAAACATTCACCAACTTTGATGGGAGTTGTAGATTCAGGTTTACCAAAATGAATACTTTTTGTGAAGAGCTTTAGATTCTAAATTCCCAGCAACTTCTAATTTTCACTGAAGTCATACAATCAAGAACACAAATGGCTTTAGAAGGGAAAACTGTTGCTCAAAGTATAAATTCCATCTAATAACTCAATGCTCAAATGTTAAAACCTCTTGAGTTTCAGTATGCTCGGACTGAGATTTGAATGCTAAATCTAGGCCAAAGAGAACTTTGGTCAAAGAATTTCCAGTCCTAGGGGCTTGGAGGTGGCTTTGAAAACAGTTTTAATGGGAACATTTTGCAGAGATAACATGTGCTGAATTTATTCTTTGAAAAATTATTTTTGATTACTACCTCTGTGCCAGATATTCTGCTGGGCATAGGAGTGGAAAGTATAAATGAGTCAGAGCTCCTCCCATGAACAAACCCACAGTTTAACTGTGGGGGAGAGAGACTTACAAGTATATAATGCAGGATTCTAAGTGCAACAAGAGAGGTATATATATGGAATAATAGTTACATAAAGGAAGGAATAACTGACTATGTATCCTATGTATGGGGTGGGGGTAAGGAGTGGTAAAGCTCATAGGAGAAGATTTCTCAAAAGAATTGATATGTAACCTCAGAGCTGGATGTTGTGGTTTACCTTTTCCTACATAGGTAAACAATGAAAGGACATTCCGGAGAGAAGAAAGATAATATGCAAAGGTGCCAAGGTGTGGAAAAGTGTGGCATATTTAGAAAAACTTGACTATGACTAGCAGGGTACAGGGGAGGGTACACAGGGATGGGGCTGGGAGGTAGCAGAGACTAGAGGAAGTGTAAGTCTTGCAAATGCAATCATCCTTTGTCTGTGGGGAGGCAAAAAGTTTTTAAAGGAGAACATGACATGATCAGATTTTATGATTTATAAATGTATTTTTCCATAATGTGGAGATTGGACTGGAGGGGGAAAGGAATGGAATCTGGAAGCACAATTAAAAGCTGCTTACAACATTTATAAATCTGATAAAATCTAGTAGTGGTAAGCCTATGGGGAAATACACATTCTTATACACTGTTGGTGGAAATGTAAATTGGTACAATTATTTAGAAGACAATTTCATAACATGTAGCAATTACATTTCTAGATTTTTTCTTATAGATATATTCATACACATGCATAAAAATATTTGTTATGAACAGCTGTGAAGAATCTAAATGTCTATCAATAGGTGACTGGTTAAATAAAGCAGCATGTACTTATACAATATAATATGCTGAAATAATAAAATGCATATTGGTATGGAAAAGTTTTCAAGACTTTTAAAGTCTTAGGGGAAAAGACTGTGTTAGCACAGGTTATAGCTAGCTAGCCAGATAAGAGGTGTAGTAATTGGTAACCATTCTTTTATGAATACCTAGAAAAGCTAAACCAAAACAATCATATAGTTTAAATAAATGGAGAGCTACAAAGTCATTGAAGAATTAAAGGTCTAAAATTATAGGCCTAAAAATTAAGCCCAGAATATAGGGTAGTTTTCCACTAGAAGTGTCTGCTGGTTCTGGAACAAGGATCTAAGAAACTAAGAAATTATATATAGAGCTTCAACAGATTCTTAGAGCTAAGAGGGCAAAAAAGGAGTTTAAATTCCCAAAGCTATGAGGTGTGGTTCTGATGAACTCCTTTATTTCCAGTTGAAAATTTAAATGTCTGCACCTAGGAGAAATGGTCAACTGCAGAAATAGATTTTCCCTACAAGAGAATAATGTTTAGCTTCCAAACATCTTAATCTCAAATTGGATTGATCCAGGATAGCTACTGACACTAATAAATCTGCCCAAGGCCAATGTACATATTTTCTGGAAGAAAATGCTTATCTTAAGTTTAAATTAAATCCACAATTTTTTAATATAAAATGACTGGCCTCCAGTAAAAAATAACAAGGCATAAGAGACAAAAGGACTGAAAATCAGTAGAAAAAATACACAAAAGAGACAGGCCTACTCGGGGTCCAGATAGTGGCACTGAAAGGTAGAAACATTTAAAATAGCTATGCTTCCTGCATTCAAGGAAATAAAAGAATGATACTAAGAATTTCAGCAGAAAATTGAAAACTTTATAAAATAACCAAATAGAAATTCTGGAACTTTAAAATAGCTAAAATTAAGAATAATATGGATGGATTTAATAAGAGTTTAGGACAATTGAAGAGAACTAGTGAACTGGAAAATTAGAAAAAATACAATACAAAATCACATGGAAATATGAATTATGAAAAATACAGAAAAGAGGGAAAGAGTTCTCAATAGTCACCTAGCCCATACTTACCATGGTAGAGACTGTTAGGCTGTTCACCAAAACTCTTTCCATTTCTTCCTGGGCACATAGAGGTAGATTGCATTTTCCAGCCTCCCTTAAAGTTGAATACAGCCATGTGATTTGAGTTCTGGCCAATAGAATATAGGAGGAAGTGATGTTCCACTTTCAGGTGTGGCCTATGAAAGACATCTAATTCTCTTCTCTTAACTGGGATGCTGATGCCCAGGTGACTTTGGAAGCCCCATGTTGAAGATGGCTGAGCCTCCATCATCCTAAGTTTCTAAATGACTGCATGGAGCAGAGCATTTCAGTCCCTGCCTCTGAATGGACTTTACATGAATAAGAAATATATTGCTATTTTGTTAAGTTTCTGAGATTTCAGAGTTCATCTCTTACAGTAGCTACCATCAGTTTAACCAATGTTTGTAGCCATTCCAAGAGTCTTCTTTGTAACATGTCTGCTAAGTTTGAACAGACTGAACACCCATGGTACAGAGAAATGCCCACCTTTCCCAGACAGGTCATTCCTTTTGTGGAAAGATAACTTGAAAAAATTTCTTCCTGATATTATCTCTTTGTGAACGTACTCATTTGACTAATTTATCTGAGGCTTCTTTCAGAGGCAATCCTTCAGACACTGAGTCAAGCCTCATAAAGAAAGAATATCCATTTTGGTACATATTTTTGAAAGTAAAATGAAAAAACTGATGATGTTGTCTAGCTGAATGACCTTAAGTACATCTCTTTCTCTTGAACTCAGCTTCAGTCTGTGAAATGATTGTATTAGATCAAATGATGTCTATTGTTTCTTTTTGTTCAGAAAAGGTGAGGTTGATTTTTCACCAATTAGCTCAGAAAAAAAGGATACAAATCAGGATATAATAATGCAAAATGTAAGTATTCCATGACATATAACACAATATGAATCCATATTTGCATCTGTATCTAGTTGAGATGAGAATACTGAAGATTTGATTTATATCTATATGATAAAGAGAGCTGGAACTTCATACACTTACACATTATAAAATTCAAAATCCTAATTTTAAGGTTCATTTAATCTGGTTCTTCCCCCCCCCCATTCAGCCTCTGAAACTTGAATTCCTGGTACCACAGCTTCATCAGGTGGATGTTCAGATATTGCTTGAATTCCTCTAGTGACAAGGAAGTCATTACATCTCAGGAAAGCACCACGATTTACTGCTCAGTAGCATAATGCTGATAGTTAAATATTAAGAATTGGATTTAATAATGTCTGAAAATAATTTGACTATAAGATTACAGGTTCTTATACACACACACACATATATTAGCACAGTAAACACAAAAGATATGTGAAGGGATGGGTAAACATGAGTGTATACTCACAGAAGTCAAAAACATGCACACATGAAATTATTCATAGACTCACTAACATATTTATACACACTCACTAATCATTTTGACTATTTTGAGATATGAGATTTTCTCACTCTTTTCAATGAGGATAAGGCTACTTCCTATGTCTTAAGAAATGGGGAATAAGTGCTTACCTAATGTGTCTTATAAGGAGAGATAAAGAGTTTTCCAGAGTACTGCTGCTTACAGTGTTGGCTTGTCCAACCTGACCCTCTGTCCTTGTGTCCACAAGCCATAGGATTTGCCCTTCAGTAGGACACAGGAAGACACCAAGTAGAATTTGGCATCTTGGGACAACCTGCTTTTTCTTACATTATGCAGTTAAATCCACCCTCTTCTTTTTTTTCTGGAACACCATCATTTTATGTCTATCAATCAGTATGTTTTGGGGGATAAGGCTGTGCTCTCACTACCTGAAGTAGCTAAACAGAGAAATATTTGCAGATTGTTCTGGAGCTGACAAAATTCCTTATGACACATCAGTTGATTTTCACAAACACTCTTGAGTTAGGCAGGGCAGGGATCCTTAGGTCAAATGATAGTTAGGAAGTCTGAAGACCAGTGGCATTAGCAATGATCCTAAGATCACTGGAGAATTTGTATTCAATCCATGCACCCCACTCTTACTTACTAACCCACTGTTTTGTTGAGGATGGCAACATGTCTACACATGTGGTCTCCTACATATTTTTCAGACAGGGATAGGCATGTGGCTTAGTTCTGCCCAATGAGGTGCAAGGGGGATTTCTCAGTGATGGTGCTTGTTTTCTTGAATAAAAAGATAAAGTTTAGGAGTGCCTGGGTGGCTCAGTCAGTTGAGCGTTGGACTCTTGCTTTTGGCTCAGGTCATGATCTCAGGGTTGTGAGATCGAGCCCAGCATTGGGCTCTGCGCTGAGATTCTCTCTCTCCCTCTCTTCTGCCCCTACCCTCCCACTCGTGCACACTCTCTCTCAAAAAAAAAAAAAAAAAAAAAAGAAAAGAAAAGAAAAAAAAGAAAGAAAGAAAAAAAGAAAAGAAAAGACAAAGTTTGATAATAAAAGGGCACTTCTGTCTGTCTGTCTGTCTGGAAAGCGGGAATGATGGCTGTTGGTACTGCAGCTATCTTGTAACAGAAACTACAACCTTAACAATAGCTGACATAATTAGACTTTACTTTAAGCTAGATGTTTCTAATCACTTTCTATAGATAAACTCATTTAAATCTTATAACAATTATTACTTTAAAATTTGAATACTGAGGCATAGAAAGATGAGGTAACTTGTCCAAATTTTCATAGTTAACAAGTGATAAAGGCAGGATTTGGGCTGAGGTCGTCAGGCTGCAGAGGATGCTGAGAATAGCAGATCAGAAAACGAGGAGTCTGGGTCCCTGAGCGCATTAGCGAGCACCCATGCAAGCCCCAGGCACCTACCCCCGATCTACGTCCAAAAGCCAAATCTCTTACTTGTTTAAGCTACTGTAGCAGGGGTTTTCTTGCATCTGATTGCAATCCTGGCTTCCATTTGGTTTGCTGTGACACACACAGGAGACAGCCCTGGGCTGGGTGCCAGATGAGCTTGGTTCAAGTGTAAGCTCTGCCAGGTAACAAGCTATGTAACCCTGAGGAATTCACTTCAGTTCCCTGGGCTCAGTTTCTGGGTCTTTGAAAGGAGAGAAACTAAATGAGAGTCCTTTCTTAGCCTTTAAAAGTCTGCTCCTCTGAGATTCTTCATGTTTCTCATGGCTGCCATTTTATATTTTCTTACATGTTAATTACTACATCAAAGGATAAACAAGAACTAGTGTTAGCTATGTGCAAGGCCTGCATTCAGACAGTAAGTGGTGGAGCTGCATCTGAACCTGGTCCTCGTCCTTCACCACTCTGTGGTTATTAGTTCATAAAAGTCACTTGAGAAGCCAACACGTGTTGAACTTAATACCATTAGAGACCAGCTTACCCTACAGTCTTAATATCTCACCATTTCCCTGTATAACTATCCATCAGGCATATGGATTTCTATGTAATTCTGTTAAAAAGACTTGCAAAGCCCTAGAATCAGCAATAGTAGGAGTTAGTGAGAGGAGTTTAGCTAAGAAAAGACAATTTTGTCAGGCCAACTACACATTGTAACTTAATTTTGTCCTTTCTCAGTCATTCCTCAGAGATGATGGAATCACGATAAATCGCCATTTTAGTTTCAGTGTGAGAAATTGTCAGCTTTAACAAAATGTCTACAAAACAAGACAAAACAACAACAAAAAATACCAAACTTATAAAAAAGTAAGTTCTGGTGATAACACAGCAGAAGTTATATGCATAGGATAAACACTAAAGCTCTCTTATTCATTAGCTCTCAGGCCTCCTGTTGCCTGATCATTAAGAGAGTGCTACATGAATGCAGTTTTCTGATGGGCTTTAAGGGCATATAGAATCAGGGGCTAATTGAATATATTGAGCAGGACTGAAGCTTATAGATCATCTTGTCCAGAGGTTTTCGATTTTTGCTACCCATCAAAATCACCCAGGGGACTTTGAAAAGTCCCAAAAGTCTAGGCTTCACCCCAAACTACTTAAATCAGAGTCTCTGGGAGTGGTATACAGATATTATTTATTTTATTTTATTTTATTTTATTTTTTATTTTTTTAAGATTTTTTTATTTATTCATTTGAGACACAGAGATACAGAGAGAGAGAGAGAGAGGGAGAGAGCATGAGCAGGGAGAGAGGCAGAGGGAGAGGGAGAAGCAGGCTCTCCGCCGAGCAGGAAGCCCGATGCGGGGCTCGATCCCAGGACGCTGGGATCATGACCTGAGCCGAAGGCAGACGCCCAACCATCTGAGCCACCCAGGCGCCCTTTTTATTTTATTTTTTTAAAGATTTTATTTATTTATCTGAGAGAGAGAATGGGAGACCGAGAGCATGAGAGGGGGAGGATCGGAGGGAGAAGCAGACTCCCCGCTGAGCAGGGAGCCCGATGTGGGACTCGATCCCAGGACTCCAGGATCATGACCTGAGCCAAAGGCAGTTTGCTTAACCAACTGAGCCACCCAGGTGCCCCAACAGATATTATTTTAAAGCTTCCAGGTGGTTGAGCTTCCAAGGCTGAGAACCACTAATCTCAGCCAGAATTCCTCCTTTTTTTCAGGCAAGAGGCTGAGGCTCACCTAGGGGAAGCAGTTTGCCCAAAATCTTACCATCATCTTCCAGCTGAGGTCTGGTGATTCCTGTGGTCTTTGGTCTCCACCATGTCAGAGCCACCTCATGCCCTGAGAGTTCTGGTCTCAACCCCAACCACACTGCCAGTTCAAAAGCCAGTGTGGAATTTTATCTGCAAAGGCATGCAAGTGCTTTGACTTCGAGGTTTTGAGAATCAACCTGTAACTTTTCACAGCTATAAAAACCCATTGTGAAGAGAGATAGGCTATGTAGACTAGGATCTGAGTAATGATGTTGTATACCATAGAGGGACTTGGTGGGCTGCGTAACAAACAGCTAGGGAGAGGAAAGAAGCAAGCTACATTTGCTGGGGGCCTACGTCTCTGAGTGGGGCCAAATGCTAAACACTTTACATAGACAAGCTTATTTAATCTTCAAACACAGGCTATTTTTTTAGCTGGTTTGTACAGGAATAGCAGGATCAGTTGTATTCAATAATTCTGTTGAGGTTGGTAAACAGCTGTTGCTCTAAGACAATTGACTATCATTACCCCTCCCTACTGACCCCATCTCTGGGCCCCTGCTGTTTCTTTAGGACCCCCTCCACCTCTCTTTGGTTGAGCACCCAAAGGGTTAATACATGGCACAGCACAATGGAGGCCTTTGGACCCTGCTGGAGTGTTAAGGTCCCAATCCCTTCTGATTACACAATACACATGCTTCATCAAATGTTAAGTCTTTTGAGTATCACCTCTGTTCACATCCTTCCTGTTCCCACAGCAAGACAGATACATAACTTTACAGATGAAAAACCAGATACTCAGAGAGGATGTAAGACTTGTCCAAGGTCACATGGTGAGTAAAGAGCAGTCACCCCAGCCCCTCCCTGCATTTGAGTCTTCAGGCAGTGGCTGTGTTTGAAGCATGATGCCTGGTAGGGACTCTGAAGTTAACTATGCATTTTAATTCCTCAGCTCCTTATCTTTAAAGCCTTAACATGTAAATAGGGAAACTATCATGGCTCTGCTTTATCTCTGTCACATACATAATGTACTAGGATGACAGTGGTGAAGATACCAACATTGCATGTGGATTAAAAAAAAAAAAATGACTTGAGAGGAAAGGAAGAATCTTTTTAGGCCCAGCCTGTGAACTTGTCTCCAGGGTTTGAGTCTGGAGTAAAATCAAGTAAGCATATTGCCTATATCCACTAACACCCCCTCTCCTCCCCTTCCTCATTCCAGAATCCCCACCCCAAGACTTTCAAATAGTGATGAACACTCCCAGATACTGCCTGGGCCTGTGTGGACATTACTCTATAATGTGTGAGGAACACTTAAACACAAAGAGTGCTAAATAAGTAACATTTACTGTCCTTTCACTACCACTTTTCCACTGCACAAATAAATCTAGAGATAATTTTTTAATATTGCAGAGCTGGGATATTTATTCTGCATTGAACTCCACTTTCTTGTCCTCCTAAGACTTATAAAGAATGTTAATAATTCTATAAATTGTAGAGTTTCATCAGCAAGAGAGAGAAAATGATTGAGAATTAGTTCTCATTATCTGAGCAAACACTTATGTGTAAGAGCACGGCATTCAGGACTCACCCCATGCCAGGCACAGAACTTGGCACAGAGAAGGTGCCTGATGGAAGGTTGTTAATTTCCATGTTGAATAACAGTATTAGGTTTTTTCAAAGAATAGTAAAGAACCATGATTGGATATCTAATTTCTAGGTATAGATGCAGTGGCAATTTCAGTCTACAATAAGTCATATTTTTTCAGCAAGTTCCCCATATTCCAGGGGATTCACCCCTCTTTGTTATTTTAGAACAAAATGACTTTAGAGCATGGTATAATAAAGTAAATCTAGTATTTATGAAAGAAAAATCTATTTTTTTTTTAATTTCATGAAATCACTATCACTGTCATCCCTCAGTGGCTTATGGAAACAAAATAACCCTTTTGTAAAGGGAAGTGAGAATTCCATCGTCTTCCACACGTATCTTAACTCTCCTACATCCTTACCCAGGCTGCAGTCAGGATTAAAGGAGCATATATGGACTGGGGACCAGGACATATTAGGTTTTAGGAAGACATTTGTCTTCTTTCCCCCTATGGTTCAAGATCTTGGGATACATCAAGAGATGCTGATCAAAGGGAAAAAAAAAATCTTATGATTTTGTAGTTTATGTGTTATACCACACAGAGAAAAGTTGAACTTGTTAAAATAATTCTTAAAGGGCCTAAAACTAAATGGCAGTATTAGTGATTGTTGAGTTAATTTTATAATTATCAGTTTTTCTCAGATAATTTACAATAATAAAATCATCCACAGTTGTACTTTTCCTGGAATATTGAGCTTCTTGGTATATTTTATTTTTATTTTCCTAAAAAGTACTATAAAATTTGAGGAAAAAATAATTTAAATATAATTTAAGAAATATGGATGACGAATATCCATTTTTCTAGATGAAATGGATGATCAATGAATAATTGAGTAATATAATAAAGGAAAAGGATAACATTATCAACCCCACTGACTGTGAGTTAAGAATGATTATTTGTGCTTCACAGATAACGTGATTTTATTCTACAAGGTCAAGTCTTTTATCTAAAACCACACATAGTTGAAGTGTTGGTATGACCAAAGCTGATTGGACCATAGCTGGACAGGTGAACCTATGAACTGAGCCAACTGGATTCTCCCTTTAAAAAACTTGGAGTTGGAAGGTGTTGGGCACTGAAACAGTCCTATTAAGAAAAGATGGGACCCAAGTTTGGGATTTCACCAACCCAAAATCTCATGAAGGCTATTACTTGAGGGACCAGGGGATAAAGGTCTTACCTAGGGAGAGAAAGAAGAAGAAGAGGAGAGATTTTCTATACTTGGGTTCCATGAAATTCCTCTTCATTCATCAAAAACAAAGGATTTTTTTTTTTAACAAGACTTGAAGTATTCTGTTCTTCATAACCTACATTCTCTAAGACAGAAGCATTTACAATAGAAAAAAATATTGTGTTGAAATTGATTAGAAAAAAACATATATATATATATAATATATATATGTATATATATGTTCCTGGTTCAAAGGTTGGAGAAAAATACTTTACACACACACAAACACACACACACCTCCCACATATGTAGAATGAGATACAGGTAATCTACTTTCATGATGTATTATAAGGAAAGAACAAAACCCTGGGGAGGCAGTGGGGACTGAGCAGAGAGTTTGACTTCTCATACACTAGCACAGTCCTCATGGTTTGGGAAAGCAGTATTAACTAGAGCTGTATTAGTGCAATCAATAAGGGGTCTGTATTTAAAGCAAAAAATTTGGACAACTGAAAATAGGAATGAGAATTAGTTCTAACTGGCATCAAACCTTAATGCCAGAGTGTGACCAGTCCTCAGCGGTAGGAAGGAGATGTTCATAGCCATGGACCAAAAAGTGGACTGATACATAATATAAGGCTAATGAAAAAGAGAAAAGGAACTGATGCTTCAGTTAGTCCTGGGTAAGGAATCTTATAGGCCCTAGTGAGAAGGCACTGAAATAATGCTGGAACCAGATGATATACTATTTGTGCTTTGTTGTATGTACTATGCCTATGTAGCTTTTAAATAAACTCTACATAGTTAATTCCATATGTGATGGTGTAATAATAGCTATTAATTAGTGATATATCTTGCTATATACCTGATGTTTTGTTAGGCATTACATATATACTCATTGCCCCAACCCTGCACAAGCCTCTTTCCCACATCCACCCTTCCAAGAGTTGCAGGTGTGTACCTGCTTGTCTGCGCTTCCTAGGCTTGACGAGTGGCCACGGAGTGTCTTCCTGTGGAGGTCTGGATGGGCTTGGGCATGTGGGCGGAAGTATCTATGTGCATGTGAACTGAGTCCTCTTGCAGCATGGAACACTGAAGAGCTAGAGAATTCTAAAGTAGAACCTTGGCTTCTGGGTTTTTTTGAAGTTAGATTTGTCAATGGTGGAGGATAGACTATATTTTATTTAACAGTTAGCTTGATTTTATAACTTTAAGTATTTAGACATAGGACACGTGGTCCTTCTTGGGAGACCAGGCCTCCTCTTGGGCCTGAAAATTCAGGGTCAGACTTGGTGCCCAGTTCAGTGTCTGGCACATAATAGGCCCTCAGTAAACATATTTCAGATTATTGGTGACTTTTTTCAGGCTTATGCCTGCTTAGGAATGCTTCAGGTTATATACGACACAGTGATTTAAAGTGTGTTGGATGGGGTTTTGAAATACCCAACAATTAGATTCTAGAATTAATCACCCAAAGAGAACAGATCTGAATTCTTGAACAAGAAGGGCCGGGAATAATAACAGCTGAATGGAGGCTGTTGAAGAGGACAAGGCCTATAATATTCATAGCTGCTTTACTAGTTGGTAGCAATTAGCGGGGAGCAGGGGGAGAGGGTAGCTCTGAGAGGAGAGCAGCTGTTCCTGCAGCTGCTGACAAGGACACGAGGCTGCATGGGAATAAAAGTCCATCTTCATGCAGTGCACTGTTTCAGCAGGAGAGAGGGTAAGCCATTTGGAAGTTCCATGAGTAGGAAGATCAAGTAGACATGCCCCTGATTGCTGAGCCCCTATTGCATGTCCTGCTCTGACAAATTAGTCACCGGGCGAACTTTGTCTCTAATAATGGAGAGCTGGAATTTAACTCACGTAAACAAGAACAGAGAGATGTACTGGAAAGCACTGGGCTAGAAGTGCAAATCATATCCCCAGTTCACTGAGTGTGTACGGTTAAGTCACTTCACCTCTCTGAGCTTTGTTATTTCATTAAAAGCGCTAAAGCTTTATTTAATATAAAACCAGAGGTGAGCATTCAATTAGTGTCAGCAGTTGGTACTACTGCTACTCTTGTTAATTATTTCTCTCCAATGTAAAGTGGAGATAATGATATCCTTCCTTCCTACTTCAGGGATAGTTGTAAGGACAAATGAAGTAATGGATGTGCAAAAATGGTTTAAAAACTGCATATGCAGGGGCGCCTGGGTGGCTCAGATGGTTAAGTGTCTGCCTTCAGCTCAGGTCATGATCCCAGGGTCCTGGGATCGAGCCCCGCATCGGGCTCCTGGCTCGGCGAAGAACCTGCTTCTCCCTCTCCCTCTGCCTCTCTCCCTGCTCATGCTTTCTCTCTCTCTCTCTGTATCTCTGTGTCTCAAATGAATAAATAAAATCTTTAAAACAAAACAAAAAACAAAACAAAAAAACTGCATATGCAGCCCAAATATGAGAGGTTGTTAATAACACATATTCCAAAGGAATGATTAAAGTGGCCCCCAAAGGCCTACCAGACCCCTAATATCTGGTGCTGAGGTGTCCTTATACAGTATAAACTTTTTTCTTTTGTGTCTGGAATTCCAGATTCTTACTGTTCAATGGAAGTTTCTACGATGATGGAAATCTTCTGTATCTGCAGTGTCCATGCGAGCAGATACATGTGGTGAGCAGCTACCAACCTGGATACCCCAACCTCCTATCAACTTATTCTTAATGAAGAAGTAGATACTTTTAATATATTTCATCCACAATTGCTTGCTATGAGAAACACAATATTGAGTTTAAACAATGTCAAGAATGATGGTGATAATCACATGAACACCTTCATAATCCTACCATATGATCATCATGCAGAGTATATTCACAGCCCTCTTAGCTCGATGTTGTTATTTCATTTTATGGAAGACGCATTGGAAGCTCAAGAAGTTTAAAAAATGATGCAGTAATAGAATAACGATGCCAAGCTTTACTGAGTGCTCACCGTGTAGAACAGGAGTTCTCTAACCCTTTTATAATTATTATCTCATTTGATTCTTACATTAGATCTTAGTACAATTATTATTCCCATTTTGAGGAAACTGAGTCTAAGTAATTTCCTTAAGATCATACAGTGAGGAAGTTGCAGATATATGATTTCTACCTAAGATACCTAATTCCAAATAGACACTTTTTAACCTGAGTAGGTATCCCCTCCCCATTATTCTCCCTGTTGGTTTTATTCACTGATCTTACCATGATTTAAAAGTATGAATTTGTTTGTTATATTTATTGCCTTTCACTCCCCTTATAAACTCCACAAGGGCATGAGCCATGTTCATTTTATCCACCATAATTATTTATCCCCATAGTGGGTGCTCAGTAAATACCTGTTATTGAATGAATGATGTCCAGAGCATTTTGACTATCAGCATAATCATCACCATCAATAATCATTGCTTGTATCGATACCTTTCATACTGTGTTATAATATATTGGTTTATGTGTTTCTCCTTGTGGAGACAAGGAAATCTTTGAGGTCAGCAACATTTCTTTTTTTAAAACTCGATATACCTAACCTGGTACATAGTGGGCCTTCACAAATAATAGCTTCACTGAATGGGATGGAATTAAACTCTTTTTTTTTTTTTTTAAGATTTTATTTATTTATTTGACAGAGAGAGAGATAGCGAGAGAGGGAACACAAGCAGGAGGAGTGCGAGAGGGAGTAACAAGCTTCCCACTGAGCAAGGAGTCCGATGTGGGGCTCGATCCCAGGACCCTGGGATCATGACCTGGGCTGAGGGCAGATGCTTAACGACTGAGCCACCCAGGTGCCCCAGAATCAAACTCTTTCTGATCAAAAGTAGAAATCTGAGAAATTGAGACCTCATGGAAGGAAGGGCATATAGGAAAGAGAGAATGGACTCAAACAGCAGAGGGTATTGGGAACATGAGGATTGACTGAGGTGAGATCCCAGAGAGGCTGGGGAGGCAGGTGAGTGAGATGGCAGTCCCCTTAATTACAGATATGGGGGCACTGCAGGAGTTGGGGGTAGATGGCCCAGGCAAATGCCCCCAGGAGTTGGGAGTGGATGGACCAGGCAGATACTACCTCAAAAATCCCCTCTGGGATCCATGAGGTAGGTTAAAAGAACTGTTGTTTGGCCCTTTTCTGGGCAGGAAAATGTTGAAGTCAAATGTAAATGAATATTCTTCTCAGTATCTTCTCTTAAGTGCTACCAGAACACAGCTTTTCCTCTCCTGACCCTAATAAACAATGTCATTTAATGTCATTTCTTTTTTTCCCCCAGAATTGTGTTTTGGGGTACACTGTTGAATAATGGACAATACTGGATTTGGAGTTAAAAACAAATTCATTGTTTAAAATGAAAAGTAATAACAATAACAACAGCCCAAATTTTAGCTAGTCCATTAAAAATCAAATTCAGTCAACAACTCACAGAAAGCAAAAGGAATTCTCCTTGCCCTCTCGCTCTTTAGTGACTTTAGCAACTTTAACCTGAGTCCTTTGAACGGAAACAGCTCTCCCATGTGTCTCATAACGAGGCAAGTTGGAGATCGATAATGGGACCAGGGCACCTGACAAAGGAAATGGGACCTGAAATCCATCTGGAGGAAGAAGCACCTTTTCTGATTTACACAAAGGTGTCAAATGGGGTAATGGTGCCCTAGTTTATTTCTTTTGCCAACTCTGTTGTACTAGTCAGGATACGTATAGCTGCAAATCATGGAGCATATGACAAAGAATGTCTTAAATAATTACCACATTTATCTGGAGACAGATTGTTTCAGAGTTGGGAAGTGGCTCAATGATGCCATTAAAGATTTTTTTTTTTTTTAAATCTTTCCACTGTGACATCCTTGAGCATTGAACGTTTATCCTCGGATAGTCATCTCATGGTAACAAAATTGCTGCTACAGCTCCAAGATCACATCTTCATACAATTGTATTGAACCCCCAGCTTTTTTTTTTTTTTTTTTTTTCTTAGTAGAGCTTTTAGGAAAAGGTGTGAGCAAGTTTCATTCTTCTCCTCTGAATTCCATTCCCAAGACTCATAAATTAAAGCTGATCCAGGTCATTCTAATGTGAAAAGTACTTTCTTTCCTTTCAGTGTCCTATATTTGCTGTATTTTTCAGGGCAACTGAACAGTAAGGTGTGTGCCCCCTGGAGGGATGCACGAGCTGATCCCTCTGGTGGGAGGTCAGCCCCTCTAATGTCATTTCCTAATGGAAACCTTCCCTGACTTTCTTTAGACAGGTCAGTACACCTGGTCTGTGTTCTCAAACCATTGTGTGCTTTCACTTTGCAGCACTGTCATAATTTTAATTGATTAATTGGGCAACTATTGGTTTATATCTGTTTTCCCAGTAGAGTGTTAGCTCATAGTTACACTATTGACTATCTTACCCCCAGCAACTAGCATGGTGCCTAGAAATAATAGTAGGTGCTTACTAGATGCTAATTATTTATTGGATTAAAAATGACCATAATAGAGGAAGTACTAAGGTTAAATGTATGGTTTTTCTTTTGTAGGGAAGCCCTTCACCCGACCATCACGGAGGCCCTCTAAATGCTGGGCACTGCTTTGAACATGTCAATGAAAAATTAATGGTGAGAATATTTGTAAATCACCCAGTGCAGTCCCTGACATACTGCAGACATCATGTGCATGTTAGTGGCTTTGCTTCCCAAATTCTATCTTGATTAATTCTTTTATGTCAAGTATAAAAGTATAAATAAGAAATCATCATTAAAAGGCAAAATATAATACATAAATTCAGTGGAATAGATATATGCATCTTCATGTGCTAGGCACTTTAGCAAAGTACCTACCCCATGTCCAAGAAGCTGGCACTCATGGTTTTCAGTAAGATTCAAGTGGGAAATTTAAGCATGCAAATTCCTGTGCCCCATGCCTCTAGGAATTTTCATTCTATGTACCTTTGATGCATTTAAGAATGCTTCTCATCAAAATTTTATGCAATTATGCAGCTCAGAGTATTTCCCTCTTGTAATATTTCCTAGAAGGAAAAAAATAGCTGGAGGATCTTCTGGCAGAAGCCAAAATAAGCATGTTGATTTACCTCCCGGCCCCAGATATTAAGTAGCAAGGATGGGTTTCCCCTTAGGGCAGGGATTGCAAAACTGGCTGATCAGTAGCATTACCTGAAAGGAACGTTTTAAAGACTTAGATTCCTAGTCCCCAGGAATTGGGTGTGGTGATTCTGATCAACTAGATCTGAGAAGTGCTGAATTATTAGTGATGAAGATTTCAAGTTCATACCAGCTTTTGTCTTCTCCAGGCTGGCTCTTACATCCACCTATTCTGTTGTCTCTGTGAGGCCTGGTTCTGTGCTCACGCAGCATGCCTTGCATGGTTACCAGCTACTGTTTTTGCTGAATATTAATAGGATTCATTCTATGTTCATTTTTAAGAAATTATTTTATCGTGTGTGTGTGTGTGTGGCAGGGAGGGGCTGAACTGTGAATTTCCAATCCCAACAATTATTCATAAAGCTAGCATCATTTGCATCTTAAATAGTCTCCAGGAATTCAAAGGAAGAGTGTACCATAGTCACAATGATAAACTCAATAATAATTAAAATTATTCCCAGGCTGTTAAGTAATGCAGACATATTAAAACATTTTTAGTTGAGCTTATTATGCTCTAATAAAGTGAAAGCACGACTAAAGGGCAATATTGGGTAGCAGCTGGTCCATTACCAACTCCACATTCTCTTTGGCTGTTTAGATACTGCCTAGGTGTTTGTATAGGCTTACAAAGAGTGGTTAAAAAAAGTACAACCACCTGAAGACTATCCACTAAAACAACTCCTGCCAAAAACAGAACAAATGAAAAGAAAATCAATATAGTTGATTTTTCAATTAGAAATTTTCACTCCTGATCCAAGATCTAATAAGTAATCCACTGAATTCTGCAAAGCTTTTTAATGTAAACTTTATTTTTTCAGTATCAAATATGCTCTACTTTGTACATATCTGCCAACTTCTATTTTCTTCTGTTCTTCCCCACCCTACCCTACCTTAGCTTATCCTGTCCTGTACCATCCTGTCATGCCCTATCTTGTCTTATTTTTTCCTGCAGTATCCTATCCTAGCATAGCCTATTTGATTCTCTTCCTGGTTACCTACTACTATGTGCCAGGAACTTCAGGCAATGAAGAGATGAACAGGTTCGAGACTTTGCTCTCAAACTTTTGGCTTCAGGGTGAGGAAGAACTATGAGAAGTATACAAATTACTATGAAACAGGGCAAACCTGTGATGGGAGGGACCAGAGTGTCATGGGAAAGTCACGTGTGGCAAGAGAATGAGATTGGTGTGGGGTCAGGAGTAGTATGCCCTCAAACATTCCCTTTGAATGCCTGGACACCTGATGCCACATCACAATGCTTCAGGCAGGGAATGGCCCCTGCTGGAAAGATCTTCAGACCACTAAAGGGATACCAGATCAGAGACAAAAACTCCAAAACAAAAGCAACAGGCCTATTTGTTCTGTAACTTATACAAATGGTAAAAATTCCCCCCAAACAGAAAATGAACACAACGAAACAAAAACTCAGAGCATCATCAGATGAAGGGCTTCACCTTTAGCAGATCCTAGCTGTCTGGGGTGCCTGCCTCTTCCTCTTGTCTTCTCAATTTCCCCATCTCTACACCAAGTATTTTTCCCCATTCATATTATTGCTTATCTGGCTGAGTAATTCATTAACTTTATTATCTCTCACCCATTCTTGGAGGGATCATCTCTGAAACCTATAAAACACATGGGACCTAAATGCTCCTTTCTGTAGAAAAAAAAAAAAACGACAATAATAGCTACCATTTCAGGAGCGCCTCCCAAGGGCCAGTCATTATGCTTAACCCTTTCCATATGTTATTTCTAGTCCTTACAATAACAGGGTGAGATTGCGACTATCATTATCCCTAGATCAAAGTGAGGTTGAGAAGGAGTAAATGAATGGCACAGAGCAACACTGCATACATAGTTGTTGAAAGAATGAATGTATGACTAAACTAATGAATGAATGGAGGGGCTGTCCAAGGTCTCTGCAGCAAGTGGTGGAGCATAATCTTGAACCATTAGACATGGAAGCCCTTGCACTTAACTACAATAATGTATAGGGGGTTGGGCTTGGGAAGATCAGTTGGATAGGGGATGGAGGGGAGGCAGCCATAGAAGGGGATGATGGCCGTGGAATTCCTGCTGCAAACAAGAACAAGGAAGCTGGACAGCTGGCCTGGATCTGGGAGAGGGCCCAGGAACTGCCAGCTAGAAAGGCCTGAGGGCTTCACTAAAACATTCCTTTAATAAACTGATGTCAGGTTGAAGTGACTCTTTTCATTCTTCTGTTTCCTACATTACACACCCCGTTCCTTCCTATCACCTCTCTGGCATGGTTTCCAGTGTCCTCTCTATCTTTGTCACTCTTCCTTGGCTGGACTCCATTTCTTGTAGGTTTCTCTAAAACATGCATATGTATTGTGATTCCAATTACTATTGATACTTCTTAGCCGGAGAGATTTGGGGAAAAAGTTTGAAAATACTTAATTTTCTTATTTATTTTTATTTTAACTTTAAGGAAGAAAACAAAATCTATAGACCTGCTTCAGAACATCATCCAAATAGGCAAAAATTCAACTCCATACTCACACCCTGCTAAAGATCACCATGGAGAAGATGACCACCCTGTGAAAGGTGTGAAGGTTTGCACTGGTCAGAGAACTGCAGGAAGGGAGCAAGGAAGCCTCCAAACACAGGGGTTGCCAGCAAAGTGCCCATAGTCCTTTTAAGTAAAAACTCTAAGAGAATCTGAATTTTCATTCAGCCCTCCAACATCAAGCAGAAATTCCCACACAAGTCATCTTTATTCCCCCCAACAATCTTTAGAGCACCTTGCACTATATCTATATATTTTTTCCTCTATCACAAACTCATTTGCATGTGTCAGCACTAATTTTCAAATGTGCCTTGAAGCAGTGAAAAAGGAAACTTCAGATTGGTAGCAGCTTTCAAATGGCGCTCACCCACAGCTGGCTCTCAACTTTTACTTGTTATTAAAAAGGGGGAAAGGCAAAATTGGTATTTTTTTATTGCTCTAATTAAGCCTTTAAAAGCTGCAACTGCAAAGAAGAAAGGGAGGGAGGAAGAAGGGAAAACAACAACAAAACAAAGCTCCTACTTTAGAAATAAAAGTGCCAACTTAATAAAACTCACAATGACAAACTCCAGTGAAATTACTATCTTCTCAAACCTGTGGTCCCTCCTCGGTACTCCCGAAAGAAGTGGGTGTGATGCAGAAGAGAACTGTTTACGTTTTGAGAGAAAATAGGGCCCTGAGGTGGAGATTAGTGTAGACTAGGAGGAAGGAAAAAAAAGAAAGTACCCTTTACAGAAGGTAAACCTCATCCCAGAACTTTTCTAGGAATCTGGACTACATTGCCTTGCTTAATCCTCACACCTAACTCCTGAAGCTGATTTGAAGTGAATACCCAAGGAATAAATGTAATAACTAAAATAAATTGTGTTCTATGTATGAGGACCTGTTTTAAGGTTTTTATGTGATAAGCCTTATTTAATTCTCACAACCTTATGCGTTTTGCACTATTTTTATCCTTTTTTAAAAAAAACAAACAGGGTTACTCATGAAAAGGTTAAGAAAAGGCTCAGCATCACATGGTTTGGTGGAGCAAAGCTTTGAACCTAAGCAATTTGATTCCAGTGCCTACAGCTCTAACAACTCTTCTAAGCTGTTAATAGGGATGGGTCCCCTACTGAGAGAAGTACTCTTCAAGGCAGACAGTACTGGGAAAGGTGCTAGCTCTCCACTGAGGCTGAAACCAGAATGGGTAGTGACTTGAGAAGTACAGTGAAGATTTGGGGCTTTACTCTAAGGAGAAGCTACTGGAAGAGTTTTAAGCAGATGAGTAATAAGGTCAAGTTTTATTTTCTGAAAGATTAGTGACTTTGGAAGATAGCAGATTGAAGGGACACAGGCAAAAAAATAGGGAAACCAGTAGGGAGCTCGTTGAACAATCCAGGTGGGAGATGATGGCAGCTTGAATAAAGGATGTAGTAGAAAAATGGAGGGAGGCAGAGGAATCCAAGAGAGAGATAGTAAGAAAAATACTAGGGCTTTGTGGTACTGACTGGATATGTGTGTTTTTGAGGGGGTGGGGCTAGTGAGGAAAAGGCTGGGGCAAATATTAAAGATGCGATAAGAATATGAAGAGAAAAAAAAAGAAAAAGGTTTAATTTTCTTTGGAACTAGGATTTTGTAACTCTAAAGTATAGCATCCACATTCTTCTCCCCCCACTCATTTCCCTAAGATGGAGGCACAACACATTTCTATACATTCTATATAATGTCCTGTTTACTTTGAGAATATGGTACTATCAAAAGGAAGAGAATGTGCTTTAGCAGTTGAGATCATTTAGAGAACAGTAAGGTGGAACAGATGGGAGATGTGGAGTCAGTGAACTTCTGCAAATGGACAAATGTCATCTAAATAAAACTTAAGTTAACCTCACTCTTAATGGAAAGGCTAAATGCCTTCCCCCTATTACCAGGAACAAGTAAACAAAGATGTTTACTATCAGCACTTCCATTCAACATTATAATAGAAGTTCTAGCTTGTGTAATAAGGTAAGAAAAATAAATAAAAGTCATCCAGATGGGAAAGTACAAAGTCACAGTGTCTTATTTGAAGAACACGTGGCCATCTATGTAGAATATCTGTTGTAACCTACAATAAAAGGTATTAAAACTAATAGATGAAATTAGTAAATGTTGAAGGATACAAGATGAATATAAAAACCAGTTGTATCTCTGTATATTAACAATGAGGAATAAGAAACACAAATTACAAATATTTCATTTAAAATAGCATCAAAAATATAAAAAGGTTTAAGGATAAGTCTAAGAAAAAAACTGTAAGACCTATATACTAAAAACTATAAAACACTGCAGAAATTGAAGAAGACCTAAATAAATAAAAAACAACACCATATTCATGGATTGGATGACTCAATTGTTAAGATGTCAGTTCTTGCCAAATTGATCTACAGATGCAACATAATTCTAATCAAAATCTCAGCAGGACTTTTTGTAGAAATTGACAAGGTAATTATAAAATTATAAAATCCATGTGGAAATACATAATACCAATAATAGCCAAAACAACTTTGAAAAAGAAAATAAAAGATTTACTACTCAATTTCAAGACTAATTATAAGGAAACAGAAATTAGTACTGTTGAATGCAGTGTGGTATTGACATCAAGCTATACAAATAGATCAATGGAATGGTAGAGCATCAGAAATTGACTCACACTCATGTGGTCAATTGATTTTTGACAAAGATGCAAAGGCAGCTAAGTAGAGGAAGGATAGCCTTTTCAAAAAATGATGCTGGAACTATTGCATAGACATATGAACACAAATGAACTTTATTCCATTCCTCACACTACACAAAAACAAATTCAAAAGAGATTAGAGATCTAAATGTAAGAGGTAAAACATAAAAATTCTAAAAAATAGAGATAAGCATGTGGTTTATTATATTAAGATTACACTTCAAATAAGGAAAAACATTTTTATGACCTTAGTTTAGACAAAGAGTTCTTAAATCATCAAAAGCAAAATCATAAAAGATGATCAAATGGACTTTATTAATATTAAGAACTCCTACTCTTCAATAAACACTATTAAGAGAATGACAAGAAAGGACAAAAGTAGAAAAAAAATTTACCATCACATATTTGGCAAAAAACTTGTATCCAGTATACATATTAAAAAACAAACAAACAACTCTCAAAACTCACTAATAAGTAAACAAACAAGCCAAATTTAAAAAGGGCAAAATATTTGAACATACTTTGCACAAAATAGGATATATGGGCAGCAAATGAACATAGGAATAAATGTTCAATGTCATTATTCATTAGAGAAATGCAAGTTAAAATCATAAGGAGATATTGTTATACATGTTATAATGTCTAGAATTTTAATGACTGAAACTATATTATGCTAAGTGAAATAAATCAGAGAGAGAAAGACAAATACCATATGATTTCACTTATATGTGGAATCTAAAAAATAAAACAAATGAGTAAACAAAGAAAAAACAGAAATAGACCCATTAATACAGGGAACAAAATGTTGGTTGCCAGAAGGGAGGGGATGAAGAATGAGTGAAATGGGTGAAGCGGAGTGAGAGGTCCAAGCATTCAGTTATGGAATGAATAAGTCACAGGGATAAAGGGCACAGCACAGGGAATATAGTCAGTGATGTATTGTAATAGCGCTGTATGGTGACAGATGGGAGTTACACTCACGGTGAGCACAGCATAATCTTTAGACTTGTCGAATCACTATGTTGTACACCGGTAAACTAAGGTAACATTGTGTGTCAACTACACCTCAGTAAAACAAGCAAAAATAGACAAAATAAATAAATACTTCCCCACCAAATGTGGATGATGGTGTGAATTCATTGGAACTCGTGATAATATAAAATGGTACAACAATTTAGAAAAGGGTTTGGTAGTTTCCCCCCAAATTAACTATACACCTACCCTATGAGCCAGCCATTCTACTCCAAGGTACTTACCCAGAGAAATAAAAGCATAAATCCATACAGAGAGTTGTACATGAATGTTCACAGCAGATTTATTTGTAATAGTCCCAAACTAAAGGCAACCAAAATATCCATCAGAGAGTAGACCAATTATGGCATATCCACAATTAATGGAATAATACCATTAAAAGAAAATTAACCACTGCTACATGGACCAACATGGATGAATTTCAAAATTATGCTAAGTGAAAGAAATCAGACAAAGAGAATACAAACTAAATTACTTACTTCACTAATCTATAATGACTGAAAGCACAACAGTGGTTTCCTGAGATGGAGAACAGGGAGGGAGGGGCAGGAGGGAGGAATTAGAAAGGGGCAAAACGAAACTTTAGGAGTGTCAGATATGGACATGATATTGATTGTACTGGTGATTTCATGAGTGTTTATATATGTCAACACCTACCAAGTTGTATACTTTAAATATGTGTAATTTATTATATTTTGATTATTTTTCAATAGAACTTTGTTTTAAAGCTTGTCTGTGCACAATTAGATTTTATTTCATATTCTGAGAGACATCGTTTTTAAGCGTGTACTCTGAATCTGCTTGGATAACCCAGAGCATTTTCAGACGTGATAGAAGCCACCTTCCCAGACACCCAGTGGATGTGGTCCGAGAGGGACAGGTTCTGTTGTGTGAGAAGATGCTAAGTAGAGTCCTTCTAAGATCCATTTCTGGCCTCAAGGGACTAGGAAAATGTGTAGCCACAGCTGAGAGATGGAGCCAACTAGTGCAGTAGCAAGGTTTTGCCAGTTGTATTTCTCGTCTATTAAAGTGTCCCCATTTAAAGTGATAATGGGACTAGTATTTGCCATCTCTTCTGTCTTTAGACCACTCCAGAATCACATTCTTCTGCTTCACTTGCAAAGTGGAGGAGTTGCTTGCCCTGATCCTAACTATTGTTCAAAGGAAGACCATGAAACCTTTATGTCTGAATATCTTCTTGGGATATGGCACTTGGCATATAATTGTATTATGATTTTTAATGCAATTTTTTTGTTTAAAGTTTATATTTATGAATTTAAAATTGTGACAATAATTGTATATCTAGTTCCTACTGAGTTGTCTTAAATTGTTTAAACATATTATCTCATTTTATCCTTAAAACAGTGCTGTAGGTGGTGTTATTGGTGGTATTATTACTCCATATTACAGACAAGAAAAAAATAAGGATTAAAAGGTTATTTGCCTAAGGTAATACTGTGTTATTTTTGGAACAGGGATTTAAACCCAAACCCAGCTGACTACAAAGCCAATGATTCAATACATTTTTCTATTGTGTCTCATTTATTAACTTATGAACTTTGGCTTTTTCTACAAAATATTGAGACATCTTATCGTAAACATAATATAAACTAGTAAATCTTTCATTTGAAATTATACCCCAGAGGAAGTATATGTATGTTTCTTCTCATGGTTTGTGAGGGCTGGGGAGCTTCTTTTTTATTTTATTTTTTTTTAAATCATGCATGATTTACTTTTTGCTTTTTTGCCAAATTACCAATGTATTGTATCCATATTTTGTATTAAATTTATAAAACTTTTCCTTACAACCAGGTTATAAGTTATTGATTATTAGCCCATTTTTTTCTAGTACTTTTATTATGTCATTGTTTTCGATATGTAGCCCATTTGCATTTTTTTCTTGTGTGTGGTGTGAGAATTAGATCTATTTTCATCTTTGTTCAGATGGCCCTCAAGTTATCTGAATACCTTTTATCCCAAAGTCTATTCAGTAACTAGCCCTAACAGATAATAAAACATATTATAAAGTCTCTATAATTTAAAGTCGTTATAATTAAAACATGTGTTATTGTTACATGAATAGATGGATATAACAACCACATAGAACAGAAAGACCAGAAATAGACAAAACTATAAGAAAAATCTAATATATGATAAAGATGGTATCTCAAATCTTTTTTTTTTAAGATTTTTATTTATTTATTTGACAGAGAGAGTGAAAGAGAGCGAGAGAGCCCAAGCCTGGGAGAAAGGCAGAGGGAGAGGGAGAAGCAGACTACCTGCTGAGCAGGAAGCCAGATACTGGGCTCGATCTGGGGCTCGATTCCAGGATGCTGGGATCATGACCTTAGCAGAAGGCAGACGCTTAACCTACTGAGCCACCCAGGTGCCCCTACCCTCCAATCTTTTTAATCTTTTATCACTTGTTTCCAGTACATAGTAGATATACTAACATTTGGTGAAATGTACATTTTAAGATAACCCAAGCTTAGAGAACTTTTTCTTTTTCTTTTCTTTTCTTTTCTTTCTTCCTTCCTTCCTTTCTTGAAAACTTTGCTTACTTAAAAAAAAAAAAATAGAAGAAATTCTCCCATTTACAAACTTCCTAAGAAGAGGTACTTTAGAAGTTAGAAGCAAGAAAGGTCACCACTTCAGCATTAGACAAGTAATAGGCCATTTCTATTTTGTTTGTCAGGAGATCTTGGAGGCACAAACTTGGTTATGGCACCAGAGTTCTGGAATATCAAGACAGGTCTGCAGGTTGTCTCCAGGCAAGGCAAGAAACATACCCTGGGCTAGGTCAGTCTTTCAGCACTGAGTTAGCATTGGCAGCAATATCTGAGAGTATGAGGCCAGATAAAAATAGCCATAATAACTACATTTACTGATATCTTACTATGTTTCAGGCATCAGCGCTAAGAGCTTTATATGTGTTGCCTCATCTGCTCCTCTCAAGAGCTCGGCAGTGAACCTATAGGTACTATTATATCTGCATTTTACAGATGAAAAAATTGAGATACAAAAAGTTTAAGTAACTCGCCCAAGGTTAAACAGATACAAGAAACAGCTGAGATTTCAGGCTGCATCCCTAGCTTCTGTGCTATAATGAAGCATTGGAGGAACTCCCTGGTCATCCCTGGGCTACCTGGCGGTTATCTCTAGGCAGAGTTGTGAAACGGAATGAGCAAGCAGTCGGGAAACAGTTCAAGACGGTCACTACGATGTCGACTAACTAGGTCGGGTGTTGGGAGAGGTCCTGACAAACAAAATGGAAATGGCCTGGCACCTATCTAATGGGTTGTACTGGCATCACCAGCATATATTAGCCCCTTTGGGCACGCACGACTGGGAGGAGACTGGTGGCGGGCGGTCCTTCCTCCTAATGATTCACATTGCCCTGTGTGAAGGGCAAATTCAGAATCAGACGCTGGAACAAGGGAAGCATGTGGCAGAGGTGGGGGGACTTTCAGAGTTAGAATTTTAGAAGGAACAGTAAGGGGGGACTGTGGCAAACCACACCTTCATCCAGCCTCCCACTGGGCCCCGTGTTTTTCATTCTTTCTTCACTTATTTACAATTCAGCATTTATTTGTTGAGTGCCTACTACTTACCAGGCACTGTGATATTAGTGCTTATTGCATGGTAATGGTCTGATTTTCTTCTCTGGTCTCCCAGCTATCAATAGTTTTTATTGAGCAGGGACTGTCCTTTTTAGCTTTTTACACTCAGGAGAGAACACAGTGTCAAGCATGTATTAGGTGAACAAAGAATGGCCTGGATTTAAATCTTGGATCTGTCACTTAATGACTGTGAAATCATGTACTTAACTTCTTTGGAACTAAGTTTCAAAATTTTCATCTGGAAAGCATGTAAATATCAGCGGAAATAATGCCTGTAAAAGCACTTCATAAAATGTAAAGTGCCATAAAAATGTTACTCTTTGTTCTCTTTTGTGTCTTCTTCCTTCTTCCCTCCCTCTCTCCCTAGTTCTTCTTACCTACCCCTTTCTCTTCCTCATTGCTTTTCATACCCCCCTTTTTGCTTTCAGCTAAATGGCTAAAGGCTGAATCTCCCATGTGACTGGGTTGTATCAAACACCTCCCACACTCCTTTGTTTGCTCTTTTTTCTCAAACACTGGAAGGTGTGGCTTTTTTAGTCTCTCACTCTGGTTAGTGCAGATAATTGGGTCTGCACAGTGCATGAAAATGGAGGAGGTGTAAGGTTTGATTAATTTCAGGGCTATTTATCCCTAACTAGCGGTACAGGAACAAAGAGCCCTCTGCATGGTCTGGCCTGGCTTGCTAGGTTCTGTCATGTGGAATTTGAGGCCAGAGCTCCAGGTGACACTAAAGAGTTGCTTTGTCCTGTTTCACCTTCACACATCTATTCATTACAGGAACCTCAAGATAGTGAAGGATGGCTGGGCCAAGGCAGGATTTAGGTTTCCTGACCAAACCATGTTGTTGTGTTCAGAGAGTGCTATTCCTGAAAAGCCTCCCAAACACACTGCCCCAGAAGAGAAGGGAATGGGGAACCAGAGTATCCTATCTTCTGGGCTTAAGGCCCTGTGTCATCTTCAGCTTGCTTTCTTTGCCTTCCAGTCAGGCCCTTAAGTCATGTCAATTCTACCTTATTAATCCCTTTCATATCCCCAGCCCTAGGGTCATTGGCATGTTTTGCATGCTCATTGTTCTGCATGTGGATTACTAAAACCATTTCCTAACTGGACATTCTCAATCTATTCCCATGGTGTCCCTCAAGCACAATTCAAATTTTGTCTTCTCCCAACTTAAAAACTTCAGGGGCCTTGCATTATTCATTTCAGAACTCTTACGCTTGTGACCAACAGACCAAATCCAGCTTGATTTTTTGTTGTTGTTGTTGTTGGTAGCTTAACAGTCAGGCAAATGAACAAACAAGCAAACCTGCAATCAATATTCAAATACTGGGAGGTTGCTTATAAAGATCCATATTTCTAGATGGCAATCATCAGCTGAAAGTAAGTTTGGGCTTTTTGAGTGATCGACGTGCTCTTGAAGCACTGCAGTCCCCTCCCCATATAAGGGGCAGACGTGTACATTCACTGGCAAACTTTCCCCTGATATGGCTGACACCTGTCAGTGAGACTAAAACCTCTCTTTTCAGAATGAAATCCAGACTTCTTAATCTGGTGTTGGAGGACTCGATAAATGTGCTAGGCTGAGTTATGTCCCTCAAATATGTCTTTGCTCTAATCCCCAGAAGCTATGAATTTCCTTACACAGAAAAAGGGGCTTTGTAGCTGTGCTGGAGTTAAGGATTTTGAGAAAGGGAGATGATCCTCTATCCCAGAGGGGCCCAATATCATCTGAGGGGCCTCATAAGAGCAAAGCAGGAGGAAAAGAGAAGAAGGGCAGTCTGGGGATAGAAGCTGAGACTGGACTGATGAGACCACAACCCCAAGGAATCCTGGAAGCCTCTAGAAGCT
Source organism: Halichoerus grypus (assembly GCF_964656455.1). Taxonomy (NCBI): domain Eukaryota; kingdom Metazoa; phylum Chordata; class Mammalia; order Carnivora; family Phocidae; genus Halichoerus; species Halichoerus grypus. Next base: position 58,181,352 of record NC_135722.1, read on the forward strand.
GAAAGAGGCAAGGAACAAATTCTTTCCTGGAGCCTCCAGGAGGAACCCGTCTGTACTTTGATTTTAGCCCTGCAAGACTCACTTCAGACTTCCGGCTTCCAGAGCTGTAGGAGAATAAATTTGCATTGTGTAAAGTCACTTAGTTTGTGGTCATCTGTTACAACAGCAATAGGAAACTAATTCTTTCCTTCAACTTGCTTTTCCAAATTTATCCCCCACCCACAAACAGATTTCTCACTCATCTTCCGAGATCATATCATTTCCTGGTTCTTGAATATCTGCTTGGACTGATCATTTCCCCATCTCTAGGAGTCCAAATTTTTCCTGGCTTTCAAATGTCACTTCCTCTTGAAACTTGCTCCCTTCCACTCTGTTGGATTTGACTTCATATGAATTGACTATTCCATCTTTGCTCTCTTCTACCATTTTATCAAATGCCTTTTATAAGGTGTCAGGCTCTGCCTTGATGCCTTACATTCATTATCTTACATAATACTTTCAAGGACAGGCCCTGCATGTATATGCTCATGTGTGGACGCCTCAGCCTGCATGCCCGACGCATATCACATCATTCGAAAAATCCCTTTTCCTGACTACCTTTCATAATGAGAAGGTCCACATATCTGAGGTGCATCAACTTTGACTTTTGGTCAAAGAAGGTTTGAGGCTGTGTGGGCAAAAAACTTTGGGGTTCTGTATACAAAGCATGGACTACAAGTTGGGCATGAGTTCTGGGTATACATGAACCTTTGGCCTCACAGAATCCTCAGCCTTTGAAGAGGGGCACAGCCCCAGGAGGGCCAGAGCTGGACCCTCAAAAGTGCATAGCCTGAAGCAGAGTCCTCTCTTCTCTGGCTCTGTGGGCAATACTGATGTAAAAGTCTCATGTTTGGGGCACCTGGGTGGCTCAGTTGGTTAAGCATCCGACTCTTGGTTTTAGCTCAGGTCATGATCTCAGGGTGGAGCCCTGAGATGAAAACTCATGCTCAGTGTAGAGTCTGATTGGGATTCTTTCCCTGTTCCTCCCCCTCCGCCTCTGCCCCCCCCTGCTCTTACATGTGCTCACAGCATACTCTCTCTCCTTCTGATAAATAAATAATAAATAAATAAATAAATAAAATCTTAAAAAAATACAAGTCTCACGTTTATGACTTACCTTCTTAACTGGTGTATAAGCTCCATGAGGGTAAAGACTAGAGGGTGTTTTTTCTTGTGTCTCTCCATAAGCCTGCTGGGGTCTGGCATGTGTGTTAAATTGGTACTGATTGAATCAGAATCAGAGGTGGGGTAGAAGGGACCCTGGATTTACTGACTACCTGTAGCATGCTTGTCACTAAGCTGAATGCTCTATACATGTTCCCTTACATGATCCTCAAGACCTTTGAAGAAGATATTGAACCCAGATACAAAAAGTACATTTCAGGTAAAAAAAGAAATTTGGTCAAAGTCACATGACTAGTAAGTAGTAGAGTTGGGATTTGAGCTCACATCTGTCCAGCTCCACCTGCCATGTCTATCCATGACTGCACTGATTCATTTAACGGTGTTTTATTGAAGGCCCATGATGTGGTAGTTATTTCACTGATTACTGGAGATATGCTGGTGAGAAAACCAGTTACTACCCATGACCTCACGGAGTTTACATCTTATTGAGACAGTCATGGAAATAAATATTCACATTTCTGTGAGATGTTTTCTAATGGAAGAAGAAAATGGTACACAGTCCTTCCATGACATTGCCTCAAATTGCTAAAGATAGACCATAAGATGGTGTGGCAAGCTGTGGAAAAGAGTGTTCTCCAAAGTAGGTAGGTCCCAGGACCTCCCAAACCATGTTACATTGGCCCACTTAGTCCCATTTACAGGACTGCCCAAGTTATAGAAATGTACTATTAGTCTACTTTCCTGAATAACCCTGAATTACACAATGTGCTTCTTATAGTTCTCAGAGTGAAATTGATCCTACTAGAAAACTTGCAAGTGTTTGGTAATGTGATAGAATTAAATATACTAATTTGCTGTGGCACTGAATTTTCTCTATTGTCAGTACAAGTATGAAAATTATGTTCAGCGTGGTATTTTGGAAGTATTTGGGAATAGCATTAACTACTTTAAATCCAATCTCAGGCAGGGTGACACCAGCTTTTGCACTGTGTATTTTTTTTTTTTTAATTATATACAGAAGTGCAAAAATGTCAGGTAAGTTGTTCAAGGTCACACAGCAAATCAAGGACCAAGGTGGATGGTGAGGTGGAAACAAAAGGTTATAAACTTCTGGCTACTAAATGTGTGTGTGTGTGTATGTGTGTGTGTTACATTCTTCTTCACTCTTTCATTTACCATTTTACAAAGAAAGAAGAAACGGCTTTCAGGATCTGCATATGGTGTGAGGAGAGAGTTCAGCGCTGCTTTTTTTTTTTTTTTTTTTTAAGATTTTTATTTATTTATTTGACAGAGCGAGAGAGCACAAGCAGGGGGAACAGTATAGGGAGAGGGAGAAGCAGGCTCCCAGCTGAGCAGGGAGCCTGATGCGGGGCTCGATCCCAGGACCCTGGGATCATGACCTGAGCCGAAGGCAGACGCTTAACCATCTGAGCCACCCAGGCGCCCCTCAGCGCTGCTTTTAATTGAAAGTTCTGAGGGCAAATCTCGCAGAGCAGGGCAACAGCTGCAGCACCTGTAACTGCCCCGTCAGGCTGTGTCGCCATAATAGACAGGCTTATTACTTTTTAATTAGGAGCTTCAGCGTTTTGTTAAACTGTAAATGTGTCAGGACCTGGGGATTTGGTTATACACTAAACTGTCTTCCATTAATCTTTGTGGAAGCTTTGGAGAGATTCAGGATCAGTTGGCAAAAGGCATTTTGTTACTGTGTAATAACAAGAGTTTACATTTACTAAGCATTTACCATTTTCCAGGCATTAGGCTGAATACTATTTGGATTCATTATTCAACCAACCATATTCCTTGAACTCCTGCTAGGGTCTAGGGACTGTGTGAGGCATCTTGATGGATGGATAACTAATGAATAAGACCCATCCAGACTCAGTCCTCTAGGACATTAGAGAAACATAAAATATATGTGTATATAAATGAGATTGAAAATATTCTCTGATTAGAACCCTAAGGGAGAAACAGTGAGGTATCACCCCCTACTCAGTCTCAGCTCTCCCCACATTTCCCCCATTTGGGTGCAAGTCACCTCCATCCCTCCCTCCATCTATCCATCCATCCATCCATCCATCCATCCATCCATCCATCCACTTGCTCAGGGCACAAGTATGGGTCATTCTTGATTTCTTCCTCTCCTCCCCTCTGTATCAAACCATTACCAAGTGATGCTAATTTTATCTCCAAAGTATGCCTCAAAGTCATCTACTCTCCTCTTACTATCCCCTACCCCAGCTTAGGCTTCTTGCCTATACTCCCTCAATAACCTCCCAGCAGGTATCCCCAATACCATTCTCACTCCTTCTAATCCATTCTCCACACCCTAACCAGCATGATTTTGTTAAAACACAGATCATATTATGTCTCTCTTCTGCTCAGGAATCTTTAGTGACACATCATGGCATCCATTATTGGACCCTATAAGCCCCTGGCTTACCTGTCACTCCTAATTATTATTCCTCAGCCCCACCAATCTTCTTTTGATTCCTTCCATGCACCTCAGGGCCTTCAAAGTGCTATTCCTTCTGCCTTGTCATGCCTCTGCCACCAGTTGCTACCAAAATGGCTGCTGAATGTCCTTCAGATCTCAGCTAGAATGTTCCTTCTCCAGCTGGCCAGCTCCCTGGCCCCCAAGTTAGAAGGGGATCTCTATTATTCCCCATCCTAGCATGTTGCTTCTCCCTTTCATAGCACCTACTATGTACTGTAATCATGCAGGTTGCCATGTAATTTATTCCATGTTACATATTTAATGGCCATGTGTTATACCAGAACTCCACAGAGCCTCAGTGCCTAGAACAGAGCCTGAGTCGTACCTGACATTCCATTTGTTGGAATCCATTGCTGCATTCCCGCTACTGCAGTATGAAGGAATAAATAAATAGAAGGAATGCAGAGGAAAGAAAGACTGTGCTATAGAGACTAGGTGGGGAACTGAAGAGGGAGTGGAACTTTAAGTTTGATCCTAAAGGATCCAGTCAGACTAGAGGTGGAATGGGTCAGGAGATGAATGGGTAGGGTATTCCAAACAGAATATACGGACATGTCTTGAGTTTCAGTTTTGGCCCTATAACTAGCTGTGTAGTCCTGGTTGAATTACATAATCTCTCTCTGATTTCTTTTCTATAAAGTATTAATACAGAATATTTTGCCCTTTCTGGACTCTTGTGAGAGTCCAATGAGGTGCTGATTATGAAATATTTTTAAAGATTACCAAGTCATAACAGGACTTAAGAAACATTTTTAGTATTTATATTTTCAGATTTAGATTGTTTACGTTTCACCGGCAACTTTGTCTAATCATAGGTGCCTCTCAAATCCCAAAGATTCCTTTGTTTCATTGTTTTTCCTGCCCTCCCCTGTGAAGCCATTGACTGGTGAGTGTCATGAAAATATGTAGCCTGCCTCAGTCAAATGGGCTCTATATTTTCTTCTCTGATGTGTGTTGCTAACCAGGCTCTTTGCACCGGGTTCCAGTCAAATTTTCCTTGTTTAATGATTATGTTTTGTAAAACCAAAATAACCAGGCACACATATAGATGACTGTGAGTCTTGACCTTGCCCACTAAGAGCTGGTAGCCTTGTAGGGCTGAGGAACAAGCAAGAAAAGAACCTCAGCAAAAAAACTCTAGCTTTTCATTAGTTTCTGGACATCTGTGTTGGGGCAGTAGATGTGTGAGGTGGGTTTGGGGGTTCAGGGAAGCAAGCTAACATTTACTTACACACATGATATACTGGGACCTCCAATAGTGTTCTGGGCTGTGCATTTACTATCTCCATTATCATTAGTCTATTACAACCACTACTAAAAACAACATATTTTTAGCATCCTGTATGAAGCCAGACACTTTTCAAGTACTTTGGGTTATCTTACTTAGTCCTCAAAGAAAGTGATTCTTACACTCTAGTACTTACCAGAAACACCCGAAGGGCTTGTTAAACTACAGATTACTGGGATCTATACCTAGAAGATTCTGGGGTCTGAGGTGGGGCCCAGTATTTTCATTTTTGACAAGTTTGGTAGGTCTGTGTGGAACCTATGTATCTGCATTTCTAACAAGTTCCCAGGCAATGCTGATGCTGCTGGGTCAGGGACCACACTTTTTGAGAACCACGTCTTAGAAGATCTGAGACTAGTGTCCAGAGCTAGAACTCAGCCAAACTAGGAGTCAAACCTGAACTCCTCTAAATCCCAAACTCATGCTCTTTCCTGCAATATTATATTTGTTCATTTCAGCAAAGACTAGAATGTAAATCAAATCAGAGGAATGAAGGAAGGGAGGGAAAAAGGAGGAAATAAAGAAATGGAAGAGAGAATGAGGCAAGTAGGTGGAGAAAAGAGTCCAGTATGTTCAGTCATGAGGAGGTCTGGGAATGACCTTGTTGTACCTGCCTTGCCCCACCTTAGGACTCTGAAGCTATTGAACTCAAGACTGAAAGGCCATTGTCCTTTTGAAGTAATATATCACAAAAATGATTAATGATTACAAGGTGTCAAGAAAGCCTTTCTCATGAAAATAGTTTGTGAAAGAAAAAAAATGAAATGAAAAAAATGAAATGTGAATGCAAAACTATATTTTTCTTTGAATCTAAATGTTGGTGGCTTCTCCAAGTATCATGGCCTTCCAACTCACTTCATTTCTCTATCAAATATTTTCTGGGAAAATATTGGTAATGATAATGCCCACTGAACAAAGAGGTAGCAAAGATCACAAATGCAAGCTGTGGTAAATCGGAAGGTGCTTGGCTGCTGGGAATTCAAGTGATCCTCTGTTAAATTCCAATGCCGGTAAGAGGGATATTATCAACAGCATTTATGACTTGGACTTCATATAAAGCTTTTAGTGCACTCACAGTAGGAAAAAGAGGCAAGTGGTGGTTGGGAAGAAAGAGACTGGGGCAAAAAAGGTTAGTAAAGACCCCGAGGTCCTAAAAGAAGAGGAGACGTGAGGAATTCTCACACTGTTAGTACCCTACTAATGCACCCACAGCCTTAGACCAATGACATTTATCTTTTATAAATGCCTGGAATGTAGAGTCCTGAAGCCTGGGGCTTCTCTGTCAGCCTGCAAGTTTTCAAATTCCTTTCTTACCACTTTATAGCATTGTGACTTCTGGCAGATCATTTCACTCTCTAAATCTCAATTTCCTCTTTGTCAAATTGGAATAATAAGAATATATGGAGCATAAGGTTTCTGTCAAAATTAAATATATTAATACACATAAAGGCTTGGCACAGTACAGAGAACTATCTCATCTGGATGCACAGTAGATGTTCAGTAAAAATACTGAGGAATAAATGAAAGAAGAGAAGAATTCTCTCTCTCTCTCTCTCTCTCTCTCTCTCTATCAGATCCTAATTTTGCTAGGAGATGACCCAGCCCAGTGTCTCCTGTAGCATGTCTCTGTCTTTCATTGGACTTAACAGGAGGTTGTTCTCTGTCTTTTTTGCCTCTGTATGAAGTTCTCACCCTCCTCCAGTGATCCAGGTTACCTGAGAACATGGAAGCCTCACTTCAATGGGCTCCCCTTGTGGTTGCAGATAAATGGCTAGTCCTGGCAAACTGGATGGGAATAGCAGGTAATGGTGACATTAAAGTATATGTGGAAAAAGCACTTGTGTGTTCTCATTTAAGGAAGTCAAAGAGGGAACCACTTGTTCTGCACTGAAATTATACAAGAAGGCATGGTGACCTCTGCTTTACATCAGGGAAAGAATATAAGCAGTTTCCTTGCACATGATTATTGGAAAATAGCCTTGGAGGAAATTATTTATGGAGTGATTTTATGTAGGGCTGTAAGACAAATTATACTACCAGCAAGTGAGGTCAGAGGAGCAGGAAGGACTGATGGTAAAATGAGTGGCTTGTATAGGACAGGTTGCCTTAACTGTATATGAACCTTGAAACAGCCGATGGTACTTTTTAAAGTGCTAGGTTAAAAATGTGTCACTTTTCTTGAAACCCCTGGAGTTACACCTGGCATCCTACTTTGCATGTGTTTTATATTCATATATAGCAACTTTTGAAGTATAACAGTAAAAATAGCATAAGTAGACAATTTATTAAGAAGCGGGGACACCTGGAGACTTTTTAGTATTGTTGTGTATTATTGGTCTGTTCTGTGGGTTTCAGATCAAATGCCTAAGAGGGCTAGGCAGCGAGTGTTAGTGACCCCAGCAGGACAAAAGCCGGGAGACAAGAGGGAATGGTGATCCCTGTCGCAAAATACATACATATACTCTGTATAGAAGGGGCCCGCTCCTTGTCAGCGCTAGCCAGTGGCGGTCTCAGAGTGGACAGATCTTTTGGCTTTTCTAAGAGACACTAGAAATCTAAAATTTTGTATGATGTGTGATGTTGCCCGATTGTTTAATATTGAATAAATTTCAAAATCAGATAAAACCCACCTTTGAATCTGGTCATCATTAAGTGATTTCTGTTTTATTCAGACATGGCACTCCCTATGTTAGGATTCCCAAACCTATAGTCTTTGCCTATGACGTTGTACATTTAAGCCAGGCCAGTCTTTCCACACACGGAGCAGCCAGTACCTTGTCCATTAGCACTTGTAGAGGCTGCTCCAGCCAGCCTGGCTCTGTTTAGGGGAAGCCTTACGTGCACTGGTTTTAAGGTCAGACAGACCTGGGATTGAGGCCTGTCTCTACCACAGGACAGCTTCCACGCTCTTATCTGAACCAGTAACTAGTAACTAGTTAAAAGGTTACGGCAAGGATAAGCTGGAATTCTGTATGTAATGTGCTTAGCATAATTCTAAGCACAGTAAACACTCACTAAACATTAAGTATTATTATTATTTCTACTAAAACCAAGTAGCCCCACTAACTTTATTCCCTCATTTGACCCTTGCCCCTTCCTTCATTTCTGCATTAACCCAACTCTTGACCAGTCAGATTTGCCCCAGGGTGCATATCCTTCAGCTCAAAGGCAGTTCGGCTTCTCAAGTTCCCACCCCCAGCACTCTGTTAGGCATGAATTGCATCCTCTTTTCTCATTATTCTTAATGAGTGACCCTACGCACTAGTTAAATTAAGAAGTACAGAATAATAGACTATTTTATTCTTGGTGTCCTTAGGGTATTTAACATACATCTGTTTCAAACTTCTTCCCTAGAATTCTTTCATCTAAGGTCCCTTACAGAGTCATGCTTGCCTTGTTTGAATCCTCCCAGAACTGGGCCACTCACTACCTGGCAAGAAACATGTTCATTACAACATTCTTTGTGATGCTCAACCAAAATCCACCTTCCCACAGATTGTAACCATTATCTCCAATTTTCCATCTCTTTGCAGGAAAGTAAAATTTGGATAAAAGAAAGAGTATAGATGTCTTAAGTTCACTCTTCAAAATAGGCCATAATGAAAATCAACAAAAACGTTTACCTGAGTTCCTGAGATGTTCTATTCCTGACTATGCAGGGTGAGGCAGATTATATGTGTATATGAAATGCATATGTGAATTTGAATCTAGTATGCATAAAAGAAACCTATTTTATACAATACAGAGAATAGCATTTACCAAGTTTTCTTTATCTCTTTTACAGAATAGCAACACAATTTGTTAATGTAAGGTAGTTGTTATTTAATAAAAGTATGAAGTACAAACTATATGTCTATATCTATATATCTCCTACTATTTGCCATCAAGTATAATGATATGGCTGAGTGCTCTTTTCAATAATATAGAAACCAATGTTTACTATATTCATGAAGGATCATCTGGTTGGTGTTTATCCCAAGCTAAGCTTTAGGCTACTTGAATATAAAGGTTTGAATAAATCATTGTGAATTTGCATATATTGACATAAGCTTGGAGGATGGCATTCATGCTTATAAATTAAGCTTAATCAACATTTACTGAGCACCTTCTACATACCAGGTACTGTTTTTCTTTAAGCACTGGGAGTAAATTGGGAATAAAATCTAGTCCTTTTTCCCCAAGATTTATGGTGTAAAGACATCTAACCTGATAATTTCATGATAATATGTAAATGCCACATTGAAAGAAATTCACTGAGCACATGAGAGCAGAGAGATAAAAATTCAGCAAAACCTCTTTGAATGAGATGATGGCTCATATGAGTCTTACAGGTTGAGTAGGAGTTAATAATGACACTCAAGGTTTACTGAGCATAAATTGTGTGCCAGGCAGTAATCTAAGTGCTCTTACATGTCTTGTCTCATGAAATGTCCATGTGAGTGTTATGAAGTCGTTGTTACTATCCATTTTACAGATGAGAGGCTCACAGTACAGATAGTTAAATGGTTTCACTAGTGTCACTCAACCAGTGAATAGGCAAACCCAAATCTGAACTCCAGCAGTCTGACACTAGAATTTATAGTCCCCACGAGGCACCACCTTTATTTTTGGCAAATGAAGACATTTGGGAAGGTCATGCCTAGCAGAGGGCACAGCATGAGCAAAAACATAGTAAGTGGGAAGTATCAGCAGGTATCACTAGAACATAAAGCATAAGGCAGGAAGAGGCAGGAGATAATCTGGGGAGGTAAGGAGTAGAAGGATTTTGAGAAGGGGATCTTCCTCTGGCAATTTAGAAGATGAGTCTAAGAATGGCAAGACTTCAGCAAGGAGCCTATTACAAGGCCTGTGTAATGGTCCAGTGAGGAGACGTTGGAGAGATGAGAGGAGAGGGAACTCTTAAAATGATTGGGTTGACTTTTCTGCCGGTTCAGTGGAATGACATCAAAGTCACATTTAATCTAACATTAGAAACGTAATGTGACATTTCTGGCAAATGCATGTTTGTGGAACAAATACCCTGTTCCACTGTTAGGCATTTTATATCAGCAAAAAGAAAAAATTATTTGTATAAGCTTTTATAAATTATTTTTTCCTCATAGGCCCATAAACTCTCTTACTGCAAACTCTGTAGCCACGGAGTTTTAGGGGCCCTAACTCACTGATTAGGGAGGGAACAATGTGATGATGGGTTGAGGCACCTGCAGAAAGGAAGTGAGGCATTAGAGGATGGCTCATGAAAAATTGGACATATTCTCAACAAAATATGATTAAATCTTGACTGGAGAAAGGAAACTGTAAGAGAGTCATCTAGATTCAATGTGCCCGAGGTAGGTCATGGACCCTGGGGCAGACCCTCGTTCTCCTCAGCACACAGCTAGATTACCTTTTCCAGACTTCCTTGCAGTTAGTTGCAGCCATGTGACTGATTTGCAGCTAATGAAATGTGCCTAGAAGGATTTTTGCCACTTCTAGGTTTGGAGCAAAAAAAACCCCTCAGCCATTTTTTTTTTTTTTTTTTTTTTTGGTCCCTTTCCTGATGTTAGGCAAATGGGCATGGTGACCTTGGAAGCCACATGTTAAACAAAATGAAAAAGCCTGAGTCCCTGAATCACCACTTGGAGGAGCTTATCAATCAAGCATTCTTTGCATATTACCTGTGGAAGAAATAAGCTATCATGTTAAGTACCCAAGATTTGGGGATTTCTGTGAGAGCAGCTAGCACTGACTTAAAAAAAAAAAATCAGTGCCTGTATTAGTTATGTGTGTGGAGGGATCTTGAAAGGTCAGAAGCCCATCATGATAAATCATACCCTGAGCTAAGAAGACAATCAAGAAACTGAACTCAGAAAATATAGATGTTAAGAGCCAGTGGGATCATTCTATTGTCTTTCAAGCTTGAGTAAAACATTCTTCAATGGCATTCAAGTCCCTTACTCCACTGCTGTGGTTATTAGGCATTCTTCTTCTTTTTTATTTTTTTAAAGATTTCTTTATTTATTTGACAGACAGAGAGAGAGAGAGCGCACAAAAGCAGGGGGAGCTGCAGGCAGAGGGAGAGGGAGAAGCAGGCTCCCCGCCAAGCAGGGAGCCCGATGCAGGGCTCAATCCCAGGACCCCAAGATCATGACCTGAGCTGAAGGCAGCTGCCCAACCGACTGAGCCACCCAGGCGCCCCTAGGCATTCTTCTGATAATCATTCGACTTTCATAGTGTAGTAGAGAAAACATGAACTTTGGGGCATGAACCCCAACTTTGCTGCACACCTGCTGAGTGTTCTTTAGTTGAGTTACTTCACCTCTTAGAATGTCAGTTCCCTCTGGACGCCTGGGGGGCTCAGTCGGTTAAGCCTCTGCCTTCGGCTCAGGTCATGATCCCAGGGTCCTGGGATCGAGTCCCACATCGGGCTCCTTGCTCAGCAGGGAGCCTGCTTCTCCCTCTGCCTGCCTCTGTCTCTCTCTCTCTGATAAATAAATAAAATCTTAAAAAAAAAAAAAAAAAAGAATGTCAGTTCCCTCTTCTACAAAATGGGAATACTAAAAATACCTCAAAAATAAAAGACATAGAAGAAGGAAAAGGATTTAAAGGTTTAAAAAGGAGGCAACAGAGTATTTTAAAGACAACTCTAAGAGGAAACCCCAATGGATCCATTTACCGTGCCCTTCTCTAGAGCTCTGGGTGTTCTCCAGGGGATGTGACCAGCCAGCTGTGGGTAGAGACGGGAAGAGAGAGATGGGAAACTGCAGAAAGAGGCAGTAGAGTGCAGTGGCTGAGGCCAGATTTCTGAGTCTATATGTGTCTTACTAGCCAGGTAACTAGGATAGTTTTCTAAGCTTCAGCTTCCTTGTCTGTAAAATAGAGGCAATAACAGAGTTGAGATCATTCAGTATGATACCCTGTGGAATGTGGGATAGCCAAGTACATGGCAGACAATGGATACTCCACAAATGTTAACTTTCCTTTTTCTTTCCTTCACATAAGGAAAAGCATGTTCTGAGTAGCATGTTTAAGTGAGCATGGGCTGCAGGTCCAGGGCCTGGAGGTCCAATCCCACCTTGATTTGCTCATTCTAGGCAACATTTTAAATCTACTAACTTCAGGTTCTGCTTTTATGGAGTGGAGAAAGATGACCAGCTCTCTCTGCTTTCTTCCCAGGTCCCTGTGAGGCTGAAATGGATTCTATTTGGATAGCCCTTCCTTCAGAGGTTGAGAAGTGCTCTACTAAAAGTTAATTATTAGAATGTTATTAATTACCAGTGACATATATGTGCCTTGTGGATCCTTTTTCTTCCCTTTCCCAATCTCCCCCAAATGTTTCCATGTTCCAGTTTTCTAATGCCTTTCCCAGAAGCTTGTCACATTTACCAGTGTTCCCTTTGTGAGAAGGATGAGCCTGGCATGACTTGAAGAGACATATTCAGCCCAGCACAGTGGCCCTTGGATTGGGTTTCTGGCAGGCAGTAAAGGTCAGACTTGTCTTCAGCATCATTAGGGTGGTTTATAGGACAGATTTGGAATCAGAAATATTTAGGAGTAAATCCTGGTGTTTCACATTTACCAAGTGTGGGACCAAGGGTAACTTGTGTCTCAGTTCCCCCATAGCTAAAATAGGCATAATAGTATTATTCTATGGGGTGACTATAAGGCTGAATTAGTTAATGATGATACTTGGCATGTACTGAGCACTCAATGTATTGGGGGTTATTGTTATTAGTTTTTCTGGCTCTGGGGGCTCCATCTTCTAAGAGCCTCTGGGAGGAAACAGGGAAACCATACAGTAATTGCTGTTGGCATTGCTGGTACTTGTAATATTTAAACATTGCCTCTAATTCTGTGTTGAAATATAAACACTGAAAGCTGTTGGGTTTTGTTGTTGTTGTCTTGCTAAAATGATACACATCTTTGAGAAGCTTGAAAGCCTCAAACTTCTCTTTCAGCCAAAGCCTGCCTCCACTTGAAATGATATTCTTTTATTCATTCACTTTGGCTTAACTGACAAGAATGGTCACACTTCACATTTTACATTTGCTTTCCTCCCACTCCTTCTCTGTAGGTCCTGCTAGGTGCTGCAGACATAGAATGTTTTCAGTTATGTACTCCTCCCCTTCCACTCTCCCATGCCTTGGTTCACTCTCTGCATACTGTAGGGGCAAGGGTCTTGGAACCACTGAGCGGATGTGTGGGACCTTGCAATATTAGTGCCTTATCTCTTCTAGGTCTTACTTTCCTCATCTGCAAATGAAGAGAAGGAACTAGTTTCTAAGGTCCACATTCTGACATTTTAGAACTAATTTTATCTTGCATTTGCTCATTCATTTATTCAATGAATAAGTATTGATTTTATTCCATGCATAGGTCTCCTTGATAGTAATTAACTTGCTGTCATGTAATTGTTTGCATCTCAGCTCTAGGGACATAGATATAAACGGACATGATTTCTGTCTTGAGAAGCTCGCAGTCTTGCAAACGGACAATTACACTCTAATAATCTAATTACCGCAATGGAAGCTCGTACATGATTCAGACCAGAGTATCAGAGAGGCTGTGGCCAGGAATGGATGAGGGGGTTGTGTGGCCCCTGACAATAATTTAACTAAGCAAATGAGAGGTTTATTTCATTACTAACTCATGGTGCCTTTGCCCTCCAGAAGCTCACAGTCTAAGGTAGGATACAGACACACAAATGATCACAATTCTGTATGTCAAGTTCTATAATAAAGGAATGAACAAGGTCATCTGCATAGAGAGGAAGAGAAAATTAGTTTGGCTCAGACTACTATCCTTTTCAGGTGTAAAATTATTTGATCAAAATAAACCTGGGGGAAATTAAACTAAGGAATATAGTTTTAAAATGATGGCAAAATGTATTAATTTATGATATGACTATTGTTTGTTATATGCTTAACACTGTGCCAGGCATGATTCACTGGTATACAAGATACTTCTCCCAACTTATGGCATAGGAGGGAAACCAACACAAAATGAAACCTAAGCTTGTCAAAAATTTAGAGCCAGAAGACCAGACTTGTTGCCCTAGCTTCTTTCTTATTAGCTGTGTGTCACGGAGAAAACCACTTGACCTCTTGACCTGGTGTGCAAAATGGGATAATATATACAAGGGAGAGTGGTATAAGAAATGAGATTTAAATAAAATAAACTTTATGAAAGCACTTTGTGGGATGTTAAGGACTCTACACATGTTAGTGATTATCATAAATGAAAAAGAGTGAATTGGTTTTGCTCAACCTGAGATGAGAGAAAGCAATGATTCCCCTTACAATGACTACTTATCTATCCTCAGGGCTTATAGGTCATGTATATCCTGATGACTTCCAATCTCTTTTTCCTGATTAGTTTTTTTCAGCTGCTGATCAATAACCACTGCCTTTTGGACTTACCCACTTGGCCATCCCCCTAGCACTTCAGACTTGCTTGGCATGGCCAAAATTAAATATAACTTCTTCTTCCTCCCCTCACTTCAGACTTTCTCCTGCTCCCATATTTCCCACCATAGTAAATAGTCCCCAAACCAGAACTTCCTCCTCTCCCAGCCCCGTATCCATTGATCATCAAGTCCTAGATAGTTCTCTGCTATCTCCATCTTCTATCCACTGCTTACTTCAGACATCATCATCTCTCCTTGGACTACTGCAATAGTTTCTTTGCTGGTATTACTGCCTTGAGACTCTATGCTCTTCCCCCACTCCCAGCTGTCCATCTTACTGTTGCCAGAGTGATCTCCCCACAATGATAATGTGACCATGTCACTCTTATTCTTAAAAGGCTTCCTTGATTCCTCATGACCTACTGGATAATTCAAGCCATGAGGTAGAACCATGGCGATCTCTGCAATCTGGACCCTGCCTCCCTTTCCAGCCTCAGTTGTTTTTTTTTTTTTTTTTTTTTTTTACCAATTCCTTATTTACCAAACTACTTAGGTTAAACTGATTTCTCTTCTCTATGCTCATGATCTTCCATTGGCCCAAGACTCTCTCTCTCTCTCTCTCTCTCTTCTCTTTGCTTGTCAACCACTATTATTGAAGTCAAAGTTCATCTCAAACATCACTTCGAAGAAGGAATTCTTGGGTTACTTCCCTTAAGTCCTTCTACTACATACACAATATAGTGGTGTATAAATCTAACATAGTTTTTGTCCCACTGCACTTCCATATATCTGAGCAGGAACTAACTCTTACTCATTTCCATGTCCTAGCACATAGCCTGGGGCAGATACACAACAGTCACTTGGCAAAGTCTGAATTGTCTTTTAGCTCTTCTAGATGCTAAGGAGGCCTCTTCTTGAGTCTATAGTTATATTTATATAAATCCAAAAATACATTCCGATAAGTATTTTCTATCAAAATAGCTGGATTTCTGAGACTTTCAAAATAACAGTGCCTTAGAATTTTGAAGGGAGATGGGAGAGAGGGAGAAAAGGAATGAGATAGGAGGAAGCAGGGGGAAAAGAAGGAGGTCAAGAAGAAAGAGATGAACAAATTATCATAGAAACACTTGAAAATACAAATGCCTTTAACATCTAGAAAGTGTCTGAAAAACTCTTTGTAAAAAGGGAATCATGTACTATGTATTTGATCACTACTAAGCAAACCCTTTGAAAAGATGCACTCTCACCTAGACCTAGAGTTTCTGAGTTCCCTCTAATGCCATAATACCAATTTATATTTATTTCAACATTTCATAAGTCATTCCTTAGGAAGCCTTCCTGATGGTACCATCCTACCCAATTGTGTAGCTATGGGTTATCCTGTTCATCTGGTCACTGGCAGTGCATCACTGGGTGAAGATCTGCAAAAGAGTTGCTAAGAGACAATGTGCTCTCATGTTGTGTAGCATTTAGAAAAGCCAGATGTTTTGTAAGTATAAGTCAGATCTCATCAATCTAGGACTAAAATAAGGATATACTTCTTTATGCTGATTTTTTTGTTTCTTTCGTTTGATCTCAATTTGAGATTTAAAAAAAAACTCATTAGTTTTATGGCTTCCTCCCCAATTGTCCCCCATGACTTTTGAAGTCCCCAAATAGCAGTCCTTGTGTGGCTACAGCCAGAAGCAATGACAACACTAGACTCTCTCCATTCATTTTTCTTCCTCTGGATCCTACTCATCTAGGCCCACTGAGTATGGTTAGATTCTACATAAAGAAGGAAGAGTCCACAGAAATAGCCTCTAATGTCTATAGAAAACAATGAACAAAATGAATTGTTATTATCTGTTTACATATTTATTGAGGAAGATAATTTTTTGTTAGCTTTTATCTTGGCTGCTGGTGCCAGTGTATAAACATGGCTGGTGTTACAAAAACCAAGCCCACTTGTGGGACTTCTAGCAGATTATTAGCTACTGATGGCACTGATGACTTCAAAGAAGGCAGAAGACTCTTGTGGAAACAAATGATGACTGACCATGACAACAGAAATAAAAAAAAGTAACCAAGATTAGTTACACTAAGCTAATTGTCATGCTATGGTGCATACATTAGTTTTAATTTTGTCACTTGTGTAGACAGATACAATTATGCTGGTCAGATACTTACTTGTATTTCAAGGATAATGGATATATAACTTGCTTTAGGATGAGTGTGATAAGTTGTTGCCTGAGCATTGCTGGCATTATTCTTAATTTGGTTCTTAGGCTTAACAATGGCATTAAGGGAGATTGAAGTTAGACATTAAGAAACACGATCACTGGCAGTACTGGAGAAATATCTATCTCTGTCAATATTGAAATGCTTCAGGGGCGCCTGGGTGGCTCAGTTGTTAAGCATCTGCCTTCAGATCAGGTCATGATCCCAGGGTCCTGGGATCGAGCCCCGCATCTGGCTCCCTGCTCCACGGAGAGCCTGCTTCTCCCTCTCCCACTCCCCCTGCTTGTGTTCCCTCTCTCACTGTGCCTCTCTCTGTCAAAATAAATAAATAAAATCTTTAAAAAATATTGAAATGTTTCAGAAATTCTCACCTATCTGAGATAGATTAGGGACTTTCCTGGCAAAGACTGGACTATGCAACTTCCAAATATCTCCTCCGACATTGAGACTTTATGATATTCTGAAGATACTATTTTTATCTATCTATCCATCCATCATTTATTGAACTCTCACAAAACTTAAGAACTTGTGCTTTTCAATAGGGAATGAATATATGAACAAAGAAAGCCCTGCCTCAAGGAGCTCACTGTCTAGTGGTAAGAAATGGACATATAAACCAAATCAGACATATAGGAAGAAGAGTTATCCAGGTAACTAGATGGGAGAAGGAGGATATTCTAGGCAGGGGAGTAGTAATATATGCACAGAGGTGTCAAAGGAAGACAATATGACCCACTCCAGTTGCTCTGTAGCTGAACTCAGGGTCTATATAATGGAGCTAAGAGAGGAGGGTTTGGTGAACTTTGTAAGGATCAGATGATGGAGGCCCTTGTTTGTGGTGGCCCTGCCAGTGGGCCACCCAACTCCCCTTCTAAGAGAGATTCTGCTACAAAGACTATTAGCTGGTTGATAGCCTCCAGCCACCACACTTTTGGGTTCACACTGAGGCCTCATGTTCACAGAGACGCTCCCAGCCAATGTCTGAGCATGGCAGAGGTACCAAGAGCTAAGCCATTCCAACACAGGACTCCTTTAAAGAGCAATCTCTGCACTGGGGCTCCCCATTTGGCCTGACCATGACTTTCTTAGAGGTGCACTGCAGTTTCTAGTACCTTCTTCCTTCCTTCTCTCCCTCCCTCCCTCCAGTTCTTGTTCACAGATGTCCAATCTGCACCACAGCCTGATGTTCTGCCTACCCAAGCTACTCTCTTCCCCTTATGCCTCAGAGGGGTTTTCTTCCACAAATCTCTTGCACTTCTAATTCTGCCTTTATGTTTGCTTCCTGGAGAGGTTGAACTGAGAGTAAGGCAGTGAACTGAAGCCAATGAGAAGCCACGGAAGGGTTTTGCACAAGGACATCAAGTGATAAAACCTTTGTTACAGAAAGATTCTTATGGCTATAGTGAAGGGGACCAATATAGAAGGGTAAGATTTAAGGCAATGAGACCCATTAGGAGGGAGAAAAAAAATGAGGATTTTGAATGGGGCGATCATAGAGGACAGAGGAAGAAAGGACTGAGAAAAGAGAAATTGGGGATAGAAACAATGGGGCTTGATGATCCACTTGTTGTCAACTGCAATAGAGAGGGAGAATGAAGGATGATGGGGGCATCTAAATTATTAAGCAGGGCCATATTCCTAATCTTGAGGAATTCTTGGGAGATGACGTTGCTATTAGATACTCCTCACATGTAGAAAAAGTAAGTTGGCAGCTGGCTATGCTCCTTCTGCTATACACCTCCACTGGAATGGACTCTGGAAAAAGAGAGCACTGAATAGTCCCCATAGGGGACTGGGCTGAAGGCTTAGAAACTGAGCCCTCTACTGGGTGAGTAACACTTGAGGGTTGGTAGGAAGAGATGTGCTTGAGGCAGGGCAGAGATATTGACCTCTCAATGTAAGGTTTTAGGAAGCTGTATTCGTTTCCTAGGGCTGTTACAACAAAGTACCCCAACAAGGGGGCTTAAAAGAACAGATATGCATTGTCTCACTGCTCTGGAGCCTAGAAGTCTGAAATCAAGATGTTGTCAGGGCCACATTCCCCTTACTGATGACAGCAGAGAAGAATCTGTTCTTTATTTCTTCGTAGCTTCTGGCAACTTCTGACAGTCCTTGACCTTCCTTGGCTTGCAACTGCATTGCCCCCATCTCTGCCTCTGTCATCACATGGTGTTATCCCTGTGTGTCTTCATATCATTTTCTCTCTGAGTGTGTCACTCTCTGGGTCTCTGCTCTTCTTATAAGGATACTAATCATACTGCATTAAGGCTCACCAATATGACCTCATAATAATTAATTCATATTCATTAATTATATCAGCAAGGACCCTATTCCCAAATAGGATTATATTCTGAGGTTGCAGAAGGACATTCATTTTTGGGGGGCACTATTCAATTCAGTTCAGAAGTCCCAAGTGGAAGCTTACCAAGACTCTTAACCCTTCACTATGTCACCCTAAAACTTCAGCATTACCTTAGGAGATTGTGAAAACTACTTTTAAGAAGCCAAACTAGATTTAACATCTGATTCTGGCTCCAATGTCTTCCCTACACCATCAGTGCCAGCACATGGGTCTCTTTAATTCTCTACAAAGCACAGGAGGTGGGTACAGTAGCCTGACCGGGGCTTATTATAGGTATTAGCTCAGATGTTCTACGGGCTTCCCTCAGTTGATCTAGGAATTGTCTCAAGCCTTCATTCATTTCTTTGCCTCCAGTCTTGGCCGAGGCCTAGGAAGTTAGGGAGTGTTAGGTTGACCTTCAAATTTCCTTACTACTTTTTGGAAATTTATTTCCTTTCCTGGTTGTTAGAAATCTACCTTACTTGATCAAGCTTTGGTATGACTATGTAATGGTCATAACTTTGCACTGTCCTCTCTCTAGATCAACCACCAGCCAGCCAACTCTTAGATATAGAGAAGGCTCAGCCAAAATCAGGAAAGTCAACTACTCAATCCCTAATGACCCTGGCACAGGATAAACACTTACTGTTGCATGCCACTGAGATTTAGAGGTTGTATGTTATGCAGCACTATTGTGGCAACTGATAACTTTCATTCTTTAAGATGAGTAATACTGGCAATATCACATGGTAAGTCTTGGTTTGTATTTGTTAATCTATAAAATAGGCATAACAAAACCTTCTGTACCAATGTGTTTTAAATATTAAGTGCAGTAACTCAGCATGTAAGATATTATTTCTTAGAAATACTAGAGACTGCACACATTAATTTTAAGATCTCATTATAGTATAGACACCTGTGTTTCTGTCCCAAGGATCACGTTCCAATAAATATTTCTGTGTCCAAAGCCTTGTGAAGATGGGTACATGTGGGCTGTCCTACAGTGTGCTCCAAGCTTCAGAGCTCCTTCTGATAGACAGTCTCCTACTGATAGAGAGTCTTTCAAAGGGAATTCTAGAGCAAACCGAGTGTTTGCAGCATTGACTGTGTAGATGGGTCAGGCAAAGAAGCCAGAAGGTAGAACATCATTCCAGGCTATTCAGTTGGATAGGACTTTATGGAAAAGGTGGGAAAATAGAGGAATGGAAGTGGTGTAAGCTTCAGAACTGAGGAGCACTGAGTCAAACCTGAGCTCCTGAATTTGTAGCAATGTGACTTTAGCAAGTAATCTAATCCCAATGAGCCTTGGTTTTCTGATAAATGGGAATGAAAATAAGCACCTTGTAGAATTGTTGAAAACACTAAAGAAAATACATGCATTTAAGTGTCTGGAACAGAGTAGGTACTCTTGCAACTGGATATCAGAAACTTGACCTTTTTACTGGGTCTTGGGGCCCAAGAACTTGGGGAGCAGGGAGCCACCTGACATCACCGGTGATTTCAGGTGTTGGGTAGTGAGAGGAAATTTGGATAAAGAAAGCAGCAAATGGGGCACCTGGGTGGCTCAGCTGGTTGAGCAACTGCCTTCAGCTCAGGTCATGATCCTGGAGTCCGGGGATTGAGTCCTGCATCGGGCTCCCGGCTCGGCAGGGAGTCTGCTTCTCCCTCTGACTCTCCTCCCTTTCATGCTCTCTGTCTCTCATTCTCGCTCTCAAATAAATGAATAAAATCTTTAAAAAAAAAAAAAGCAAGCAAGCAGCAAAGACGTTAGTCTCTTTTATGCTTCAGTTTCAAAGCACTGGATTTTTTTTTTCCTTTGCATTGCATTACACTATATTTAAGTACAAGGTGGCTCAGAACCAAAGCAGAATTTATTTTTAAATGTCCAGAACAATGAGATGATGACCGGTATTCTGTATATCAGCATTACATTGCCAAACACATGAAAACTTTACATTCAGTTATCAGCTTCACACGAACATCTGTCACGATGTTCCAGTCTGACCCTGCTTTAAGTGACTTCGTAGCTTTGACTCTAAATTTTAAATGATACATCTCCAGAATACTCCATAACTTAGAAAACGCTTTCCCAGATATTATTTCATTTTTGACCTTCTCAGTAACCCTGTGGAGTAGCAATTCTTATCCTCAATTTGAAGATGAGGAAACCAGTTTTGAGTGGTTAAATGACATGTCCAAAGTCACAGAATTATTGGATGGGGAGCTAACTTGCAAAGTTGATAATGAAGTGAGGCATTCACTGAGACATTTTATATGCCAGATGCAATGCTAGGCTCTTTGAAGTCAATTTTTCTAACTACCACAAAACCTTCTGTGGTAGTCCAGCTGGGTACCTCCTCAACAGGTGCTAGCCTACCCTCCTGCCTTGCTTATGGAACTTACCTTTTTTTTTTTCATATATAAGTTGAAATGTGCTTGAGGAAGGATGACTCCAGTCCAGGCCCTAAAGGATAACCTATGGGTAGTCTAAACAAGACATGACAACCCCATTCTCCTTTGTAAGTGTGGAGATGGGCATGTGATCTAGTTTGTCCAAGGAGAAGAAAGAGAAGTTTGCTAGAGACTTCCGGAAAAGACCCTTCCTCCACTCTGCCCTAATAAAACGAGAGTGAGAGATGCACAAGGAGAATACCCAACCCCTTCTTTCCTGCTTTAGGTATTGTTATGTGAAGTTCTGATGTTAACCACGATGAAAAAGCAAAGCAAAGCAAAACAAAAGACAAGCTGACCCCAAACCCCGATATCTTTGAGTGGCTTGATTAACCAACCTGGAAACCCTACTTCTGGATTTAAGTGAAATAATTAAAGGATCGTATTATTGAAGTCAGGTTTAGTCACATGTTCTATCAGTTGCTTTTGAAATCATTCCAGATGATACATCTTCACAAATAGGTATTGTGGTCACTCTTTTGCAGATGACCAAGCTGAAGAATGGAGAGTTTAAGTAGTCCAAGGTCCCAAAGGTAGAAAATTTCAGATTTGGAATTTGAACTTTTGTGTGTCTGATGTTGAAATCTCTGATCTTCTAAGATATGCTACAGTGCTGCCTACCCTCCCCACCCCTCTATACCTCCCACTTCCCATCAGTCTGTACGATGCAAGAGCAGGTAGACAAGGAAGGGTCCAACATGTGTGCCCCTGGAACATTAGTGGATGCTTTCTGCAAAACCTAAAAGACAGTGGGCCAGGAAATAAAATTGCCTGCTTCACACTCTGGCCCATTATGGCCCTCTTTATGTTGTGCATCTCACTACTGGAAAAAAGCAAACCTGGAGAGTTGAGAAGACAAGAGGGCTAGGAGGTAAAAGTTCTGATTTCAAGTTTTGGCTTTGCCATTTTGTAAGAGCGTCACTTTGGGCAAATCCCTTGATCTTTCTGAGACTCCGTTTTTTCATCCATCAAATGAGAATAACAACCTCTGGCCTATTTCCTTCTGGGGTTATGGTGAAGATGACAAGAGAACAGGCAGTGGAAATCTCTTACCACTGCAGAGGATAAAAAAAATTCTTATTACTAGAGAAGATGTCCTCGGGGCAGACACGGTCTCCTCATGATCTACCGTAGAGACTAAGGATACTAATGGTCCTTAACATGAGCATTACAATAATGTTATTGCTTTTGATGAATTTATAATTTGTAGGTTGTAAATTCAAACATTCTCCCCTCTGAATGCCATCCTGAAGGTTAATGAATGAAATACATGATTTTCAAATCCCAACGGTTGGTGTTAATTGGAAGCAAACACGCACCTTCAGGTTTGATCTCTCATAACATGACAGTCAGATAACTTAACCTCAAAGCAATTCATTACTGCACCACTCACAGCTCTTGGAAGATGGTAGACATTTCAAAGGCTTTGGATGTGTGTGTATCCTCCCCTCACCCCCGCTTCCTTCTCTTCACAGGAACAGTAAACTAGCAGGAAGAAAGGGAGCAAGGAAAACTTAGGAGAACTTGATGGATGATTTTTAAATAATCTGAAAATAATAAATCCATGGGATTCAACTGGAAACAACCCAAGAGTCTAATGGCTGCTGGTACTTGCTACTTCTCCATGATATAATATTTTGCAACCTTCAAAAAGCAAGACCTGGAAGACTACTTGAAGGTACAGGACACTACACACAGGGTCAGGGTAAGAGATAATGGTGAGATGGAATGTATAAGTTGCATGATTCCAAAGTAATAAAATGTGTGTCTCACATACGTACACACACACCCAGCTAGAAGGAACTACATAATTTGGCTTCCTGACAGAGAGAGGCCTTGGTTTTTTAACTAAAACGTTGGATTCACCTCCTTTTCCCCCAAAGTTATAGGATAAGGACATAATTTTCAATTTTTAAAATAGTCTCCATTGATTCTGTATAGAACACTTTATATGTATTTACCCCCATTTAGTGCTTACAACAACGCTGTAAGGAAAGTACTATTATCATTCCCAGGTTACGGATGGGGAAATTGAGAATTGCAGAGAGAAGAGGGATTATCTTGACATTCCCAGCTGGTAAATGACACAGCCTGGAGTAGAAATGTGGTTAATTCTAGAACTAGTTCTCCAACCGATTAAAATTATGTCTTCTTGGCTAAGAAAATTAAGTAAGCCTCATGGGAGAATGCAGAGCATAAGAGGCTTTGCTTTCTGGTTTTCTTATATGAAATGAAACTGAAATAAATGCCACTGGGCCAAGAGCACTTGACCTCCTAGATGTTTTCTAACTCCTGCCTCTTCCTCACTTCCTTGGAGCCACCTCTTTATTTTGAAACTCCGCATCTCTTACCGGATAATTCCTTACTAGTGGGCTCTCTGCTTTCAGCCTAGTCTTCCTTCAATCTCTCCTTCAGAGCGACCTTTGGAATTACACAAATCCCATCACTTCATGGCTCTGCATGAAGCAGGGCCAGAGCTTGTCCTTCAGGTTGGTGCCTGCACACCCAGCACACAATGCACAACCTCCGTACCCCGCCCCGGCTCCTTCTCTGCCCCTCCTCCTGTTTCTTTCTCTTGCACCAAGGCTTTTCAAATGCAGGTCACAACTTTTACAAAACAATAAATTTAGTAGGTTATGATCAATGTCAAAAAAAACCATGAACAGAAGAGAAACTATGAGAGTGCCTCACAGATAGTAAAGGTAAGCACAGTTTCGTTAAAAATTTGTCTTAAATTTATTTTTACATACAAAATCTGATTCTGGCTGTAACATTTATTTCTTACATAGTTGTTTTTCAAAAGCTTCATCACACTTCCTATAATTCTCCAAACATTCTAAGTTGTGTCTCCCTCTGGGTCTGTCCTTTGTTCTCTCTACCTCTGACTTATCCGCTGAGCTCAAGGGGTATAGTGTCTATGGACCATGATATTTTAGGGGCTAACAAAAATGTCTGAATTAAAAGAAAAAGTAAATTAGAAGAAGAAATGAACATAATTCAGCCTGGGTTATATTTGTCTTCATCCCAATGCAGTCATAAAATGTAATAGAGTGTGTGTGTGTGCATGTGTGTGTGTGTGTGTGTGTTTACATCAGACAAGACCAATGAAAGCAAAAGTGCAACAGTACCCAGGGACCATGAAAGTTATAATCCTACCCTGGCTCTCCCCTCTTCCTGGAAGACCCATGGTCCACATAGGAAGTCCTGTTTGTTCTTAAAAATCTTGCCCAAGCGTCTTCTTTCCTGACAGCCTGTTTCCAGCATTTTAATTAATGTATTTATTCATTTCTGTATCTACTTATCTCTTTCAATGACAGATTCAAACAGAGAGTAAAATAATCCTAGCCAAGAACTAAGAACATTTATTATGTGCCAAACACTGTGGTAAGTGCTTTACTGCACTTGTTCTGTTTTAGCCTCACACTATGGGGTAGACACTGTTATTATCATCATCCTCATTTTACATCTGAGAATACGGAGACTAAGAGAGATTGAAGTATCCCTGTTTATAAGTAGTAGAGTGAGGACTTAAACCCAGGCCTGCTGTCTCTGGAGCCTGGGGTGGCTCTGATGGGGTAAGGTAGAGAAAAGACTTCATGACTCCAGCTGAGGGATGCCAACTGGTGTAACACCTTTGGGATTTTTCATGTCTTACCCCTGCCCCTGGGTAGTGGAATGACCACGTAAGGCCAGCTCAGCCACTCTCCTCATCCTCCTCTTCCTTTTCAATCCACCTGTCCATAGAGAGCATGTTCTCTGGTCTGTTGCCTACCATTCGAGAAGCCTGGAAGACTTCAGCACCTCTTTTGTACGTCTATCCTGAGATTCATCAAATTGTGTCTTCAACCTCTTGTTCCATTATAAACCTACCACTTCAGCTGGTCTCTCATTTGGTTCCACACATGGGTACAGTAGAGTGGTGATCATTATTTGGGCCCCTTAAAATATCAACACGCTCCCAAGCATAAGGCACAAAGACAACTCAGAGGAGGGTGTGATGAACTGTCTTGAAGTGGACAGAGAAGCCTTTTTGGAGAAGCAGGATTCTGAGCTGAGTTTTTTTTTTTAAAGATTTTTATTTATTTATTTGACAGAGAGAGACACAGCGAGAGAGGGAACACAAGCAGGGGGAGTGGGAGAAGGAGAAGCAGGCTTCTTGTCGAGCAGGGAGCCCAATGTGGGGCTCGATCCCAGGACCCTGGGATCATGACCTGAGCCGAAGGCAGGCGCTTAACGACTGAGCCACCTAGGCGCCCCATGAGCTGAGTTTTTTAATACCCATCTCTTTGTAGCAAAAAATAAGCACTTGTTTGGGAGGAAGAGACTTACAGTTCCACAGCCATTTTAAAGGCATCCTGATCTCCAGGTGTACAGTGACTAACTGAATAAAAACCATTCTTGATGGTAGTGAATCTACTCATTTTTTTTTTTTTAAAGATTTTTTATTTATTTATTTGAGAGAGACAGAATGCGAGAGAGCAAGCACATGAGAGGGGGGAGAGTCAGAGGGAGAAGCAGACTCCCTGCCGAGCAGGGAGCCCGATGCGGGACTCGATCCAGGGACTCCAGGATCATGACCTGAGCCGAAGGCAGTCGCTTAACCAACTGAGCCACCCAGGCGCCCGTGAATCTACTCATTTAATGTGGTTACCTGCTAGCTCTCATTCAGTCAGCTACCCTTTTACATGCCTAATTTCGTTTAATCTTCACAGTATGTTTTCGAGGTAGTAAATATTCTTACCTCCTTTTTACAGATGAATAAACTAAGATTCAGAGCTACGTAGCAGTAGATAATTTTAATGGGAATTGAAGATTCAACCAAGTTTGTCAGCCTCCAGGGTCAATAATTTTACACTGTTCATATGGTCCTTTTCCACCTGTGTCTTGTACTTAGCTCCTTTATAGCTCCTTTCTCCAGCTGTTGTGATTATTTGTTTTTTTCTGTCTCCCCGTTAGAATGCAAGCTCCACGAGGGCAGGAACTGTGTTCTACTCCTTTTTAGCTTCAGTTTCTAGCATCGTCCATATATTCAATCAAATTTTTCTGGAGTTTTGCTACTTGCTAGGCTCAACGTGCAGTGTGGGACATGCTCTGATGAGCAAGACAGACATCATCCCTGCCCTCTGGGGCTGGTTTATCAAGGGAAACAGAAAACTCACAAGTTGCGGGAATCAAGTAATTACAAACTAATGTAAGTGCTGCGAGATAAGGAACAAATAATGGGATAGGGTGGTAGAGCATGAGCAAGGCAGGCCTAACTGTGGATTCTCAGCTGGGACTTGAAGAATGACAGAGTCAAGTTCAGGGTCAAGCATTTCAAGAGGAGGGAAAAGAATGAGTGAAGCACTGGATACTGGGGAGATTCTGGTATGCTCAGAGTTAGGAGATGAACAGGGCAAGTGGCAAATGAGACTTACATAGAACCTTGTGGCGGACTTTGGATTTTAGTTCAAGGGCAGTAGACAAGCACTAAAAAATGATCAACAAAACAATGAGCATGGGGATGAAGAAATGAAGATGGTATCAAAAGTCTTTTGAAAGTGAAATTGACAAAGCTTGCTGATGGTTGACTGAAAGGTAAGAGATGAGTCAAGGTTGACCTGAGAGAGTACTTGTATCTTGAGCAGCTGGGTGGGTGGTGGTACCATTTACTGGGATAGGCAAGATGAGGGAGACAGGTTGGGGGAGAGAGTGTTGGGGAAGATAGTAGAATTAACTGATATTTGAGATGACTAATAGAAACCCCAGTGGAGATGTAAAAACTTGCCAAATGACCACGTCTTGTTTCTATTTGATTACGTTCTCATCATTTGCTGGTGGCCATGTTATACACATCAATGCAGAATGAAATAAGTGGAAACTTCAAAGTAACAAACACACCTACCTTGAGCAGTATAAAAAATCAGTCACATACGAAGTGCAAAAATGTTTTACTAGGGGTGTAATCTTTTTGCACAAGGTTGTTCCAGGCTATCATCACCAATGTGAAAAATTGAATTTTACAAATTCTCAAATTTATGCTCATAAATAGTGGTAATTAGCAATTAAACAGGTGAGGAAAGCATGTCTATCTTCTGCCTAATATGTATATGTATGTTTTTTATAGATAGAAGTGTATTGCCTTGGGATATATCTATTACCTGAATTAAGAATGGAATAATAGCTTTGACTTCCAATGCTAATAGCTTTGACACACCTGTCTGTCATTATTACTTCTTAAGATGTGAAGATCCATAAAGAAATTTAACTGGTTTGCTTTTTTTTTTTCTTCTAAGCTTTAGTAGATTTCCAAAAGCACTTAGGGGTATCCCTTCCCTATCCTCCCACGAGCCAGGATATATCCCTATCAAATGTCAACTTGAGGCCATTTTAGGAAGATTTTCCCATACTGAAAAAATGAAATTATTGCTTAAAATAAGAGCAAACGTCTCGTCCTCCACCCTTGCCCTACATTTATTTCAATTACAGATCTAGAAATCTCATTAAGAATGGAGCTGAGAGTGAAAGATTAAGACATAAGGTTTGCATCTTCAGGACATTGCCCTTTACTTCCTAACACATACTCAATTTGGACAACAGTAACCAAGCAGCTTGCAAAAGGGCAATGCTACCTTCTAGCTTCTAGCAGGGAAGAAGACATATTCAAATGAACATTTACTCTCTTGCTAAGCAAACATGGTCAGTTATTACAATGGGCCAATGGGGGAATAGTAAAAAAAAAAAAAAAAAAAGAATAACAATATGGAAAATAAACAGAATTTAAATGAGAAAAATACTAATCATAAAACTAAATCCTTGCTCTGGAAATGTCATTTGAGATCATGGAGGGTGACAAATGCCACGGTATATTTCCAAATACATTATGACTGTTCCCATTAGAGGTCTGTGAAGGGCACTAAAGATGCTCTGTTGAAAAAAATTTTATAAGGAAAATACCTGCAATTGCTGTTGGTATGATATTGATACGTTTGGCCCAATAGGTAGATTTATAAGATATATAACATAGCTCAGAGAGAAGTAGACATTTTTAGATCTGATTTTTTCCAAGAAATCTCTATATTACTCTCATAAAATATTGGTAGGAATGAGATAATTATTACCGAAATTAGCTTAGATATGCTCTAAAGAAAAAAATTGTAAAGCCTTGCAGTCCTGTTCCCCATTCTTTGCTCTCACCTCTACTGAAATCTTGTAGATAAGTAAGTTTCCTGTGTTTCCCAAATGCTCTGATGGGACAGTCCTTAAGGCTATATTCCCAGTGCTCAGATCCTTGTGAGGACTGAAGACCTCTTGTGGCCTCCGTGAAGAAGTCACCATTACCTGAGTGATATACTTAAACACAGTAATCTAACCCTGATATTCCTTTACCTCAACTCCTTTAATGGCTCCCCAGTGCCCCAAGACAGAGTTCACAGTTCCTAGCAGAGTTTACAGAGCCCATCCACGGCCTTATCTTCTCTCTGCTTGTCCCTTACAATCCAAAGAGTTGTGCCCCTTAGATACTCTGTTGCCTGTCATATCTAGATGTTCCCTCAGTCTAGAATATGATTTCCTTTCAATACCCACACCGGGAAATGTATTCTTCACCTGGCTAACTCCTGCTTATCCTTCCTTCTAGACTTAATCCAGGCATCACTTCTTTCAGAAAGCCTTTACCATTCCCATGACAGTGGCATGCACCCACAACACCCTACACTTACCCCAATCACTGCACTTCCAACAGGTTATTAAAATGATTTGTTTCCATGCCTGCCTTCATTACCAGACTGCAAGCTCCTTGAAAAAGGAAAGGTGTCTTATTCATCTTTTAGCACCATCAACTAGCAGGTACAGAGGAATTCAATATATGTTTTTGTTTTGTTTTTCCATTGAACAAAATAATTCAATACTAATTTCACTCTACTTTGTCCCAAATCTCCTTGCTCATCACTTGCAGAGACATCCCCAACACCTGAAAATAAGATTGTGTCATTTCAGGGGCAAAATCAATAGGCCTCACTTAAGAAATGGGAAGTTGGGAATAAGAAAGGAGGATTGCTTTGATTAAGTACAGGGAACCCTAGAGAGTAAGGAATGCCAGCCAAGGTCTGCCACAAAGTGACAAAACATGTTAATTTCACGTAGGGGGCCTCCCAGAGTTTCTGGAGAGGGAGTGGGCATGGTCAGCTGGGAAAACACAAACATCTTGTAATCCTCCTAAAGTTTCCTGTTTCGATTTTGGCAGAACTGTCATTGACCACCTAGAAGAGATAATGTAAAATCTTTCGAGTGGAAATTCCTGGAAAGCCTAATTCAAATGCAGGGAGTATGAAAGGGACAGGCTTTGTTTGTGCATATATGTGTGCGCACTCTGTTTTCTCGAATAGCATTCTAAATTCTGGCTAATAATGAAAATAATAAGCAATGCTAGTTTATGGGTAAACTCATTACAGATTTCTGCAGGCAAATTCACCAAAAATGCAGACAGTCTGTGCTTTTAGATCAAACACATTCCTGAGGACTTCGACTATAAAGCTGACCTAGCAAAGATACTTTTTTCTGTGTCTGAGCCACTGCCTTTGTCTTATTTGTTAAAGGAGGGTGTGGAAGTGAAAGCTCCTGGTAGAGAGAGAGCAGAGCTGGTTAAGCGTCACGAGGCAGAGTCCTTGCTTGAGATGCCTTTCATTTCAGGCGGCTTCATGAAACATTTATTGTGCACCTACCATGTGCCAAGGAGAGATCCCGGAGGTTCAAAACTGAGTATGACATTGCCTCAAAGACGTTCATCTTTCACTAAGGGCCCGTGTTCTGTGTAAATTTCTACTGTACTAAAAAGTAACCTTTAAAAACTATTTTCTCAATGAAAGAAGTCTCTGTTCTGTGTCCCTTTAGCACCCTGTGCATCTGCCACTTATCTGCCCTATCCTGTCACTAAATGTTAGCGATTTTTGTTACAGCATTTTTCATACTATTCTCATATTGTTGGTTTTTGTTTGTTCCTCCAGACTAGACTGGGAGATTCTTGGGCAAAAGGAGCAGTTAGGTTAGAAGTGGTTAGGGACATGAGCTCTGCCTCGGGACAGCGTGGGTTCAAATCCAAAGTCCTCATTTATCAGTGGAGGGACTTCAGGCAAGGCACTTAGAATTTCTGTGCCTCAGTTTCCTCACCTTCAAAATGGGATAACCAACATTACCTGCCTCAAATGGTTGTGATGAGGATACATGAATTGATATACAAAGGCTTAGAACAATACTTGGCAAGGAGTAAGCACTCAATAATATTAAGTATTAAAATTTGTATGCATAAACACAACCAAAATACCCAGGCCCTGTGTTGTGACTGCCAGTACTCACTTTCAGCTGAAGCTCTGACCTGTGGTTGAGGCTTTATATCAGTAGAGAGTGATACCATTCACTCAGTTGTCTATGAGAGGAACCGGGGAATCACCCTTGAAAATACCCTCTCCCGTACCTCCCACAGCCAATCCAACATCCATCTCCTCCACCTAACACCGTGATATGTCTCTAGTGACGTCCCTTCATCCCCACCGCCCCACTTAGCTTAGGTCATCACTGTTCCTACTGACTATGCAGACATCTCCAAACTGCTCTCCCGCCTTCTACTCTTACACTGTCCCATTTATTTTTAATGCAGTGTTTTGAGCTAAAACATGTCAAATCGTTCTGATGTAAAATTTTTGTTGGGTTCTCCTTAGTGTGCAAACCCAAATCCTTAGTGTGGTGTGATCTTGGCCCTCCTTAGAGACTCCACCTCATCTTGGGTCACCCCTGAGCCTGTCTCCAGTTCCTTGAAAGTGCCAATCTCTCGCTGGGCTCAGGACCTTCCATCTCCTCTTCCCCCACCCTTCACATCTTGCGGGGCTCAGCTTACAAGTCTCTGCCCCAGAGGAGCTTTCCTGAGCACCCCCCCCAATCTAAATGCCACCCCCTGCCAATGTCCCATTCTTCTCTGCACAGCAGCTGGTGCTATTTGTACACACACATTTTTTTGAGCGATTATTTGTTCACTCTTCATCTCCCCAATAGTTTGTGAATTCCACAAGAACAGGCACTCTATTTTATTTATCACTTTATCCTCAATGCTCAGCAAAGTTCCTGGTGCTCAGGAAATAATTAGCAAACAAATTAATGCCCAATAACTATTTATTTAATAAATGTGTGAATCACAGCAATGAATGAACTAGAAAAATCTGATGAACCAGTGCTGTAATAAACACTAGGGCTCTGCTATGCTTTACTTATTTTCTTTCTTTCCTTTCCCCCCCCCCAATATGATTTTACTGTTGAAGGAGCTTCATTATAAACCATCTAATACAGAGGGAGGGCCCTTTTCATTCTGAGGAAATTAAATGTATCTTTAATCTCACTCCCTAGAAGTGCCTACGAAAAAACAACCCCACATCCTTTCTTGTAAAGGAGCTCTTGGCAGTGAGCACTGTACATCATGTCTGGTCTTGTTATGATATGTGTGCATGAATATATGTAGAATCATTTCCAGCCCTCCAGAAACCGTATTTCAAGGAGCTTGTATAAAAACACTCATATAATACTAATTCAGCCGGTAATTATACATGGCAGTGACCTGGGGTGAGAAGGACAAGAAGTGAATTAGATTTGTAGAGATGAGGACATGGAGACCCTGCACAAGACTGGGTGAAAAATGGAATTTACACATACATATGGAATTGAAGACCAATTAGAGACCCAGGGAAGGTTAGAAATGACAGGAATCTTCACAATCATCCAATTGAAAATAAGGGGGAAAGTACATAGGGTTTAAGAGATATGCTTCAGAATCAAACACCTCTGTTCAAATCATGGCTTTGCCACATGCAGCTTTTTTTTTTTTTTTTTTTTAAAGATTTTATTTATTTATTTGACAGAGAGAGACACAGCGAGAGACGGAACACAAGCAGGGGGAGTGGGAGAGGGAGAAGCAGGCTTCCCGCGGAGCAGGGAGCCCGATGCGGGGCTCGATCCCAGGACCCTGGGATCATGACCTGAGCCGAAGGCAGACGCTTAACGACTGAGCCACCCAGGCGCCCCATGCCACATGCAGCTTTGAGATCTTGGCCATACTAGGTAACTTTCCTTACTTGCAATTTGTTACCTAAAAGATAATACTTTTCTTTAAGGAATTTTGTATGAGTCTATAACAAGATAGATAGTACAATGTATATAGCACAGTGCTAGGCATATTTTGAGTCCTCAAAAGAGACTCAACAAAGGTTATAATTATCTTTTATTATCTAAACACATTATTTTATGGATAGAAAATACAGGACTCAAAGAGGGAACAATTTGCCAAAGGCCACATGGCAAAGTAGAGATAAAGCCAGGAATGTTATATATGACTCCCTGTTTGGTACTCCTACCTGCCCCCTACCCCCTTCCTCCTTCTCCATCCTTCTTTACATGCATACCATAGA
The DNA here is from genome assembly GCF_964656455.1 of Halichoerus grypus. Classification (NCBI taxonomy): domain Eukaryota; kingdom Metazoa; phylum Chordata; class Mammalia; order Carnivora; family Phocidae; genus Halichoerus; species Halichoerus grypus. The sequence goes on from NC_135722.1 coordinate 58,214,127, forward strand.
AGAGACAGCAACAGGTGTAGGGCAATGGAAAAGTCACACAAAGACCTCGCTGGTGTTGGCAATATGTAGAGCAGAATATCTCATTTGAATCACCTCCTGTTACTAGCACTCCCTGCTAGGGCACCTATGCAACTGAAATAAATATAATAAAAACGCTTTTAATGCTGAAGTGGAGTTCAAAATAAAGAAAAAGAATTCTTCAGTTTCAAGACATGAAGTAGGAAGTGAACACATAGTCGGAGAGGACTAATGATGTTGCTGCCTGGGGCCAGGACATGAGTAGCAATGGAAATTAGTTTCTATAATATTTTATCACAACTTGGAGACATGAGATGGTATCTTGGTCCTGCATGAGATAGACAGTTTTAATGAAGACTTTTGTATCAATCTGGATCATCAAAGGATGAAAGACAAAAACACTCTTCCCCCGGCAGGGGAGATGACAAAGAGATTATATGCAAGTTCATGTTGGAGCTTGTATCTAAGTACTGGTTGGGGATGGAAAAAAAGAAAAAAAAAAAAATTTTAATCTTGGATCTGTGCTTCATGCGGATTTAAGGTTTAAATTTAAAAGAGGAGGCCAACTTTATATCATGAAACTCTGAGCTGAGAAATTCCTATTAGATGGTTCTAGTTTAGTGATACTCCTAAGCATCTGGCAGAAAGAAATGCAAAAACACTTGTGGAGGATGAATCTCAATCACTGAGAACCTTGATAACATGAAAATCTGATAAGGATGGTAATTTAAATAAGTCAGTTAACAAACAGGCAGTTTTGATAAAGAGCTAAGTAGAACTCGTAGACATGAAAAGAACTGTGAAATGGAACACTAGTGAAATAATGGTGGAAACAGAAATTAGACACGGATAAAGAGGGAATTAGTGAACAGAAATATATGGAAGGAAACAATCCAGAATGAAACACTGAGAGAAAAAAAAAAAGATGGAAAATAGAAAAGAGATTAAGTGACATGGAAAATACAATAAGAAGAACCAAAATATGTCTAAGAGTAGATTGGAAAGAAAAAAAATAGAATGTGAAAGTGTAGGTGATGTAATATTTGAAGAAATCACTACCAACAACTTGTAAAAATGAATGAAAAACAATCCCTCCAATTTAAAATCACAATGGAGTCAATGCAGAATAAATAAAGTAAACCTAGACCTAGGACCATCATAGTAAAATGACAGAATACCAAAACAGAAGATAATTAAAATAGCATGGCGAAAAGACACATTACCTATGAAGAAATTATCCCTGTTCTGACATCAGATTTCTCATTAGCTGCAAAGAAGTCAGAGAACAATGGAATCCTATCTTCAAAGCCTTAAAAAAAAAAAAAAACTATAAAACTACTGTCCTAGAATTCTATATTCAGCTAAAGTATCATTCCAGAGTGAAGACAAAGAAAGATTTTTAGATACATAAAAACTGAAGGAATTTAACAGTTAGGAGACTTGCCTAAAAATACAATGGGATCTATTTCAGGAAGAGGAAAATAAAGTAATAAAGATAATAAAGGAATAAGATAAAAAAAAATCGAAATAAATCATTAATAGTCACAACAAATATAAATAATCTAAACTTGCCTTCTAGATAGAGATTCATGTAAAACACAAGGACACAAAAAATGTAAAATAAAGGAATGGAAAAATACATTTTTGGAAAAAAGACTAATCAAATAATGTTGGTATAGATATAATAACACTGAATAAAGTTGACTTCAGGGTAAAATGCATTATTAGGAATAAAAAAGGTCATCATATAATATATCAAAGAATAGTTTTTCAAGCAGCTGTATCAATTTTAAATTTGTATAATTTACCAAAGCGGTCTTAAAATATGAAAAGCAAAAACTGAAAGAAGTACAAAAAGAAACTGACAAGTCCACAGTTATATTTGATAGATTTTAGCATAATCATCTTGGTAATTAATAGATAAAACATTTTTTAAAATTACTAAAACTATGGTAGTGATAAACATTAATAAGTTGATTTAATAGACATACTAGAGAATGTATCTTTTTTTTTTGAGCAGGCATGCGATGTTTCAAAAAATCTGATCATGTATTAGGAAATAAAGCAAATCTCAGTACATACCAGTGAACCAATAACATTGAACATACTCTCTTACCACAATGCCAAAAAAAAAAAAAGAAAAAGAAAAAAAGGGTCAAAAGCAAAGGACACTTAGAAAGTTTTGTCTTTGGTTGACAGTTCAAAAACACAATTCTAATTAATTAAAGAGTCAACAAAGAGAATGGAAATTAAAATATATTTACAAATGGATAATTAAAATAATACATTTTAAAACTTATGGCAGATATGGCAGTTTTCAGAGGGAATTTATGGTCTTTATACACTTATATAAGAAATGAAAGCCGAAAATTAGCTGAGCATCCAACTTCAGTGATTAGAGGGATGAAAAACAAAAACAAGATAATAAACAGATACAATAGATAGAATAATAAAATATATCAACAAAGATATACAGAACAGGAAAGAAAGAAAGGATTAAAATATTCAATGTTTGCTGCTTGGGAAGAGTAACAAAATAAAGAAACACTGATCAAGAAGAGACGATACAAAAAATAGATTAGGAATAAAAGGGAGATAAAATTATGGATGTATTAGAAATTTTAAACCATAAGATAATAAGATAATACTATTTGAAAATGCTTTATGACAATAAATTGGAAAAATTAGACGAAACAATTTCCTAGATAGTAAAACTCACTCAAAAAGTGATAGAAACCAGGGGTGCTTGGGTGGCTCAGTTGGTTAAGCATCTGCCTTCGGTTCAGGTCATGATCCCAGGGTCCTGGGCTCGAGCCCAACATCGGGCTCCCTGCTCCGCGGGGAGCCTGCTTCTCCCTCTCCTCCCCGCCTGTGCTCTCTCTTGCTGTCTTTGTCTCTCTCTCTCTCTCTCTCATTCTCAAATAAATAAATCTTAAAAAAAAAAAAAAAAGAAGTGATAGAAACCAGACTAGACTAGTAATCATTAAATAAATAAGTAGGTTAAAATATGCAGATTTCCTTCTTTAGTCTCAGTTTGGTCATGCATTCTTCATATACAGAATTTCAGGAATGCTACCATTCTGATTGTTTTGTCTTCACACACCTACCCATGTCTTTTTTTCCCCATTATATAAACAGAGCTCATCCTGTGCCAGAATCTCTTCTAGGAACATGTGATAAAAAATGAATCAGACATGGTTCCTACCCTGGGGCTCACAGTCTAGTAGAAGTTCAGATAAATGCCAATAACATAAGCAAGTTAAAGACACATAACATAATGGTGTGGGTCATTTTAGATACAGGGTAAGAATGGATATAACCATTCTTGATTTGCCAAAATGCAGCACAGTGTTGGAAATGATGGGGTCACACTTTATTTTTTATTCATTTATTTAGGATTTTAAAGTTTTTATTTGGAAATAATTTTCAGCTTACAAAAAGGCTCCAAGAATAGTACAAGAACTCCTGGGAGGATTATATTAAGTCCTAACGCCATCAGTCTGGAAGCTTGAACCCAATTCTACATAAATGTAGACAATCAGAATTTTGCCCTCTGAATTTGTGGCCCCAGATGTCTTGTGCCAGGGTTGGGGAGGGGAAGGCAAATATTTGCTAACACTGGAAACTTTATAGTCCCATGCTATCTCTTGCATTTATACTTCTCCAGCTCTGGCTATCTAGTTCCTCCTGACTTTGAAACTTTCTTAAGCCCAAGATGTCTCAGAGAGTCTCTAAGAGGGCCCCATTGATTGTGAAGGATCCTTAAATGTAGTGGCACATGCAGTCAAATAAATAGGAAATGACATTTCTCTCATTGCACTGGTTTTTAAATACCTTTTCCAACAGGTCAGCTCTGGAATTAATGTGTTGCACAAGTCCTACTCTAAGAAACACGTCGTCGGGGAGATTATTTGTTAAAGGAGCTGTGCCATCCCGTCTGCATTGGTGCAAGGAAATGGATCAGTCAGAGAAGCACTCTACTACTTTGTTCTCCTCATTATGGAACAACCCCCACCCCGGGGCCTCAAAATTAGGCAGGTCACCTGTCCTCCATTTTACTTCCACTTCCTTCGTGTATCCATTTTGGCTGTCTGTATTCAATCTTGAGATGGACTATAGAAAACCTCTATTTCTCACATGCTTTTTCTTATTGCAGGCATTCTAGGAGCTAGTAGCTGAAAAGAAATGCTGTTGTGGCAATTGTCGATTGTAGAGATTTTGCTATGAGGAATATTTTAAGATTTAGAGTAGAGAATTTTATATAATACCAGAGTAGAGGAAATATTTGGATTAAAGAAACATCTGGCTGGCTATAGGTCACAGGAACGAGATGAGACTGAATGGAAGCTCATTAGTAGGTTTAAACCCCCAACCTTTTTCCTATTCCTCATTTCCTTAATTACTTTATTCTTGATTTTCTTGATTGGCGATGTTGGGCCATTAGCACCCTATTATATGATTAATCTTCCTAGGAGATTTGAAATTTCTCTCTTCTTTCAAATTTCATGTGTGCAAGCCCCTTCTGCCAATGAAGAAAGGACTGGGCACCAACTCAGCTCTAGATAATAGCTCACAACTTCCTGTATTAATCTTTCTATAATCACCTGATCCTCTCCTTTAAAATAATCGATATCAATGCTTTCACTGATTAGGAATTTGAAAGGATTTTTGATGTAGGAAATATGTTAGGGTTTGAAGCCGATGGCCAAGAAAGAATTCTTGAGACATCTTTGGTGCAAAAAGGTGATTTTATTAAAGCACAGGGACAGGACCTGTGGGCAGAAAGAGCTGCACCCGGATCATGAGGAGTGGCCCATTATATACTTTCAAGTTGGGAGGGGGTTAGGGATAGCGTAAGTCTCTAAGGAATTTTGGAAGCAAGGTTTCCAGGACCTTGAGGGGGCTAGCTATTGTTGGGAAAAGGTTATTTATTACGGTCTAATAAAACCTTAGTCATGAGACCCTTCAGATGTGTATCAGTGGGCCATATGCTTGGGGGATGATTACCAACACATATCTTCGGGGGTTTAGAGATAAAGGAAATTTCCAAAGGAATTTTTACATGTTAAAGTAGACTTACAGGATCCTGGGGTGGGGGGATGGCAGGCTAGGATTGCCTTTTGCCCTTAGCAAAGTATTAACATCAGGCAGTTGAGTCCCTAGAGGAAGGTCACTCTGCCTGTTTCAAGGACTTGTCAATGGGCTGTAGGTAGCAAGGAAATTTAATAATTTTTCTTCTGCCTTTGTTTCCCACATCAGTTTTCAACCATGACTACACATGAGGGCCACCCAGGGAGCTTTGAGAAATCCCAATGCCCAGGCCATACCCTAGGGCAATTAAATCAGAACTTCAGGGGTGGAAACCAGTTACCAGTAATTCTTAAAACTTCCTGGCAATACTAGAATACCAATGTGCAGCTACAGTAAGTGTTTCACTCAGTGCTTCTTAACCTTAAGACACCCAGGTTACTAGGTGTCTTATTAAAATGCAGATTCTGATTCGGGTCATCCGAGGTGGGCCTGAGCTTGTGTAGCTCTACTGAACTCACAGGCGATGGTGACGCTGCTAGTGGACTTTAAGTAGAAAGTGCTTGTGGAAGCTAAGTCAGCCCTTGCCCTCCCCAATTCTCCTGAACAAAAGAAGTGTGCTGCCCATTTGAAGACTGGATCTGTTCAGTAGCTGAACTCTGTTCAGTAGCAGTGACCCCGCTCCACCATCTGGGAGCTTCATGTGACCCTAGGGTCCCAATAGGTCCCATAAACTTCTAGGGTAGAGCTGACAGGGAAAGTGACTTCCTTCATTCCTTAGAGTCTGGACAGGAGCATGCTCACCCTTTTCCATAATTCTCCCAAGATGCAGGATCAGGTCCCTGTAGGAGGAGAAGTTAAGAAAAGGGCATTTTTGACATTTTAGGGCAAGAAGACTAGCACCTTCTATGTTTACTGAAAAAGAAGCCCCGATGAGAGTGGGCCAGACTTGAGCACTCAATAATTTCTTTAAATCAATGTTTCACAGAAGCAGCACAGCTTTTTCTGGGGGAGCAACCAGAGAGGCCACGGGGGCAGGTCACGTCTGAGCAGAATGAGAAAACTTTGGCTGAAGAGCAAGACCTCGGGTGAACTGGCTCAGCCTGCTCCCTGGGGAAGAGGTTGAGCATTCCAGCCTCCCTTTCAGTGAACATTCTAATGAATAATAATAAAATACTTCTTCACACTATTTACAGAAGTAAGCCGATTCTTTATTTAAAACAAAATGCCTAACAATTCACAAGAGAGGTTTTTATATCCTCGTTTAACCTGCTGCCTCATAGTGGACCTCGGGAAAAACAAATGAAGTTCATCTCTCACTGCTTCCTAAGTGCTTCCTGAAGTAGTTCATCAGAGGAGATGGCCACACAGCTCAGTAGGATATGCGATAATGAGCCCTGGTTCTAAAGCCAAACCAGATCTGGGTTTGGACTGTGGCTCTGGTCCTCTTTCTTGGTGTGACCTTGAGTGACTTCCTTCAACCTCTTTAATCCTTTGACCTGTCATCTGTAAAATGGGCTCTTGTGAGTATTAAAGGTGACCTGTTCAAAATGCCAGGATCTTATCAAGGCTAACTTAGTGGTAGCTATTAGCATTTTAAAATTTTGCCTTGCTTCTTGACACTCTGTTTTTGGATTGCTTGTAATTAGTTCATCCCAGGTGTGAGAGGATAGTAAAGATAAACTAGTGGCTGTGAGATTTTTGAAAGGTTCTGGGCTCTCTAAGGCTCAGACTCTTTTGGGATATGAAGTCTAAGAAGCAAAAATCTTTAACATCTAGAGAATGAAAGTCACATGGCCGTTCTTAGTCAATGGCTGTTCCTTCCTGTGCCCTTTTCCTTCCCTTCTGGGTGGATTTCACACTGTGACCTGGTGCTGAGGCCAGCTTGCAGGCTCTGGCTGAGCATGGGTGACAAAGGAGGGTCCAAGTAAGGGAGAGTACACAGTGGAGTCTCCAAGGAAACCCGGGGCGAGCTAACTCCTTCTCTGTGTTTCCCCAGCACAGCGAGACGTTGGTTCCCTCCTCTGCAGGCCCAGCATGCTGTGCTAGCTGTTTTTCAAGCTACTCTAGGTTTTCTATAATGGGCTCCTCAGCAGATGAGTAGTACAATGTAATTACGTCCATGCATTTGCCATTTCCTTATTCTCAGGCTGTGTAGTCCATACTGGAGAACTGGTATGAAATGCAGTAGCCTTGGGTTTATCCTTCTTCCAAAGAGGGTGCTTTTGCAGCCTGAAAGTATCACAGTTAAGATTATATGGGTTTTGGTCATTCAACTGAAACTCTGAACAGTGGCTTCTTTTAAACCTGATGTATCATTAGTTTGCAGACTGAACCTAATTATATGTTTAAAAATGCTACTCTCTGAAAAGAAGTTAAAAACATTGTCCTTCACAAAATTTTAGCTTCAGAACAAATGTCTATTTTTATAGGACCTGAATTTAGCTTTAGTCCATCCCTAAAGAAAATTCTGTTTTGCTCAAAAAAGTAAAGGGTCAGAGAAGAAGGATGAGAAAGAGAAATTGGAGAAGGAGTCCTTTGTCTTTTGTGATGTTTAGCCATACACTGGATGACTGGAATTTTCCAGACAGAAAGATATCAGCTTTGATGAGGTATCTACTATGAGCCAGACACAATGAGAGGGAGTTACTTCTTATTTTTTATGTGCCAAGAATTATTCTAGACCATTTTACAATGTTTTCATTTGTTTTCACAATAACTCACTGAAGGTGGTATTGGTTACTCATCCACAGAAACAGAGGAGGGAATTGACTGTTATGGAGTTTTAAGATATTCCTCAAGATTTACATCTAATAAGTGCTTGAGCTGGAAATGAAAGCCAGATATGTCAGTCTGTTTACACTAAATAATACTGTGGTAAAAGATGGCCCCAAAATGTTAGTGCCTCGCACAACAAAAGCCTTTCTCCCTCACTGTCATGCCCACTGCACGCTTCACATCCATGTCATTCTGTGCCCCAGATTATTGAGGGACAGGCCTTGCTTCTCTTGTAGCAGAGAGAAGACAGGATGGAGCCATGCAATGGTCTACTTCCACACACACTTCTTAGACCAGAGCCAGTCACAGGCCTTAGGCTGCATCACATTGAGGAGTAAGGAGGAGGAGATGCTACTGGGGACAATAGAACAACTCACCATACCAAGTATAGCTCCGAGCACAGTGTTCTTCTTATTCTGCCATGTTGTCTAGATGTTTTGTAAACTGGAGAATGTTATACAAAAAGTGTTATTTATATGATTGTTCACACAATTTGTGAAATCTTGTGTTCCAAATTTTGGTTTTGCCTTCAAAGACTATTTATGTCAAAATTTATATAAAAAGAAAATTTTATTATGGAGATGAGTAAGTCACAGAGCCTATTTGGACCCTAATTTCAGAAAGCCTATTTATCTAAATATGTCCAAAGATACATTTACCTTTCTTGTGAAAATGATGATTAGTCACAACGACATAAGTTGCTTGGGCCAAAGAATCCCACTAAGTCTGGCCCTTTCCCCCAGTGATTCTAGCCAAAGCAAAGACGTCCACTCTACCCCCCTTACTTGCCCTGTCATCCTTCAAACTCAATACTGACAATGTTCCAGCTGCCCTCTGACATATGACCTAGAGCTTCATGAAACCATGTGTACAGTATAGTAGAATCTGATTATGCATTTGGTATTCCAACTATATTAATTTATGCATGTAGAGAATGACTTGCTTTGGGGAGAAAAGGAGCAAATGAGGAATTTCCTGTGATCAAAAAAATAAATTCAGTAAGTATAATAACATATTGTGCTAATTCAAGGGGATCAAAGCACTTCCAGACAGAAACTTCTCAGTGAGGACAAGATATGGACTTTCTAGCTACATCATCACTACAGTACCACCCAGCAGAGCCCTTCTTCTAAAATATACATGCGTGCATACACACACACACATACACACACATGCAAACACACCCTGAGAGAATGTGTTGAGCATCATTTCACTTCCAGTAAAAGGCACAGCTACTCACAGCTGTCTTAGAATAAAGATGGCTCCAGAACAATTTGACAAAAAACTAATATTTACTGAGCTTTAAAATGTAGCATTTTTCTGGAGGCTTTGTATGTATGCTGAACACTGACTGGTTATTTTATGTTTTCATGCCTCAATTTCCCCACATGTATTAAAAATAATAACAACAATACTAAATTGCTTATCTTTCCTGAGTGGCAAGTTTCCCATCTTTAAAACAAGAATAATAAATAATATATTTTTTAAAAATAACACTAACATTTAATTCAATGGCCATTAAAAGGTGTAAAGATATAAAACGCAAAATGCCTAATGCAGTTCCTAGTACAGAGAAAGCACCTGTAATGGCCAATTTTACGTGACAGTTTGGCTAAGCCCATGTCCCCAGGTATTCAGTTGCATAACTGGGGACTAATCAGGGTGCTGCCATGAAGGTATTTTGTAGATGTGATTAACGTCTATGATTGGTTGATTTTAAGTAAGTTTGACTATCATAGATAATCTGGATGAGACCATTTCAATCAGCTGAAAGAGCGAAGTTGAGACTTCCCTGCAGAAGAAATTCTGCCTATGGAAAGAGCTTTAGTTCCTACATCAGAGTTCTCAGTCCACCTTTCTTGATGGCTTATTTTACAGATTTGGGACTTGCCTAGCCAGCCCCCACTATTGGGCCAGCAAATTCCTTGCATTACCTCTCTTTCTCTTTTGGTAAATAGATTGAGGTACAGATGAATGAACAAAGGGATAAATAGGCTTTTTCGTGAGCAGTGAGTTCCCTGTCATGGGTGAATGTAAGGGGAGGCCAAATGGCCTGAAAAGACCGTAGAGGGCATTCAATGGGCATGCTTGATTTGCTTTGAGGATCTTTAAGTTCCTTTCCAACTGAAGTTCTGGATATCTTTTTCTAACTGTTTCCATTAGCATTCCAGAAGTCGAATGAAGGTGGGGGGGGGGGGTTGTCCAATAACTAAGAATAAATAGAAAATCATGGCCGAGAAATGTTAAGATTTTCCTAGAGAATCCAAATGATTTCTTCTTATCTGGGGTATGTGAGGAATGCTAAGTACAGACTTCTGTTCCCAGTAGTATGGTAGAGCAGAGACTCTCAAAGGTCCTACTTCAAAACTACAAGATGCTAGATAAAATAGTACATTTAAAGGTACTGCTGGGTTTTCAGGAATTAAAGAGAAAACTCTAAGACTCTACCAACACTTCCCTAAACTGAGGGAATCAAATATAAGGTGTAATTTCATCTGTACTAAAATTGAAATATTGTTTAGGGCCAGTGTCAGGTAGGATAACTACTAGGAACCCTTAAGGGGGATCATAGTTGTCTCAAACAGAAGCAAGTGCAAATCCTTGCCGGAATAAAGGATCCCAATAAAGGCCCCTGGGATTTTCACAGTGTAAGAGCAATCAAATATGGGCTCTCCATCAAAGGTCACCAAACACCTAGAGAAATAATACCCTGTGAATTCTCTCTCTGCTGGGGAAGGTACCCAGAGTACAGCAGAGATGGGAGAAAATACAGAGAGAGGTAAAGAGATATGTAAGACATAATGAGTATATCTAATGTGTGCAAGTGGAGTTCCAGGAGGAAAGAAAGAAAATGGAGAAGAAACATTTGTAAAGAGGACTATGAATTCTCCAGAACCAATGAAAGATACAAATCCAGACATACAGGAAGGACAAAATTTATCAAGCTGGACAAATAAAAAGAAAGCCATACCTGCCATAATGTCAGGAAAACACATACCACCAAAGATCAACAGAAGGTCTCAAAGCAACCAAGGGGCAAAGAGACACACGTGACCTGTGGAGAACCGATAGGCAGACTGATAGAAGAAACGATGGAAGCCAGAACAGCATAAATAGCAGCTTTGAAATGCTAGAGGAAATAAATCTCAAGCTAGACATATGTGCTCAGGAAAACGATCTTAGAATGAGGATAAAATAAATACACTTTCAGAGAAACAAAAGCTGAGTTCACTAAAAGCTGAGCAATAGTCCCTCAGTAAAGGAATTTCTAAAGTTGAAATTCGGTAGGAAAGAAGATGATCTTACAGGGAAGGTGTGACATGTAAGGAGAAATGGAAACTAATTGGTAAATATGTAGACAAATCAACCAAAATAAGGTCTGTATAAAATAACAGTGAAGTGTTATTTAAGGGGTTATAAAGAACCCTACTAAAATAGTAGGCAACAATAACAAGTAAGATAGGGGCAGGCAATCAAAGTTAAAATATTATGCAGCTCTTGTCTTGCTTGGGGATTACAATATTAAGGTTACACTGCATTAAATTTGCATGATAAAAGGAAACTACTTAAGGAAATCTGCAGTTCCAAAGCAGTGGGGGGTAAAGGAAGTGGTAGAGGCAAGTAAATAAATAAATCAACAAATAAACTCCCTCTATCAAGAAACAAAAAGAAAGGAAAAGGAGATTTGAAAAGCAGGACAAATAGAAAGCAAAAGACGTGGTAAAACAAGTTCAATCTCCAATGAACCTGAACAAGGTAAAAGATGGGAGTTACTACATTTCTGGTTATAGGTTGTTTTTAAGGGATAAACATTAAACTTTAGAATGCAAAGATGGCTGAAAATAAAAGGATAAACATACATCTGATGAATATAACCAAGAAAAATATAGGACGAGTGTACTACTTAAGGGAGAAAATATTATCAAGAACACAGAAGGTTACATAATGGCAGAATATACAACCATCCTAAACTTGCATTCATATAATATATAATATTTTACATATATCTCAATAAATTTAAATATATAAGGTAAAATTTGGTAGAAACAGATTGAGGAATGGACAATTCCACCATCATTATGAAAGAATTCAATACACCTCTCTCAATAATTGATAAGTCAAACAGAAACCCTACTAAAAATAGAAAAATTTAGAATACCTAAACAATTCAAAAATTTGATTTAAAAGACATATATAAATTCCTCTATCAAGTCAATTGGTAAATATACATACCTGCCAAAAACCCATGAAGTATTTACAAACCTGACCATGTACTAATCTATATCAAACAAATCTCATATTAAAAACAACTGTTATCAAAATCAGTGGCATTCCTATACACCAACAACAAGACAGAAGAAAGAGAAATTCAGGAGTCGATCCCATTTACAATTGCACCCAAAACCATAAGATACCTAGGAATAAATCTAACCAAAGAGGCAAAGGATCTGTACTCAGAAAACTATAAAATACTCATGAAAGAAATTGAGGAAGACATAAAGAAATGGAAAAATGTTCCATGCTCATGGACTGGAAGAACAAATATTGTGAAGATGTCAATGCTACCTAGAGCAATCTATCTACACATTCAATGCCATCCCCATCAAAATACCATCCACTTTTTTCAAAGAAATGGAACAAATAATCCTAAAATTTGTATGGAACCAGAAAAGACCCCGAATAGCCAGAGGAATGTTGAAAAAGAAAAGCAAAGCTGGCAGCATCACAATTCCGGACTTCCAGCTCTATTACAAAGCTGTCATCATCAAGACAGTATGGTACTGGCACAAAAACAGACACATAGATCAATGGAACAGAATAGAAAGCCCATAAAATGGACCCTCAACTCTATAGTCAACTAATCTTTGACAAAGCAGGCAAGAATGTCCAATGGAAAAAAGACAGTCTCTTCAACAAATGGTGTTGGGAAAATTGGACAGCCACATGCAGAAGAATGAAACTGGACCATTTCCTTACACCACACACAAAAATAGATTCAAAATGGTTGAAAGACCTCAGTGTGAGACAGGAGTCCATCAAAATCCTAAAGGAGAACACAGGCAGCAACCTCTTTGACCTCAGCCGCAGCAATTTCTTCCTAGAAACATCGCCAAAGGCAAGTGAAGCAAGGGCAAAAATGAACTATTGGGACTTCATCAAGATAAAAAACTTTTGCACAGCAAAAGAAACAGTCAACAAAACCAAAAGATAATCTACAGAACGGGAGAAGATATTTGCAAATGACATATCAGATAAAGGGCTAGTATCCAAAATCTATAAAGAACTTATCAAACTCAACACCCAAAGAACAAAGAATCCAATCAAGAAATGGGCAGAAGACATGAACAGACATTTTTCCAAAGAAGACATCCAAATGGCCAACAGACACATGAAAAAGTGCTCAACATCGCTCGGCATCAGGGAAATCCAAATCAAAACCTCAATGAGATACCACCTCACACCAGTCAGAATGGCTAAAATTAACAAGTCAGGAAACGACAGATGTTGGTGGGGATGCGGAGAAAGGGGAACCCTCCTACACTGTTGGTAGGAATGCAAGCTGGTGCAGCCACTCTGGAAAACAGTATGGAGGTTCCTCAAAAAGTTGAAAATAGAGCTACCATACAATCCAGCAATTGCACTACTGGGTATTTACCCCAAAGATACAAATGTAGGGATCCGAAGGGGTACGTGCACCCCAATGTTTATAGCAGCATTGTCCACAATAGCCAAACTATGGAAAGAGCCAAGATGTCCATCAACAGATGAATGGATAAAGAAGAGGCGGTATATATATACAATGGAATATTATGCAGCCATCAAAAGGAATGAGATCTTGCCATTTGCAATGACGTGGATGGAAATGGAGGGTGTTATGCTGAGCGAAATAAGTCAATCAGAGAAAGACATGTATCATATGACCTCACTGATACGAGGAATTCTTAATCTCAGGAAACAAACTGAGGGTTGCTGGAGTGGGGGGTGGGGTGGGAGGGATGGGGTGGCTGGGTGATAGACACTGGGGAGGGTATGTGCTATGGTGAGTGCTGTGAATTGTGCAAGACTGTTGAATCTCAGATCTGTACCTCTGAAACAAATAATGCAATATATGTTAAGGAAAAAAAAAAAGAAGAAGATAGCAGGAGGGGAAGAATGAAGGGGGGGGAATCGGAGGGGTAGACGAACCATGAGAGACGATGGACTCTGAAAAACAAACTGAGGGTTCTAGAGGGGAGGGGGGTGGGAGGATGGGTTAGCCTGGTGATGGGTATTAAAGAGGGCACGTTCTGCATGGAGCACTGGGTGTTATGCACAAACAATGAATCATGGAACACTACATCAAAAACTAATGATGTAATGTATGGTGATTAACATAACAATAAAAAATTTAAAAAAAACAACTGTTATCATACTATGTTGTCTGATCGCAATACAATTAAATTACAAGTCAATAAGGAAGTATATAAACATAAAATCCCCACACATTGGAAATTAAAAACAGAATATTTCTAAAGACTTATTTATTTATTTATTTGAGAGCGAGAACCCATAGCAGGAGGGACAAGGGGTGAGGGAGAGAGAATTTTAAGACCTCTTGCTGAGCACTGAGCCAGACATGGGGCTCAATCCCACAACCCTGAAATCATGACCTGAGATAAAACCAAGAGTTGGTTGCTCAACCTACTGGGCCACTCAGGTGCCCCCAAAATAGAATACTTCTAAATACCTCACAGGACAAAGAAGATACAGTGAAAATTAAATACACACATATATTTATACATGATATATAACATATATATTAAAAGCTAACTAATAATTAAAATCCAACATATAAAATTGTACAGGTTGCAGTTAAAGTTGTACTATAGGGAAAGTTTTAGCCTTAAATATGTGTATTAGAAAAGAAGGCTTAAAATGAATAAGCTGGATAATTTAGAAGTTAGAAAAAGTATGACAGAATAACTCAGAACGTAGGAAGTTAGAGATAAGAAATGTAAGACCTATGATTACAGAAAGAGAAAATCAGAAACAGTACTTGAAAAGATCAACAAAATAATTGGAATGGTCGGACTTGACCAAGAAAATTAGATAGTAAGCATCACTTCAAATACTATGAATAAAAACCAAGATATTCTTACAGATAAAGCAGTGCAGGGTCCTGACAACTTCATCAATAATAGCTATGCTAACTCAGGGAGCAGACCTAGTTATTCCTATTTTGCAAATAAGACAGATAAGGTTAATCACGCACCATTCACCTTGTGGACTTTGTGACTTGCTCCAGGGCAAACAAAATAATGGGAGAGCCAAGTTCCAAACCCAGTTTTAAATTTCAATATTTTGCCTATAAATAACAATCAACCCCGCCAAACTATCTAGTCAAAACATATAGGACGTAACTAAAAGAAGTTGTAAGGAGGTTTGTGAAATTACTCTTGGAAATATCTGAGCTAACCTAGAGCAAGAGAAAGCATGAAAAGACCAAAGAAATGCAAGGGAGATCTGGCTCGCTTCATCTCATTTCAATAACCTGCAGAATTTCAAAGTCAAAAGACCTTTCTAGTTATTCCTTGTTGCGTCCTCAGACACAGTCATCTACAAAACCACTCTCCTAACATTTTCATTCCAGCTTTTTTGCAGCCCACCTGGATGATGTTGGGTATTTGAAGTTCTTTAATTCAACAGCTAGGTAAACAAGGCCTCCTCTGAAGGTGGACGCAGCAGGTAACTTAGTAGCATGCTCCATCCATGACTCCAACACATTCCTAGTGGCTACAATGGCAGAAAGTACATTTGTCATTAGCACTTATGTGAATACGCTGAAGGGAATAATAGAAATGGTTTGGGGGATATTTGATAACTTAGTCTTGGCTGGGAATTAATCATCAAGGGATTCGTGTGAGAGAAGCTGGGCAGATACTGTAGAGAAAGATCTAAACAACATTATAGTCTTTTCTAATGGTCTGGATGGGAATTTCCAGGAGTTCAAGATACGCTGGTGAAGTCAATCCCTGTCCCTCTTGGTTACTTCTTTAAACATGCTTACCTTGAATGGTGATGACAAGAGAAGCGAGGAAATGTGTGCTGAGCAGCTCCTCTGTGAAAGCACGTCACACACTTGCATATGGTAACAAACACTATTGAATTGACCCCATTTTATGGTTAGGGAAATGGTAGCTGGTGGTTGAGTACCTTGCTCAAGGACTCCCAGAGAACAGAGTCAGAGTCACGATTTGATGCTGTCTTGAAAGGCCCTGCTCAGAAAACTACTGTCCACAACATCACGGAACACATCTAAAGTTGATGCTTCACCCCCTCCTCTTTCACATCCATTTCTTCCCCCAAACTCCCAAACTTGACACTGATCAAGGAAACTCCTAATCCTGATCAAATTCCTAGCCATCAAGGGTTTAAACCTCATTTTTTTCTCTATGTTCAGGTCCCAAATTCTTTGTATTCTATCTCCTAAATGTTTTCATACTTTCCATTTCCCTTTCGTTGCCACTGTCACAATCCAGAGGAATATAACCTTTCTTTGGGATTATACGGGTCCTGTCCCGACAACCTTCCCATTAACTTTAAACATCCTCAGGAAAGTCCTCCTAGAACCATCTTTCCCACTGAAATGGTGATTCTGTGTCATGCTGGGGACAGATGAGAATCACCTTGGATGGACTGTACATGCAGGTGTGGGTGGTGCTGGGGGTGGTGGTGATATACACTCACAAATTAACTGAGCCTTTCACTCAACCCACTATTGACATTCCCTAATGGGGTCCTTCTCCCTCTGCTCTCACTATGACAATTATTGCTGTAAAAAGTGTGTGATGCTGATAGAGCTTATGTTCTTTGGCTGTGTTATATGAATGAGGTTTAGAACTACTGCTCTAAACGATGAACTTCTTGAAGGAACATCTTCTATCTCTGAGGTCTAATGCCTACCAAAGGACTTCATGTTCAATAGATAAGCAATAAGTATTTGCTTAAAAAATGAGCAGACTATTAACTCCTTCAAGGGAGGGACTATCTCTTTTATCAAGTATACTTAGCCCATAGTTGGTGCTAAATACATATTTGCTGAAATGGTAAATAAATGAATGAATTAACAGTATCACTTTTACTAACACATTCAGTTAAGTTTGGCAATGTTTTTGGTTGGTTGCTCCCTTCTCTTTTACTGTTTACAAGTGGAATGACTGAACCCTTTACTGTTGACATTCAACCTAGCATTCTAAGATATATAAGAACTTTTAAAGATATTAATGGGACCTATATTCCATTCTACATTCCAAAAAAGCTAACTCATAATACATTTACTCATATTAAGGTTAATTAAAATAACAAATTGCTTTGCTTTCAGCTGGCATATATCAAATTAGTGCATTAGTAACCTTTTGCTGCCACATCATAAATTCTGATTGGCTGATATATATTTCTGATTAATAAAAATAATGAGACACATTAGTTTTTGCTAAATAAATGCAGGTTATTTGATACAAAACATCTTTCAAAGCATGGTCTCTGTAGAAAGAAACACATTAAAGGGCATCCGTGCCTCCCCACTCCTAGTAAGGCAGTGCGCAGGACAAACAAGCAAGAGGTCTCGGCTACCTCAACCAGACTGATAGATATAATCATCCTCACATCTGAAAACTGGCTTTTACTATTTTCCCTTAGATTTTGCAAACAGAATTGTAACATTTCTCATTCTAAACCTCTAGGAGACAAGTTTTCTTTACTTCCTCCACCTCTGAGAGGTAATGGTGCCCAGACAGTTTAGGTGACTTTACAGGAGTCACAGACCACAGAGCCAGCCCTGGAATTCCTCCCTCTCAGTCCCAAACCAACCACTTAATTCACCAGGGTATTCTTTCTTTCTCACGTACAGAAGAAGCTAAAGCTAATGTTGCCTATTCAATTATCTATTCAGTAAATACTTATTGTGCACATACTATGTGCCATTTGGGCTAAGAGAACTCCAGTTGGGAGACAAGCAGGGGGTCTTGAAGATGACCCCAAAGAATCCTGATGGGAGACTTTTACCCACATGCAACTCCCTGGGTCACACCCTTACCCACCTTCCAAAAACTCAATGGCTCTCCATTACATGGTAGAGTTCAAATGGTTCTGGTCTGTTGTTTTAGGCATTCCATGACTGGGCCCATCTGCCCTTTCTTTCACCATTTCCTTGTGCTCCTTCATGCTCTAGTCACAAAGGGCTTGTGACTTTTTCTCAACACACCATCTACACATTCATCCAGGTCTCTGTTCATGCTGTTCTCCCAGTTAGGCTCAACATTCAACCTCCAACTATCGAAACTTACCCATTTTTAATGTGGTATTTTTTCTGCTTTTAAGTCCGTGAAGCTGTTCATTTTTGTCTTCCCTATACACGAGTCACTTCTGAGCCTGTCTCTCCCACTAGACTAAGTTCCCTGAAGCAGGGGCAAGCCTCACTCATCTGTCTGCCTCCACGAAGTTCCATCTTAACATTGATAACCTCCATAAATGCCCAATGTCGACCCTGACTCTGTGCCAGCCTTGCTACCAAGCACAATAAATACTTTATTTAATCCTAATAGCAGCCCACTGGGCATGTGCTACAGTGCAGAGACCCAGTATATTGTTAGGACCCTCCTTCTGGGACTCCAGACTTCAATATGTACCCTCCTCCACAAAGGGAAATGGAGAGCAAAGCCTACAGACATGGGGCTGTCCTCCTACATCTAAGTTGTGTTGAAGTCTTACTCATGAGAAGGTAGGAAGGGTGTAGGAGGGTCTTTGATGTGTTGGGAAAGGCAGTCTCCTGCATGAGGTCTTTCAACTCTCACTCAGTGGCATAAGAATGGCTCTTGGGCCTAGAACACACCTAACCAAGAGATGAAGAGCCTATGCAGCCTGTGCTGGGCTTCTCGTCTTGTGTGGGAATATCTTTCCCTATTTCAAATTCAACGTGTCCTCCTTTGTTTTGCTCACGTGCACATGCATGTGCCTTTGGCCCTCAGACATGCCTCCAGCTTCTGTATTTTGGACCCCATGGGGGTGGAGCTGAGGTCCCCTGGAGTAAGCAGTGGAGTGTGTGCAGCCACATGTACGGTGCTGGCTGAGGACTCGATCTGCTGGCCATGGGGCACCGCCACAGTGCAAGAGGTTGGACTTTATGCACTCTTTCTCTCATCTGCTGGAAGTAAACATTGCAGCCTGGTGTGCACGTGTTGCCTGTTCTCAGCGATCTTAACTCTTGCCCTAGTCTTTTTCCTGGGTGCCACTTATCTGACTTTTAACCATGGCTGTGCTACTTGTTGACCCAGTGGACAGTGAAGCAGGACTCTTTCAGGAGAGAGAGAGAAACGGCGCTCAAAAAGAGGTAGAGACTTGGGCAAGACAGCTTCAAAGCAAGATAGCGAATACAAAGGATGGTATGCAAGAACGTGGCCCACACTCACGAAAGGAGCCTTGGGGTTCTCAGAGAAGAATAAAAGGAGGACGCTTATGTTTCCTCCCATCTATTCTCTCTCTGTGATTATGATGGACTCTGAATATGTCTTCGATAGGATGGAATTCTGAGGGTACCTGTGATTGTCAGAGATTACAAGGTGGATTCATGATTTCTGATGGGCTTCTGAATGCATCTGCCTCATTCCCTTCTCCCCATAACCGAAGCATTCCAGGAAGAGAGCCTAGCACTGCTGCAGAGCAGGCGTAGCGAGCATCTTGGAAGAATCCAACAACACCAGGCTTCCCGCAAGGCTGCTGTGATAGTGGACTGCCGTCTTTGAGATGTGACATTATGTCATTGACAGGATGGGAATTATTCATGCCCAATGTCAGATTTGGAAACTGAGGTGCATATTAGAGGACTGACTTGCGCCTGGTTACAGCACTCACCACAGGGGGCTGGGGTGCTGTATGCTAGATTTCCTGCTGAATGCCTGGGGCTTTGGGAGCACACTCTCCAAATTCTGGTCATGAACAGAGGAAACCTGTTCAGTGTGCACTGCATAGTTCAGGTTTACAGCTAATGAACAAACACTGTTATTTTTCCTCTACTGCGTTTCATTCTGGAGCTAGCACACTACCAATATCTACTTTATTGGTGTAGAGTAAATTATTCAGCTCTTAATTACCATATTATGAATGTTTAATTTTGTCCTGATATTGTCAAAGAGAAAACGTGCCCTCACATCAGTGGGCTCTGTTCCCAAAATGTGGTTCCACTTTCATTTCTGCAGCAAGAGCAACCATTTGCACAGAGGCCCTGAGACACACACAGTCTTCACCTAAGGATTCCCCAAAGCTACACACTTCCCTCCTTATCTAAGAGCTAGTGATTAAAGCAGGCAACTGTTAACTTCTGACCTATAAAGGACAGCACCATTCTTAAAATAATTTCCAGGGAAACAGGAAAACATTTCAAGAAAAAAAGAACTTTGTTTTTTAATTTTTTTTTTTTGGAATATATATAATAGAGTTAAATTTTGTCTTAATTAAGGTGGCAGGGTGAATGGGAGGTTTTTTGCAAAGCAGATAGATCTCTACTATTTATTACCAATGCTCATGTGTATCTGCATCATTTTTATAAATCCTCAGTCCCTGCAGGGCCGCCATCCACCCAATGAGAACTTTTCAGGATCGTTCTCACCCAACTTTTTCTTCACATTTGAACAATGATGAGGTTCTTTTTTTTTTTTTTTAAGGTTTTATTTATTTATTAGAGAGAGAGAGAGCAAGTGCACAAGCAGGGGGAGCGGCAGGCAGAGGGAGAGGGAGAAGCAGACTCCCCACTGGGCAGGGAGCCCAATGCGGGGCTCAATCCCAGGACCCTGAGATCATGACCTGAACTGAAGGCAGACGCTTAACCAACTGAGCCACCCAGGTGGCCCATGATGAGGTTCCTTCTAATCCATCTCGGAAAACTCTGGGCTCTGTCTCCTCCTCATCCCCAATGCCACTTCCCTCACTCTTGCTCCCATCACTTACCACCCAGCCTGTTGCACTAGCTTCACAGCTTTTCCATGGAAAAGTCCATAATGATGGAGAAAAAATATACCCCAGGGGCTGGGGTTTAGTCCAAGCTGGGTGCAGGTGCCATGTTTCTTTGTGGTCTCTTATTTTATCTTAAAAATTGTGAAGAATTTTGCATCCCAGTAATTACATGGCTTTTAATATAAAAATCATATGTTTTACCACGACCTGCTAAAGTCTTTGAGTAAACTGCCACTCTTGGAAGATGCTCCAAATCTATCCCTGGGCTTTGTGGCCCCTCTGAAAGACCACCTCATAGTCTCATTCTTGAAGGTATATTAGTTTAAAAGTTCTACAAAACTAATCATATGTGATAGAACCTCAAGGTCACAGTGATTTATTGACCCTCTACCAAATGCCTGACACTGAGGTCCTTTGCTTAAAGGATCTCATTTGTTGTCTAACCACTCCTGGTTATTCTTATTTTATAGATGAGGGAATTGAGGTTTAAATGGACCATGAACTCTGCACAGAAAAAGGACAGGAGGGAAATACAGCAAATAGCGAACAGTGGTTATGGGTGATTTTAATTTTTTTAATATATTTTTTCTCTTTCCACCCTTTCCACAATGACCATGAACCATTCTTCCTAACAGAACTAATAAAGACTATATGAAAAGGTTAAATGAGATAATCCATCTGAGATTCCTTAGTGCAGTGCTTGGTACATCAATTTTATTTTCATTCTTTATTCATTTTCTTAGCCATCAGAGCATGCAGCACCCACAGTCCTAATAAAGAACCAATAAACCCAGGTTCCAGTCAATTGGATTAACAATACAACTACAGATGATTATAATGTTATTTTTCCCCAATAATAAATAGACAACTATAAATTGCATGCACATGGGATAGCTGGGTTATAATATCTCTTATTAAACTGAGTTTAAGACTTTGGTTATCCAGTCAAGGCATAATAATATCTCACATTTATTAAGGTCTTACTATGCAAAAGATCCTATGCTTTGTACTTTAAAGGCATCTCATCTTTTAGTTATATCAACAACTTTATGAGATAGGCAAGACTATTATCCCACAGTCATAGAAAAGGAAATAACACAGCCCAGATAGCTGAACAATATGGGGAAGCACCAAGATTCACAAATGATTGGGTGTGATTCAACATTTCTTCTCTGAAATCCCCATGCTATGCTGCCAGTCTATGCCTTATTGCCATTTCCACACATGCATTTCTAATTTTAAACAAGCCCCACACTGTTGAGTGCCTGCTCTAGATCAGACACTCCGCTCCATCTTGTTCTATCTATATCATAAAGTTTACCTCCTTGGATCCTTTCACATGTGCAAAAACAGGTTAAACAATTTGTCAAGGAGTCCCACAGCAAGGGGCAGAGTTGGGATTTAAAACCAGGTCTGACCCAAGAGACATCTCATTTTGCTGCCTCTGTGTTTGCGCAGGGCCATAAAGTCCACGATACTCAACACACACACACCAGATTTTTAAGCACACTTGCAATAGAATGCCAGGGCAAGGAGAAGTACCAGACTTGCCGTTAGCAAAATTCAGCTTCGACTCTGTGTGCAGAGGCCTTTGGAGCCTGTGGAAGAAGTGCTGGGCCTGCTCTGAAGCAGTTCATTTGTCTGCCGTCTCTGCAGTTCCTGTCCACTGCGGAGGTTTATGGCCGCCCCGGCCACCTTGGGGGCCGCTGCCCACCGAGCATGTCTGTTTCGCTACAGCAGACAAATGGACTCTGTGCAGAAGAGAACACGCTGATACTCTGCTCTACTATTGATATGCAACACATCCCTGACCTAGAAAATGGTCCTGAATCCCAACTAAAATTTATAGACCCCGGTTCCGCTGGGCTGAAAGAGAAGATAAATAGGCCGGCAGGAAGTTATTTGTTGGGGACTTGATCGCTGGACGTGGATGCTCATGGCCCTGTCCAAGCTCATGAGCCCAAGCAGGGGCTGTTCTGCCTCCCAAGAAGCTGGTGGAGCCACGTCAGCGAGGATGCTGGTTGAGGAGATTGGGCGGCAGTTAGAGGGGCAGGACAAGCTTCTAGGTGAGGGAAAAGGCTTTTGTCTGCCCGTCCAGTGCCCTTCCTGTAGGGCTCTCCTCAGAGAAGCAGTGGAGACTCACACCCACTCAGTCTTCCTGGGGCCACCTGGGGTGAGGTGGGTGTGGAAGAGTGTGATTTGGGATTTCTCTGCCCTACGCCTGCTGTATGTAGGGCAACCCTGAGTTCACAGAGTTGCAGCGGCCCTCAATCCTATGACTGGGGTTCTGTTGCATATCCTCGCTTTCACCTTAGCTCTCCTGCTGGGAAGAGCCTACTCTGGGTGCAGGCACACCCCACTTGACTCAGTCAGCACTTTCTTCTGGCAAGGACCCCCAGACAAGTGCTCTGCTCCAAGCCAGAATGACTAGTTAAGAGAGTACCACTCACCTGTCTACAGGTACACTGCTTGTTCAGCTTCCCAGCACCACATCCTACCCAAAATTCTTAACCCTATGTCAGATCTGGATGTTTTTAATCAAGTCCTGATTTGCTGCATCCCTTTGGATACTCTGTCATATTGCCAGTAGCCTATCTCTTTAATCTTTTTTTTTTTTTTTTCTATTCCCTTCCTGTCTTCCTCTATTTTCCACCACATTTTTTCATGGAGGACTAAGTCTGCCTTGAAGTTGAGCCTACAGAGTGATAAAAATCTCCCAGGTAGACCCTTTAAGACATTATGAGAAGCACATACTTCTGTGACGTTTGGGTTTGGATATGTGTATTCACACTTGCAGCCAACAATTACTGCATGAGCTCCTATTACCTATTTTACTCTGTGTTAGGCAAAATAGAGTTACAAAAGAAATACATAAAATTGATCCTTTTTTCCAGGAAAGAAAAGTACTACTCATGTTGGATCAGTTCCATAGCAATGCTAATAAGTAAAGGTAAGATATCTATATATCATAGAAGAAATCTTGGGTCAAGAGTAATAAGACTGGAGTTCAAGACCTGATTTCTCCATTATTAGATATATGATTTTCTGCAAATTAGTTATCCTCTATATGCCTCAGTTTCATCATCTATAAATATGAGTGGAATATGCCTTTCTCTCATTGAGTTGTTATGAGGATCAAAGGAGGTAATATTTTTTGTAATAATTGCAATAATTATTGTAAAAAGGGCTATGCAAACTATGAATTCTATACAAATGTAATTTATGCATATTATCCTTTGCCTAATAGCTGACAACCAAAGTAGAATTCTGAGCAATATGTGCCAAAAGTGTTCTTGCAATGAGGAAAACAGAATTAGATAGATTCATTCATTCAGTCAATAAATATTTACAATAAATATTTACTGAATATCTACTAGGCATTCAATGTTAGGTACCAAGTCTCTTCTGTAAAGGAATTTATAATGGAGAAAACAGAATATACCAGTAGGAGATAAATGCTACTGGAGGCAGGCAGGGTAACACCAGTGGGGAGAAGCGGTGGTGGTCATGGGAAGTCTCTTAATTGGATTACATGTAAGCAGAAATAGGAATGATATGTAGGAGCAAGCCATATGGATAATCAGTGAAAGGCCATTTTAGGCTGAGCAAGGAGTAAATCAAAAGTCCTGAGTGAAAGGGAGCTTGCATGTTAAGGTACAACACACGGATCAGAACTGTTGGGGTGTGGGAGGAAGCGATCTCAGAAAGGTAGTGTGGAGCTGAGGGACAGAGGGCTGGCTCATGTAAGACCTCGCACGTGACGCTAAGCACTTTGGGTTTTATTCTGAGTTGGAGCGATGTTGAAATTCCAAAAGCAGAATGGTTAGATATGAATTGCATTTTTAAAGGACCATCTGACTGAGTTTGTAGAAAGGTTTCAGGGGACGAAGGCCAGAAACAGATGATTCCGGTTTGACCTAGGATTGTGAAAAGTGGTTAGATTCTGGGTATTTGCTGATGACTTGGGCATGGGGTGTGGGAGAGAAAGGTAAGACCAATATGACTCCAGTGATTGTGGCCTGAGACACTGACAAGGGGGAGGACTGGGAGCAGAGCAGTTCTGATGGGGATGCAGGTGGAACTGAGAAGTACAATCTGGAGTAGTGGCAATCTAAGAAGATTTTATGCTTTCCCAGTAGGAATATGACACAAACAGTAGGATTTAGGAGTCTAGATTTCAGGGAAGAGGCCCAGGCTGGAGATTTAAATTTGAGTCATCAGCTGGAGACGACATTTAAAACCAAGGGATTCCACAAGCCCACCTAAGGAGGGAGTGCAAAGAAGGGGTTCTGGGCCTGAGCACAAGTCATAAAGGTCCAGGAAGTGTGGAATCCAGCAAAAGAGAGGGCTGATAAAAGGCCACACAGAAGAAGAAAGGCTGGAGCCCAGCTTCCTTGACTATAAAGCGCTAACACGTCTGCACGAACACTTAGACAGTAGCTACCTCCCGTGAGCCAGGAGCTTCGCATGCATTCCCTAATCCTCACAAAACTGGCATTGCCTACCTGCCCCTCAACCCCGCCACCCATGCCACAGTGTGGGGAAGCCAGGCGTAGAAAAATTAAGTGACGTGACTCAACCAAAGTTACACACTGGGAAATAGAAGACATTGGGTTTAAAATCCAGTCCGTGTGGCTGGGTAAAATTTGAAGCATGAATTGTGGAGTGGCCAGGGGCTGTGTACTTGGTACTGTGACAGGAAGGCCTCAGGCATTGCACTAGCCATGTAAGCATACTGGACCTCACTTCATCCTCATCACGTGCCGCTGACGTCAAAATGATGAGCTCTGTTTTTTGAGTTGAGGAAACAGAGATGCAGAAAGCTTAAGTAACTTGCCTCTGGTCTCACATCACAGCTAGTGGCGCCCAGGATGGGAAGGCAGGCTGCTGTGCCCACCAACTCCACTTGCTCTTTATTTACTCTTCATGCTGAAGTGAACAGACAAAAAAGGCCTGAATATGCTCTTTCATTGGTCCTGCTAAGAAGTAAGAAATGCAAGATGGGCCCTCTGACCTGTCTGGGGGAAAGCAGCCCACAGCGTTTCTTCCTGCCCTTTGTTCACTCAAGTCCCCAGTTCTTCCAGAAACTGGTCTGCACTGAACTGGGGCCCTGCACAGACTCAGGCAAGGCCGAGATGCCTCATCTACGAGGACCCCTGAGTCGCTGATTTGGTAATTGGCACATGCACTCACAAACACATTATGATTTCATGTCAACTGAGTTATCTGGTACTCATGACCCAAATTAGACATTCAAGGCATCTGGTTGCCATTGAAGGGATGGGACACAAGACCTAGAGGGTCTGGTATAGATGGGAAGCAAAGGAAAATGACTTTGTGAGTTTTATCTGTGGGCCCTGCTACTATGTTCCAGGCACTAGGAGAACTAAGAATGTGTGTGTGTGTGTGTGTGTGTGTGTGTGTGTGTGTGTGTGTGTAGTGTGTGTGTACACACCAGAGTAGCAGTGAGAATAAAGGATCACATTCTCCATTTTATAGATGAAGAAACTAAAATCAAGAAACTCAGGTGAAGTACATTTCTCAAGTACATACAACTAGTAAATGGCAGAGTCGGGCCAGTTCAGTGCAGACTAGAACTAATAAACCTTTACAGTAGTGCTTCTCAAACTCGAATGTACCTGGGGGTCCTGTTCAAATGCAGACTCTGACGCCACTGAGTCTGGGGAACAGCCTAGTTCTCTGCATTTCCAACCAGCTTCCAGGTGCTGCGAATCTGCAGATCATACTTTGAGTAGCAAGAGTAGCAAGGCCTTAGGAATCACTGGGCACCATTCATTCACTCATTCATTCATTCATTCAAATATCACCTGTAATATTTACCTAATATTACATTGAGCATGACTCATTTTCTTTTAAAGTCCTATTGGTGCAATAAATGGAAAAGCAGTATCATTAAAGATAAAGATAAATACAATAATGAGAGAATATCTTACTCGACAGATACTGTTGCTTAAAGTTTCTGAGCTTAACATCTATTGTCTCTTTATTTAAAATATATACATGTAACAAAATGGGGGTACCCGCACAATAGAAAGGTATCTGAGACATAAAAGCACCAAAGTGGGCCTTAAAAAGAGAATTTAAATTGAGTAAAGCGATTTTAACATCTAAAATTACCTGCACTTCCCCTCCTTCCCCTGAGCACTCATCTCTTTCCAAGGAAATCCTGATCTTACCCATGACTTCCAGGAAGGGCTGTCCTCGCTCAAGGGCACACAGCCAGTAACTGGCAGGACCAAACTGTGACATGGTTCTTTCAACCCCATGCACTTACTTCAACCTGCCACATGCTTTAGCCAAACTTGTCCCCATTCTCCCCCATTTTATTTTTTTCATGAAGCTTAACTGGGCATTCAGCAAATCAAAATAAGTGAATCACACTCCTTATTTAGTTGCCAAGTGATGGAGGCAACACTCCACACTCTTCATCCCCAAAAAGGTATCTCCTTACCTATTAAGAATTTCTAACTTTCTAGGTGAAGACTGGATTGAGCCCTTTCCAATTTGTTTATTTATTCTGCCATCTTAGAGGTTTTGTTCCCTTTCTATGCTAGGCCTTGTGTGATGGTCTCTTCCTGAAGTGCTGCCTTGCTTGCATTTTAGGTTCTTTCACACACTTGACGTTTTTCTTTTCCTGTAAACATTACTCATCAAGATTCCTCAGCCAGAGGCTGCAAACAACCACATTCTCTGGATGGAAGGCAGTATGAGCAAGTGGGGAATGATGAGTAGGGAGTTCTTCCAGAAGTATGTGTGTTTGTGAGAGAGAGAGAGAGAGAGACCAATCTCAGGGGTCACCAGCCTTTCTGATCCTTTCCCTCACTCCAAATTGGGACTAAGTGCCCTCTGGGCTTGTCTAAGCCATTGGGAATTCATGAGGATGTAATCATCCCTTATATCACATTCTCATATTATCTGTTGTTTGTTGAGTACTTACTATATACCAGCACTTAGTCACTTTGCCTGCAAAATTTATCCAGCAAGAATCCAGGAAGGTATTACCTCCACCATGCAGATAAGGAAACTGAAGCTCCTGAAAAGTTATGACATGTGAAGGTAAGACAGTGAAAACTCAATAGATACTAGAAGACCATACACACATGGTAGATGAAGCATTCCTTTTCTTACTTCACAATCCAATTCATACTTACTCAGTAAATATTGCATATGAATCTTGGGCTATTAAGATTTTATATCCTGAGTGCAAGATAAACCAGGCATATACCTGCACTCAAGAAGTGTACAGTCTAGTCAGAGACCTAGGAAATCTATGGGACTTCATGCAGTTAAATATACAGCACCATACTACTATATAACAGAAGTACAACCTTGATTCTGGTTTCTGACTTGCTTGGTCCTACTAGTTGTGAGACTTTCAGCAGGTTTGAGTAAGATTCTTAACTCTCAGATCCAAGTTTTCTTGTCAAGTAATAAAGATAATAAACCTCCTTTTGTGAGGTTATTGTGGATATTACTTGTGTAGACATAATGCGATATAATACATAAAAAAATGTGAGTTGTGGAGACAAATAGAACTATATTTGAATCATGAACCCATCGGTAAGTTTGATTCTCTGACTCTGGGCAAGTTTCGTCATTCTTTTAGAGCCTCATATGACACATCAGGTAATTCTTATTTGCCAGGTGGTTGAAAAATGAGAGAGAGAAAATCTCTCTCCCCCCTCATGGGGGAGGTAACAGAGGAGGACCTTGAGGGTCCCTTGTGTAGGCTTGGGATGAATAGAGATAAGCAGGGGGGCACATAAAAGAATGGTATAAACAAAGAGTTAGAGGTGGTGAATTACAAGGGATACCTGAAGGGAATCATTGTCAAAATGGGCGTGTAGAGAGTCAAAGAGCAGTGAGCCCCATGGCTTTCTTGAGAAGACCATTGTTCTTGGTAAAGGTAGAAGAAAATCTTGACATATGGGTACCTTAAGAACCACCAGAGGTGGGGCACTTGGGTGGCTCAGTCAGTTGGGTGTCTGACTATTGATTTCAGCTCAGATCAAGTCTCAGGGTTGTGAGATTGAGCCCCACATCGGGCTCTGTGCTAAGTGTGGAGCCTGCTTGAGATTCTCTCCCTCTCCCCTGGCTCATGCTGTCTGCCAGTCAATCAATCAATCAATCAAATCTTTAAAAAGTTAAAAAAAAGGAGAATAAGAACCTCAAGAGGTTGCCCATTTCTACTGAGATAAATCCCAACTTAACCTGGCATGTGAGTTTTTCATGTCCTGATTCCCAACTGTGAGACACCAAAAATGATAAGCTCCTGCTTCCCAGGATGAGATATACATAAAAAGTATTCCCATGCCAGGAAACAGCCCCAGGAAGATAAATGGGCTTCAAACACCTAGAATATAATGCCGTGTTGAGAGCAAGGACCTTGGCATCAGTGAGCACTGAGTCCTAATACTGGCTCTGACAGTTTTGTTCTTTGTGACCTTGCATAAGTCACTGAACTTCAAAACTTAATCTCCCCATATGAATAATTCTTCCTATATGGTAATAAAATAGGATTTACCTATGGGGTGATTTTGAAGACTAAATGAAATAATGCATAAAAGGTACTTGGCATAATTCCTGACAATAAAGAAAGGGCTAAATAAATGGTAACTACTTGTATTTTTAATAAAGCAAGTTGCTCATTTTACCAAATCAAAGAACAATAAGGATCTTCCTTCTAAGACTATTTACAATGGCATCAGCAGAAATAAGGGGGTGCATTTCACTGGCCCCTGTGGTAGCCTCTGGGTTTGCCTCAACCCAGTGATTCTGGCCTCAAGAAGGCATTGAAGAGGGGTGCCTGGGTGGCTCAGTCAGTTAAGCGTCTGCCTTCAGCTCAGGTCATGATCCCAGAGCCCTGGGATCGAGTCTGGTGTCGGGTTCCCTGCTCAGCGGGGAGCCTGCTTCTTCCTCTCGTCTGCTCATGCTTGCTCTCACTCTCTATCAAATAAATAAAATCAGAAGAAAAGAAGGAGGAGGAGAAAGGAGGAGAAGGAGGAAGAGGAGGAGGAAGAGGAGGAGGAGGAGGAAGAGGAAGAAGAAGAAGAAGAAGAAGAAGAAGGAGAAATTAAAGAAAGTGTGCTTAGAGATCTAAGGCCCATAAGGAATTTAGAAAGTATCCAACCGAGTCTATGCCCCCATCTGTCCATTTGACAGATTGAGAAGTTGAGGGTCTAAAAGAGGAAAGTCATAGCCCCTGCTAAAGACAGAGGCCAAGCAAGTTGGTAGCAGAGTGAAGCATAGAACCCAGGTCTTCCAATCTCCAAACTATACTTTTCTTATAACTGGTGAAAGCTGCTACAAACAGAATGTCATAATCTCACATCTGACCTCTTTTCCCCCCTCATTTTTAAAATAAAATGAAACAATAAAATACAAAGTCCTCTATCTTGAGGCTTCACTTGATTTCATTTCCAGTAGATTCCAGGCATAAATAAACACAGTGAGTTAAAAATAAACCTCCTGGTGTGGCTATAACATCTTTTATTTAGCTGTTTGTCCCCCCCTCCACCCACCCATCCTATGGATGGAATAATGCCAACCCTGACTCTGCAGGAACAGATACTTACTGCAATTGAAGACATTATATGTGATGAGCTCTCTTATCTGGACTATCACTATGTCAGTAAAGTCATTATTAGCAGGGAGATGTCTATCTATCTATATATCTATATCTATGTATATGTTTAGAGATATATATATATAGAGAGAGAGGGAGAGATAACAAACAAAAGTGAGTTTCAAGCTTGGTATGATTTTTTTTCATTCATGTGCTTATTTATCCATTCAGCAAAAATGACTCAGTACTTACTTTGTGCCAAGTTCAAGGCTGAGCACTGGAAAGAAAGGAATAAATAGACCTTGGCCTCTGTCTTTACAAATCTCATAGTCTACTGTGAAGACAGATAGTTCCTAAACTGTGTGATGAGACCTATGGAAGGGAAAGCCTGGGGCCTGGATGCACTGGTGAAGATCACCCACCTGGCCTAGAGGGAGAGAGGCAGGGCCTGCAGGAGGTGGCTGATGAAGGGTCATGTATTCATTGCTCACTTTGACAACACGTGTACTAAAAGTGAAACTATACAGAGCTGAGCTGATTAGGATATGAAAAGAAATTTCTAGAGATAGACTATACAGAATAATGTAGACAGAGGATTAAGCTTGGATTCTAGTCCTGGCTCTACCATCCCTTATGTAAGTGGCCTAAAACAAGTTAATTTCCTCCTGTACAGTGAACTTTCTAATTAGAAAGTTAAAGAGTTTTCCTATATTGTTTATAAGCCCCTTTCATCTCTGCAATTTTGTGGCTTGCTAGAAGGTGTTCAGCTTGAGGTCAGGATCATGTCTTATTTATGTTGTTTATTTATGTCAATTATTCCCAGGGCCTAGCACGGGTCTTGGCACTTGTAACAATCCATGAGTATTTGTGGAGTATAGTAAAATTTTAAATTGGATCCCTTTAGTTGAGTCAATGAGTAAAATGGATGAGACTTTTTAAAATAATATCCTTAGGGCAGAATTTAAAAGCATGTCTTTACACATGAAAAGATGCTCAGCATCACTCATCAGGGAAATACAAATCAAAACTATGACAAGCTATCCCCTCACACCTGTCAGAATGACTATAATCAACAATGCAAGAAAGAACAGGTGTTGGCAAGGATGTGGAGAAAGGGGAATCCAACTGCATTGTTGGTGGGAATGCAAACTGGTGCAGCCACTCTGGAAAATAATATGGGAGTTCCTCAAGTTAAATATAGAACTGACCTACAATCCAGCAATTGCACTATTAGTATTTATCCAAAGAATTCAAAAATACTAATTCCAAGGGATACGTACACCCCAATATTTATAGCAGCATTATCTACAATAGCCAAATTTATGGAAACATTCCAAATGTCCGTCAATAGATGGATGGATAAAGAAGATGTGGTGTATATATACAGTGGAATACTACTCAGCCATCAAAAAGAATGAAATCTTGCCATTTGCAGTGACATGGATGGAGCTAGAGAATATAATGCTAAGTGAAATAAGTCAGTCAGAGACCAGTATCATATGATTTCACTCATATGTGAAATTTAAAAAACAAAACAAATGAGCACAGGGAAAGAAAAAGAGAAAGGCAAACCAAGAAACAGACTCTTAACTATAGAGAACAAACTGATGGCTACCAGAGGGGAGGTGGGTGGGGGGATGGGTGAAATAGGTGATGGGGATTAAAGAGTGCACTTGTGCTGAGCACCAGGTGATGTACGGAATTGTCGAATTACTATATTTTACACCTTAAACTAATAATACACTATTTATTAACTAACTGGAATTTAAATAAAAACTTAAAAAAACCTTTTTTTTTTTAGAAAGCATGTCTCAGTTACTGTGTGGAGGGGAGGATGGAGACATCGAATGATGGAACCTAGACAGGGATTTGTTGGACATTCTGGCCTCCCAGGGCAAAAGCAATCAGAGATGCCAACTTTTTTTTAAAGAATCTATCTATCTATCTATCTATCTATCTATCTATCTATCTATCTATCTGAGAGAGAGTGTGTGTATATGTGTGTGTGTGAGCAGGGGGAGAGGAGAGAATCTCTAGTAGACTCTGAGCTGAGTGCAGATCCTGATGCAGGGCTCGATCCCAGGACCCTGAGATCATGACCTGAGCCATCAAGAGTTGGCTACTCAACCAAATGAACCACACAGGCGCCCCGAGACACCAACTTCTATTGTCACGAAAGCATCTGGGGCTAGTCCTCAAGGGAAGACAGTTACTACTTCAGAACCTCCACTGTAGATTATGGGTCTAGGTCTCTAGGCTAATATTGCTGGTGCTGCTCCCACCAGCACCACAAGTACTGCAAAGAGTTCCATTTATGGAGCCCTGACTGTATGCCAGTCATTGTGATATGTCCTTTGCAGGCTTTATTTCACTTCATCCTTACAATAACACCTATGAGGATAGATAGTATTATAATTGCTGTATTACAAATGAGAAAACTGAAATTCAGAATATTTAATTTACCAAGGTCAATGGTAAATGCAATAAGTGGCAGAATCAGGACTCAAATGAGGTCTGCATGGTTTTGATCCTATTTATAACCAGTATGCTGGTCTCCATGGCAGCATAACTTGGAATTTCTCAGATGAGTTGGGATTAGCTGGGACAGGGTGAGGCTATTACTGCATCATCACTGTCTGTACCATAAGGTGTGATACTATTTCCTATAAAATTGCATTTCACAACCCCAGAGGGCAGCAGGCACCTCATAGCTATCAGAGATATGCATATTCTCTTCAATCATTTTTTGGGGGGAATACTTAGAAGGGCACCATCTTTAATTTGCTCCAGTTAACCATACTGGCCAACAGAGGAACTAAGTGTGCACTATTTATGTTTTCCCTGTGTTAGGTATTTGTACTTAAGACAACCCATGAGTACATGCTACATCTAGGAAGTCTTATGGCAGAAAACTGTACTGTACCCTGATTCCTTTCTCACCCTGGCCACAGCCAATTGGCTACTGCTGACCGGCTGACCCAACGAGAGCCACAGTCTGGAAGCTGTAGTGAAAATCGGTGGCAACCTGCACTGGTCAGTTACTGGATGACTCATCCATGTTTCCTCTCTTAGTTCATTTGGACTCTGAGACAGAGAGGGAAGGAGGGAGGAGGTGAGAGAACAAGATAGAGAGAGATGGATTTTTTTACCCATGGTGGCAGAATCAGTTAGTTCAGAGACATAAATGGGTCAAGTCACCATGTTTGTGGTCATAGTTGCCTTTGCTGTGACGGGAAAATGGACTGGCTCAGGTCTCTGAGGGAAGTCTCTACCTCTTTGCATTGAATATTTGGGGATTCATGCCTTTAGGAGTTCTATTTTCCTACATGGCTTCTTCCTCCCAATTTTTAGTCTAACCCTTGAAATTGAGAGCTCAAAGGCATCCTGATGTCTCAGGCATAATCTGGCCCAGCCCTCGAGAGCTAGAGCTGGCCACATGATGTTTGAGACAAATGTCTGAACAAATAATCAGTTATTAGCCTGATTTTGTCCTCTCCACTTAGATCTCTACTGAAGACCCAGAGAGGTAGAGAATTGACTTTTCCAGGATTCTGTTTCCTGGACAAATGAGGCATCCTATCACCATTATTTTACTGATGATGCAGCTGAGGCACAGAGAGGTTAGTTCACTTGTCAAGGTCACATTCGAAATCAAGTCTGTCTGCCTCCTGATCCTTTTGCTCCTTCGGCACCAGCATGCAGCCTCCTGCTCCAGGTTGGCGTGTGCTTGCTGATCTTAGCCCCTCACAAGGCACTAAGAAACGAATCTATACCTCCTTGTTCCTTGAGCCAGAGACTCCATTTCCACTAAGACTATCACTCTATGGTGGCCTGAATGGGTCAAATTTCCTGCCTGCCTTAGACCGCCCTGCCACAGTCAAAGCGCCTGATCTCCTATAGCAGGGTGGGGAACCACAGGCGGAACCTGAGATGTCCTGACTGGGCTCCCATCTTATAAAGGGAAGGCCAAAGTAGGGCAGCCTGTATCCAACAATTTACTAACAGTTGTCATGAAATAATGATATAACTAATGCTATAGATTCTTTTTGGTTTATAATCACTTTCATCCATATCATCTCAGAGATCAATTCACCCAGACATTCCATAAATATCTATTTTGAGTCAGGTCCCATATCATTCACTAAGAATACAAGTATAATGAGGCTGAGAAAAAATTTATTCTCTTCACAGCAGGCAAATGATTTTCCTAGATTTTCCACTATGCTGGGTTTTGCTTTGATTAGTCTACCTGTGGCAGGAGAGTCCTGGGGAGATTAAATATCTCCTGTTCCCAAGGTTCCCAAGGTTTCAGGGAAGTTGATGAAGCTGCTCTACGTGAAGCAACACCAGGATTGATTTGTTAAGGGAAGAGGGGAAGGCATACAGGAGAAGCTTGGGAAAGCGGGAGTCAGTGAGAGCGATGCACTGTAGGCTAAGCTGAGGCCTCACCCCATGTCTCTGCAAATCTGAAATGAAATTGCCAAATTCACACAATCGCTGGAGTGGATACATTTTACTTGCGGAAGCTGGCGTAGGAGGTTGATGAGTAGCAAAGCAGGGATAGTGCCGACAGAGCAAGAGTTAGGGGAAGGGAAACATGCCCAGATTTGGTTTTCAAAGTAAAAGGAAAGCCTAGACCAGGCCTTCAGGTAGCTCATGAGCCAGGAGACCCAACAGATGTCTAGGCATTTTGATAATACAGCGATGAATCCCTAGAAGAGAGGTGAATGTATCACGCACAGCCCCTCGGAAGGGCCATTTAATGCTGCTTGGTGAACAGTGACATTCAAGGTCACTAAGGATGACTGCAAAGTCCCTGGGTAGACAACGGGGAGGGCATTCTAGGGAGACAAAATATCATGCGCAAAATCATCAAGACCCGAGAGCACCAAGACTCTGGGAGGAGAGTAGGGCACTGGGCAGGGTGGAGAGAGAGTGGCTGAAGAGGTGAATGGGGGCCAGATCTCAGGAAGGGGACTTACAGCTGGGTGAGGAGTTTTACAGATGACAATTTCGGAACTTCTAGGCACAAGGACTTCTTTTGCTCTGAGAATGAGACGAAGCTGATAATTTGGGCTGAAGAAATCCAAAGTCCAGCCAAAGGAGTGTGGCTTTGAGATGAAATGGAACCAAATGCCTGCTGGCAGTGTGGGGGAGTGAACGGAAGTCCCCTGCTACCCTCATCTGGGCATTTAGTGCGGAGAGCTCGGGGGTGCTGCTAAACACACTACAATACAAGGGCAGCCATGCTAACAAAGTATCTCCCACCTTAAAATGTCAACAGTGCCATTGCTGAGGAACCCTGCTCTAGACAAATACCTGTAAGTCTACTCTAAGTGATGGCTTCTTGTCCAGCTTGCTAAATGATGAGCTCCCTGTGCCTAGTGCAGAGCTGGACCCGCAGTGAGATCTACAAACGTCTGTGGAATAAGCGAACATGTGAATGAATGGGTAAAATATGCAGTTTAGGTTGACTGTATCATATAATTCTGGCCATTATTCATTCATGCATGAATTATTTTTTTTCATCTGCAAAAGTGAACCAGGCATCATGGTCCCCAGGCTCACAGTCCAGTGAGGAGATGGCAGAGAATGACGTCATGAGCCAAGGCAGAAAGAAGAAGGACATAAAACAGGGCACCCAATGGACAAAGAAAACACAGCTCTCAGGCCGCTAGGAGGTGTACCTTTGCAAATAGGGCAGTGGCTTGAGAGCTAGAGGGTACACTTAGATTTTCACTTTGAATTTTTCAGACATGTGAACTCAATTAACATTTGGAATAGGTTTAGAGATTTAGTGATAATAAGAAGCATCTCCCTCCCCACTTCCCTGCTGCTCTAGTCCAAAGACTGGTTTCCCTAGATCCTCCTTATCATGGATATCCAGGATTGGAACCGGAGTAAACAGACAAAAACTACCAACTTGCAGACTAATTAATTAAAGGCCTAGATAAATTACAATGTTATTTATTGCTCAATTATAGTAATTATTTCATCCATGTTTTTAGCACAATTATCTCCCCTCTGTCTGCATGGTTGCTGATTCCTCCTTTAACTACGCTCTTCTGGCATGTTGGTGTTTTTCTTTGCCTTTGAATATCCTTGGGGGGAAATGGAGAGGATATTAATCACAAATGAATAAACACAGACCCACAGAACACTAAGGCTGAAGTGCTTCAGTGGCTAATTTCATTTTACATGTGAGTAAACTGAGTCCTGAGAGACAAAATGGCTTGCCCAAGGGACAGAGAAGGTCATCAGATGACCTAGGATGGGGTCTTGGGCTTTTGGGATATAGCTTATATTGAGAGCCCATGGCAAGTAATATTATGAAGTATGCATTTTATTTTTGCACATAATAAGTGTCTAGTAAACAAAAATTGATGAAAGAATCCCAGGAAACCTATATCTTCATTCACTATAGAAGAACTTTAAGCTCTGACTCTCTGATGGTTATTTTTCTGTCCCGTGTTTGGCTGGCTCCCTTCCAGATCCATGGAACAGTGATGGAAGAGAATCACAGACGAGTAGAGCTTTCTTTCTCTTCTATTCAGAATCAATTGTCATGTCTACATTTAGAGAAATGACAGGTGGCATGTGGCAGTTCCCTCCAGGTTTCTTTTCCTAAAGAGGTGGAATGGCACAGAAGAAAACAGGGCTCCGGGAACGGAGACCCGAGGTTTTATCTGGGCTCCTACTGCACCTGACCTTGAGCATGTTCTAAATTCTCTGTGCCTCGATTTCCTTACTTAAAAAAAAAAAAAAAAAAAAAACACCCATGTGGATAGCCACCTTGTATGGTTGTTGGGACGGAATGTGAATAGTCCTGGCAAAACGCAGGCCACAGCACCTTCACAGATGAGGGCCCCATGCACGGTAGTTAGAAAAGCCTCTCAGTGACCTTATGAGAATGTGGCATACGCAACATTCTTTGTTTCTAGAGGAAAAGAGTAAATGTGATTTCCAACTAGTCCAGCTGAGAAAACAGGGTAAAGACTGTTTATTCAAATAATGTGAGGCCAATATTGAAAAGCTACAGTGAATTGGGACCTCTAGTCTTACCATTAGTAGAATCATCATCATGTTATAATTACTTCTGCTGGGGTGGTGCTCATCTTTGCAAGAACTCAATTAATCCTCTCAACAAGTCCTCTGAAGTAGTCCTCTGAGGCAGTGTCCTCTTTTTGACAAATGCAGAAACTAAAATTCCTGAAGCTGAGGTGTACAGCTCAGGGTCACAGAGTGGGGTAAGGGGTAGTAGAACTCAGCTCTTGTGGCAATTCTCGGGTGTAGTACCAAGAAGACACTCCAGGTCTCCCCAGTTCAGCGCCATCCCCTCATCCATGCCATAAGCTGGCTTTTTTAAGATAGCTCCACAGATAAGGGATAAATTCTTTACTTCCCAACAAGAAATACGATTCTTTGTCCGCCACTCAAAGAAC
Organism: Halichoerus grypus; assembly: GCF_964656455.1. Classification (NCBI taxonomy): domain Eukaryota; kingdom Metazoa; phylum Chordata; class Mammalia; order Carnivora; family Phocidae; genus Halichoerus; species Halichoerus grypus. Next base: position 58,251,966 of record NC_135722.1, read on the forward strand.
CCACAGACTCACATCTGCATGGTAGGGCAAGAAATCAGAAGTGCGCTCTGAGGGCCAGAGGTGGGCTGGTGTCCCACGCCCCACCCCGCAGCACAATGAGAGCTCAGCTCTGCCCCTATGAGTAGTGTCTCTTTGTAAAAACAGGTGAGGGGTTGAGAATTTCATTTAGAATAGAAATGAGGGGGGGAAATAACACCTTCCTACCTTTCTTTTTATTGCTAGTTGGACCTCTTTGATTGCTCTACTTATATTTTATATGAATGGATGAATGAGTGGGGATACACACACTCACACATACACACTGTTCTGGGGACTGAGTCCTATAGGACCGACATTAAAATTTTGTAAATTATGGAAATATAAGAAGCAGCAGGAAATAATTACCCATCAGCCCAATACCCTATGACCTAGATCAGGTTTATGCTCTGATAAAAAGGAAGAGGACTAGTACTTACTGTCTTTCTTAGCTTCAACATCTGTGCTATCTCCTTAATCCCTATAGCAGCACTGGGAGGTAGAGAACCATCTTCATTCTCATAGGTGTGAAAATTGAGGTGCAAGGAGACATGTCAAGTTCTTAAGGTGACACAGTTAATCAAGGGCAAGGCTGGGATTTGTACTCTGACTCCAGCACTCATGCTAGCCATACTCTTCCATTGCCCACCCCCAGCTTTGAAGCAGGAGAAACCTGGATTCAAATTCCCACCCTTTCCTATCAGATGTGTGAACTTGGGCAAATTACTTCATTTCTCTTAGCCTTGGCTACTTTCTCAGTTAATTAAGGACAGAATTGCCTCAAAATAATTTCGTAATAGATGTGGGTTTTGTTTTGTTTTTCAAAGGTTGACAAAGTATTCAATGTAAGTGACAGTGTTTGGGGGGGCAGTAAGTATGGTTTTGTGGTTAATAATGTGGTAGTGGGAGCAAGGGAACCTGTCTGGGCCAGGCAAGTGACAAGACAAGGCAGATGGAATAGCATGGGAGCAGTGCGCCCCAACCAGTCCCCATTGAATCAGATCCTCCTTGGGGCAAGCAAAGAGACAGGAAGCCTCTGGAAATGTGAAACATGAGGCAGCAAATTAGGACAGCCTGAAACACAGGCACCGCAGTGTGGCCTGTGGATCAAAGTGAACACATCTGCAAATAAACATGTGGGATAAAGTGGGCCCATAGTCCCAGTCACTCTGATTACAGTGCTGTGTGCACAGTCACTGCTCTTAATTACCATGTGCTGTTCTTTTCATACTCTGGAAATGGACTGAATGGACCACAAAATGTATTTCAAAAGACAGGCTATCTGTGCTGAGAAAAGAGACCTCCTTTATCTTTGTATAAAGAGGCCTGCATTTCACAAATGGGGTAAGAGCGGAATGATTCTCCTCAGGTGGAATTCTGATTAGAAAATGAACAGGAATTTTTGTTTTGAGTGTGTACAAGAAAGATGGGAGAGTCAGTGAGAAGGAACATTCAACTTGGCTGATTCTTTTGCTTCCTCGAAGAATCCTGAAGGGGCATCCCACACTCGAAACTCTATTTGTGGAAGGCAACAGCTCTTTGTCTAGATTTCTTTTTGAAGGGAGATTAAGGGGGGCAAGTATCTGATATTCTGTGAAATGTCTGCAGTACAATGGGCAGCCTTTCCCTAAGGGTGTCCCGTGTCCAATGAGATATTCTGAGAGAAAAGGGTTTTATGATCATAAAGATTTGGAAAAAAATATATTATTCCACTTAAAGACTCATAATGCACTGGTACCTTTAGACCTTTGGGAGGTCTTACAACAACAAGAACTATTCTTTCCCAATGATCTGCTTTCTAAATATATTTGATTCAAACATATTTTTGGGGGGGTGCAAATCACACACTTCAGACAAATGTATCAGAGTCCCAAGAATCAGGAAGCCTGAAGTTTAATCTTTAAATTGCTATGTGATACCAGACAAGGGATTCTTGGTCTCAGTTTACTTATCCAGCAAATGGGTATAATAACCCTTTTGGTTCAATTTACCACAGAGGGTTGTGATGTGTATAAAATGCTATCAGTGAACACATCATTGCTTTCAAAAGTTAGAAATAATGTATTAGTGCAACATGTTATACTTATTTGTAATTATACGATAAGGAAGATTTAAGCAACATATAAAGAAGTGGGACCATGTCAAAATAAAAAGCTTCTGCACAAGACAAATGAAATGAAAAGGCAACTTACTGAATGGGAGAGAATATCTGCACATCTGCTAAGAGGCTAAAGTCCAAAATGTATAAAGAACTCATACAACTCAATCACAAGGAAAAGAAAAAATCCGATCAAAAGATGGGCAGGGGATCTAAATAGACATTTTCACAAAGAACACAGGCAGATGGCCAACAGGTACATGGAAAGGTGCTCAACAACACCAGTCCTCAAGAAAATGCAAATCAAAACCATAATGAGCTAGCAGCTCACACCTGTCAGAATGGATATCACCAAAAAGATAAATAACAAGCGTTGGCAAGGATGTAGAGAAGAGGGAACGCTCATGCACTGTTGGTGGGAATGTCAAGTGGTGCAGCCACTCTGGAAAACACTATGGAGGTTCCTCAAAAAACTAAAAAATAGAACAACCATATGATGCAGCAATTCCACTTCTTTTAATGAAAACATTAAAAGATTCATGTACTCTCATGTTCATTGCAGCATTTATTTATTTATTTATTTATTTATTTATAAGATTTTATTTATTTATTTGACACAGAGAGAGAAAGCACAAGTCGGCAGAGAGGCAGGCAGAGAGAGAGGGAGAAGCAGGCTCTCCACTGAGCAGGGAGCTGGACGTGGGGCTCGATCCCAGGACCCAGGGATCATGACCTGAGCCGAAGGCAGCTGCTTAACTGACTGAGCCACCCAGGAGCCCCATTGCAGCATTATTTATAATAGCCAAGACATGGAAGCAACCTAAATGTCCACTGATGGATGAATGGATAGAGAAATTGCGGTGTGTGTACAATGGAGTATTATTCAACTATAAAAAAAAACAATGAAATTTTGCCATTTGTGACAACATGGATAGACCTTAAGGACTTTGAGCTATGGGAAATAAGTCAGATAGAGGAAGACAAATACTGTATGATCTCACTTATATGTAGAATCTCAAACAAAAACAAAAACACGACTCATAGGTAAAAAAACAAATTGGTTGTTACCAAAGGTGGAATCTGGGGTGAGGTGGGCAAAATGGGTGAAGGGTATCAGAAGGTCCTTACTTCCAGTTATAAAATAAGTCATAGGATGTAAAGTACAGCATGATAACTACAAATAATACTATGTTACATATTTGAAAATTGCTAAGAGAGTATATCTTAAAAGTTCTCACAAGAAAAAATATTCTGTAACTGTGTGTGGTGACAGACAGTAACTAGACTTACTGTGGTGATCATTTCTCAATACACACAAATATTGAACCATTATGTTGTACACCTGAAACTAATTTAATGTTGCATGTCAATTATACCTCAATAATAATAATTAAAAAGAAAGCTTTTATTTTACTCACATATGAGAAGGTGATTCTTTTTATTATCACAGCAGAGTTTAAATGACCCAGGCCAATATAGTGATGTTACTGTACTAATCCCTTAGAGCTCTATTGTCTTCATCTATAAAATGCAGATGGTTATTAATTCATTACAAGGTTACTATAAAATAACATGCAGAAAAGCCAAGTTTTAACTGCAGTACATTCACAAAAAAATAATTGATTCATTTCACCTCCTAGTGACTTTCTAAGTATTGTCTATAATGAGTTTATCTAAAATTATACCCTGAGATTTTCGTAATATAACAGTAAAAATAGTAAATATTATTATATCGTATTTTCTAGGTGATATGCTTTTCAGGTTGGTATGATTTTTGTCTGCTCAGAGCATTCAAGTAACTTGACCAAGGTATTGTTATGTAAAGGGAACAGCTGAACTAGAATCCAGACTCATTCGACTCAAACACATGATCTTAACCTACTAGACCACTCCATCTGGCTACACTTGAAAAGAAACTGCAATTTATTTCCCAATGTGAACATTGCTTACTTCTCCTTTGTTCAGTAGGATGAGGCCTTGACCAGAATGTTGGAGTTGCCCAGGAGGCAAGAAGCCATACTGAGTACCTATCCTCCTTTATGAATATTTATGATTCAGGGAGAAGTGACTCTGCTGGCCGTTCTAAGCCCTCGTCATAAATCCTCACGCAGAGGCTGTTCTGGCCACAGACAGTAGCAGATTGGATCAGACGAGGAAAAACCGAGCTTGGGAAAGGTTCTTTGAAGCTGCATAATCAGATTATGATAATTTCATCAAAACCCATTTCAAAAAGCTAACATTTATCATTAGTTTGTGTACCTCCTAATTATTTCATGAGAGTTATTCCATGCAGGAATGATAAAAAATTCTAGCTTGAGAGAGCCTTTTTAATGCAGTGTTTACACAGCAAGATATATGGCATTGGCATATGGGTCACATTTGCATTTGGGGCTTTTTTGAGACAGTTTTCTGAAAATGTCAAAGGAAGTGACATATTTTCAAAGATTGATATTGGTAATGAACATTAATTTCTCTCGGCCATTTTCTAAAATCTTTTGCCCCAAAATGGTAAGCAAGTACTTGCCAACACCAAAAAAAAAAAAAAAAAAAAAAAAATTTACTCAAAGCACACAAAGTTCAAAATACTTTCCTTAGGAGGATTCCTGATACCAGGATCCCTAAAGACTGAATCATCAAGAAGGGAAGACATTTGTCTGCCTCTGCACTCCCCACTGTCCAAATTCCCCTCCTGCGTCCTCTGTGTGGTGGGGGCCCCACCTCTCACCCGGGGTCTCAAGCCACAACACTGAGAGTTCTTCTGGACCCCACTCCTCCTTAACCAGCAAAAGCCAGTCCATTGCTGAGTCCTATGGTAACTGCTTTTCAAATCCATCTACTTAGCTCTCTTCTTACCCCCACCACATCGGCTGAAGTTGCCCTCCTGTTTCCTCTGAACCAGGAGGATGATTTTCACATTTTAAATGGTTAAAAAAAGATCAAAAGAAAAGTAATATTTCATATGTGAAAATTATATGAAATTCAGATTGCACTGTCTATAAATAAAATGTTATTGGAACACAGCCACATTCATTCATTTGTGTTCTGTCTGTGGTTGATTTCGTGCTGCGGCAGCAGAGTTGATAGTTGGAAAGAGAACGTGTGGCCTGCTAAGTCTAAACATTTACTATGTGGCCCTTTGCAGATACAGTTCGACACCCCCTTTCCAGAACCCTTGCTGAAGCCTTCTCACTGTGGTTAACTCCCTCTAGGGGTAGACCTTCCGATATATGCTCCCACTACACTCGCAGTGACCCACCTTCCCTTCACCTCTGACACTGTGGACCCCTTGTTTAAGACCCTTCAGTAACTCCCAGTCCTAGTGCAGACAGACTAAGGTTACAGGCACTTGACATTCTCGTGTCTGCTGGCTCCTATGTTTCACCCAATAGATTCACCATCTCCCTTTGATACTCCACATTCTCCAGATGCGCTAGTTCTTATTTCCTCATCTGCCTGAACTGCTCCCCTCCTGTTACCCCTTTCCAAATTCACCTCATGCCTACTTAGAGTGAGCTCATGTGAGACCTCCACCAGGAAGTCTTCCCTGATTCTCCATCTTGTCTGAGTGCTCCAAGCACAGTACTTCCTTTCCTCCCTTTTCCCTTTCATCTCTCTTCTTTCTCTTATTGGAGCATATACCCTAGTATGTTGTAACTATGGACATGTGCCCATGCCCTTGAGGACTCACGCTTTATAGTCTCCCACCCCAACCCCTAAACTGAATATCTGGATTAGTAGAGGTACTTGGTGAATATTCATTAAATAAGTGATGTTGTACTTCATTGGTGAACTTCTGGTCATCTTTCAAGATTTCATTCAACTGTTTCATCAGCATATGGGCCTTCTCTGATCATTCCCTTTGGCCCATCCCATGAACAGTCACACACACCTCTAGGAGTGGACTGGAAGGAATATGGGATAGTCTGCAGGGTAAGTAATACATTTCGCCAATAAAATAGTCTGCACACAGAGACAGTTTCTCAGATTTTCAGTAAATACTGCATTTTCTCTAAATTTTAATTATACCAGTTTCTTCCTCTAAACCACTTCTATTAAGCTAATTAGATAAAAGTTGAGTGCCAAAAATAAAATCGATTCCTAATTTTATACGATTAAATTAATCAGCCGACAAAATTTAGTTTTTCTCTAGCTTAGTATCTGAGAAATTTTAAAATAAAGTTTCAGAGCTCAGGTAATAGTCGAAAATGATCTCTGGGACCGTCCGTTCTCATGTTCAAGTTCTGTAACTACCCCCCCAAACAATCTCTAGTCTCCCTCCTTTTCCCCACCCACCTCTCTGCTGTGTTTACTTTCTCTGTCTCGCCCTCCTACCCAGACTCATTTCTGGTAAGTTAAACGTTTCCTTTCAGCTCTTGTACTCTGTATAATAGATTTTTGCCAAAACCTCAAGTTGCAGCGATAATCACGGTAAATCAATTGGATGGCTATTTTACAAACCAGGGGGGACAGAGAAATCACCGGTTCAGGGACTAGTGGCAGCTACAGCCCAGCTATACTAGAGTTTAGCCCCGGGCCTTTTTCTCAGTTAAATGTTTGAGTGTCTAATTGATCTAGTCCAGGCAGAAATAGTTTATTTGCTTTCTGGTTTTCAAGCCAGAAAAGTTCATGAAATCCAAATCTCTGCTCCTGGGAACCCAGCACTCCTCTACCCAGAAAAGTGAAAAGCTGGAAGTGTTTGGGGGCTCCCTTGAACAAGAACGTGTGTGCCACCCTTAACGTGTGGGAATCTGTCCTAATTATCCAAATGAAGAATGCAGCTGCATGCAAAAAGATGTTCAACATAGCCTTATATATACTAATAAAACACTGGAAGCCACCTAAATTGCTCCTTAAACAAATTGTGATGGATCTATAACTTTTTTTTTAGATTTTATTTATTTATTTGACAGAGACACAGTGAGAGAGGGAACACAAGCAGGGGGAGTGGGAGAGGGAGAAGCAGGCTTCCCGCCGAGCAGGGAGCCCGATGCGGGGCTCGATCCCAGGACCCTGGGACCACGACCCAAGCCGAAGGCAGACGCCCAACGACTGAGGCACCCAGGTGCCCCCCATCTATAACTTTAATATCATGCAGCCACCAATCTTTATACTGACCAGGCTTCTACATGAAAAAATGCTTAGGATGTAAGAAGAGCTGGTGTCTTATGTAAATAACTATACATTACATGTGTGAAAATACTTTGCCAAACTGACATGCTTTTTTGTTAGGGTGGCTGGTTTATGGTTTTTTGTTTTTTTTTTGGTTTTATGGTCCAAACTTTCTGTGATACTACTCTATTACGATTAAAAATTTTAAAGTTATTAAAAATAACTTTTTAAAGCTAATATTGAGTGCTTAAATTTACTTGGACTAGAGAACGGAAGGAAATGATAACGAAAGGGTAGAGATTTAAAAAAAACAACAACGATATTTGGGAAGGAAAACTCAAAGGACTATACCAAAATTATATGGAGGTTAAGTTATGGGAAATAAAAACCAAACACATTCATACAGAATCCCAAGATTGGAAAGGACTTAAAGGTAACCTAATCCTACACCCCCTTCCGTTTTCTATTTGGAAAACTTGTCGAGTTGTGTTTAGTGATTAAAGGTAATGCCATCACAGTGACAGGAGTCAGAAAAACAGTGACCTTGGCAGAGGCTAATGATGGGCCAAGGTACAGGGGAGGCTTCTGGGTGTCTACATGTTCTACATCCTGAGCTCGGGGATGCTGCCTCTATAAATTTACTGAGCTGTAAACGTACAATCTGTGTATTTTTCTGCATATATGTAATACTTCAGTGAAATTTGTTTACCTTAAAGTTAAGTGTGCGATAATGTGTAACTCTTTTGGAGAAAAGGGTGAATAAGAATTGGGTTTGCAGGGCACCTGGGTGGCTCAGTTGGTTAAGTGTCTGCCTTAGGCTCAGGTCATGATCTCAGGGTCCTGGGATCGAGCCCCACCTCGGCCTCCTTGCTTGGCGTGGAGTCTGCTTCTCCCTCTGCCCCCCTCCCCTCCACCTCTGGCTCGAGCACGCTCTTTCTTTCTTTCTCTGTCTCAAATAAATAAATAAATAAAACATTTTTTTAAAAAAGAACTGAGTTTGTAAGCAAATTGGATGTTCAAACATGCTAAGAGAATCAACAGAGAAGTGTTTTCTTATATACATGAAGTTACATTTACTATTTAACTTAATTTACATATATTATTTAATTTTTGTATTATATATGTGATAGATGATGATGATTTATATAACTATATAAATAATCTTAAAATCAGTAACATCGCTAGTTCTACCTTAAATGTCTCTAATAGGAAAACTGGGAAGTTGTAATTGTGGGTAAGGCGAATCCTGGTCAATTATTTCACTATGGGATTATGGGAAATCTGGTGAAGGACATCCTTTTATCCATTTGTGAAGCCTAAGATGCATCTGATCAAAATGGAAAGAAACTCTCAGAAGAAAGAAACCAAAGGAGTTCTGAGGTCAAATTGGGTTGAAGTCACAAAGCTATGCATACACCAAAATTACCAGGTTTAGGAAGAGCTAGTAAACATACATGGAAACATGAAAAAGAAAACCGGGGGGGGGGGGCACCTGGGAGGCTCAATCGGTTAAGCATCCGACTCTTGATTTAGGCTCAGGTCATGATCTCAGGGTTGTGAGATTGAGCCCCTCCTCGGGCTCCGCACTGGGCATGAAGTCTGCTTGAGATTCTCTCTCCCTCTCCCTTTGCCCCACCCCCAACTTGCACGCACACTTGCTCCCACTCTAAAAAAGAAAAAGAAAACCGGCATAAAATTTAGCAGTCAGAAGAAAGGTACCTAAAGGTTTGCATTTTTTTTTCATTTCTATTCATTTGCTATTCATAAATAATGTTGTTTAATAATGGAAATTATTTCTATTTAGGTATTTCAGTAAATTGTAATACATTAATGCTCAATTCGAGGAACACTATTTTAAAGTTTATTTTGGAGAACTATACCTATTTTTTTTTAAACCATGGGACCAATATATAACAATATCTTGCAATAATAATTGCTGAAATACCGTCAATGAAGTCGGTAGCCTCTTAAAGGCCAGGGTTATGAGCCCAAGTCTATAAACTAAGCTTTAATCATAAGGGTGCATGCTATCTATCTACACAGGACACACAGGCATATATGCAAACTTTTATAGGTAAATATATTTTTTCCATTAAATTATTCAACACAAACATCTATGAAATTGCTGCCATGGGCCAGATGTTCTACAAGGCATTCATCTTCAGAGGTGAAAAGAAAGAGTCCATATCTTGAAGGAACTCAGTTTTCCGGAAAACCAAAAATGGAAATTTTTCCATTCTACATAGAATTTTTCCTGAGAAAAATCAAGGGAGGCCTTACTGAGGTAACATTTTGCACAGAAACTTGAAAGATGAGTAAGAGTTTGCCGTGTGGACAGGAGGGGCACTAGACCTGTCACATACCAGGTGTTTGAGAATGTGAGCAGAGGAAATGACACAGGCAAAGACACAGATGCCTAAGAGAATGTGGGTAATTTGGGGAAGGACTAGTGGTTTAATTTTAAAAATACATGCAGTAAAAGTTGGAAGATGGGGAAATGGCAGAAGGAAAGGGAAGAGCGTGCATCAGACTGCCAATGGCCTTAGTGATCTGAAAGGAAGTTTAGAAATGAATTGGCAATGAGACACCCCTGAAGCTTTTTCTATAAGGGGAGGACACTATTAGATGTGTTTGTCATAAATATTCTGCTAGCTCTGATGTAGCGATGTTGGAGAATGTGAAACCAAAAAATATGAAAACAATGGACCAGAGGGAGAGGGCGTGGAAAGTGGATATAAAGAGGAGAGTATGGATAAGACATGTTAGTATTTAGACAAGGTAATCTGGGCAAATGGAAACCTCTAGGAATGCTTCTAGATTTCTGGCTTACAGTATAGATTAAGTAATACAGGAGGACAGCAGCTTTGGGAAGAGGGAAATGATGAATTCAGTCTGAGGAAGAAGTTGAGTTTAAGGTTCACATAGAGCATCCAGGCTGAAAAATCAAGTGAACAACTGGAAACACATGTCTATAATCTAAGGTACTGAGAGAGATTTATGAGTTATCAGTCCACAAGCAGTAGTCTAAGCCATGGTGTATGTGAACTTGCCTAGGAAGGCACTGTAGGAAGAAAGGAGAGTAGAGAATGGAGCTGTTAAGGAAACCGGTATCCAAAAAGTCAGAGAGAAGCAGGAGCCTGTGAAGGAAAAAGAGTGTTAGGAAGAAAGCTGGTGTCATGGAATTTAAGAGCAGAGAGAATGTCAGGAAGGAAGACACTGTCAAGAATGTCACATACCTTAGGGCTGTCACATAAGAGGAGGACTGTTAAAGCATTCATTAGTTTTAGCAACAAGAGAATATTCTGGATTTCTACAGTTAGTGGATTCTAACCATTCATGGCCTGGAAGGGCTACAGTCTAGATTGATACCATCCAGTTGGGAGTGGTATTGGGATACTGGCTTACACATTTATCTCTAGGAGAATATAAGCCCCTTGAAGGCATGGTCTGTACCGGTCATCTTGTCCCCAGAACCTGGAACTAGATATGTGCTCAATGCAGTTACTCTGCTTTTCTATTTTGCAAGGCTGCATTCTTTAAAAGGAGGAAACTTGCCTTGGGGAAGATTACAAAATATAGATCATTTTTCCCCTCCAATTCAAAGACTTGCTCCATATTGAGCAAATGTTTATTTAGGCAGTTGCTGAGGGGAAAGAAAGATTACCATGAGTACAGTAGAACTCATTTAGACTAATACCTGTAAAAGGGGCTGATCTGCTCTGTGAACAGATGTTTCATGAGCTGAATGAAATTAGTGTGACGACAGAATTATAATGAAGCTCTGGATGCAGGAATAAACCTGTTAAAAGAATACCGTATCCTCTTAAGAGAACTGTGTGTGCTGGGAAGATCTTGTCAGGATTTAGAACACAAGGCCCACTCAACTTATGCCAGAATGGACTCACCAACACCAAGGATAGAGAGCTGTGAATCTGGAGGCAACACTAGGCTGGCAAGAGAAAGTTTTAATAGTAGATGAAGTTTGTCAGCTACCATTGACTAACTGCAGAGCCCTTGCCAGGTTTCCTGCAAGATGCACGACAGACACTGCCATCTTGAATCTACAGGATCCTTGCACATTTAGGTATTCTTATTTTACAGATGAGAAAGCTGAGGTTCAGAGAGGTTAAATTGCCCTGGGTTATAGAGCTAGTAGGAAGTGAACCTAGATAGGGAGCCAGTTCTATATGGCTACTAAGTCAAACTGCGTGCATGGTAACTAGCTTCGTCTCCCTCAAGCAAAAAGGGATTTGCTGAGCACATAAACACAGTGTGAGGTAGGAAGATGAGGGGATGGGATGGGGAACCCTGTGTCTCCCAGGACCCAACATATAACTCACCCAAAAGCCCAGTGTAAGGCTTCAACACTCTGAAGAATACTTCAGTGTCAGAAATGGTCTAAAACTGTCTCAACACACGAGACAAGCCTTGTCCATTATGGAACACTAGTCACAGTTCTATTGGTTTCTCGGCAGTGTAAACATTGCCAATTTCTTCCTGTAGTCATAAATAAAAACAAAGTCCAATTTCGTGAAGAGATTTACGATTACCAAAGCCAACAAATCCACGCCCCTACACCATTTTGACCATTTTCACCCATGCATGAGCAACCACTGAGAGTGCATAATGGCATCAGGATATTTACATCTTGAATGTAAATATTGGAGCTATTACCACAGGTAATACTACACGGGTACTTTCTAAGCATCCAAATGGATGTCATTTAACTATCACAACAACTTGATGAAATAACTACTATTATTATTCCCATTTTATGGATGAGGAAAGATTCTCAGTGAGTTGAGTCAAATTTCTTCTCCTACAGAACTTACAGTACAGGATGAGGAAAATTCTATACAGTTAGTATATCTCATTGGTGAAAATCAGCTTGATGCCTTCCCTACCTGAGGCAGGGCCAGCCTTTTTTCTTTTCTCCTCAATTTTTTTTTTTTTTCCCAAGGCACAGTCTAATTCGGGCTTCCAGACAAACCTTCCAAAATCCAGCCTCCCGGCACTATGTGATGACATGATGTTCTACTTTGCTGATTGTGTTTCCTCTTTGCCTTTCCCCTGCCACGTGTGGAGATTCTTAGAGCAGAGTGCTTGCCTTTCTTACTCTCTCATTTAATCCCCCTTCTTAGAACTAAAGAAACTGAAGCTCAGAGCAGTTCATTAACTTTCCTGAGGTGGCTGAGCTACTTACGACTCAGGATTTGAACCCACGGACAATTCTAAATTCGATTCCCTTTCCATCAGTCTGTATGGTGTGTGGGTAAGGCCACTAGGTGGGTTGGGACAGGCTGTGGATAATGATGAGCCCCAGGTAGATGGTCTGACTCATCTCCTGGAAACAATGGAAACCCCCTTTTTGTTCTACAGCAGGAAGTGGTCAGGTCTTTCTCGTAGTAGAGCAGTTTTGGCTACAACATGGCGAGTGGGCTGGAGGCAGAGGTATCAGCAGTCACAGGGTGCAGTAGCTGCCTCCATGAGGAAAGATGCAGAGCTGAGGAAGCAGGCAGAAAAAAGCCACAGGGCAAAAGACATTGAATAGCTGCACATTAGCTGCAATGACATTAGCGAATGAAGACATGAAGCCGCTGCAATGAGAGTTGGAAATACCCCATGTGAAACACCCAGCACGGTGCCTGCCATTACGTTTGGCCAAAGCCACTGCTGTTGCTGGGTCTGCTGTTGTTAAAACGGGCCATGGTCTTTTCTAGCCCCAAGGCTTTTCTTTCTTCCCTTCACCAGGCTTTGCTTTTATAGTCTCTCAACCTCATTCTAGACCACATTTTGGAATCACTAAATCACAGAGTCCTCAGAGTTAACTCACAGGTCACAGAGCCCACCCTCCCTTCCTCTACAACACCCGTTTTACTGACAGGGAAACTGAGGCTCCGCATGGTGGCGAGTTGGAATTGCTATGTGCTAGACTCCAAGGCTGCCTCTGGTGAGCACCCCGAGCAAGCGGCATCCTGGATTCCCACCCACCACTCTGGACCGAATGCCCTTCCTCTGGATCCCCACATCTTGTTGTTTGTTCCCTTAACTTAGCACTTTCTTTGCTCTTTTGATACCATTTGTGATTCTGTCTCCCCACTTGGCTGTGACCTCTCCAGGGAAAGTCCACCAAAAAGGATTCCCAAACCTCCTGCATTTATCTTTCATGCCATGCTCTATACATTTTTTTACTTTTATTATTTTAAAAATATCTATCTTTCCTGTTAGGCTGTCAAGTTTTAGAAAGCAGGGCAAAATAGCCACCTTTTCATCATCTATTTCTAATGGCTAATGCAACACCTCGCACATGGTGGCAGTTAATAAATATTTGATGAGTTAATGTATTAATCTCTTGATTCCCTGTGTGAGAATATAGTGACTAGCACATAGTAGGTGCTCAACATATATTTGCTTCATGGATATATATTATTTATGTAGTTTTAAAAATTTGGATTTCAACACCAAGGGCTTAAACATAGCCCAAAATATAATAATCCTAAATGGAGGACACGTTTTCCTGAGAAAAAGAAATGCAGTTATTTAAAAATGGCCTCAAGTCTAATAGTTAATGTTCAAGCATGACTTATTTACCATCTAAAATGTTTTTCTCTTTGAGAAATATGTGATGCGACACACGTCACATTAACTCACTTAAATGTATGATCTAAATGACTTTGTAATTTGAAATAATAAAAATTTATTTGATTTATGGTTTACCAAGGCTCAGATATAATTAGTTATTTTCTCACTTATATTCACATAATTTACACATGTCCACATGTATAGATATGAAGCAAAAATATACAAGAAACCTACAGAAATGTATTTTTTATTAGTGTTGCTCTTATTATTATTCTTACTTTATCATCTCGCATCTTATTCCTCCTCCCTTGCATGGCATGGGATATGTTTTAAGTAAAGACTCAGCATGTCTTTTGATATGATGTCATACATTATACCTAGTTTTATTTTTCAGAATAATAAAAAGGAAAGAACATGCAATTTGGAGTTTGGAAGACCCAAGTTTAAGACTCAGCAGACCTTCTATTTTTTTTAATCTATTAAACACATACACACCCACAAATAATAATACCTATCCAGCCAGTTAGGACCAGCAATAGAATCTGCAGGGTTCGGTACAAAGTGAAAATGGAGGTGGAGGGAGGCTCTGTTAGAAAATTATTAAGAATTTGTGATGGAGACAACAGAACGTGGTCCTTCTAAGTGTGGGCCCTGCGTGATCACTCGGGTCGCATGGTCTATGGACAGCTTTGAACCCACTTCTGAGAATTAACGGAGATTATGTAACATGCCTCACACAATGTCTGACTCATCATAGATATTTAACAAATTTTAGTTTCTCTGGGTCAGTTTTCACGTTGCTCTCACAAAGCCCACCAAGTGTAATGCACTGGATTTTTTGTGCCAGAAACGAGCTCTCTAGACCATGGGAATAGAAGTTCCAAATCTAATCCATTTAACTCCTTCTTCAGGGACAAAAGGGAAGAAAAAAATTGAGAGAGAAACAAGCACAAAAGCATCCAAGGCTAGAAGAACCGAGATGTGTCCCAAACGGCAGGTTGTCCCAAGTGGCCCTGTTCCCATTTGAAAGCTCACATTTTGAAACCATGTGCTCCTTGGAATTCCAGATGGCCAAATTAAGGAACCAAACCATCAAACAGAAGGTTCTGGTCTCAACTATGATCATCTTAGGCACTTCAGGGAGGGAGTGCAGAACAGCAAGTTTCCTAATGAAAGTAGAAGAAAAACCCAGAACTGATTTGTCCCAGATGGCCTTAGAAATGGGCTTCTCTGGCTTTTGTGGCTCCTTTCCTCACCTCCAAATGTGGCTGTGACATTAAAGGAGATGCTTGGTTTGTGGAAAGCTGTTATCACAGAGTACTACAAAACCTTCCCCTCGTGGAATGTATATGACATCTGGAATTAAAGAGGTATTCTCTTTTAATCACTGTTCAATCTTCCACAGGGATAAATGAGTACACTGGTAGCTTCCAGCTGCCCAAACTGATTTAGTTAAATAATGTAATCTATTTGTACACAAATGTGGAATAAATGTCACTGAAGTTCCTTAGCGTGCAGTTATAATGAGTTATCCCTTTCTCGAGGTGATTAGGAATGTTCAGTTTATTTCAAATGCATATCAAGCCTCATGGTTGCCAATGAGCCAGAGACAACCTAAATTAGCCTTCCACAGCTGCTGACCCCTGCAGCCACTGCAAAACCATTCCTTTGGGGGATCAAAGCCTCCTCTGATGGTAAGTTTGGAGCTGATTTCTTTTCCCCACTCCCTTTAAAATGTAATGTTCCTATTCAGCCTCCACAGACCCAGGTCTCCTCAGACCTAATCAGGAAATACAATCAGAATTTTCAGATGAACAGGGCCTTAGCACTCATTTAGGTTTTTTTTTTTTAAAATGGGGACTCTAAGGTCCAGAGAAGAAGTTAAGTGCTTTGTCGAAGCCCACACAGTGATTTGGTGTTAGACTTTAAACTAAAACACTGGATTTCTACTAACCAGGTCCTTGCTTTTTCTCACACACACCCTTAGCTTTCAACTGCTTACGATAACAAATTATGGGGCAACCATTTGTTATGAGGGGAATTTGGCTTCTCTAGGAAGGGTGTCCATGGGGCCCCTGGGTGGCTCGGTCAGTTGAGTGTCTGACTCTTGATTTCGGCTCAGGTCATGATCACAGGGTCATGAGATGGGGCCACATCGGGCTCCACACTGGACGTGGAGTCTGCTTGAGATTCTCTCTTTCCCTCTCCCTCTGCCCTGCTCATGCTCGCTTGCTCTCGAATGAATGAAATCTTAAAAAAAAATAAGGGTAGGGTGTCCAGCTGCCAACCGGCACCAGGCAAAATGTCCTTTGTATGATCTTGACCAAGTTACTTCACAAATGGGAGGCTCAGTTACCCTACAAGAAAAATGAGAATTTGACCTTCTTTCTAGGGATTGTCTATTCTAGTATGAACATTTTACTAGCTTTTACTTCTTTGAATATTTGCGACTCCTTTAGTTGATGGCTTCATTTCCTGTTCTCAAATACATCTTCCCACAGATTCTTGCTGGTTTGCTAAATTGCCAAATTAAAACAAACAAAAAAAGCATTAAAAAGATGAAAGTAAATGAAGAATGATTTCACATATTGTCTTCTCTAAAGAGATGAAACATTCAAGAAGGAAGACACAGCAGAAACTATCAAGTCAACAAAATGAGATTGTGCTTTTTGCCGATGAGTATCTGTCTTCCTGTCTTGGTCAGATAACTGTGGAAGAGGTAGTTCTATCACCTTGTGCAAAACTGATGCCTCTGCGGCTACTCGTGGCTTTCAAGAGAAAAAGTAATCATTGTGTGCTATTTGAATGTCTTCATAAATATAATTTATGGCTTTGATACTGATCAGTCCTGCACGGTCTTAGAAGATCAATAGTGCCATGTTCATTAGTCCTGCATTGAATAGCTCTCACACTTGGGCCAGAGGATGGTAACTGTTTTTAATGATTTTTTTGCCAGCTGGCATCAAAAGTGGATTCTATGTCACCAGTAATTTCCTTAGCTATCTAGGGGCTTTTCATTCCCTCATCCAACCATGAAGGTCAGAGAGGTTCTCTACAAAGATGACTATAGCTGCATTCTTGGACTCTTAGGATAAAGAATATAACTATCTAGAAGCTGCTGGGTAATAGCTGCTTTTATTCAAGCCCTATGGTGATGGGGTGATTGTGCATTTTCCCCATCATGCCATTTTTGAAAGAAAAGGGATAGAGACTTGGGGTCTAATTCCAAAAGTCTTATTTGCTAACTGGTTTTGAGTCTGGGGAAGTTACCCAATGTGGAAGATTGTTATTTTGATGACCCCTAATAAACCATGCCTCTTGGCATATATGCTTTTGTGTAGTCTCCTTGAACTTGGGAAGCCTTATACATAAGGTATTTAAACAAATGATTGCTTTATTCATAATTTACTTTAACCAGCAGAATGTAGGGGAACTGACATTCTGTCACTTGTTGAACTAGATCTTCAGAAGGCTTGACAATGTCCACCTTTGCATTCTGGAAATACAGAGCTGCCAAGTAAGTTGTCTGGCTGTTCTGAGACTGCCATGCTGGGCTGCTGTGAGGAACCCCAAGCAACCATGTCGTCACATTGCTACACAGCTCAGTGTTCCATGGTCCTCCACATGGACGAGAATTCGGCTGTGGCTGACACTCCACTAGTGGTCAGTACATGCGGCTGAAGGCGCTGTCAACCTTTAACTTAGCCAGTACCCTGTCTAACCACAACATGAAGTAGGCGAGTGCTGGCTGAACCAACTGAATTGTAAAAAGTAATGAATTATGTTATTTTAAGCCAAAATGTTTAGAGTGTGTGTGTGTGGTTTTTTTTATAAAGCACTAAAGAAACAGCCAGCCTCTCGAATATCTCTCTGACCTCCACTTTGCCCATCTAGATGACATGCTGGTTTAGAGAACATATAAACCACATCAAATACTTATGTCATTCAAGGCCTTGCTCAGATATACCTCAATTAATTATTTCTAGCTTCCTCTTCTCTGACTGACCCCAAAAATGACACTTTGGTCATTTTTGACCATTTGGAATTCTCTGACATTTGGCCACTTGCAATTGTTTCAACATCTGAACTGCTTGCAATACCTCACATACTTCATGACTTTCACAACTTTGTTCTTCCTTTTCTCTTCCCGTTTCTCTTGTGAATACCTTTCCCTGTCAGGTAAAATGCTACCTCCTCTGTGAAGCCATTCCCACTCACCCCTGCCCACCTGTCACCTACACCCTCAGTCAAGTAACTGCCTATGGGCTCCTAGAAGTATTCTATTAAGACAGACGTCCAGATAGTTGGAAACAAACTGCAAATTCCTTCAAAGGCCAGATAAAAAATCATCTCCTTGATCATCAGTGATCTTTTTGGTTTAATCTAGAGTTTTTTAAAAAATGTATGCTTATTCGCTTTAAAAAAATCAGATGACGTGATATACTGCACATATGTACAAGCAAACATTTATTAAATGTTCAGTATGGACCAGGTGTCACACTAAATATTTTACTCAGATTATTTCTTTGAATCTTTATTACAACCCCTATTAGGCAATCACTATTAATATGTCCATTTTACAGATAAGGAAACTGAGTCTCAGGGGGTCCTCACAAATTGCCAGATGATGAGGACTTGGTCAGGATTTGAACCCAGGTTGCTGGGTTTCACTGCTGCTCAGAGTCCTTTTCCCTTTAATTTTGTGTCCCCGGATGGGCTCAGAGTACCTTGCACAGAGCAAGCAGTTAATAAATATTTGTTGAATAAACAAATGAGTGTGTGAGGAAATGCATAATTCACTTCAAATACATAAATAGTATTTCAAGTGGCAATGTAGGTAAGGCAAAAATCGCATACACTTCACGAAACCACTGCTCCAACCGAAGTAGAGCTGCAAGGAGTCTCTCCCTACCGCCTCTAGGCACAGCACCTTGCTTATTTTTCCATTTCTGAGAACAGGCTCCTGAGGCACAATACTCCCATTCGCCCTTGGCTTGACTAGGTGTTCAGTAGTCTCTGATGGGAATAAATGTGTTGACACCATTCTCAGTGTGTCATTACACTTCCTTACTGTATATTTACCAAGAGTCTCATTGCAAATATGTGAGTGAAGAAGCCCAAAAGGGAATAAATTCACATTGACTGAGGGACTGTGTGCTAGGCATGGGACCGTGTTATCTTATTTGTTAGGATCAGATATTCTATAGAAAGACAAAATACCCCAAATAGCCAAATCAAACTTGAGAAAGAACAAATGTGGAGGCGCCACAGTTTCTGATTTCAAACTATATTGCAAAGCTATAGTCATCAAAATAGCATGGTATTGACATAAAACAGACACATAGGTCATTGGAACACAACAGAGAGCCCAGAAATAAACCCAGACATTTATGGCCAATTAATTTGACTGGGGAGCCAAGACTACACAATGGGGAAATGACGGTCTCTTCAATAAATGATGTTGGGAAAACTGACAGCCATGCACAAAAGAATGAAACAGGAGCACTATCTTACACCATACACAAAAATTATGTCACAATGGATTAAATACTTGAACATAGGACCTGAAACCATAAAACTCCTAAAAGAAAATGTAGATGGTAAACACTTTGACATTGGTCTTGGCAATGATTTTTCAGATTTTTTTTTTTTTTTAAAGATTTTATTTATTTATTTGACAGAGAGAGACACAGCGAGAGAGGGAACACAAGCAGGGGGAGTGGGAAAGGGAGAAGCAGACTTCCCGCCGAGCAGGGAGCCCGATGCGGGGCTCGATCCCAGGACCCTGGGATCATGACCTGAGCCGAAGGCAGACGCTTAACGACTGAGCCACCCAGGCGCCCCGATTTTTCAGATTTGACACCAAAAGCAAAATAACCAAGTGAGACTACATCAAACTAAAAAGCTTCTGCACAGGAAAGAAATCTATCAACAAAATGAAAAGGCAATGTACAGAATGGGAGAAAACATTTGCAAATCATATATCCGATAACAGATTAATATCCAAGATATATTTAAAAAAACTCTACAACTCAATAGCAAAACAAAACAAAAACAAAAAAACTGATCTGATTTAAAAATTGACAGATAACCTGAACAGACAGTTTTCCAAAGAAGACATGCAGAAGGACAACAGGTACATGAAAAGATGTTCAACATCACTAATCTTTGGGGAAATGTAAATCAAAACTACAATGAGATATCACCTCACACCTGTCAGAATGGCTATCATCAAAAAGACAAGAAATAACAAGGGTTGGTGAGGACGTGGAGAAAGGAAGTGCTTGTGCCCTGTTGGTGGAAATGTAAATTTGTGCAGCCTCTAGGAAAAACAGTGTAGAGTTTCTTCAGAAAAATTAAAAATGATCCAGCAATTCAACTTCTGGGAATTTATCCAAAAGAAACAAAAACACTGGGTGCCTGGGTGGCTCAGATGGTTAAGCGTCTGCCTTCGGCTCAGGTCATGATCCCACAGTCCTGGGATCGAGTCCCGCATCAGGCTCCCTGCTCAGCGGGGAGCCTGCTTCCCTCCCTCTGCCTCTCTCTCTCTGTCTCTCATGAATAAATAAAATCTTAAAAAAAATAAACAAAAACACTAACTCGAAAAGATATCTGCATCCACCTTTCATTGTGGCTTTATTCACAATACCTAAGACTAAACATCCATCAGTGAATGAATATGGATAAAGAAAATGTGACACACACATACATGCACACACACACACACACAATGGTATATTATTCAGCCATAGAAAAGGAAAAAAAATCTTGCCATTTGTGACAACACAGATGAACTTTGAAAGAATTAGCCATGTGAAAAAGTCAGAGAAAGAAATATGGTCTCACTTATATGTTGAATCCTAAAACAAAATAAAACAAAACCTTCTTCCCCAAAACCCAAATTTATAGATACAGAGAACAGATTGGTGGTTCCCAGAGGCAAGGGGTAGGGAGTGAGCAAAATGAAGGTGGTTGAAAGGTAAAAAGTTCCAGTTATATAACTGGTCATGGCTCAGTAATGTACAGCATGGAGACTACAGTTAATCCTGTATAATTTATTTGAAAGTTGCTAAGAGAGTAGTCTTAAAAGTTCTCATCACAAGAAAAATAATCTAACTATTGATGGTGATGGATGTTAACTAGACTTATAGTGATCATTTTGCGATATATACAAATATTGAATCAGTATGCTATACACCTGAAACTGATACAATGTTAATTATATCTCAAAAATAGATCCATAAAAATACTAAATATAAGGTTCAAAATATGTAACCTATTGCTCCCAGGTCACACAGATGGTGAGCAGAAGAGGGAGAGGGTGGTTCAAATGCAGCTCTGTCTGATCCCAAACTGATGCCTCTTTTATTCCATTATATTGCTTCTCTTGGACCCTATTCTCAGGGAGTCCACATAGTGTATGTGCAAAAAGATTATCAAATACACAAGATGCATGTCAATTTTACTTCCATTGAAAATAAACAAATAAAGGGGTTCCTGGGTGGCTCAGTCAGTTAAGCATCAACTCCTGATTTCAGCTCAGGTCATGATCCCAGGGTTGTGAGATGGAGCTCTGTGCTCAGTGAGGAGTCTGCTTCTCTCTCTGTCTCCCCCTCTGCCCCTCTCCCTACTTGCATGTGTGCACTCTTTCTCTAAAATAAATAAATAAAATATTTAATAAATAGATAAATAAGGGGCGCCTGGGTGGCTCAGTGGTTAAGTGTCTGACTCTTGATTTCAGCTCAGATCATGATCTCAGGGTGATGAGATCAAGCCCTGTGTTGGACTCCACACTCAGAGGGAAGTCTGCTTGAGATTCTCTCTCTCCCTCTCTCTCTGCCCCTCATCTTTAAAATAAATAAACAAATTATAATAAAATACACAAGATTCTTACAATTAGATGCTACTACCTGAGAGTTACAGATGTTTACTA
Source organism: Halichoerus grypus (assembly GCF_964656455.1). Classification (NCBI taxonomy): domain Eukaryota; kingdom Metazoa; phylum Chordata; class Mammalia; order Carnivora; family Phocidae; genus Halichoerus; species Halichoerus grypus. Next base: position 58,273,703 of record NC_135722.1, read on the forward strand.
CTGTAGGGGTTTGGGGAGGAGGAAGTCCCTGTGTGCAAGGGTAGCCTCAGAAAGCTTCCTGGTTGAGGTGAAACTTGATATGGAATCAGAGAGAAATCAGCATGGGGGAGACAGATTGGTGGATGGGAGGCTATAGAGCATGCACAGCATGCATAGCTTTAATTATTCTTTCCTTCATTTAAAAACTTACTGAAAGCCCATTATGTATAAAACACTAAGTATTATGCAAGACTCAGAATGAATACAACTAGGCTGCTTCACGTTGCCATGCACATGCTGCTCCTTTTGCCTACCATATTCTAGGATTGACCACCTGCTGAATCGCTCACTACTCAAGATCCAGCCTAGGCATCTTCTCCTCTATGAAATCATTTATTTATCTTAGTGGTTATGTCTGTGGGTCATTGATCCAGATTATGTGGAGGTGAAACTTGGCTCTACTAGTGAGTAAATAGGTGGGTCTTGGACAACGAACTTCTCTGTGACCTGGACTCCTTATTTATGGAATGAAGATACATACCCCATAATATTATGATGAGGATTAATTTAGTTAATATGCATAAAGAAATTCTCATAGTACCTGAAAGCTTTCTGGGTCAACAGACACTATCTTGAATAATGATAGTGATGATGATGAAGGAGGAAGAGGAGGAAAAGGAGACAGAAAAAGGAGCTTAGTGGATTACACTGTTCTTGGATCACCACCATCCAAGGCACAGACAACTTATGGTGCTTCCTCCTACCTCCCCCCACTCCTCTGATCATGAGTTTCTTGAGGGCAAAAACAATTACGTACCCACCAGAATTTCTGCTGTTTGGCACCAACTAGGCTGTCAACAAATACTGAATAAAAGAATACTGAATGAATTCATGGAATCTCCATCAGTATGCTGTTGCCTATGGTTGCCCAAAAGAAAACAAAGGGGACAAATGGCCTCTTTGAAGAAGACAGAATTTTTTATTATGCAGAAAAATACTTCTGCAAGAGGAAAGTAACATTGTCAGAGAAATAGAGAGGCGGGAAGAAAGGGAACTAGGTTCTGTTGATTACCTGGCATGTGCTAACCACCATGTTAGGAGAGATGTAAATATTAATTTTATTAATACTACATAGAGATTTCATTCACTAATGCTTATTATGCAGCTGATGATCATAAAAGATGATGATGATAATTACACTAAAAATACAAGTGATTTGTTAAATGTATCAATTGTCTGAATTATGCTAAGCAACTTGCTAGTTGTCTAGATTTATTGTATTTGATTCTCAATATTGAAAATTTTTTGTGGTAGGTATTATTATGTTCACTTTATAAAAGAGGAAAGAAGATCACTGAAGTTAAATGATGTGACCACCAGTCATACATCCAGGCAGGGGCCGAGCTAGTTCTAACCAAATCTAAAGTCAGTAGTTAACTCTATGAAGTAGGAGCTATACTAAGACTAGGCATCAGGACCTACTGGATCACACTACAAATTGAGTCAAATACATTACCAAAAGTCAGAATTGACCCACTGTGTTGCTGAAGTGATTTCCTGTTTTGTCAACCTGAGGGTTATTAAAATTTTGTTTAAAGGAAAAGTAAGTGAGAGGTGAGCAGTGAAAGAGATCTATAAGAATAGACATTGCTGAAGGGAGAACAAAGGAGTACCTGGATACTGCTGTAAACATGAGAAGGCAATGTGTGAAGCAGCTGTGACAATGAACCTGGAGACCTCCAACGGCAGGGAGTAATTGACCGAACGCTCTGGCTGCCACTCTTTCACAGCCATGTTGGATTTGTGCCAAGGCCACACCTCCCACAGGCTTCTCTGGGTCAAGGCCTGAGCACAGCAGGGATACTATACCCTATAGGGTATAGGGATACTATACTGAGCACAGCACAGTATACCAGCTCCTGGGGGGTTGGGGTCTCCTCCAAATTGGTTTTGGTTGAGAGCTCCCTAGTGGCTTTGCTGGACTTGACTTATATCACATGACAGTCTAGAATGTTTTTATCCAACCTTCTCTCCCTCTCTTGTTCTTGGGGTCACAGAGTTGCCTTGCTATCTATTAGCTCTCATAGTCCTCCCTGTTGACATCGTTGTTTTCTTTCACACAGGCATCTCCCCTAATAGCATTCTTGTATGTTGAATCTGATCTTGGGGTCTGCTTCTTAGAGGATCAGATGAATGCAATGCAAAACAGCTATGTCTCAGCAAATTACCTAACAGACAAGTTCAGTTCTGACAATAATTTTTACAGAAAATGAGAAATATTGTTAAGCTCTAAATAATCACTTGTATGAGATATCAATTTTCTTAAAATAGTACAAAGAGATTTTAAAATTCATTAGGTGTCTTGCATATGGGATCTTGTTTATTCCTGACCATAAACCTATAGTATAATATTATCATCTTCAATTATCATTGTCTAGATGAAGAATTTGAAGCTCCAGAACTTTACACAGCATCCCCCAAGTTACACAATGATCTGGTGCTGAGCTGAGGCTCTAGTATGGGTGGTGTGACTCTCACAGTGTTCACAGGATGTGCTTTTCAAATGCTAAAGCCTGATATATTCAGCATTAGTTGTGGCTCATGTCACTTAATGTCTTCTTAGATTTTCTATTTATAGTAAAATACAATATGATCTAGATTCAGTTAAATGATTTCAGAGAAGGGACACATGCATGTGCCCAGTACAGGCAAAGAAGTAAGTGGTCAATAGTGGTTAGTTGAATTAAATTGAAAATTGATACACATGGAAGACTTAGGACGTTTACCAAGAATCTAATAACCTAAGAGCTATGTAAATTTGAATGGATTTGTTTAGGCTTTCAACGTTAAAATATCATGTTTGTTTTTTAAAAGGAAAAATAGATACACACTCCACAAAATGAATAAACATGAGATGCTGGTAAATAGTGGAAGCTGAGAACAGAAGGCTTCATAAACCTACAGACCTAACATTTGTACGGCGTGCTGCAGCTTGCTGCGTTCTTTCACACATAGTGCCACATATAATCTTGGCAACAGCCCGGGGATGGATCAACCTTTCAGAGATGGGACAAATGAGGTTCAGAGAAGAAAATAAACATGCAAGGGTTATAGTAGGAAGGGTTCCTGGCCAACGGTGAAGGAGATGAACATGTTTAGCTAGCATGGGTGAAGTTCCTGGCTTAAAGGCCTACGTTCAAGCATTTGCCCAAGCAGATTATCAAAGGTAGGCCTTTCAAGAGTGCATTTCTATGTTGGGCATAGGAAAGCAGGATTTGTGGAGGCACGGCTTTGGGAAAACTGGTTGACAACACTCTTGGAAGAAAAATAGGGATAGGAACAATCATGGGTTACTCTCAAATGGCACTGTGGCCAAAGAAGATCAGCAGTAGAGAGATAGGCAGACTGGATGAGGAAGAATGTGCCAAACGCCACGCAGTGACTAGCCAACAAATGTGTTTTTGGGCACACGTGACACCCTTCCAACTGAGGATATTAAGACGTAACTGGGTCAGCTTTAACAGTTCGATGGATTTCCTCTGGACACAGGTTTGGACAAGAGCCAGTACAATTTGGAGTTTTACTGTAAACCTGAGTTTCCTTCCCCTTTCTATGCACTATGAAAATTCAATGCCAGTTTCACAACTTATCTTAGGTATTTTGGGAGGCACATTGGTTATAGCAAAAGAGCCCTGGACTACAAGTCAGACAGGCAGCATTCTACTACCAGCACTGCCATTAACTAGTTATGTAACTTGAGCAAATTACTGCTGCTCTCTGATCCACAAAAGAGAGGGCTAGACTGGAACTAAAATGCCTTCAGGAGTGTGAAGGTCATGAATGTGTTTTATGTGACAAGAGGAAGCTGTGGGGCCTTCGTGAACTGAAGAGTAGGGAGCCTACCTACAGGCTCAAATACAAAATTTTTAAAACTCAATGTTGGAGGAAAAAAAAGTGTGCAGTCCAACTTTGGTCTGTGGGCCACCAATTTCTAACTTCTAGACTGAGTATGTGCTCAAGTTTGATCACTTCACAGATGGAAATTAACAACACTGATTCCCTTGAAAGAAAAATTAGTAATTGTTGCATATTGACTATTGTATGGTGACTAGTGTCTTCACAGTAGACAATCTTTTCCCCTATTTTTTACTCTTGCTCACTTAGATGCAACAGAGCAAGTATTCCACAGGCCGTGAACTCAGGGTAATAGAGATTGCTCACAAGTAATAATGAATTAGACTACAGAATTCTGAGACTATAGACTTTTGCTAACAGCAGAACCAAAAAGAAAAAAAAGGAACAAAGGAACAAAGATCATGAGCCTAGAGGGCTTAGAGTACAGCTTCTCCCTATGAACCACAGCAAAGCGGACCTGTAGGTGGTAAAGGAAGACTGGAAGGCAGATGATAGAAACTTAGGTGCTCTGAGAGACCGATGTGGGGCCAAGCCACAGAAATTCCAGATAAGCCAGGAGCCTGGATGGCTCAGTCAGTTAAACGTCTGCTTTCGGCTCAGGTCATGATCTCAGGGTCCTGGGATTGAGCCCCAGGTCAGGCTCCCTGCTCAGTGGGGAGCCTGTTTCTCCTTCTCCCTGCTGCTGCCCCCACTCATGGTCTCTCTCTCTCATATAAATAAGTGAAAACTTAAAAAAAAAAAAAAGAAATTCCAGAGAAGCTTCCAGGATGTTCTGGAGTGGATGCTATTGCAATTGTCTTCCTGGTGTGTGCCCAGGAGACTGGATCAAAGTCCTATGTCCCAGGCTGTATATGTGAGCAATAGACTAGCACAGGCTGAGGGTGGGGTTTAGTCAGATGGGCTCCATGACAGAGTCCTGGGACCTTAGTTTGGTGTGGGGAAAGCTAGTCCCAATTCACTAAACATCCAGAGAAGGGGAGCAGGAGAGCAGAGAAAGCTAACATGCTAAGAAGACCCCTGACTGGGGAAGACTGGTATCCGAAAGAGGAGGATACAAAATTGGAAGACCTAGAAGCCACTGGAAGCCATGGTGAAGCTTGGGCAGAAGTAGGAGCTGCCAGTACATATGGCCCTGGTATAGTGTGAGCGTCTTCTCATGGTAGCTCCCTTCACAGATCTCATAGGGCCTTCCACTGATCTGAAAAAAAAAAAACTATACACTAAGTGGATAAACATTGATTGAGCCCTGATGTGTCAGTCACTGGCCCAGGTGTTAATAGCAAAAGGTGAACATGTCATGATCCTATCTGTAAGCCAGGGTGCAGCCAGAGACACGTGTGAACAGAGAAAGGGGAAAGAGTTCAGCAGGTAAATCAAAGAGGGAAAGGTATTGTAGGTAGAGGACAATGAACACTACTGACAGATGAAATCCTGCTGTTCCTGACAGCTTGCACTGGAAGGTAGGTAGGTGATGGATCACCTGCATGGGAGAAGCAAAGAAGACAAGATGGGTGAATCTGGGAGAGGCTAATGGCTAAGGGAATCCCTAAGGAAGAACAAGTGAAAATGCAAAGAATACAATGAATATACAAAACCCGGAAGGGGACTTAACCACCATGTTAGGAGGAATAAAGGAAATGGGGCTCTTTTCCTCTTGGGTTAAATTATCTCATGAGAGCCACTTAACCAGAATCATACCGGGAACATAGTAGGTGTTCAATAAATATCGAATAAGTGAATGTTCAAAATAAGGACACACATTCTAATAGTGAAAAAAAAAAAAAAGCTCAAAGATAGGCTCAGATACCAAGGCAGGTATTCAGTACCCCAGACTCTAACTGCTTAAGGCTAGGCTGGGGTTGGTTCACACAACCTCTTTATTGCCTCTGTGTGCTGAATTCCTTGAGCCTGGGGTTAGGAGGTGGCAGGAGGAGAGGATGAGGGGCATGGGAGGGGCCTGGGAAGCAGCGGCGACCGCAGACATCATTGCTTCTGCCACTTGGCCTGGGGCCAGCCTTGCTAATTACCCACGTGGATGGAGATGATGGAAATAAGCGGGCCCTTTATACCAGCTGCTCCCCAACAGCCTGCAGGTAGAGCCCAAGTGGCAGTAAACAGTCTGTCAAAACGTCGCTCCCTCTATGGACACCCAACCTCCCGCCAAAGCCAAAGTACTGGCCTGCAACAAATTGAACACACCTGGATCCAAAAATGCTTCCTGAGCAGAGTGAAAAGCCTGGCAGAATTTCCTGGAGGATCAGCACATATGTCTTGCTTTTTCTTCCATCAACTAAGAAAATGGTTTAGCCAAAAAAAAAAAAAAAGCAAGCCCCACAAATGTCCTTAAGGAATGTCTCATTAATTCTCAGGTCTCCTGAGCACACATCTTCCTGAGGAGCAGCAGGGAATCAAAAGAAAGGAAGGGCTGGTTCACAGATAAGAAACAGCAAATCTAAGAAGACTGATTAAATGAAGAATTAAACGTTTATTATAATTGGTGTTTCTAAGTAGGCTGTCCAGTAATTGTTTAAAAAAAAAAAAAACATGCACAGATGAAGCTGCAAATCTCTTTTGAGGCAGAACAATGAGATATTATTAATTTGTGTGGTCACTGTAATAGAGTTTAATGAATTTTCTGGTTGAATAATCCTTGGAAAACTATATTGCCAATTAAATACCAGCTAAATAAGCGCAAATAAGTGAAAAAGGAGGAGGCTGGGGAGAAAATATTCCACAAGACCGTTATCATCTGGTCCCACTTGTTTCTCCCAGAGACACATCTGTATCTTGGAATAGGAGTCCTGCTGTGTTCCCTCTACCTAGAATATGTTTGTCCAAGGAGTCCTGTCATAGAAGTCTTGATCTTTGGCTGTTACCCAGGGTCCTGTTTATGAGCCACTTCGTGGGTGATGCATTCCCTGTTTTGCCCCAGTTACTGGCTTTTTATTCACTATCCCCAGCACTCTATTTTGGCATTCATCACATTGTATAATTATTAGTTGTCGATGTGCCTGCCTCCCTGGTTCGCCTGTGGCTTTTTCATGGGCAATGATTATTTTCCTTTTATTTGTGTACCTCCAGTGTCTAGCATAATGCCCAGCACACAGTAGGTTCTTAATAAATATTAGAAGGACTCCCATTCTCAGTAATTCAGTCTTTCTTATTTCAACTGTTCAGCACTGAATGTTTACTGTTCATTAAGTGCTGAAAGACAAAGGTGCCTGTAGTTTTCCCTTATTCAATATGACCTGCTGCTCTTTCCTGCAAATTCCATCCATCAAACAAGATTCAAACAAGGTCCTGCCCATTCTCGTTATTCTTCATCAGTGAACCTCCACAGTTCTTCCTTTATACTCTATGCCACCTGAACTACGTTTACCGCCTCTTCGCTTTTATAGGGAGGCATCTGAGAGGGACTGGCAAAAAAAAAAAAAAAAATCACTCATCTGAGGGCTTTAATATTAGATTTATTTCGATTATTAAAAGTTACATCTGAGTTTTTCTACCAAATGCTATTTGTATTAGTTTGCCAGGGCTGCTTAACAATTACTAATAGGGAACTGACATGTACCATAGCCATGGCCATCAGGACAAAATACAGACTGTCCATGGAAAGCCTAACACCCACCGTAGCCTCATCATGACTATGAAGAGCCTGGGGAGACACAGGCTTGTGGTAAAGGGAACAAACACTATGGAAGAATGCTGCTCAAACAGAGGGGTTGATTTGGGTAGGACTTAGATCATTGCTTATCCCCAAAGAGGTTTGAAATGGTTGATAAAATACTGTTTGTGATGAGACTTGCATTCAGGTAGAGATTAGCATTATGTCTAGATAAATCACTGTACTGGGAGGAGGCAATTATAAAATTCCATGAACATTTATTTACTTGCTATTTCTTGAGCACAAACAAACCTAAAAACAAAAACAAAACCACCAGTTCCAGACTTTGGAATACCTATTATTTGCAATTTCCTTTGCTCAGTTAGGACTGGGACTATGAGAGTCACCCTGGGGAGATAGCTGAATCAGACATGGTTCAGAGGAGGTAACTGTCTAGTAGAACAAATAAAGCATGTTCATAAATTACATCAAATGACACAATCCCTGAAAGTCCTTTATGAAGAGCAGAGTGCTACATAAAGGTAAGTTTTTCTCATAAATCAGTATATCACAGTACTCAGTGATGCTGATGAGGCAAAGACAAAGTGCAATGGGAGATCAGAAGATGACTTCATCCCTATTAGCATCCTGCATAGTGTTGGGCCAGAGTAGGCACAATAAATTTACATTGACAGACACCATTAAGCCCAGGAAAGTCTTTTTCTTCCCCCACTCCTGGACTCTAAGGTGAAGATCAAGCTTCTTTCCTTCACGTTTTCCCTTCTGTTCTTTTAGATGATACCCACAACATAATGCCAGCCACACATGAAGTAATAAAATAAGATGGGTCAAATCCCAGCTCTACTACTTGACAGCAGGAGCATTGCTAACCATGGTTCTGGGTTTCAATTTCCTAGCTATGAATGGAGCTAATGTTTTCTACCTTATATTCTTTCACGTATGGATAAAATCCAACAATTATATGAATAGGAGAGAACACAGTTCATTGTACAAAGTATATTATTCCTACTGCTTTTCTTAGTTTTCGGGGCACTTTCTGGATTGCACGTGCGATATAGAACACTTAGCGAAGTACACATTCATTTTCACCCTCTCTTTCCACCCTCTCCATGAATTTAACTCTATGTTATCAGGTAAAAGACAGCCATGAGGGGTAACAAAGTCAGGGAAAAGTGCGATATTCTAACTTTCACTTGCCTTGAGTTCACGGAATTTTCTGTGCATATGGCAGCCAGCTGTTGTTGCATATGGTCTACGACTCAACCAACACTTGCTCCCCAACAAGCCATCCTTGTTGCAGAGTACAACATTCAGGTACTGGGGCCACTTGGTTGATACTCCTGCTGTAAAGTAATGGAGTGAGTATTGGTTCAGAAGAAGAGACTTTGAACCAATTTTACCTCAGTCACTTACTATCATCTTGGACAAATAACTACACTTCTTTGTTTCCTTACCTATAATGTGCACATACCAGCTGAACTAACAACAGAATCTGACTGTAAGGACTGAATTGAAACATGTTTTGTTATGATTATCCTTGCCATCATTAATCATCCAATGGTTTGAACAGTGATAGCATAAAAAGAAAAATTGAGATCCAAGGGTACTGGCTCAATAAACACCTTTAACATGACAACAACAAACAACAATAGCAACGATTTTATCCAGAAACATCATTTTTTGCTCCCACTTCAAATTAGTAATTATTTAGAGAAAGATATTGGTTTGAAGTATAATTTGTTGTGCCAAATTAACATTTTGGTAACTTGACACAAAGTTTAAAAAACAGATTGTATCAGAGGAAACAACTTTAGATTATTGTTAAGTTAGCTTATAATAGGTCATTTGGAAATGGCAATCATTCTTGTGCCAGACTTTCTTATTCCCTTTATTCATTCATATGTTTGAGAAAACATGTAGGGAAAGAGCTAGCAAAGAAGACTGAATAGATAGATGTTGTTTAAAAAGTATCTTTTCATTTATTCATTTATTCAATTAATTATTTAGTTCTTGCTATGGGCCACACATTCTCCAAAGTACTAGTGAAACAGTGGTAAATAAAACAATTAGATTCCCTGCTTTTATGCCGCTTATGGTCTATTGCATTCTAGAGGGGATGATAGACAAAAATGCAGACAAATAGTTTAAGCATATTAAAAAATGAAAGAAACAAGGAATGTGACAGATAATAATGTATGTGTGTGTGTGTGGGGGGGGAATCTACTTAAAAAAAAGATCAGACAAACTTCACTGAGGAAGTGATATTTAAACCAAATTCTGAATGAAGCTTACTAATAGTGTGTCACACTCTTCATTTTCCAGGTAAAACTGAGAAGCCAAATTCTTTTAGATGATAGAATTCCATGCAGAAATTTCCAGATAAATTCTTTTTAATTTTTACAGACTCTCTGCACTTTACTGATTCAAATTAAAAGTACATCAATCACCTTAGCTAATAAAAAAAAAAAAAATACTTCCAGTAAAATGGCAGGCGAGATTTTCTGAAATTTCTAAAAATACTAGACACTGGATTAATAACATTTTTTTTAGTTTATAGCCAAGCTCACTGGCACTTTGCACTCTCCTTTACATATGCACACAAGAAAATCTCCAGAGACCACAAATAGAGAGAAGATAAACCATAGTTTTAAATAAGTGCTGAGTGGTTGGCTTGGGGGTATTTGCCAAGACCAGCTGGCTAGAGTTTTTTGGGTTTTTTTTTAAGATTTTATTTATTTATTTGACAGAGAGAGACACAGCGAGAGAGGGAACACAAGCAGGGGGAGTGGGAGAGGGAGAAGCAGGCTTCCCGCAGAGCAGGGAGCCTGATGCGGGGCTCGATCCCAGAACCCTGGGATTATGACCTGAGCTGAAGGCAGACACTTAACAACTGAGCCACCCACGTGCCCCTAGAGTCTTGAGTTCTAACAGCTTTAGACCCATAGAGGATGAAGAATTAAAACTAAGGACTACTACATATAGCTTAGAACTTCAAAGGCTACACCTACATTAAAAGATGCTCTGGGGGGGGGGGCTGCCAGCAAAGGAAAGTCATAAGAACAACTGTTTGTTTATTGGCATTAACTCCAGAGGTGGAGGAAACACATCTCAGTGAGAATTTATAACTATAGGCCATATCTCAAGTAGGTTTGGACTTTGAAACTACATTGTATGGTTTGTGAAATTTCAAATATAAAATATATTAAAAGTACTCTTGGGTTTATGGTGCCTTAGAGTTCTTGGTAGTAGTATAAATACAAATTTCCCTGAGAGAAATTAAGCCATGAAGATTGAGGAAAACACAAACAGCAAAATGAGATATCAGAGACTCCATGTTTTGTGAATTATTATACAGAACATATGAATGTTTAAAATGATACTAGAAATAAAATATGAGTCAAAAACTTGAGACTGAAATATGATTATCAAAAGTGATCAAAGTATTTCAAAAGAACTATATAGAGTAACCAATTGTGTAAAAGTTATTACTTAAAAATATACACACTCTCAGGGTGCCTGGGTGGCTCAGTCGGTTATGCATCCAACTACCAATTTTGGCTCAGCTCATGATCTCAGGATTGTGGGATCAAGCCCTACGTCAGGCTCCATGCCTAGCATGGAGTCTGCTTGTCATTCTCCTTTTGCTCCACCCCCCCCACCATCACGCTCTCTCTCTCAAATAAATAAATGAAATCTTTAAAAAATATATATATACACATTCCCTGTCCCAAATGCCCTCCATATCTAGGGTAAAGAGCAGAGTAGAAATAAAGAAAGAATTAGTGAATTTTAAGAGATGTCTGAAGAAATTATACAGAATACAGCATGAATGAAAACTAAAATGAAAAAGTTAAGAGACATGGACAACAGAATGAGAAGGACTAACATATTCAATAGGAGACTCAGACGAGAATAAGGAGAATTTCCAAAAGGCAATATAATATTATTTTACAGGTGAGAATGTTCTGAAACTGATTAAAAATACATCCTTCAAATCAGAAAACAAAAAGATCCCAAGTGATGAATAAAAACAAATACTCAAATGTATCATGGAGAAAATGTAGGACATTAAAGACTAAAGGATCCTGAAAGTATTCAGAGAGGGGAAAAAATAAAAGAGCATGGGAATAATAAGACTAATAGCAGATTTAAGAACAACAATGGAAGTCAGAAGACAGGAGGAGATCTCAGCTTTGAGAAAAAATAGCTGTCAACCTGGCGTTGTGTAATCAACAAAACTATCTTTAAAGGAAAAAAGTTAAATAATATTTTTTAATAAACAATAACAGAAAATGGCCACCAATATATCCTCACTAGAAAAACTTAAGAATAATATAGAATATACCATAAATAAGAGATCAAACCTAGAGGAAATACTTGAGATGCAAGACATAATGGTAAGCAAGTCAATTATTATAACTGTGTGCAAAATAAATAAATGGTTAATTGTATAAAATAATAAAATATGTAACTTTAATGGTTAAAGAAAAGATAAAACTAGAACATAAAACAAAAATATGGGAGGCAGGAAGTCTTTCTGGCACACCCAAAAGTGAATGTTCACATTAAAAGTAATTTAAAGTTTTATGGGGCGCCTGGGTGGCTCAGTTGTTAAGCGTCTGCCTTCGGCTTGGGTCGAGGTCCCAGGGTCCTGGGATCGAGCCCTGCATTTGGCTCCCTGCTCCGTGGGAAGCCTGTTTCTCCTTCTCCCACTCCCCCTGTTTGTGTTCCCTCTCTTGCTGTGTCTCTCTCTGTCAAATAAATAAATAAAATCTTTAAAAAAAAAAAAAAGTAATCTGAAGTTTTAGAGTAAGGTAAAAAATATTGAGTACAAGAAATATTTAAAAGTAGAAATAGGGTGTAAAACTGCCAGAGCATAGAAGGAATAAATAAAAGATGACATTAAGGGAGAATAAAATCATAAAAAGCATCAAAATAACAAAGTGATATAAATAAACGAAAATATATCAGTAATCATAATAAATTGTAATATTTAAACCATTAGTCAACTTCTCAGTGTAAATTCACAAAAATGAAACTCAGCCACAGGACACTATTTACCAGAGACACATCTAAAATATCAAGAAGAGTGTTATCAGCCTCATGGTGGCCTTTTTATCCCCCTTCTTAAGAAGCATGTACTGCTGATCAAAAGTACTTCTATGGGAGTTGTTGGAACCAGCATCATTTGCCAAGGGACTTGGGAGGAGGCTTACCCACCTGTGCCTTGAGTAACAGGAAAAAAGACCAAACTTCTGCAAGCCACAGAACTAGCAGGAGCTTGCAAAATGGCCACAGCCCCTCTCAGCCTGTTTGGAGGAAAAAAACAAAACAAAACAGCTGACAGGCTGACACCCACAGACAAGAGAGACTACAGAATTCCAGCCTTCCCAAGGAGAGATTCTAGTACTCCATTCAAGTAAAAAAAAAAAAAAGAAGTCTGGACATTGAAGAAGGTAAAAGAACTTTGCCACTGCCCCCTACCCCCTTGCCCATGGTGGCACAGCACAGGGCTGAGCTAGCCAGCAGTGACCTGTCCCACTGGGGAAAGAATAGTGAGTGAGCACCTCACTACTCTTTTACTGAAAAGTAAACTAAGTAGATGTGCCCTGCTATATCAAAACCTATAATAAAACTAAAATAACTCAAAGACTATGGAATTAATGCAGAAAAACAAACAGACCAATGGAATAAAATAGTCCCCAGAGTCATAGATACTGAAAACTTAGCATATGTCAGAGGTGGCAAACTGCTGGATAGGAGTGAAGGATGGATGAGTTGGCACATGTTGCTGGGCTGATCAGCCACATATTTGGAAAACAATGAAATTGGATCTCTACTTCATCCGCAGTATAAAAGTCAATTGCAGAATGGCCAAAAATACAAATGTGTAGAAAGGAAACTTTCAAAGAAAATATAGACTATCTTTTTGACCTCAGAAAAAAGATTTCTTACACCAGGTACAAACGGCATATACCAGAAAGCAAGAGTTTGTAAAATTTGACTACATTTAATATAAACAAACCTGCATGGAAAGAGAGCATTGAAAGCCATAACATAATTATCTAGGATGCAAAAAATAATTGTCAAATAATTCAATAAAACATGGCAAAAAAAAAAAAAAAGAACAATTCATTCTCAGGAGAAACATGAAAAAAAAAATGAAAAGATCTTAAACCTCACTGGTAAACCCAAAGAGGAAAATTAAAACTACTTTGGGATATAATATTACATCTTTAAGATGGGTCAAAATTAAAAATCTGGTAATACCAAGTGTTGATGAACATAGGGTATAACAAGAACCCATACATAGTGTTTAAACTCTGAAGCATATACCCTAGACTGAGAAACCCTCACTGGTTTACACAGTCACATATAAGAGTGTTCAGTAGTTAAAACAATGAGATGAAAAGCAGAACTTAAAAACGCTATAAAAAGCCATAAGCAACTTAAATGACCATTAAAAGAATGATTATAGCATATTCAATGAACATACTATAAAACAATAAAATGGCATAAAAACGGACTACACCTGAAGTCATCAACGTGATTATAATTGTTGTATTGAAATATAAGCTGCAACAGGATATTATGTAATTCAAGTATATGTATAAACACACACACAACTTTTTTAAGGAACACATGGGCATCTACAGACAAGTTATTAGAATAAGAGAGTTAGTAATGTTTCTGGATATAAGATCAATGTGTAAATACCAAATTTATTCCTATATACCAACAACAAAGCCTTATAAACACAGTAAGGTACCATTTCCTACTAACTATGATATAGGAAGTATCTATATATATATACATACATATGTAGCAATCACATTCAAATATGAATGAATATTTCCAACACCAAATACAGGATATTACTTTTCTTTAAAAGGGAGGGTAGGAAATGCTATCAGGGAAGGAAAAAGAGGGCTTCAACCACACAAGTTTTTTTTTTTTTAAGGTAATGGTGTGTTTTATTGTTCATTATATAGATTTATATAGGTATTTATATCTTCAACAGGACATCACACATTTTTTTAAAAAATCTGAAAAGATGACCCCAAGTCTAAGGCAGGAGAGAAGAAAAACTAGTCTTTTAATTCCCCACTCAGGAGGCCAGGGGAGGAGGTAGAATAATGGAATTCAGGTACATTCTGGAAGAGAAAAATATCAGGGGCTCCAAGTGATTATCATTTGGGGTTGTTGAGGTTTCTTCTCACCAGTTACATTTTTGTTCACAAGACCCTTACCTTCCCTAGATTTTCCTTTAGGAAATCTTCCCAGTATGGAAGCAAACTTTCCTTTCCCTGAATTACCTTATGGTGCCTTGTCTCTTTTTATATTCCATAACTTCCCATCACGGATCCCATTATTTGTGCACATGCCTCTTCTCTGCTTCTCTCCCTCAGCATGTAGTCTGTATTCCCTAATGCGCAGTGTGACAGATGCTGGGGAAGCATCCGCTGAGAGAGGGCAGTGTGGTGTAGTGGGAAGATACAGGCTACAGGGGGTCAGGTAGACCTAAACTAGTAGCTCTAGACCTACCAGCTGCGTTGTCCCAGGGGCATGACTTGCCCTCTGTGAGCCTCACTTTCTCAACTGAAAAGTGGAGACAATAAGAGCTAAAATCTCAAGAGGTTGTGATGGGAGGATTAAGTGTGCCAGTTGCAGCACCTGATCCAAGGCAGGCACCCAATCAACACCAGTGCCCTCATCCCTTCATTCTTTTAATCTGAAGGATCTCCAAGTCTCTCTAGTGACGAGAGTTGTACCAATGCCAACAATACAGAAGAGGCAGGGTTAAGTGAGCCTAATTGCTATTGACTAAGCAGCCATTTTACTTGGATGGTAATGAGGGATTATAGATGATGATTTAATGCACTGAACATTCACACTTAGTAGCCAGGCAGAACCCTGCCAAGGGCTGATGTTCAGGAACTGGCAGAATTCAGTCCGTGAAAGTTCCCAAGGACCCTGGTGCATTTCTCTTGCCTCTGTTCCTCCAGTGTAGAAATCAAACATACCCCTGGATCATAGGGCCAATTTCCTGCCTCTACAGTGTCATTCATTCCCAAAATAAGCCTTAATTAATACGAAAAATAAACACAACTCTCTACCATTCCCAATACATACAACAGCATTTTTTAAATCTGAAGGTTTTCCTATATTATACTAATGATATAAAACTGTTTATCTTTTAAATCACACATTCCTGACTGAGGTAAACATGGTTTTTCTTGCTAGAGGGTTCCTCCAGGAATGTCACCTGATGTGGGCATTATATATTCATCAAATAGCACAAGCTTGCCTCTTCCTCATAGGACAACTATCCAGTGATTTTACGATGTAGTCGGGCCCCCCTTGAGTCTTTTCTTCTCCAGGCAAAATATTCCTTTCTTCAAACTACTGTTCAAGATATAATTTTGTCTCTTAAGAATAGACAACAAAAAGAATATATTAAAAGGCGGTTTGAGAAAATGAACAATATCGTAGATGAACTCGGAACAAAAACTCATAGAACAGGGTTATTGCCTCCTTTATTATTTACCCTAAACTTCTGTTAATGAAGCTTAAGTTTGCGTTAGAGTCTCTGGTGACGTTGTTCCCCTCTGAATAAACACTAAGCCTCGCAGGAACTAAAATCCGTAATTCTTTTTCACCTGGCTTGCTGCTCAGTTGTGCCGACTTCCCCTGTACTCACGTGACTCGTTACCTTGACAGGTACTTAAGTGCTCACCCCGTGCCAGGCACTGTGCTAGCCGCAGGAGGTACCACCAACAGGCAGCTCCGGCTTTCAAGATGCTCTCAGTCTAGAAGGGCAACAGGCAATTAGACGCTGTATGATATATTCCACCATCACTATGTTAAGAGATTCCCAGAGGAGAAAACTGAACCCGAACTTGGAAAATCTGGTGAGGCTTCCCAGATGAAGTGATATCCAAGGATGAATAGGAATTAGCTGGGTCAGGAGGGTAGGAGAGCCAAAGCAGAGAGAGAAGCTGAGTTTCCTCACAGAGAGCGGCCAGATTCTAAGCGTCAGGATCCCAAGAGAAACTCAATCTCAGAAATCTATTAGATGGGAAAGTTACAGTGGCCCACCCAGCAATAAGGGGGAGCAGTGTAGATTCTGGGTCTTCATGGATTACTGTCATTGTTCTGGAAGAACAGGTATTTGGAAAATACAATCTGTCACATAAGCAAGCAATGCACTATGTTTGAAGCTCAGAATATGAAAGTTGGGAAAAGGCCAGAGATGGGGCTTCAGCTTCTTAGATTTTTGTTTTTGCTCCAATCCCCACGTCCTATCAATTCATATCTGTCCCCATTACCTCTCCCTGGCACTGTGCTTTCTGCCAAGTTATTAGAGGCAACCTGGAGAAACAAATCTTTAACACACTGGGAAATGTGTTACTATGTTCGAGTAATAGAATGCGCTAATCTGTTAAAGTTTACCAGCATGGAGGTAAAGGAGAATCAGTAAGCCTAGTGGAACATACATGTGATGTAGAATCAAAGGACACAGGTTAAAGTCCTGACTCTGGGATCTTAAACACGCTCTGAAACTTCTTTTAAGACTCCATTCCCTCATCTATAAAATGTACATAGTAAAAGTACTGCATTACCATAAAGATGAAATAAAATTATGTGAAATATGTAAGCTATTATTAGCGATTTGCATTTCGGATTCACCACAAGAATGTAAGCTCCATGAGGACACGATTCTTATCTTTTTTATCCTGGGCTCCCCTGTACCTAGAAAAAGGCTTAGCTGCAAGAAGAGGTTCAAACACTTGTCAAAAGAGTACCTGTAAAATGAAATGCGGATTGGATTACTTACTCAACTGTGCATAAGCCAAAAGGCCCAGTGTCTGTGTGTATGGGGGTAAGGGAGTTCAAGGCATTTCTCCAGGGAATAACAACAGGATGGGTTAAGAAGTTAGTTAAGGTCACAGATTCATCAAATTGGGCTCTCAGAAATTGTGTGATCCAACTTTATATAATCACACTTAAAAAAAAAAAACAAAGACATGAAATCCTGAAGTTCAGAGAAATAAGCCAGTCAGTGTGGGGTCACAGGACATAGGAAATGGCAGAAATGGAACTAAAACTCAGTTCTCATTCCTCTGTGTGCATGCCCCCTCTGTGTATGTAGGTGTGTGGGTGTGTGTGTGCGCATAGGGGGGTGTATTTTCTCTGCTATGCACTCCCACCATAGTTAGGATTCTGGAATCTGTTCAGCTCATTCTGGAGACCCACTGATTTAGCTGTTCCATAATCTAAAGATAGAAGTATAGTGTATAAGGAAATTTTTGTAAGGTAGAATCACATTTATTATTATATAAGAATCTTCTGATTTACATACACAAGAGTCTTTTTGAATATTCATTGCCTTCTGCTACCTGGAGGCACTCCTTCAGTCCCCATCTGTGTCCCCTCCTTCAACACAGTCTGCATGATTATGGAGGCTGCCTACAGAGAACTCTGAGCAAAGGCTCCAGAAAGCCTTCATATATGAGAAAGATCCCACAGCAGGTGTTAAAGAATATCAACACTTACTGGTGGCTTGATTCTCCACTGCAATGAGAATGTAAAGAATTGCGAGAAAAATACTTATTGGAGGGGAATAGCTATTTGTTGGGGCTTTTAAAAAAAAAAATATCTATCTATCATTTATCTATCTATTTTAAGGAATGGAAGATGATACAGTTGAGCATCTGCAAACACCTTAGAGGTAGCTAGTCTGAATCCCATTTGAAAGGAAATTAAACTCAAAGAGTATTTCTACTGAACCAGAACTAAAGGTTTTGGCAATATAAGGGGGCTTCCTAGAGTAATGGTTCTCAACCTTGGTTGCACATTGGAATGACCCAAGGTACTTAAAAAATGCTGGGGTTCCACCCTCAGAGATACTGATTTAATTGATTTAGGGTCAGACCTGTGTACTGGGACTTTTAACAGCTCTCCATGTGATTCGAATACACAGTGTTGAGAATTACTGGTCTAGACTAGGGATTGACAAACATTTTCTGTAAAAGATCAGACATTAGAAATTTTAGGCTTTGCAGGCCACATAGTCTGTCCCAACTACTCAACTTTGCCCTCAGTAGCACAAAAGGAGCCACAGATGATATGCAAACAAATGAGCATGACTATGTTCTAATAAAACTTTATTCACAACAAACAGCCTATAGTTTGCTGACCATTGTCTAGACTCTAAAACCATCAATCATGAATTGAGAGGATGTACATTGTAAACCAGGTGATGTTTTGTGGAGTGAGGGTTGGGTTGGTTGGGGAGAACAATTAAAGCTGAACTAATATTTCTCCTGAAAACCACTTTCTAAAGACATGCAAAATATAAAATTCATTTTTTAATTGAGAAGTTTATTTTATATTTTAAAAAAGACCCATTGTAGCTAATATTAAGATTTTTAAATCCTAGCACTACTTTCTGTTCAAATATTTGTATAGATATGTGAACACACACCCACTTTTATAGCTGATATCTTGAGAGCATATTATACAAAAGATTCATGGTCCACATCATATTTCTGCTCATGTATTTGGAGTAAATACTGGGGTGTGCATGCTCATAATCTGTTACCATCATTTCTCAGACTGTTACCTTTGACAAAAAGTAGTATTTTGGGTGCAGCCGGGAGTTTGCCTTCCTTGCTAAAAAGGGAAATGCTTTGATTTAAAAGTATAATTTTGGGTTTTCCCATTTACCTTTAGCTGTTGGCAATGTCTCTGGGCTTGCCAGAGTTGGGCTATGGTTTGTATTTTTCTGGGGCACAGCTATAACATGGCTCGGTTTTTCCCAGCCTTGTTCAGTTACAGACCCCAAGGTCCAGCCAGGTCTGATCAGGGCAGAGAGAACATGACGGCTCGCAATAGTGAAGGGAAGGCTGGGATTTGCTGGGTTGCTATGTGGCACTATGAATGCAGGACCACAGGGGAGAGCTAAGCATCTGTGCATCCCTAGCCTGCAGCTTTCTAATACACCGTGCACACCTTGTTGGCCGCGTCTATACAGTTTCTGCCTCAATAACACTTTGCTGCCGCTGTTGCCTCTACTTCTGAGCTCTTCACGACTGCATTGTGTTTTATCTCCACTTCTTAATGAGATTGGAACTGGGGTCTGGCACTAAAATCCAGGCTAGTTGTCTAGGCCTGATAATGATGATAATGATATTGATGATTAATAATAATAACATTATTGGCCAATACTTTGAGAGCTTCCTATGTGCCTATCTTGAGCAAAGCATTTCATGTGTATTATTTTGGGCATTAACAGGATATAGCCCCTGGGGGGCAAGATACTGCAGTCTCTCCTTAAAGTACCTATATGCTGTTAATATATATATGATTAAGTATGCCCTGCAGTCCTCATCACTTCCTGGAAACCTGTTTTGATGGGACTCCCGTGAAATTCTGTCACTACTCATGTACTTTATCTTAAACAACATCAATCAGATTAAACAACCTTGACCTTTGGTAAAGATGGGTATTAGATCCTGTTGCAAAACTCCCCTCTGGATCATACAGAATACAAAATGCTACTCCTCTCAGGGCATCCAGGAGTAGAGTCAGACCTGTTGATTACCCAGTCCAGCCAAGGCTTGGCTCTTTCTTATCTTATCAAGTGGCATGAGATCCTTAACATGGCTTCTACTTGGGCCTATTGATCATGTGTGGAGAACACCAAGGTGAGAAAGAATCCTTCACCACCCTGGATGAGTTGAGTCTAACTTGGCAGACAGATATGTAAGCACGTCATCTTCATCACCAGCACCACTGCCCCCAGTGGCCCCAGTGCCAACAAGACTAGAACCACCACCCAGACCACAGCATCAACACTCCCACCCCTCACGGCCATCGCCTCTCCACCCCCGCCCTCCCCTCACTGGTGCCGACACTACCCACCACACCACTGACATTGCCTAGATAGTACATCATCTACACCACACCCAAATCTTACAACAACCCTCAAGGGAAGTGATAGGAATAGTGCGCTTAATTCACAAGTGAGGAAATTAGGGTTAAGAGCAGGAAGAGGATTTACCCAGGGCCACACAACTAACAAATGTAGAGGTGGGATTTAAATCCAACTCTGTTAGATTCCAATGCTCTTGTTCTTTCCATAGTATAATTAACATCTAAGGGCTCCAGGTTCTAAGTACATGGATTAACTCAGTTTAATCCTACCAACAACCATGAAAATTAAGTACTATTATTTTCCCAGACAGCAAGGCAAATAAAGGAAAGTGAGGTACAGAATGACCAAGTTGCTTGGCCAAGGTTATAGGGCTAGTATCTGGCTGGTTTCCAGTGCGCGCAATCAGACTCTAGCTCCAATGCTCCTAACCTGGCTCTAAACTGCATTTCACAGACAATGCCAGAAAGCTTGCCAATGATACCATAAAGCCTGTACTAGATATGAAGAGGCTGATGAAGGGAGAAGTCAGGTGACCTGCGGGCGGAGGAGGCTCCACAGAGCAGACGTTTGAGCTACGTACTCCAGGGTGAATAGGTATTTATCAAGCAGAGAAGCCCTTAATAGCATTGTGGTTTTCTGACATGAGGAGAGACTACAGTTCCTGAAAACAGGTGTTTACATCCCGTGATATTCATCAATTTGTCCAGTCTTAGATTTTATCTTGCACATTCTAAGCCAGAGAATACTCTAAAAAAAAGCAATATTTGTATTCTTTTAGAAAAGATATAGTTTTCATATTACCATACTATGAAATTTGTTTTATATTAACACTAAAAGTAGCATTGGGCCAGTCAGACATACTGTTTTAGAATCATAATTTGAATTTTGAGATCGAATCTCTAAGAATCAAATAAGATGCTTAGAAAGTTAAAAAAATTCTATTTGTTAGTGTACCAAAGTGGACATTATTTTCACAAAAACTCTTCCCAAGACTCCAACTGAAGATGTTGGTTTAACCTTGATTAGTGATTTGGTGATGCATAGAATCACAGACGATCTACCCTCAAGGGGAACTTAGACCTCCCTCTGTTGGCAGCACCATGGAGCAGGGGAGAACAGAGATTCTGGATGCTCGTTAAGTGATCTTGGCTAAACAATAAAACTTTGACATCTGTCAAATAGGGATAATAGTGCTGTTTAACTCCCAGTGTTGAAAAAAGCGAATGAAGAATGCTTTGGATTCTTTTTTAAAACATGGACACTGAGGTTCAGAG
The DNA here is from genome assembly GCF_964656455.1 of Halichoerus grypus. NCBI lineage: Eukaryota > Metazoa > Chordata > Mammalia > Carnivora > Phocidae > Halichoerus > Halichoerus grypus. The sequence goes on from NC_135722.1 coordinate 58,295,436, forward strand.
AAGCCAGCCTGTGAAATCCATCCAGTGAGCTGGTGGCACGAAAGCACCATGGCTCAGATAGGTTGACTCCCAGCTCATTGCTCCTGTACTGAGCAATTCCATCTGTTTAGGAGCAATAGGGGACATGATGTGCCTCCAAAGGACCAGGCCAGAGCTTATATTCTACCAAGTCCAAGGGAGCTGAGGCAGGGGGCAGGGGTGATCAAAGTGTTCCTCTTCAGTCTACTCAAGCCCTCCCAGTGCCCAGCACTCTTCCAAGGGCATTTTACTATCTCTGGTCCCATGACATTTCCACACTGTTAAAGGTGTTGCCAGAGCTATAGTCATTATAGTTATTAACATTTTATGAGCTTGTTATTCACCCCTTAAGCTCCTTAATATGAAGTGGTGCATTTTAAAAGCACAGCACACACCTAATTGATTCTGCTATTAAAAGGTTGCTGGACTCCCTGGGTTTCTGTCTTTGCTTCTTTGTCTACACTGCTTTAATGGGGGTAATATAGATTTATGGACTTAGAAGTGGTACAAGACAGCTCAAATTTTTCTTGCTGGAGATTGTACAATTGTGTTAATTCCACCTTTCTCCTGCTGTCATGAATGATGACCTTTGTTTAACCTTTGGAACTTTCTCTTGAAGATGCATCAATAATGTTAAGTTCTAAGGGACCCAAAGTTTCTACTTCATGCAATGGTAACACACATTTGGACCCTGGCTCTTCAGACTCCCTACTTCCACTTATAGAAGATCTGTCAATGACTCTCCTCAGCTCTGGTGAATTAAGTCTCTGTTTTGGAAAAGGCTCTGTCCCCAAAGTCAAAAAGCTTATGCTTATAGATGTGTACAACAACCCCAGCCTCTAGCCTCTTATCCGCCGAACTGAAACAATAGCACTTGTCCCGTATGGCTTATTGGACTATTGTGGCCACATGAAGAGAACTCAGATTGCTTTACTCTCATTCCCAAGATATTTATTGAAACATTACTTAGAAATAGTTACATGAGACTGCTTTAAGAATGGCAAAAGAATACACAATATACAAGCAAGAGAGATTATTGTTATTAACATTGACTGGACAATTTACCTAATTTCCTTTTATACAAAATGACTGAAGCTCAACTGAAGCTAAACTTATTTTATGTCTTCATGTTAAAAAAAAATGGTGATGTTCATCCTTGTGAATGCCACTTAACAGCAGCTGAGTATGCATTTTACATTTGTCTTGGGCCATAGGACAGGGCAGGGAGACCAAGGTTCTTCAAAGAATGTGTATCGCAAAATAATTTGCACCTAGACTAAGATGCTGATTCCCATCTCTTTTCTGAAGGTTACTCCTATTCTTTTTTTTTTTCTTTTAAAGATTTTATTTATTTATCTGACAGAGAGAGATAGCGAGAGCAGGAACACAAGCAGGGGGAGTGGGAGAGGGAGAAGCAGGCTTCCTGCCAGCAGGGAGCCCGATGTGGGACTCGATCCCAGGACCTTGGGTTCATGACCTGAGCCAAAGGCAAACACTTAATGACTGAGCCACCCAGGTGCCTGGTTACTCCTATTCTTCTCTTCCCAGTTTCTTGCCCTGGATGGGGTTGAACCTTGGATTTTAAAATGGGACAGAATAAAAGAGTGAGAGTACTCACTTCTGCATGGCAATAATGTGATGAAACTATTTGATAAATTGGTTCTTCAAATACTTGTATGACCTAAATGAATAGATGGGTCATGGTGCTAAGAATGAATCATCTTTTCTTTCCTCCTCCCACAAATACTTAGCAAGTGCCCATTTTACGTCCAATCCTAGGCTGGGCACAAGTTTCCCAACTCAAGGATCTCCCAGCTTAGTTGAGGACACAGGAATATAAATGTCCAATCACATTACAAAGACCAAAGGAGCATAAATAAGAGTCCATGATGCCCGGGTAGAGGAAGGGATGCTTGAATGGTCTTCAGAGAAACACAGGAACCAACCAGATGGAAGAGAGATGGGCAGTGTGTTTGCTACAGATGGAAGGGGGTCTCCAGGGCAGCATTTGCATAAGAATGAGCAACAGTTCTCTAAATGGCAAGTTGTCTGGTGTTCCTGGATCTACAAGGCTGCTCTAGCAGAGTGGCACGTGATCACACAGCAGGAGCAGGCAGAGGCCAGGTCTCTGAAGGTCAGTGATGTTAAACCTTCCCCCATGGAGTAGACATTCAATGTCCCATCTGATGTGGGCAGGTGGAATCCAGAGATGGGAGACTTAGTGATAATTGTAGGATCTTAGTGATCAAGTTCCTTAATTTCTTTACATATAAAATGGTGAGAATACCATTTCCCACATAGGGTGGTTTTGAGGCTTACATCTTCCAAAAGTGCTGAAGGTGAACAGACACTGTTGAAGGTCACCCCTCCACAGTGCTTTAGAGGTCATTTCTTCTCATTATCTCCCAGCCTTTGCTCCTGGAATTACCCATTTCTTCTGAATATCAATAGTTTCTTCTTCCTTTCCAGGTAGTATCAACCCACAAAAGTAAAAGCCTATCATATAATTCCTATGGTTTAGAAAAAAATCCCTCCTTTCACTACATTCTCTTCTAGGTATGACCAGACTTGGCCTTTTCATTTAATAAGAAAATTTCTTAAAATAAATGTCTATAGCTTCTGCCTACCCTTAATGTTCTCACATTTTCTATTCCAGTCAAAGCTTCTACATCCACCATCTTCAGAGACTGTTCGTGTCAAAGTCAGCAATCCTCCCCTATGGTCACTTCACTGTTCTGTACCTTTTCCTCTCAGCAGTGATAGGCCTGGCTGATTTCTCTCCCCACAGTAAAATACTTCTTTCTCTTGGCTTCACTAGCATCACAATTTGTGGACTTACCTCCTACCTGTCCTGCTCAGTCTCCTATGCTGTCTCTGAATGGTGGACTACCCCTAGGCCTTTGTCCTTGGCCCTTTTCTGTACATTGGTTCTCTCATTCAGTCACTTGGCTTTCAATACCATAGACCAACACATCCACATCACCAGCCCCATCCTTTACCATGTCTTATGAAAAAGTGAAGTTCCTATCCCTCAGCCCTTCCTAGGTTTCTGACTTCACCAACTCTCCCCTTTGCTCATTACACTCAAAACACTGTTTTGTTTTGTTTTGGTTTTTAATTCTTTGAACACACAGGCTTGCTTCCTCCTGCCATAGGGACTTCGTGTTAGATGCTCCTCTGACTGGGAGTTTCTTCAACCAGTATTCACATGGCTGCCTCTTTCCAGCCATTCCCTTTTCCAGACTTCCATGAGTATCTCACATAAAGCAGTCCCAACATACTCATTTCACATGATCTTATTCTAATTCTTTTAATAGCTGTTATTACTATCTGATTATTTTCCCATTATATCCTAATTGACTGACGTCTTCCCTTCACTAGAGTGTTTGCCCCATGACAGTGGGGAGCTTGTTTATCTTGGTAATTGTTTTATTCCAGGTCCTAGGACACTGCCTGGCAATGGTAAATGTTTAGTAAATATTTGAGAAAGGAATGAAGGAACAAATAAATGTTGGTTCTCTTCCCACAGGCCATAAGCAAATGATGTTTGAGTGAATGAATAAATAAGAATCACCACACTTGGCTTCTCTCAGTAGCCAGTGTTTACAAAAATCCATCACATGCATTGTTTGGATTGCCCCATATGGTCTTCACTTGGGTCACTGGGTTTACTTTGTCCTGAGTTTGTCCGACTGGCAAATCATCTTAATTTCTTTGCAATCTTTGACCTTGTTCCTTTCATCCAAAAGGAAACAGAAGCAGCTGGTAATTAGCAGCTGCCATTAACTACGACTGCCCTTGAAGAGTTGGCTGCCCCTTTCTGCACTCTAAGGGTCTGGGAGTTTCCTCCTGGTGTGGGGAGATTAGCAGACTTTCAGAAGAGGTTATCTTGGAATATACTGGTATGGAGGGCAAGCTTTTTACGTGCTTACACATGAGGCATGAGGTGGGCATGCTGCTAATGTGAAGGGGAAGATGGAAGAAAATTCAAGAGGAAGGGTTGCAGAAAGGAAAGAGTTAAGGAGATATATTTGGTTTCACATCCCAGGTTTGCTCTTCCTAGCTGAAAGATCTTGAATTAGTTACTTTTATTTTGAATTTCAATTTCTTTATCTGTAAAGTAGGTATTTTAATATTTAGTCCAAACAGCAACCTGAGAAAGTAATTTAAAATCAATATTTCATTTTTTGTATCTAGTATATTTTCTAGCACAATGTATTCACTATTAATAGCAACAACAGGGGCATCAGTAAAATTAATTCCCCATTCTAAGGATGGACTCACTCAAAAAATGATTTTGTTTTTTATCAAACTGTTACATAGATTTTTTGTTCAAAGCTTGTTTAAAGATAAAGAGTAAAAAAAAATAAATAATTAAGGGTCCATATTTAAAATACCTAGCTCATATTGGCCTGAATAATTTTGAGTTCATTTTCCTTATAGCTATGTATAACAATGTAATATTGTAGTAGGTCACAATGAAATACTAGACTCTCCCTCGCAGGGCACATTTAAGCAGTGACCATCAGGTAAAAGTGCCATGTAGATGAATCCTTGAGCACTAGAATATTTCCTTTCCACTCAATCCAGCTAATATAGTTGAGAGATACATTTTACCAGTATTCTGTGGATTACTTTTACATGGACTTACATGCTATTCTATGAAGCAGGCATGACAGATGAGGGATATGATGTTCAGAGTGGTTAGTAACTAGCCAAGGGTATACAGCCAGTAATCAAATGAAAACCTGTGTAACACCAAGGTTGGTTGCTATAGCCTTTGCTTCTTGTCTTTGTCTCAGCTGTGGTCACTTTATGCTTAGCCCAGAAACTAAGTCCTACCTGTGCTCCTCAAGTTGCCCAGACCATCTCTCTGGTAGTCACTGGGAACCTGGCAGGGGGTTGGCTCACTGAAACAGTTTACTGACCATGAGATGCTGTGACTCTCTCATGTGACAATCTTCCCTGTACTTTTCCATCCATCTTTTGCATATATGTAACTAGGATCCAAGAGAAGCACTCCCCACCCAAGGACAAACATAAGCTGGTAAAAATCATCAACAACTTTCACAGACTTTTCCTTTGAGTTCTGTTCATGAGTTGACCTCCCTTGATCAGACTCCTTTATTTTAAGGCCATCTCGTGCCAGGCTACATGCTTCCAAACCTCTCCATTTTACCCAATTTTAAGGACACAAAGTCTTCCACAAGAGCTTGGTCAAGTAAAATATAAATGTAGACGGCTCAGCTAGGGATCCTGTGATCGGTCCCAGAGAGAGAACAGGATCGCTGTGCTCACCATTGCAGAACGCGCTGACAGCCGGGAGCTGCTGTGTTAGCCCTTTCCAAATGGTTGAAATGAAAGAATCTTCAAGGGTAAAGAAGTATAGACCTGCCTTCTCTCCTTTTAGGTCAGTTTTTCAAGGATTTTGTAGAGAAAGTATTAAGGTTACTTTAAAAGAATTCCATTTTTGGTTATCATCCCTTTCTCTTTAATCGCATTTGACATTTAATTGACCGACAGACAGAGCTTTGAGGAACAAAAGCAGACAAAGCATGGAAGGGAAGAAAGGTGGCCAAAAGAAAAGAAGAATGAAAGAGGAATGTAGGAAATAATAAGGTAAAGTTGGGGAAGAGAGGTAATGTTCGTTTAGTGACTTCGATGTACCAGGAAATGCTGCTGAGATTCTGCCCAACCCAGAACAGTTCAGTGAATAGATAGTATTATTCATCTTTTAAATAGAAGAAACTGACGGGTAGGCAGCAGATTGGATGTATCCAAGTCACACTGCCCATCGGGGGCAGAGTCTGGCCACAAATTTCTTTTCTCTCTTCTAACTCCATTCTTTCTCCTACAACTCCATGAGGGAAGTCATATTCTCCCTTTATTCAGAGCGAAGGGAACACAGATTTGCAGTAAACACATTTTTTAAAATACTGACTTAAATTTTAAATAAGTTTATTATTGGACTTCTCAGAAGTTTGACTTTACTAATAATGAGTCTACGAGTATATATATATATATATTTAAAATTTATTTATTTATTTGGCAGAGAGAGACACAGTGAGAGAGGAAACACAATCAGGGGGAGTGGGAGAGGGAGAAGCAGGCTTCCCGCTGAGCAGGGAGCCCAATGCAGGGCTCGATCTCAGGACCCCAGGATCACGACCTGAGCCAAAGGCAGATGCTTAATGACTGAGCCACCCAGGTGCCCCTACAAGTAAGAATATATTAAATAACATCCTGTTTCACCAACTCTTTGCTGATGGGAAATTTTTTATACAAATCATTTTGTAGGACTTTGGAAATACACAGAGGAGTGTTTGTTCAGCTAGGACTAGACTAGTTCAAAACCCAAAGCTGAACCATGTTTATTATTTGATCTTAGTGAAAGTACTTATACTGTGAGCTTTTTATCATTTGTATAAGGAAAATAATTTGTTGTCCTGACCTCATAGGTTATCATGGGTAAAATACTGGGAGCCTCCCTATTATTGCAGAGAGGAAGACTACTTCTCCTTCATGTCCTTCAGGGAAGCTCTTGTGTCCACTGAATAAAGCCTCTTCTAGGGGTGGCAGGTGGGGAGGCAGCAGAACCCAAAACTGAGCAAATAAGCATAATCCTGGTTGTTCAGCTGTCCTGACAATTCATTGCTACGATCTTCTTTATATAAACTCTGGGCCTATCTTACTTGGACCCAAAGTGCAAATGAGCTGCCCCAATTGCATTGTATCTCTACATTTACCCACAAGCAGAGGACGATCAGTACCGTCAGACTTTCATCGTGATTAAGAACATATAGACCGGGATGCCTGGGTGGCTCAGTCAGTTAAGCGTCTGCCTTCGGCTCGGGTCATGAGCCCGGGGTCCTGGGATCGAGTCCTGCATCGGGCTCCTTGCTCAGCGGGAAGCCTGCTTCTCTCTCTGCCTGCCACTCTCCCTGCTTGTGCTCTCTCCCTCTCTCTCTCTCTGAAAAGTAAATAAACAAAATCTTTAAAAAAAAAAAAAAGAAACTTAAAAAAAAAAAAGAACATATAGACCATGTGGATCTGAATCTAACACAGCCACTTACTAGCTACGTGACCTTAGACAAGTTAAGATTCTTTGTGTCAGTTTTCTCACTGGGTTAAGGTAAAAACTAAATTATTTATTGTGTGTAAAGCACTTTCTTTCCAGCCCCCCTCCATTGCCCTATATCTTGCTTTTGGTTTTGTTTCCCTTTTTCCAAAGATAAAATGAGTTCAATTCAAATTGAAGATGGCAGCTATAAGGGTGCCATGTTTAGTAGGGAACTCTTTACTATAACGTGTTCTGGAAGTGGGTTGTGCTTTCTGTTACAGGGTTAGCTGCAAGGTCACTTTCTGAGCAGTGGCTATGGAAATGGGAAAAAGGATGGAATCCTCTGTCTGAAATCTTCCTTCTCCTCTCTTTCCATGTGGCCTCCACTGATCCCTCTGTCTGCTCCACTTGGCTTAACATCTAATCCCAGTTACAACACTCAAGTCCCAGGTGCGTCTTTTTCCAGAAAGTCTTCCCTATCTGCCTCCAGGCTAAGTCACGTGACCCCTGTGCTTCTACCCCTTGAGCACTTAACTGCACTTCTGTGATGGTGTATCTTCCTCAACAGAAATAGACTTCATCTGCTTCCCTGGAAAGCCCAGGGAAGGAAGGGACAAGGTCTCTCTTACCCTTCTGTCCCAACACATAGCACAGGCCCAGCAAATGGTGCAAATTAAAAATAACCACAGATGATCAAACAAGTGAATATAAGTAACTTGTCCAAGTTAATTAGTGGCAACTAATCTGACTTCGAAGCCCATGTGCTTTTCACTAAGCCTCATTACGTCCGAACAAAATTGTTAATTATACAGGTACGTTTGCATTTCACCAACTAACCTAGTAACAAAGCCACCCGTATTTATTGAATTCTGTGATTACTCTTAGACAGGTTTTAAGCTCTATTTTATTCTTCAGGGCAAAGCTAAGAAAACCAGTTCAGTTCATTTGAACAAAATCGATACTCTTAATATGAACTTGGCATTGCATTTATGCTTATTCCTGAGGGGCCTGTAATCAAATGGAGGACTGTGACATGTTAATAGTTTTGAACATTATAATGCTACAATAGAGAAAGACACAGAATCTATGCAGTTCATATGAAAACATTAATGAAAGGATGTTACAACTGCACAACTTTCGATAGATCATTACTGACATGAAAGATTGAAGTATAAAACAAATGAATAATTCAGAAAAATACCCATGAGCTTCTCTCTTGGGACTATTAACCTGCATTTAATATTTATTCATAATAAAGTCAGGCAAGCCTACATATTTCAGATAATCATGAAATAAAGTGTAAACAGTCTTTTTACAGAGGGAAACAAATATTTTAGCAGATGCAACTTTGAGTCTTCATATCATCTCTTTCCTGAGAAACTATTCTAAGTTTTAAAGCAGAACTGTTCATTTGTGGCACCTGGTTTCAATTTGATTACACCCTTCTGTGGTTATTAAAGTTTGACAGCATCTACTATCCTTTAGTAAATGAAGTTCTAACTTAGATTGGGGTGGGCAGGCGCTGGGGTAAGGCTTTTTTTTTTTTTTTTTTTTGGTCCCCTTCCTACAGACCTCAGGGACTCAGCCTTACTAAAACCTTTTAACCACTTCTACCTTCTTTAAGAGATAGTACAGTACACTGGAAAGATTGTAGACTGGACAATCAGACAGATGTGGTTTAAATCTGAATTCTGACAGCTCCTAACTTATCTTGGCATTATATACTTCTTTGATATTGGGTTTCCTTCCCCTCAATGTGAGGCTCTATATGAATGAGATAAAATGTGTATGTTTCCTGATCATAGTAAGTGTTAGAAAATGTTAAGTTTCTTCCAGCTGATTGTTGGCAAACACAGAAGTCTACATGCGTTGATCAATAACTTAAATGAATACAAGTGGAAAGAGTGTAGATACAGAAGTTGGAGCTCTGGAAAGGTGGAGGACATGTGAGCATTCTAGAAGAAATTGTTGTTGCTCATTTCTAGTTGATTGTAATTTTTATTTTTTAAAGATTTACTTATTTGAGGGGTAGGGGAGTGAGCACGAGCGGGGAGAGGGGCAAAGGGAAAGGGAGAAAGAATCCTCAGAGTCCCCACTGAGCCAGGAGAAGCAGGTTTTAATCCCAGTACCCTGAAATCATGACCTGAGCCAACATAGAGAGTGGGACACTTAACTGACTCAGCCATCCAGGTGTCCCTGATTGTTATTTTTGAATGCTAATTTAATATGGGAAATCAAAAGGATAACTTCATGTCTTTTCAAAGTCATACAGGAGCATTGTCTTACAAGCCCACCCAAAGATTATTTACTTCTCTATGGGAATGTACTTTGTTTGTTTTGACATTTACTACTGATTATGGCCCAAACTGGGAAATTACTGGTTACTTTTTCCAGTAGAAAAAGGTATTAGTTTTGTTGTCATGTAGGGTATGGACCAGTTTTGTATTTGAATGTAGCAACGTATTCTAATATTCTTTCTGTGATGCCTATACATACTCAGCTCTGCAAATACGCTTTGAACCAACTTTATTATATGCTAGTTTCCTTATTAATGAATTAAATTAATCTTTAGAACCTGTTCACTCTATAGTTGGATGAGTCTTCTTAATCTTTGTTGAATATTATACTTTGACGCTTGCAAGTGTTGTCATGGTTATTGTCTCTAGTCTGTGGCTTCTGAATCCATCATTTTCTTACATTTCTATTTCTTCTTGTTCAGACAGGCTGCTTGATTTTGTCTTAAATTCTCGCTCTAATGTATAATCCTAAACCTAAATCATCTATCCTTGAGAACAAGAAATGAGAAACACTGGCCATTCAAATACAGACCAAGCTTTAAGTGGGTAATTTACATCTCTAGAGATCTGCAGAGAGACACCGGTTACTATGTAGCTCTCCGATTCCACAGAAACAGTGGGCGCAGGACCTTTCACTAATTCGTACAGAATTTCATAGGGCAGGGGAGAGAATATGATTTCCATGGAAAGTGGTATTTTTCTCTCGGTCGGTAATTTTATTTTTTTTTCTTTTTCTTTTTAACTTCCTAGGAAATTCAAAATTTAATACTTAAATGAGAACTACCTTAGTCTCTTAGTATCAGTTTGAGGGACATGGATTTTAGAATCCTACAAATCAAATTCAACTGGGTTTGAATCATTAATGCTATCAGAAGGTAGACAAAAGTACAGTGTAACTTCTCTTAACTTAGGCTCTGTTCTGTCTCTGAAGATAAGGATATTACTGTCCTAACTTGGTTGTAGAGATTAATTCAGATGATGTATATGCAATCACATAGCAGGGTGCCCTGCATTTAGTAGATACTCTCTTCACTTACCCTTCTGCCTTGTCTGCCTTTCTTCTTAAATTCTTTTAATAGAACCTCTGCTACTTCCTATAATAATAGCTAAGATTAATGAGCATATATTTTATGTCAGGCATTGAACTTATATGCTGTAAGATCATTTTAAAAGGCAAATATGCTATCATTTAGAAAAATGAAAAAACACAGTTTCAGCTATCAATGGACATGGATGGTCAATACACAATGCCTGAATGGACTGAACGAACACATTTGTGAATTGTTTGGCTGAGTCTGTACAGAAAAGCCTCACATTTCACATTGGTTTTCCCTTCTATATCCAGAAATCAGCATTCCATTTTCAGCATAAATATTTCCACATGCATATGAATTATTCCACATCCTCTTTTTCTCTCATGCTTTCAGATTTTAAATATCCTAGGAGGAATAATTCATAATTATATACAATAATCCACAGACTTTGCAACTCAGACTTTCTAAGTAAGATACCCAGGGTTATGAGGACTTTTGAGTGACATAAGAGTGGATGTGGGTTCTGGCTCCATCATCAATTCACCAAATGATTGAGACAAGCTATACAAGGTCTATGAGTAACGAGGCCCTTGAGAAACAAGGATGGTGGGGTCCATGACACAGGCTGCTATAAAGGGTACATGAGAAATCAGGTAAAGTGTTGACACACGCAGACTATTAGAAAAGTCAGATTTTTAAAAATACATATATTACTATCTCACAGGCTGCACTTTTTCCTAATGGTTGTTTTGTGAATGGTGGTTCATTCAATTCCATGCTCGCTACTATAATAAAAGCATCAAAGGTTATGATTGTACTGGACTCTTGTTGGATGCTTTTCCTGAATTCAGGGCGAAAGTTTTCATGCCCCATTTATTTCTAGAAGTAATAACATATTTCCAGAACTTTTCATAGCAAGATTAATCATGTTAAAAGAGCTCAATTTAAATGAAATTCTAGCAAGCACTATTAATTGTTTAATTTTGATATTTCATCAGAGCAAATGCTGTGGGTTAAGTATAAATTCAGAGGTATAATTAGGTATCCTTAACTAGTTCTTACTTGTATGTTAAATTGAATTGATTTTACAGTGAAAATACGTTTTCTTTTTTCAACTCTGAGCTAAGCATCAGGGAGAGACTTTCACCTCTCAGTTACCTCTAATTTTAGTGTCAAAAATACCTACTGATTAGTAGCTCCCCTTATCGGTATCTGCTTAGTAAATTGTGTGAGACTATACTTTTTCTCACAATGTGTTTGGAGTGATTCTCAGATTTTAGCCCTGAACACAAGAACCTCTAGTCCCTGGAACGCTACAATACTCAAACAGATGCAGAGTCCTTTCACATCATAAGGTGTTAAATGCAAAGTAAATCTCCTGCTCAAGAGTACATTTACTCTTAAAATTATTCCTCACATGTACTTCTTTGACAATGTAAGTTTGACATGATGTGGATAAGTGACTTAAGAAAACTTAAAACTTTATTGGCCTGGAAATTCTGTGTCTAGTATGGCTGAGTAAGCTCTTACCAGATGTGACTGTTCATAACAGCATTATTTATTACAGGCAAAAAAAAGTAGAATCAATCTGAGTACCAACTGGTGGATGGATAAACAAATTGTGGCATATCCACACAATGACATACTGTTCAGCCATATAAAGGAATACAGACACATTTGAACATGAATGAACCTCAAAAACTTTATGCTAAGTGAAAAAGGTCAGATGAACAGGCAACATATTCCATTTAGATAAAATAGCCCAAAAAGGCAAGAGAGAGAAAATGTGAATGAGAAGTTGCCTGGGGCTGGGGTTGCAATGAGGACAGTAGAGATTTCTGTAGGGTGAGAGATAATGTTCTGAAACTGGACTGTGGTGATGACTTCATAAACCTGTACATTCACTACAAATCACTGAATTGTACACTCAAAAAGGTGAACTTAATGGTATGCAAATACCTCAAGAAGGTATTAAAGGGCGCCTGGGTGGCTCAGATGGTTGAACGTCTGCCTTCGGCTCAGGTCATGATCTCGGGGTCCTGGGATCGAGTCCCACATCGGGCTCCCTGCTCCTTGGGAGCCTGCTTCTCCCTCTGCCTTTCTCTCTCGCTCTCTCATGAATAAAAAAATAAAATCTTTAAAAAAAAAAAAAAAAAAAAAAAGAAGGTATTAAAAATAGGCAAATGGGAATTATGGAACTGAAAAAAAAATCTGAAATAAAAACTCACTGGAGAACCTTAATCTGAAAATGAATAGGAGGGAGGAAAGGCTCAGTAAACAAAATTAACCAAGAGAAACTATCTAATTTGAAGAGAAAAAAATATTGAAAAATAATAGCATCTTAGGGACCTATAGGCCAATAACAAAAGGTTTAACAAAATAGAATTGGAATCCAGAGGGAAAAGATTGAGGGAATGGGGCAGAAAAAAAATAACTGAACATATATTAACTGAAAATTTCCTAAATTTGGTGGAAGACAAAATTTTTTAAATTTGACAAGCTCAGTACAAATCAAGCAAGATAAGCAGAGCACAACCATGCTTAGGCACATCATAGTCATATTCCCATAAAACAAAGAGAAAAGCAGTCAGAAAAAAAAAAAGATAAATTACATAAAGGAGGACAATTTGAATGACCTTTTACTTGAAGAAAGCAGCCAAACAATACCTTAAATGTACAGAAAGAGGGGGAAAAAAAAAAAACAGTATCATCATTAACAACAACAAACTCCTCATCCAGAATTCTACAACCAGCAAAAATATTCTTCAAGAATGAAGTCAAATAAAGATATATTCATATACGGGCCAACTCACACTATAAGAAAGTCTATAGGAAAATCTTCAATTTGAAGGAAAGTGAGAGAGATGATGTCAGAAAGAAATGAAGAGCATCATAAATGATACATAAGTGGATAATGTAAAATAATATTTTTCTCTTAATTTAAAATACACGCAACTCTTAATCACAAGATTACAACATTATCTTGCGAGGTTTATAGGTAGACTTAACACATACGACCAGCAAAGCACAACGGATGGGAAGAATACTAAATATCTCCACCAGACAGGAAGTTTCCAACGTTTTATGTGAAGTGGTTTGAATTATACTTAACTAATAAAGAATCTATATTGTAATCCCCAGAGCAATCACTAAAAATATGGCAAAAAAAAAAAAAAAACCCAAATCAGAAAGGGCATAAATAAGTTAAAATCGACTTTTAAAATATTTAAGTAATCCAAAAGAAGGCAGAAATTGGGGAACACAAGAAAAGCAGCAGTTAAGCAAACAGGAAATAATGATGGTAGAATCCAATCTACCCACATCATTATTTAAATATCAGGTTCAATGCTTCAATCAGAAGTCAGACATAGTCATATTGTATATGGTATCTACAAGTGACACTTTAAATATGAAGATACAGGTAGGATGAAAGTGAATGGAAAAATATCAGATTATCAGTGAGCACAGGAAGACTGGAATGACTATATTCATACCAGATAAAGTAGACTTCAAAGCAAAGTATTATCAGACAAAGTTGGTCACTTCATAACAATAAAGTCAATTCAGCTGGAAGGTATAACAATTATATTTATGCAACTAATAAAGTTTCACAATGCAAGAAACAAAATTAAAGGGAAAAATGAACACGATATGTAAGGATTTTAACACCCATCTTTTAGCAATTAATATATTTTTTTAAAAAAGTAAAACCCTGTAAAATGAGAATAACACTATCAACTCCTTTGAAGTAATTGCTCTTTATAGAACACTCTATTCCACATCTGCAGAATATACATTTTTTTTTTAACCCCGGTTCCCATGGTACATTCACCAAGATGGGCTATATAATAAAACTCAATATATTTAAAAGGATCAAAAGCATAAATAGTATGTCCTATGACTAAATTGGAATTAAACTAGAATAAGATATGTAGAGTATATTTGAAAATAAAATATAAATACTTTTATATCTAGATATGGCTGAATTTTTTAAAAATTTCCATAGGCTAAAGAAAAAACAATCATAAGGGAAATTAGGGGGAAAAAGTTAAACCAAATGACAATATAACAATATTTCAAAATTTGTGGGTTGCAGCTGAGACAATGCAAATTTACAGGGAAATTTACAGGCTTTAATGCTTATACTAGAAAAGAAGAACAATCCAAAAGAAATAACTTACATTTCCAACTTGAGCTAGAAAAAAAGCACAGTAAACCCAAAATAAGTGGAAGGAAATAAATATAAGGAGGAAGATAAATGAAATAGAAAACACAAAGCAACAGAGCCCCAAATTTAGTTCTTTGAAAGCATTTACAGAATTGACAAACCTCTAATTATACTGCTCAAGTAAATAAAAGACATAACATAAGTTGCCAAAATTAGGAATGACATTCTAATAGGTTAATTTTATGAAGAAATTCTATCAGGAAATTACAAAGCTTAGATGAGATGGAAATATTTCTTTAAAAGTAAAACTTACCAAAACTGACTCAAAATGAAACAAACATCTGAATATCTATTACACAAAATGAACTTCTATTTTAAAAAATTCCCACAAAGTAAACCCCAGGCTCTGTGAATTACATCAAACATTCAAAGATGAAATACAAGCCTTCCACAAAATCTTTCAGAAACAGAGGAAAAAGAAAGATATCCCAACTTATTTTATGAGATCAGCATAACCCCAAAGCCATAACTGGACAAAGACACCCCAAGAACAATGCCTCAGGAAAATAGGTGCACACATTCAGAGCAAAATATTAGCATATCAAATCTGATAATACCTAAAGTTGACAATACCTTGTGATCAAAAGCATTTATCCCAGTGATGCAAGATTCATTCCACACTTAGAAACCTATCAATGTAATTCACCATGTTAAAAAAGAAAAAAATGAAAAAAAGTTCTATCACCATTACAATAGACTCAGACAAACCACTTGACAAAATTCAACACCAATTTTGTTAGAAACTCTCTAACTAGGACCAGAATTTCCTCCTTGTGATATAAAACATTTTGAAAAATCTATAGCTAAATCAAACTTAATTGTTAAATACTGAACACTTTCCCATTAGGATCAGTAACATGACAAAGCTGTCCCCTTCTGCCACCTCTATTCATCATTTTATTGGAGGCTGGAGGTATTCCAACAAGGTAAGAAAAATTAACATAAGGACAAAAGAAAGAAAGGAATGAGTAAAATCATATTGACTTGTAGATAACCTGGTTGTTTATGTGGAAAATCCTAGGGCATTTACAAAATAACTACTAAAATTGATGAGTAAGCTTAGCAAGGTTGCAGGATATAAGATTAACATGCAAAAATCAATTCTAGTTTTTATAATTCTAACATTAAGCAACTAGAAAATTCAAACAAATCCATTTATAACATTTAAAAATACTTAGAAATAAATTTAACAAAAAAGAATTTGCAAGATTCCTACACTGAAAACTATGGAATATTGTGTTAAGAAATTAAAGATATAAATAAATGGAGAGCTATACATAAGGTCTGCACCCAATTCCAATATGTGTGGAGATTTTCCTATAACAAAAAGCAATTCTCCTATACCAGTTGGGTATCCTACAATTCAACTGCATTCTCCCACTATCTACACCTGGAGAGAGCAACCAATGCTCCAGGTTGAGGTCTGGGTCCACCAAGACTGCTCCCTCCCCCAACTTCAGACACCAGTTTCAAATCCAGGCTGTCATCTGTGCTTCTGTCCATTGGACTACAGATTGTAGGATTCCAAGGACCTCCTCCTTGGGCTCAAGTAATTTACTAGAGAGGCACACAGAACTCAGGAACAACATTTTACTTACTGGGTTAAGCAGTTTATTCTGAAAGGATATTACTCATAAACAGCCAGATGGAGGAGATGCATAGGGCAACTAGTAGGGAAAGCTCCACGCCCTCTTCAGGTGTGCCACTCTCCCCCAATTTCCACAATTCACCAACCCGAAAGCTCTCAGAACCCCATCCTTTTGGGTTTTTAATGGAGGCTTCACTAAGTATGCATGCCAGATTAAATCATTGGCCATTGGCTACTGAATTCAATCTCTAACCCCTTCCCCTCCCCCAAGGTGGGCGCAGGGTGAGACTCAAAGTTCCAACCCTCTAATCCACAGGGTCGTTTCCCCTGACAACCAGCCCGCACCTTCAGGTGTTTTCCAGAAGTCACTTCATTAACATAACAAGAGACATCTTTGTAGCTCTAATCAGGAAATTCCAAGAATTTTAGTAGCTCTGTGCCATAAACAAAGACCAGCTATGTGTTTCTTATTATAAATCACATTATCACAAAACAATATTCATGAATTGGAAGGCTCGATTGCGTTATGCTCTCAATTCTTTCAAAATTCTTGGCGGCTTTTTTTTTTTTTTTTTTTGAGGAGGGGTAAAGGGAAGTTACAGTTGACAAACTATTTTTTAATTATGTCAAAATGAAAAACACCTAGAATATTCAAACCAATCTTGAAAAAGATAAACGAATTTGGAAGAATTACACTACCCAATTTCAGGACTTACCGTAAAGCTATAATAATCTCGATGGTGGTACTGGTATCGGGTTAGAGAGATTTAACAGAATAGAGAATCCAGAAATAGAGCTACCCTTACATGGTAACTGATTTTGGAGGGGGGTAGAGAGGAGGAGGAGGGCGGGAAACAAACAAAAAAACACCAAAACAGTCTAATGGGAAAGGAAAATCTTTCTGAACAAACAGGGCTGGAATCACAGGGTTTTGATGTGGGAGATCAAATGAAACCCTACTTGACACGATATGCAGAAATTCAAAAAAAAGTCAGACTAAGAGGTAAAACTACAAAGATTTTAGTGGAAACAGAAGAGTTTCATGACTTGGGGTAGGTGTCTCTTGTCACTGAAAGCAATAGCCATACAAGAAAAATATGATAAACTGGACTTTACCAAAATTAAAAACTTTCGCTCATCAAAAAAATACCATCAAGAAAACGAACTAGAAAGCCATAGACAGGGAAAACTATTTGCAAAACATACATTTCAGAAATAGTGACCAAGATATATAAAAGGTCTACTCCTGGGTATTTACCCAGGATAAATAAGAACATATCCACAGAAGACTTGTATATGTGTATTTATAACAGCCTTATTTCTTATAGCTTAATATTGTCAATAGCCGTGGCAACTTTCTATACGAAAATGGGTGAACAAAGCTTGAGATTCATTTAATTGACTACTCACAAATGAAAATTATTAATATGTATATCAACATGAATGAAGCTCAAAAACATTTTGCTGAGTGCATGAAGCCTTTCATAATAAAACATACTAAAGGATTCCATTTATATGGAGTTCTAAAATAGAAAAAAAACTAATACAGAGTGAAAAATTTAGAATATCATTTGCCTCTGGGAGAGTGGTCAAAGGGTAACATTTCCTATCTTGAGAGGTATTTGGGTTACCCAGGGGTATGCACTGGTTAGTACTCAGTGAACTTACAATTAATTGTATATTTCATTTTTGCAAATTTTACTTTACAAACTAAACAAATATTGAACTCTAGTTAGTGATACGCATCCTGAAGTATTCAGAGAGAAATGCACTGAAAGTCCATAGAATAATGGAGAGAGGGATAGATATGGAGATATGTAATTACGTAAATGAATATTAATAGTAGAATCTGGGTATCGAGTACATGGGTACTCACCAGGACATTATTTCAACAATAATGTGTATTTTAAAGTTTTCTTTAAAAATAATTAGGGGGAAAAACTTTAGTGATATTCTGAGTTCTACAAGTTACAGTTCCAAACAAGACAATTAGTTCAAATTCAGAAATATTTAGGAAAGAAATACAATTGAATGTTGAAGGTCATTTGAACTGGTTTACTCACCTTTTACAGAGGAGTGTTATCCTTCCTCTCCAACCTCAGTTCAGTGATACTCTGCAGTGTTTGCCAAGACTCTCCTTTCCTTTTTCCTACTTCATGTCATCCTATTTCTTTTGCTGTATCCTTTTCTTATCCACCTCATTAAAACTATTTTTTCCTCGTGGTTTTGCCACTAATAGTCTTCATTTGCTCCACTAATAGTTCTCAAAATTTAGGAATCATCTTGGTTTCTTCTTAAAGTTCAGACTCACTGACCCACCAGGGAGCTCCTGGATTAGAGTCTCTGAGAGCTGGACCCTGCAATCTATAGTCAACAAGTTCCACAGGTGATCCTCACGCACGCTGTCCACAAGCTTCCCCGGGGCCTGCCCAACATCGAGCAGAGCTGCACCTGCTCCTTCTGGCGCCGCTATTTCCTTTGGATGATTCAACTTACTTTTTGCCTCTGTTTCCACTTCCATTTCTTCAATTTGTTTGTTTCTTTGTTTTTGTTTTCTACCCATAAGATTTTTTTTTTAAGATTTATTTATATGAGGGGGAGCTGCGGGGGCGGGGGTGGGGTGCGGGAATCTTCAAGCAGACTCCCTGCTGAGCACAGAGCCCGGCTGAGGGCTGAATCCTAGGGCCCTGAGATCATGACTTGAGCCAAAATCAAGAATCGGAAGCTTAACCAACTAAGCCACCCAGACGCCCCTTCTACCCATAAGATTAACATTTTATATGAATGCTATATGAGTTCTTTAATGGTACCACGCCCCTTTACAGCTCCCCTTGGCTGGACTAAGACATGAATTAGAAAGTCCTCATTTGTGGCACCATATGATTGGCCCAACTCTTTCTATAGTTACATGTCTTTACTTTCCTTTCTTTTATCTTCTGCGTTTCAGAAACTTTCAGCCACTTACTTTTCCCACAGTGTCCTGCATATTTGTGATTTGTCCCCAGAGTAGGAACTTTGGTTTCATCCATTCAGAAGAGCTACAATCTTTCAGCTTGTGATAACAAAACAGTTTATGTCTACAAAATAATGTTATTATGTTCTGTGAGAAAATTAATTCTGTTACTGTAAATCTAAAATTTTCTAATTTATAACACTCTCTCCACATCAAAATAATTGTTTTTAATTAGCATAATTTTGAACTAATGGGAACTTTCTCAAGAACAAAACTGCAGAACCAGTTAATTATAAGGTCCTTGAGGCCAGGAGCAGTGTCTATATTGGTTACCATTGCATACTTAGCACTAACATAATGCCAGAGACCCCATTTGCTCTCCAGATGTGCTATTCATAACAAATCCCCAATATATACAAATACATTAAATTACCAACATCACAGGATTTTGTAAAAAAAAAATATTAGAATGTGACATAAAGTTTTTCACATAAAGTCTTGTGTGCAGTATGTACTCAATGAATATTCATTCCTGTCTCTTTATAGACAGAAGCAGAGCTTAGTCCTCCATCAGGGCAATTAAATTTGGGAATGGGATGAGGTGGGGGTTGGCCTATTCCAAATGTGAGAAGGAAAAAGAACAAGTACAAAAGGCTTCCCCATTGTCTCCAGTATCTCAGCGTTGCCGTTTCCTTTACCTTCTTTACATCAATAGTAGCAAACACCAGATCAATATCTCCCCTGAAAATTTTTTATTGAATGGTGAATGTGTTTAAAGAAGTACTCTCCTGTTCCCCTCAAGCTATACTTTTGTCTATAGTCATACAAAGAGTGTATGTTAAGAACAGACCTATACACCTAATTTCTATTATTCTTGGAATCCGTAGAGATCAAGGATCAAGTAGCAATGTGGCAAGGAAAACGATGATGGAATAAAGATATGCATTGATTCTCCAGACGCCAATAACTGAGAACATTAAGGCTCTCAATCAGGGTCTTTGTTTAACTGCATTCACTTTAAGAGACGCCCATTAAGGCTCTTTGGCAACTCCTGGCTTTAACAAGCACAGTTTCTGTAAACCGATACCAGTCAATTGTCGGCAGGTTCAAAGACCTGAGATTGGAGTTTTTAGGACTGGGGGGTGGTGGGGAAGGCACACTTCACCCATCTAGTGTAACTTGCTTCATCTTCAGTTCAATTCAAGACCACAAATATTTACTAAGCACCTCTATGTGCAAAGCAATAAGCTGAATGTCAAGTATCCAAAGTAATAGAAATACCTTAAGTGACTGGAGCAGGAGACTATACAAGGGCTGGTCATGCCACCAGATAGGCTGTGACAGCTGCAGGGGTGATGAGGATGATGAACTTTTATCTCTGGAATACTTCCTATGTGGCGGATATTGTTCTAGACGTTTGTCAGGTATTAAACATACATACAATGTAGTCATCACAATACCCTGTAGAAAATGTCATTAATTACCTCATTTCACACATGAGGAAACTGAGGCACCAGGTCGCTAAGTAACTTGACTAAGGTCACATAGCTGTTAAGTGAAGAGCTGAATTGGGGGGCAAACAGTATTAGGATCTGGACCTATAGAGAGAACTATAGGGTCTATGGTTTTATAGGGCAAAGGATGAAAGACAGAGGGGATTGCCTGAGCAAAGTTATAGATGCACAAAAGTGTATGGCATGTGTGCCAGATATTTTTCATTTGTTCTAAATTCAATCTCTATCCCTTTCTGCTGTGCTCTGTGCTCTGGGAAGATGATTTCTACATATATACTCACTCAGACTGCCTGGCCTTCTGGTTTCCAGTTGCATTTGGCCAATGGGAGGCACCAGTAAGAGCGCAAAGTGTGAGAAGACAGAGTCTAGGATCTGTTCTTCCCGCTTCTTCCTGCTGGGCCAGGGTTTGACAACTCAGCTTCTCTACCTAAGTCCACAACTTCTGATAGGCAGCCCCTTTCCTATGGCTACAAATCCTTCCAAGTTCTCTACCCATACTTTCGTAATTTGTCTATTCACCAAGCTCTCTTCAGTTACCCTTTTGAGTGCATCCTTCTTTCCTGGCTGAATGTCGTCTGATAGAGCATACTTAGGGAACAGAGCATGGTCAGGTATGCCCCTTGGAATGGTAACTCTAGCCACCACAGTGTGTAGAATGGACTAGAGGCTGCTGAGCTCTGAAGCAGGGCGCAAGTTCATGCACCAAAAGCATCAGGAGAGAGAAGTAATGGCAAGTGAGGTTCAAGGGGAAGGAAGGAGGCTTCATCTATGGGACCCTGTGATGTCCTGGATTGGAAGTTGAGGAAGTAAAGGGAACTGGAAATGGCTTTGGGCAGCCTGGCTTGATGGCCTCAGAGGTGCTATACCCTGGACTAGTCAACAGAAAGCCGGAAGAGAAGTGCAACTTTCCTGCAACTGAGAGAGCTTGGCCAAGACTGACAACCTGATTTGTTCCATTTTCTTCATCTAGGGTATGCAGGTAGGAATGCCTTTACTCTCTCCTAGGATATCCAGAGACGTTTGCAGTTTTCATTTCTCTAACTTGTGACTGCATTCTGAGAACAATCCTATGAAATAGGAGGGGCAGATATTAACACACCCATTTCAGAATTGGGGTAAATCAAGTTTTGAAGTAACATGACTTACAACAAGATAGTTAATAAATCACAGTATCAGGATGAGAACTAGGAGTTCCAAGGTGATACTTCTGCCACCTCCAGGCTGCCTGTTTCTTAAGGTTCTTAAGCCTGTCCCAGGAGATGAGGGATTAAGGGAAAGCGCAAGAGCTCTCCTACAGAGGTGGAAGTGCAACAGGAGGGTGTCTTGCTCCACTTTCTGCACTGAGATGGCAGTCCTGTCTCCTTAAAAAACTCTCTCAACTGATGGTCAGGTCGTGAAAGAGGTTGAATTCCAGAGAGCCCTTAAGTCTCTGAATCTCAATTCAGGGGAAAAAAAATCTTTGAAAATACCTAATAATAATAATAATAGCCAACCCACAGTATTAAGGGAGATAACTCAGCTCATAAGAATTTGCCATCACCAGTGAGCTGGGTGAGTAAACAAACAAACAAACAAAAAACCATCTGCTCTGAGATTAAAAAACTCAAAAGCAGTTATTCTCAAAAGGATATTTGTTTTCTGAGGGAAAAAAAGCTATGTTAGAATCTTGTCTCTACTACTGTAACATATTAAAATTGGGGATGAGGGGTGTGGCATTGTGTTCCCCAAACAGTTCCATGGAATGTATTCATTCATTGATGAAATAGCAAAAAAGTGAAGCGAAAAACAATAGAGTGATGAGACAGATGCTAATACATATTCAGTGCTGAAATTTTTCAATGATCAAAAAATATGAAAACTTCTTTAAAAACAAGTTTGACTGTTGAATCACAGATCTGTACCTCTGAAACAAATAATACATTATATGTTTTAAAAAAAAAAGAAGATAGTAGGAAGGGAAAAATAAAGGGGGGGGAATCGGAGGGGGAGACAAACCAGGAGAGACTATGGACTCTGAGAAACAAACTGAGGGTTCTAGAGGGGAAGGGGGTGGAGGGATGGGTTAGCCTGGTGATGGGTATTAAAGAGGGCACGTATTGAATGGAGCACTGGGTGTTACATGCAAACAATGAATCATGGAACACTACATCAAAAACTTATGATGTAATGTATGGTGATTAACATAACATTATAAAATAAAATTTAAAAAAACAAGTTTGAAGAGATTTCTGTAATGTGAGGCTTTCTAGAACTGCTATATGCTAATAATCATGAGTAGGGGCATAGTATATACTGACTCCAAATGTATTTGTTCCCTTCCCAGATCCCTGTTTTAAAGGATATAGTTTAGGAAATGCTAAATAGATAATATTCTGGGTCCTGGTAGCCAATTTTTTAATGCAGAATGGGAAGGGAGGTGATATTTAATATTTGGTGAGTTGTTCCTTTGTGTCAAGTAATGTGCTGGTACTCTTGCACACATAATCATTATTAATTCTCACCAAAGCTCTTTAAAGTAGATATTATTGGCCCCAGATTGCAGATATGAGCACTTGGGCTCTGGGTAGCTAATTGGCACAAAGTCATTTAGCTGTTAAATTGAGAGACCAGGAATGGAATGATGCTTTTCTGTAAAGCCCTTACTCTTTGTGAGACATCAGAATCATGCACCTTGTTATTTATAAAGCAGAGCCGGCATGTTGATTCCTTCTAGTATAATTTTCTTAAAAATGTAAATACCAGAACATTTAACATGCCAGCTTTTCTTTCCCCACCCCTAGCGTCTAGAATGCACTCAACCCAGATAGGATCAAATAGAAGGGCATCCTGCAGCCCCAAATCTCTTTAGGACTTCCCTCTTTGCATGTCCATCTCTAGGCTATGAGCTCTGTGAAAGCAGTGACAATGACATATTCCTCTTAAAGTCCTAATGTTACTACAGTATTTGATACTATTTGCAAAATGAATGTCCAGATTAAATTTGTATAGTGCTTTGTATTCGACAGATATTGAGCTAATGTGTGATGATTTGATATTTATCAAGTTTTTTTTATTTTTAAGTAAATACATGAATTGGTTACTTTTAATATAAATCTCTTATCTCCTCTCTGAGTTCCAATTTCTTCACTGACAAAATGGGCATTTCATTCCATGGATGGCAGTGAAAATGATATTTATATTTATCTAGAATTTATATAGCACTGGGATACTTTACAAATACTAACTCACTTAATTTGTATAGTAATCACTTAGTTTGCAGAACAGCCCCACTTTATGGATGAGAAAACTGAGCAGAAGAGACTTACTAACTCACCTCAGTTTACAAACCTGGTAGAGGTGAAACAACCATCAAAGGGCTTGGTGAAGACTAGGCCAATTGTAAGCGCCTGCGTTCCTGCTCTGCCCATGGCTGATGTCCTAAAGCCCCCCATTTCATGTAAGTACCATCCAAACGCAGGAGAAAACAACAAAACCTACATATGTGTTTCAATTACAACATTTCTTGGATTAACTCAGACTCAGCAGCTCCTCACTTTGAGAACCTGCTATGGGTTTCACTGGAAGAGCCACAAACAGACTATTTTCTCTGCTTGGCATTGGCCATCTTCAAAGCCCAGCATGCAGCAGGGACTCAGGAGAACAAGGTTCAGAGAGGTTAATAATGGTGACCAGGACTTGTACTCATGTCTGTCTGGCTATAAACCCCGTAGTCCTTCCATTAAATCACAATAAATTATGAAGGGGACCAAATGGGTCATGTAGAGACTTTCAACTCCATAGCACATGGGATTTCCACAATTCTCACTTGACAAATACCTGTGAACCTACTTATTCCAGATTTTGCTACAGATGCTAAGGCTGTAAAGATGAATGAGATGTAGTCATCTGGAGAAGAATTCTCCAGTTACACTCTAGTTGGGAGGCAGTGCTTTGTCAGTCTGCCTTTCTCAGCCCTCGATGCTATTGAGTACTGAGGACATTTACACAGCAGACTCGGCCAAGAGTAGCTCTAGAATTCCCACATCTCTAGCAGGTGGGTTCTGGCATAAATCTGGCTGCCTTAACCTGATTTTCATGTGTCTAGAATGACCCTAAGCACTCCCGTAGCCAACAAGCTATGCTGTTCCCATTTACCCTTGTTTCTTCAACTTTCAGTTTTCATTTCCTGAAGGCATCCTAAGTCTCAAAATGGAGCTAGAGGCCCAGCTAGAGCCCCTGTCCCACATGACTCTGCCGGTCCCTCTTCCTCCTCACAGCTTTCTGGGTCAGGGTTACTCGGGACTAGGTAAATCTTGGAGATTGAAAAAACACCCACCGTACCGGACTACAAGTACCATCTTGCATTTGTTTTCTATAGCTGCACAAACTTAGAGGCTTAAAATAACACATTTATTATCTCCCAGTTTCCACGAATTAAGGGTTGAGCATATTTTAACTGGGGGTCCTCCACTCAGATCTCAGAGCCAGCTGCTTCCTCATCAAGAGGATCTGCTGGGGAAAGATTCACTTCCAAACTCACTCAGGTGATTGGAAGGATTTATCTCCTTGCAGTTGTAGGAGCGAGGTCCCCATTGTCTTCCTAGCTGTCAGCTAAGGATCCCCACTCTCAAACCCTTGCCGTTTGAGACCTTCAACTCAGCAGGAGGGAACCTCCTTGTGTCAAATGCCCCTTATGGTTCCAGTCTCTCTGACATCCCCTTCTGTGACCAGCCAGAGAAATGTGTCTGCTCTTAAAGGCCTTATGTGATTAGGACAGGGGCCCACCCAGGTAATCTCCGTATTTTAAGGCTGACTGTGCCATGTAACACTACCTGATGCTGAGAATAAAAGGCATCGTGTTCACAGTCTGGGCGATTATGTCAGGAAATCATGGGGGCATCTTGAAATTCTGTCTAAACATACTTGTACCTGGAGAGCCTCGCTGCCATCTCCTACCGTCCAGTTAAACCTCCTTAGAGAATGATGCCAAGCCTCATTAAGACCAAATTCATGATCCTTGCCACCCATGCTTGCAAAGGGAGGTTTGGGCAGGTGGTCCCATTAGCAAGTCAGCTTCCATGGGCAGCTCAGTCCTTTCACCGAGTGCAGAGTGTCCCCAGCTTCCTGCCCTTTCCTGCACTTCTACAGGCCTCCTAGCCAAGCCAGCTTCTGTAACGAAAGTCAGGTATATTGCCAGCTCAATCTAGAAGAGAGAAACAAAGGCTACATGACGTATAAATAAGGCCTTGTATGTACAGTAGAAGGGGTTTGTGGATTCTTCCAGGTAAAGGGGCAGTTGGGTGGGAGATGGTTTAGCAAAGGGGTGACAGGGCCATGGACTTGATAGGATTAGAGTTGTATTAAGGGACCGGAAGAACAGGGCTGGAAAGGTCAGGGAAGCCTGAGAGTGCACGAAACTGTGGCGCAGGGTTAGTGTGGAGTGAATGGAAATGGGTGTTTGGGTTTAAGACTTACTGATGGGGGAGAAGTTAAGGAAGGGGCTTATATATCATATTCATATCGGAATCTAACTTGGATGTAAATGTAGTCATTTGTTCTCAAGTAGGGGATGACATGACTTAGTGTGTTTGGAGAATAATCATCCTGGGGACAGGTGGACTGATTTAAGACAGGACCATTTAAGAATCTGCTATAATAGGGTGATGGGCGGGCAGTGGTTCAGGGATTGGAGAAGAGAAGAATGAATGGTTTAGGTATTAATTTTGGAGGTAAAATTGAGACAACATGAAGGCTGTGCGTGTCTAGGCTTAGCGCATGCTGCTAACTGCGCTTCACAATTTTATATGCCACATCACATAAGTCATTTTCTATCCTTCTGTAAACTTTGCATCTGTTTGTCTGCCTTCCTCCGTGATCTGTATGACCCTCTGAGCTTTCATCCTTCAGGTGTCAGGCACAATATTTCACCAAGGCTGGGCTCACTCCCACATGGATTCATAGCAGGGTGAACGCTGTTTCCCCTCCATGGCCCCAGCATGACGAGCCCTCCTCCCACTGCTCACATGATTTAAGCAAACCTCTAATGTGTCACTGATTCCAGATACCTTTTACCAAGCTCTCCAATGGGGTCACTGTTTAAGAAGCATCTGCTCATGATTTAGTGACAGTTGCCTCACCCTGTCATAATAATAACATCGATGTCTATCAAAAAGCCATGTGTTGGAAATCTAATCTCTGGTCATAGAAGTCAGGAGAATGGTTCCCCTTCGGGGGTTACATACTGGAAGGGGACAGAAGGGAGCCTTCTGGGGTGCCTGAAGTGTTCTCTGTCTTTATCTGGTGGTGGTTCCATGGCTGTGTTTACTGTGTAAAAAGTCATCAAGCTGTACCCTTATGATCTGTGTGCTTTACTATATGTGAGTTATGCCTCAGTGAAAACAAATGAAGAAAAGAAAGAAAAAAAATAACCTTGTGCCATTCCTGAAACGTACCTATAATTCTTGGAAGGGGAGTTTTATGATCTCCATTATTAAAAAAAAAATGGAGGTTCAAGTTTCAGTGACTTCCCCAAAGTCACATGGATAACCAGAGGCAGAGTCAGGATACAAGCCCATGTTGTTCTCATTCCAAAAGCTGTACTCTCTGTTATAGGACTAAGGGTCTGTAGGACTCATTTCTGCCCTGGATTGTTTTTTAGTCCCTTGTATACAATGACCTCTAGCTCTGTATGTGTCCCTCAGTATGCATGTTAGACACTGTATTCTAATATGGTTGGCTTACTGGGACACACGAGGCCACAGTCCCTTGCACAGGGGCAAAGTATGATCTTTACATCACTTATCCAAGGGAAAGGCAAGCTCTGAGATGGGAAATAGGACTGAGGGGCAAGGGGCTCAGCCCGTGAAGAGGGGATGCTTCTGCCTCTTGCTGGGCCTCTGAGGCTGAGCATTCCTCAGAGGTAGAGGATGATGGCCTGTGCCACCTGGGGTTGGGAAGACCCTGGTATGGAAGCCAAAATCTTCAAATGATGCACCTTCCTTCATAAGTGAGATTACCCAGCTTATCTTCCCTCTGTATTCCTTTGGCGGTGCATGTCTAAGTGGGAAAAAGTCTCCTACATCATTTTCCCCCCCAAAACACAGATTCCTGAGCCTTACTTCAGACATACGTCATCAGAATATCTGGAACCTGAGCTATTCCAATGAGTTTCCTTGAGGAGTTTCTTTTAATAGACACCAAGTGTAAGAGCCACTGCCCTGGAATTTAGGACAGTGATTTGAGACATGCCAGTACTTTCTCTAGGGAGTTCTACTGACACTCAGCCTTAAAAGGGAAGTAGCTCCCCTCTGAGTTCAGAAGGCAGATGACTATAGCAAGAAAGCCCTGAGGGAAACAGTAGAGGGTCTTTGAGGCCAGACTCCCAGACTCACCACAGAGATCCTGACGCACACCAAACTTGAGGCTTTTGATTATTTTTTTTTTATTTTTTATTTTTTTTAGATACTTGATGTAAAATCCACCCTTGTAAAGCTTTAGTGTTTGGCCAACGTGATGTCATTGTAACCGCATGTAGTCAAGATACAAAACAATTTCATCACCCCCCACCCCGCAAATTTCCTTATATCCTTTTCTAGTCTATCTCTATTCCCACCTCTAGTCTCTGCGACCACTGATCTGTTTCTGTTTTGCTTTTTCTAGAAGGATGACATTCTATGTAAATGAAATCACAAAGCCTTTTGCGTCTGGTTTCTTTCACTTTCTCAGCATAGTACATTTGCTAATATGTAATTCATGGTGCTGTGTGTTTCAGGAGTTCATTCCCTTTCATGGCTGAGTCATACTCCATTGTATGGACATACCACAGTTTGTGTGAGCAAAGAGGAATTGCCCTAAGATGGGGTGGGGGGGGGCGGAGGGAAGTGGTGGGTGTGTGATTGAGAGCCCTCAGCTGGAATGTGACAGGGTGACCCTGAACTGCCTCTGGATATCATCCAAGCACCATGAATGGAGAATAATGCCTTAGATATATGGACACCCATTACTAGGAGCGTGTTTTATAAAAGGTGGTCATAGAATGCCAAGATTTACTTATAGATTTCAAATCTGATTCTGAGGACATTGGTGAAGGGACATCAGAATGTCTGTCTGCTTTTGCAACAAGTTGCCTTGTTACAGACTGAGGGTGAAGAGCACTGAAACTGTAGTAACAAGTCCAAGGATCTGCTACTTTCCAGTGAGGGGAACTTGGGGAAGCTCTGTTCACTGGGAAGTCCCAGTTTACTTCATCTAACTCCTTCCTGCTCTGCTCACCTTCCCTAGGTCTTAGAGATTCAGGTAGGGTAGCAAATGCCAGAGACTGTCAGAACCCTGAATTTATTTATACGTTGATTACTTTTAGAGGCATTTGTGCATGTGTTACATCTGTATCATTAAAAATGTGTTATATTTGTATTACTATAAATCTGTGTGGCTCAAAGGTAGTATATACCCCCACAGTGCTACCAGGAAAGGTAGAACCTCAAGAACCTTTGAAGGAAAGGAAGGAAGAGAATCTACATAACATCCAATTTAAACTCAGACAGTTCAGTTTAAGAATTACGTTGTCATAAATATTTTCCTAAATAATTTCAGGTATAAGAATGGGTCATTTTGATTTTGGTGAGTATGGACAAATTAAAATCCCTTAATTTTTTTCATTTGTTTGAAAATTTCATATTTGATATGTACCCTAAAAGCTATCAAGTTAAATTGTTAATTATAAAGTAAAAGATACATTCAAAACTTATGGTATACAATATCACTTTGTTATAATTAAAGTTTACATATTACATCATTAAATTGGTTCACATGTCCTAGTATGTTATATTTAACATATAACATTTAACAAGCTGCCAGTGTCTGCCACGGCTGCAGGTCCCTCCTAAGGAGAGCAGCCCCATGAGGTCCTTCCTGATGAGTCACTGCGGTCGGGCACATGGGTCTCAAGCAAAAACAAGCCAGCTACCTGTCCTACAGTGATCAGCCCGGGGCCTGATGCCTGGGCCAATGATGTACAATGATGTACAAGGAGGTCATTACTGTTCCCCATCCCTACCACTGTCCCAACACAGCATGGAAAGAAAAAAAAAAAAGTCACTAAGAACACTTGATTTTAGATAGTGGCAAATGTGTTCAGGCATGTACTCTCTTGGTAAGGGTAAACAGACAGCTCCCGTAGATAAGCGTATACTGAACCACACTGAGCTGCTCCCTGAGTGTTGGGGCCCAGAGTGATTTTCTAGCAGCGAAAGAGATGACACCATGCTTATCTCATGCCCAGTATTTGCATGCAATCAATCCCATTATTATCCACTTTTGCCAGAGGAAGAAACTGAGGCTCAACATGTAACATTGTTATAGAAGCCAAAAATCAAACTCATTCGTTGAGTAGCTAGAACTCCTAGTCTGCAGCTAACTGGGATATTTTCCCCTCTATTCTACACTGCCTTGCAATATTTTGATAAATATAATTCAATCATCTGCCTATGATAAGTTTTATTAAAATGTCAAGAGGCTTACCAGTCAGAATGAAAATGCAGGATAAAAAACATATGTGTGGATTTTACTAAACCCCACACTGTTGGAATATAATTCCTACTGTTCAACAAATCCAGGCTCTCTCATCTCTATTCTATTGTGCTAAGAACACAAAGTGATAGGAGGAATAATGTTTTCCTTTTTCTCTGCTCAAGCTTTGAGCTTAACGCCGGACACAGCACGCTACTTTTGGTCCCAAAGCCAGGGAATTTGATAGCTACCGCACTAAATGCATTTTGCTTCATCTAAAATCTTATTCCCCAAGTTCGGAACAACTGGCTACCCTCTACGGTAAAACTTTATCTGCCTGTTTCTTCCTTTTCTGCAAAAACCACCAATCATAATACACGGTTATTTTTTTATTATTATTAAAACCACAAAAACTCCTAATCTTGGTAAGAAAACATGAAAGGGAGCCCAAACAGACAGCAGCGGGTTCTTGCTCGGCTCTTCTCTGCTCTACCCCACACCAAGGTTTTCGGGAGGCAAAAGTTGGCATTATCAGGGGCCTCAAAGGCACACCAGTTGTGGGGACGTACATCCAGGAACAAAGTGAAATCTTTCCTGAACAAGCGATTATCAAATTACAAACCTGTCACAGGCGCTTCCTGGGAAGGGTCAGCACCTTCCCTTGTTCCTGAGAAAGAATGTGTGACAGGCCGATCAATACTTCAGTTAACTAAACTGGCTAATAACAGCACTGACAGTGCACAAAGGGTGGTTTAAAGACAATGAAATAAAAGTGCCTTTTTATGGACTTTTTTTCTTTCCTATTCAACAGCTTGTGGGTCCTGCTTTTTCTTTTTCTTTTTTTTTCTTTCCCTTTTTCTTTCATGACACACAGCTGAGGGTGACTCTAAACTCAAATATAAAAGGAGAGGAGACATAACTCCCAGCTAATGATGTACATGGGGGGCATGCTTCCTCAAGAACAAAGGAGTGGCCGAGGAGGGAAGGGAAGCCAACTGAGTCATCAGCTTCCGGGGGTTGATGGAGGAGGCCCAAATCAATTGTCATTAACTAATTACTCTTCTCCTTTTGTCAGCATAAATTGGTTCATCCAATGTGTTTTCCAAGTGTGTCAGGTGAATTGCATTAAAAAGGATAAACAGCACTCTTTTCCATACACTCTGTCGAAAATTTTAACAGCTTAATTGCTGTTCTGCTGATTAGAAAGGCGGCACGGGGTAGTAATTAAGGGCCAGGTCTGGGACTACTCAGATTCGAAGCGTCCTCCAGCACCACCTAGTGCTAGGGCCGGGAGCAAGTTTCTTACCCTCTCCGTGTCTCAGTTTCTTACCAGCAAAATGAGAAGAACAGTCAGGGTGGTATGAGAATTTTAAAAAGGTAACATCGATTTTCTTTTAAAGGTTTTATTTATTTACTTGAGACAGAGCAAGAGCGAGAGAGCGAGAGCACAGAGGAAGAGGGAGAAGCAGACTTTCCTCGATTTTAGAAAGTAAAATAAAAATGTGATGTAAAGTACTAGGCACGGTGACCGGCACACAGTGAGATAATACACATGTGATAGTAGAGTTGTCAGTCTTTTCCTAGTGACAGGTGGGGGCCATATAGACACGGGGGCTGCATCTCTTCAATGCAAAATACCCAGATTCTCAAAAATATCTCATTTAATCAGCGATATCAATAATTCTAGCATCTTGCCTCCACCACACGTCATTGTTATGAAGCACATTCCTAACCAACAGCATTTTTAATTTTTTAATTTTTGTTATTTTTTTAAGATCTTTATTTGACAGAGGAAGAGTATACAAGCAGGCAGAGCAGCAGGCAGAAGGAGAAGGAGAAGCGGACTGCCCGCTGAGCAACGGGCCGGATGCGGGGCTCAATCCCAGGGTCCTGGGATCATGACCTGAGCTGAAGGCAGATGCTTCACCGACTGAGCCACTCAGGTGCCCCCCAACATCATTTTTCAAAAAGATATATTTATTCATTTTTCATTTTGAGGGGCATAAAGAGAGAAAGAGAAAGAATCCCAAGCAGACTTCTCAGAGCCCCACATGGGGCTCAATCCCAGGACCCTGAGATTATGACCTGAACTGAAATCAGGAGTCGGCTGCTTAACCGACTGAGCCACCCAGGCGCCCCACTAACCAACAGCACTTTTAATTGTCCGAAAATTTGCCAAGGGAAATAGGTTTGGAATTAGTATTGCAGAAGGGGAGACTGAAGCTGAGTGAGGTCGTATACCCGGTCAGTGTCCTCAGCCGCAAGTTGTAAACCCAACCCAGTGAACGGGGTGTAACATTCAGCTTTAGTAATCAGACCTAGGTTTCAGTCTTTGCTTCCCAACTTCCTCACTGTGTGACAGTGAGCACCTTGCTTAACTTCTCTATGCTTCACTCTCCTCATCTGCAAAAACGAGGATATTTTGATATTTTGTTCTATGTTATTCAATCCCTTGTGAGTTAGTTCCCTTGAACTTCACCCCGGGTGGCTTATGCTAATAAAGTGGAGTTTCTCCATCTGGAAAGTAAAACTCAGACACCTGGCCAGTTAACCACTGCTTCCTGACATGTCATCTCTTTCTGTTAGGTAGAAGAAATACACCACTCTTGCTGGATGTCATTCATCCAACACATACTTATTAAATGTTTACTATATGCCAGACATTGCTTCAGGAGCAAAGATTAAAATGGTAGGGGCGCCTGGGTGGCTCAGTTGGTTAAGCGACTGCCTTCGGCTCAGGTCATGATCCTGGAGTCCCAGGATCGAGTCCCACATTGGGCTCCCTGCTCGGCGGGGAGTCTGCTTCTCCCTCTGACCCTCTCATGCTCTCTCTGTCTCATTCTCTCTCTCAAATAAATAAATAAAATCTTTAAAAAAAAAAAAAAAGATTAAAATGGTAAATGCAACAAACCTTCTATATTTGATATGTATATGATGGACCTTATAATTGTGGGGAGACAGAATTAATCAAATAAGTATCTGATCATAGCATGGTAAGGGCTAAGAGGAAAGTGACCTGGTGCCACATGAACATTTAGGAGACTCATATGGGTCCCTAGCGAGGCTTCCCTGAGGATGTCTCATTTGAGTGGGTTCTGACAGATGAGTAGGAGTTAGCTGAAGGGTTGCAAAGACCCAGTGGTACAAAGGACATGGAACATTTAAGGAACTGATAAGGGTATGGCAAGAGTAGTGTCTGAGCTGAGTCTTCTGTCGACTATGACAGAACCTTGATATTTGTCCTAAGAGGACAGGAGGCTGATGGAAGTTGTAAGCATGTGCAGATGGGGGTGGAGGAAACGAACAAGATTTGCATTTTGCAAAGATCACTCTGGTGGTGAAGACCAGAGGAGAGGAGGATAGTGAGTGTAGGGAGACAGAGTAGGAAGGTATCTCTGTGTGCAATCATTTCATAATTCCTCACAAAAATGTTGTTCTTATTACAGTTTTAAACATGAGGAGCCCACATTTCACAGGCATCAATCCATTTCCTCCAGGTCCCAGAACTGGTAAGAAACAGCTGGAAGACTGGGTTATCGGAAACAGAGAATCCTGGGTTCAAATGGTGACTTAAAGCACAGCCTTCGTGGCTGCATCTCCCCCACTACATGTGTCAGGGTGAGCTTGCATGTGGAAACTGGGCTCCTCTCAACAGAAAGGAACGTAAGCAAAGTTGAGTCCTCTAGTCTTTCATGTGACACCCACCTACAAAGAGGCATGCACATGTGAATTGAATTCATAGACATAAACAGGTACATTTTTTTTAAAAAAGAAAAATATATAAAATGAAAGTGGCTTAGAGGCAAAGTGGTTCTCCTCTAGGGGTGAGCAGGACGGGAGGTACAGCCTCGCACCCCCACATAGCTGCTGTGGATGAACTCAGCTCACCGATCAGTCTGCCCCATCTGTGCTTTTTTCCTGAAATCCACCGTGCCTTTGTCCAGGCTGTACCCTCTGTCTGGAAAGCCTGTACCTGCCATCAATTGGCAAGCATCTCTCCTTTTTTTTTTTTTTTTTTTTTAAGATTTTATTTATTTATTTGACAGAGAGAGACACAGCGAGAGAGGGAACACAAGCAGGGGGAGTGGGAGAGGGAGAAGCAGGCTTCCTGCTGAGCAGGAAGCCCGATGTGGGGCTCGATCCCAGGACCCTGGGGTCATGACCTGAGCCGAAAGCAGAGGCTTAACGACTGAGCCACACAGGCAACCCTCTCCTATCTTTTATAATCATCTCCATATTCCAGTTATCCTGGAAACCTTTTCAGAACAGCCCTCCCCCAGCTCCCAGCACAGAACCAACTCTTCTATCCCAGCCCAGACCTTGATGGGCACTCCTTCCTGCTTCAATCTTCTCCAACTCTGGACTCTGAACTCCTTGAAGGCAGGGACTTTACCATCTGGCAAATGTTGGAGAGTGAATGGAAGGGAGGAAGAAAGGAAGAAAGAAGGTGGAGAGAGAAAGAAGGGAGGGAGGAAGTGCAGCTTCTGAGTTGTAGCTTCTGAGACGTTACACCCCATGGTGCCTGAGTAGCAAATATGGACCCATGCTGAGCCCCGCTGGACTGCAGTGAAGAGGGGAAGAAACTAAAAGTTACCGTTGGGTGATGACCAGGCTGCTAAGTCTGGGGAAAAGGGAAGAAAGAGCCCTGTGACTGAGATGGATTTGTTTTGCTCAAGGAGGTAAGAAGACAAAAGGTCTTCTGGGTGGCAGCCGGATAAATCCCAGGCTCTCCTGCAGAAATGACATTGTTCCTGAGGAGCACCCACCCATGGCTAAAGAGGCTTGGGGAGAGTGCTGGTCAGGATACTGTCCTTGGTCTAGGGCATCAGGGACTGGCCAGGGCTATAAAAATCACTTCAAACATTCTTAGGGACCATTTCATTACAGACACTCATTTAGCAGAAGAGATCACTGAAAACCAGGGGTTAAGTGCCTCACTCAAGGTCACACTAGTGCCAGTTCGTAAGACGAGGGTTTATCCTCTGCCCAGTGTGCCTTTCCCTGCAACAAGACAGGAAGCTGATGCACACTCATTCATCATTCAGGAAAGGTTATCGGTATTTTTCATTACTTACATATTTTACTTTAAGAAAGGTAAAACTATTTAACCAACATTGATTGTATGACTGTGTGAGGTGCTGATTATAGGGGCAACTTGGCATATAAACTAAGTACAAGCTTCGGAGCCAGATGAACTTTATTTTTTATTCCTGGCTTCCCTGCTGTCCCTGGGTGACCTAGGGCAACTTCTTTGAGCCTTGATTTCCTTTAAGAGCTCTGTCCCCTCTTCCAAATGTGTACTTGGGGTGTCTGGAGGTGAAAGGGCAGGGGCTGGGTTGATAATATTGATGTGATATTTAAGTGACAGAGCAATACTTGGGGTCTCCAGGCTGGAGTCTAGAGTGGGGTTTGTCCCCATGAGAAAAGAGAGGAGGGGCAGGCTGGTAAGAAACATACAGAAGAGTGAACGGCAAACCCCCCGAGGGACCTGCTATCAAGACAGAAGCCTGAACCAGTCAGGCAAGAGCAGCTCTGTTACAGCAGGCAGGGTCCACCTGAGCTGGGGGGCAACAGGGCTGTGGCCCATCTGAGGAGGTTCCCGAATGCGTAGTTAGGACAGCTCAAGTACCAAGACTTAAGGTGCATCTAGACAATCAATAGGAAGATGTGTGCAAATAATTTGTTAATAAATTTTAGTGGTGAGCATAGGAAAACATATAAACTTGTTGAATCACTATGTTGTACACCTGAAACTAATGTAATATTGTGTGTCCATTATACTCAAAATAAAAATATATGAGAATATTCAGAAAAATGAAATCTAGAAAAAAAAAGTAAATTTTTGTGAATACAACAGTGTAATCACAAACTCAAGTGTACAAAAAAAGACACATTATTTAATTTTTTAAAATTTTATTTTTGAGAGAGAGAGAGAGAGCACGCACCAGTTGGGGCAGAAAAAGAGGAACTCTCCATGCCGAAGGAGGAGCCAGACTCCGGACTCCGGACTCCAGGCCGGCTTAGGGCTCAATCCCAGGACCCCAGGACCCCGAGATCATGACCCCAGTCAAAACCAAGAGCCGGAAGCTTAACTGACCGAGCCACCCTGGTGCCCCACATCATTTAATTTTTAAAAATCTAATTAAACACAACTTTGAATATGACTTTTTTTTTAACATGACTTTAAATACATCTTTGATCTCAAGAAGCTGATAGAAAATCCAGTCTCAGTAAATCCAGTCTCAGTAAATATTGGAGTCTGTTTCCCTCAAGGCTGGGAAAGTTTCCACCAGTCTTAGGTCTTTAGAGAGGGCCCTTAAGACTTTAGGCCAAGTCAGCCATGCTATAAAAAGGTAGTTGCCTAGGGCCTCGACATTTCAAGTTCAGCAATTCGGCTTCTTTTATACCATGTTGGCCCGTGGGCCTCTGCTGAGGCTGGGGGCCCTGCTAGCCCGGTCCATTCTTCTTGGTCTCCAAGGCTTGGCAAAGGTGTTGCTGCTTTTGGTGGGTGGGGGGCCCAACTGAAGGCTGAGAGTTTCCGGAGATACGTAGGACTTGCAGCCCTAGTTCTCTGTGGCCTTCTTCATGCCTTCCAGAATCTTTTCCAGTTTCTGCCTTTTTTTTCCCCCTTGTTTCTGCCTTTTTAATTTCTCTGATCCTCCCTTACCTATTACCTTAGTTACAACTGTAAAAGCCTTTCAATTCATTCTCTGTCTAAACAATGAGTATAATCACCTTAAAGAATGGGCTCTCATAAAAGCCAGGAAGAGCAGGTTCCCCTGGAGGAAGAGGATAAGAATTGTTGGCCTCCTCCTTAGAGTGGGGGCAGGTTCAGAAAGAGACAGGGGCTGTCAGCGTCCATTGTTTCCTCTTCAGAGGAAACAAAACACAATTAATGTCTCAGTAAATTATCTTGACACAGTAAGTGCCTAAGTTTTGAATGATTTAATTTTTTTTAAATTGTGGATAAAATACACATGATATAAACTTTACCATCTTAACCATTTTTAACTGTACAGTTAGTTGTAAGTACATTTACATTGCTGTGCAACCAATCTCCGGAACTTTTTCATCTTGCAAAGCAAAAACTACCTAGTAAACAATTCCCTATTTCCTCTTCCTCCCAGCCTCTGGCAGCCACCATTCTACTCTCTGTTTCTATTGATTTGACAACTCTAGGTAACTCCTATAAATGGAATCGTAGAGTACTTGTTTTCTGTGACTGGTGTCACTTGGTATAAGTAAAGGTTCACTCATGTTGTTGCATGTGTTTGAATTTCTTTTTTAAGGCTGAGTAACAATTCATTTGCATGTATAGATCCCATTTGGCTTATCCATTCATCCATTGATGGACACCTGGGTCACTTCTACCTTTTGGCTATTGTAAATAGTGCTACAGACATGCGTGCACAGAATGATTTAGTTTCAACACACAAAGAAGCGTCAGTTTAGGAGTATTTTTATCATAACCAAACTTTTGGACGTTTGCACGCCAGAGCTCGGGTACCCTGTGAAACCCCTTGGGAGTGTGTCATGGAGATGGTGGCAGGAGAAAGGAGTGAAGGCATCAGTTACCTTCCAGGCGCAGAGGTGTAGCTTAGAACACAGCCACCTCCCGGGGCAGCTGGGAGGATTAAAGGGAGTGGCAAGTAGCAAGCAGCGGAAGGAAGGCAGCAGGCTCGTAGTAGGAGTTCCACGTACTTGCAATCCCTTTCCTTCCCTGTGGACTTGCCTTGATCCGAGTGCAGGTGGCTAGGGAGTACACAGGACCCATGGTTGCTTACAGTGCATTAAATATTCTGAAAATGATTAGATTGCAGATTCTGCCTTATGTATAGTCAAAACATTTAAAATACCATTAAACCTCTGCTTTCCCAGCTCTGTGTGTTCCTGCAACCTACAGCTCGCAAAATTTCTGTGTCTGCAGGGGTTCATAATATACTCTGGTCTCGATGCTGCGCTGTGCATGTTTCCACGAAGCGATTATGGGGAAGAATGCGGTGCACTTGCCTCTTATTTTGAGATGACAGTTTTGCGTGACATTTGTCTCTCCCCTTGATTATGTATTTTTGCTCCCTGTGATCATTTTTTCATGGGGATGGCAAGGGTCTCTGAAAATTCTGTAATCTAGTTTATTTAGATTTTTGATTTTTAGATTTTGTCCTGCGGGCATCTAGTGTAGCAGAAAACCATAAGCTCCCATGTTGCAAGGGGCAAAGAGAAGAGAAAGAAAAGAAAGGGCATTTATTAGTAGACACCGTTTATGGAGGTGAGGAGCCTCCTGTGTCCTAGAGCCCTAGCCGGGTGCTTGATCGCTAATGTGTTAATGCTGCTTGAGAATCAGAAGTGACTTGACTTAGTGGTAAATAACTTAGGACATGCTAGGTCAGAAGGAACCCAGCCCTGACTGGCTGCTGAGTCTGTGCTCACGTCATCACATGCCGTTTCCGTGGCCAATAAAAGTGAGTGCGATCCAGGTGCAGGAGATACAGAGGAGGTAAGGTTAGTGCGTAGAGTTTGCGTTCTAGGCTAGAGCATGCTTCTTTATTACACCCGACTATCTCCAGGCAGAAGTGAACCCCACAGAGTCAAGTATTCTGAGAGCTTAAAGATGAACACAATCACGTTAAGGCTAGTTGGAAAACCTTATGTGGACCTGAAGCTTTTGCAGGAAGAAGGGCATTCTAGAAGAGAAAGTTCTAAGAAAACCGCAAATGGGATAGTGGAGACTGAATATAGAAAGCTAAGGTTGTCATAAAACGATGGTGAGGACTGAACTTACTGTCACCCTTAGCCTGTGTTTTGCTGCACCTAAGAGAGATATTGGCGTGGGCATCAGTGCTTAAGCTACTCAGTGTGAGGTTCAGAACCTGGTCCTGGCTAGCTACTCCCCAAGGTGCTGTGTCACATGACCAGCAGGGAGCAGGAAGGTCAGACAGAGCAAAAATGAAATAGGCAAGGGAGGTGGCGGTCCCCTATAGGTCACTTAAAATGCTCCTGTTTAGCACTGCAGGCATATCATCCTGCCTACAACTCTGTGGGCTGGCCTCTTTTTTGATGGCCAGCCTCCTCTGCCTGGCATCGTGCTACTTTCACAAGTATTCTTCCAGGCTCACCTCCTGCCCCCACGCAGGGTAGAGGAGGGTTCCTGATTTTTTTTTAAGATTTATTTATTTATTTGAGAGAGAGAGAGAGAGAGACAGAGCCCAAACAGGGGGAGAGGCAGAGGGAGAGGGAGAAGCAGGCTCCCCGCTGAGCTGGGAGCCCAATGCAGGACTCGATCCCAGGACCTGGAGATCATGACCTGAGCCGAAGGCAGATGCTCAATCATCTGAGACACCCAGGTGCCCCAAGAAGGAGGGTTCCCGATTACCCCAGCCTCTCTCAAACCTCCAAGCCTGGCTATAGCATCCTTCCTTCACCTACATGCATTTCCCTCTCTCCATCTGTGTCCTTACTTCTTTTCTTAAGACTA
This sequence comes from Halichoerus grypus, assembly GCF_964656455.1. Taxonomy (NCBI): domain Eukaryota; kingdom Metazoa; phylum Chordata; class Mammalia; order Carnivora; family Phocidae; genus Halichoerus; species Halichoerus grypus. The sequence continues at coordinate 58,335,089 of NC_135722.1, forward strand.
ACTGGAAATTCCTTCCCTTAGTAATGCCTTCCTCTTCTCTTCCAGGAAGAACTGGGCTAGCTGTTCCCTCCCAGTGCTTCCACGTCGTTGTGGTTATCTCTGTGAAGATTCTTACAGGGCGCTACTCTAATTCTCTGTGTCCAAGTCTGTGCACTCCACTAATGGTGTGCACCTCCAGGGCTCAGGAAGAGTTTATGGAATGAATGAATAAATGAATGAATGAATGAGTGAATGGGTGAGGGAGCAGCTGAGTGAATGAGTGACTTCTCCATCCCCGCAGACTGAAGCCAGATCTGCACCAGGGCAAGCGAACAGAGGAGTGAATGAGTGAGTCTAAGAGTGAAGAAATGAAGCAAGTTCACAGTGGGATGGGGATTGGATGCCTGCTCTGACCAACATGCTGTGACCACAGGCAAATATGGGAAGTGACAGGTAGAGGGAAACTCCCCTGAGACAGCTCCTGTGAACCTGCCATAGAATTTAGTGAGTGACAGATGGTACTCAAGCAGCTTCTCAGGGAAAAGAAAAAAATCAATTGACCTAAAAAAAGCCCCAAACCCAACAAACCAAAAACACTAAAAGAGGATTAAAATATTAAAAGAGAGTGTATGCCTGTACAATTCTGTTGTTGTGGCTTTCAGCAGTACCTAGTAGAAATCTCTAGTATAGGTCCCCCAATCCCCCCCACCATTTCCCGTTTCATATAGAACAACACTCTCCAAAAGCAGTGTCCCCTGTCCAGTTATATCAGGCAGCCACATCCCTCCTTGTAGCTGCACAGATAAATCACATCCCTGCTTTGTGCGATAAACAGCACATTTCAGTAAAGGCAGCCTGGGGGAGGAGAAAAAGGCCACCCTGGCCTTTGCAGAGATCCGAGGGCAAACCCAAACTAGTCCACTCAACTAGCTGAAGGATCTTAGACAAATTTCCTTAATGTCTTCTTATCTGTTAATGTCTTCTTATCTATAAAATGGGGAGAACATCCCTGGTCATCACTGACGTGAGGACTAAATGGCTTTTAGCAGCTAATCCTTGGGTGAGGAGGGGGCAGATAGCAGTGAACACAATCTGGAGGAGCAAGACTTGAGTTGCAGTCTTACAATTTTGGAAAATTCTCACAACTTTTTAAAAGAATTTCCATATTTCTCATTTGTTCTTTGGAATAGACTTGCAATTCAGGCCCCTGGGGTGAGATTTTCAAGCACGAGCATGAACAATCTCAGACTTGGAACTTCTGCACTGTTAATTCTCTAGGCATTATGCACTCCTCTGTCTTCTTCTTTCATTTACTTCCTTGAATTTCATTCATTCGTTCATTCACTCAACAATTCATTCATCCAAACATTAATTAATGAGTACATCATTTAGTCATTTAATTTTTCTCTTCTTCATTTATTAAACATCTAGTGAATACTTCCTCCGGGCAGGCACTGTGGTAGGCACATGAGAAACTGTCACAATCCCAATCTTCATGAAACTCACTCTTCACAGGATGACAAGACACATGCACACACATACACACAGTTATAAACAAAGTGGTGGGTACTTCAACAGATACATGAACAGGGAATTGCAACAGCAGAGAGGGCTGTGTGATTACACACTGCCTGGGAGAAGCAAGGCAGGCTTCAAAGAGGTGGTTGTAGCTGATCTCCAGGTTCATCTTCAGTAACAAGTGCCCAGTGGTTCTCTTAGAAAAGTTTTTGCTGGTGGCCTCCCTTATGTGATTATAAGGCAAGGCACTAGGTATCCATTGCCTTGGGGAAAGATTAGATAATTTTATGGTCTTTGTCATAGAGGACTGGGTGCTGGAGAGATGAGAGATTAATTTGCAAAAGGATTTCAGATTCTTTAGAGGATAAAGGGTACATGACTCCCATCCCTGTTTCAGAAATTTAAAGATGGAAATTCTTGGACAAGATTTGTTAAGGGGAATTCACCAGGAAAGCAGGGGAGTGTGGCTGGTGACTCCAGCTCAGCACAGGGCACAGGGGTGTGGGAGAGTCGTGGGTCCAGTACTGCCCAGGTTGAGTCTGGGAGCTCCTCAGTCTTCAGTAACCCTGACTCAGTGTCTTGTTTGTGCAAGCAATAGATGAGCATTAATGCATGGGCAACAAAATCTGTAAACTCGAGGCTAATATAGGAAACCTCCATCTTCAGGGATCCAACCAATTGTTTCAGTTAGGGTCCAACCAGGCAAATAGAAACCATGCCAGTCTAAATATGGAGAATTTGTTATGTAGACTATAGAACACTGAGATGCTGAGTAGAGCGCAATGGGGTGACCTAGAGATTAGCAATAGCAGAGGAAACAAGAAGAAAGGAATTAGGAAGTGTTATCTGACCCAGGAGCCTAAGGCAGAGAGGGAGGGAGGGAAGGAGGGAGAGAAGCATCCTGGCTTCTTCCTTTCACCTTCTTCCATTCTCCCCATAGTGCCTACCCCCCTAATTGGCTAAGGTCAGTGAGAAGCCAGCTGAGAAAGAGGCCTGGAAACTCCCACCTGCTGTGATGAGCGCATCTACCCCGTGATTCAGAACCAAGCAGGGGACAGGTGAGAATGGGGTGAAGGCTGGCTCACAAGGGCATCCTCAGGGCACTGGGCAAGTTCAGGCTGTACAGAGCCTGTGTTCCACAGCGACCCCATGTGGCAGACTCTGGTTCTCTCTGTTGGTTTTAATACCCCCCAGCGTCCTTGGACAATCCAGAGGCAAGATGTGGGCTATCAGGGAAGAATTCAAGAGATGATATCAGGTTTCCGGTCAAGAAGTCATACAAGTGCTTGTTCAATTAACTGACAAAGTAAACTGTATTTGAATGTAATTGAAACCCAAGTTGGGAATGAGATCATATAGATTACATGACAACATAGGAATGATTGTATCTACTAATACTGAGTTCATACCATGTGCCAAGCACTGATTTAAACACTTTATATAAATTAGGTCACTTAATACTCACTACAACCCTGTGAGGGTATATATTATTACCCCATGTTACATTTAAGGAAACTGACAGTCAGTGACTTTTGGAAGGTCCTATAACTAGTAAATAGCAAACATAGATTTCAATCTCAGTTCCCTTGGAATCCAAAATAAATGCTCTTAATCACTATGGTATATGGCTGCAAAGGAACAAAAGTAAATCTTTTGCATTCCAGTTACAATGTGGCCTGTCTCATTTCACTAGAAGGGGAGGATTCAAATCCCATGCTGTGGAGAAAAGGCCACATATTGCTAATGCAGTGTGACATCCCAGAAATTAGTATCAGGACCCTGCTCAAAATATATTTACACGACGTGTAGAAGTATAGTCTTCTTAGCTTCTGTAACAGGATAATCTGGCACTGGCTCTGTTCTCCCCACTGCTTAGGAGAGAAGTTTGGTCCCTGGAATGTAACAAGGGAAATGGGCTGAAACCAACCAGAAGAGAATTTGAGCTGATTATCCTACAAAATATGTCTGAGCTCTGAGCTGTTACACCACGAGAGTACCCCCAGGGATGGTGCAGAAGAGAAGCCCCACTGCCTTTAGCTCCTCTGAGTAAGTGCTGTGTAAACACAAAGTATCCAGATGAGTGTCTCCCATCAGCTAAGGATTAGTGAGGGCTCTCCGGAGTTGGGAACCAGGGACCACTGCAGAAATAGATGGAGATGCTTCCTGGTAATAACAACTCCCCAGTGCAAAAGCATGGTGAGACCACATGTATTATCTCCTTTCAGCCTCTCAGTGGTCCTGCAAAGGACACAGGACGGACATTATTATCCCTGTTTTCTAAATAAAGCAACTGAGGCCCAGAAAACAGAGATGATTCACTGAAAATCACATAGGCTTTTGGTAGATGAGATGGGATTAGAACCTGAGTCTTAAAACACAGGTTTAGACCTCATTGCCTTGCACTAATTAGATGAGGTATGATGATGTTTTTGTGTCTCTTCCATACCTCTCTGGGTCTTGGGGAATTGAAATGACAGACCTTCAAACAAGTCCTCTAACACAAGTATTCTAAAGATAGATCAAGCTGGCTATAGTAGCAACATCTGATTAAGCTTTAAATAACAAGATTATTCCAAGGAAAGGCCACTCACCCATAAGGCAGACCCACACAACACCAGGGAGGGAGCTCTAGAATGTGGCAAGGGGGCTTGCACCATGCTCACCAGGAGTCATTCATTCCTAGGATCCAGGCATTCCCAGCCTCTACCATCACTGACACCACAAGGATGGACCCCTGGGAAACTGCAGTCACCTTTGCATCCCCATTCAGGCCTCACTGGACCCTTTCACGGTCCCGAGTCCTGTTAGAGGGGCTTCCCTGGAGGCTGTGAGCTTGGGAGCTGGGGCTTGCGGGCTGGGCGCAGTAGAGGAGACTCCATGGGGGAGCAGCTGTTGCTTCAGCTGAGATGTGGCGAATGTGCAGGAGATCATCAAGGATCCTGGGCATGGCTTTGTCCAACACTGTCATTTTTCAGATCCAATTCATTTCAATGAACCAACAGTTATCAATGTGGATTTATTAACTTTTTTCAGGAACCTGAGACCCAGAGAGGTCAAAATAGTTTCACAATGACCCAAAGTGCTCATGGCAGAGCTGGGTTTCTAAGACAGGTCTTGTGACCTGGTACATTACCCCCCCCCCCACCTCCCCCCTTCTCTCTTGGAGCAAAGCAGCACAAAGGCCCTTAATCACCTTATTTTCCTTGTTGTTAATGCTAGTTGTGAAAATGCCTGACACGGAGATCTGTCATATTTTACACACAGGGTTAACGGTGACTATGATCTACATTGTAATCATTGAGACTTTGCCTAAAAATTAGCTGATTGAATTTGTCAGATCTGATTCTGGTTTGATGAGCCCCAGTGAAATCACAATTTCATTTGACATGAATAAGTACTGAAACAGCTATTTAACTCAGGCAAGGCTAACCTATCTAATCTTAATGCTGTGATAGGTGGGAACCTATCAACTTGGAACCCAGAGAGAGGGCCTGCTGAGTCATCAGCAGAGCTTCCCATCAGCAGAGCACCTGTGATACACCAACTGTTGTCCTTTTGCATATGTCACCTCTTATAACACTCACAACAAAATGAAAATTGTTGTATTTGTTCTATGTGTGAGAAAGTTGGGGCACAGAAGTGTTAAGTAACTTGTGCAAGGTTGTGCAGCTAGATAAGGACAGGAAGTACAATTCATACCAGGTTTGTCCAATTCCAAACCTCATGTTCTTTTCCCTAACCCAGGCTGCCAGAGAGAGAAAGTTTTGAAAGAAAAGAAATAAACGCAAAGTCTCAGATTTGGAAGGAGCTTTTTATCATAACTTTGGGGGTGGCCAAGGGGCTTAAGGGTCTTCAACCACAGAGGTTGTCAGAGAGGCAGGAGAAGCGAGAGCTGAGCTGGGGTAGGACAGGGATCGGGATTAAGCGGGCTCGGGACCCAGCTTTACTGTCCTACTGTGAAGAGTAGCAATGAAAGACAGTTCATGTTGGGGCGCCCGGGTGTCTCAGTCGTTAAGCTTCTGCCTTCAGCTCAGGTCATGGGCCCAGGGTCCTGGGATCGAGCCCTGCATCAGGCTCCCTGCTCTGTGGGAAGCCTGCTTCTCCCTTTCCCACTCCCCCTGCTTGTGTTCCCTCTCCTTCTGTGTCTCTCTGTCAAATAAATAAATAAGATCTTTAAAAAAAGAAAGACAGTTCATGTAATCATTGTCATCAAAGCCACAATGAAATAAAAGTTTACACTCCTTTAAAGTGTAAAAATGAAGAAGCCTCTCAATATTATACTAAGTCATGAAGAGACTGTGGATCAATAGGATCTCTTATACTTTGCTGGTAAGAATGTGAATTGGCATTACCACTTTGGACAATAATTTGGCATTACTCTGCAACGTGAAGCAGAAGCATGTGAATTGGCATTACCACTTTGGACAATAATTTGGCATTACTCTGCATCATTTTACTCCCCGATATATCTAAGAGAAACACTTATATATGTATAACAAAAGACATGTTCAGAATGTTCACAGCACTACTATAGTTGCAAAAATTGGGACACAATCCAAATGCCACCTTCAGATGAAAGGAGAGCTAAAATATGGTATATTCATCTACAGGAATACTCAAAGCAAATAGCTTATGGTCATACACAACAACAGAGTGTTCAGGATTACAATATTACATAGAAAAAAGCAATCCCCAAAGATTATATACTTCATGATACCATTCTTAAAATAAAATTAAAACCAAGCAAAACAAACAAAAAATATTTTATATATAGGAAAACATGAGATTGATGAATACAAATTTTAGGATAGTATTGTTTTGGGTCGGGGTGGGAGCAGAAGGATGAGATGGGTGAAGACTGAACTGCACATGTTGATGTACGTTTTATTCACTATGGTAGATTATTGTAGTAATGGCCTTACAATGTCCATGTCTCCCTGTATCCTCACTCTTTGGTAGTCCTTTCCCTCACTGACTATGGGCTTAATAAATGATATGCTTTGACCAATGGGATAAAAGCAAATATGACTGAAACTGACTTGAATATATTGCACATTGAACGTGCCTTCTCTTGCTGTGGATACACTTAAACTAGCCTCATGGAGAAACACGGCTCAGCCGGCTCGGGCACCCCAGCTGACGACCAGTACAACCCAGCAGTTAGCAGCGATCTGCGGACAACTATGATTGAGGCTATCTGTAGACCATCCAGCCAAACCTCAGGAGCCACCCAAGTGAGCCCAGGAGAACTGCTGACCCATAGAATCGTGAACTCATAAATCATTGTTATTTTAAGCTGCTGAGTTTTGGGGTACTTTATTATATGACAAAACCCAACTAATTTAGTTTTTAGGTGGGGTGGGGATTTATTTTATAATAAACAAACAAATGAGAATTTTGTATGAATCAATGATGAGAGCATATACTGTGAGCCAAGGATTGCAATTAATCCAATTGTGTGCACCTGAGGCTCATTTAAAAACAAACAACAAAACAAAAACTCACCTCTTCACTTGATGATTGTAACAGCCTGCAAACTATTTTCACTGTCTAGAATTCTTTGCCCCTTGTGTCAGACTGCTGAATGATAAACCTTCCCAACCTTCAATTCATTCTATGACTAAATCCTCCCTAACGAGCCTAAGAGGAAGCGATGTGTGCAGATTCCAAGTCATCTTAATAAAGACTCTTGTCTTGAACTCTCTTCTCGCTTCTCCTTCTCAATTTCTGAAAATGGCAAGGGCTGGAAAATCTCAGATACCATTTTTGAGAAGAACAAACCTACCCTGCTAGCTTGGGCCCCTGGTGGCTTTGTGGACAAAAAGGCTGCTTACCCTACTTACTTGAATTGCTACATGAGAAAGAAATCAATTTACATCTTGTCTGAAACACTGTAATTTGTGAGTCTTTGTTATAGTGCACTTTGGTTTTTGCTCCAACTAATAAACTCTTCCATACCAATCCCTACAATAAGATACAGTAATCTTCCAGATACAATATTATTTTTTAAAATGGAAATGCCTTTATTGTTTTTGTTCACTGTAAAAACTTCAAACAGAACAGAAATGTATAAAAAAGGTGTAAATCCTGAGGATACCAAGGGGTTTGGTTTTTTAATACATATAAGATGGCACATGTCTATACTGATGAGACTGTACTGTTCATACTGTGGTATATAACTTGTGTTATTTATTCAACAATGTATTATGGGCCTCTTTCCATGTCAACACAAGATCTATATAGTAGTCCACTCAATGGATATTCCATATTTTATTCTAAAAGTCTCCTAGGTGGTTTTTTCAACCTTAAAAGTTTCATTACAAAAATGTCAGGAACATTCTTGCACCCTTACATCAATTTCTTTTTGTGCACTTATCCAAATTATCTCCTTAAGATAGTTTTTAGGAAAAATATTTTTGGAAGAGAGGATATTGAGTGCATACAATGCATACTTTATCTGGTGAAATGGCTTTTAGATTCCCCACTTCCCCTAAGATAACAGCCAGATCCAACAGCCTGGCATACTCCAGCAGGGCTCTTCCTTACTGAGCTCACCCCAGCCCGTCAGCCTGGTCCCCCACTCCCCAGAGCGCTCTGCATGTTAGCCATACTGATTATAGTTCTTTTACTGAAGGCATCAAGCTATTTCACAACTTTGTCCATCTCCTGTTACTCCTTATGTATTTATATTTGCCTGTTCCATATGTCACACATATACACATACAGACACACACATACACATACACGCACACACCTACCTTCTATTGTGAACTAACTTCTTTCTGTTCTTGAAGCTCTAGCTCTACATTACCTATTCCTAGGAAGCCTGTCATTATAGTTGCCCTCAGCTTGATCACATCCTCCTCCTCTCTGCTTCCATAGCAATTTTCACCAACTTTTATCATCGCACTTATCACATTCTGCTATGCGATTTATTGTGTTTACTTATTTATTTTCTTGTCTAGGCTATGTTATCCTGAAAGCAGAATGTATTTGTCTTTGAATTCTCCTTCTCAGAATGGTGACTGGCACCTAGTAGGCATTCATGGGACTGCACGTACACATTGGCTTTTCCCAGGCATTCTTGGTAATGTTACCACAAAGATTCATTCTAGGTCCTTCTAAAAATATTTCAGCACCTGCTAATATCCCTCTGGCCATAATTAATATTGGCTCTGGCACCGGGGTGAGTCTAGGGCTGCGTTCGCATCCCATTAGAGATTCCATATAAGACAGGGAATGAGCACGGCAGGAGTTTAAGTCCAGTCTCCAGATGACAGTGCAGTCCATCCAGCACCTTGATTTTAGCCTTGTAGGGCCCTAATCAGAGGACACAGCTGAGCTGTGCCCACGGTCTTGACTCACAGAAACTAGGAGATAATAAATGTTGTCTGTTGTTTTAAGCGGCTAAATCTGTGGCAACCTGTCATACAGCAAAGAAAACACTAGGTCTCCAATAGAAATATATGAGATTTCAATAAATCAAGATACCAAAACTATATAACATGAGGGCAGACATATACTAAAACAGAAGACACAAAATTAGGTGCCACCGGTATATCTAGAACTTCGCCTAAATCAGGATGGAAAAGTGTGAGGTGTCCAACACAAGACAACTTAGGCTGAATAGTCTTTCTGAGGCTCTGTCTGCTGGTCTGCAGCCCTAACTATAATAGTGACTCTGTTCTGCATGAATTGGTAACTGAAACTCAATGCCTTCTTGCATATGTGAGCAACATTTGCACATATAGAAAAAAAGGCCAAATTTTAGAGCATTCTGTCTGTTGCTACACACAGAGGTAGGAGTGAATAAGGTGAGTTAAGACTGAATTTCAATAATTTAACAGAATTAAGGCGTTATTATTAATGTATCAGAAGGTTATTATAAGGGCCATAAGGATAAAGTGTTTCTTTTGGACTTAGGGCATTATATTAATCATAATAAAATCTGTACCTCACAGGTGTCAGCCAGAATGTGGTCAAAGGTTGAGTACTTATGATCTAAGGAGATATATGACACCCTTTCATAACAAGGATGTCAACCAGGTTGCTTCCTTTTTTTTTTTTTTAGAGATTTTATTTATTTATTTGACAGAGAGAGATACAGCGAGAGCAGGAACACAAGCCCGGGGAGTGAGAGAGGGAGAAGCAGGCTTCCCGCCGAGCAGGGAGCCCGATGCGGGGTTCGATCCCAGGACCCTGGGATCAGAACCTGAGCCAAAGGCAGACGCTTAACGACTGAGCCACCCAGGTGCCCCAACCAGGCTGCTTCTTCTATGCCAGCTGTATTGATGAATATTGGCAGCTTGTATTGAATTAGGCTTCACAGGAATGTATGCTATAGTGAGCCAGCAATGTCTGTCATGGGCAAGAGAAGGTGGAAGAATGGTATGCATGTCATCCTTGGGCAATAGACGGGTTGTGGACCTTGTGTTGAAATGTATGTAGTTTTAGTCCTGACAATCATTCATCATCTTGGTGATTTGGGGCATGTCACCTAACTTTTCTGAGCTTTAGCTTCTCCAAACAGTTAACATGATAAGTAGTTCTGAGAATTATTAAGATTTTCCATGTAAAAGTACCCAGCAGAGTGTCAGGCTTCTATCAGATGTTTTTTTGTTTTTTGTTTTCAAAAAAGTCTTTATTCGTGATTGCCAAAACTTGGAAATAACCAAGATACTGTTCAGTAGGTGAATGGATAAGCTGTGGTACATCCAAACAATGGAATATTACACAATGCTAAAAAGAACTGAACTATCAAGTCATAAAAAGACAGGGAAGAATATTAAATGCATATTATTAAGTGAAATAAGCCAATCTGAAAAGGCTACATACTGTGTTCCAACTGTATGACATTCTGGAAGAAACAAAACTATGGAGACAATAAAAAGATCAGTGGATGATGCCAGGACTTAAGGGGAAGGGAGAGATGAAGAAGCAGAGCATAGACAATTATTTCATACAGTCAAACTATTCTGTATGATATTATTTTTCCAAATCCGTAGAATGTACAACCCCAAGAGTGAATCCTCAGGTAAACTATGAAATTTAGGTGATAATAATGTGTCAATGGAGGTTTCAATGATTGTAACAGATGTCCCACTGTGGTACAAGATGTCCCTAGTGGGAGGGGTTGTGCATATATGGGAGGGAGCAAAGGTTATATGGGAACCCCTGTACTTCTGCTCAGTTTTGCTATGAACCTAAAAATAAAGTTTATTAGTTAAAAAAAAAAAAGTCTAGTTCTTTTGAATCTCTGAATAGAGTTAAGGAGGTGAGTGAAGAACGCAGGGATGAAAACGCAAAATAAGTCGCCCTACAGGTGAGTTGCAGGTATCAGTGGACTATGTGAAAATAAAGTTCGTAACCAGATAGAGGTATGAAATTGGGAGAAATTGGGAATCCACTGAAAACCAAAGAAATGAAGGTATCAGGAGGAGATAGCTTGAATGCCAGATATTAGAAATGGGCAGCAGTTTGAATGGCTAAATGACAATGTGGAAAATACAACCTCCACATTTAACTCTTTGTATGGCAGCCATCACAGTACTTAAAACTGCATGTGAACAGGTGCCTGCTATCAGAGCACTTCCATCTTAGTTTCACTCGCCAGAAAACCACGTGTATAATCCCAGAGGCAACATGGAGAATGGTGAGACGTTCATTCTTGAAGTGATTAAAAGAACAGGGACAGCTAGTTATGGAGCAGGATCAATAGAGAGGCAAACACAGGCTCCCTCATTTTTTTTGGAAAAGGAGGAAAATAAGGGAGAAGGGTCCTCAGCTTTGAAAATGAGCACCCCATTCAGAATTCTAAATGTGAGCTGACACTTAGGTCAGGGCAAGGTCTAATGGCTGGAGGGGCACAGATTGCAAGGGTGGAGAAACCTTTTCCTTCTGCCTTAATACCAGCTTTCCACTGGGAAGAGAATCAGAAAGTACTGTGTAAGACCCTGCAATGGGAAACACAGTGATAAACGGCTTGGTTCTTGCCCTCAGAAACTTGTCTCAAGGAGAGAGATGGATAGTTAACTAAATATACTACATGTCACTCTGTACTGGGTGCTATATAGCAGAAAAACGAACAATATACTATGGTTACATAGAAAAGCATTTAATTTTGAAAAGTGTCAGGATCTGGCTGTGCCATTTTGACTCATAAGATAAATGAATTTCCCTGGCTTCTAGGCTTTCCCTGCCAACCAGGGCAGTGGGATTTAAAATCTCATTGTCCAATGAATTTAAGGCCACACTGAAACATTTATTAGCAAGTCACTTTGGCCCAGTAAACTCACCCTCCTGAAACTCCTTTAAATTTGTTTTTAATATAAAATGGAGCTAATAATAATATCTGCTTCATTAGTCGTATCCTAGTAAAGTAATGTTGAGTCAAATCCTATTTAACAGTGGTGGTGTGAGGGTCATTTAGAACAATGATTATAAATATACTTTGAAAATGGCAAAGTACTCTAAAAATGTAAATTATTGATGCCATTTTTAAATTTTGTTATTTCATATTCACCATAGCTAATTGGAACTTATGTTCCTTAAGGGCTAGAAGAGCACATTTTTATTATTGCCCCTTCTCCCTTGTATAAAATATCATACATAATACTATGCTTTGAATGGAGTCTTTTCAGTAAAAGTCTTGGAGTGAAGGACAATTTCCCTTCCTTCCATCACCTCTCCGAGATCAGTGTGGCTTAACAGGTTGAGGACTGTTTACAGAAATGAGCTACCAAGTTACATTTCAGGATACAGATACATGGATATACATGGATACAGTCAAGGGGAGAAATGTTAATGTTGTATATCTATGCATAATGTTTATGTACATAACGTGCACATACGTTACATATTTTATATCTATATAGTATGTATACATACATTAATCCTAATTTTAATAATATATATATTTTATAACATATACATAAAATCCTAATACCTTCTCTATAGTGTCATATAACTTGCTAAATTTCACCCCAGATACATTAATCTAGATGTAGTCTCAAACAGAGTGGAGCTGTATAACTGCAGCTAGATAAAGATATATCCTTTTGGTATAAATGTCCTATTTTATTTATTTTTGTGAATATATTTCTTCATATTATATGCAGGGAATGTATTTCTTAATTTGCCAGTTAATTAAAATGTGCTTTGATAAAGAGTAAAAAAGATTCAGCATTATCTCTGAGGACAAATGCGCATTCCTTAATGTAACAGTCTATTTAAAATGTGGTTTGATTAATGCCCAATTCTCAGAAGATACATTTAAGGGAGAAACAGGCAGGGTTATCAGACTAGGAATTCTTGTCAAAAAGGATCAGTTCCTGTTTTACTTCAACCTCTATCTTTGTAGTTGGTAATGTTTTTATACCTTTACAACATTTTATAAATAAAGCTCTTTTGATATCCTTTCAAAAGACATTTAATAAAGTAGTAAAACCAACTTTTTTTTTTTTTTTTTTTTTTTTTACCAACTGACATAGTAACTGGAATGGTTTGCAGAGAATAGGAAAATTGCTTCTCTTCAAACTTGCTCAATAGGGATGAATGGTTAGATAAAATTTTTCTTATACCAGTGTTTCATCTGAACACAAATCCCTCCCTTCTTCCTCACTTCCCTTTCATAAATGTGGGCCAAGGCTGATTCTACAAAGAACAGCAAACCAAGAAAGACCAGTGAGGCATTATTTTAAGTTGTGGGGATATTGTACAGAGAAAAGAGAATGAATTCAGACTCTGAAAACCTGGAATCAGATTTCTACCTTCATGTAGTAATTCAGTCCTTGGAAAAGTTACTTAAGTAACTAGAAGTTACTAGAAGTTTAATGATCTCAATCACAATTTTTATGTCTGTGAAATGGGCAATGACAAAATCTCCCCATCCAGTTTCATAGGATTGTATGTAAAATTCAAAAAAGATCATTAGCTCCATCATTATTACAGTTTTTAGAGTGCTTCCTGTGAATCAAAAATAAATAAAACAAACATAGTATGTATTGGAAATCCACTAATAATTACAACAAGACCTATAAGGTATGTCCTCTCTGCATTTTGTGGTGGAGGAAACAAGCGTGTTAGAAAAGTTGATAAACTTGCCCAAGGTTACAGGTAAATAAATGGTACAGCCAGAATTCCAATCCAAGCAAATATTGAGTCCGTGCAGTTAACCACTACAAATACCACTTCCCCAAATAATAAATGTATATACACTTAAGAAACCATAAAACACTAGACAAATATATATAGATTACTATTTAATTAAGTTGTAAATTAGGGGTTTAGAATAAGTTAAAATGCCTAGCAAGATGACTGTCATTTAGCAAGAGTTTGATAGTGTTTAGAACATTTGGTAATGATTCTGATTTGCCTCTTATGTTAGAACCTCACAAGAAGGGAGACCAATTTGCCAGCCTCAGCCCTATAAAGTTAGAGAGAGATATGTAGTACTATCTTCTCGCCTCTTTTTTATCCCTTTTACCCCTTTCCCCTTCCCACCACGTGCAAATTATAGTGGCTTATGACCTGGGTTGGTACCTAACCTAACAAGATCTCTCTGACTTATTTCACAAATATTTATTGAACATCTACTATGGCTCAGTTCCCTGTTAAGTATGTAGATTCAGTCATGGAAGAACTCTCCATACAAGAAGACTGGATAAGCCAAAGCTATTATGAAGCTATAAGCTGAGGGTTTTATGGGAGTTCAGAGGAAGAGTCAAGACTCTCAAGGGAAGTATTGGACTTTTCTAGGAAGAGAAGATGGTAAGAATATTCCAGATCGTGGACTAGTACAAGTAAAGGTAAGAAGGCCAAAGAGATAAATACAGAAAACAAACTGGTGGTTGCCAAAGGGCAGATGGGGGTGGAAGGATTGGTGAAACAAAGAGGATTGAGAGGTACAAACTCCCAGTTATAAATAAATAAGTCACAGAGATGAAAAGTACAGCATAGAGAATATAGTCAATAATATTGTAATAACATTTGGTGACAGATGGCGACTAAACTTATCTTGTCTGGAGGTTACACGGGTGCATGCCTTTGTCAGAACTGATTGAATTATGCATTTAAGTTCTATGTAAATGACACCTCAATAAAATTACAAATAAAACATTTAAAAAGGGAAGTAAAGGGAAGGAATGCTTGCTTATTTCTCAAGATCTTTGTACCTTATTTAGACCCTTTGTCTCACACTCTGTGGAGGTGACTTAAAACAATTTAATATTAATCTATTGCTTATTCTGAAAAATGGCCCCACATCCTATGCCATATCCTACTGTTGAGATGATAGAATAGTGTGATTGTTGTGTGCATGTGTGTTTGTTAGCATTGTGCATATTCATATGCACGTGTCCTCTTCCTGTTTGAGCCCCAGTTTCTCCAGCTACAGAAAGGGAATGGTAATATTTGCTCTATCTTACTCAGACCTGTGGTGTGGCTCAGTGACACCACATATTTGAAAGCACCTAGAAAACCCTTAGCACTAATGAACTATCTGTATCCAAATCATTTTCTAATTCCAAAGGGTATGTGTGGAAGGTATGTAAGTGGGGAGGCAAGTGTCCCTGGACTCTCTATTAACTTTCTTCCCCTGAAAATTCTCAAGGCTCATATTCCTCAGTTAATGCCCCAGTGGATAATGTCATTTCTGGGTGCTTCTCCCTTTTCGTAAGCAGTCAGAAGGCAGTGCTCTATTGTCTCCTGGGCCCATATTTACTGAGTGCCTACAATGTGTTATTTTCTGCAGAGACTGAAGATCTGTATCTCATTTTTTTTCTGGGTTGGTGATGACCTAGGCTAAAGGCCAGTTCTACTGAGATGAACTGTGTGGCCCCTTTCCTCTGACCCTAAGAGTCTCTTCTGCATGTGCCACCCACTTCAGTGAGCTGGATGAACTTCTCACCTCTGGAGACTGAAAATGGTGTTCGTCCTCGAAGGCTGATCTCAGTCTGAGGAAAGGGGTGGCGTAGAAGTTTTCAAGCAAATAAAGTGCTGGAGTTCCTGAAGTGTTTGAGTTGCCAGGGTGGGGAGAGTTGAGATTGGAATATTCTTTCTTTTTTTTTTTTTAATTTTTTATTGTTATGTTAATCACCATACATTACATCACTAGTTTTTGATGTAGTGTTCCATGATTCATTGTTTGTGCACAACACCCAGTGCTCCATGCAGAACATGCCCTCTTTAATACCCATCACCAGGCTAATCCATCCTCCCACCCCCCTCCCCTCTAGAACCCTCAGTTTGTTTTTCAGAGTCCATTGTCTCTCATGGTTCGTCTCCCCCTCCGATTCCCCCCCTTCATTCTTCCCCTCCTGCTACCTTCTTCTTTTTTTTTTTCTTAACATATATTGCATTATTTGTTTCAGAGGTACAGATCTGTGATTCAACAGTCTTGCACAATTCACCATAGCACATACCCTCCCCAATGTCTATCACCCAGCCACCCCATCCCTCCCACCCCACCCCCCACTCCAGCAACCCTCAGTTTGTTTCCTGAGATTAAGAATTCCTCATATCAGTGAGGTCATATGATACATGTCTTTCTCTGATTGACTTATTTTGCTCAGCATAACACCCTCCAGTTCCATCCACGTCGTTGCAAATGGCAAGATCTCATTCCTTTTGATGGCTGCATAATATGGAATATTCTTTCAAACGACAACTTCCACGAGGATTTTCTATAAAGCGTTTGCTTTTGCATACCTTTACAGCAATGACAAGTGCTTCAGTTCAGGACTTGAGAACTAGTGAACCCACTCTCAAGGGTAATTAGAAAAGAATGAAACAAGGGAAATACTAAAGGAGGCAACATAGAATAAGAGAAGTGTGTGTATTTGTAATAAAGACTTTGGAGAGATGAAGCTGAAACATCTGAGAACCAACACATAAACTTTGACTCAAACTTCTCAGTAGCTGAGCTTAGGAACACAACCCTGGTTTTATGAAGGATGCCCACATACCTGCCAACCAGAACTTTTCCCATCTTAAGTGTTCATAGTTCCTAGATACTTTGGAATAGTTGTGAGAAGAGACATTCAAATATTCCAGTCATAAAAACAAAAAGACATATTCGTGTGGAGGAAAAACAGAAACAAAAGCCGATTGCTCTGTGTAATGTCCACAAAATAAATGTACAAGGTTATTGTACACACCACAGGGGAGCAAAACCCTGAACACTTTCAAATGGTAGTAAATGAAAATTAATTGCACAGAGACCATTATTTCTCATTTAAGATGCATAAAATATCATTAATGCTATCTATATTGAGCATTCCGTCATTACTCTTTTATTTTGGTAAACATAAAAATAGTCTTTCAAAGGTTTTATTTTGCTCTCCTTCCCACTAAATCTTTATTTTTCATAATGTCTTAAGTTCTTATGATATGAATCATTCCTCCATGACATTTTTCAGAAGTCTAATCCTAATGGTTGTATTGTATTATAAAAAATAAATTGTTGGGGCGCCTGGGTGGCTCAGTCGTTAAGCATCTGCCTTCGGCTCAGGTCATGATCCCAGGGTGCTGGGATTGAGCCCTCCAACAGGCTACCTCCTCAGCAGGAAGCCTGCTTCTCCATCTCCCACTCCCCCTGCTTGTGTTTCCTCTCTCACTGTGTCTCTCTCTGTCAAATAAATAAATAAAATCTTTAAAAAAAATAAAAAAAATAAATTGTTGTTATTACAGAAGAATTATGTATTGTGATGTATATTAAAGGGATTGCAGCTCACAACCTTGCCAGGCCTCAGTTTCTGTATCTTTGAAATCTGTGAGTGGGGAGGAAGTTATTAAAGCCTTCCCCTCCCCAGCTTTCCAAACTATTCATATTTCTCACTGCTGTTCTCAAGATCAGGTTTACGACTAGATGGGACGCCTGGGTGGCTCAGTTGGTTAAGCTTCCAGCTCTTGGTTTTGGCTCAGGTTGTGATCTCATGGGTTGTGAGATCAAGCCCCACGTGGTCGGGCTCTGTGCTCAGCAGGAATTCTACTTGAGGATTCTTTCTCTCTCCCTCTTCCCCTCCCTCCGGTCTCATGCTCTCTCTCTCTCTGTCTCTTTCTCTTTTTTTTTCCAAAATAAATAAATATATCTTTTAAAAAAAGATCAAGTTTACAACAAGAAAGTATGAAATTATTTGGAAAAAATTGGTAGAAAAAAGAAAAAGCAATCATATTTTCATGTCATTCTATTTTTTTTAATCAACCAATTCTGAACTACTTAGCAAGACATTCAAGACCTCTACATTGCTCTAAATTACCTATCTAACCCACCTCTGTCTACTATCATCCTGCAACAGACAACCAGCTCACCTGTTGTAGCAATATGCTGAGGATTGCCTCCACCATGCAGTTGCTCATTCTCTTCTCCCATTCAGGAAAGCCTTTCCTCCATCTGCTTATAACAAGCATACACTTCTTCATGATCAGATCTCAAATGTCCACTTTCCTGATCTTTTTAATTAGAACAAGTCTTCTTTCTCTTTCATTTTCTAAGGACTGTATCTATCTTGGAGGTACAGCCTATTAATTTGAAATACTTATTCCATTTTTTATATTATATAAATTAAAATATCTGATTTTCTTATTTTTAGATTGAGAGCTCCTTGAGGGCCAAAATTAGATCTCATTCATAGTTACACCCGACACAAGTAGCTAGCAAAGTGTCCAAAAAGAGTACCAGAGTAAGGGTCAGGAATTTTGAGTTTCAGTTTTAGGCCCTTTAACAACTAACTCTGCGGCCATAGACATATTATTTAAACTCTATTAACCTCAATTATCTTGTGTAATATGGGGATAAAAACATCCATTCCACATGGAGGATTAGATGCTAAAGGGCTTTTAAAACTCTAAAATATTATATTACTTGAAGAACAAAAGTTATTAATGTTCGTATAATTTTATTATTATAGTAGTCACTCAATGACTATTAAATGTGTCTTAAAGAATGAAAAAGCGAAAGTAAGTAGATAATAAATGTCATATTTGAATTCAGTTATAACAGAATGAAATGACTATATACATTTATTTTCTCTCTCTCCCCAAACTCTATTAAAATAAAATTAAAGGAATTTTTTAGTAGTTAAAAAAGCAACATGGCAAAGAGAATAAAGAAGGGGCAAGAGCAGACGGGGGATTTCTACAAACTTTTTGAAATTTGGAAGGAGATGGGGAGATAATAACTGGCATAGCTGAGCAGGGGTCACAACAACCTCTAAACCTGGAGAGGGATACACCAAGGAGAAACCAGTGGGTCCCTCCTCGGAGCCCAAGACTTGCAGCTTGTAGCGCCTAGGAAGGTATCAAAGAAGTCAGGAATGAGAACAAGGAGGTTGTCAAAATCAGTGTGTGAAGCAATTATTCTTCATATCTCCTTGTGACTTCTGTACTCCTGTGAACAGGGATTATTTTCTCTCCCTCTTCTTTTCTCCACCCCCGGGGAGACCAGAGGTTTATACTCTAGGGAAATGAGTCTTGGATGCTCTGGATTCCTGCACACCAGGCACAGGGGAGGATGGAAGTAGGGTGTGGGGCCAAAAATAAAGGGAGATGAAGCAAGAATTTGCATTTTAAACTGTAGAGCCCCCAGCTTTCTTCCATTCCCTGCTCATAAATGCAAGAAACAAAGTGCGTCTCTCTAAAGCTAGAGGCTGGAGGATTCCTCTGTAGAAAAAATAAAGGAGAAAACGCAGGGATAAAACATGTAGATATGAACACATGGAGGTTCTCCAAGGTGAGAGGGAGGCTGTGTGCAGTCTTGTTTCCCTAAAATGGAGCCTAGGAGTCAAAGCCAGTTCTTTTTTTTTTTTTTTTTTAGGATTTTATTTATTTATTTGAGAGAGAGAGAGACAGTGCAGGGAGGGAGAAGGACAAACAGACTCCACACTGAGCATGGACTCCAAGGTAGGGCTTGGATCCTACAACACCAAGATCATGACTGGAGCCAAAACAAGAGTCAGAAGCTCAATCAACTGAGCCACCCAGGTGCCCAATCAAAGCCAGTTCTTAACCACTCCCTTCCTCCTGCCCAGACAATCCTCAGCCTGCTTTTTAGTCATATTCAAATGTGAAAGAGCATCTACTGAAGGAATGCCTTCAATAGGAGGAGAGAGAGAGAGAGCGAGAGAGAATGAATGAATGATTGGAACCCCAAAGAAATAGAAGCTGGGGAAAATTCCAAATAAGAGAGAGAAAAGATGATATTAAATTCTCGAAACAATACAGGATGTGATTTAAAAAAAAAAAAAAAGTATAAGTGGAGAAAAAGAAAATGTTCTAGAAAATTAAAACGATTGTTCAATTAAAAAAATAGGTATGTTTAAAGAAAAGTTCCAAAAATCATTTCAAAAGTTGAGTTAAAAAGCAAATTTGGAAAGTTAGCATAGGAAACAAAAGGAGATCTAACATCTAACAAATATATATTTAACTGAGATTAGAAATTTATGTCCCTGAACCTAGCTAGACACAGAAATAAACATTTTCTGCTCAGCTGACTGATAGACATCTACAGATAAAAAAAAATTCCAACTGTAAATCAGCTCATGGAAAATTGCCCACTCCTCCCCATAAAAGTATAAGGAAAAAAACCCCAAATCCATAACAACAACAAAAACCCCAAAAAACAAAAACAAAAAACACCTGCCAAGACCCTCTAATCTTCAAATCTGGATGTTTTTCTTGTTGTTATTTTGAAAAAAACAAAATTTCCTTACTTGTTCTTTTTTCTTTTTCGTTAATTTTTTTTTTCTTTTGCCAGTGGAGGGAAATCAATTAGAAAGGAAAAGAAAGAAGTTGTCTCAGACAAACCATGAGAGACTCTTGATTCTGGGAAACAAACTGAGGGTTGTGGAAGGGGAGGTGGGGGGGATGGAGCAATTGGGTGATGGGCATTAAGGAGGGCATGTGATGTGATGAACACCAACTATGATACGTAACTGATGAATTACTGAACACTAATAATGAACACTGAAACTAATGATGTACTATATGTTGGATTAAAAAATTTTAGGGGCACCTGGGTGTCTCAGTCAGTTAAGCATCCAACTCTTGGTTTCAGCTCAGGTCACAATCTCACGGTCAAGATCAAACCCTGCATCGATTGGGCTCCGCACTCAGCATGGAGTCTGCTTGGGATTCTTTCCCTCTCCCTCTCCCTCCCCACCTTCTCCTCCCCGTGCTCATGCACTCTCTCTCTTTCTTTCTAAAAAATAAATAAATAAAATCTTAAATTTTTTAAAAAGTTAGAGCCTTTCATAAATGATAGACATATGGTGGTTAAAGAAATTATAGGAATTTTCGGTTTACTCCATAATTCATCAATATTTTTAAATGCAAAATAAAATTTTAATGATTCTCCAGAGAAAAAAATTATGACATAACTATTTTCAGAGGCTGAGAAAGGGAAAACATGTATGTATGAGAGCCAAAACCTCCTCTACTATAACAGAAATTAAAAAAAAATGCCTAAAATGGATAAATCAAGAAATGGTAATATAAGTGATTTATTTAGACATATAGTGACCAATACCAATGAAAACAGACAAGTGAATGGTTCAAATATGTGTGAGTCCAAAAGCTGAGGGTGAGGTGAGACAAAGTACAATTCTTTTTTGCATTTTAATCCTCTCGGTAGTATTTAAATTCTTAAATCATGTCCACGTGTCCATGTAGCAATTTTATGATAGCAAAAATGAATTCAGAAAAAATAAAATAAAAATCTTCTATATCTGAGAAGCAAAAAAAATATATTGCTATAAAACTTGGTTATTAGACTAGAGTTTCCTTCAGCCTGCTCACACTACACGAGCCATGGATTATGTGCACAGAAGCAATGACTTCATAGGCCGTTGAACATTTCGGGGTTTAAATAAATCTCTCACAATCAGAACCTCTGTGCAGTGGGAAGTAAGTGGATAAAGATTATTGGAATGAAAATCCTGAACTTTCTAATTGTTGCTGTTCATCCTGGATACATGCCAGACTAGTTTCTCCCTTTTTAATTATTTATTTTGATTTTCAGAAAATCAGAGAAAATTAAATGCTCAAAATAATAATAATTATTCCATAAGCCGAAATAAAGCAACAGTTTGGAAGGAGTCCAAGAAAATGCTTTTCTATGAATATACCTGGGAGAAAAGACAGTGAAGGATACTAATATTTACTGAGTGCTTACTATGTACCAGGCTTATCCAAGCAATTCATTCTCTCCCTACCATAGCTTTGTGAGACAAATCACCACCTTCTTTTTAGAGATGAAGAAACTGACCAACAGAGAGGTTAATAACCTCCACAAGGACACAGTGGTGTGCTTCAAATGGGATACTGACCTGCGAGATATTGATCTCCTCCGGCCTCAAGGGAGGTGGAGCCCTTTACTCAAGTGTTTCTTTCATGTAAGTGTCATTATCTATGTGCATTGTGGTGTGGGCAAGGTTGGAAACACTGCTTTAAGCAGAAATAAATCAGCCTTCTTACCCTTCAATTTTCAAGATCTCTCTGTTCTGAAAAAGCATCCTCCTAGGCGGGTAAAAATTTATTGCAATAGAAAATTTTTATTTAAGGCAGGACACATGTATCAACCATTTCAATCGCCTCATCTTTCAGCCAAGGAAATGGGTCCAGACAAGTAAGATGACCTAACCTAGAGAGGGCTCCTATTGCAGTTGGTCTTCACCCATCCTGGGGAGCAGGAGAGCAGGGATGCTTGTGGCTGTGCTGTGGTCTGCTTTATCATGGCTCTGAGCAGACGGCATCACAGTGGATGGTTGCTGGCTCATCTCTTTCCTTGGCTAGGGAGCTCTAGTTGGAGAGGCACTGAGTCTTATGTAGTTTTGTGTGTCCAGCACTAGAACAGTGTCTGGTACATAGCAGACACTCAAAATTTGTTAAGTGAATAAATAATTAAAATTTGTGCTCATAGGCTCCCGGGCCAAGCTCTATCTCCCTAGCATGTTAGCTCTCTGACCTCAGACAAGTCATGTATAATGGTAAGTGGGCATAAAAGGTCTTAGGTGATTGTGAATATTACATAGGATTATAATAATAATGACACACCTTATTAGCAGCTAATATTTAGTGAATGTTTACAATGTGACAGGCAGAGTTACAAGTGTCTTGAAAGTATTAACTCATTTAGTTTAAAATACATTTTTAAATTGTAAATAGTCTGGTTGATATATGTGGGCAATCATTAGAGCTCGTTCTACAGTGTATTTCCCACTGCATTAGAACTCAGTCTGGGGTATATTTGGTTTCAGTTTCTAGTACTCCTTTGGAAGTACGTGCAAAGGTACAGATGACTTAGATGAAGACTAAGAGAGTTCTTTCCTGCCACTCTGTCAGAATGGCACTGGGCAATAGAGGAAGGGATGGGGATCGCATTTCTTCTAATGGGTGTCTCTATCTGCCTTCAGAGAGAAAATTAGTATTCTCCTAATAGACAGAATGTCACAGAAAAGTTCAACCTTCTTCATAATACTGTAATTAGTATTTCATATACTATAATTTTAGTCTTGATGAGATAAGCACTTTCTGAAGAAATTTCAATATCTATATTGCTAGTGCTAGCAAAAAAAGCAATTTAAAATGACACATTTTAATACATAATAGCTGCCCCAACCTTTTGATGTAGCAGCATGAATATCAAATTCTGTGAGAGAGAATGAGGTTTGAGGTGCCTTCAAGGGATTGGTGCCTTTATAGCAAACGCGACATGTGTCTGCTGAATGGCACCAACTTCAGCCCCCTGGGTTTTTGCTGATCAGGCTGGTGAGTAAGTTCCCTTAAGCGAATCTTGTCATAATTCAAGCAGACTCAACCACAGGACTCATGATGCTAGGAGCCCAGTGGCATCAATTGTAGGTAACCAGGAGGAAGAACATTCATAACTTTGAATCACCTACCATGTGCTACGGATTATGTTTTACAAACATTATGTCATCAATCCTCATTTTGTAGATGAGAAAACCGATGCTCAAAAGGGTGAACTCACTAATTCTTATGTAAGAGCAGTAGGTATTTGAACCCAGGTCTACCTAGTTAGAACATCCATCCTCTGAATACTGCAATGGGCCACCTCCCTGGAAACAAGTTATTTATCAAATAATTCTTTGCTGGGTGATCGGATCCCCTAGCTACATACACTGAAGGTAAGTCACCGAATGGGAAAAAAGTGGATACCAAAATTTCCCACTATATTTAAATAGGGATATATATTCTCCGGAAAATACCCTAGTTGGTATAATAGCTAGCGGTTGGAATAAAGAAATGCTATCATTTGGCTTGTTATCTTTTCTCTGACTATTGGGTTAAGACTGCCTGCAGTTATCATGACAGAGTGGTTTGTGATTACAAAAGCTTATAAACAGCCTCAACACATACCTCTCCTGAAAAGGGAAATACAGTGGTTTTGCTTTGGCATTGTGCTATCTTCCTGTGAGTTTTTATTTCAACAAGATAACTTTGATCATTTTCCAAAGAACTATAAGAGATATACAGATTGGGGCATCTGCTGGGAAGTGCAGGTGGGGGGTAATTAAATTGGGTTCCCTCCATTTGGATGGTGCTCTTGACCAGTGTTAATGATTACTATCACTGTGGGGACAGCACAAATGTCAGTACTATTATCACTCATAGTATGAGGAGGAAGAAGAGACACTAGGAGAAAGGACAGGTGGAAGGAGAACAAGGGAGGGAAGAAGACAAGGATATTTATATGTCATAGATATATATTAATATTTATATAGATATTTGTAATGTGCTGTTGGAACCCAAATGATAGAAACATTAATTCTTTTTTTTTTTTTTAAAGATTTTATTTATTTGACAGAGAGAGACACAGCGAGAGAGGGAACACAAGCAGGGGGGAGTGTGAGAGGGAGAAGCAGGCTTTCCGCTGAGCAGGGAACCCAATGCAGGACTTGATCCCAGGACCCTGAGATCATGACCTGAACCAAAGGCAGATGCTTAATGACTGAGCCACCCAGGTGCCCCGAGAGATTAATTCTTATGGTTAAGAATCAGGAAATGATCCACAGTAAAGAGAACATTCAAGCTAGAATTGAATTATGTGATGTTATGAACTGAATTGTGTCCCCCAAATTCATAGGTTCAATCTGTAAGCCCCAATGTGACTATATTTAGAGATAGAGCCTTTAAGAAGGTAAATAAGGTTAAATGAGGTATATATATTTTTATGTCTTCTTTATATATGTACCCCACCATGTAGCAAATAACTGATCCTCCATAAAGAATTATTGAATGCATGCAAGAATTTATGGATGGATGGATAGATAACTAAAAATTAAGAACTACCCACATGTCTTAGTCTGCGAGGGCTGCCCCAACAAATACCATAAATACCACAGTCTACATGGCATAAACAACAGACATTTATTTTGCCATGATTCTGAAAACTGGATGTCCAAGATCAAGGTACTGGTTGGGTTGGTTTCTCCTGAAGCCATTATCTTTGGCGTGCAGATGGTTGTGTGCTCACTGTGTCCTCACATGGATTTTTTCTCTGTGCATGCACATCCCTGGTATCTTTTCCTTTTCACATAAAGACAATTCTATTGCATTAGGGCCCCACATAAAGACAATTCTATTGCATTCGTCTAACCTATTTAACTTCTTAAAAGCCCTATCTTTTCCAAATATGGTCATATTGGGTGCTACAGATTCAACTTATGAATTTGGGGGGACAAAATTCAGTTCATAACATCATATCATTCCACTCTAGCTTGAATGTTATCTTTATTGTGGATTATTCCATGATTCTTACCATTAGAATTAATGTCTCTCTTCTTTGGGCTCCCATAACATGTTACAAATATCTATGCTTAGAACTCATCAGTTTGCTCTTTTTTTGAATATGGAAACCTCCTGGCTGGTCTCTGCCATTGGTCTTACTCTCATTCTATCTTTCTCAATTTGTAAACCTGTCAAAGTGAACGTACTAAAATGCTCATGGAACCATGCTACTCCTCAGCTTTAATCTTATCAATGAATTTGTGAACATAAGTGGAACCCTTTGGGATGAGTTTAAATTCTTTACACCCTGCCTATGTAATAAACCTCATCTTCCAAATCTCTTATCATCCATCACCCTGCAGCCACTCTGTCCCACTGGAACCTCTGCTGTTTAAGATGTCCTGGCCATAAGAATGTTGTCCTTGCTGCCTGCAGATCTCTGGTCCAGAGTTCTACGCATCTCACTGTAGTGACCCATGGCTATGCACAGATACACATTGCTTTACCCTCTCTGGGGTTAGAGACATCCCCTGGCCCCTTTACTCAAACTCCTCTTGTTCTTTCCTTTGTGTTTTAATTTTTTTACATTTTTCCTCAAAATGTGCCCTGGATAGAAGTCATAATAAGATGTATCTAGAAATAATCATACACATTAAAACATTGGCAGGGACAATTCCTACTGCTGGTAATCAAGGGGTAGCTCCTATCAGATAAATATTATTACATAATAACTATAAGCTCTGGAAAAAAATATGTTGAAGGCACAGGAGAACAACCAAAAGGACCCAGAAACAGGAGTGGGTGTGTATTCTTGGGACATTTTTAACGACTTTTTGTCTAAGAGCAGGCTCTAGTCGGTACCACAGTAGGTGGGTAAAACTCAGTTGGAAAACATGCAGTGTTGGTGGCTTGAAGAGCCGGTGGAGAGAGTCTGCTGTCATAACAGAAGTGGAAAAATGAGGGAAGAAATCCAAGAAAAGAAAAAGGCAAAGAAGCAGACTGCTAAGTTCTGCATGTAAACTCTGCCCAAATTTCTGGCTGCCCTCCGAACTATGCTGGCATAGGGTAGATCTCAGTTCCCAAATAAGGTAAAAGGAGCAAACAGATTTCAGAGGATGGGTACCAGAGGAAAGCCAGAATTTGGAAGTTTGAGTTCAGTGAAGTTAACTGTCAGTTAAAGAAATAAATAAATACATGTCAAAGGAACATAACAGAATCTGAGTTTCTACACTGTATGAACCGTAATGTTTAAGGCACAATACTTAGGGGAAAAAGACCAAGAACTTATTATCCAGAAAACAACAATATCCTCTTCAAAATGAGGCTGAAAATAGACATAACAGATACATGAAAATTGACAGGATTTGCTATCAGCAGACCTATGCCATAGGAAATGTTGAACGGAGTCCTTGAAGATTGAAGTGAAATGACAGCTGGAAAACTCAGAAAGGAATAATGAGCATTGGAAATGGTAAATATGCAGATAAATACAAGAGACTATATATCCTCTAAAATACACATGTCTGATGTCTCTTTAAAGGGGAGAAAAAAGATAACATTAGATTGTGGAATTTATAACACACATAGATTCAGTACATAGGACGACTCTAGTATAGGGAAAACAGAGGTGTTAAATAGAATTACATAGTTACATGGCTTGTACATAATGTGGAACAACTTTAACTCTAGGTAGACTATGAAATATTAAGGATGCACATTTTAATTCCTAGAACAACCACTAAAGTATAAAAATGTATAGCTTATAAGTCAAAAAATTAATTAAAATGAAACTCTTAAATAATATTTTAGTTAACAAAAGAGAAGGCAGAAAGGAAATACAATCAAAAAAATAGATGGGACAATAGAAAATAAATAATAAAGTGGTAGACATAAATCAACCATATTAGTATTACATTAAATTTAAATGGACTAAACATCCTATTTTTTAATTATTTACTTGAGAGAGAGAGAGAGAGAGAGCACTAGTGGGGGGGGGGGCGGTGCGGAGGAGGAGAGGGACAAGGAGAAGCAGACTCCTGCTGAGCAGGGAGCTTGAAGTGGGCCTCGATCCCAGGACCCTGGGATCATGACCTGAGCCAAAGGCAGATGCTTAACGACTGAGCCACCCACTAAACATTCTAAACAAAAGACACTGTTTGCCAGAATAGATAACAAAACAAGACACAACTCTATGCTTTCTAAAAGTGATTGCTTTTAAATATAAATCCCAGGGCACCTGGGTGGCTCAGTCAGTTAAGCCTCTGACTCTTGATTTTGGCTCAAGCCATTGATCTCATGGGTCGTGAGATCAAGCCCCACGTCGGGCTCTGTGCTCAGTGGAGAGTCTGCTTGGAGAGTGTCTCCTTCTGCCCCTTTCCCTGCTCATTCTCTCTCTCTCTCTCAAATAAACCTTTAAAAAAATAAATATAAATCTCATGTTCTTTATCCCTTTCATACGACTTCATAGACTGCATAAATGGGCCTAAGACTCCAAATGACCCGAGTTCTTAGAATATTGAGAAAATAATTTTAAAAATCTAAAACCACAACAAAACTTACGATAACATGGATTAGTTACCTCTTTCGGATAGAGTGTCTTGGCTCAAATATCTCTGAGTCTACCCCACATGGGAACCAAGAACAATCTTGAAAGCTAATGTTCAGAGTCCCCCTCTGCCTGACCACACTCTGAGTTAAGTCCCAAAAGGGAAGTGGAAAAGCAATACCTCCATCCTCAATAGAGCTGGTATATGGACTCACCTAGAGAGAGGAAGCGTGAGACAAACAACCTCTTTTCCTTCCTACCACACCCTGGTCAGAAAGGATCAGTGTTTCCTTTACCTTCCTTTATGTCATGCCCCTCTCAGACCCTGGAGTAGCAGGGCTCCTGGCCTTGCTATCATAGGTGGAAAGAGTGCTCAGTCTGGTGGGCTCCAAGTGGGTCTCCTACACTCAGCGTTTGCTATGTTAAAGAAAACAAAAGAACTTGTAAAATATCTTCTCTCATAAAGTTTAGATCCTGTTTTGCACATTTGAGGCTAAAATTTTGATCATTCTATTTTCCTTATTCTTTTTTCAACATTCTGCCATATGAGCCCTACATTTTGACTAGAAAAATATGTGTCTTTTACTTACACAAATATCATGTATTTAGAAAGGAAAAATACCAACACAATAATTAAACAATATTCCTCCCAGTAGAGAAGCTTGCTATAGATGCCAAATGAATACAATAAAACACTATACAGGGGCGCCTGGGTAGCTCAGTCGTTAAGCGTCTGCCTTCAGCTCAGGTCATGATCCCGGGGTCCTGGGATCGAGCCCCACATTGGGCTCCCTGCTTGGCGGGAAGCCTGCTTCTCCCTCTCCCTCTCCCCCTGCTTGTGTTCCCTCTCTCGCTGTGTCTCTCTCTGTCAAATAAATAAATAAAATCTTTAAAAAAAAAAAACAACAAAAACACTATACACACAATTATTTAAGTTTCACAAAGAAAAAATCAAAATTGTAAATTAAAAAATCTGTAGCATTTTATACCTCTTGAGTATTAATAAACATTATATAATTAATTTCTATTTAGTATTTTTCAGGATCATCTACAATTATTACAAGACAATTATAATTTAACTTTTGTGTAGGCTATTTACATCCAATGGGACAGGTGTGTGTGTGTGTGTGTGTGTGTGTGTGTATACATTAGTGTCCAGTTCTCTGTATAGATATTCAATGATTTTCTGGTCTTATAAATCAGAATCTTTAAGTCATGGGGAGTAACTTATGAATCATGTCCATTTAATTAAAAATTTTCATTACTGTAGAAATTCTGAAAAACACAATAAAAGCAATAATTTGTAATTGCCCTTTAGATACTGTGATCTACACACATGTGTTTCTTTGCTCTGAAAGCTGAGAGGGCCCAGAAGCAATGATATCTTGGCAGCAATGAGGAAAACTAGCACCTACATCTTGATTTCTAATGCCATTCTCCAATGAAAGGAACCAGGACTCCTTGGAGAAATGGCCGATTTTATGACTGGGGCAGGAAATATACAAGGTGAGCCTAGAGCATCTTATAGTGCCAGAAAGTACAGAAGTCCTCAAAGTTTACACATACACACACACATACACAATACGCACCCCAAACAAATCTCAACAGTGAGTTCATGTTGAAGGTACACAAGGGCCAAATGAAAGAGCTCCTGATGGTCAGAGCTGGAACGATTTGCAACAAAATAAATAAGGTAGTATTGGATTTTAACCCAATGCATAAAGTAAATATCCATGAGTCCATACTGATATAAATAAATGGTTGAATAAATAAATGGGAATATTTCATGCGGAAGGATCCCAAATAATTTATGCAGATACTTCTCCCTTAAAGGGATGGAACACAATTCCCCACTCCTTAAGTGTGAACTACACACAGTGACTTTCTTTTAAAGAGTAAAAGATGGAAAGGGGAACAAAAATAATAACTTTACAGTAGTAAAACCTGGCAAATACTGTGTCACACCACATGATCAAGACTAACATCAACATGGTAAGTCATATTGATAGCAAGTACCCTTCCTAAGATGTGATGTAAATAGTCCTTTACTTTGTGGTCTTCCTTTCCAAAAACCATTAACCAACTTTAATTATGGAAACACACACCCACACAGATCCCACTTGAGACGCTTTCTACAAAATCCCTGACCAGTAATTCTTGAAACTGTCACAGTTATCAACGCCAAGAAGTCTGAGAAATTGTCATGACCAAGAGAAGCCTAGGAGGCATGCCTTCTAAATGTAAAATGGTATCTCGTATGGGATCCTGTGACAGTAAAAGGACATTTGGGAAAAATGAGAAAATCTCAATAAAGAATGGATGTCAGTTAAAAATAACATATCAAGATCGGTTCACAAATTGAGACAAATTTGCCATATTGATGTAAGATACTAACAGTGGAAGCAACAGGGTGTAGAAGGTGTGAGGTACATGAGAGATCTCTGTGCCCATCTTCCCAATGATTCTGTAAAAATAAAAGTGTCCTAAAATTTTAAAAAGTTTATTTAAAATGTGTTCCTCCTCTATTACCAAATATGCCATTCATATTTATAAGCTTAGATAAATATACATTCCTAGAATATAGAATTCCCTCCCCACTCATTATTCATTTATTGAGAAGGCCAGCTGTAGAGGAAAGAGCATTTGTATCTGGGGATGAGGTCCATTTCTGTACTTGTCTCTTCTCTAGGGGATTGTGGCCCCACAACTCCCTGGACTCATGTAGATGCTGAGAAACATGCAAAGGTCTGTTAGATCAGGTTCATTTGCTCTAAGACCCAATACTGCCAAGAGAGCAAGGGCTGTGTCATGCAAGCCAGCATGGCCTCAGGTACATGACCCTTGTCCCACACGTAATCATATGTGTGTGCACATGCTTTCCCAGCATTGTACTAAGTCCGTCACTGGGAGGCCGGAGTCTGGGTATGGCCATCAAAGTCTCTGTTGCCCTTCTCATCTATAGGTCAGTGTCATCATTCAGAGGCCCCTTTCTGAACTCTGTGGCTGAATTTATGGACATTTATTGGTGTTGCTATCATTGGCTCACCTTCTATCACTTCCTAATTAGTCCATAAGCTTCTTACTCTAGAATTAGACTATTGTTTCTCCCACAAATTTCTCCTTTTTTTCTCTTACAAGAAACCCTATCAAAAGCCTTAAACAAGGTATAGGTAATATGGATTTTGGGGGATAAAAGGCAAAGTTGGAGAGTCAGGTATGACCAAATTAGGTGGGTGCAGAGGCCCAAAATGGGATTTTGTTTATGATTAAATTAAAGATCATACTCTAAGATCATCTACTGGATTTTAAGATATTCCATTTCCCCTAAATGCAGAAAACAAGCTGCCATGTCAGACTAGGATAAATATTATTTTTGTCTCATTTTATCCACACTTGTACTATATGTTATTTTAAAAAATGTAACATTTTTGTATCACTATTCAAATGTTTGCTTCCACCTCATCTTGGCAGGAATAGAGTTCATATGTTAATATGTGAGTTGGTTCTTCCATGGAAAAATACAATATATAGCAGTTGTTTTACTAATAAGATTTGAGAAGTGGTAGGCTTTCTTCTATTTCTTATTTTTCATGGTGAGATCCACTGACATGTACCTTTTATTTAGTGTTGTGTGTAAGCACGAGAAATTACAGTGTATGACATCAGAGAAGACAGCAGAGATTTGGAAAGAGATTGCACTGGCCAGTGGCCCATAGACGGGCTCTTAAATGCCTTTGCTTTTCTTCTAACTCTTGCTCAGTACCAAAGGATAAATCCTAGTCCAAGAGTTAGACATATTCTCTACTCTTTAGGTGATATGGCGTGGGCTGAATTTTTTCACAATGAATCTGCCAAAATGTAAAGTAACAATACCACCTACTCTTCCTTGAACACATGGGAATATATTGCTCTTTTACTAAAATGATGCTTTTTATAATGGGTCTATTCTGGGTGCCATGTGGAGATGAATTCCCAGCTTTTACTCGGCCATGCGTTGGCCTTGGTAACATTTCTCTTCGGTGGCCAGGAACCCAGCTTCCAGAGTGCAGCCAGAAATGGAAAACAAGACTAGTTGTCTTCCAGGTAGTGACATGTAGACCTATATTCTGATGTCAGGGATCATACTGTTTTTATTTTTGTTTTTTTCCTTTTTCCTCTGTAGATGAATTTTATAGTTTCTACAGATCTAGTATCTGGTGTGGAAAACAGCCCAGGGCCACCCACTCATTGCTGAGTCTCAGATATTTTTCTATAGTTTCGTCTAAACTTCAGAAAGGAAGATGTAGGGGTGATGGGGGCTAAGAT
This sequence comes from Halichoerus grypus, assembly GCF_964656455.1. NCBI lineage: Eukaryota > Metazoa > Chordata > Mammalia > Carnivora > Phocidae > Halichoerus > Halichoerus grypus. The sequence goes on from NC_135722.1 coordinate 58,367,181, forward strand.
CAGGACTGTCTGAACTTCAGAGCATTGGGAAACCTGGGGTTGGCTCTTGCAACTGCAACGCAAGCTGGTTTCACAAAGAAAGGAAGTAAAGAGAGGGGAGACTGATCACAAGCATCAGGAGTCACTATGTTACCTCCTTCTTCTTTGTAAAAATTCTCTCCTGAACAATTTGCCCCATCATGTCCCTTTTCAGGCTGAGAACCAAGAGAGAGATAGGGAGACAGAGATCAGGGAGAAAGAAAGAGGAGGGGGATAGGAAGGAGGAGAAGAGAAGGAGGGGAGTAGAAGGAAGAAGGCAGTGGGCTGGAATATTCCCTGGGAATTACTGCAGGGAATATACATAGAGGTAAATCTTTGAAACTTTTTACTTACTTGACATGATCAAGAGCTGTCTGCCATTAATGACCAACAGGAGAGGAAAAGGTAGCAATGCTTAGGGAACCCGAGAAAGGGAAAAACAGGTATCTAATCTATAGGGTTTATTATGTAACAGACCCGAAGCTGGACACTTTATATAAATTAGTCTTTAATCCTCACCACAACACTATAAAATAGTTATCATCCTGATGAATTGAGGAAAATAAAGTGCAGGGATCCAAAGTAATTTTCCCATAGTCTCATAATTAACAAGTGATATAGCTCCTATCTGTCCAAAGGAAAATGCTAAAATATTTCCAAGCTCTACAGTCATTATTTGGTACAGCATTTAAAAATAAATGAAGTGATTTAGGGGAACCTGGGTGGCACCGTTGGTTAAGCAGCTGCCTTCGGCTTGAGTCATGATCCCAGGATGCTGGGATTGAGCCCCAGGTTAGGCTCCCTGCTTAGCAGGGAGCCTACTTCTCCCTCTCCCTCTCCCCCACCCTGCCCCACTCATGCTCTCTCTCTCTCACTTTCTCTCTTTTAAATAAATAAATAAAATCTTTGGGGGTGGAGCAAGATGGCGGAGGAGTAGGAGACCTGGATTTTGTCTGGTCTCAGGAATTCAGCTGGATAGGGATCAAACCATTCTGAACACCCACGAACTCAACAGGAGATCAAAGAAAATAATAGCAGCAACTCTCTGAACAGAAAAGTGACCACTTTCTGGAAGGTAGGATGTGCAGAGAAGTGAATCCGAGGTGATATTCGGGAGGATAGATGGCGGGGGAGGGGCCTCCGTCAGCCGCTTCTGGCAAGTAATAGAGCTGGAGAACACAAAATCCGAACTTTTAGAAGTCTGCTCCACTGAGGGACGCCACTCCAGTGGCTAAGCGGGGGGTGGAGCCCTCACTGGGACAGTGTGGTCTTAGGACCCTCGGGGTCACAGAAAGACCGGGGGTGCCTGAGTACGGCAGAGCTCCCAGGTATCGGAGCAGGGAAGCCACCTGCAGAGACGGAGCCGAGGAGCGGGCTCTCAGCTCGGGGTTGCCATAAACCGTGATCCATGGCACAGTTGGGCCACTGCTCTTCCAGCAGGGACCCAACAAGCAGCAGATCGAGGAGACTCCCCTTCCTCCCCTGGGAGGAGAGGCACGGGAGCGCACCGCAGGGATCTGCTGCGTTTGGAGACTCCACACCGGGTCAGGTGCCAGAGATAGAAACGCTTGGCAGGCTGGGTGAGCACGGAGTGCGGCCTGAGATGGGGGAGACGGGAGTGACTGACTGCTTTTCTCTGGGGGCTCACTGAGGAGCGGGGCCCCAAGTTCTCGGCTCCTCTGGGGCAGAGATTGGGAGGCCGCCATTTTCACTCTCATCCTCCAAAGCTGTGGGGAAAGCTTGCAGGGAACAAAAGCTCCCGAGAGCAAACCCAAGCAGATTACTTAGCCCAGACCTGGCAAGGGCAGGGCAGTTCCGCCTCCAGCAAAGAGATTTGGGAACCATGGCAACAGGCCCCTCCTCCAGAAGATCAGCAAGAACAGCCAGCCAAGACGAAGTTTACTGATCAATGAGAACGGCAGAACTCCAGCGCTAGGGGAATACTGCACATAGAATTCATGGCCTTTTTACCATGATTCTTTAGTCTTTCAAAGTTTTTTTTTTTTTAACTTTTTAAAAAAATTTTTCTTTTTCCCTTTTTCAACCAACATCTTATCAATCCCTTTTTTAAAAAACATTTTTATTTTTCATTTTTAGAGTCATATTCTATCCCTTCATGGTAGTTACCCTTATTTTTGGCATATATATATAAGTTGTTCTCTCTTTAAAATTTTGAGATACAGTTTTTTCTAACAGATCAAATATACCCTAAATCTCAGTGTATGGCTTTCTTCTGGTCTCCTGCCTGATCATATTCTCTCCCTTTTTTTTTTTAAATCCTCTGCTTTCTTTTTTCAAACAGCTTCTTATCAATTCCTTTTATAAAATTTTTTATAATTTTAATCTTTACAGTCATATTCCATCCCTTCATCATATTTACCCTTATTTTTGTACATATATGTTTTTCTTTCTTTAAAATTTTGGGAGGCACTTTCTTCTAACAGACCAAAATACACCCAAAATCTAGTGTGTGGCACTGATCTATGCACCAGCCTGATCATATTTGATCATATTCTGTTTTTTTTGTTTTGTTCTGTTTTTGTTTGTTTTTATCTTTTTCTTTTTCTTTTTTCTCTCTTTCCCTTTCTTTTACCCCGGCTTCAGGTCTTTTCTGATTTGTTTAGAGTATATTTTCGGAGGACGTTGTTACCCTGTTAGCATTTTGTTCTCTCATTCATCTATTCTCCTCTGGACAAAATGACAGACGGAAAAAACCACATCAACAAAAAGAACAAGAGGCAGTACCGAATGCCAGGGACCTACTCAATACAGACATTAGTACGATGTTGGATCTAGAGTTCAGAATGATGATTTTAAAGATACTATCGGGCTTGAGAAAAGCATGGAAGTTATTAGAGAGACGCTTTCTGGAGAAATAAAAGAACTAAAATCTAACCAAGTTGAAATCAAAAAGGCTATTCATAAGGTGCAATCAAAAATGGGGGTGCTAACTGCTAGGATAAATGAGGCAGAAGAGAGAATCAGTGATATAGAAGACCAAATGATGGAAAATAAAGAAGCTGAGAAAAAGAGAGATAAACAACTACTGGATCACTAGGGCAGAATTCGAGAGATAAGTGATACCGTAAGACGAAACAACATTAGAATAATTGGGATCCCAGAAGAAGAAGAAAGAGAGAGAGGGGCAGAAGGTATATTGGAGCAAATTATAGCAGAGAACTTCCCTAATTTGGGGAAGGAAACAGGCATCAAAATCCAGGAGGCACAGAGAACTCCTCTCAAAATCAATAAAAATAGGTCAACACCCCAACAGCTAGTAGTAAAACTTACGAGTCTCAGAGACAAAGAGAAAATGCTAAAAGCAGCTCGGGAGAAGAGATATGTAACCTACAATGGTAGAAACATTAGATTGGCAACAGACCTATACACAGAGACCTGGCAGGCCAGAAAGGACTGGCATGATATCTTCAGAGCACTAAATGAGAAAAATATGCAGCCAAGAATACTATATCCAGTGAGGCTGTCATTGAAAATAGAAGGAGAGATAAAAAGCTTCCAGGACAAACAAAAACTAAAGGAATTTGCAAACACGAAACCAGCCCTACAAGAAATATTGAAAGGGGTCCTTTAAGCAAAGAGAGAGCCTAAAAGCAACATAGACCAGAAAGGAACACAGACAATATACAGTAACAGTCACCTTACAGGCAATACAATGGCACTAAGTTTATATCTTTCAATAGTTACCCTGAATGTAAATGGGCTAAATGCCCCAATCAAAAGACACAGGCTATCAGATTGGATAAAAAAACAAGACCCATCGATATGCTGACTGCAAGAGACTCATTTTAGACCCAAGACACCTCCAGATTGAAAGTGAGAGGGTGGAAAACCATTTACCATGCTAATGGACATCAAAAGAAAGCTGGGGTGGCAATCCTTATATCAGACAAATTAGATTTTAAACGAAAGACTGTAAAAAGAGATGAGGAAGGACACTATATCCTACTTAAAGGGTCTATCCAACAAGAAGATCTAACAATTGTAAATATCTATGCCCCTAACATGGGAGCAGCCAATTCTATAAGGCAATTAATAACAAAAGCAAAGAAACACATTGACAACAATACAATAATAGTGGGGGACTTTAACAACCCCTCACTGAAATGGACAGATCATCTAAGCAAAAGATCAACAAGGAAATAAAGACTTTAAATGACACACTGGACCAAATGGACTTCACAGACATATTCGGAACATTCCATCCCAAAGCAATGGGATACACATTTGTCTCTAGTGCCCATGGAACATTCTCCAGAATTGATCACATCCTAGGTCACAAATCAGGTCTCAACCGGTACCAAAAGATTGGGATCATTCCCTGCCTATTTTCAGACCACAATGCTTTGAAACTAGAACTCAATCACAAGAGGAAAGTCGGAAAGAACTCAAATCCATGGAGGCTAAAGAGCATCCTACTAAAGAATGAATGGGTCACCCAGGAAATTAAAGAAGAATTAAAAAAATTCATGGAAACCAATGAAAATGAAAACATAACTGTTCAAAATCTTTGGGATGCAGCAAAGGCAGTCCTAAGAGGAAAGTATATAGCAATACAAGCCTTTCTCAAGAAACAAGAAAGGTCTCAAGTACACAACCTAACCCTACACCTAAAGGAGCTGGAGAAAGAACAGCAAATAAAGCCTAAACCCAGCAGGAGAAGGGAAATAATAAAGATCAGAGCAGAAATCAATGAAATAGAAACTAAAAGAACAGTAGAACAGATCAACGACACTAGGAGCTGGTTCTTTGAAAGAATTAACAAGATTGATAAACCCCTGGTCAGACTTATTCAAAAGAAAAGAGAAATGACCCAAATCAAAAAAATCATGAATGAAAGAGGAGAGATCACAACCAACACCAAAGAAATACAAATAATTATAAGAACATATTAGAGCAACTCTATGCCAGCAAATTAGATAACCTGGAAGAAATGGATGCATTCCTAGAGATGTATCAACTACCAAAACTGAACCAGGAAGAAATAGAACACCTGAACAGACCTATAACCACTAAGGACATTGAAGCAGTCATCAAAAATCTCCCAACAAACAAGAGTCCAGGGCCAGATGGCTTCCCAGGGGAATTCTACCAAACATTTAAAGAAGAATTCATACCTATTCTTCTGAAACTGTTCTAAAAAATAGAAATGGAAGGAAAACTTCAAAACTCATTTTATGAGGCCACCATTACCTTGATCCCCAAACCAGACACAGACCCCATCAAAAAGGAGAATTACAGACCAATATCCTTGATGAACATGGATGCAAAAATTCTCACCAAAATACTAGCCAATAGGATCCAACAGTACATTAAAAGGATTATTCACCATGACCAAGTGGGATTTATCCCTGGGCTGCAAGGTTGGTTCAACATCCGCAAATCAATCAATGTGATACAATACATTAAGAAAAGAAAGAACAAGAATCATATGATCCTCTCAATAGATGCAGAAAAAGCATTTGACAAGTACAGCATCCTTTCTTGATCAAAACTCTTCAGAGGATCGGGATAGAGGATACATACCTCAATATCATAAAAGACATCTATGAAAAACCTACAGCAAATATCATTCTCAATGGGGAAAAACTGAGAGCTTTCCCCCTAAGGTCAGGAACGTGGCAGGGATGTCCACTATCACCACTGCTATTCGACATAGTATTAGAAGTCCTAGCCACAGCAATCAGACAACAGAAAGAAATAAAAGGCATCCAAATTGGCAAAGAAGAAGTCAAACTCTCACTGTTTGCAGATGATATGATACTATATGTGGAAAACCCAAAGGACTCCACCCCAAAACTGCTAGAACTCATCCAGGAATTCAGTAAAGTGGCAGGATATAAAATCAATGCACAGAAATCAGTGGCATTCCTATACACCAACAACAAGACAGAAGAAAGAGAAATTAAGGAGTCGATCCCATTTACAATTGCACCCAAAACCATAAGATACCTAGGAATAAATCTAACCAAATAGGCAAAGGATCTGTACTCAGAAAACTATAAAATACTCATGAAAGAAACTGAGGAAGACACAAAGTAATGGAAAAACATTCCATGCTCATGGATTGGAAGAACAAATATCGTGAAGATGTCAATGCTACCTAGAGCAATCTACACATTCAGTGCCATCCCCATCAAAATACCACCCACTTTTTTCAAAGAAATGGAACAAATAATCCTAACATCTGTATGGAACCAGAAAAGACCCCGAATAGCCAAAGGAATGTTGAAAAAGAAAAGCAAAGCTGGCAGCATCACAATTCCGGACTTCCAGCTCTATTACAAAGCTGTCATCATCAAGACAGTATGGTACTGGCACAAAAACAGACACATAGATCAATGGAGCAGAATAGAGAGCCCAGAAATGGACCCTCAACTCTATGTTCAACTAATCTTTGACAAAGCAGGAAAGAATGTCCAATGGAAAAATGACAGTCTCTTCAACAAATGGTGTTGGGAAAATTGGACAGCCACGTGCAGAAGAATGAAACTGGACCATTTCCTTACACCACACACAAAAATAGACTCCAAATGGTTGAAAGACCTCAATGTGAGACAGGAGTCCATCAAAATCCTAAAGGAGAACACAAGCAGCAACCTCTTCGACCTCAGCCGCAGCAACTTTTTCCTAGAAATATCGCCAAAGGTAAGGGAAGCAAGGGCAAAAATGAAGTATTGGGACTTCATCAAGATAAAAAGCTTTTGCACAGCAAAAGAAACAGTCAACAAAACCAAAAGACAACCGACAGAGTGGGAGAAGATATTTGCAAATGACATATCAGATAAAGGGCTAGTATCCAAAATCTATAAAGAACTTATCAAACTCAACACCCAAAGAACAAAGAATCCAATCAAGAAACGGGCAGAAGACACGAACAGACATTTTTCCAAAGAAGACATCCAAATGGCCAATAGACACATGAAAAAGTGCTCAACATTGCTGGGCATCAGGGAAATCCAAATCAAAACCTCAATGAGATACCACCTCACACCAGTCAGAATGTCTAAAATTAACAAGTCAGGAAACAACAGATGTTGGCGGGGATGCGGAGAAAGGGGAACCCTCCTACACTGTTGGTGGGAATGCAAGCTGTTGCAACCACTCTGGAAAACAGTATGGAGGTTCCTCAAAAAGTTGAAAATAGAGCTACCATATGATCCAGCAATTGCACAACTGGGTATTTACCCCAAAGATACAAATGTAGGGACCTGAAGGGGTACGTGCACCCCAATGTTTATAGCAGCAATGTCCACAATAGCCAAACTGTGGAAAGAGCCAAGATGTCCATCGACAGATGAATGGATAAAGAAGAGGTGGTATATATATACAATGGAATATTATGCAGCCATCAAAAGGAATGAGATCTTGCCATTTGCAATGTCGTGGATGGAACTGGAGGGTGTTATGCTGAACGAAATAAGTCAATCAGAGAAAGACTTGTATCATATGACCTCACTGATATGAGGAATTCTTAATTTCAGGAAACAAACTGAGGGTTGCTGGAGTGGTGGGGTGTGGGAGGGATGGGGTGGCTGGGTCATAGACACTGGGGAGGGTATGTGCTATGGTGAGTGCTGTGAATTGTGCAAGACTGTTGAATCACAGATCTGTACCTCTGAAACAAATAATGCAATATATGTTAAGAAAAAACAAAAAAGAGGGGAAGAATGAAGGGGGGGAAATCAGAGGGGGAGATGAACCATGAGAGACGATGGACTCTGAAAAACAAACTGAGGGTTCTAGAGGGGAGAGGGTGGGAGGATGGGGTAGCCTGGTGATGGGTATTAAAGAGGGCACATTCTGCATGGAGCACTGGGTGTTATGCACAAACAATGAATCATGGAACACCACATCAAAAACTAATGATGTATGGTGATTAACAATAAAAATTAAAGAAAATAAAATATTTAAAAATTAATAATAATAAAAATAAAGTGATTTAAAAAAGTCCTTGAAGTTATCATTCTAATAATAATCTTTGTAAGTTCTCTAAATCATGCACACCACTCAGAAAACTTGAGACTCAAACCCAGGAGCTCTGGCCCAATGTATGCCACTTTTGCAGCGGTGGGACTTGGTTAATTCAGATCGTAAGACCAGAATTGGATTACCAGTAGGGAAGGACACTTGGAAAAGTTTTAAAAGTGTTGAGGTTATTGTGGTCTTCCTTCCCAATTACTCTATGGGCTAATTCACTTGGACCAAAATCAATACCTCATCTTCTCCTCCCTTTCATTTCTCCCTTTCTTCTCTCTTCTTCTCTTATCTCTTTTACTTTTGCATGTTTCAATAAACAGGAAGAGGCAGAACAGGTTAACTAGATTGTTTTATGCTAAGGTAATACATAAACAATCATCCAGGCTTTATAATATATAAATACTCTATTCAAATAATTTAACTAATAGAGAAATACCATGATTTTATTAAAGTTTCATAGAAGTCCTGTAAGTTTTGTACACTTCCTTTTTTCCCTGTCCTTCCTCTTGCTCTTTACTGGCCGTTAAAAGAGAGAGGATACTGGCCTGGCCGGTTATGTCTGAGGTATCCTGGTGATAAGTGGATGACAGGTGTCATACTCAAGTGACTCTCACATGTCCCCCTTATTCTTTTTCTTTTTTTAAGATTTTATTTATTTATTTGACAGAGAGAGACACAGCGAGAGACGGAACACAAGCAGGGGGAGTGGGAGAGGGAGAAGCAGGCCTCCTGCAGAGCAGGGAGCCCGATGTGGGGCTCGATCCCAGGACCCTGGGATCATGACCCAAGCGGAAGGCAGACGCCTAACGACTGAGCCACCCAGGTGCCCCCCCCTTATTCTTTATAAACAGATTTCCCATGCTGCCATACCTTCAGCCTGTAAAATGACTACCAAGGAAACTCTTGGTTTTCTGGCCACGTAAGAAAATCATTATGACTTGACTTTAATAAAACCAAAAATTAGGTAAACAACATGCTTACATTTTATTGAGAATCTGCTCAAAACCAGTGAGATGTTGGTGGGGCACAAGTCCAGGTCTAGGCCATGTAAGTATAGAGTGTTCTTGTGGTATGTAATAACTATTCTACAAACAAGTAGAACTAGGACTAAGACTCAATAAAATGGGTGTCTTAGCTAAATTCATCTGTTTCTCTTTTCATTTTTTATTTTCTTTAAAGGTAAGGAAATCTGAAATAATTCTTTCCTTCCTTCTTTCTTTCTTTTAAGTAATGTCTACACCTGACGTGGGGCTCAAACTCATCACCCTGAGATCAAGGGTTGCATGCTCTTCCAACTGAGTCAGCCAGGTGCTCTAAGTGTTTCTCTTTTTAAAAACAGCTTTATTGAGGTATAACTGATACAAAAAGGACTGAATATCTTTAATGTGCACAACTGGATGAGCCTGAACATATGCAAATTCCCATGACACCATTACCACCATCAAAGTAATGGACATCTTTAATACCCCCAGAATGTCCTTGTGTCCCTTTGTTTTTTTTTTTTTTTTGTGGCAAGAAAACCCAACACGAGTCACATGTAAATGTTTCTTTATTGCAAAAATTTTCAGTTTGTAGGTTTTATTGCACTAATATACATATTGGTATATTATTTGACCACTTACCCTTTATATTTTTTATTTCACTTAATATTAATGGAATTTATGACTGGACTAGTGTTCTCTAGAGCACACTTTGAGAAAGGCTGCCTTCAGATTCCTAACCATCCATCTCTGTTCTGTGGAGATTTGTACCAACCATAAGTTGTAGGCATCATGCTGAGGAAAGGAAGGAACTTACTCAGCTATTTCGAGGAGATGTTATAAAATACAGTGGCAGAAGAGTTTGCATGGTTGCAGATGTTTAACATTTTTGCAACCCTCCTAATTATTATTAGTGTGTTTTATCTTCACAATTACCTGAGGAAGAAGGAAGGTATCTCTACTGCTTCTGCCACTAGTAACAATGATCATTTATTGAACATTTATTATATGCCAGGTACTTAATTATTTTGCTTTTAAGAATAACCTTCAATAACTCCTATGATTTACTATGCTAATGAATAATACAGAGGCTCAGAGAAGTACAGTGATTTCTGCCCACATCCTTAGTCCAGTAGAAGAGTTCACAATTTCGAGGTTTAAGAAAGTCCCAGGACTTGTTCAAAGTCAAGGAATTATACTCAATTAACACAGAAGAGTTCTTCCCCTTGACTTAGCACACTTTATTATGTGATTTTCTTTCTTTACTCTCTATCCCCACTCCAATAAGGAGTCTAATGAAAGTACATTGATCCATATAAGAGACCAAGGATTGAATACAGTTAAGGGCTATAAAAAACAGAAAATAACTCCACGAGGATTCCAGTCCAAAATAGTGTCCTAGAATATGGTAGTCTAGGAGGTGGAAGATCCAGATTCTGGTCCTGGTTCTGCTGTGTAATATACAATACAACCTTAGTTTTCTTATCTGTGCAATGGAGAGAATAACTCACTGGGATGCTAGTAAACTTAGAAAAGGGCATATTTCTAACAAGGCATTATTAATTGAATGGGATTTTGAGAGTTTGAGCTGCTGGAATTGTGTGGGCATGTTGATTTGGAGTTACTCAAATGTTTCTACAGACAAGAATTACACAAAAATTGCTTGCCTAGAGCTCCTGCCCACCGAGGAATGGTCCTATGTAAAAAATATGAGTCTGTATTATCCTAGCCCTGGGCAAGTTGGCCAAATGTTCTTATTTTCTATTTTTATTTTTTAAAGATTTATTTGAGAGAGGGAGAGAGAGAGAGAGTGAGTGCACAAGTGGGCATAGGGGCAGAGGGAGAAGGAGAGAGAGAATCTCCAGCAGACTGCCCAGTGAGCATGGAGCCCGATGCAGGGTTTGACATGGGGCTTGATCCCAAGATCCCAGGATCATGATCTGAGCCGAAATCAAGAGTGGGATGCTCAACCAACTGAGCCACCTAGGCACCCCTGACCAAAAGTTTTTAGAATTCTTGGTTTCTTCTTTTAAAAATGGGGTTGAAAGTACCCATAAATATTTTTTTAGAAACAAACTAAATTACATATATAAAGGGAAACAAATACATTTCTTGAATTCTTCCTAAGCCTACCATATTATATATTTCTCTTTTCAAAACCATACTGCAAAATACACTTAGGAGACAAATATACTTTTTAAGATGGTAAAACAAAGGCTTATGAACTCTAAATACCTGGATCAATGAAGCTGGGAAGAGTTGTAGCTGGCATTTAAGCTTAGGGTGCCTGATGTCAAAGCCCAAGCTTTGTCCTGTCATCCTACAACATTCAAATTCTTCCCCCTTCCCCTTCCCTTTGGTGAAACCTCTTTCCAATAGCCCTTTATCTGGCTGTGCTTCTGTATTTAGGAATATTCACCAATGTGTCTATACACACTCAAATCCTGTGTGTACGTGATTTTCTAGAATGGATTATGGGAGCCCTAAAAACTAAATTATGTCAAGGTGTCTTATCGGGCACACAGGTGTTAAGACAGCCCCAACCAGCCTGTTGAGACATTCACAACTACCCTTTAACTTTAAATACCTGCAGGAGCCTGGGAATTACATAGGATATGCAAATAAAATTCCCATGAAAAACCACATTGCCTTCCATTGTAATGATTTCATTACTGATGGTAATGGCAGTTGTATGTCTAGCACCTCGTGGAAACATGTGGCTTTTGGCTTGAGATGGGATGGAATCCAAAGTAGACCTAATACATGTAATTTCTTTCCTTTTCCTTTCTCCTCCTATGTGAACCTGGACAAAATCATAAATTTATGTCTGGAGTCAAAAGAATTGATCTTGCCACTCTTGCCTTTAACTCTCCTTTTACCTATTTAGGTCTACTTGACATGTACAATTCATACTATGGGCAAAATATTACAATAATCCCTAACGAAAGGTGTCAGTTTACTGGCTTATCAGAGGTATTCTCTGGAGCAGGCCTGGGTGCAGGATTCCATGTGGTGAGGGCTGTGAATCATTGGTTTCAATTTTCCAGCATGCATCTTCCCCCTGGTCCCACAGAACTCTGCTACAAGGCCACGGAAGGATGGGGACTTAAGCACACCTTATTAAACAAATGGAATTGCAAACAGAGCAGATTAGGCTTTTCTGTTGGATTGTTTTGTCTGAATGCAGTATATTTGGAGGGAAAGAACAAAGCCTACCTTCATTCTAACACATCATAGCTTCTTAGGCTGAGCAACATCAGCATGTCTCCCTCTCCTGCTTCTGCCCATGGCGCATCATGGTGGGGTGCTGATGCTTACATAAATGGTGACGACCTCACACTTGTTGCAGACCTTGTAGTCTGGAGTGTATATTAATAAGTTAGGCTGGGCTAGGGCTAAAGTAGATCTGAGCTATAGAATGTTGTAGGCAAAGCACAGGCCTTGCATCTAGTAGCTGTGCGGAATTCGGCAAATCTCCCAAATCTTAGTTTATATATTTATTTGTCAAATGGGTATACTTTGTGTACCCTTTGAAGTATTTCTCAGCATTAAATAAGGAAATGCAGGTAAAAAGCCATACCTGGTATCTTACAGTTGTCCACTGCACCACAATTCTCTTTCACTGGATAAAAGTATTGAAGAGTGCTCCTTTATCTCTATTTTTATTGTCCTTCCAATTTCTAAGTATCTATGATCTGACAAGTGCTGCCAACCTATGGGAAATCCAGTCTAGGGCTTCCTGCACCTGCATTCTTTCAGCAAGGAGGCTGCCATACTTGTGCAAGACTGCAAGTAACCCAGGGGCTGTGTTTACAGGAAACTCAGAGTTTTGTTTGATGGGAACAAGCAGTAATGTGATCTCAGAGAAAAGCAATATTAATACAGGGAGATCCTGATATAACATGATGTGAAATTGCTAACATAATAAAGCTAATATGACATTTCTGCCTCAGTGTGAGTTCTGTTTGAGAGCCGACCTGCTAAGGAAAAGGATGCAGGTTAAGTGAATGAATAAGGCTTTCCCTTCATCTCACAGTGGTTCAGTACAAAAGATGGCAATGTTCTCCACAATTACAGGTGCCTTATCAAATCCTGACTCTATCCCTGATCAGGCAAGAGACTGCACAAGACAGGGGGGAAATATTACCCATAAACTCAGGATGTTGCATAGCACACACATAACAAATGGTGCAGTGTATTGGCTAAAAGTGCAGTTTCTGGGGCTGAAGTGTCAAGGTTCAAATCCTAGCTCTGCTACTTAGAAGCCATGTGACTTTGGTCAAGTCTTTTAACTTCCCTCAGCCTCAGTTTCCTCACCTATAAACTTGGAAAAGACAATAGCACCCGATATTTAGGGTTGCTCTGAAGTCCATACTATAAATTACTTTGAAAAGAGCTTGGCACATTGCAAGTGTTTAATAAATATTGGCAATTATGTCCCAAACATATTTGACATTTGCTATTCTTAGACACAATAATAATAAAATTTGGCTTGCCAAATTGGGCATAATTATTTTGGCATTACCCAAATACACATAACAGATCAATGTATCAAAAATTTGAAGAAATGCTATTCCTATTATAGCACTTAATTGTGGTTAGTTTTTCTACACATGCTACTTTATTACATGGTGTGAATTCCTTGAAAACAGCATCCGTATCATTTTCTTCTGTATTCAAAGTGCCTGCCATCAGGTTTGGCATAGCAGGTAGTCAATAAAATTTGGTTAAAAGGTAGTCAATAAAATTTGGTTAAAAGGTTGAGTAAAGAAATTGGCCAGGTAATCTAATGAATGAAGCAAAGAATGCCTGGAAGATTCTAACCGTTTGCAATGTATTCAAACCTTCCCTCTTTCTTGATGTCTCCATGTTTGTGTGGCTCTCAGAGCTAATTCATTCTGTGTTGGTGGCTAATGATAAAAAGGGCTGTTATGAGAAGGAGCTTCCTCTTAAGCCGAGACACTCCCTTTCTCATTGCATCTGCTAGTGTTTATGTAAGCAAAAAAAAAAAATGAAAAAAAGGCATGCATTATATTTTTATGAGCCTTGAGATTTATTCTGTTTTGTTGTCAGACCTTTGGGAATGCATTCTATAAACTTTATTGAGACAAGATATCTAGAGACTTTTGCATATGTCTGAGCTCAGCACAATATTACTTTTTAATGCACTTTTGACTTTGCAGGCAGAGGATACAGTAAAAAAATGTAAAACAGCAGTAGTTGGGGCTGTTTTATTACCTGTGTTTGCCTTCCTGGTCTGAAAACAAACAAGTGCCTCATTCAAATGAGATAAACTAATACGCATTAGTTTGGCATAGTTACAAATGGGATATTTCTGTTGTTGAGTCAGAGATAGAGCTTTACTCCATGACAACAGGTACAGGGCACAAGGTGGATAGCATTCTTGTCAGAGGAGTTCAGTCCCAGCTTCCTGTTCTCTATATATTAGGAAAACAACCATTTAGCGTCTGGCAACAAGAAGGATGATTGCAAGTATAGAACTCACAGGCTCCGAGACAGAAGGAACTTAGTTCCATCTTAGGGAAGAAATGGAGTCTCAAGTAGGTTTAGACATACTAGGTCACATGTTCAGTGTTGTGTCCTTATTACACAATTTCAGAGAGGTAGTCATGGCTGAAATCCAAGAGTGAAACCCTGGGGACAGGGCTAGGAGAGTGAAACAGGACAGCAAGGGAGTCAGCTCTGGTCAAGCACAAAGAAAATGCACTACGATGATGACAAATTTGAGCAAATCCAGCACGAGAGCCAACACCTGCGCGTTAGTCTGGAGTCAAGTAAGATAGCCTGGGGTCGACACAGGTGTCAACAGGAATTAAGGCCTGGGGGGCGCCTGGGTGGCTCAGTCGTTAAGCATCTGCCTTCAGCTCAGGTCATGATCCCAGGGTCCTGGGATGGAGCCCCGCATCGGGCGCCCTGCTTGGCGGGAGGCCTGCTTCTCCCTCTCCCACTCCCCCTGCTTGTGTTCCCTCTCTCGCTGTGTCTCTCTCTGTCAAATAAATAAATAAAATCTTAAAAAAAAAAAAGAAGGAATTAAGGCCTGGGACACTGGGAGACAAGTAGGTGAGAAACGATTTGAGGCACAGGGCTTGCTGATGCCCAGGCCTGGCCTCAAACACTTGCCTCTCTACAAGGCAGCTCAACGCCACCTAAGAGGATGCAGCTCAGAGACAGATGCAACTAAAGCCCGGATTCCAACACTTGGCCTGCTGCCTCTGGCCCTTGGCCTCTCTCCTTAAACCAGACCACCCAGTATGATATGAGAAGTTATTTTTGTCTTTGTTGGACATTATCCAAAGGTGTGTGGCTAAATGCAGGTTAACTGGACAAACTTGTCCAAACAAACTGATCCTTGGAAAAAGCATTTCAGAAAAGGTACAGAGAAATTTTCACTTTGAGACTGCCGATCACAGACAAATCCTGGGCCTCAAAGAATCAAATGATCGGTATTTGGGGCTCTGGTAGTTTTACGGCAAAATGAAGAGAACTGAGAAATTAAAATGACGGCCTTTTAGGAATTTCAAGTAAAAGAGAAAAAAAATTCTTCAACACTAATTTTTATCTCTTCATGTGAGGAACTTTAAAGTTTGCAAAGTACTTCCTCCTTTTTCACAACAGCCTTTGATAACAACAAGGGAGGTTAATTGACTGCCTACAATTACAAATCTGGGAAGTGGCACAGCTAGGCTGTAAACCCAGGGGCTCTGCACTCATTTGGAGGCCTTTTCTTCCCATTGCATAACTCCCAAGAACATTTGTGTTTATACTAATGGAGTATGGGCAATCTTGTTCGTAAAAATAAGTAGATGTGATCTCCCCTTACATTAGATGTAGAAATGTGTACCTCCCTTTGAAAATCATTATTCCCACAAATGTAGCAGAGCTCCATGTGGTCTGTGGACATCAAGTGCTAGCTCAGACTGCTGGGGGTCAAGGTGGGATGGGAGAGCAGGGCAAATATCACAGTGATGAAAATAGCCTTGGTTTTAGAATTAGACCATCAAGGTTAGTATTTGGGCTCTATGGAAATGTCAGTTTCATAGAGTTAACACCAGGAAGCCTTTCCTGACTTCCCTTTGCCTTCCTTCTCATCCCTGCCATGAGTGGGGAAGGAGGTCCCTCTTTCTGTTCATAAAGTATCCTGTATTACTCTTGTCACATGATTTGTCACAGTACCAGAAAGTGCGTTTCTTAAGGACAGGGTCTGGGGAGATTTGTGCTTGCACCACCAAGGCCTAGCACCGTGCTTAACGTCTGGCAGTCTACTGGTCAGCGTTCTCCAGAGAAACAGAGTCCAGCTCTCTCTCTGTGTAGGGTGAGAGAAAGGGAGGAAGAGACAGAGCGAAGGAGGAAGGGAAGAAGGAAGGGAAGGGCTGAGAGAGCTATTAAGGATGGCCTATGTGATTGCAGGGGCTTGCGAGGCTGGCAAGCTAGAGACCCAGGTCGGAGCTGCCGTCGCAGTCTTGAGCCTGAAGGGAGTCTGGAGGCAGAATTCCTTCTTTCTCCAGAGAAGTAAGTATTTTTTTCTTAGCACCTTCAACTGGTTGCAGGTGGCCCACTCACATTATGGATTGTTATCTGCTTTACTCAAGGCCTAATAATTTAAATGTTCATAACATCTAAAAAATACCTTCATGGCAACATGCAAACTGGAGTTTGACCAAACATCTGGGCAACATAGCCTAGCCAAGTTGATATATAATATTTATCATCACCATAGGCTGTCAATAAATACTGGTTTACATGCCAGATAGCTTCTGTTTGCTTCTCAGTTCCATTCTTTCCCACGCTGTTGCCTGTCCTAGGAAGCTGTCCTGTATGTACTACGTCAACAGAGCTCTTGTGCCTTCTAACTTCCATGGGGTTCAGCCAATGAGGAACCCCAAGGGGAGAGTAGTGGGAGGAAAGAGAGTGAGGTCAGAATGTTTAATTTTCTGTTGTTCCCCCTGGAAGCTCCTCTGGGAATGGGCTGTGTGCCTTGATCAAGGGTCACTGTACTTTTCAAGATAGGCTACCATACGTGTCTCTCTTACTCAAGGCCCCAGTAACCTCTTCCTCCCCCCACTGCCAAAGCTTTCAGAAATAGGGTGGTATCAGCTTTCCTTCTGCTACCCCTGAGTTTCTACACTGCCCTTTGTGGTCCTCTTATATTTTGCCTGTACTTTTATAATTAGTCACCTTAAAATTAAACCCTCTTTGAATGAATTAATTAAAGTATATATTCATCTATTGATTGATACAGTTGACTGAATAAATTTTTGTTCTTAACCTCTCCTCAGCTATGGTTTCCTCATCTATAAAATGGGAATGAAATGCCTTAGAACACAGGGCTACTGGCTCATTACACCAAATAATGTATGTACCATGCTTAGCACACATGGCAAGTGTCTCACATAAAATAAACACTTAACAAGTGTTCAGTTATAAGAGTAGTAATAATAGCAATAGAAAGGATAGCTGATTTGATACGGTCACCCAACCTAATTACAAAGATACATGATAAAATGACAGGCTTACCTAGAGCTTGGAATGCATCATGAGTTTATTCCTTCATTTAGCAAACATTTCCTGAGCTGCCGCCAACACTAAGTGCTGGGAACACAAGGGTAAACAAGACAGATGCTGTCCACCCTCCTTACCATCACATTAGCTGGAGTCTCTGTCATCTTACCTTGATAATGGTGACACCCTCCTACCTCCTCTCCCTGCCTCCACTTTGCCAACTCCCACGCTCCATCTGTTCTCCACATACGATCATCTAAAAACACAAATCAGATCATGTCCCTGCCTTGTTTAAGACTCTGTGATGGCTTCTCAGTGCTTCTGGAATCGGGACTACAATGCGAATGCTCTTATGTGCTGGTGCCTGCCCACCTCTGTGCCCATCTTGAGACACTCTGAGTGACTTGCTGAACTCTGGCCACTGTGGTCTCTCTTTGGTTCTTATGACCACCAAGCTCCCACTTCACTTGTCATTCTTATGTTTGAGCACTTATTTTTCCCAAGCCCATTTATTTCCTGATTCTTCTAGCTACTCAGGATTCCTGTCACAGCTGTACTTATTCCTTTTGCTATGGAATTCTTGGCATTTATTGATGAATTTGTTTTGCCCACTAAAGAGTAACTCTTATGATGGCAAGAACACAGACGTTTTATTCACCACCATACCCGCTATCACCACCTAAGTGTTCAGTGCCCAAGGCGTGGTCCTAACCTTAATCAAGCTCATTTTGTTCTGGTGGCCTGATTCCTATAAGCAATGGGAAGAAGTGAAGATTTTGCTCTATTTCTAGCTTCTAAGTAGAAAGTACCATGAAACGTATGGAACCTAAGAGACAACTGAGGGGATGCTGAAGGGATATGACACCTAGAATTAGATCACATGAATTTAAACCCGGCTTTTCATCTTTAAGGCTAAGTCAGCATAAGCAAGTGATTTAACCTTTGAGAACCTCAGATTCTGTCCTTAAAATGAGAACAGTAATTACCACTTCACAAACTTTCTGGAGGACTGAGTGACATAAAATAGTAAAAACACCCAGTGCAGTATCTGGCACAGAGTAGTTCAATAACTTTTCTATTTTTACTTGTTATGATCACTAGTATTATCATCCTTACCACAATAATCACCTTATTCTACGAAATGAAGGGCCTGTGGAAATGTGTATAAAAATAAGTGGATGAGATTGTTATAAATGAGGCAACCACCCACTATCTATCTCAGTGAAATGTCAAAAGCAAAATATAAGAAGTTATATAGTATGGTTAGAAACCAGCTTTTCAGAAATCTTTCAGAGTCCTCCAGCATTAATCAAGGGAGTAAATTTAGAACTGGATATAGAGTCGATAACTCTTACAGTAGGAATGTATACAGTGGGAGTGCAGAGTCAGAGCCGGATGGAAAGGAGGCTACGAAAGGAGGAAGTTATGGGAGACTTAGGCCTTGGGGGTGGAGGAGCCCTCAGTGATGCCAAGCCTGTGGTGTGGCCCAGAGCCAGTGGTTAAAGAAGGGCCTGGGACTACAGAAAATATTGCATGTTTGTCTATGTGTATATGAACATATGTGTATATGTACACATGTGCATATATACACATATATACATATAAATTTTTTCCCATGTATTGCCTCCAGATCCAGTATTCCTACAAGTGAAACCACCATCTAAAGGATTCAGTCTGGGGCGCCTGGGTGGCTCAGTTGGTTAAGCGTCTGCCTTTGTCTTGGGTCATGATTCTGGGGTCCTGGGGTCAAGCCCTGCATCAGGCTCCCTGCTCTGGGGTCCTGGGGTCAAGCCCTGCATCAGGAGCCTGCTTCTCCCTCTCCCTCTTCCACTCCCCCTGCTTGTGCTCTCTTTCCCTCCGTCAAATAAATAAATAGTCTTTAAAAAAAATAAATAAAGGACTTTAGTCTGGCGGTGGCTCCTTAGACTTGGCAAAGATGTTCAGGAGAGAAAACAGCAGCCCTGGGATCACCTGGTAAAAACCAGAAGACACTGGTCTCTGAGCCATTCATGCAACTACAGCAGTAATCACGCAATCAATAAAGAATGGTCAATTGCCTTATTACAGTGGAGAACTGGGATGGGGCTCCGAGTGGGGTTTCTGCCATTAGACAGATGCTTTACCACTCCTCACTGTGATCATTCATCAGCATATGAATAAAATCTATGTCCTCAATTATTGAAAATCATCCAAACACCTAAGTAGGTATCAACAACACAAGGAAAATACATGGTTAATTTTACATTCTGACACGCCTTGTTTTTAGGCTCTGATTCTGTGACGTTGCCCTACCCAGTGTAGGATCCACTGGCTTACACTGCTCTCAGTATGTGGTGTGGTGCTGGTAAAGAGAAGGGTCTCTGGAGCCTGTAGAGCTGCCCATGAAGCCCAGGCCCACTTTCAACTAAAAGGCCACCTCCCTGGTCCCAGTATTGGTCGATATTTCTGTTATATTGTATTTAGTCTTGTAAGTTTTCTCAAATCCTTAGTGGACTGAGACAGAGGAAAACCAGTAGTTATTATATGACCTTGGGTTATTCTCTTAACTTCTCTGGGCCTAACTTTTGTCATATGCAAAGTGGAGATAATAGTATGCACCTCAATGAATTACATATTAATACCCTGTCTTATTACAGACAAATTCAGGAAACAGAGGCACTTTGGGGATGATAAAATAAGGCAAAGAATGTAAACTGTCTATCAAAGTATGTGTAAGGAGATGCACAATCATTTCCTGCTAATCCTCTCTCTTGGCTCATTTGATTTTCCTTTTCTAGTGAGAAATAAGAAAAATTAACTTCATCTCCCCTCAGTTTCTTGCCACTTTCATCTTTGTACTGAAACAAATGCATTGAGCCACCATTGTACACAGAGCCCCATGCTGGGCACAGGGGACATAAACATAAAGAAGGGAAGGAAGATCCCTAACCTGAAGACACTCAGCCCAATGGGAAGAAAAAAAATATGCAAACAGTTATGTCTTGAGGTGGATTATAACAGGTATACTGCAAAGTACTACACAATCACAAGGAAAGCTTCTTTGGGGAAGCGACATGTGAGCGGGCTGATGTCCCTTCTGCTCTGAGATAGTGTCCTCCAGAGCTGCTTCTTTTCACTTTGAGGCACCTGTATTTGTATGTTGGAGAAAGGACACTTCTAAGGTTGATTCCGTTCTGACCCAAACTACCTTCCTAAAAGATGACCAAATCTACCTAAGAAGTCAACGTTTGGAGATTTATCCTCAATTTGGCAAAAGGAAGACTTGGATGGCCCTCCAGGGAAAGCAGTTCAGTGGCCCTGCAATTCTGCTGCCTGACCCCCTCAGCTGGCCCTTTCCCATGGAGGAACAGGTACAGGGGAAAGAAGTTCATCCTCACACTACCCCCTCCCCCCATCTTTTCTCTCTTTTGTTATGTTCAGGGTTTTCTTTGCAATCAGAGGAAGTTAGCTCTGAAGATACTGCCATCTGCAATATTTGGAAAAAAGATCAGATCGTCGTTATTTATTGGAACAGCTCTTTCACGTAAGTCTGTGTGATATAATCTGGATAACGAAAGTTCTACTGCTTGCATTTCCACATCTATTCAAAAGAGCTCTTGCCAGCCACTGGCCCTTTTGAAAAAAAAAAGTTTTATATTAGATTCTAACATCTTTATTGACACTCATATTGAGTGGCTTGGAAACATATAGTCACTAAGTCTATATTGTGGCTTCACTCTTTCCGGCCTTTTGCAAGCAAAAGTCTTATCCAAGAACCTAGCTGAGTGCCATTTACATGGAAATGATCTACACTGATATCGATGTCTATATCTGCCTCAGTGACAGACTTCTCTTCTGGTGACAGCATTCTACTTCTCGGGAAAATGTTCTTTGTGCCTGCTATCACTGCATAGTCCTAGTGGGAACAGTGGATCTCAGAACTCTGCCTCCTTGATATGCTTGTGCACATGTGATGCAGGTTGCCCAGTCACAAACCTTTCCCAGGAATTTTCAACTTGGAAGTTAAGGAAAAAGTCTCTTTGTACGTGGTGGTCTTACTTAGCAAGATGGGAGCCACAGATATTTTTCTGCCGCTTCGTTGGCTGAGATGAAGGCCGGCTGCAAAGGGAAGGAGGGGTGGGAGATGGAGAGGGAGACTTGGTGGAGCTCCAGACCCTCGTTCCTGTTATATTAGAGGCCTCCCTACATCCCTGTTCTTCTATTTGGTGACAGAATTCAACAAATTCCCCTTCTAGATATTCTAGTTGAAGATGAATGTCTGCAACTTGCCACAAAATCATCCCGAAGTATTTTCCTCTATCACTCCTACCTCTTTTCAGGAGGCAGTTGGTGGGGTGGGGTAGCATTTTTGAAAAGTCCAAAGTGAAAGTTGAAAGATTACCCCAAAATCCTAGGACAAATGAAAGTACAATCCTGTAGTGGAAAGAGGTTCAAGGAAAAGAGAATGGACTTTAGAGTTTGCCATAACATCTTTATTGACACTCATATTGAGTGGCTTGGAAACATTTAGTCACTAAGTCTATATTGTGGCTTCACTCTTTCTGGCAGAAACTGGGTGCTAGAAACAATAGCGATTTGTTCTCTGAGTTCTGGAGGCCAAAAGTATAAAACTAAGTTGTCGGCATGACAACAATTCCTCTGCAGGCTCTAGGGGAAACTCCTTCCTTATCTCTTCCAGCTTCTGGTGGCTCCTAGTGGTTTTGGGCTGATGATAGCATAGCTCCAGTCTCTGCCTCTGTCTCTACGTGACCATCTTCCCTCTGTGTCTTTTTCAGGTTTTTTTTTTTTTTTTCTGACTCTTATAAGGAAATTCTCATTGGGTATTGGGCTCACCCTTAATCCAGTATAACCTCATCTCAATCTTTATTTTAATTATATCTTCCAAGATCCTATTTCCAAATAAGGTCCCATTGGAAGGTCCCAAGTAGACATGAATTTTGGGGGGACACTATTCAATACACTATAAAGTCCAAACTGAATTAAGGTTGAAGCCCGAATCCTATAATAAACTATTAAGTGTGTAACTCTAGATAAAATCATTTAAACTCTTTGAACCTCAGTTTCTTTTCCTATAAATGGATGCAATATTAACTGTCTCTAAAGAATTTCTGTCAACATTAAGGGAAATGTAGGAACCTTATCTTTCCTGACACATGGTAGGTGGTTAAAAATTATAGTTCTAATACTTCTTCATTTTACTAATGATTGCCACTAATTATATAAAAAGGAAGAATTAAATACTTATTTAAGTACATTAAACAGGGTAGAAGCAATCTACTGTGTGATTTTCACTGAGGAGGATCAAGGGAGGCTTTGTGGAGGAGGTGTCATATTTAACTGGATCTTAAAAATGAATAATTTCAGGCATGCCTGGGTGGCTCAGTTGGTTAAGTGTCTGCCTTTGGCTCAGGTCATGATCTCAGAGTCCCAGGATCAAGCCCCACATCGGGCTCCCTGCTCAGTTGGGAGTCTGCGTCTCCCTCTGAACCTCCCCCCTCCTGTACTCTCTCTCACAAATAAATGAATAAAATTTTAAAAAAATGAATAATTTCATTAAATGGAGAAGCTATGGATGAGCAATTAAAGTCAATTCAGGAGAAGGCCTTGGCAGATAAGGTCAAAGTGATAAGAATAGCCCTCTAGTGGTTCACTTCACTCCACAGGATTCCTCTGGGAGAGGACAGATACCATACACTTTAGACAAACCATCAGTTTGATAATTTGGGCTTTTATAAACTTCAGTATGAGTAATTTCAAGATGACAATCTATGATGATAATCTGAGAAGCAGATATTCTGTATTGTAAAAAAAAGTGTGGAGTTTTGATTTTTGAAAGTAAGCGGATGATCAGATCAATGTTTTACCATGAAAATGGAGAAACCACAATTCTAACTAACACTGAGCTATTTGGAAAATATGTTGAAATTTACATGTTATTTGTCTCTTTCCCAGCTATATGGTCAGCTTCCTGAAGACAGAGGTTGTGGCTGCCCATCACAGTGACCCCAGTGCTGGAACATAATAGGTTCTCACACAGTATTTGCTACACACATGAATGAAATTGCATCACATATTGTATCCCACATGAAAATCAATCAATATGCAGTCCTGAGTCATGTGCTATCATTCTAATTAATTTTTTTGCTATAACTCTGCTAATGAGAGTCGAGGCCCCAAAGGTGAAATAAATTAGATTGAAATGTGGACAATGGACCTTTCTGCTTTCACCTTTGCACCCTCTCCTCCCCAGTTTGTTGGGTATATAGTAGTCAGAGTGAGCCTTTTAAAATGTTAGTAGGACCCTCTGGCTCCCCTGCTTACATTCTCCACAGGTGTCTGTGGGAGATTAAAGAAGACTCTAAATTCTGGCTACCCCTGTCTTTAAAAGGTGGAGTTCAATTCTGTTTCTCCTCCTACTGAATCTTTCCTGGCCTCAGTAACTTACTTGACCAATGGAAAGTGGTATAAGTAACATTCTGGGCATTAACTAAATTATTTTTCTTCACACTTATCCCTACTGATACTTTGTTTATTGTGTAGTCCCAGGATATATCATATGCTTCAGGAACATACAGACTTTGACGATTCATGGCTTTATTCTCAGTGCCCAGAACAGTTTCTGGTACGCAGTGGACATTCAATAAATACATATGGAATGAATGAATTGAATGGGCTTTACAAATTTCGATTGTCAACACTGCACTGGTGACAAAGTGCTGTTCTAAAAATGTTCCCTTTCCTTGGCAGGAGATAGGTTGACCGACTTAATTGTTATTTCCTCAGCTTGAATTTCTATGATTTAACTTAATCTTCTATCCTTGCCCTTCAAACCTATGTGCTCTTGATTTAATCAGCAGGATCAGAACTATTGCACTTCCCATTGCCCTTCAGCCACTAACAGAAGAATGATTGACAGTTAATCATGTCTGAAGGGGATCTCTTCCTCTCTTTTGCCTTTCTCCACATTAGGGTTGAACTAAGTTACTCACTTGAATAAAATAACCCATATTAATACATATTTTAAATCTTATTTCTCATAGTCTCCATGTATGTGTTTTTGCTTCTCTCAGTTTTAAACCAAGTGGCAGTACTCAGGCAACTTTATAAGGAAAAAAAGATGTGATAGGAGAAAAAAAAGAAGCAAATTGACATTGATTGAATATCTACTATACATTGGGCTCTGTACTTGAGTTTTTCACTTTATAAAATATCTAGTCCTTCTTTCTGGTCTTGGAGCACTGGGGTCATTTCTGAAATTTAAATCTCTAGCATTTGCATGTCACACAGAAATGCAGACATAGGTCAACAGATGTTGTCTACATCAAACAGAAAATATTATCAATTTTCCATGTTAATGCAAATATATATGATATGCTTTTTTTTCCTTCTTCATATGTAAGTCAGGTAGCCTGGGTGTTTTATATTTCCAACAAATATTCCAACTCCCTAGAATGCAAACTCCATGAAGGCAGGGGATGTCTCTTTGTCCATACTTTATTGCCTGTGCCAAGAACTGTGCAAGCTCCACAGTGAGTACCCAGTTGTTGTTGTTGAATGAACACTATTAATAATTTGTTGGAGGGTCTGCCTGTCATTGCTGGTCGAATACAAACATTCAAACCACTCTACACAGCATCTTTCTTCTTATCATAAAAGAAACTTTCTCTCCAATACCCTGAGATGTATAACTCCATTGATTAAACTCTACATGGCCTCACTTATCCAGACATGATGGCAAGTACTTCTATGTCCACTTCAAAGTTTGTTCTTAATGTTCACAAGTGCCATTGATAAATATGATTATTTCTCTTCTTCTGGACCATTAAATACAATGATCACCTCCCAGAGACTGTCAAAGCCTAATGAAGAGAAAAAAACTCAGGGTCAGCTACTCAAAGAGAATTGCCTTTTTCCCTTTGTTTCCTTTTCCCACGCTCTTAACTTTCTTCAATAATATGATCTTCTGATTTGATCTTATATGATCCTCTCCAATTTGGTGCCATTCTTCCCTCACACGAACACATGCACATTCACTAGCAAGTATCACTGGATTCTCAGCTCTCTATCCTTTCTTGTGACTAGTGGGAGATGCAGCTCCTGTAGGAGACTGTCTCTTCATTCATTTATTTGGGAATATTTGTTGAGCAACTGCTATTGGTCAGGCACTCTTTTTTTTTGTTAATTTTTTAAAATTAACATATAGTGTATTCTTTGTTTCAGGGGTACAGGTCTGTGATTCATCAATCTTACACAATTCACAGTACTCACCATAGCACATACCCTCCCCAACGTCCATCACCTATCCATCCCATCCATCCCATCCCCCTCCACTCCAGCAACCCTCAGTTTGTTTCCTGAGATTAAGAGCCTCTTATGGTTTGTCTCCCTCTCTGGTTTCATCTTGTTTCATTTTTCCCTCCCTTCTCCTATGATCCTCTGTCTTGTTTCTCAAATTCTTCATATAAGTGAGATCATATGATACTTATCTTTCTCTGATTGACATTTCACTTAGCATAATACCCTCTAGTTCCATCCATGTCATTGCAAATGACAAGATTTCATTTTTTTGATGGCTGCATAATATTACATTGTATATATATATACCACATCTTCTTTACCCATTCATTTGTTGATGGACATCTGGGCTCTTTCCACAGTTTGGCTATTGTGGACATTGCTGCTATAAACCTTGGGGTGCACGTGCCCCTTCAGATTACTATGTTTGTATCTTTGGGGTAAATACCCAGGTGTGCAATTGCTGGGTCGTAGGGTAGCTCTATTTTCAACTTTTGGAGGAACCTCCATACTGTTTTCCAGAGTGGCTGCAACAGTTTGCATTCCCACCAACAGTGTAGGAGGGTTCCCCTTTCTCTGCATCCCCGCCAACATCTGTTGTTTCCTGACTTGTTAATTTTAGCCATTCTGACTGGTGTGAGGTGGTATCTCACTGAGGTTTTGATTTGTATTTCCCTGATGCCGAGTGACGTTGAGCACATTTTCATGTGTCTGTTGGCCATTTGGATGTCTTCTTTGCAGAAATGTCTATTCTTGTCCTCGGTCAGGCACTCTTATAGGTATTGCAACGGGGGTGAGCCTTAGCCTCTGTCCCTTAGAAATCCAACTCTCGGAGCCAGCCTACTTTTTAGGCCACATATCAGCAGCCAGGATTTCCTACAGGATGAAGTGACTAAACAATGATAATCCTCAAAGGCAGAAAGATTTTAATGAAATTTCTGTGTGTGTGTGTGTGTGTGTGTGTGTGTGTGTGTGTTTAAGTGAAGCAGTAATAAGCTGGAACAAATATTCAAATCATGTACTATTTTTCAAGAACAAATAGTGTTAACATATAAATAGGTCATACATTATAAATGATTACTTTTAGATAATACAAAGAAAAAAAACGTGGAAAACAATAGCAAATGTCTACAGTAGGTTTGCTCAAGAAATTCTCCATTGTTAAAAGGATGAATATTTTTAAATTTATAGATCACATTTTGTTTAGATTTTCTTAAACATCAGCTTTGGCTCTCTTTTTGGTTAATGTGTGAGGTGGAAGTGGGAGATGCATGTGTTAAAGGCATAAATCCACTAATGACTCAATAACTATTTATTTAGCACCTACTTGGCTGTTGGTTGTTCCAGGTACTAATATAGACTAATGGGATTAAATAGGATTATCCTGGAGATATTCATGCACAAAGAGCAGTAAACAGAATTACACAGGAAGTAACATGGTGCTGCATGCTGCGGGCTATTTTTTAGCTAGGATCTCAACCAAGAAGTTGTTCTTCCCACAATAAATGTACCTTACTCACTGCCTTGGGAAAGCACAGAGACTCAGGAGAAGTTGGCAGACATGGTAACAGGGCACAAATTATTCAGAGCAGGACAAGAGAGAGAGTATTGTAATGCTAGGCAACAAAGAGATGGAAGAGCCTTTTGCTAGTTATGAGTAATTAGCATCAGGCATTTAGAGAATCTTAGACAGACCTTCATACACATACATTTAATTTATAATTGAAGTCAGTATGAGCAATCACATCAACAGAGACTGAAAATAAACTGCTAAATGGCAAGACAACATCATGGCATAGATGTTCATAGTATCACATTCTCTGGCTACTTTCTGAATTTTTAGGTCACATTCTCAGATACTACCACTCTGACAATTCTTGGACCTCACTGAGACCTCTACTCTTTGTTGTTATAGTTTTATAAATTTTTCAACAGCCTCCTCATGTTCTTTCCCTCCTTAAACAGCTTATTCCTTCACTCATTAACACAGACTTGTAGTTTTCTTTTTCTTTTTTTTATCGTGAGCCTTTCTTTGGTGTTTGGATTTCCCGATAGACTGTCTTCCATACCTCCTTATGTCATCTGCTTAAGGAATAGGCTAAAATGGTTGCCAAAGTATTTACTCCATTCTGTTTTCAATGAGAACGAGGGCTAGGCCTTCTTCTATACTTCTTTCCCTAAATAATTTCATTTGGCCCCATGATCTTAAGTACCATCTATAGTTTGATGGATCTCAAATATGTAACTGTATCCCAGATCTTTTTCACTTCCAGGCTTATATATCCAAGGCCTCTGACCTTCTTCATTTTAATAGCTAGTAGTTACCTAAAACTCAGAATGTTTGAAAAAGTGTTTAAAACATCAAACCACAAGGAAATACCACCTCACACCAGTCAGAATGGCTAAAATTAACAAGTCAGAAAATAACAAATATTGGTGAGGATGCGGAGAATTATGCTAAGTGAAATAAGTCAATCAGAGAAAGACAATTATCATATGATTTTACTCATGTGGAATTTAAGAAACAAAGCAGAGGATCATAAGGGAAGGGAGGGAAAAATAAAATAAGATGCAATCAGAGAGGGAGACAAACCATAAGAGACTCTTAATTATAGGAAACAAACTAAGGGTTGCTGGAGGGAAGGAGGTGGGTGAGATGGGATAACTGGGTGATGGGCATTAAGGAGGGCATGTGATGTTAAACTGATAAGAACAGATACTACACTTGATCTTAGCCAAAAGGCCGAGAAGCGATGGGAGGGCATGTGATGTAATGAGCACTGGGTGTTATATACAACTGATGAATCACTGACCTCTACCTCTGAAGCTAATAATACACTATATGTTAATTAACTGAATTAAAATAAATAAAATAAAATAAAGAAGTATTCAAAACAGAGCTTTTGACTCCCTCATACAAGATAATTGTTCCCTCAGTCTTTCCTGATAAACAACACTGCCATTCACTAGGTTGTTCAAGCCAAAAACCACACAGTAACCATTAGTTATTCTCTTTCCTTCCTTGACCTCCTCTTGCCCCATATTTGGTCTGATGTTAAGTCTTGTTGTCTCTGACACAGACTTCAAGCCTATCCACTTCTCTTTATCTTCCATAGCCACTACTCTAGCCCACACTGTCTTCATCTCTTACCTGTGTTACTTCAAGACCTTTCTAACTTGTTGCCCTGTTTCCACTCTTGTTCTCCTCTCATCCACTATGTGCCAAGTAACTAATTTATTTCATTACAACGTAGCTAATATTTCAAAAACATAAATTTTATCTTATCACTGTGCTACACAAAACCCTTCTAGGGATTTTCTATTGACCCTTAAGATAAAATCCAAACTCTATAGCATGATTTGAAGACCAACATAAGTTGGCATTTGTGAACTGCCTACTGTGGTCCACTCCTCCTTTTGCTCACTTCTGGTCCAACTACACTGGCTTCCTTTCTTTCCATTCACTCATTCAGCATAGGACTGAGCAGCTCTCAAGTGCCACTCTTCTGCAGCAGTGAACTAAGAATGTCCCTGCTTATAGGAGCTTACATTTTGGGGAACAGACGGTATTTACTCTAGCATGGATGAATGGGATAACTTATGAATTAAGAGTAAGACAAGAAAGTAGAATACAGAGTGATTGAGGCTACTATAATTACGTAGAGTGGTATAGAGCAGAGATCTAAATAAAAGGTATGAGTCAAGAGAATTCTTATGGATGACTATTCAAAGCAGAAAAGGTGAACACTTTGAAATGAGAGCTTGCTTGTATTTTGAAGAACAACAAAAAGTCCAGTGCAGCTGGAACAGTGTGAATAATAGAGAGAGGTATCAATGTTCCAGGTCTTGTTTTTCTTTGTAAGGACTTCAGCTTTCATAGTAAGTGCGATAAAGAGCCCCTAAAAGATGTTGAGCAGAGGAGCATCTGACTCAGTCTGGTCCCTGGGAGATAAGTTCAGATGAGAACTTCAATTCAGGTGAGAAATGGTGATGACTTGGATGAGAGAGGAAGTAGGAGAAGTGGAGAGAAGTAATGGATTTGAAAATGTGTTTTGAAAGTAGTACTGACATAACTTACTGATGGGTTGGAAGTGGAGAGTGGGCAAAACAGAGGGGTCAAGAATGATTACAAGTTCTTGTACTGGCCAACTGGATGAATGGGTGATAAGCTACAGAGTCCACTGTGTCCTGGGTCCTAATATGAGACCATAAACAAATAATTTATTCAACAAGCAGTTACCGAAAGCCTGTTGTATGCCAGGTATAGTGCTGGGCATTGAGTATACTAAGATGACTCAAATTCTGATCCTGCCCCTGAAGTATCCACCATAGAACATGAGACATATGCACACAATGAATGTATAGCTCCCATATATCCATCAGCTGAACACAATTCAAAGGACACACAGTATTAAATACTCCAATCTCAGGTAGAAATCACAGAGTTATTTCCAACCTTTCTCATCAAATCTTTTTGTGTACTGTGGCAGTTTGCAATTTCATCTCTTCTTTTAATTTTCTATAATAGCTACAAATCAGAAATATCATTATTTGGTGACCAAAGAAATGGCATACCATTTCTCATTTAAACATAATTTACCACTCCAATGTGAGTTCAGTGTCTTTATCAGGAGTAGGAAACTGCAGGCTAAAAATACATTGATCTAAATATCTACTCAGTTGCTAAAAGGAACACAAATAGATTCATAAGTACTGAGATGATTGACCTTACGCCACTAACAGTAAATACTTTCAACTAGAGATTTCCCTGTAATTGTTGTAATTAAGGACACCTTTCTGGATCTATACTTTTGGGGTGTGTGAAAGTCACAAATGTGCCATGAACCCAGATCAATGGACATTTGCCAAGCTCCATCAACACAGCCTTTCTGGGCTTCGTGTTCCAATCACAGTGGATATGGCCAACTTCTAAAAAAAGGGAACATTCTGTGCTTTTGAAATATGAGTGGATATAAAAGACAGCAGGTGGCTGAAATTGGATGGAATGTTCAAATTTTAATTAAACCATCAATGCAATTGCTAATGATAGGAGTATCAACAGTTTGTGGAAGGAATAAAGACTGAAGCCAGTGAGAAAGTAGAATAAGTTAACAGATTTTTGAGACTATGTTAGATAACTCACTTAGAGTCATAAGACTTTAAACTTAAGTCAGTCTTCTTCTTGTGTAATTCTTATCCCTTTTCTTAGGTATGGTTACATGCCCCTTCAGGATGCCCTCACAACCCTCTGCATGTACCTCTATTTTGTGTCCTCCTCTTGACAATGGACATTGTATACAAATGGAAGAGCAGCCCTGAGTCTCCATGGAAACTTAATACTTGGAGTGTGCAGGCCAACTTCAAGGGTCTCTGATAATCCTTTAATTACATGATTATTAAAAAGATATTGTAAGAGTATTTTTCAGGAGCCTCCCCTGTATCAGACATATTTAGGGCTCTAAATACATTATTGCATATAGTCTGCATAAAAGATTTCTAAGGTAGGTATTATCACTTAAAAAATAGAAAACTGAATATCAGAAATGTGAAGACCTTGTCCAAGGTCACATAGCCAAAATATGGTAGCACTAGGATTCAAACTTAGGCTTATAAGTATTTAAAAACATTCAACACTGGTCTCAAGCTCCTTGTGGCCAGAAAATAAATTAGTGTAAAGCTTGACATTCCATTTTTCCAGGGGTGGCTATATATAGTCTTAGAAACAGAGTCAGTGATAAAACACTTCTCGCTGGCCTACACAAGCCAAATTTGGCATTACTGACATAGGGGGTTAGGTAGTTCTTCATTGTTGGGGACTTTGCTGTGCATTGTTGAGTATTTAGTACCATCACTGGTCACTACTTATCGGATTCCAGCAGCACCTCCTGAATTCTAACAGCCTAAAATACCTTCGGACATTGCTCAATATCCCTTGCCCCACCTAGAGAACCACTGGTCTACATGTAGAATACTAATTCTATCTCAAGCTTCTTACAAGGACAGTGTATGTGTGTGTGTATGAGAGAGAATGAATTTATTACAGGACTCCCTCCAGCTTGACTATAATGAACTCCACCTGCAAGTGAAGTGAGACAAAAAAAAAAAGACTTAATGAGTTGCTAAACTGTTCTAAAGTTAATATTTAACTCAAATGGGATCAGCACTTTCTTGGAACAAAATGTGTAACTGAAAGACAAAACAAAGTCTTTGCAAAGGCGCTTCTCTGTTGCATGAATCAGGCCCTGGAGCCCCACTCCACTAAACTTTACAGCACACATTTTCTAAATGGCAACTAGGGAAACTAGACACTAATACTGCCCACCCGCCACTCCCCCCCCCAATCTTTTAACAATGCAGAAAGGAGCCATTGTGTGCCTCACACCGGTGTAAATTATACCATAAATATTCATTAAAACACAAGTCTGGAAACGCACGCTACTTTTACAGATGATGAGGCAGAAAGCAGTCAGAGGGACCACTTAGATGAGGTCAGAGGGAGCGCACGGGACTGAGGAAGAAGTAGAGATGGATCTCCTGCAGTGATTAGGGGAGTGCGGAGTGTGGGCTTAAGGAGCTATATTTATTGAGTTTCTCTATGTGAGACGTGCATGTAGTAACTATTCAAGAAATCACAATCATAGTCCTGCCATATTTAAAGAAACCACAGTAGTCACTGATTAATTATTGGTGCTGACCGTACAAACTGCTCTACATAAAACAAACAACAAAAAAGGGCATTTAGTCCTTGTCCATCTACACATGCGATGCTTTTTGGCTTATTACATGCTTTATCTCATTTATGATTATCATAACCCCAAAAGTCAGTCTAATATTTCTTACTTTACAGATGAGAAAGGCAAGGCAGAATGACTTGCCCAAGGCCATAAAACTAATAAAAAGGGGCCAAAATTTGAATGTAGGTCTGTGAACTCCAAAGTCAATGTTCTATTAGTTACATTACTGTATAGAGAATGTAAAACGTAATATACTTTATGATAGTTCACATTAGCTTTATTGACGTTCAAAATAATTCTTTTCTATAATAGGGAGGGCAAGTTATGATTTCTAATTACAATGAGCAAACTGAGCCTTATTCCTCATTCAAAACCATTATTCCCTGCACCCCACCCCCAGGGATATTACTGAACTTAAAACTAGAAGCAAAGAGAATCATTGGCATTCCTAAGGCTCCTGTTGCCTGGGTCACAGTGGCTGGGGCTTTTTTGGGTCACCAGTTTTCAGCTGTGTGAACATATAAAAGACTTATCTGCACCTCATTTCCTTTCTCTGAAAAATGACATTAATAAAAGTGCCTAGTTTGCAGTGTGCAAGTGACAATTAAATGAGATCATACATATAAAGAGTTTAGAAGAGTGCACGGATATGGAAAAGATCAATAAATGTTAGTTAGAGTTATTATTTTCATTCTTTCAGCAAACATTAATTGAAGACCTACTGTATGCAAGATGGCTAGCTAGTTAGCATGGGGAATTCAGCAAGTGTTTATTGAGCACCTGCCATGTGCTAGACACTATTTCAAGTGCATAGGTTATATCAAGGAACTGAACAGACAAAGGTGGAGTCATCGTTGTTCTTCCTGTGCCCCCTACAGTATAATGCATGTACTGATATGGGAGTCCTGCCAGGCTGATCACTGCCAGGTTGTCACTGCCAAATCCCTTCTCCTAACCTTTCCTGTTCTCATTCTTCCATCCCTTCTAAGCATGCCACGTCTCCAAGCAAGTGCAGAGACACAGAGCGTATTAAACACACACACACACACACACACACACACACACACAGGTTTAATATTCAATCTATGCAGGTGCTGTTAATATGCTCATACATTATCTCATTTCATCCATTTAATG
Source organism: Halichoerus grypus (assembly GCF_964656455.1). Lineage (NCBI taxonomy): Eukaryota > Metazoa > Chordata > Mammalia > Carnivora > Phocidae > Halichoerus > Halichoerus grypus. The sequence goes on from NC_135722.1 coordinate 58,400,863, forward strand.
CTCATAACAGCTGTATGAAATACATTCTTTTTTTAATTTTTAAAAAAGATTTTATTTAGGGGCGCCTGGGTGGCTCAGTCGTTAAGCGTCTGCCTTCAGCTCAGGTCATGATCCCAGGGTCCTGGGATCGAGCCCCGCATCGGGCTCCCTGCGCCGCGGGAAGCCTGCTTCTCCCTCTCCCGCTCCCCCTGCTTGTGTTCCCTCTCTCGCTGTGTCTCTCTCTGTCAAATGAATTAAAAAAAAAAAAAGATTTTATTTATTTATTTATTTATCTGAGAGAGAGAGGGCGCGAGAGTGAGCATGAGCAGGGTGAGGGGCAGAGGGAGAAGAAAGACTTCCCGCGGAACAAGAAGCCGGATGTGGGGTTGGATCCTGTGACTCTGACTCTGGGATCATGATCTGAGCTGAAGGCAGATGCTTAACTGACTGAGTCACCCAGCTACCCCCAACTGCATTCTTTTATAATTCTCACTTAACAGATGAGAAAAATGAGTCTCAGAGAGGCTAAGTAACTTGCCTGAAGCTGTACAGCCAGTGAGTAACTGGTCTGTCACTGGAAATGTGTGCTCTGCCCCCCAAGGCCCTCCCACAGGACCTTCTGGTATGTACCTTCCTGATGGACTCAGGCACTCAAACATCCATACCCTTTCTTGGGAAACAGTCATCCTTCAGGGAATGAAAACATACTCTCTTTTTAAAGGCAGGAGAGCCCTCTTTGGAAGTGAAAGCTTGCTGCTTGACTAAGATCACAAAACTAAGAAGTTGAAGAGCCATAATTTGAACCCAGATTTAACACAAAATATTTCCAGGTGTATTTTGCGCTGTGATCTTTTTTAGCAGTGGTGGGATTTAGGGTCAGATGGAAAATTTGGTGTGAGCTGTTCCTTTACAAACGATCCCCAAATGAAGCCTTTTTGATGTTCTCTCTAAATGAGGTTAGACAGCCAGATGCAGGGATACACTGGACGTATTGAAGGAAAAAAAAAAAAAATTAACATGTGTTCTAGTATCAAAATACACTGCCTCTGGCATACTATGAGTAAGAATTGTTACAAATCCTGTAATTATTCTTGGGATACATTTCCATTTTTATCTTAAATGTGTTCGTTCATGAAATGTAAATACTTAAAAAAACATCACTCATTTTAAAACCCTATTTTGACATTTTGAGACTTAAAAATACAAATTTTTAGAGGACTCTCCATTAGTGAGGAATGAGGCGGGGTGGGGGAAGAATTAATAGTTTGTTCAAGTCACAGATCAGGTTACAAAACTGAGACCAGAGAGGTATGGGATTAAACAGTGGGAAGAGTATGGTGAAGGCAGGTATAACACTTGCCTTCTTAAATTTGGAGGAAAGTGAGAGAAGAGACAGAGAACCAGTAGAAGCACAAAAGGAGGAAGGGAGGAAAAGAGAACCCCTGTGGGTAGGGAATCAGGGAAAATTAAAGATAGGGAGAGAAAGACTTGGGGGGGGTGTATCTGCAAGGTATGAAATGGCAAGAAAGAGGGGAGAATGAGGGAGTGGTGCCAGTGGTTAAATTGAATCTCATTTAATGTCGCTTACAGATGCCAGTAAAATTAGAATGGTAGAATTTTTATTTCCTTTTCTTTTTAATAATGTACTGTCACAATTAGCCTGAACCACATGGGATCTCTAAATTTGCAACTGTTATATAAATAATCCTTGGATGGAGTCTAATTAGGAATAACAAAGCCAAGGAAGAAATAGATAACCTAAACGTATTCAATATCCATTTAATTCAATTCTAGTCAACAAGCATTTATTGAGCACATATTATAGGGTAGATACTCTCAGAGTTCAAAGATACAACTCATTTCCTGCCTTCAAAGAACTCATACACTGATGTGAAAGAAAAAAAAAATGTACCATGCACATTACAAGACAGTGTGATACTGCAAGTATTTAAAGTATATAAAATATAAAGAGAGTGATGGAAAAGGCTTCAGAGAGGTTGGTGGACTTCAGAAAAGGCTTAGACGTTTGCCAGGCAAACAAGGAAGAGAAACAGTCATGAAAGGACCTGACCAAATGACCAGAAGTATGAAGTCGCAAGGACTACTTGAAGACATTCTAGTGCATTCTTTCTTATGTGAAGATGCCTCTTAAAATGACCTGAGTGTATGTTACAAAATGGAAACTCCAGGCCCCAGCCCGATCTCTGCATCAGGATGCAAGTGCGTTTATTTTTTTAAAGAGATCTTCCGAACAAATCTGATATATACTCCTTTTTAAGAGCCAATTATTTGAGTTTTCCAGTAGATAGGATGCAAATTGTGGAGCAGGTGCCAGAAACAAAAATTATTGTAGAATAGCAACATAAACACAGACATTAAATACAGAGATCCCTAGACTTCTTTTCTGCTTTGAAATGATATGGTTATGCAGTTACATTTCCACGTGTGGTACATATCTTGTAGTAATTCCATCTAGAGCTTTAAAGCTTCTACGATAAAGAAATTCCACCAGTAAATAGAATTTTACATTCTTCTCTATTTTATTATGGACTGCAATAATATTCTTTGTGAAGTTCACAGCCTCATTTTAACCCAGAAATGGTGTACTTGTTTGGACGTGACAGCCGGGTATATGAATAATCCCCAAACAAGCCCACTAACCTAAGGATTCTCCCTACCTATATGAACCTTCTCTTTCCCTGCCTCTCTCTTAAGTACTATTTGGACAATTAACCTTCAGGCTTGTGTATGTTTCTTTCAAGTATAGTTCTCTAAGAAAATGGAAGCAAGAGACAAACATGAGAACTGTTTTCACATAATTATGTTAGACTGGCTTTAAGAATGTGTGCAGAAAATGATAGGAAAACATTTTCCATCACCTTTGTTTGGGTGTTCAGTGTTCTCAAGTTGGCAGCCCGGAGAAACTGAAAATAAGTCCCCTGGCTGATGGAGGTGACATAATTTTAATAGATATTAAATGTCATATGCAAAAAGTTGACAAGTCTAATTGAGTTTTCTCTGATATTAATCAAATTAACTGACATGGAAGGTTTCTAAGCCTAATGAACAGAGGCCACTGTCCAAATCAGTTACCATCCAAATATATGCAAAGATGGACAGAACTAATTGTGCTTTATGAGCCAGGCATCTGGATACTTGGAGAGAAGGCAGGCCTTGGAGCTTTGTGTGCTGTGGTTTACCCCTTGCATGTCCTTCTCTGCACACAGATAATGAGTTCACAGACAGTACAGAGTGTGTCTTTTTACATATCCCTGCAACCCAGGGTCCTCAGGGCCTGCATCTGCCTGTCAGAAAGGAGGCCTTCAGTAGAAGTCTGATCAGAGAACAGATAAATAAATTCCCTACAGCATTCTCAGGGTTGGGAACTCCTTTATAGCTTTCTTATCTCCAAACTCTCTGCTGAATGTAGCTTCCTCCAGGGTGGAAACAATTCCATTCCTCTGCATTTCCAGCTCCCAGATGGGCTTTAAGTAAAGGGTCTGTGCTGGACATCTTTAGTTGGCCTTGCAGATCCACTGTCCACCCCTTTCCACTCTGTCCTTTGTCAGCTACATCAAATCTCCCTTGAGCTCGGGTTTCTGGTTGGTTTGGCCAACCGATGCCCCAGTAGGAGTTGAGAGGGATGACAGAGAGGGAGTGAAGTTGTGGTACCTTTTCTCAGGCTCCCTTCCTGCACAGTCACCTCAGACAGGCTTTACTCCTCTACCAGTATTACGGACCCTCAGAGAAACTAGCTTGACAGTTCTCTTTCCTTCCTATTTTCAGTAACATCTCCCTCCTCCTCAATTCAGGCTTAAGGATAGTATATCCCACTGTCATTAGCATTGTGTTGCTGTGCAGTCTGTCCAAACCATTTTGAACAGTCTCCTTATTGAACTTACCTTGAATTTTCTAGTTTTAACATTTGTTTCCCTTTGGGGCTGTAACTGATAACAAATGATCAGATCTGAGGGCCAAGATGGGATATACATTGCAAGAGATGCAACGGTAGGTGAGGAGGCCAGGTCGGGGCTAATATACCGATTCCAGAAAGAGAGGCAGACGGCCTGCACCAGCAGTGCTACTGGAGACATTTATTTTATTTTTTGCAAGTATATTATCCTCTCTCTAGCCTATAAGTAGCTCCTTACGTGCAAGAACTTTGCCTTCTGCAGTCTAACCCTATCCACTTCCCTCTCACCCTTCCGCTTCCACCAACCCTACCCTCCCAGGTGTGTTGCAGGGCTACCTGGCACAGGCCCACCCTAGAAAACAATGAAACCCTACAATAATGCAAACTGGGATATAACAAGATGAATGATTCACTTCTATCCTCTGAATCTGGCTTACCTGGCCCTATTATTAACCTTGTAATACTAATACAACTCTGCATTTTGTGAGGTAGATTTAGATTTGCTGAAGGAACAAAGGAGTGACTGAATATTGGGGACTGGGTAGAGGTAGTCTGACCTTCAAAAGTGTAAATGAGGGGCACCTGGGCAGCTCGGTTGGTTAACTCTTGATTTTGCCTCATGATCTCAGGGTCATGAGATCGAGCCCTGCATCGGGCTCTGCACTGAGTGTGTTGCCTGCTTAAGATTCTCTCTCTCTCCCTCTCCCTCCGCCCCGCTCACGCACTCTCTCTAAAAACAAACAAACAAACAGACATAAAAAGCAAAAGTGTAAATGAAACTGCATCAACTAGAAAATAAGCAACTTAATGTTCTTGTGAAAAGACTATCTTTCACCAATGGGGAGGTCAGGTGATTTATAGATTAAGGTTTATTTTATCAGTGGCCACAATTTGGGGTAAAATTGCAACTGTAACAATCATTTCCTAAGTCCCCTTCAGTTTAAAAAAATATATATAGGGGCGCCTGGGTGGCTCAGTCGTTAAGCGTCTGCCTTCGGCTCAGGTCACGATCCCAGAGTCCTGGGATGGAGCCCTGCATCGGGCTCCCTGCTCCGCGGGAAGCCTGCTTCTCCTTCTCCCACTCCTCCTGCTTGTGTTCCCTCTCTCGCTGTGTCTCTCTCTGTCAAATAAATAAATAAAATCTTTAAAATATATATATATATATCCTTTGTCTTATTTGTTCTCAGTTTTATGCTTGAGTTCTTCAAAAGAGAAACTAAGACTCAAACCCAGGGCTTCCGACTCCTATCTTTCTGAACACTCAGGAGGTCCCTCTTTCCAAATAACCTTTACTCTAAACTTTATGTTCTGCTAAACTAAATTGCAAACACTAGAAATGGTGGCCCTTTGGTTGATTAATAAACACAGTACTCCACAGGAAGGCAACCTGAATTCGTGCCATCATCAAGCCATTATGAGAAACAACATATTAACATCAATACCTCAGTTTAAAAGCTTGCATTTAATAGTCTTGCATTTAACAAGCTTTACTCACTTAAATTCAATCTTTTCCTTTCCCAGTTCTGGAAAGTGAGGAGGTATCTTTGGCATACTGAAAAAATTGTTCCTTGGGAGTTGGCGGGCGAGGTTAGGGAGACAGGGCAGAGACCTGATATGTAATATCTGTAATATCCTATGCAATATCGGTTTATTTGTTTTACGACTATGAGGATGTACCTAGGACACACATGAGGCCAAATTCTTGTTTCCCTGTGTACAAGCTAGGTAACTTCTCTGAGACTCAGTTTCCTGGTTTGTAAAATGGAAATAATAATGCACCTTTCATAGGAGTGTTGTAAAGATTAAGCAAAATAGCATTGGAAATTTCTTAATTCAGTGCTCTGCCTGTGGTGTATGCTTCAGCTTATACCTTTAAGTGCCCTGAAATTGTCTCATACATTACATTCTCACAAAATGCATGCAAAATTCCACAAAGGTGGGTGAGTTGGGGGGAATTCTTCTAGTATTCCCTGTGAACACTCAGGACCCTCCTTGCTCCTGTTCCATTCCAGTCTCTGTCTCGTTCTTGGCACTTAACCTTGTCTTTTATGGATGAATATACAACCCCATTTAGAACATATCCTTGGCACTTTGTTCACCTGAATGGGGCCCACAGAGCTCTTTAAGACTGATGTCCTGGTTATTCCTGCTTCTAGCTGCTTCAGGTGGGCAAACACGACCCCACATGTCAGTTGTTTGAAACCCCATTCTCTATGACATTTTTTTAAAAGCTGGACCATTCCTTCCCTGAAGGTAAGAGGACCTGCAGATTTATAATGGATACTTCGTGATGGTTGAATTTGAAAATAGACTTACATTTTAAATTATTGCAAGCCCCTTCTGAACTTACTTGATACCTCTATCAATAACATTCCCATTTTACTGTCTGTGCTGTCTCCAAACTCACAATGCTGCTCAGTGTTTTCTGAGTGTCCAGAGCTCAGGAAACTTATGGGGTCAGTCATAGAGGGCGGATAGGGTTGCTGCAGTGGGAGCCTTCCAGATACCTACTTAACACTACTCTAGAAGTCACTATTTTTTCTCCTTTGCCCAGAGATAAATTTAATGCTCTTTGGAGAAGGTCTTAGCTCTACTGAATGTGATCATTAACTATATGAGCTTACTTTAGTTTCTTAATCCACCTGGCACTCTGTTTATGCATAAAGTGGGAGAAATAAAATCTACCTCCCAAATTATTGTGAAGACTAAACAAGTCATTCGTTCATATAATAAACTTTATGGCACCACTTCCATGTGCCTGACTCTCAGCTCAGTGATGGAAACAGAAGGATGGGTGGGACCTGGTTCCAGCCTGGCAGAATCTCAAAGTCTACAGAGGGAGAAAGACAAAGAACAGGCCTCTCAGGCACCCTGGGAGGAGTGCTGTGTGAGCAAAGAGCTGCTTTATGGAGGCCTGGGAAGGTCCAGAAGAGACTCCCGGAGATGACACCCAAGCTGATAAATGGAAGTTCTTTAGACGCGGGTAGATGCATGAGTGCTACGAGGGAGTCATTAAGAGGGCGTTCCAAGTGGAGGGAGGAGATTTTGTGAAGATACAGAGGCCAGACAGTTTGGAAGTTCAGAGAAGATGGAGGGCAGAGTTAGAGAAGTGGGGTGAGGAGGACGAGGGGTAGCTTTGGCAGAGTCAGAGAACCAGTCAGAAGGGGAGGCCCTTCTTTGCCTATCCCTTCCCCTGTGGCCTGGATTTACAACCTTGTTTTCTCTTCACAAGATTTTGTGACTGTCTTCGGAAAGTTTTCTAGCTTCTAAGCTTGACCTTTTCACACTTCTGTGAGAATTATTATCATAAATCTGATTCTGTGGTTCTGCTGTTAGAACCCCTTACTAACATCTTTTCATTTCAGGAGCTGTCCCATAAAGCCATTTTGGGAAACATCTGTCCTGAGAATGCTTTGGGCTTCAGACTGCGGAGGGGTGATGGAGTGATGAGCATGAAGTGTTCCATGGGGAACATGTCTGAGAAGCATTCCATTTCATTCCCCTCTGAGAAGTCCTGTAGTAAAGGAATGTGTTAGGTTTAAGCTGGAATTTCTTGCAGTTATTTTAATCACTGAACTCTTCTGTCTTTGTTTCTCCCCATAGATCTATTACCATGGACCGGGAGGTTGTTCACAGAGCCCAGCGTGGGCAATGCTGGCATGTGGGGTTAAGTACAGACTTCTGAGGAGAACATACATTTATGACCTGGCTCCTCATTTCTTCAGCTTTATCTTCCATTCTTTCCTTTTTTACCATATCTCTAGTCCCATGGAATGACTTGAGGTTCCCCAAACATCATGCTGTTGTGAGGATCTGAGGTGTCTCCTGGAGAGAACTCAGCTAAAATGGAGAAGAATGCAGATGCAAATGGGCTTGGCTCAGGATCAAGACTGAGGTCTTTGGAGGGACTTAGAAGCTTTGAGTGCAGCAGAATGATATACCATTCCTGTGGCCATATGGGTACACAGATTCCGGCGTCGGCCTATCAGCCAGGAGTGCAGTCTGTGCCCTAACTGTGCATTTACTCAGTTAATTACCTTCCTAAGCCTAGTTTCCTCAGCTGTGAGGTGAGGTAACAATCATTCCTGCCTCAAGGGCTACAGAGGGGATTGAACATGAAATGCCTGGTATACTAGTTGGCACATGGCAAAGCATTCAGTAATCAAGCTAGCCCTATTTATGCATAATTATTACTCACTAACTAATGATAATAACAGCTGATACAAATATAATGCTTACTATGTGTCAGGTACTGTTCTCAACATTTTATACATACTCATTTATTTAATCTTCACCACAACATTAGGAATTACTATCATCTTCATGGTACAGATAAATGAGTCATTTTATAAGTCACACAACTAGTAAGTGGTATAGCGGGATATGATCCTAGGAAGTTTGTCTCCAACACCTATACTTTTAACTACTGCCCTAAATAAAAGTTAGCAAAATAATAGAAGACCTGTTTCACTAAAAACCTGGTAAGTGATTTGGGAGCACACAGAAACATCCCTGTTTCAGGCTCTTGCTTATAGAAGGAAACACACACAAATGAGACATAAAGGCAAGCTCCCTCATTCCACGAGATACCCTGATGCAGGTTTGGCCATCAGGAGCAGTACTCAAAAAGGAATGACAATGGTCAGCTAGATTGGAATTGCTAAACAGCACACAACAGTCTAAAAATTTCCAGAAATACCTGTGAGTGTTTTGTAGGGAATGGGAGGTTCTGTGCCAGTAGACTGGGACAAACACCAGTAGTCCCTACACTACTGCAGTTAAATGCAAACCTACCTATGCCCATGGGTCAATAGTTTGGGTGTGTTCCAGCTTTTCTGTCTCTGTGCACACCCTCTCTCTTGTTAGTGATTCTTTCCTTGGTGGGTGCTCTGAGAGAATATAACCTGAGTTGATCCTTTTACTTGTACCCTCCTGTCTTACTGCTTCTGGCCCTAACTATAAAAGCTGTTTAATAAATGCATTTTAAATTAAATTATATTGAAAAATCAAAGAAAAGCCCAGGTTTATAACCATGAAATGCTCATAACAACTGGCCATCCGATACCTATAAGGTACTTATTTGAACTTATAAAAAGCTGTCATGGAATAAATTCTTCTTCCAAAATAATTTTTTGCAGTTTGGAAGTGACACAAGCCAACTTGCAATGTATGAGCAGTTTGAAATTAATGTTCATCTTTCAGCTTTTTATTAAGTTGGCTAAAAACCAATCTAATTCCATTAAAAAAATGTTTCTTCTCTAAAAAAATCTGAGGGAAATGGGGAAACCATTGCATCTTTTTGAAAATGGCAAAAGCCAAGTGCTGGACCTTTTAGTCTTGGAGACAAATGAAGTAATGATTTTATTTTGGATAGGTTTCGTGTCTAAACATCATGGCTCCTGCTAAGTTCTCTCTGATTTATGACTTGATATGACTTTTGGCAAGGAAGGCAGTATGGTACAGGGAAGAGCTGTGTCCTGCTGAGGGGATTTTGAATGATCCACCTTTCACCAGGGGTGACTTTGTTTAAATCAGCCAGCAAGTGGCCCTGCCCAGGCACCGTGTTCTAGGCACTGTGACTACAGCAGTGAACAAAGCTGGCCTGGTCTGGTCTCTGTCCTTGTGGAGTTCACAGTCTGGTAGACTACAATAAACTAGTTGACTCTCAAGTCTCACTTTCTTATAAAGGAAATCCCTTTTTTGAGTCCTGTATTTGAGACAATGTAAGGGATCTAAAATACTGAACACTACACTCTACGTGAACCCCATTTCCATTCCCTTCCTACTCCTGTTCTTCCCTTCATTTTACCCTATGTCGTCTGGGAACCTGACCTTTCTTTTTCAGTCTCACTGCTTGATGCTCTTCAGGCACCCAGATCTGGATGTTTAATCCATCCCTAGGTCTACATTGCTCCTGACCTCAGTTTCTCCCCAGAGCCAGCCTTCTCTCAGTGGCCCAGTGTGCTCACACATTATCCTTTTCTGACTCACCTTGGGCTCCTGGCTTTTCTTCTGGGACAAGTCCCAGTGTCTCCCAACCACCATAGGCCCGACTTTTGCTGGATGCCTTCCCCTATACCCCTTGACGAGTCCTGGCACAGGGCTGCAACACAGTTTCCTCCTGAAGGCCTAAAGCTGAGCCACTCCACTCCTCCACCTTTTTATTTAAGGCTGGGAAGACTTGCACCACAGGTGTCTAGCTTTTATACTTGAGTCTCAGAGGTACCTCAATTCCTCAAGGCTCTTGGCTCTGAAGTTTTCAGACCATGGAAGCGCGAAGCACCTGTAGATATAAGTATTTAGCCCTGAATCATGAATGATGGGAATCTTAAGAAACAGTTACGTGGTTAGTTAGGAAAAGCACAGAGTAGCATCGAGGCTCAACAGAACTCTTTGGATCTGTGAAACTGCCCAGAAAATTTCAGAGGATAAAGGACTCCAGGCTGAATGTGTGCTGCTTAATGGCCTGTAGCCAGGGCAGCCTCTCAAAATCCAAAGCACACTTTGTAGGAAAGGGGAGAACTGAGGTCTCTGTGTTCAGTTGTAAGAGTAAAAGTGACTTATTTCAGCAATCCACAGTGCATTAATTAATTAATTCATTCATTCACTGTCAACAAATATGTATCAAGTTTGTATTCTACTTGCCTTGGTCTAGAGAGACTCTGGGCAGGTGGACCTAATCCTGCCCTTCATGGAGCTTACATCTGCATCAGGGGAACAGACAATATCTATGTGAACAAATGCATAAAATAATATCAGTGAATCTGATAATGGAATAGTGGCCAGGAGGTGCTATTTAAACTAGGATGGGCAGGAAAACATTGCTTCCTGATAATTGGCCAGGTGCCTGGCATTAGGGCTAGGAGAGGATTTTTTAAAAAATTTTTATTGTTATGTTAATCACCATACATTACAACATTAGTTTTTGATGTAGTGTTCCATGATTCATTGTTTGTGTATAACATCCAGTGCTCCATGAAATACGTGCTGTCTTTAATACCCATCACCAGGCTAACCCATCCTCCCACACCCCTCCCCTCTAGAACCCTCAGTTTGTTTTTCAGAGTCCATCGTCTCTCATGGTTTGTCTCCCCCTCCAATTTCCCCACCTTCATTCTTCCCCTCCTGCTATCTTCTTCTTCTTCTTCTTTTTTTTTTTAAACATATATTGTATTATTTGTTTCAGAGGTACAGATCTGTGATTCAACAGTCTTGCACAATTCACAGCACTCACCACAGCACATACCCTCCCCAGTGTCTATGACCCAGCCACCCCATCCCTCCCACCCCCCACCACTCCAGCAACCCTCAGTTTGTTTCCTGAGATTAAGAATTCCTCATATCAGTGAAGTCATATGATACATGTCTTTCTCTGATTGACTTATTTCGCTCAGCATAACACCCTCCAGTTCCATCCACGTCGTTGCAAATGGCAAGATTTCATTCCTTTTGATGGCTGCATAATATTCCATTGTATATATATATACCACCTCTTCTTCATCCATTCATCTGTCGATGGACATCTTGGCTCTTTCCACAGTTTGGCTATTGTGGACATTGCTGCTATAAACATCGGGGTGCACGTACCCTTTCGGATCCCTACATTTGTATCTTTGGGGTAAATACCCAGTAGTGCAATTGCTGGATCATATGGTAGCTCTATTTTCAACTTTTTGAGGAACCTCCATACTATTTTCCAGAGTGGCTGCACCAGCTTGCATTCCCACCAACAGTGTAGGACGGTTCCCCTTTCGAGGAGAGGATTTCTCAACCTTGGTACTATTGAGACTTGGGCTGGATAATTTTGTTTTGGGAAACTGTTCTATGCTTTGTAGAATGTTTAGCAACACTCTAGATGCTAGTAGCTTCCCCCTGCCTGCAGTTGTGACAGTCAAAAATGTCTCCAGACATTGACAAATGTTCCCTGAGCACTGTGGATGCTAATGGATTTGGGGCGATTTTTTTTTTCTTCATGTCATTCCCAGCATGAAGCACCAAATGCCGAAAGATAAAGTCCTTTTGGTTCAGTCATCACAGTAATGAGATTCCATCAGATCTGGTCCCAGAAGAGAAAAAGCTGAAAGCCTAAGGTTTAATAACTCAGGTATAAAGCACAGATTTGGATAGACCTACCCTTTTGTCAGAAGGAAGTTAGAACAGAATAATGGAATGACAATGGGTTTCCCACAGGGAGAGTGGGAACTCCGTACTACCTGTGTGACAATTAGCAGGTTACTAGGCCTTGCTGCTCTTCCATTTCCCTATTTGTAAATGGGCTGTATAATGTCCTCCTCGCTGGTCACAACTGTAGAAGACTTTGCTGTGAGGCTTAAATGAGGGGACATATGTACAGTATGTGGATCAATAAATAAGAGTTCTTATGGGGCGCCTGGGTGGCTCAGTCGTTAAGCGTCTGCCTTCGGCTCAGGTCATGATCCCAGGATCCTGGGATCGAGCCCCACATCGGGCTCCCTGCTCCGCGGGAAGCCTGCTTCTCCCTCTCCCACTCCCCCTGCTTGTGTTCCCTCTCTCGCTCTCTCTCTCTGTCAAATAAAGAAATAAAATCTTTAAAAAAAAAAAAAGAGTTCTTATGATGGTTACTGTCGTTTTGATTTATAACTTGGAGTTTATATTTAAATTTATTCCCTAGTTTGAGTTCAGTCTGAGTGCTGTTGGATTTCTGGATTAATAAAACCAAGTTATTTAATTGCATTCATTTATAGACTTTGTTTTTTTTTTTTTCAACTAGCTTAAAATCTCCAGTAGTCCTTAGAACCCCTAGCTTTTGAGAAAAAGCCCCAGTTTTTCCTCACCTCTGGGTGCAGTGGATGCTAATGGCTTTTTGAAGTCTGTGGCTCAGGGGACACCACTGGCTTGGGTCACAGGCTGAGCTGGGTGAATTCCAGGGCACTGAACAGCCCTTAGGTGAGCTGTCTGAAGCTTTGGGCTCTCAGCCTAAGCAGAGCAGTGTGACATACCCTGTGGCCTTGTGGAATCAATCCTGGATGAAGCCCAGAAAGTCCTGGGCTTAAACCTTAACACTGCTGCTCACTCTCCAACTTACCCTGTGCAATCACAATGTTCTGGGGTCTTCGTATCCTTGTCAGGAAAAGAGGCATGATGATGACTCTCACTGAATGCTTGGGACTTGAGAAAAGGCAATTACTGCCATATTGGTGCTCCTATAAAATTATGTGCCTTAATTTGCTGTTTTAGTGTCACTGAGATTTTGTAGTCCAAGAGTGTTTTATAAAACAAGGCAGGAACAAAAGGAAATGTTACCAAATACAGGAAACTCTTGAATTCTGATGACCATAACTTCATTCTGAGAATTTAGCTGACTCTCAAGAGCAGGCTTCCCTGAGGAACAGAAGCCCAGCTGGCAGAGAGAAGATCACAAGTTTGATAAATTCCCTTCTTAGAGAGCCGTCATACATAGTGACAATTTACAAGACAGAATCCTAGACATGCAAAACCTCAAGTACCCTTAGACATTATCCATTCCTTGGATTTACAAATGCTTTTAGTGGTAGAGCCTTTTACCTGCAACAAACCTTTTAATTTGTAAGTGAGATGGAACTTTAATATGTAAGTGAGACTAAAGCCAAGGGGTGGGTGTGGGAAGGTGCTAATCAGGTACATGAAGAAAATAAGTTGGAAGTAGTTTGTACTCTAAGTCAAGGCAAAGCACAGGCTAAAAGCTGCTTTAATTTGGATGGACCAGGCTGCCTCCCACGGTCTTCAAATCTGTGTTTCTGCATCTCAGAGGCAATTACTCCTCACTAAAATACTCCTGCAAGTAGCAAATACCATCACCATCATCCTTACAGGGGATACTAAATTGGAGAGAATCTTAAATTCCTTTTACATGCCTCACTTAATTTCACCATATCTCACTGTGTAAGTTGAAGAAAGTCTTCTTGGTTTCCTTCAAGCAGCCTCTCCAAGTACAAATACCTCTCCCCTTCATCAGGGCACTTGAGTTCTGAGAAAAGGGAAAGAATAATCTATTGAGTTTCTTCTTCACACTCATCCCCTTCTTCAACCATCTTTCCCCACTTAAAAGAAATTGTCTGGGAAACCCAGAGATTTTTTATTTTTCCTGAGTAATGTGCTCAGCAGTGGTCCCTCAGACAAAGCCTAGACATTTGCTAAAGCCCATCACCACACAAGTGTCTCCTCTTCCCTGAATTCTAAGTGTTGTTGCAAAATGCTTGATAAGTAAGTGTGAATAAGATAATTACCTACTCCCATTTCCAAAAAGGCTTGTTGGCAGGTGGAGTTAGTAAGACAGAGCTCTCACATTCAATAATAACTTTGTAAACATTGTTTTCTCCTGTTTAGATGGAATAACAAATAATTTCCAGTTTTCAGATAAATGTTATCAAGAAGGTGTTAATTGGCATGAAAATGTCTTATCATTTATTCTTCAGATAGCAAATTTTTAAAATAACTAATTCAAGCAAGAATCATTTCTAGGAGAAAAGAGTCCTACTGAGGGCATTCTGAATTTGGGGTTTTCAGGAACTGACATGTTGGTCAGCCACTCACACACAAGGTAAGACATCACTTTTGTGAAGATAAAGATGCTGTTCAATCCTAACCTAGCTTGCCTCCTTCTCAGAACCAAGGCTACACCTCTATGTCGCCTGTCTTACCCTACCTCAGCAGAGACTGTCAGCTGAGCTGTAATTCACAGGTGTCCTGGAAGTGAGGGGGGACAAAAGGCCTGGTTATCCAACTAAAGATTTCATAACCAAATCTGATCTATTCCCTCCTTTTAAAGATAGGAAAATTGGGGCCGGCTATATTACAAAGCTGTGATCATCAAGACAGCATGGTACTGGCACAAAAACAGACACATAGATCAATGGAACAGAATAGAGAACCCAGAAATGGACCCTCAACTCTATGGTCAACGAATCTTCAACAAAGCAGGAAAGAATATCCAAAGGAAACAAGACAGTCCCAATAAATGGTGCTGGGAAAATTGGAATGAAACTGGACCATTCTCTTATACCACACATGAAGATAAACTCAAAATGGATGAGAGACCTAAATGTGAGACAAGAATCCATCAAAATCCTAGAGGAGAACACAGGCAGTAACCTCTATGACCTTGGCCACACAACTTCTTTCAAGACACGTCTCTAAAGGCAAGGGAAACAAAAGCAAAAATGAACTATTGGGACTTACGGATATGCAAAGCAAAGGAAACAATCAACAAAAGTAAAAGGCAACCTACGGAATGGTAGAAGATAT
The DNA here is from genome assembly GCF_964656455.1 of Halichoerus grypus. NCBI lineage: Eukaryota > Metazoa > Chordata > Mammalia > Carnivora > Phocidae > Halichoerus > Halichoerus grypus. The sequence continues at coordinate 58,416,017 of NC_135722.1, forward strand.
TTGCAAATGACATATCAGATAAAGGGCTGGTATCCAAGATCTATAAAGAACTTCTCAAACTCAACACCCAAAAAACAAATAATCCAGTCAAGAAATGGGCAGAACACATGAACAGACACTTCTCCAAAGAAGACATACAAATGGCCAACAGACACATGAAAAAATGCTCCATATTACTTGTCATCAGGGAAATACAAATCAAAACCACAATGAGATTCCACCTTACACCAGTTAGAATGGCTAAAATTAACAAGACAGGGAACAACAAATGTTGGTGAGGATGTGGAGAAAGGGGAACCCTCTTACATTGTTGGTGGGATTGCAAGCTGGTACAGCCACTCTGGAAAATGGTATGGAGGTTCCTCAAGAAGTTAAAAATAGAGCTACCCTACAACCCAGCAACTGCACTACTGGGTATTTACCCCAAAGATACAGATGTAGTGAAAAGAAGGGGCATCTGCATCCCGATGTTCATAGCAGCAATGTCCACAATAGCCAAACTGTGGAAGGACCCAAGATGTCCTTAAACAGATGAATGGATAAAGAAGATGTAGTTCACATATACAATGGAATATTACTCAGCCATCAAAAGGATAAATACCTACCATTTACATCAACATGGATGGAACTGGAGGGTATTATGCAAAGTGAAATAAGTCAATCAGAGAAAGACAATTATATGGTTCCACTCATATGTGGAATATAAGAAATAGCAAGGATCATAGGGGAATGGGGGTAAAACTGAATGGGAAAAAAAATCAGAGAGGGAGACAAACCATGAGAGACTCTTCACTCTGGAAAATAAACTGAGGGTTGTGGAAAGGGAGGTGGGTCGGGGGATAGGGTAACTGGGTAATACTGGGCATTAAGGAGGGCACGTGATGTGATGAGCACTGGATGTAATATGAAACTAATGAATCATTGAACACTGTATCACAAACTAATGATGTACTATATATTGGCTATTGAATTTAAATAAAAAATTTGGAGGATGGGAGTCAATCTCACATAGTTTAAAGACATGAATATGTATGGTGTATGGAAGGATGGTTACTGAATTGCTGTTAATTTTAATAACGACAATCCAATGAGTTCACATACATTATGCTGTTTGAGAAAAGTACGGTTAACTATTTACACTCCCCACTTTACAGATGAAAATACTGAGACTGAATTTTACATAAGCAGTGAGTGCTGGAATGGGAATTTTTTTTCCAATGTCTACATGTATCTGTAATCCTGCACTCTACCGTGTTGCAACTCACTTTATGTTGACTCCTCTCAGATGGAAGGGAAAGAGGAGAGATGAAGACCAGGTGAGATGCAGCTTGAAGCTGGAAATGAGGGAAACTGGGGGGATGGGATTCGGACAGCCTCTTTTTTCTCAGGAAGTGAGAGGAAGCCATCTGCTCAGATTAGAGGGTCCAAAATAAGGGATTACTGGTCAGGAATGGGGACAGAGGAAAGCAGCTGGACTTTAGAATAGTTATTGATGAGTATGTGAGGAGTTAACATGAGAGATCTTTGTGGTCTCTTCAGTGGCTTTTTTTTTTTTTTTCTGAAATAGCACTACTTCCATGAAAAGGGCACATTTCCCAATTGTGCTCCCAAATGCCAATCTAACCTGAATAAGTGAAAGGCCATAGCTTAATAATGGGTGCACTCCCTTAGCTGTAAGAACCAGAAGGGTAGACACTTCATGGGCTTGGCTTCCTAAGAGAGGGAAGACTGTAAGCCATGGGTGGACTGTCCCAGCAGGCCTCACACACATCCTGAACCTCAGTCCTTATCAGGTCAAATTTCATTGCTGAAGTCATCTTTGCTCTGTCATCTGCCATCTTTCTTTCCCTTTGAGTCTTGGGAAGTTGGAAGAAAATAGTTTGATGTCCATTCACATATTTCTTCATTTATTTATTAAAAAACCTTTATTTGACATTACTTACTAAATGTTTTTTATACACCATCCCATTTTCATCACAAAACAAGACTATGGGGTTGATTTTCTTCACATTTTATAGATTAGGCAACAGGTTCAGAGACAAAGTAATGTGATCATAGCAGTGTATATTGTCAAAGCTGATTTGAGCCCAGGCTTGGCTGCCTGCTTCCCCTGCCTGTGCTCTGGGCATTACACTGTGAAGGGCTGCTCTGCCTAGTCAGCCTGGCCTTTAGGGTCCTTGGGACCTAGACATACTGGTTCTACAGATATCTTGTTCTTGGAGGGCAGAGAACCACACTGCAGATCCTATAGGACAGCCTGAATCAGACATATTATTTTGAAACTTTGGCTTCCATCTTTCAGTTTCGTCTCATGGCCAAGATATTTCCACCTTCTGAGCACTGTGGGAACCTAGGGCACAGACGTGAGTGACTTCCAACCCTGGGAGTTATTACAGTAATTAATTAATTACTACCCCATTAATTTGGCATTAATTTAACATTGCATCCATTTACCATTGCATAACTTGCTGTGGGGCTTTTGGGTGAGCTTTAACATTAGAATATGTGACTTTATCCACAAGGCAGTTTTGCTTTTGCACTGAATCAAAATTGCTACATGTGTGGGAAATAAGAAGGCAAGACTGAAAAAGCAGCCTCCTTTAATTCTTTTCTAAGTCTATTATTTTTCCTTTGACTAAGTTTGGAGGTACTTCAGAAAGTGCTATCACCAAAGTTTTGGCTATTTCTGGAATGAAGGACTCAGGATTATTTAAGAGAGAAACTGACTTTTCCAGGTTACCTGGACTGCCTTCCTAGGTAATTGTGTGTGTGTGTGTGTGTGTGTGTGTGTGTGTGTGTTTATGAGGGGGTTGGAATGGGCCAAAAAGGATGTTGATATTGGGAGCATTAAGGGTGAGAGGGAGAGAGAGTCTATCCTTTCTTACATTACTCCATGCAAAAAAGCAATCTTTTCTAAAATACAAATATTATCAGTCATGTTTTCCTCTATTTCATGGTTCTCCATTGTCAGTTGGTTAAAGTCCAGACTCCCACACGTGAAAAGTAAGTCCCTTCCAAATCTAACACTTCTATCTGCTTACTCCTCCTCTCCCACCTGTAGCCTTTTCTCCCTGCCACTATAAACCAAAGGGCCTACACCCTTGCCAGGAAAGGCATTCATGACCATGCACCTTACAGGGATCTTGTCTCCTCTCATCTGCTTGACAAGGTCTGACACATCCCTCAAGCCTCTTGTCAAACACTGACCCCTCTGTGAACCCCCCCTTGATTCCTTCAGTCAGACTTTGGCTTTCTTCTTCTATAAAATCATTGTATATATATCTTCATTCCTGCCAGAGCTTCATGTAACATTACACATGTCTGTTTGCCTTTCTGTTCCCCCACTAGGCTATGAGCCACAGAAGGTAGAATTATGTTTCTATTTATTTTGTGCCACAAGTCTTAGAATAGTATCTAGAATAAAAAGGTATCCTTTCACTTTTCAAAGATGTGCAGAAGGAAGAAAGGAAGGAAAGATGGATGGATGGAAGGAAGGAAGGAAAGAAGGATGGATAGGAGGAAAGAAGGAAAGAAGGGGGGAGGGAGAGAGGAAAGAAGGGAGGAAGGGAGAAGGGATAGAAGAAAAGAAGGGAGGGAGGGAGAGAGGGTGGAGGGAAGGAAGGAAGGAAAGAAAGTAGAGTAAGGGAGGAAAGACAGACCAATGAGTGAGAGTCCCTTTTCCCCTAGTGGTCCCAGCTCTATGTGGGTAGTGAGCTGGGTGCATTTGAGACGACATCCTCTTCAGTCCCCACAAGCGTCCTGCAACATGTTTGTTATCACTCTTGCTCACATAGGGAGAGCACGCTGCCAGTACTTGCCATGGGAAATTTCAGAGATGAGATTAGAGCCTGTTCTGTCTGGATCCAGGGTGTATTTAATTCCATTGATCCAACCTGCCCCTTGGATCCATTGTCTTCACCCCAGGCTTCACAACTCAGTCTCTAGTTGATCAGAAGTTGCTTTAGGAACCCTGAAACCAACAAAATCATTCTACAACTCTGTTAACACTATGACTTTAATATTTTGGGGTTAAAATTGAAAGATAAGGAAAAAACAGGTTTTACCCTTCTCCTCACCTACTTAACAGTAACAATACATGCTAATATTTATTGAGCACCATAATAGTTAATTTTATGTGTCGACTTGGCTGAGCCACACCACCCAGATATTTGGTCAAACATTATTCTGGATGTTTCTGTGAAAATGTTTTTTGGACGAGATTAACTTTTAAGTTGGTGGATTTTGAGTAAAGCAGGTTACCTCCATAATGTGGGTGGGTCATATGCAATCAGTTAGAGGCCTTAACAAAATACTGATTTCTCCCAAGCAAGAAGGAATTCTATCAGCAGACTGTCTTTGGACTCAAACTTCAACTCTTCCTTGGGTCTCTAGCCTGCCAGCCTACCCTGCAATTTTAGGCTTGTATTTCCACAATCATGTGAGCCAATTCCTTAAAATCTCTCTCTTTTCTCTCTCTCTCTCTTAGAGATAGGAATCCTTGAATCTTATTAAAATTAAGGTTCTGATTCAGTCCATCTGGGGTGGCTCTTGAGATTCTTCATCTTCCACAAACATTCAGGTGATGCCAATGCTGTTGTTCAGGGAACCCCACTGTGTTTGGCATGCCTTTAGAGCACTGGCTGTTGGATCACAAGTCCTGAGTTCAACTCTGACACTGGAAAGTTAACTTTTTTGCTATTCAGTATCCACTTCTACAAAACTAACCCACCTTATCATAGAGCTGCTCTGAAGATGAAATGATAGGGTCATATAAAGCTCTCAGAATACCGTCTGGCACACCATAAACACACAATAAACAAATTATGCAATTAATTTATATTGTTGTTGTTACCTTTAAAATAACACAGTGGTTCTCAATACAGTTCTGAGGGTAGAGGTGGGCCATGATTTTGTCCTCCAGAGGCTATGTGGCAAAACCTAGAATCACTTTTGCTTGACATGAGTGAACAGATGGAAGGTGTTGTTGGCATCTAGTGAGTAGAGGCCAGGGATGCTGCTATGCATCCTACAAATGGTTATCTGGCCCAAAATATCAATAGTGCTGAGGTTGAGAAACCTTTTAATAATCTGCAATTTAGGGATTATCACTCCCAGTTTCTAGACGAAGGCACAGAGATCCAGGGATATGGCTAAGTGCACAGATTTAGTAACATAGACCAGTGTGAAAATACAGACCTGAAGCAGATGCTTTTGAAGCTTCCTGAGTCCATGTGTATGAGAAACACACCTGTATCTTCATGTAGTTGGACTGCCTTTTCAACTTCTAGGGCTATAAACAAGCTTTGAGCCAGTACTATTCTTGAATTTCAATCAGAAGTGGAGTCCCAGAGGAACCCATTCAGTCATGAACTATTCTTTGTAGAACCAGGGGAGTCACACACCACTTGTGCAATTCAAATCCCCTCAGACAAAGTGCAGGACGATCATTGTTTTTTGAGAAAATGAAAATCCATATGCATTAGAGTGTGGGCTTCAATGCATGTTTCAAACCTTGTACAAATGAACAACAGGAGTTTATTATTATTATTTTCCTATCACAGCATGGCATTTGTAACACCCTCTGCAACCCACTTCTCTTTTCTCTTTTGATTCTATAAATATTTCTAAACTGTCACTGTCTCTCTAAAGAAAATCATCTGGTTAGAAAATTTGTAGAGATAAAACTCAAAACTTCTTAGACTCCTTCACTCAATTCAAACTAACCAGTCAATCAACCAAATAATAAAACCATAAATAAAAATCAACCTGTAACAAAATAAAACTGTACGATTTTTTTTTTTTATCATGATGAAAGAGGCTGGGCTTTTTCTTAAGGCAGGATTGGCTCTACCATTAATTAACCATGTGACTTCCCTCAGAGCTGAGCATTGGTTTATGTAAAACATAGATGCTAGAACTGCCATGGTAAACTGTAGAGGAAGGGCTCAAAAGATAATTGGACATGCTATAGTGTGTTAGCTACATAGGATTGGAAAACCTACCATCTAGTTATGTTATTCATGAGGGCCTAGAGGGCATTTTATTTACCAAAGTAAAAATGATTGTTCTGGTTATGGGGACACCAGTATTGTTGAGAAACTCAGTGACAGCTTTTCTCTGAAGTCTTGAGTTGATAGTAATAGATGCAGCTATAGAACTGGACTCACCAATTGAATTGGTATAACAAAATCATAGAATAGTAAAAGCCAAGTGGTAGCATTTAACTTCCAGAAGGAAGTGAGTGTTTTCACTGTAAGAGGAAGCAAGGGCAGAATGACTGCCAGGGGAACTGAACTTGCAGAGACCTATAGTGCCTAATGTTCCTAGAGGTAAGATAGATGGGCAATGAAGAAGATTGTTGCTTAATATATACAACCAAGAGATCAGGAATGGATGAGCAGAAGGCTGAGGTCCGCTGAGCCAATGAAAAGACCTGATGTCTTGCCAAATTTCTAGATGTGCTCTAGTTCTTAGATCCAGTTTCCATCAACAGAATGGGAGTTAAGGTCCTCATGTGAAAAATTCCTAAAGTATCATAGCAAATATATACAATAGTGACTCCCCAGTCCTTCCCCAAAAGAATCTGTAGCTATTTAATAGGTGACTTTAAACTATGAAAGGTGAATACCCAGATCTTTTGAAAAATGTTGGATACAGGGTCCAAGTTGATGGTGACATCTGGGGGCTTAAAGTGCTATCATAGCCTCTGTTACAGCAGAGGCATAGTGGAATCAAGTACTAAATGGAGTCCTGCTGCAGGTTTATTTCACAGTTTACCTATGTATCCTGTGATTACTTCTCTGGTTCCATGATTATATAATTGAAGAAGTTGGCAGAGTGCTCACTGATACTAGTTGTTAGAGTAAGAGCTTTGGTAGTAGGAAAGCCCAAGTAGATGCTCCTGAAATTATCAGACTATTCCCTCTTAGCCAAGACAGTAAGTGAAAACCATATTGTAGATACTTTTCCTGAACTCGAGAATCTTTTTTTTTTTTAAAGATTTTATTTATTTATTTGACAGAGAGAGACACAGCGAGAGAGGGAACACAAGCAGGGCGAGTGGGAGAGGGAGAAGCAGACTCCCCGCTGAGCAGGGAGCCTGATGCAGGGCTCAATCCCAGGACCCTGGGATCATGACCTGAGCCGAAGGCAGACCCTTAATGACTGAGCCACCCAGGTGCCCCTGAGCTCAAGAATCTTTAGGAGTTGTTGAAAGTAGCTCCTCTATGATCAGGAAGACTCCTGTCTGCAGTTTAAGCAGATTTAAAGGCACATCAGACCAACTTCATCACGCAAGTGCCCTGCTGAATCACGGCTAGACTTTGGTAATGATGGAAGAGAGAATGGTCATGTGAAAATCTACAGATTACAACCATAAAAACACTGGATACAATTTTTTAAAGATTATTTATTTGAGAGAGAAAGAGAGAGAGCATGAGTGGGTGAGGGACAGAGGGAGAGAATCTCCAGCAGACTCCCTGCTGAGCATGGAGCCAGACTCTGGGCTCCACCTCACCACTCTGAGATCATGACCTGAGCCAAAATCAAGTCAGATGCTCAACCAACTGAACCATCCAGGCGTCCCTGGGTACAATTTTTTTAAAAACCTGTAAATATGCAGGACGCCTGGGTGGCTCAGTCAGTTAAGCATCTGCCTTCAGCTCAGGTCATGATCCTGGGATCCTGGGATGGAGACCTGCATCGGACTCCTTGCTCAGCAGGGAGCCCACTTCTCCCTCTGCCTGCTGCGCTCTCTCTCTGACAAATAAATAAATACAGTAAAATAAAAACCTGGAAATATGCAAAAACAGACTGGAGAGTTACTTTTGAAAAAAAAAACTAGAAGTGGTAAATATTGTGAATTTGTGGCTTTGTGGTTCAGGGACACTATTTCACAAATACAACTTTTGCTGCAGAAAACCATGGTAAGAAAAACTGCAGTTCAGAAATGGAAAAGCAGTTGCAAATTTAAAGAGAACATTCTAGCAGGTAAAAGAAAGAAAGAAAGAAAAAACTTAGAAGGGGTAGGACTCAATTTCAATGCATAAACTGCCTAAATTGCTAGTTGGCAGCTGAACCATGCACATGTAGAAGAAAACATGGGGGTCTCTGAAGTAAGGAAGAAAAGAAGACCTGAATGAAATCTACTCATGAAATATAGAGGTATGTGTAACCAGGTATGTGAATTTGATGCTTTCTTTATTAAGTATATCCTCCAATCATGAGCATTTCAGATGGCAAAAATATGAAGCTTGCTATTCTTTTTTTTTTTTTTTTTAAAGATTTTATTTATTTGACAGAGAGAGAGAGAGCACAAGTAGGCAGAACAGCAAGGAGAAGGAGAGGAAGAAGCAGGCTCTCCACCGAGCAGGGAGCCCGACGTGGGGCTCGATCCCAGGACCCTGGGATCATGACCCGAGCCGAAGGCAGCCACTTAACCGACTGAGCCACCCAGGCGCCCCAGAAGCTTGATATTCTTGACAAGTAAGAAAAAGGGGCACCTGGGTGGCTCAGTCAGTTAAGCATCTGCCTTCAGCTCAGGTCATGATTTCAGGGTCCTGGGTTTAAGCCCACTTTGGGGTCCCTACTCAGTGGGGAGCCGGCTTCTCCCTTTCCCTCTACCTGCTGCTCTCCCTGCTTGTGCTCTCTCTCTCTGCACCAAATAAATCAAATATTAAAAAAAAAAAAAGTAAGAAAAAAATAACAAAAACCAAAGCTGGCAGAGCAGCTGGCAATTATGAGAAATCCCTAGAAGTAAAGAAACATAGAGAGTGAATTCCATCTTTTCCCAAATCCTAGCCTGATTTTGAAATTTCTCAAGCACAAGGCAGATATACAAAGAGTCAGACTAAAAGATCAGCAGTGGAAGGTAATAGGGACTAACATCAGCAGCTGTATGCTATTCGGGAAAAATAAGTTTGAAATTTGAATCCAAGCACATTAGCCACCTAATATAATCCCAATAATCATCAGGAGAACATCACAATATCCTGAGCCAACAGGGTATTATCTACAATGTCCAGCTTTCAACCACAAATTGCTAAACAGGCAAAGAAACAGAAAACTATAACTCATATTTAGAAAAAAAAAAAGTAGTCAATAGAAACTGAATTTGTGTGAGATAAGATGCTAACTTTAGCAGAAAAAAATTTCAAAGGATATATTATACATACATTTCAGGAATTAAAAGAACATATGTTGAAGTAAAAAATATGTTAAAACAAATGAACAGGTACAAACTCTCAACTACAAAATGTAAACTATTTAAAAATAGAAAAATGAAATAGCTAAAGTAAAGTATTATCTCGATGGGCTCAACAATAGATTGAGATGGAAAAAGAAGGTAGCATTAAATCTAAAAGATTAACAAAAGAAATTACCCAATCCAATGAAGGGGTTAGGGAAGGGAAGATTTGGAAGAAAAATAAATAGATTCTCAAATACCTATGAAAAAATGAGGAGTAACTTGACATATTTAGTTGGAATCCCAAAAGCAGAAGAAACAAAAGTAATTTGAAGAAATAATACCTGAAAACTAAATTTAAAACTAGATTCCTAAATTGGGTTGAAAATACTAATTAATATTGATAAAAATATACATATTAAAATATATAATAGTTAAAAATCACAATGAACCCTCAGAAGGATAAGCAAAAGAAAATTGCCTTTAGACATATTAAAGTCAAGCCACTAAAAGATAAAAATAAAAAGAAAACCTTAAGAACCCTCCCTGCAAACAAAATATACTATATGCATGATATAAGGTTGATTGACTTCTTATAAGAAATTACAGAAGCTATAAAACATTAAAAAATATTTTAAAACTCTACAGGGGCAATGGTGAGCAAACCAAACCAAAACAAGCCACTATTAACTGAAAATTCTTTTTTAAAAAATGATTTTATTTACTTGTCAGAGAGAGAGCACAAGCGGGGGGAACAGCAGGCAGAGGGAGAAGCAGGCTTCCCGCCGACCAGGGAGCCCGATGCGGGGCTCGATCCTAGGACCCTGGAATCATGACCTGAGCTGAAGGCAGATCTTAACCAACTGAGCAACCCAGGTGTCCCAGAACTGAAAATTCTGTATCTAGCAAAATCTATCCTTAAAAATGAAGGTAATTTTCGGATATGCAAAAATGAAAATAATTTATTGGCAGCAATAAATTATTTACAATAAATGCTAAAGTAAGCTCTGAAGTCTGAGGGAAATGATATTAGAGAGCAACTCATACCAACTGAAAGGAATGAAGAACACCTGGAAATGTAAATATGTGGGTAAATATTAAAATCTCTCACTTGCTCTCTCTCACTCTTTCTCACACACATGCACACACACAATCATTCTTGCTGTTAATTTTTTTAAAGTATATATGACTAAAAAAATAAGTGCACTAAGAATGGAGGAGTTAAAGAAATACACTGATACAAGGTTCTTATATTTTAATTGAAGTAATTAAATATTAACTAATTATATTGGTATAAGTTTAAGATTTGTTTGTGATCTCTAGAGTAAGCACTAAAATCATGAAAGAGAACTAAAAAATCCAATAAAGCAACTAAAATGGAATACTAAAATATACTGAATTAATGCAAAAAGGCAAAAAGCAAGAACAGAAAAAAATCAGACGAATCTAAAAAAGAGCAAAATAGTAGGCCTAAATACAATCATTATAAAATTACATTGTATATAAACATACAAAAAAACAGATTGCCAGATGGAATGAAAAAGCAAGAATCTAATATCTCATGTCTATAGAGGACTTTAAATACAAATGGGCAATAAGGCTGAAAGTAAAATAAAAAGATGTATTGTACAATGGTAAGCATAAGATAGTCAGAGTGACAATATTATTAGACAAAATAGACTCCAAGTCAAAGAGTTTTTACTACAGACGAGCAGAAACACTTCATAATGATAAAAAGGTCAATATTCTCGGAAAATGTAAAATTATGGATATCAACTCATGTAAAGAGAACTTCAAAACATGACACCAACACTTATATAACTAAGCAATGTTTGGAATTGGTAACACCTTCTCTCAGTAACTAATAGAATAATTCGACAAAATATAGGATATCAATCCCTTTAGCCAAATTGGCATTTACAGAACACTCTAACAACAACTGCAGAATACACTTTCTTTTTTTTTTACATTTTTTTTTGTTATTATGTTATGTTAATCACCATACATTACATCATTAGTTTTTGATGTAGTGTTCCATGATTCATTGTGTATAACACCCAGTGCTCCATGCAGAACATGCCCTCTTTAATACCCATCACCAGGCTAACCCATCCTCCCATACCCCTCCCCTCTAGAACCCTCAGTTTGTTTTTCAGAGTCCATCATCTCTCATGGTTCGTCTCCCCCTCCGGTTTCCCCCCTTCGTTCTTCCCCTCCTGCTATCTTCTTCTTCTTTTTTTTTTTTTTTTTTTTAACATATAATGTATTATTTGTTTCAGAGGTACAGATCTGTGATTCAACAGTCTGGCACCATTCACAGCACTCACCATAGCACATACCCTCCCCAATGTCTATCACCCAGCCACCCCATCCCTCCCACCCACCCCCCACTCCAGCAACCCTCAGTTTGTTTCCTGAGATTAAGAATTCCTCATATCAGTGAGGTCATATGATACATGTCTTTCTCTGATTGACTTATTTCACTCAGCATAACACCCTCTAGTTCCATCCACGTCGTTGCAAATGGCAAAATCTCATTCGTTTTGATGGCTGCATAATATTCCATTGTATATATATACCACCTCTTCTTTATCCATTCATCTGTCGATGGACATCTTGGCTCTTTCCACAGTTTGGCTATTGTGGACATTGCTGCTATAAACATCGGGGTGCACGTACCCCTTCGGATCACTATATTTGTATCTTTGGGGTAAATACCCAGTAGGGCAGTTGCTGGATTGTATGGTAGCTCTATTTTCAACTTTTTGAGGAACCTCCATACTGTTTTCCAGAGTGGCTGCACCAGCTTACATTCCCACCAACAGCGTAGGAGGGTTCCCCTTTCTCCGTATCCCCGCCAACATCTGTTGTTTCCTGACTTGTTAATTTTAGCCACAGAATACACTTTCAAGTGCATATAGAATTTTCACCAATATAGACCATAATTGAGGCCAAAAAACAATTATCAATAGATTTTTATTTTTATTTTTTAATTTTTTAAATTTTTTTAAAGATTTTATTTATTTATTTGAGAGAGAGAATGAGAAAGAGAGAGCACGAGAGGGGGGAGGGTCAGAGGGAGCAGCAGACTCCCTGCTGAGCAGGGAGCCCGATGCGGGACTTGATCCTGGGACTCCAGGATCATGACCTGAGCCAATGGCAGTCGCTTAACCAACTGAGCCACCCAGGCGCCCCATCAATAGATTTTTAAAGATTGAAATCTTATAGAGTATGTCCTCTGCTCCCAATGGAATTAAATTACAAATTTTAAAAATGCATAAAACATATATAAAAGCCACCAAATCTGGAAATTACAAGTCACTTATTTAGGGGAAGAGATTGGCTATAAAGGGAGATGAAGAAACACAACAGACATTGTGCTTAAATGATCATATATATTTGTCAAAACTCACTGTCCACCTAAAATTGATGAATTTAGCTGTATGTAAACCACAACCCAAGTAAAAAAAATCAACATTGTGTCTTGAGTAAATTAAAGTGACTTGAAGGATATAATGCAAGGTTGGTAGTCCTTCTCTTCTCTCCCATTTTATCCCTCATTTCATTTAACCCATGCATAAAATCTAATGGAACCCTGTAGATTGTAGGGTTCTTTTTTTTTTTTTTAATTTAGTCACCATACAATACATCATTAGTTTTTGATGTAGTGTTCCATGATTCATTGTTTTCATATAACACCCAGTGCTCCAGATTGTAGGGTTCTTAACCAAGATTTAGCAGCATTTTGAGCTGGTATTTAAATGTTGATCTTTACAGAGAAACAGAGCCTTTGCTTCATGGTATACAACTACTGATCCTGTTAATCCTTCTTCAACAGACATCATAAAAGATGATCAGAAATAGTTCACATTCAATGGCTAGAACAAATAGTATACATTCATTATCCTGTACTAGGGCTACATTGATTCACTGGTTTTCTAAAGCAATATAATTTTAGAAGACCAGAATCACTTAGAAATTCTGAGGAGCAACCCACTGGTCTGCTATAATTTAGAGATTTTATTTATTTTTTATTTATTTATTTTTTAAAGATTTCATTTATTTTTTTGACAGAGAGAGATACAGCGAGAGAGGGAACACAAGCAGGGGGAGTGGGAGAGGAAGAAGCAGGCTTCCCGCCGAGCAGGGAGCCTGATGTGGGACTCGATCCCAGGACCCTGAGATCATGACCTGAGCTGAAGGCAGACGCCTAACGACTGAGCCACCCAGGCACCCCAATTTAGAGATTTTAAATGCTCTGATGAAAAAGTATTATGGATGCCTTGGTAAGACACATGTGCTCCAAGAGATGTCCTTCAACAGATGAATGGATAAAAAAAGATGTGGCTCATATATACAATGGAATATTACTCAGCCATCAGAAAGGATGAATACCTACCATTTACATCGACGTGGATGGAACTGGAGGGTATTATGCTAAGTGAAATAAGCCAGTCAGAGAAAGACAATTATCATATAGTTTCACTCATATGTAGAATATAAGACATAGCACAGGGATCATAGGGGAAGGGGGAGAACTGAATGGGCAAAAATCAGAGAGGGAGACAAACCATGAGAGACCCTTGACTCTGTGAAACAAATTGAGGGTTGTGGAAAGGGAGGTGGGTGGGGGGATAGGGTAACTGGGTAACACTGGGCATTAAGGAGGGCATGTGATATGATGAGCACCGGGTGTTATATGAAACTAATGAATCACTGAACACTATATCACAAACTAATGATATACTATATATTGGCTAATTGAATTAAAAAAAGACACATGTGCTCTAGAGGGAGAGAGATAAAACCTACAAATATTCAGAGCCTGATATATCAATAAAGTTTTTAGGGATCCATACTGGTACACTGTTTCAAAGGACAAACAGTCCACCTTGCTTCCACCTTTAAGAAAGAAGCCCAATGCTTGGTAGGGTTCTTTGGATTTTTAAGGCTACATATTCTGCAATTGGAAATATTATTTTAAATAATTTATTGAATGATGCAGAAGGCTGCTAGTTTGAGTAGGACCCACAGAGAAAAAGGGTTCTTCCAAAAGTGTAACTGCATTTGAAACATCCATGCTGCTTGGAACGATATGATTCAGCAAGTTCTGTGGTACTAGATGTATCTATTGTGGAGAGAGATGCTATCTGAAGCCTCTGTTAAACACCAAGAGGAGAATTGCAGCATAGATCCTGTTGTTCTGGATTAAGGGCATGCCATCAGCAGCAAAGAGAACTCTACTTCATTTGAACAATAGCGGTTGGGATGCTACTGAGCTCTGATGGAGACTGAGTATCTTACTATAGGCTATCAAGAGGACATGCGGCCAGAACAGCACATCGTGAGCTGGGTACTTTTAGACTCATCAGCCAGCTGGGTTGAAAACCAGTGGTAACAAGACCATGACAGTTTTGAATAGATTTTGGTCTAGATGCAAGGTGAGACCTCTTTGGAGATGCTCATCAAGACAGTGAAGGAAGCCAAGGAAAAGACTAAAGAGAAGGAGCTACCGACTGCAGGTCATTAAGGGTATTGAACAAAGTAGCAGGAGCAGGGGCAGCTTCTCATGTAGCAAGCCTACCCCTAGCATCTCATGTAGCAACCTGGGCCTTCCAAACCACCGCCTCCCCACATTAGTCAGTCCAGCCTGGATTCTCCTGCCCTAAGCTCCGATTGCACTTAATCACTAAAATCTATTCCCAGGCCAATTTACTGCTGACAGGGATACTTCTATTTACTCAAAACACCCCTGGAAACTCTAAACAGGGCTTATTGCACCACATTGAACAGTTGAGCAAACTGACTAAGAGAGAGGTGAGGTGACTTGTCTAATGTCACAGACAGTAAGTTGTGGAGCCAGGACTCTCAGGTCTGTTGCTCAAACCAGTGGATATTCAGGATGAGCCAGTATGTATAATGGTAATAAGAAAACCGAGAACTTCTCGAGGGCAGGGATTTTTGAAATTTGGGTTAATGATGTAATTCCACGTGTCTCCAACAATGCTAGTTATATGGTAGGTATTTAATAAATATTCATTGAATTTGTATTTATTTTCTATAACGTTGTATTAGAGCCACAATATGATACTCACTGCTGTTTTTGGTATGTATGCCACCTACGAACTTGACATGAGATCGGGCTCCACTACCTGTGTATTCTAGGACTCATTAGAGTCTTGCATTTTTAATAAGCTATAAAAAGAAAATAATAAGCCCTACTATCCAGAGGAGTGTGAAGTTGAAGTTTATGAATGTGAAGGCATGCCACTGACACATGATAAAAATTATTTTCATTGGGGCACCTGGGTGGCTCAGTCGTTGAGCGTCTGCCTTCGGGTTGGGTCATGGTCTCGGGGTCCTGGGATCGAGCCCTGCATTGGGCTCCCTGCTTGGCGGGAGGCCTGCTTCTCCCTGTCCCACTCCCCCTGCTTGTGTTCCCTCTCTCGCTGTGTCTCTCTCTCTGTCAAATAAATAAATAAATAAAAAATCTAAAAAAAAAAATTATTTTCATTCTTTTCCAAACCCTTTTCTGGCAGCTTCTAGTCAGGACTGCCATGTATAAGTATGCAGGTTGTATATACAGGACTCCAGATGTCATTTACACTGTAATCTCTGTAAATAGTGACTCTTGAAGTTGTCCAGGGAACAACCTTTATGGCTTTATATAGCAGTTCTGAATGTAGCCTAGTAACTTGAGCATAATGAGAACATAGCATAAAGTTTTCTAGTGAATCATCCATCATTTAATGAATTAATGACATCTGTATCAAGGTAGATCTATTTAATCCTAAAATTTAACCCATTCCAGAGACAGTTTTTAAATGTAATGAGTGTTAAGACCCCATTCAACCAATCCTCAATCAAGTATATGCCCAGCCCTGTGGTTGGCATCAAAGGAAGGCAAAATGGGGTTAAAAACAGGGCTCTCATTCACCACTCCTAGAAATTTCCTCTGCTACTTCCACCAGGAACTTCCATGACGGCACACCCATTCATCACTTCTCTGTTCTGATTTTACTTGGTCTCTCAGCAGCATTAAATAGTCTTTCCTTAGTGACTCCTCCGTTTTTTCCCTCTTGAATGCTGTGGTTTTCCTCCAGCCTCAGAGATGACCCATTCTCAGTCTGGCTCCTCCTTCTATGACGGAGGCCCATAACTCAGTTCTTGAATCTCTTCTGTCTACACTTTGCCCCTAAGTCAGTGGTTCACGGCCTTGGCTGGATAGTAGAAATATACAGGGAGCTTTTAATAATATAGATGCTCAGGCTGCACCTGAGACTAATTACATAAGAATCTCTGAGGGTTACTGAAGCATCCGTATTTTTAAAAAACTCTCCAGGTGGTTCCCATGTGTAGTCAAGGTTGAGAACCAGTGGCTAGGGGATCTATTCATTCCATAGCTTTAAACACTACCCATATGCTGTTGATTCCCAAATTTGTGATTCCAGTCTTCAGTTAGATTCCCAATTCTGATTAGAGCACTGACATCTGTCCCTGACTCACTCCATACACTTCTGATTTGTTTTGGCTTTAATACCTGCAAAACCTTTTTGCAAGTCTCATGAGCACTCCCTGGACCCCACAGATTACCACCCAGGAGCTGGCTCAGCTTCTCATTGCCACTCACATCTCTACAAACATGCCTCCACCCCCACCAGGGAAGACATTAAGATAGGCTGTTTATATTATAGTAGAGGTCCCTTTGTATTACAGATCTACCATGTGACAGGTACTGTGCATGGCATTTTATATATTTTATCTCAGTTAATCCTCATGACAACCCTTTGAGGGAAGTGTTATATACAGTCTTATAGAAAATTGAGTCTTAAAAAGGTGAACAAATTGATCTGAAATCACATGACCAGTAAGTGGAGGGGCGAGGAGAATCCCAGGTCAAGTTTACTCCAATTTTCATGTATAATTACTGGGCACCCTGCTGCCCAAGTCCCTTGACTTTCAACCTAATGAGCCACACTCCCCTCTGAGAACATATTCATGTTTCTCATCACTATGTGACATAAAATCTTTGGAATTCTAGAAAGTTAAGTTTCGATGGTGCTGGAGTGATCTTAAAATTCAATTCTCTCATTTTACAGATGAAGATATCAAGGTGTTGAGAGTGACAGTTACTTTCTCAAGGTCAAACAATTAATTAGTGGCCAGGCAAGGATTTAAATTAGGCCTTCTACAAACTCCACGTTCTTCCCGGAACATAATGTTGCCTCCCACTAAAATGGAGTGTTTCCAATAATTTATTTTTCCCTTCCACTTAGTCAAGGACCCTTCATAAAACAGGCTATGTGTTGTTCGGCTGCATAAAATGATTATTTATTACATTTGCTGCACTTTTTTTACCTTTAATTTCATTCAATTCAAATAGCCATTGCTCACCAAGCTACTTTAACCACAGAGCCCTTACGAGGTTTATTTGTCGCTGAAGTCTTATTTTCTGAGGTAAATTAATGATGTGTTATTCCCAGAGACTTTATGGTGCTTATCACCATATTAACTCACATCTAAAAAATCACAGGGAGCTATTTTTCAAACCCTGACAAAAACAGCCTAGAGAAATCCTAGTAAATTGGGGGCTTTGAAATATAAATGCACATATGGATTGCATATTTCTCATAAAGAAAATGTTTTCATTTCACATTAGGTAAAAGCTTTCTTTAAAAAGTTGTCACTTAGCATAGGAAAAGATTCATTCCTTCTCAGCCCTGGTTTCCAAGAGCAGAGGGACTGGTAGTTCCTTTGTAAGCAAGAATTATGAATTTTAGGTGGTGGTGGGGCGTGAGTCAGAGACCACTGTTTGAATCTCTGATCTTCTGAGTACCAGCTCTGCATCCTTAAGTATGTGACCTAAATTCTCAGTGCTTCTGTTCTTTGTCTGTAGAATGGGCATGAAAATACTACATCAAAGGTGAATTATGTGAAGTAATTAAGTCATTTAGCAATTAAGTAAAATGAAATACCCTAATTGTTCTTGGACCATAAAGGAGTTGAATAAATGTCATTGCTCTTCCCTGAGAAGATTGTTTGCTCCTATTAGCTTAAAGAAATTCAGTCACTTTTCCAAACTACTGCAGGTAAGTTCCACCCTGTTCCTTTTATGCCATTCATTTACTCATTAAACACCTCCCAGTTGTGTGTCAGCTGTGTCAACTACTGTGCAAGGAGCTCAGCATCCTACCTCCTTCTACTAGCTTGGAATCTAGTGTGGAAGGTAGACCAGGAAACAGCCAATTATACTAAAGCTCACTGAGGGGAAGTATTATATTGCTTCTGAGGCAACTTGCTGCCCCAAGCACGTCAGTAACTAGGTCCTCTTATGGATAAAGATTTCCTGGAGGGAATAACATCTCAGCTGTGCATCCAATACCACTCCATCAGCTCTGGGACAGACTGACCTACGCAACTGGTTCCTTTGGGGCTAGAGCATTTCTTATTGAAGCCAAAGGTAAGAAGTAAGAGACACTGTTTATATAAGACAAACCAATATGTGCATTTGAGAAAGTTCTGTTGAATTAAGACTTCAATTAAACAGCAGCAGCTAAGGAAGCAGAGGGGAGAGTCTAACCTCCTTACAGAGGGATGTGGGGTGGGAGATGGAGAGCATCCACTTTTACCTGCTAGCCAAGAAGTGTCAGGAACTCTGCTTGGCATTGTTTTTCTATCTCCCGCCCCCTCATTTGCTCTCATTCTCTCTTGTTCTTTCTCTTTTAAAAAATTTAATCATCATATGTTATCCTCATTTTACATAGAAAAAAACAAAGTCCCAGAAAGTTCATGTTACCTTGCCCAAGGCCACACACTAGTAAGTGGCCAAGGCAGGAATTTGGATTCACGGAGGCTGGCTGCACAGGCTGTGGTCCCTCTGACTAGACTGAGTAGGACTCAGCTAAGAGTCTCGGCTAAGTGGGCTAGTGTTAGCCTGGCAGCCCTCTGTCACATCAGGCAGGGATGCACATACCAACAACAAATCACATGAACAGTGAGACTAAATCAGGACTCTGCCTTCTGTTCAGTAGTGGGGTCTTCACAAAGGCCAGGCAGATTGTTGTTGGCTCAGGAACAGGGGTGTGTGGGGTAGGCAGAGACAAACCACATCTTACGCTGGGGATGCTGAAGAGGCACAGCAGTGGGCCTGGTGTGACATTCTGGGACCCAGCAGGGCAACCTTACTCAAACTGGCAGCAAGTCATCAACAGTAAGAGGGAGTAAAAAGGTGCTCCTTATTTAAAAGGGGAGGATAAAGTTGCTGACTGAGATATGCTGTGGATAATGAGAACAGGGTCTAGAATAAAGAAAAAGAATGGAGTTAGGATGGAGAAGGTGGTGAGCTGCTGAATCAGCTCTCTGGCAGAAAATGGAAATAGAGTTTTCTTTCTCTTTCTGACAGAATGGATGTTGAGGCTTTCTTTTTCTTTTTCCCCCCCTTACTCATCTAAAAGGTTCTCTTTAGAAGAAATGAATTGGAAATGCAAACCAGAAAATCCTGCCACAAACTATTGACAAGATGGAAGGCTGGGAGAGGGTAGTTACTGACACTGAACTTGGTCCAGAGGGATGTAAAGGGGCCTCCTCCCACTAAAAAGAAGGAAACATTTTCCAATCCCCTGTGCCAAGGATGAACATAAGATGTTTTAGTTCCCCCTATAAAACAGAAAGAGGGTGGGGAGAAGTACACTAACATGAGTATTAACCATGGGTCTGCAAGTAACACAGTAATATAACACATTATGTCATTTAATCCTTATAAAACCCCCAATGGGTTACAGTATTGTACTTATTTTACTAAGAAGAAAAATCAGGCAAAGAGAGTTTGTCCAAGGTACCCTGCTAATAGGTGGCAGACCAGGGTGCACATTCAGGGCAGTCCAGCTCCAAATTATAGGTTCCCGTCACTGTGCCTCATAGCAGGATATTTCTTCCCCTCCTACCCTTGCAGTGCACTGCAGATGGATGAGAACTTAGGTAGTAGGTCACCTTCAGGTTTCTATCTAATCCAGAGTCAGTAACTTTAGTTTTGCTCCATAATCATAAAGAAGGCATTTGGAGGAGAGAGCGAACAGTCCTGAAATGGATTCTGAGCTCCCTTAGTTTGCTTACCTGACTCTGTTTCTGCAGTCAGCAATCTTTATACTTCTCCCTAAACCCAAACCTGAAAGTGGCTAGTCCTTCCCCATCTATTCACTTATCCATTCACCCATCAGACAAATATTACACATCTACTAGGTGACTGACCTCATCCTAAGTAAGAGGTAAATGTTCCTTCTTTCTGTGGTGGAATCTTTCTATAAAGAAGGTCTGAGGGGGGGTGCCTGGGTGGCTCAGTCAGTTAAGCGGCTGCCTTCGGCTCAGGTCATGATCCCAGGGTCCTGGGATCGAGCCCCACATCAGGCTCCCTGCTCCGCGGGAAGCCTGCTTCTCCCTCTGCCACTCCCCCTGCTTGTGTTCCCTCTCTCGCTGTGTCTCTCTCTGTCAAATAAATAAAATCTTTGAAAAAAAAAAAAAAAAAAGAAGGTCTGAGGGGCAGAGAGGGGCATACACCATGGCAATATGGAATATAAAGTGATGACTTGTAATAATGGGAGATTATACCAAAGCTATTTTCACCCAATAGAATCCATACACACAGTCTGGGGGCAGTGATGGGATGCTAGGGGAAGCTTCTCCAGAATGACATTGGAGAAGAGCTAAAAGGATGATTTGGAGTTGATCAGTCAGAAGAGGCAGTAGGGGTAGCAAACACAGAAGTAAAGATGGAACGATGTGGGTGGCTTAAGAAAGCTACAAATGGGTGCTGTTTAGGTGAGGACAAGGCAGAGAGGCAGACAGTGGGTGGGTCAGGGTGGCCCCATGGAGTTTACTCAGAGCCTTAACTATTCCTGCTGACTTTCAAAGTATGTGGAGTTAAGCCCTAAATGTTGCACAAACTCATGAAGCTAAGTCCCACTGATTTTGAAAGCAAAATGTTATGGAGACTGGTCTTTCCAGTGCAGGTGGGTGCCTGGTGTGGGGTCTGTTCCTCTCCTTTCTTCATGCTTGTGCCGTCCCTCTCGTTTGTGGTTAGTCTTGCCAGTTAGTTTAGTTCCTTACCAGGACTACACCACACTCTGTCTGTCTACTGGTTTCGATATGGCCTCCTCTCTATAACTGTGGAGAGTCTGTTCTTGTAGTCCTCAGGTCATTTTTCAGGTTAGTTGCACTCATATGGCTGTTACCTATGTGTATCCATGGGACAAGGTGAGTTTAGGATCCTTCTACTTCGCCATCTTAGCCTTAACTATTTTATTGGCAATGGGGAGCCACCGAAGAATCTTGTTCAGGTCATGACCAGATTATATTTGTATTTTACTAATTTCTTGCTAGTACAGGGCAAGATGAGTTTCAGGAATAGCTAAGCAGCCCAGCCTTTTAACAAAAATTCTAAGTGGCTTTGTTTATGTATGTATGTATATATTTATTTTAATTTTTTTAAATTTTAAAATGTTTAAATTTATTCTTAGTATTTATTATTTATATTAATTTACTTATTTGTTCATTCATTCATTAAATATTTGCATATTGCCTAATATGTGTCAGGTACTGAGCTAAACTGGGGGGTACAAAGGCGAGTAAAAACAGGTGTGATTCCTGTCTACAGATAACATTGACTTTAGTTGAGAAATAAGAGATTAAATAATATAAATAACATTGCAGCTGTGATAAGAGCTTTGAAGAGTCATGAGAGCCTGTTAGAGAATGATCTGTCCTTTTCAAGTTTCATGAGCAAGTGACATATGACCTGAGATTTGCACGATCATGGGCAATGAGCAGAGAGCCACTAGAGAAGAGTGTTTTAGGTGGGTTGAAAATGTGCAAAACTCTGTTTGGCTGTAAGTGGGGGAGGATGGAGGTTACTGAAACCAAGGAGGTGAAAGAATCAGGGTGTGACAAGAAGTTTGAGGGATCAGGAGCAGATGTCACTTGCCTTGGTCATTGGAAGGTTAGCCAACATAAGGCATGCAGAGGTTTGAAAAGTGTCTGTGTGACTGGGCTTGCTTTGACTCTTACCCTCTGCCGTGGCAGTGAGAATGTGGCCACCACAGGAAGACGAGCTGTGAGGAGAAAAGCCCAATCACTCTGGTCATCCCAGTCAAGGCCATTCCGTATCAAGCATCGTCCTATATCCTGACCCTGAAACAAGTGAGTAAGCCCAGCTGTGACCAAAGGAACCACCTAGCCAGAGACTTCAATCGCCAATCGTTGGACTCATGCGAAATAAACACTTACTGCTTTAAGCCACTGCGTTTTAGGGTGGTGTATTGTGTGTGCACATGGGGTGGGTGTGGGAGGAGCAGAGAGGTGTCGAGAATGATTCTTAGGTTCCTGATTTGTACATGTGGACAAATATTGCAGCCATTCTCTGAGGTAAGATCAGGATTTAAACTGTAGAATAAGATGTGCCTGTGAAGGAGACAAGGAAGGGGCAGTTTAGTCGCCGTAGGAAAGCCAGAAGAGCACTTGGCTGTAAGGAGAGAGACTGAATTGTGAGGCACCAGCCCAGCCAATCTGTACTGTATACAGTTCTCAGATCATTCATTCTTTTAATCTTGAGTCTGATCGACCTGGGTTCCAATTCTCACCCTGACACTCAATTTTTATGTGGGTATGGTGAATTGATGAACTTTCCTGAATTTAAACTGGGAAATAAAAACAATCTCCATTTGCAAAGCTTTTGTGAGGTTTACATAAGTAATGGTTGAAGCATAAACCACATTGCTGGACCTTTACTTCATACCCAAAGCATATTTGCTATTATAATTACATCAATCTTTGTTCAGGCTGTTCTCCATCTGTTGGCATACTCTCCTTACCTGTTCAAGTCCTTTTTATGCTTTAAATTTGGCTCTAGATTCACCAAGTCCTTGAAGTCCTCCCAAACTATTCTAACCCTCCACTGACTCTTACTTTTCTGAATTTCTGTATTTCTGTATTCTTGTATACATTCATCCATTATATATTTATTGAGCACTTACAATGTGGTAACTACAAAGAAATACAATAACAAG
Source organism: Halichoerus grypus (assembly GCF_964656455.1). Taxonomy (NCBI): domain Eukaryota; kingdom Metazoa; phylum Chordata; class Mammalia; order Carnivora; family Phocidae; genus Halichoerus; species Halichoerus grypus. The sequence goes on from NC_135722.1 coordinate 58,439,258, forward strand.
GTGATGCCTTGTCCTACTCATGGGTGACAAATACCACATAATCTCATATTTCACTTAAAAATGAGTATTCACTTCACTTCCCAGGTTACATATTGCTTTGATATACTTAATTTCATTTTCTGTTCACAAAAGTTTGTAGAGAGGACAAATGTTAGCAGCCTTATTTCCCTTTCATAGATGAATGTAAGCTAGCTGGCCATGCTCCTCATCCCCTTGTCACTTGATAGGCAATGTCACTATAGAGCTCAGATTTTATTTATTTTATAAGGCATGTGTCTTCCTCACTTGTATGGTGACTTCTGAGCTCAGGGACCATGGGTTACTCATCTCTATAGCTCCAATGTCTAGCTAAATGCCTGGTGAAGGATAGGTACTTCATAAATATTGGCTGTATGAACGAGGGTCAGAGAGTTTGGGGGACTTGCTCAAATCCCCATGATAAATCAATGGCAGACCTGGGTTAGAATACAGTTTCCCTTTCTCTTAATCTAGTGCTCCTCATGACAACATGCTGTTTTCTATTAATTTCACATTTCCATATCTGATTTTACAAAGCAGATAAAAAATGTCTCAAAGAGAGGGCAATGTGTTGAGAGCATAGTATGTGTTCATAAAAAACCTACATGCTGATAAATGGAAGGAGGTAGGGGTCAAAGCAATAACATTTATTGAGTGTCTACTATATGCATGAAACATATTATCTTTTAATATTCATAGCAACTTCATGAGGTCAGCACTATACCTGCAGAAAGATGGGAAAACTGAAATTCACAGAGTAAACTTGTGTAGTACTACACAGTAGGTGGGTTGTGGGGCTGGTATTATAACCCAAGTGGGTCTAAATTCCATACTTGCTCACTTTTGATTATAGCCAACAGAAAAAATGAGTATGTGGACAAATAGACAAACAATTGCATGGATGAATGCTGTATTTTTTTGGACTGCCTTTTAGTTGAGAGAATGTGCCTAAATATGACAGCTTTTCAAATTCAGAGGCTGAGCCTCCTAATCCTCAGACTGTAATTTTCACTCCTGTGGCTTTGTAAATAATGTTTGTTTTTTTTTTTTTTGTCATTTCATAAAATGACTCTGATTAGAAAGGGATTGATCATTTCCTAAGACTGTTTTGTACGGAATACCCAAAGCCACTCAGTGTCCCCTGTTGGTGCTTATTTCTCTGCGTTTCTGATAAAATATAATTGTCTTAAGTCTCTCAGGATTGATTAGATGGAATGTTCAAAAGGAAAGCTGTCTTATTATTGACCCTGCATCCTTTAGTTAATAAGTTTTTTTTTTTCTAATTTTCTTCAAAGATGAAAGTTTCTTAATTAACCATCAGAGGTTCTCTGAAGCTAAGTATATTAAAATCATATTATGCCTTCCTGAGGCTCTCCTTAGATTTTTTATTAAGCAAAGCTATTGGAAGTAAAGATATGAGGGTAATCGTATCTATATATAATAAAGAAAGATATACTTATGAGTTTTCTATTCTAATCAACATCACTGCCACAATGAAAAAGTCAATTATTTTGTAATATTTAAGAATGCTAATAAAAATGAATGTTATTTAGCTAAATCTTGTTAGCTTTGGAAATGAGGAACAAGAATATCAAGGATAGTAAAAAAAGATTACAGCCTAATTCCAAATGTAATTTGGTGAATGTGTGTTAAAGCAACTCAATCTGTTCCAATAGTTATTTATTGATCACCTGCCACATGTCAGTCCTCCTAAGTTCTAAAAGGTAGAAAAATTAAGACTTTGACCTTGTCCTCAGTGAGCTCACAACTTCATAGGAGAGAATGATTCTTTAATTATAACATAGGTGAGTACTGTAACGAAGGCCTGTGCAGAGCAGTGATGTGCTGGGAATAAAGCCTTCATTTGCCAATGTCTCTGGTGTAAATATTTCACCACAGCTAATTTTCAAGCTCCCAGTTAAAAAGCTTCCAACAGGGGTGCCTGGATGGCTCAGTTGATTAAGCTCAGGTCATAATCTTGGGGTCCTGGGATCAAGCCCCGTGTTGGGCTCCTCGCTCGGCGGAAAGTCTGCTTGAGGATTCTCTCTCTCTCTCTCCCTCTGCCTCTGTGCCTCCCCCTGGCCTCTCAAATAAATAAATAAAATCTTAAAAAAAAAATAAAAATAGTTTTGCATGGAGCACTGGGTGTTATGCACAAACAAGGAATCATGGAACACTATATCTAAAACTAATGATGTAATGTATGGGGATTAACATAATAAAAAAATAAAAATAAAATAAAAAATAAAAAAAATAAAAATAAAAATAAAAAGCTCCCAACAGCTTAAAAATTGGCTTAAAATTATTGAATATTTAACAATAAGCTCTCAGAAGCCTTATAGGCCAGCTTCAACACACTACTGGAAATGGGGGGGGAATCATAGAGGAAAACAGCCATGAATTCTGCCTGAAATGGGGCTGGAACAGAATTCCCAGCAGAGAGAATTTGAGCTATGCCTTGAGGATGAACAAGATAGAAAAGCAGAGAAGAGGGACGAAGAATGTTCCATGCAGAGGGAATGTCCTATGCAAATTTAAGATGGCTGGGAATCCGTGCCATGCTGGGGCATGAGTGATCTGGAGAACTGGGGCCAGATTGTGAAGAACTTGTGAATACCACACTAGGAGTCATAATTCCTTTCTATAGAAAATGGGAGTCTCTGGAGGGGCTCACAAAACCTATTTGAAGAAAAACTACTGAAATAGCCCAAGCACAGATGTATTCTGCCAAATGGTCATTCTGCAAACATGGTTATTTTCAAAATGACTGATTTCTTGGCTAAATTTTATTGTTTTTCCAAGAATTTGGCTTATTTTGAAGCATGGCCACAAGAGGGAGGAGAAAGTGAAGGAAGAAAAGATGGAGGTAAGAAATTGAAATGCAGCTGCCACAGAAATCTAGGAGTATTAACAAAGTAATGGGTACCTGTTACAGAAAACAGAAGATATAGGAATGAAAAAGAAGAAAATAAGGATTACCGGTCATCTTATCACCCATGTGTAGCGTCTTTTATTTTTATATTCATCTTTCTAGTATTTTTATGCATGTATTTATTATGCAATTATTTCTAAAACTGGAAATCAGTTTATATTGTGTATGTTTTATTAAAATTCCTCATGAACAATGCTACAGGTCAGTGTATGTTATTCTACATCTTCAGTCCTAACGACTGCATAGTGTTCCCATTGCATGGAGATTACTTAATTTGTTTATCAGATCTACCATTTATGGACATTAGGGTTGTTTGCAATTTTTTACTATCCCAAAGGGTGCTTTAATAAAAATTCCTTTTTTTAAATCTCGGGCACACATTTTGACAGAACACTTAAATGGATATAAATATAACATCTTTTTTTCTTTTAAATTTTGTTTTTGAAAAGTAAATTTTAGAGAAATAAGAAAGTAAAACACTGTTTTGCAAGTCATTTCACAAAGCACTTCCTTGTCCTTAGCACTTCCCCACCCTTTGACAGAATTTATTGTTGAGAAGAAATCGTCTAGATTTCACATATGAAACCAAGTTCTCACACATTTCAGGACATGCATAATCTTTCTGGGATGCCAGATAAATACTGTGTTCTGGTGCTTACCTCTTGCTCTAGGCCATACCTGTAGTGCAAGGTTTTATGTGACAAATGTCTAAATAGCCAAATACCCTCCACTGAAAATTAAATCTCACACTTGGATGAGTCATGGGCCTCAGGTGTGTGTGGCGTTTGTCTTACAGCTATATATGTTTGTCGCACTGGTTAGAGGTGACACAGGATGTGGATATTTATTTATCAGCTAATAGCCAGTAGTTCCTTCAGGGGCATCACGGGAAACGGTTCACACAACACACTGTTATTGAGGGTGTACTATGTGCCGAGCATGGGTGCTGGGACACTGAAAATTCAACCTGGGACCAAGCTGCGGGTAGCCTTGAACTTCAGGCTTAGGTATAAGCACTTTATCCTACAGCTTACGTTACTTATGAAATGGTCTTCGATAGGAAAAAATGGTATGTGAATTTGAGCAAAGCAGAGAGTAAATCATCTGTTAAAAGTGACCACTGCTTGAGTATTTTGGATGAATGTTTTTCTTTTTCTCCAACTAATATACTGCATTGCTGAAGTAATGCAACAGATTGGAGAAGCATATACCTGCTCTACACCAGACACCCTAACAGAAACAGAAGGGAGGCAAAATAAAATCACAGCCTTTCCTAAAAGAAATGCACAGTGTATTTAGGAGTAAAGTACGTGAGCATGCGGTCACACGGCAGTGCAATAAGTGCCATCATAGAAACGGACCTATAACTAAGAGGCATGAGAGCAGGACTGACTGACTGATGGGAGAGGTGGTGGGGAGTGGCCAAGACTGCTTCGCGTGGTGGTGATGCTCAGGATGCATTTCAAGGAATGAATGGAAGCAATTCAGGCAGACAGGAGGGAAGACATTTCAGAGACAGAAAACAATAGGTGCAGAGGCAGATTTGAAATTGTGTGTGTGTGTGTATATACATACATATACACATATGTATATGATGCATTATATAATCACACACACATATATATATGTATATGTCATGAAAGGTGTTATATGTCATCCAAAGAGTGGATCTTAGCTACAGATTTGAACCTAAGGAATGATATACATGGCCAGATCTGAGCTGCAGACAAAAAAACTCAGACAACACTGAGGAAGATAAGTTATAATGTGACAAGTTTCAAAAGAGGAAAACTGGAAATCTAGCTGCAGAGAAAATCGTGTCCTGGATGAAGGTAATGACGATGGGGTAAAACAGATGAACAGATAAGAGAGGACTTGGAGACTAATTAGATGTAAGGACGGTGAAAGAAGATACTCTATGACTCCCTGATTTCTGGCTGCGGTGGTGTGGTGGATGACGGAGATATCAAAGACACTGAAAACAATAGAAGCAAGCCTCATGAGTTTAGCTTTGAACATAATGCTTTTGAGATACTGTGAGATATCCAAGGAAGAATGTCCAGGTAGCAATGGCTTATATTCCTAGATCTTGCTGAAGATTCCTGGGATACTACAAATCATGAGAAAGTAAAAGGTTAACGTTTTTTAATGTTCCAGTTTTTTATCAAGATCACAGCTTGTGTTTTCTACCATGTACAAACCAGAGGCTAAAGGACTTTGGAGCTTCACAGTTGGAATCTATGGCTTTTCTTATCTGCAGCAGAGACCCATAGAGTATCTGGAGTAACTGCTGGGAACTCAATGTATGACATCCCCTAATTAAAGATCACTACCAAGTTAAGGATCGCTGGAAGCAGGCAAGAGATAAAGTGCATTTATTATCAAACAGAAACCCACACCGATTCTGGTAGTGATTCTGATTGAAGTGAGAGCATTTGTCATGATTGGCTTTCATTTTTCTTCAGAGAACTACCTTTTGCAGGAAAACATAAGTAGTTGTCTTTTTAACTTGCACGTACAGATGAAATAGTTTTATATGGTAAATTCATTCATTCAACCAACTCTGGTTGAGTACCTATTAAGTTTTTTTTTTTTTTTCCTAATTTGGGGAATCAGAGCTGAATCAGATTTAGCGCTAAATAAGACGAGTCCTTGGCTCTCCAGGAACACAAAAGAGTTGTTTTCCTTTATTATTGTTGTTGTACCTATAATGATTGCATTAATGAATAAAGATAAGGGTTCTAATTTGTTTGTCATTTTGATGAGGAAAGTCTTAGTCTCCTTATCTCCAGATAAGGGACATAGACTGCCACGCTAAACTGGCTTCCTTTCAAGTCTCTTCAACCAGGAAGAAGTGTGATTTAATGAATGCAAAAGTTGCTCCCTGTGCCTAAGGTCGTATATGGGGGACTAGTTTTTTATGCAGATTCCCAGACTCCAGCTCCAGAAATTGTGAATCAAAATCGACAATTTCTCTTTTTTAAAAGCACCTCCAGAAAACTCTGAAGTACATGGTTGGCAGGGTGCACTTAGAGAAACCGTGGTATGAACACAAGAGGGGCTACGAGGTCTAGCCACCAGAATGTCAATGCCAATATTACCAGGGACAAGTGTGACCTTGGGTAGGTTTTATAAAAATTATTTGACTCTCGTATTATTCATCTTAGCAAAATGACTCTGTGGGTCATTTTTTTAAGACTAAATGAAATTTTGTAGTCAATATTTAATTCCTGCTTAATTTTAGTTTTTTTTTCCTTTCCCTTCTTAATACACTGATTAGCACTCCATTTTGTGCATCTGATCTAGCACTCACCCTTTTGTCCTTTTCTTAGAATTTCTTCTGTATCCCTTTTCTTTCTCATTGGACTCTGCACTCTTTGAGTACAGGTATTTGCCCTCACTTTATTTCTAAGTCCTCAAAATTTGCACACAACAGACATACACTAAAGTTCTTTCATAGAAAGTTATCCTTATACCACGGTACTTACTTCACTTTATGGCCTCATACCAAAATGATCTTAAATCAATTGCAAGATTCACACTTCCTAAAATTCACTAATTCTTCGTTGTCTTTTTATAGCACAACACATTTGGCAAGAAATAGGATCACACATTCTTTAATTCCCTTATCAAGAGGAAATGCTTGATTTGAATCAAGGAACGATGGAATCAAATGCTTGTTTTGACAGTTCCTACAGACTCATGTGTTTATTGGCCAAAGAATGACTTGGTGACTTAGGTTACAATTTGCCTTTAAGCTGGCAAATTTGTTTATTCTATCTAATTATGTTTAATACTTCACAGAATATTTATTGAGTTCACACTGTGTGCCACTGTGTTGGATGGTGGGGATACACAATGAACAAAACGGCCTTTACGTTCAAGAGTCCATGGGTTAGTAATGATGGCTAACCAATATACAAATAATTTCAACACAATGTGGTACATACTCATCAGTATGTACCACCTCCTCAGTATGGGAGGTTTAGAGACTCCTGGCCTACGGTAAATAGGGGAAAGAAAGTTTACTGAAGGTGATTATATCCAAGATGAAAGCCAAAGAAATAGAGAATGGCAAGGTGATGGAAGGGAAATGTGCTTCAGGGAGAAGCAAGAGCATGTGTAAAGACTGGGGGATGAAGGGCTCTTCATGCTCATAGTAAGTACGTGGCTTGATCTGGTAGTGAGAAGAGGTTAGAGTAATAAATGTGGAACTCTGTCATGGAGAGATTTATTTTGCTCAGGCTAAGGAATTAGCGTGGTCATGAATGCAAAGGGAAGCCATTAAAAAGTTCTAAGTATAGATGTGACAATATCATGATTGTAATTCTAAGTTCATGCTTTATGCCCACCAAAAATTTTACCTTTACCTGAAGTTTAAAAATAAATATTTATTAAATGCATTTATATATATTCCTAAGAAATTTGAGTTTAACTTTCACAACTCTCATTCAACCATGTGAGTTGAATGTCTATTAAGAGCTGATTAACACTCAATAATTGAACATGATAAAGTATCATCTCAAAACAGAGGGCTTTTATTTATTTTTATTTTTATGTATTTATTTTTTTAAAGATTTTAATTATTTATTTGACAGAGAGAGACACAGCGAGAGAGGGAAAACAAGCAGGGGGAGTGGGAGAGGGAGAAGCAGGCTTCCCGCGGAGCAGGGAGCCCAATGCGGGGCTGGATCCCAGAACCCTGGGATCATGACCTGAGCCAAAGGCAGATGCTTAACGACTGAGCCACCCAGGCACCCCGCTTTTATTTATTTTTAAACAACACATTGTCTTTAAGATCATGTAAGAAATTCTAGTGTAAAATGGCTTCTAGTTCATATTACCTCACATAGCCTCTCCCAATTGCTCAGTTTTATTGCTCAGGATGGGCTAGGTTATGATGCAGTAATAAATAGCCCCCAACTCTCAGTGGCTTTAAAGAAAACAAAATAGTGTGCATTCTAGAAGTCCATTGTGATGATTGTCAGTGGAAGAGGCTTTGCTGATTATAGATCCTGGGACACTCAGGTTAATGGAGAAGCCATTTCCTTGCAAGTTGCTGGCCAGTGAACCAGAAGAAAGAGAGATCTCTAGAAAGTCATACATTGCAGCTCAAAACACATTTTCCAGAACTGTTCTCACTCAAATACAAAGAAGCCATAAAATTTGAGCCTACTATGTATCCTGGAAAGGTCAACCAAAAATATTTGACAAACACCATTAACTACTGTCACACCAATAAAATAGCTATAAAACCTAGAAAAAAGATAAAAGCTTTACACTACCACATAAATCCAAGAATGACCAACATCCTTTTGCTAGGATCTTGAAGATTTTACTACCTAGAAGGCCAATGATAGTTCATCATGGGGGAAACAAAATGGGTGGCTTTTGTAGTCTTAGACTCATGAAACTGAGAAGCCCCACCTACCTAAAGTCATCTGAGGTCTCTCCATCATCCCCACACTATTTTCCCCATGGCACTGCAGCCCCAGGGTCTTTAGCAAATTAAAACCCCAAAACTGTCCATCTGTCTTAAGGGTTCTTCTTTTTGGAGTGTCTAGAGTACTCTTGCCTCCCATACCCCCAATTTTTCCATATATATTCAGAGGTCGTGGTCACTATAAAACAGCAGGGCAAAGAATACTATGCCAAGTGAGGTACAAATCTTCATCTCTTTTGGTCCCAGGCATTCTTTGATGAAACTAAATTGTAGTAGCATTCATTGGACTTTCATTTCCTTTGTTGTGGCTAGTAGAGTACAATTCTGATATTTACAGTATAAAGGCAAGGCTGTGGCCTTGTGGTTTCTGCCTGTTCTCACAGGAACAATTTCTTCTAGCTGACAAAACTGAAAAGGACACTGAAGTGGAGTAAGAGAAAGTTTATGCAAACATATAGTCTTAGACCTAAATTCTGGTTCTTCCACTTAGTAGCTGTGTGAACTCAACAAAATTAACTTCTAGTGCCTCAGTTTCCTCATCCATCAAAAATAATAATAGACCCACACCATGAAGCTGTTGTAATAAGACAATCTTTATAGCAAAGGTCTAACAAGGATTATCAGTGGTATTATCACACTTCACAAGCAGCCAAAAAGTATTTCCTGAGTTATAGTCTATTCATATGTGAATTTAGGTTAAAAAATAAAATTTTCCCTGTAAAACCACATTTCTTGGTCTCTTAGGGAAGCCACAAGTGCTCTCCTGACAACCCTGTGTAGAGATTTGGGTGTTTGTTGCCCCCTGAAGTACATTTCAGTAAAAACCATTTCCAGTTCCTGCTGTAATGATCAGCAGCTCAAAAACATGAAACCAAAAATGGTAAAAGAATAACAAAAAAGTGTATAGTAGTTTTCCATTTTCTGGAAGCCCAAAGGTGCAGGGAGCCAAGTGTCAAAGAGCATATACCATAAACTATTCTAGGTGTTTCCTCAGTTGGACTATAAATTCCAGAAAGACAAATATGGCATTCATATTATATAGTTTGGACTTAGAAGTGGGTCTGGTATGTAACAGGTGCTCAAAAGTATTTGATAAATGCTTTAATGAGCCATCTAGCCCCATGCTGGGTACATGGCTGACCTGAAATAGGTGGTAACATTAAATTTTTCTTCAGACTCCTTATCTTCAACTTCAGATTCCTTATCTTCAAAACAAAGGGTGAGTCTCAGGGCTTGCAAACTAAAATGCTTTGTGTGGTCTGGTAATGTTAAAATAAATGTGGAAAAGCACCTGACAGAATGCAGGAAGGAGTGGTGGGGACTGTGGACTGTGGCTAATTAGAGAAGTGTCCCAAGGGATTTATACACAACCTTTTTTTTTTTTTTTTTTTTTTTTAAACACTAAGCATACCAAAGAAAACCTATCTCCTGAAAAGTCAGTTAATCATTCAGGCTGCTTGTCTGTGACCCCAAGTAGTGATAATCCAAGTCCTTTCCAGCACTAACATTTTTGGTTGTGTGAGCCCAGGTACTTTTGGTGTATTGCTGCCTTATCTACAGCCTGGCTGCTGTCAGCCTTGTTAATTCCTAATTTTTTTTATGAGATGTTTAAAAAGGTGTGCATGTAATTTCAGATGACTTTGTTGTTATCCAGGATGCCTGTCTCACTAGTAACTGACTTTAAATTCCAGATAATACTATTTACAGCCAATTCTGGACATTAGGTCAAATGGCTGAACTGTTGCTTTTTCACTTATATCCAAGACATAAGGTATCACTAGATCCAGAAATGAATTATCCCTGGTGGGCTCTCTTTGACACATGGCTCCAGGAACTCATCATTTAGATGTCAGTCATTCCTTCCTCCTGGCTCCAATGTCTTGCAGGTTTCCTGACAACAATTAGGGGGACTAAAATCACTCATAATCACAATCACACCTGCCTTCCTTATTGGCTCACAGGCAATTTACTTCTCTCAGCTCTTCTGTCACATAGCAGACCCTGGGTGTTACTTTTCCAAACTTCAATTATAGACATTCAATCTGACGGCTTCCCTGAAGTCATTATTCTGCCCCTATTTTCTGATATTGATCCCAAATGTTTGGGTAAAAGTGGGAAAAAAATGCAGTCAGCCATCCAGATGTTTAGGAATATCCAGATGTGTGTTGTATAGAGACATGCCTCCAGGTGATGGTTGTGATTCTGTAAGGTTTGAGGTTATATTGAATCAGAATAGAAATTTTCTACCACCTGCCTCCCTTTGCTTATCCAAAACTCATTATATCTGCTAAGAGGAAGGTCCATCTACAACTGAGCTACCCTTCAGCCGCTCACAAGACACGACAGAAGGTTTAAGATTTCGGGCTTCTTTCTACTTCCCCAACTGTTTTCTGGAACAGGACTGGAATAGCTTTGACATTTATTTTCCCACTGATATGACTCACGCTGCCAGTTCTCTTAGCAGGCAAAAACAGGTGCTGTCAATTTTATTTGAAACAATTTTCTTTCTCTGTTATGATGACGACGACAACAACAACAACAACAACTATAACCACCAATTCCTGAATATCTAGAATGTGCTGGGCACTCAGCCAGTGTCTGTAGATATCTTATGATATTTATTGTTAAAAAAATTAAGATGCTGCTTTTGGTTCCTGTTTTATAGACTAAAGAAACCCAATCCACATCAAAGCTTACTTTCCTTAGATGGCACATAAATGGCACATAAATGGAATTCAAACGCAGTTCTGTCTGATTCCAAATAAAAATATTAACCACAGTAGCTATATGTGTTACTTTGCTATAGGTCAGGTCTTTGGCACACATTATTACACTTAGTCCCTGCAATAACCTGTGTAACCTATGGTTTTCCCCACTCTGCAGATGACCTATTATTCACCTATTTTTATTTTAGTACCTTCTAAGTCTGTGTCTCTGGGAGTCTACCTCAATTTTCATACTTCGTTCTTTTTTAAATTTATTTATTTGAAAGAGGGAGTGAACGAGAGAGAGAGAGAGAGAGAGACAACATGAGCGGGGGATGGGGTGCAGAGGGAGAAGCAGATTCCCTGCTGAGCAGGGAGGCCGATGCTGTGGGGCTCGATCCCAGAACCTTGGGATCATGACCTGAGCCGAAGGTAGATGCTTAACCAGCTGAGCCACCCAGGCGCCTCTCATACTTTCGTTCTTATTTTCCTCCAAGTAAACACTGATTTTGTTAGTGTCTCAATACATTTTTTTTAATTTAATGGGGTACTTAATGCATGCCACATATTGCTTAGGTTTATATGGATAATTTAAAGAGATAAAACTTACTCTTGGTAGTATTTATTTATTCTTCAAATCTTTCCCTATTTAGCATTCCCATAAAACTCTACTTTTTGTGTAAGAGTGTCTCCCCTTTGAGGCTTCCACTTTGTATTTATAAACAAAAAAGTGTGTTAGAGATAACAGCTCATTGGGAATCTGAAAGCCAGCTCATCTGATTAGCTGTGTGATCTCAGAAAATTAATGTAGACTTTCTGAATTTTACTTTACTGACTTGTAACATGGGCATATGATACTTACACACACACACACACACACACACACACACACACACACACAATGTTTATAAGAGTTCAATTAGCAGTTGTTCAGTAGATGCTACTTCTCACCCTAGATGGCATCTCCATGCATTCAGTGTGGGTCCAGAGGGCATCTATGCCACTGTAGCAACATCTCCTATTCATCCAAACAGGAATCGTTTAGTAAAGTGTCTGATACAGTATCTGGAACTCAATTTATGTTAGTTTCTCCTTTATTTCCTCTCTTTGCTTCTAATTTTTGTAACCTGTTCATGATGCTTGAGACATTGTAAGTTAAGACATTGTAACTTAAGCATCTAAATCCTGACAAATAAATGAAATATGCAAACCTAGGAACTGTGTCCTATATGTTTTTAATCCTTAAAAAAATTCTGTGAAATGGGAGCTATTATCTCCATTTTAATAATGAAGAAACTAAGGGCAATAGTTAATGAAAAGCCCCACAGCTACAATCTGATGATTTCCAGATGCAGGGTTTTAGCTCTCATTTTCCTTTCTTATTCAAAATCCCCTGATCTTCTTAACATGTAAATATATCTCTCTTCATTGTAAACATATGCCAACTGTTTCTATCTTTAACATTTTGATATTTTATCATGAACTTTTATATTAATTTAAATTGAAACAAATATTGCATTAGATATTATTTATATTGCTTACTGAGTATTTTTGGCATCCTTACATTTGGCACTTGGTGAGTGAGACACTCATGTCTCCTTAGCTGACCCTTTATATAATTCCTCATGTCAATGGTCAACTATCATGTTTTCATGTACTGTTTGTTTCATTCATTCATTTAGAAAATTGCTTACAAACCAAGTTTCTATATAGTCAGAGCTGTTAGTCTTCTTGTAACCTGGTTATAAATAAGTCTTTGCTGTTATGGAGCCTGGAGCAGATTCAAGAGCCCACACTCGAATATTAATGAGAGGGAAATGGATGATTTTATGATTCCTGACCTTTCCGCTTTAATCCATTAGGAAGTATAGATTGGTTAGTAGTTAGCACAACTGGGCAAAAGCTGTCTAAGTGGAAAATTGATCCTGGTTAGTGCATGCATAGTGGTTCCATCCTTTAATGCTTCCTATTTTAGCATTTTGAACTTTTGCTCAAAGATACCTCAAATTCCAAGTTCATACCCTAGTGTGCCAAGCTGAAGGTATGGGAGACTTGGTGTGAACTGACAGACATGTCATTTTTTAAACATGTTAATTAAAAGGATGAGTTAAAAGAAATGGCATAAAAATCAGCAGATCAGCACCAGACTCTAGGAAGCAGCCCAGTGTCTCCTCACTTCAGGTCAACTGGTCTCCTCATTGAGAAAGTTTTGCAGATACTTGCAAATATCAGTGCAATGCCCATTTTCTTTGGCTTTACAGGAAGTCCCAGGCCTGGCTGCCTTTACTTCACTGTTGAGAGCATAACAGACAGAGGGAACATACTGTGGTCTGGTAGAAAGGGCTTGGGGGGCCTGAGTTCTCAACCCAATTCTGTCTCACTCACTAACTTTGTCTGGGCTTTAATTTCCCTATTGGAAAAATTAGAGGATTGGATTGGGTGATCTTTAAGGACCAACCCTAGAATTCTACGATCCCCTTGAGTTCTCACTCTAACTCATATATAGCTCCAGATCTGCCTTTGCACTAGATAAAGGTAGCAAACAGGTTTCAAGTATTAAATCTAATTAATTGGTAGTATCTGACTGGAGATCTGTGTTGAGGGATTTCTGATGATGCATCTGACCCAAAAAAGACAATTCTATAATGTCCCCACAGAGTAGAACGGAGTGAGACTGGGGATGGGGTCACAGCGGTTCCCTGAACACATTGTAATTGCCTTCCTTGCACTAGATTGAAAGCTCACTGAGGTAGGAACTCCTGGCATCTAGCTCAGAGTCTTGAAAGTAACAGATGTTCAATGAACATTGAAGAATCCTGAAGGAATGAAAGAACACCACACGTGTTATGCTAAGATCTAAGTATGAGAGAATACAGGGCATTTATTTGAATGTCTGCATTCTCTTTGCCCAGCACAACACTTACTTGCTGTAGTTCTCAATAACAGTAGGGTGAATGTTTGAGTAAAATGATGAAATCTGTAGTAAAACAAATAAAAAGAGGGAGTATGACATGGTTTCTGAAGTCAAGTGTTTGTGTTCAAATCCAAGGCCCATGGCTCACTAAACATTATCTTTGGGCAAGTTCCTTCACTTTAATAAGCCACAATTTCCTCATCTTTAAGCTGGAGGTAATAATAGTACCTAAATCATTAGTGATTATAAGGACTAAATAAAGTGGGAGTTCACAGTAGAGTACCTGGCATATATCATATCAAGTATATTACTTATCATAATTATTAGTTACTGCGTCACTATGAAAATGTACTACACACTGTGAGGGAGCCTAAGATATTTCATGTATTCATAGTACTTCTAAGAAAATCAAGGCTATTGTGAGCAGAAATAGCAAAAAAGGTCATTATCCTTTTGGGAAGGGGTAGAATGTTGGAAAGGGGAGGTGCAAGACAGAAAGAAATGGAAGTCAACCAGATAGAGCCTTTTGATTATTCCAGATGATTTCCCAAAGCCCTTTACCCACTAAGCATTCTAGATCTGTAAACATTTCCTCTGTGTAGACAAGTTCAAAGTGAGAGACACTAAATGATTCCATTACTTAGTCCTGGATTCAGAGTAGACTATCTTCTCAAAGTTACATATGTTCTTATTTAAATGATTGTTTCCTTAAACCCTTTGTGCCCATCAATTTTTTAACGACTTTTTTTTTTTTTTTTTTTTTTTTTATTTATTTATTTGACAGAGAGAGAGACAGCGAGAGAGGGAACACAAGCAGGGGGAGTGGGAGAGGGAGAAGAGGCTTCCTGCCGAGCAGAGAGCCCGATGTGGGGCTCGATCCCAGAACCCTGGGATCATGACCTGAGCCGAAGGCAGACGCTTAACGACTGAGCCACCCAGGTGCCCCTGTGCCCATCAATTTTTTAAAAGACCATAATCCAGGGGTGCCTGGGTGGCTCAGCCAGTTGAATATCCAACTCTTGATTTCAGCTCAGGTCATGATCTCAGGGTTCTGGGAGTGAGCCTCGTATCAGGCTCCCCACTCAGTGGGGAGTCTGCTTGTCTCCCTCTCCCTCTGCCTCTCCCCCTGCTCATGTTCTCTCTCTCTCTCTCTCAAATAAATAAATCTTTAAAGAAAAAAAGAAGACCATAGTCCAGGCCAAAGAAAAATCACAACAGATGCTGGATTATGGCCTGGTAAGATTGTGGATCCCTTGGGGTGCCTGGGTGGCTCAGTCATTAAGTGCCTGCCTTCAGCTCAGGTCATGATCCCAGGGTCCTGGGATCAAGCCCTGCATTGGGCTCCCTGCTCAGCAGGAAGCCTGCTTCTCCTTCTCCCACTCCCCCTGCTTGTGCTCCCTCTCTCGCTGTCTCTCTTTCTCTCTCTGTCAAATGAATAAATAAAAATCTTAAAAAAAAAGATTGTGGATCCCTTTACCATTTTATGGCCATCAACTATGCACACTAAGTGGCATAACTTATACATGGGATGTTTGAAGGGAGCCGTACAGAAATGTTTGGACTAGTGTAGTAGTATGGCTAACATTAGAAGGAAAGGAAAATATCATGACCTAGGTCATAAAGTCAACTAGTTAGCTAAGTTATTGTATATCAAAATAAAGTAGATAATCAGTATGTTCATCATCTCCTTTTACCCTAAATCTTATGACCATTATCAATATTGATAATACTTTTGTTCCTCACATTCAAGTCAAGACAATATTTTCACAACTTTCTTCATAACCATCTTGCTTACTCCCTTCAGTTGCTAAGTATGAATTGAATTTTTCCCCACTTATTGACAAACAACACACATACATTCTGTAGACTCTCTTCTGTATGTCAAGTACCTTGTAGGGACTGTGAAAGACACAAAATGAACCAGACATTGGTCCTATTCCCAAGGATTTTATTGTCTAATTAGTTTAGCATAGAAAGGTGTTAAGATCAACCTGGATCATTATAATATGGAGTGAAAAGTAATCCAGGATCTAGAGATTTGGACATGAAAATATGTGTGAGAAGGAAAGGAGAAAGGGAGGAGGACAAAAAAGAAAACAAGGATATATTTAACAACCACTACATAACAGGCACTGTTCTAGCCACTTAACCATGTTTATGACTATGTGTACAACTACACCTCTGTCTACAGGTATCATCTACATTGTCATCATAAAATGCATATGTATCAGCAAGTTTATTATTTCTATATTACAAATGAGGAAACAGGGCTAGGTGAGCTAAGCAGTACATTTAAAATACATTCTTAGAAAAAGGGAAAAAAATGACAGTAAAATTGTCTGACTCATCTCTCCTTTGCTTCCCTGGCCTCCATATCCTTCTCCAGAATAGTAACTTCCATTTATTAAATGTCAGCTCTGTGTTAACCTCTTTATACATGTTATCTTACTTAATGGGCTGTGATTGTCTTTCCTCATTTTATAAATGAGAAAATGGAGACTCAGGGAATTTACAAGGAGGGATTTCAAAAGAGGACTCCGAATTGAGTCATTCTCTGTTACATCATTCTCTCCATAACCTGAAAATATATATGTATACAATGCATACATACATATATATGATGATATTAGTATCTATCATGTATCAAGCTCTCATTTTGTGTTCTATTTTAAATTAAGTTCTTTTCATATATGATAAAATTTTATCCACTTGAAAACCTCATGATAAAGGTGCTGTCACTTTTCCCATTGCATAGATGAGAAAATAGGTTCAGAGAAGTTAAAAAAGTTCACTGAAGGCCATGTAGTAGGGGAGTGGCTGAGCAGGGCTATACATGTTAGAGTCTGGTTTCAGAGTCTTCAACCTCAAGTAGTTGAGAGAAAAAGAGCTGGAAAAAAGAACTGGTCACATAGCTGAGGCATATTCTTCTTTGGAAATGTAGTCAAAGAATTGAAAACTTCAAGAGTAAACTTGGCTTGGTTCTACCATTAATCCCCTCAAAGCTTCCATATAACTGCAGTGTATGGGTTTCAGGTCACAGGGCTTCAGCTTGAGTGCATGCTGTGAATCCTCTTACCTGATTTCTCTCTGTCTAAAGACCACATTAACATGAAACCAGAAGAGTGTCACCATCTCCCACCAGTCCCATTAGCCTAGTTTCACATATTAAGCCCACATTTCTGAGAGTGACAGACAATGTAGCCTGTTTGTCTTGTGTAAGACCCTGTCACTTTCTCTGCTTATGGAGTCCTGCTCAATGTATTGACAGTCCCCATCAGGAAGATCCACTCTAGTGTGACAGGGCCAGAGTACTGAGGCAAAATTTTTTGCCTGGAGATAGGGCCAGAACTCACTTAGTGAGACTTGGGGGTGGAGGCGGCGAGGGGTGAGCAGAAAGAGAACTTTGGGTACTTGATCCCTCCATCTAGAAACAGTGAGTATGAGATCTGGAGCCAAGCAGACTAGACTGGGAACAAATCTCTGTTCTATATATTACTAATTAGATAACATTAGACAAGTTACTTACATTTTTTGAGCTTCATTTTCCTAAAGTATAAAATGGTGATGATACTGATCATTATTGCAGGGCTTTAATCAGATGATTAATACAGAAAGTGCTTAGCATATTTCCTGGCACAGAGTAGGTGCTAAATTGTGGTAGATATAACAATTATCATCTTCATCATCATAACTTTCATTATCATCATTCTCATTATTAATAACATAGGGTGTAAGCCACAATTCCTAAATACCCCCTTAGAATATCAGGATCTACCACTGTTGGATAATTTGGTCAAAGGCTTGTTGTAGGTTTCAGAAAAGATCCTCTTTCTCCTCATTCTAGAGGCAAATGAGAGCTTGCTTTAGAGATTAACATGAGATCCAATTTTAAATTTCCCATGTTGGAACTGGGGATGCTAAATAATGACCTGGAGATTTGAATATCAACATTCCCCAGAGAGGAAGTAGCCAAATGGCATCTCTATTGCTTTCAGCAAATCCAATTAGTTGAAAGCTCAATTTACAATGAATCATGGGAGGGGCTTGTGGAAGGAATACTGAGTAGGAATAAAGAGAGCTATAATCTAGTTGAAATAACACTCATGATTAATATCTGTACTACTCTATGCAGTTTAAAATATATTTCATAGTATTTGATCTTTACAACAACCCTTTGGGCACATATTTTTATTTTCCTGAAGGCAGTGCCTCACTAAGCCCAATGACTATATGCTTTAACAATATCTTGGCTCCAACCCCTCCTCTCCCTAACCACAAATACAGTCCTAAACTGGGTCTCATCACCTCCTACCTGGTGTGCTGCAGCAGCCTCCTCGTTGGTCTTCCTTTCTCAATTTCACACCCTCCATTTCATGTCCTACCCTTATCACAGAAAGTTCTTTTTAAATCACAAACATGATCATTTCACTCCCCTGTATAAAAACTTTCAAATGCTATGCCTCCAAGTTATCATATCTTTCCTCTCTCCCTCCCTCCCTTCATTCCCTTCTTTTCTCCTTCCTTCCTTCCTTCCTTCCTTGTCCTCTGTTGGGCAAATTTACCTCATAAGTCTCACCTTAAAGCAGCAATGAGCACAGTTGCTTCAGCTGAGGGTCAGGTAGAGAACCCAAACAGCACTTATTTTTCCCTTGCTCTCTGCTTTATCTCCTCCTCTCTAATCCAACTAGTCTATGGAACACAGTTTGAAATGTCACTGGCCTGTAGAATAAAGTTCAGACTTCTTACCTGAGGAAAGAGTCTGCATTTAGCCCACCAGACTCTCAGTGAAGAATCACTCTTAAGTTACAAAGGTAATCTGAGAAATGGGCCTCTCACAGCACAGAGCTGAGCTGATGCTTTTATGGTAGGGAGAGGGGAGAGCAGATGGAGAATGGCCAATATACCTACCCTCCAACGTTTTCTTTGATCAAATGGACTTTGGCAGTTAACTGAATGAAATATGCATGCTTACACTTTAGAACCTTTGCAAGAATTGTTTTTTCAACCTAATGTCACAAATATGTCCTGTGCATAATCTCTCTGACTTCTGTGCCCTTCTTGTAGGCTCTCTGCTTTATCTTTTACATGTTTTTTATATCACTTTATGCTTAACTCTATGATATCACGTATCACTACATACTGACATTGTATTTTTATGTCTGTTTCCCCCATTAGACTTTCAGAACAAGAAGTATATCTTATTCATGTTTTGATCACCACCACAGTGGTTGACACACAGTAGGTACTCCATCAATATTTGTTGAAATGAAGGCCAGGATTTATTTCACTAATAAACAAAAGTGCAGAAAGCATACAAACCCTGGCTAATAGCGTGGTTGAGATTATAACCTGCAGGAGATAATTCTTTGTTTTACAAAAGGATTTGATTGACAAAGACTGAATTAACTAGCAACTCTTAAAACAAAGCTATCGCATTGTAAGAGGTGAGCCATTCCCTCACCAGCAAAATAGATTGATTAAGTTTGAGGCTGCAAATTAATTTTGGAAATGACATGGAATGAGATGATGTGTATGAAAGAGGAAGAGAATAAAGAAGAAACATATGGGCAGGACACAGGGCTTTTTGGCAACTATAAGCTGTTCTCTCAGTAAACTGAGCTTTTGATCAAGAAAATCAATGCATAGCAGCTGAGAGCTGATATATGGGTGGTCACCATAGAAACATCATGACTCTCTGGATAGGTCAAGACTTGACTGTTTCCAAATCAGTATATTATCATATCTGAAGAAACAATATAGAGTGTCAACGTGGAGGAGTCCCCTTATCACAGGAAGTATAAAGAGAAAGAAAACTGACAGAGTGGTTCAGCAATCCCCAAGGGAAGACACACTGAACCCAGAGAGCATGAACACTCCAGTTGCTACACAGAGCAGCTTCATCAAACCACATTTTAGCTCTGATCAAAAAATTCTGTGACAATCTTCATTTCTTCATTTTGTTTATGTTTTCCTTTTTCTTTTTATCTACTTATTTAACACATGTGTATAAAAACGGTTATGAAAAGAATGAGTCCAACAGACTCAGGTTCATGTTTCAATATTGTCCTTGACAAAGAAATGGGACCTTGAGTGGACTCCTCCCATGTCAATGGGTACACTACACCTGCCTTTGAATTGCCTGTTGGCTGGAGAACAGGCCAGAAAGACTGGAGAATAATGTCCTCCCAACACACCCTCAGCTGACCTCAACTAATGACTCATTGAAGATGGTATATAAATACCCCAAAGTCCTTAGTCCCTTGTGGAATAACTCTCAGGTATACATTCTATTGACTGCCTTACTCCCATTTTGCCAGTGGGATTAAATTCCAGTCACCCACAGTGGTCTCTGGCTGGATAATGCACGCTTTACTGGCTGCTTTCTCTTTCCTATCTTACTTCCTCAATTCCCCATAGATGTTTCTTGGGATCATCTCCCAAATAAACTACTTGCACCTGAATCTTATTTTCAGGGTTTGCTTCTGGGGCACTCAAACTAAGAGAGTGACAGTCTCTGTGAGCTTCATTTTCCTTTTCTGAAAATGCTGACCATGATACATAAATGCAAGTTGTAGAGAGTTTCTAAGATAATACATGCAAAATGCTTAGTACAGTATCTACTACATTTGAATGTTGTAGACACATTAGCTGTAATTTGTGTTGTTGTTATTAAGAGCTCAATATGTGCTAGATATGCTGGATACCTTGTTAGGTGCTGTGGAGAGAAAGATGAACAAGATGCTACTCGTCTCTGTCCACACAGAACTTACAGTGTCATGGGAAACATAAGTTAACTATTATGCCACATTTTAAGTGCTATATCATAAGCATATATAAATTCTTATGATGTGAAAAGAAGTGTATGGTGCTGTGGGAGCACATAGTAGAATTTAGCCTGGTATTGGGCCTCAGAGAACACTTCCTAGGGAGTTGACATTTAAGGAATGATAGGAGTTGGCAAAATGTGTGGTGTATGTGTGCGTGTGTGTATAGTGAAAGAGTATTGTAGGTGGAGAAAATCGTAGGTCAAAGACCTATATATACGACTGAAAAATGAAGGGGGATTAGAAAAGAGGTAGGGATGAAGGGAGAGAGAAAGTCTAGCCATCATTGACTTTGAGGAATGGAAAAAAATTCCCTTTGATCTGATCCCATATGCATCAAATAACCATTGCTTTGGTCCCCAAGTTTGTTTGTTTTTTGGTTTTGCTTTTGATACTGGGAAACCAGACAGATGTCTGGTGAGCAAACATTGCCATTTAGTCACTAAAAGTCATACCTTTGCTATTTAAGTGAATACACTGATAGGTATTCTGGTTGAATTTGCATTTGTGTCTTGTGAGCTGGGTTATAGTCCAGAAAATCCTTTGAGTTACATCCACTCTGGTCCACTAACAAGATAGAGTTTATGGAGCTGAAAGGCTGGGAATGCCACCCAAGGCCTGGGCCTATTCACAGGGTGATGCCATTCAGGAGAGTCTGTGGCGGGTTCTCTTCTTCAGGGGACAGCTTCATCTTGACGTTGTGCTCTCACTCTAAACATCCATCCTCCACTCCCCTGTTCTAGATTTTAGATCTCTCTCTTCTAATGCCAGGAAATACACCCTCAGCAACTTTAATCAGCTAAGACCATCGATGAGCGAACTTGCTTTCTCAAGCCCTGGGCCCTGGAGAAGTCATAAATCAGACTGCTGTGGTACGGGTGAATTAAATATTATGTGGCTCTTTGAACTCACAGAAGGGAAAGTGTTCAATAAATGCATGTTATTATTACTGTGTCTGACTGTAGACAGTAGAACACCAGAGACTTCTTAATTTCTAAATGTTTTCTTTCTTTTCTTTCTTCCTTCCTTCCTTTCTTTTTTTCCCCCAATGGTTATAATGAAACTTATCTGCTAATAGGTATTACCCTGGTAGTTTATCTTGCCTTTAATGTTGAGTAACTTCAAAAGCCAATGACCATTGAATCAGCCACTGCCCAGACATTATCAAGAAGACATATGTTTTATTCTTAATTGGGTGGTATGGATTATTTTTCTTCTCAGTATTACTGGAAAGGGGTATGAGTGGATTTTCCAGAATGGTGCAATAAAAATAAAATTTGATTGATTAATTCAATAACTATGGCTAGGAATCATCTTGCACAGCAGTGGAGAGGAAATGCATAGTGCCCTACAGATAGAGTCTGCATAACTCACATTTGTTTGATAGAGAGACTCCTGAGCTAGATGCTGGCTTCTTGGAGAATAGCTCACTCTTGGAAATACAAGTCAGGTTGAATAGCTTATTTTCCTTACGAGCTTCATCTAGTGAGTTATAACTTCAGGACATCAGGGTATAGATGGTAAATCATATTTGTAAAGCTCTTTAGCAAGTCACTCTTCATTTCTGCCATGATTCTATTGACAGAAGCACTTAGCACCTGCCTATGGGTGGACTTTAGTGGAGTATTTACCTCAAGGAAAGGCCTGCTGAAGGGGTCATTGGTTGATTCTGCATGTTAGGAATTTCAATCAATTGCCAAGAAACTCACGATGTTGTATGCAAAGTTTTTGTGTGGAAAGGATGGTACTAGTTTCTCCAAGATGTGTAGGGTTTTTTCTGTGGAAAGGATGATACTAGTTTCTCCAAGATATGTATGAGTCCCCAAAAGGATAAGAACCACTGCTGTAGAGTACATACTCATGGACAGGTAACACTGGAAGGTATATGACATTTTTAGTATGTATTTATAGCCTTACATGACCATTTGACCTAAAATTCCATTTTTTCCTCTAGGAACATTACCTAAAGCTTTGACTGGATTTACAAAAGTTATTAAAGTCTGATTTAAAGGGAGGTCTGTGTAAATAAATCAGAGATGGTGTGGATTCTGACTTACCCTTCAGGGCTCATTTCCAATGTAATTTCTTCAAATGTAATTTCACTATAACACTTGGTACATGTGTGATATACATATATTTATTTTAAATGTTTGTTTTCTGATTAATGTTGGAGCTCTTTGAGGGCACTCAGTCTTTTTCAAGATTACTCTCCTGGACCATAGTGTCAAGTAGATGCCATAAATGTGTCCAGATCGAGTTAGCAGAAAGGGCTCCCATATGATAGGAGCTATATTAGCAGGGATCCTTGGAGGTCAGTGGGGAGTTCTGGGTTAACCATGCAGCTTTATATTGTGAATGACAGCTACCCTGCTATTTTTAGTGAAATCAGGAGATTGACTATTTGTAAATGGTGGGAAAAGAAGAATGGCTGGCTTCAGGAATGACTGGATACAGGACTCAAACAAACTCTTCTCATTATCCCTCTTCTCAGTTTTTCTTTCTCCATTGGCTCAGAAAGATTTTTCTCCCTGCAGTGGTAAACAGAGCTAACCTCCTTACTCATTGTTTCACATTCATTACTTCCTCTAAATGGGCAACAACTTTTTCAGGTAAGCAGACTAAATCTGCTTTCTTTCATCTTACAAATGAAACAAAATCAGCGGGGTCAACTAGTCTGAATAATGTCACACAGCTAGAAGGCGGTGAAGCAGGGAATGAAGTGTTTCAAAATGTGTCAGTGGACATGGGAAAGCCTGAAATTCAGTATTATTAACATCCTTATTTATATATTGTGGCTCCACTGTGTGAGTGACAGCAAACAAGTAACTATGGCTTTCTGATATATAGAAGGCAGAATAATATCAACTCCTCAGAGTTGGTTGATATATATACAACATATTTGAAATTTCCTGGTATATAGTAGATTGCCAGTAAGTACTGGGAAAGTCAAGTATATGACCTACCTAGCAAGTGTACAAAATCATGATTATGAAGTGAACTTCATGGAAAATTCTTCCCACTAGTTTAATTTTCATTTGCCAACATTTTTTCTTTGAACATTTGCATCCACTTTTTTTGTTGTTGTACTTTATTGTATTTACCATGCTATTCCAAATAGAAACACACATTCTTAGAAAGGCCTTTGTATTCTTTCATTTATCCAGAAATATTTATTAAGCACCTACCATAGTAGGTGCCAGGCCCTGGAGGACACAACAGTAAATAAGACAGATAAAATCTCTGCTTATGTGAAGTTTACATTTTATAGGAGGAACACACTACAAACTAGAAAATCAATAAATGTATAGTAAAATTTCAGGTTAAAAACAAATGGACTGTGGAAAAAAAAAAAGAAAGCAGCAAAAGGATAGAGAAGGAGGAAAAGGTAAGATTTTACGTACTGGAGTCATCAGAGTAATTGTCTCCAAGAAGCTTCGATTTGAATAAAAATCTGAAGAAAAGAAGAGACTGGATATGTCAGGACAATAGTTATGGCAGAGGACACAGCAAGTGCAAAGGGTTTATGATAGATACTGGTTTGTCTTCCTCTAACATCTGCTAGAAAAGTAGAGTATATGTGAGGGGCAATGATAGGAGATGAAGCTGGATGGGTGTGGCCAGAGTACAGATCACGTGGAGGCCTTGCAGGCAGTGGTAAAGTGCGTGTGTCACCCACTGAGTGCACTAGAAAGCCATGGAGAGAGCCTGAGCAAGGAAGGGACTTGGATGATGTTCTGGGTAATGGACACACTGCAGGGACAACAGGGCTAATGGAGACACGAATCTGGGAGTTATTGGGACTGAAAGATGATGATGGTTTAAGCAAGAAGTTCTGGAAGCAGTGAGATTTAATCACATTTGGAAAATACTTTGTAGGCATTAGCTGACGAGATTGGATGATGGAAAGGAAGACAGTGTATACATTTTTTTTTTAAGTTTTAAATGAATGAAGATAGACATTTAAAAATCTGATTTCTAATCACAGCCAGCATTTACTGAGCACTCTATGCCATGCCCTTATGTGAAGTACTTTATATTCATTGTGTCGGTTAATACTGGTCCCCCATCACAAAATATTTTTATTTTATTTATTTATTTTAAACTCAGACTCTGTGTAGATCTTGATCTTCTCAACTGTGCCCCTCATTTTCTGCCCTGGGCTCCATACTTAAAACTCTTGGCAGATCCAGATTTTAAAACCTTGAATCCCTTGAGTTTCCCAGAGGAGGGCTTCCTTATACACTTGCCCACTAGTGCTTCATTCTCCCATCCTTCAGATAATCTCTCTGCCCTTCAAGCGTTGGCCTGTCTGACTATGCTGGCCCAGACCCCTGGGACAGGAGATCAGCCTCTCTATTCCTAGCATTCATGTTCTTCAGCATTGCAAATTTAATTTTTGTATATTCACTATGCAAGAAGAAACAGACACGGTGATTTGCACTGCCCAGAAAATTTTAAAAGCAAAAGTTATTTAATCAGGTCTCAAGTGGACACTGTGAAAATAATACAAGTTTCATTAAGTCCAGCTCTTGGAGAATGAGATTAACTCATGGACTTGTTTTCTATACCTGAATGTTTATATAGTAAAGTGCTGTCCTTGTCATGTTTATTGATAGAGACAAGAGTATCAGAAGCCACATTTGTTTTGGCCACAATATGATTTCATGCTTAGTATACAGTATGGCATGTACTGAACATCCAATGTAACATAAATAGCTGTCTTCAAACCAATGAGACTGATCTTTACCTATGCACAATACAGTTCTCATTCCTTTAAGTCAAAGCTTTACTGTTGTATGTTTTGGTAATTTTTATGTGATTAATGAAACAAATAAGTAATATCCTCAAATGGGTTTTGGGCGACGTTTCATACGAATACGAGTGATGTGAACTGAAGGAAGAATTCAGGATCACTGACAGTGCTTGCGATTGCTCTTGTCTTTGTTTTTATAGTGTGCCTATGACTAAGAGTTTTATCGATTTGATTGCTTATTCCCTGGAGACACAAGCTGCATGACTGGCAGCCACAAGCATCAGGCTGCTGGACACCATGATGCTCTTGTGTCCCTATCCACACAGAGTGGAGGGCATTATACTTAGGATGCAGGGGTAGGCAGTGGTTCTGAAGTCAGCAAGGAAGGGAAATATCTGTATGATGTTCCATTGCTATGCTTACTTCAAAAAGGCATTTATTAGCTAAGTTGAGCTTGGTTTTGTTCTGGACACTGTAACTTCTGTAAATTATGTTACCAGCTGAGACCTCAGTTTTCCCATTTCTAAAATCAATAGAGTAGACCAGATGATCTCTCATGTTCTTTCAGGCAGTGATTTTCTGGGAACCCAGTTGTTCTTAAAAGCATAATTTCAAAGGTAGCACAGTGAAAGATAAATTGATGAACATTTGGGCCCAAATCAAATCTCTTTTATAATGAAGTTTCAAGTTAAAAAAAAAAAAAACAAAAACAACACAAACAAAAAACAAGACAATTAAAAGAGCAAATAAAAACCCTCATAAATTCTGCAGTACAAAGACATATGCATTCACAGCTGGGCAGGGTAAGAATGCCTCCTCTAACTTCTAATCTTCCCAATCTAATAAAAGATAATCAAGTTTAGAAAGTTACAGAGAAATAGAAAATCAGAACAGACCAAGAGCTAAGGAGAATCATGGAAAGCTCTTTGAAAACTATTTGCCCAAAGACATTAGATCCTGAGAGATTTAATGGTGATTAAATTCAAAGTATTCAAGAGATACATAAATACATTCATCATAATATATTCTAGGGAGTAGAAGATGGAGAAAGTATCTCATTCATTCCACAAGGCAGATTGGATCCTGATCCCCAAAGGTAATAAGATATTATGCAGAAAACAAGGAAAACAAAACAATCTAAACCGTGAACATAGATTCAAAACTGTAAATTAACTACTTCACAATACAGTTTAATAATTTAATATTGCTGATTCAATAATCCAATAGAAATTCCCCCAGTTTCAATATAAGAAAACTGAATAATGCAATAGAAGTGTATCAGTAGGCTAATAATAAAAAAAGAAAAGTATGTAATTATTTCAACATCTCCTAAATACATTTGATGAAATTTAACAACATTTTCATTTCTCAATTTGGAATAAAATAACTCTTCCTTAATATGGTGAATATTTCTATTTTAAACCCTCAACCAAATGATTCTTTATTGGGGGAACCAGACACAGATCTCTAAATTAGGAATAAAACAAGTCTGCCCACTCTGCCCACTGTTGTTTAACATTATTTAAATAGGTCTAGC
Source organism: Halichoerus grypus (assembly GCF_964656455.1). Taxonomy (NCBI): domain Eukaryota; kingdom Metazoa; phylum Chordata; class Mammalia; order Carnivora; family Phocidae; genus Halichoerus; species Halichoerus grypus. Next base: position 58,466,384 of record NC_135722.1, read on the forward strand.
TGGTGCAATAAGACAAACAGAGAAATAAAATTAACATATATTAATGAGAAAGAAAAAAATATCATAGATCCTTAAGTCCTGTTTGCAATTCTGAAATCCAAAATATTCTGAAAAGTGAGTACTTTGCATCACTCATTTGATATACAAACTGATTTGAGCTGTTATAAAGCCACTTTATGTGAATTTTTATACTGATGCAGAAATGATATTAATATGTTTGATTATGGGCTTCTTCTCAGACCCTGCTGGGGTGTTGTGTAATATCTGGAATATGCATCATATTACCATTTAAAATTCTGTATTGCAAGACATATCTGGCCTTAAGGATTTTAGATAAAATGTTGTAAATCTCTATTATGTGCAGATGGCATGATTATGCACCAAAGGCATTTTATAAATTGGATAGTATTTGTTACAATTAACAAAACATGTTTACTGTAAGTAGCTGTACTCAACAAAGCTAATTTTCTAAAAAATTTTTTATTGTTATGTTAATAACCATACATTACATCATTAGTTTTTGATGTAATGTTCCATGATTCATTGTTTGTGCATAACACCCAGTGTTCCATGCAGAACGTGCCCTCTTTAATACCCATCACCAGGCTAACCCATCCTCCCACCTCCCTCCCCTCTAGAACCCTCAGTTTGTTTTTCAGAGTCCATCGTCTCTCATGGTTCATCTCCCCCTCCAATTTCCCCCCCTTCATTCTTCCCCTCCTGCTATCTTCTTCTTCTTCTTCTTTTCTTAACATATATTGCATTATTTGTTTCAGAGGTACAGATCTGTGATTCAACAGTCTTGCACAATTCACAGCGCTCACCATAGCACATACCCTCCCCGGTGTCTATCACCCAGCCACCCCATCCCTCCCATCCCCCACCACTCCAGCAACCCTCAGTTTGTTTCCTGAGATTAAGAATTCCTCATATCAGTGAAGTCATATGATACATGTCTTTCTCTGATTGACTTATTTCGCTCAGCATAACACCCTCCAGTTCCATCCACGTTGTTGTAAATGGCAAGATTTCATTCCTTTTGATGGCTGCATAATATTCCATTGTATATATATACCACCTCTTCTTTATCCATTCATTTGTTGATGGACATCTGGGCTCTTTCCACAGTTTGGCTATTGTGGACATTGCTGCTATAAACATCGGGGTGCACGTACCCCTTCGGATCCCTACATTTGTATCTTTGGGGTAAATACCCAGTAGTGCAATTGCTGGATCGTATGGTAGCTCTATTTTCAACTTTTTGAGGAACCTCCATACTGTTTTCCAGAGTGGCTGCACCAGCTTGCATTCCCACCAACAGTGTAGGAGGGTTCCCCTTTCTCCGCATCCCCGCCAACATCTGTTGTTTCCTGACTTGTTAATTTTAGCTATTCTGACTGGTCAACAAAGCTAATTTTAAGATTGTTTATTTATGTATCTGTCTACCCCCTACATTGGTAAAGTGCTTGAGGGCACGGGTTACATTTTGTTCATTTCTCTGTCACTTGTACCCAGAATATTTTCTGGCATAGAAGAAATAAACAAACATTTTATTTTAAAGAATAAGAGATGGATGTATAAGTAACAAAACTGTCATTAGTAAGTGTTCCATTTTTTTATTTTAATGTATAGATTTTACATAATTCCAGTGAATAGTCCAACAGGATTTCAAATTTTGTTTTGCTTTAATTTCAAAACCCAAGAAGAAGTTGATAAAACTTATTTGGAAAAGTAAAACAGACAAAAATAACAGCAGCAAGAAAACATTCTTTCAAAGACAAGCCACTGAAAGAGAAGCCAGGTTCATGCTGGAATCATCCACTAACTCTTTGAGTGATTTTTGACAAGTTACTTACCTCTTCTAAGTACCAGTGTCCTCCTTGTATGAAAAAAAAATAGTAAGTGAGGCTAGAAAGAGTTTGATATACTTATTGGCCATAGTTTTTTTTTTTTTTTCCCCATGAATTTCTTCTTTAATACCCCCACTGGCCATTTTCTCTGTCAACATGTCAATCTCCGTTTTGTAAATTGATTTGTTTATGATAAACATCATGCATGTCACATGCGTTGAGTCATTACTCTTTATATCCTGCTATAGATTTTAGGTCTGTTTCGGGGTGTTCTATTCTATTGCATTGATATTTACCTCTTTTTCTTTTCCAGTATCAAGACCTTTTTATATGGTAACCTTATATTTCAGTATATGGTTGAGTCAGCCAGAAGTACAACTAAGTAAGTAATTGAGGAAGCAAGTTGCTTTTTAATAATGTTTAAGGTAATATTAACAGCATGGGTATTATAAAAAAGAAATAGAAGCAACAGAATAAAATAGTATTTTTAAAAATCCTTATAGCAACCCCCTGAGGTAGGGATTGTTATTCCCATATTATACATAAAGAATCTGGGGTACAGAGAGTCCAAGTACCCCGATTCTCATGGTTTGCATATGGCCGGGCCAGGATTCATGTCTAGGGTCCATTTCCTTGCCTGGTCCATATAGAAGTGTTTTCCATCAATTGGTAACATGAATTGCTTTGACAAAATGGTGCTGGCAAAACACTATATATACAGCCTTACCTATAGAAAGTTGTTCATATGTTTTCAGCTATGGACTCAGGAACAAAGAGCTCCAGTTGCACATTTGGAACACTAGTCATGGACAATGACCCCAAAGGAAGCAGAGATAGAGAAAGCAAGCCCTGGGCTCAGAGGGTAGAATTCATGCAGAGGAGGCTGCATCTCTTCTCTCTTTTTTGTAATGCAAGTTCTCCATGACTGGAAGAAACTCAAGTTTATGTCTTTTTGTCCCAAATGCTAAGCAACTACTTATTATGTAAGGTTAGGGCCTGGGGGTGAAAAAGAAGGCTCTACGTCTGTAGAGAACCTGAGTGGTTAAAGTGGGCTTAGCAGTGGTTCAGAGAACAAGCACTTCAGAAAATCACAGAGCACCACTCTCTTCTCTCCCCAGTGAGAGGTTCACCCCCTCTCACCTAGGATGCCCCCACAGCCTGCACTGCACGGTGTGTGTGCAGACTGACCCCTGCTTAGTGCATAGCCACTTTTTTCACAAGAAGGTCCTCCTTGGTCTATTCCCAGGCTTTCCTGGGGAAAACCCTTCACGCTCACAGGCCCTTTTCCAGAACAGCTGCAATCCTCTCATCCTGTGTCTTCTACCTACTCCTCTGCTCTCTTTAAGTAGAATTTACTAAGTGACTGCCACTGCCCAGCAGTGTACTAGGTCCTAGGAAGACAGAGACAATTAAAAAAGCAAAGACTTGGATTTCAAGGGCCTTTCAGGCAACAGAGAAGAAGACATAAGGCACAGGATCCTTTCAGTCATGAGAAATAAGGCTAGGGATTTAAATATATAGAAGCTGCGAATGTAAGTTTCATAGGGAAGCTGATTTTACAAAGGAATTTGAAAGGTGAATAGGAGTTTGCTGGACAGGCAAGGCAGCAGTGAGCAAAGAGCATTCCAGGCAGAAGAATCTGCATGTGCAAAGGCGTAACAGGTGTGGAAAAGTAAAAGGAGTGTGCAAGGAAAGAGTATGAGGAGAAGCCAGAGGTATTCTCATAAGGGACATGGTAGATGGTGAGGAATTTGGACTTCAACACAAAGGTAATCAGGAACAATTGGGGCTTTACACACAAGGATGATGACTCAGACCCCCTTGCTTCATGACCATCTGAAGACTAGTATGAGCGCATCACCACAGTTGTGTCCCACGAACAGCACAAACTTTCCTCTGCTATAGGAATTTGTCCCCTCCACACTTGGCTTAGCTGGATATAGTCCTTGGACACTGTCCTTTTAAGCGCCCAGCTCCCCTTGCAAGGCCTGATTCCCCAGCAGAGCCCTTTTTTCCACTTCCTCCTGTTTGCCGCATACGATGACCCAGGTCTGGTAGGTTCTTCCTACTAAAGTGTGGTCCAGGAGCCATTCACATCTCTATTGCCTGGAAGCTTGATAAAATTCAGAATCTCAGGCCTGATAAAGACCTACTAAGTAAGAATCTGAACTTTCACAAGACCCCCAGGGAGTTGTCTACACCTCGAGGAATACTTAAATGCGCCACACTAGGTTTCACTATAGAGCCATCTCTGATGCACCAGGCATTCAGAGAGTAGGCAGAAGTGTGGAAGGAAAGGGACATCCTTCAGGACCATGCCCTAGGCCGGTGGATGCCTGAAGCTGGTGGGCTAAAAACATTCCACGTTATTTGATTTTATAGCAATCTTGCCAGGTGAGTAATAGTCTCAGCTCACAGATAAAGAAAGATCGTTTAATCTCATTGTATGACCTCTTCCCTGTAGTTCTTCACGAACTCCAAGAAGGAAGAATTCACCATCTCTGCTGATCTCAAAAACAAGGGCCCAACTCAGAACAAAAAGAGGTCTGCCAAACTTTCAATAACCAACTCTCCCTTCCTGCCAGCCTTGAATGGCCACCTGTCCGGACTGGCCAGGCTAGCATTCACCCCAAGTGCAAAGGCTGTCTTATGGGATTATCATTCCCTCGGCTGTCCCTTCCCCCCCACCCCATCTTGCCTCTTCCTCCTACACAAATACTGCAGGTAGATTTAATATTCCATGTCTCACACTGAGTTTCAGGTTCTCAGTCAGCAGCCCCATCTCAGACAGAGAAATCAAGCAGCTGAAAAGCAGTCTGCCCTCAGAGAGGGAAGGAAAAACAGGTGGATTTGATAGAACTGCCTAACAAAGTGTATTTATGAACATCATTGGAACAAATGTCCCCCTGTAACTGCAGTCATCATCTCCTAATGTCACGTCATGGAGACATTGGAAAACAAATAGGACTTAAAACCTGATTTTCTATCAGCTGGCGATGGCATCCTCCTCCTCCAGCCTCCCTAGCGAGGCAGCATATGACTCACAGCTTCCTTCTAACTTCTAAAGTGCTTCAGGACCAAAAAGAAAAGAAAAGAACACAATATTTAAAAATACATACATCCCATCAGTAGCTTGTTTCTTAATGCATCAGGTAACTGATCTCCGCTGATGCCTTAAAAGGTGCTGAAATGAATTACTAGGGGCTCAGACTCCTTGGAAATTGATCTGACAGTGGGAGAAATGCAACCAATTTGATCTGAAAAATTCAAAGCTATTCTTTTCGTAGAGCCTTGATGTTCTGAGTTTCTTAGTTGTCTCCTTTGCTATTCCTCCCCTATGCTCCCACCTCAGACATTTCCTCTGCCTCCTTCTATTTCTACTGCACTGCCCCTGTCCAGCACCCCCCCTTCCTTCTCTCACTGGGAAGGTTGCATGAGCTTCCTGCTGCTCTCTCTGACTGTAAGCCCTTTCCCCTCCAGCCCACCCTCTGCTTTGTGGGATTCATGTTTGCATATGTGTCTGTTTTTTTTTTTTCATTTAGACTGTGAACATTTTGGAACCAGAGACTGCCACATGTCTTACATTTCTGCCTCCAGACCAGTGATATGGAAAGGAACCAAAACTACTGTTCAAAGCTGTTCAAAGAACGATTTGAAGGTTATGCTACAATGGCTGCCACGCTTTGAGCACCAACAATGTAGGCGAGGAAACCCAGGAGAGTCCAGTCCCTTCTTTTGGGACGACAGCTTTTCTTCTGATGGAGAGAAAAGACCATGATGGGAGAGATCCTCCCTATTGTCTTAGCTGCCCCTTCTTCTCTGGCAGTCAGGACTCATCCAGAATATATAGACATGGGGAAAAATCATTCAGTTCTTTGCAGGTAAAATTCTATTAAAATGAGTATCAAGCCTTGAATATGTGGTAAGGAGTCCCATAAGTTCTGCCAGAGGGTGTGTGAAGGCCGGAGACATGCCCATGCTGTCAGTCTGGAGAAGCCAAAATGCTATGGGCTGATCATATGTATTTAATCCAAATCTGTTACATGAACTGCAAATATTTATTTTAGGTGGTAACTTCATGAATTCTAATATTGTAGAACTGCAGTAATCTCTTCCCAACTTGTAATTCTTATTAGAGGCAATTCTGGCTTATTATATCAGTTTACTTCTTTATATTTTTTCTGGAAACCTCAAGAACTTTTGTTTCAACTTGTGGTTATATATTTATCAATAAAGCCATTAAAAAAATAACATTTCTTATGATTTGAAAAGAATGTGCCAGAGCTGTGCTAGGTGCATGCTATGGTCTAAAAGTCTGTATTCCCCAAAATGCATATGTTGAAATCCCAAACACCAAAGGTGATGGTATTGGAAGGCAGAGCCTTTGGGAGGTACTTGAGTCATGAAGGTGGACTCCTCATGAGAGGGATTAGTACCTTACGATAGAGGCTCCAGAGAGATCCCTACACCTCTTCTACCATATAAGGATACAGTGAAAAGGCACCCAGCTATGGCCCTCACTGGAACATGCTGGCACCCTAATCTTGGACTTCCCAGCCTCTGGAATTGTGAGAAATAAATTTCTGTTGTTTAAAAGCTATCCATCTGTGGTATTTTGTCATAGTAGCCTAAATGAAATGAGACAGTATATTTAATATATGATCTCATTTAACGTCACAAAAATTTGAAGATATAATAAAGCCATATGAGAAAAATGCCCCATGGTAATAACTTCATATATATAATATATAACATGTAATATACACACATACCGATAAATAAGATATATACATACCAATCGAAATTACACCAATCAGAATTTCACATATATAATTAGCTCTCACCCTCTGCCTAACCTCTATTTTCAGACAGACACAGAGACTGGATAAAATTCTTATTTTATGCAGATGGAGGTGAGGCTGGTCAAAAAAATGTCAGTCAACCCTGTTTGGAAATCAGGGAATCTAAAAATGGATCTCTGAATTTCTTTTCTTTTCTTTTTTTTTAAATTTTATTTTATTATGTTATGTTAGTCACCATACATTACATCATTAGTTTTTGATGTAGTGTTTGGATCTCTGAATTTCTAATATTCTCTTGGCTCAATAGGCTGAGACAAGACAGGCCGTATCCAACTGTAGGAAGTTCCAGTGACCACATGATGCTGAATAGCCCCCATTAATATTTACACTTCGATGGACTACCACTAAAAGAGGGCGCTATATCAACAGTCAGAAGCTGGATGGGTTTGGACTGCCCAGGTGGACTCTTTAAACTTCTGGCCAGCAAGCTATAAAGGCTCACTCCAGTTACTTCATTAATGCAGCTTGGTTTATATGATTGAATTTTTATGAGCCACTTATCCTGTTATGGCAGGACCCACTGTACTATATCCCCGTATTATATATAAGGAAAGTGAGGTTCAGGCAAGGAAGCTTGCTTTGTCTCAAGAGTGGTAGGGGGCAGATGTGGAAAATGAACCTGGATGAGTCTCATTCCAAAGCCCACACTTGTTACCACTGCAACCATGACTCCTAAACATGACTAGCACTGAGCATGTCCTGTGGGTCTGACATTGTGTTACACATTTTATATTCATCACGCCACTTAATCCTTATGACCACCCAATGTAATTGAATAGTATTTCCCTATTTTACAGATGATGAAACTGAACCTTCTGTGGTTAAGCAACTTGTCCAAGAATTCACAGCTAGTGAATATCAGAGACAGGACTCAAAGTTAGGTATCTCTAGATGATTCCAGAGTTGTCAGGAAATAACTGGAGTTGGGCTAGATAAAAGAGTTAGAGTTAATTTAGGGGCAGAACAAGAATGATGCCTTTTGCAAACAACCACTAAGAGAGAAGGAAAGGTAACTGAATGTAACTCTCCTCCCCTTACCCTCGAACAGGCAGGAGGGGGGCACTGGAGGTGTGCAGGCACTGACAGCAGATGTCTTCAGCCCACATTTTGGGCACATAGGTCGCACCCAGGAAGCTAACTCTCTGGACCATTAAATCAGAAAGACCCTGGATATTTAGACTAGTTAGATGAAGCCCAGACACAGAAAAAAAACCTAAATTCCTCTTAGCATACAGTAGTCTACAACACAGAACACAGTACAACAAATACATAAACTAAAAGTGTCTCCTGGGGAAGAAATGGTACATGGAATGGAATTGTGCAATCCTCCTGGATCTGTAAACTGGAAGTGTAAAAAATGGAAGTGTAAAAAATGTCATGGACATTCTCTTTATTGAGTTTGCCGTTTTTATTGATTTATTGATTTTATTAAAAATGGAAAAATTAAAATGCTTTCTGAGGGTCACCATAACTTCAGTCCCCTAAACACTATTTTTTTCTTGTCCTGCCTTAAGATCTTAAACCTTCTTAAGATAAGAAGACAAGCATGGCCACAGTTATTTCCAAGGATCTAACCCTACAATTAGGGATAGGCTGTGGCCCTTGTACCTGCTTTGACCAAGAAATATGCCCCTAAGTGTTCTGAATGTTGTGCAGGCTCCAGTACCCTGCAGGGAGGTGGGGTCTTAAACACAGCTCGGGGAAGCTGGACCAGCATCCCTGCTATGCCCTGTCAAGCTGCATCCATCGAATTAGGTTAGGAGTTAAGATGTTACATGATGTGACCAATGGGATCAGAAGCAATAACACAACCTGTCAGCCAGTGTTTTCCTGACAATTCTGGGGAAAAGAGATTGCCTGCTGGAGTGCCGAGAAGGTAAGAGGGGCATGTGTTTTGGGGAGTGGGGGAAGGGCTCTTTGGTTCCTTATTTACAAAAGAGGTGCTTGGTGGGGAGAGGGTGCTAAATCAATCTGTGTTCCCTAGACTGATGTTAGGGTTTTGCTACAATACCAAGTGACTTTTCTTACAGGACAAGAGTTGCAAAACTTGCATGCAGCATTTCAGGCACTAGATGGTCTCCGGGGAGCAAAGTCAGAAAGAAAGATTTGTGACAGCCGGAGAGAGTTAAAAAAGAAAGAAAAAAAAGAAAGATTTGTGAGGCCTTCTGTTTCATAAGGGTGAGGGAAGGTCAGCTCAGCCAACCCTGTGCTCAGATAGGGCCAGGAAATGCAACTGAAGGTTGAGGACACCTGGCGCCAACTTGGAGGTGATTGAATCGTGACTTCTGTTTGTGGGCATTGGGGCCGCGGGGCTCACCTCAGCTCAGTGTTGATGAATACCCTGACATTGGCAAACAGGAAACCGATGCAGCTCAGCTCCTGTATACACCATGTAGACGCCATCCTTGAAATGTGTCCGCTGGGACTGACTTACAAACATACCACCTTACAGATATTCCAGTAGCAGAAAATTCAAACAAGAAAGAGATCTTCAGAGAGAGCATATCACGCTAAACATACACTCAGGGCTGTGATAAGCTCCAAATCTGCAACAAGTCACTAGTAGAGAATTTCCAACCACTGGATGTTTCTCCTAGGGGTTCCTTCCCCTTGTTTGACTTGAAGCCTGTTGACACACACTGACCTCATACACAGGGCCACAGATTTGATTTTGTTTCGGGGATCATCCTGGATTCTCCTCATTTGTTCAAGACCTGATGCAAACCAGTTCCTATGAAATTGCAGAGGCAATATAGTGTGGCCATGGGGAAAATGGTCCCCACAGCTTCCTAGTTCTGTGACCTTGGAAAAACTACTTGAACTCTCTGTGCTTTAGTTTATGTACCTGCAAGATGGGGATGATGTTAATACCATTCTCATTTTAATGAGTTAACACGTATAAATACTGAACAGTGCCTGGCACTTACGTAGTCAGTGCTCCATAAGTGTTAGCTATTTTATTTCTGACTCTTGGTTTTGCCTCTTATTTCCATCTTCGTAAAGCGAAGTCTTGCCCTTCAGACTTAGAGTTTGTACTTGGTTTATGTTGCTTGACACCTGGCCATTTCTCACGGACTTTGGCTTGGAGCTCGATGGTTTGATACTCGGATAAAATTTCTCTCTTTAGAGCTAGTCTCTAGAAACCTGATTTCTGGCATTAGCCTTCCAGGCAATCTAGTTCCCTGAATTCAGACATAGTTTTTACCAGCCAAATATCTGTGGTAGAGAACCCTCATTCATGTCCATTAATTTGAAGCCTTTTTGACATCTTGGCTCCTTCCTCCCAGAAAATGGTCCTTTAGATTCAAAAGATCAGCCTGGTGACTTTCCTCCTCAGCTGACCTTATTCCTAAGGGATATACCAGGGACTCAATAAATATTTTTGGCCACCTCTCCAGTCCCTTTTCTAGGCCCAGTTAACTGATCTTATAGTGTTTTTAGCCTCCATTTTGTAAGAATGGTGTCAGGTCATCCATTTGCCTTCCGGCTAGGGACAGTTTCTCAGAAGAAGGAGTCACCCCCGGTGCATCCTGGGCAACTCACTGAGCTGGCATTTACTTGAGTGTACCATGTGTCTCAGTGGGATTGGGTGACCTGGAGCCTATCACATCCCAAGCTTTAGCTCTCTGCTGGCAAACCTGGGCAAATATACCTTCTTACATCTGAGAACTCTTAATGAAGTGCTTTAGAAAGAGGTTCTGGGAAACACGATCAATAATAACAAATATTATAACCACGTGTTGCATTCACACATGGAAACTATGATCCTGAACAGTGGTTTTGTACATCGTCCAGGTGGCAGAGCACCTGGAAATCACACAACACCATGATCATTACACAGCCATAGTACAAAAGACACAGTTAATCCCAGTATCTAAAGTAGGTATGACTTTTATGAGCAGAAAATATGACTAGATTGCTGTGTATAAATGCAACAGAAAACCAGAGCAAGGTAATTCAAATCTATAAAAAATACATCATGACTTAAGCACAATCACCTATTTCTGAATATTTCCACTAACATCATTTACAGCTTTTTCATTAATTCGGTCACTGGCAGGTGCACATGGAAGGCCCAATAAGAGCAGGTCCCAAAGGTTCAAAAGAAAACAGGGGTAAAATGAGAAAATCTTATCCATTTACTTTTTTTTTCTATGAAAGAAAAAAATCTGTTGTTATTTGATTCTTACAGAGGAATACTTTAGACAAGCGGAGAAACAGCAGTATTTGCAATCTTAGATTACTCCAAGTCATTAGAAGGTTGGATTGAGGGAGGGGAAGGGGATTACAGCAACTTTCCTTTTGGAACTCATTAATTCCCTGACTCATTTCTCTCTTGTGTTTCTACGCAGGTCTCTCCTATCTGATGCCACTTTAATCCTTTGGGGTGGATAAATCAAGGGTCTTATCAAAGTTGTCTTTTACTGGCTACTCTCAGACTCTGGACCTCTGAGTTGTAGAAAAGGACATTCCATTGTTCCTTCCTTGCTTTTTCGAAGATTCCCAGCATATCTTCTTAAAGCTAGACCTATGGGAAAGCCTGGGGTCATTTACATCTCACTCTCTGGACCCTTCTCTCAAGCATCCCTTTGAGGTTCTTTCTTAAGTGCCACTCCCTTTCCTTAGGCTGTCCCTTATGTTGCTCCTTATAGAGTTGTAGCTTGCCTTTTATTCTTCATGATCCAAGTTTCTGTTTTCCTACTCAAAGGAAATTGGAATTAGACTAGTCCAAACAGGTTTCAGTCATGTCCCCACATAAGAACCAAGGAAATTCTGCTATGCTAATGTTCCTAAGGTACATTGCAATGCATGGGGAATCAGTGACCAATAGTCTGATCAGACCAGAAAACCAGCATCCCCCAAAATGGGAATTCTTCTACAAATACTTGATATTCCAAGAGCCCCTTCCCAGGAAAGAAGCCCAGGACTATTTCTTTCACTTTGTCATGTGTAAGCCATATAGATTTGTTACCCTGACCACAATTCATTGGACCACATATTTGTACAACAGCTATAGACAAAGAGCTGTGTTGTGGACATAAGAGAGTCCAGGGAACTACAGAATGTTTCACACAAGGACTCTTCCCACTAGAATATCCTATAATGGGTAGTAACAAACCAACTCAATCTGTTCCTTCTACATTGGTAATATGGAGGTGTGGTGCATTTCAGCATGGCACAGAAGCTGCGAGACAGAAGCAGAGGCATGTGTAATAACTGGAATGGAGGGCAGGGCTCATCTCTCTCTGAGTTCAAGTGTGGAAGACTGGCTATAGTCAGAGGTGGTTCTCGGCAGGTACAAAGGTACAGCGGGATGAAAACAGTCTGGGCTATACATCTGGGTCACTATTATATGCTGAATATTCTTCCTCTTCATAAAGCCTGCCTATGTTATTGCTCAGAGGGTTTACTCTATTTCCTTACTCTTCCAGGTACTTTTAAAATAATTTCCTATCAGCTGAGGGAACTTAAGTACCCCTCTCTTCTTGGCACCCTGAAAGAGTCACCATCACAGGGACATGCCACACAATTTCCTTTGGAATTTTCTCTCCTAGACATGAGCTATGGTTGAAATCAAAGACTAAAATATGAAAAAGCATAGAATATCCAATAATCCTTATGAGTTTCTGCTAAAATATGATATTGTATTTTCACACATACACTGCTAAATGCTGATTATGCCAAGCTAGAAAGATAATAGACTGGGAAATGTTAACACACAAAAAAGACAAATGTAGGTATAGCTTCTGATAGCCGATGTGGGGACCTATTTGGAACCCCAGAGTTGGCATAAAGATTATTTTAAGCTGAAGACATCTGAGATTCAACAGATGCAAAAAAAAAGCCGCCCTTCTTGGATCTTCCCTTTTTTGACTAAAGGCAGAAATTTCTGAGAAGTGAGGACAGTCATAAACTCCCTCCTCAGGGTGGGTAAGCTCTCAAAAGAGAGACCAAAAGTAAATCTACTGTTAAATCCCCTCTCCTGGGGAGTTTTAGGGCCCTAAAGAAGATGGAAAGACCACTCATTCCTGTATAGACAAGTATTATCACAAACTTTCTTATCTTCTGTTTGTTCTCCCAAAAAACCCATTTGTCTTTCCTACAGAAACCGATTTGTTCTTCCCATAGGAGCTTCTCCTTCCAGCTCTCTTTCCCACACTAAATTAGGTATAATACAAGTCCCAAACTATAAACCAGTCTTTTCAATAAGTCATCATGGAGTATGCCCATGTGCATGTGGTTTGCACATGTAAATAAAATTTTTCTCCTATTAATCTGTCTTTTGTCAATTTAATCCCTAAACCCCAGGTACTAAACTGAGGGTAGAGGAAAAGTTTTTCCTCCTACACAAACAATTTACTTAACCTTACTTAAATATAGTTCTTCTCATTTTTAATTGAAATCTATTTCAGTCAACTTAAACAGAGGGAATGTGATCTGCAAGAATTTTTGAAGTGCTTGACCTTCCCTTTGCATTACAAATAAAGACTAAGTTCTCTCCTTTGGACTTCTCCAAAGACTAAAAACAACAACAACAACAACAACAACAACAACCCAAGAACAAAAACAAAAAATACAAGGAAGAAAACCAATCCATTCAAGCCAAAAGATCTACACATTTAGTGCCAATCACCTCTACCAACTGTGATAGACCACACTCACAGAAGTCTGTTGAAAATGCCACTTTCTAATCCACAGGGTTTTGCTCAAACTAAAGAGTAAAGGAAAATAACACCCCAGTTACTGCTCTTCCCCCGCCCTTGTCCAACGACATGTTTCTGCAAATCACAAACACTTGAGCAAATAATAATAAATTTAGTCATATATAAATTTTAATTAAAATATATACTGTTTTACCTTAGTTAGATATTCCCATCAGTGTCCAGGAAGAAGACTGTAACTCAAGCTTTCTTGTGAGTAGCAATACTGTTTATCCTGGGTATGAGAAAACACAGAAAAACATGTAAACTCAGAGACTGCTTACTTTTAAATCTGGTGATTCACAGTTTATAGATGGGAATAAGGGATGGGAAAATGAACAAGAGTTCTTCATGGAAATGATACATGACAGCTAGCAGGAATATGCTGCCTAAAAACCCTAAACAAACAAACAAACAAATAAAACAAAACAAAAAACACAACAAAAACAAAAAAACCATTGATAGATGGTTTTCTTAGATCTTTTTTTTAAATGATTTCTGGGAATGTAGGTGGGCAGGGACTATGTCTTGGAAGGGAGAGGAAAGAGGTTTTTGTGTCAGAAATGCCTCGGCCAAATAATTTAATTGCTCAGACTTTTATTTTCCTCATCTATAAAATGAGGGCAACAATACCTACCCCATAGCCCTGTGCCAAGGATTAAGTGGAAGACAGGAAAGCTCTCTCTTCAATGCCTTAGGTAGCAGGTACTGCATACATATTAATGCTTACTTCTTCTACAGCCCCCTCCCCCAGCTTTGCTTCTCTTGTAATTACTTCTAACACCTTTTCAGTGTTAGCTCCATGGCATTTAACTAAAACAAAACAAAACAAAACAAAACACCAAACAGGATATCTCAATGCCTTCAAAACAGCTGCTTTAAAAATTGAAAAAAAAAAAAAAAGATGACATTCAACTTCACATATAATAAGAACAGCTAAATGCATTGACTGTTTCCTATGTGCTAAGCTCTGTACTAATAATTTTATATCAGACATCTCTTTAGCCCTCACAACAAACAGATTAGAGGGTGTGATATGATAAAACTGGGGCACAGAGCAGTGAAGTCCCTTTCTGCAGATTGCACAGCCCTACGGAGGCAGAGCTGGTGCACAGCCCTACGTAGGCAGAGCTGGGACCTGAGTCCACCTCACTCACGTCTATGCACCCTCTTCACCACCTCATCCCGTGGGTTCCACCAGAACCTGCACCACTGGACCATCACACACCCCAATGGATGCCATGCGCTCAGTGCCATTATTCTCTTCCCCTTCCCTCTCCCATTCCTTTCCTTTCTTTCGTAAAAATAAAAACCTTTATTTTTAATCTAAATTTAATCACTGTTTTGTTTATTTTGTTCCTTTGTTCTCCTCTGACAGACTAGGGTGGAACACTGATTGCTCTAAGATAACTGGGCTCACCTCTTGGGCTCAGCCTTTTCCTAGCTGTGTCATATCAGATGGGTCACTTAACTTCCTTGAGCCTTGGGGCTTTCTCCTCCACAAAACAAATGTATTAGGCAAGATGATACCAAGAGGCCCTTTCCAGTTTACGGGTCCCTTGACTAGCTACTTTGCAAGCAGTTTCAGATCATTCTAGCATCAAGATCTTCACGGGTACCTAAGAGTTGTGGATTCTAACATACAGGTTTTCTTGCTTTAACTTAGAAGTTCCCAATTTCTGGGAGGAGTCATTTATATTTATATATATTCTTTAAAGTGCTTGCAAATGAGGATACTGATATTCAAAGAGGTTAGGTCACTTACACAAAGTCACACAGAAGTGGTAGAGACAAGATTTGAATCCAAGTTTGTATGTCCCTAAAGCTCATGTTCTTTGCAATATTCTAAGCCTACCAGAAAGTATTGTATGGAAAAATTAAATGACCCAAATTAGTCTCATTTCTGATATTTGACTTAAAATTTAGGGTGGTAATGATAACAATAACTGGAATGCATTGTCAGATGATGATGATGATCTCACTTGGCCTTCCCATCATAGCAAGTGCCAGGTACTGTAATTATCCTCTTTTGAAAGATGAGAAAACAGAGGCACAAGGACTAACATTACTTGCCTAAAGACACAGGGCTAGTAAGTAGAGGATCTAGGATTTTTTTAAAATTAGATTTTATTTATTTATTTGTCAGAGAGAGAGAGAGACAGAGCGGCAGGCGGAGGCAGAGGGAGAGGAAGGCTTCCTGCTGAGCAGGGAGCCGGATGTGGGACTCAATCTCAGGACCCTGGGATCATGACCTGAGCTGAAGGCAGACACTTAACCGACTAAGCCACCCAGGCACCCCCTTTTCTTCTATTTTTAAATCATGGCTTATTGTTTTAGCTAAACCATTGGCTCAGGTCATGATTTATTATGCTCACTGGCATGTAGCAGTTATGATGCATTTTCAAGTTAATAAACTGCAGTTGTGAATATGGGATGAAAAATTTGCAGGTTGGTGTGAGGGTGACCACAAAGACAGGCACTTAGTTGTTTAGTAATTCATACACTCCAATGAAAGAGAAGGATTTTTGTAGAAAGATTTGCCAGAGACTGTTGAGAACCTGCCTCCCGAACTGTTCCTCCATTAAAATCGCCAGCTATTGTCATTCTGTCTGAGAACCAGGAATTTCAGAGGACACTGTTTGTCAGTGAGGTGTGCAGCGCATCCTTCACACTTAGGGAGTCAGGCCTAAGTGCTGTCTACCTTGGGTGGAGGGAACCTGAGCTCCAAGGAGAAAGCAGGTAAAGCAAACAGCCAATAAAGAAGCTCTATTTATTTAGCTGGGTCCAGATTTACCAAGAAAGTGCCTTCCAGATGCATTCCAAACACAGTGGCATGATTAGGGTGGAGAAAACAGTCAAGTTTATTTGGCTTCTGTGGGGGATTTGTTTGTATATTCTAATTGCTTCATCATTTAGCTTTATTTCATCTGGAACCTGACTGCCAAATGAGCGTATTGATTACCTGTCATGGATGCATATTTCTCAATTAACAGCCATCATGGCTTATAAAATCTCAGCTACGTCAAGACCCACGAGCAGAGTTTAATACGACTGTGAGTAGTCATGCTAGCCACTTTTCACGGAGCATCAGCCACAATGCTGGCAACTACCGACCACATATGCTGGTTTGTTTAAGTCTCACCACCTCCTTCAAACTATGTATCATCGTCTCTCTATCTTCTAAGTGAGGAAACAGAGCCTCAGGGAAATTAAAACCCTTGCCTTGGGCAGCACAATCAATAAGTGGTGGAGTAGGGATTTGTACTCATATAGGTAACAATTCAAATACTGCAGGGCTTTCTGGCATGCACAGGCAGGGCGGTGCGCTGGTGATGCCACACCACTCGGCTGGAAGTCCAGCTCTGTCACTTACTACCTCCATGATCTTGAGCAAGTTTCTTAACATCTCTGTGTCTCAGCTTCCTCATTTGTAGAGTCGGGGAAATCATAGTCCAGAGATGGCTGGGATTAAATGAACTACCCCATGTACGGTATTGAGACGAGTGTCTGAGATAAGGAGGAACCGTTACTTTACCTCCTCTGGATGCTGTGAAAAACAAACTATAAATCTTTGACCTTCAGAAACTTGCTGGAGGCACTTTGTACTTCCAAAGACTTTGCAACAATTCAATTTTCCTCACAGCAGCTGAGTGCTTCAGGTCAGACGACCGTCTCTCCCCTCTCAGACTGAGACATGGGGACTCACTATGCCAGAATATTTTCAGTCCACACAATTCATGATCCTCCTTATCACATCTGAGGACACACACAGTACTGTTCTCGGTTGATCTACCCACGTGCTTTGGAAACCTTAGGTTGACCCTTCACAACAACCTCACAACTTGGTGTTATTATCTCCACTTCACAGATGAAGGTGAGATGGGCCATAAAATTGAGATGATTTGCCCAAGTTCATCTGGGTGGTATGCAGCAAGACGGGATTTGAGGACAAATCTGAATGGATCCTAAATTTGTGTGCTTGCCTCCAAATCTTGACATTTAACCAGTGATGATTTCTCCTTGTACCCCTGGTGAACTTTTACTCCTCTTGTGAGATTCAATGCTTCCCTGATTGTGATCTGTTGAACATATATTTTTTGGAGCCCCTTCTATGTTCTACTCTACTGGGTGTTGTGTGAACAGGCATGAACACAAATGTGGTCTCTGCATGAAGCTCACAGCCTGAGGGGGTGGTATACAATTACACACTTGATATGTCCTAAGAAGAAAATGATGAAGATGCTAGGATAGAAAAAAAAAAAGAAAAGAAAAAAAGAAAAGGAGGGCAACAGGCCAATAGATGGCTTGGGGCTCTCTGAGGAAATGACATTTCAGCTGAGATGACAATGAGAAAGAGGAAACATGTGAAGAGAAAGGGGTTTCTGGCAGAGGAGGAGCATGCACACAGATCCTGAGACAAAACAAGGGCATGGGAACCAGAAGAAAGCATGCACGTGGGGGAGAATGAAGCAAGAGGGGTGGAGACGGGGTAGGGATTTGTGCAAGAGGCTGGGCCACATCACTCAGGGGCCCAGGGGGCCACCATGAAGTGTTGAGTTCTGAGTCCCACAGCGCCTTGTGCAGCCCTCGTTGGGAGACAAGTCATTATGACATTGCATTGTCATCATATGCTTATGTGTCTACTTCCCATCTAGATCATGAGCTTCATAGGAGCCTAGGACACTGTTCGGGACAAAGCAGGCATTCAGCAAAATGAACGAATGAATGCACAGACTACATCTGCTAATGCTGCAATCTTGTAAGATTCTTATTGAAAGATAGACAATAATAGGGCTGGAGTAAAGAATGAAAGGTGTGCTTTTGTTCCTGTCTAAGAATAAAATCAATCAAATGTCTTCACATATATTTATGTAAAAATAGATAGGCATTATATATTAATAATCATAGCCATCACTAATCACTTGACACTGGACTCAGTGCTTCTTGTGAAAATAAATATGAAGTAGTTATTGTTAATCCTCATTTAGAGAGAAAACAACAACATAATAACAATGGTAACAAAACTAAAGCAGAGTTTCAATAAATTACTCAGGGTAAAAAAAGAATACTCGTGGCACCCCAGTTTGCACCCGGGCATTATGTTCAAAGTCTACACGCTTGGCCACTTTATGATAATGTCTCTCAGGATAGTTATCTTTGGAATTTTTCAAAGTTTAAAAATATAAAACACAATATATAAAATAATAGTCATTGAAAGGAAACCAGTAATGGTAAATATCAAAGATAGAAACAATGCATTTGTAACAATAGTGAGTGGTTAGTAAAAAGATAAAATTTGATAGAATCTCACTGATAATGACTAGAAAACACTACAGAAAAACGAAAGCATTCCATGCATTAAATCGGTGCAGTATGTTAACTTCTTTATTTTTATTATATTGTTTGTATGTTACATAAAAATTAGCAGGAAAAGGGAAGCAATGGGAGGTACAATTTCCTAGGAATGGCAGACCAAGAAACTGGGTAAACAAGCCAATATTTGCATTCTTCACACTTTTTTCTACTACTAGTCCCAGTTGATTATGTCTAGAAGGTCTTCTTTCTCCCCTTGCTGTCTGAATAACATCATTCTAATCATTCTTCAATACCCAGATCAAATTCCTCTCAGTCTGGGAAGCCCTACCTGACCTTCTAGGTTCCCACCAGACCATCTATTTTCTTCTTACAGTTTATAAGATGTCATAGCATAACTTTTTCTGATTCATCAAATGCAGAAACCAAGCCCTACGTCTAGTAGGCAGTTTATAAGTCGTTGCAGAGCAAGCAAATGAATTAATTATCCTGCCCAATCATCTCTTTCAATGCGAATGCTGTAGGCAGTGAGCAAAGGGAACTTATTCAGGTGTGCCAGACACTGATCTGGACACTTGGTTTGAATTACTACATTTAGTATTCACAAAAGAGTTGTTGAATATGTATCTCTATCCCCATTTGATAGATGGGGAAACAGGCTCAAAGAAGATAAACTGTTCACATTAGTGAGAATTAATTTTGCATTCTTTTAAGGATTTTATTTATTTGACAGAGAGAGACACAGCGAGAGCGGGAGCACAAGCAGGTGGAGTGGGAGAGGGAGAAGCAGGCTTCCCGCCGAGCAGGGAGCCCAATGCGGGGCTTGATCCCAGGACCCTGGGATCATGACATGAGCCGAAGGCAGACGCTTAATGACTGAGCCACCCAGGCCCCTTAATTTTGCATTCTTGAGGGAAATAGGACAAGTCATGGAAAACACAAAGTATTGGGGACTTGGGGAGAGATTAAAAATAATAATAATAATAACAAGAGGAAATGATGCTGAGTAGCATTTGGAATGAGAGCAGGATGAAGTCTCTGCTCCTATGGCCCTAGGCTGCTCTGAGGCAGGTGAGCACAGAGGTTAAGAGCAGGATTGCTGGAGCCAGCCTGCCCTGGTTTGAATCCCACCTCTACTACTACTACCCATTTGACCCTGGGCAAATTGCATAACCTTTCTGAGATTCATTTTACCCATCTGTAAAATGGGGATGATAATAGTAGCATTTACCTTCCAAGGATATTCTGAGGATGAAATGAAGTAACATATGTGATGTTAGTCATCCTCTGGCACTTAGGAAGTCTGAAAGTGTGAATGAACTATTGTAATTCAATGCCTTCCTCAGTAACAAAGAAAAAGACAGTTACAAGTTAAATAATGAGTGTCACCTTGTCAGAGACAGACAAATGAATGCATTGTTTATTATAAAAAAAAAAACAACACAAACCCAGAATACTCTGGAATGACATGAAAGCTACTGATGAGGCAGCACTCACTCTACGAGTCACCGTGCCAAGCTTGGCAGCACCACCTGGGTGATCCTCACAACACCACTAGGAGGTAGGGCTCTTTTAGACATTTTTTTTATACTGTTCATTTTACACTGAATAAAATAAGGGTCAGAGAACTGATATGACTTGACCATGGTCACAAACTACGTATAAGAGCCAGGATTCAAACCCAAATTTGTCTTGTGTCAAAACTTGTGTCCATAGCCTCATGCTGTGCTTACCTCCCAGGTCTACTTCTTCTTCCTCCTGAGAGTTTGTCAGCTGCTGCATTATCCTGACTATGAATAATGCTCTCTAACAACCAAAGGCAGGGGAAGAGGGAACTAATTTATTCTGCATTGTTCCGGAGGGCACAGAGAATATAGGATATAAGAAAGGAAGTTTGGTCCAACATTAGAAAAGATCTTTAGCGATAATGAGGCACCTGTGGAAACAGGGAACCATCACTGGAC
Source organism: Halichoerus grypus (assembly GCF_964656455.1). Lineage (NCBI taxonomy): Eukaryota > Metazoa > Chordata > Mammalia > Carnivora > Phocidae > Halichoerus > Halichoerus grypus. The sequence goes on from NC_135722.1 coordinate 58,487,074, forward strand.
TTAAAAGTCAGAGAGGCGTTGAATTTTATCTGCATTCTTACCAGCTAGGGCAACAAATAAAAGCACATTCTCAAATCCTCAGTTTTCTCATCTGTATAGCCAATATAAGAATCCTTAATTCACTTGGTTGTTTGGAGAATAAGATAAGATTATAGACACAGACTGCTGAGAGTCAACGTGTGTTTGCTCCCTCCATTTACCCCATTTTTTAAGCAATTAGAGCTGTTCAATAATGCAGTGGGAAGTATTGATTTCCTTCTCCATTCCCCCTCCACTGGAAATGCACACACAGTGGGGTAGCTAAATGACAGGGCCCAAACCTCAACCTATAGAAGAACTTCAATGACCCTCCAACCCTAAGTTGCTATGAAATTAGGAAGGGCAGATAATGTGGTGGATGGTTAAACAAAGATTCAAGATAACCTAAACAGTTTGGGCATGGAGTTAAAATTAAGGCAATGAAACTGAACAGGGATAAGTAATAACAATATAATCTTGTTTGTAGAGAATGGCAGAGGTATGATTTGGCCATAGCACAAGTGAAAACATGCTAGATTTTTTTTTTTTTTAACCAATCACCAGCTTAATATGTGACTTGATTTCTAAAACAAATCTGAATTGCATTTTTAGAGATTCCAGATCTAGGCTGGGGAACTAATTGTCCCACTACATTGTGCACACCTTACTGGGGGAAAATTTCCTTCTAAAGTCAGCATATAAGTGAAAAATTTCATATTGCCAAAACTAACTTTGAAAAATCCTTATTTTACACACAAAGTACAGTATACATGGTTAGGGTATACAACCCTGTTTGGTAGCTCTTATGCAAACAGAATTTAAGTCCTGCAGGGCTAAATTATGCCCACAATAGAAGTCCAAACATTTTACCTTTTAAAAATTTAGCAAATCTCTAATGGTGGATGGGCAATGAAGGATTATGAAGTGTTCCTGCTTGTCTTCAGGGTTTAATTAATTTTTTAAAAAAATCATTAAGCTTTTATAATTTAGATTGTTATGCAGATTAAATGAGATAATATATATTGATCTTAACTAAGCATTAAATTTCAAGAGGAAAATTGAGAAATCAAAGATTGGTGACCAATGACTGTGAGAGACTGGAGACTGAGCCATAAAGCAGGATTCAGTAAACTACAGCCTTGGGCAAAATGTGGCCTGCAGCCTGTGTTTTTACACCTACAAATGAAGAAGTGTTTTTTTTTTTTTTTTAGATTATTAAAAGATTGTGAAAAAGAAGAAGAGGGAGAAGAACATGTGGCAGAGACCATTTGTGGTCTACAAAGTCTAAAATATTTACTCTCTGGCCTTTTTTCAGAAAAATTTTGCTGATCCTGGAAATAAAATGTGCCACTGGAGATTCCCCACAGCAAAGGAGAAGACCAATCTCATATCTCTGAGTTTATGACTGCACTCCCTCACAAGCCCCTTCTCCACTGTCAGCTTCTCCAATCGCTCTAGAATTACCTCTTCCTCTTGAAATACTAAATGGTCCATAGTTCTTCACCCCAGGCATACTATTTCACTCTTCTGGGTTTTTGCTGGCCCTGTTCCCTAGTACAATTCTTCTCTGTACTCAAGAGTACACACGCAGACTTCTTTCTTTTTAGCCAACTCTCTCTAATTGAATGCATCTGTTCCTTCATGGCCTGTCCTAGAATCTAGAGTCTTAGATGGTAAGCTCCTATAAAATAACTCAAATTATTCATCTGTGTCTTTAGTACCTAACACTGTCCCTAAAACCTGGTAGGCTCTCAGTCAATCTTTTCTAAACAGAGGTAAATATGTTTAAATATTAACAGGGTTGTTGGTGCAGGATGGAGTGGACTGCTTTGGGGAGATTTCACAAAGCAAAAATGGGAACAGAGAGGAAAAATTACAGTTAGGAAGGAAGTGACTTGTCCAAATTACCACTGAGAGACAAGAATAGATAAAGGAGCAGATTTTATCCTCAAGAAGACCTGACTGTGAATCCTGACAACATGTCTGGATTTCAATCTGAGACTTCAAACAGAGGGATTCACCTTTAGAGCCAGTTTTCTTAAGTGTAGCCCTGAGATTTTAACACCTGCGTTGTAGGGATGGGGAAGATTAAGACCATGTGCATTAGAAAGGCCGACACAATGTCTTGCCCATAGTAGGTAATTGGTTCCTTTTTACCCCTTTCTAATTCCTCATACCCTCAAGTTTCTCCCCAATGCCACCTCTCTCCCCACAGCACCTGGAAAAAAAAAAAAAAGTGAATTTCCAACAAAAGTGCTCCAAACATTTCATCAAAGTTTCCCCTGACTTAATATACCACCCCTAGAAGATAAACACTAGGGTTCTGTCAACAAAGGCAGGCTATGCATCCAGAGAAGACAGTTCATAGTAATTTTGTCAGCAAAATTGTAACAATAAAGGCCCAAACAACACTTCATCTCCCTGTCAGTTGTCTTGAAAGGGCAGATTACTTTTTCCTCAATCTTGGCACATCCAATTAAGGTAGACTTACAAGCCAGGCAGGTGTAAAGTGCAAGCCAGCACTTGTTCACATTAGCAATTATCAATGGAAAACTCCGTGAATGCGAAGGCTGGGCACACGGTTGCCTGGCAACCATCAGCCTGCAGAGGCAGGGCGGACAATGACATGAAAGCTTGACATCTTTGACCCGAAAAAAGATGGTTTCTCTTTCTACATTTTTCCCAGTTACTCTCTGTGTTTGTCATTGCGAGTTCCCAAATCAAACACTATATCACCTGCCTGGCATTTGGGTATCTACCCAAGACTTAAATTGGCAATTATACATCTCTGATGAATATGTTTTGAACACCTAGTCTGTGCCAGGCACTGCGTAAGAAAAGCCACTTTCAATCTAGAAAGTAAACTCATTTTCATTTCCTTTCTTTTTTCCCCTTCACACACGTTCGTTCAACAAAACATTATTGAGGGAACTGTGTGTGCCAAGCACTGTGCTTGACGCAGCTGAGGAAGAGATTAACGTGGGGAACAAAGGCAAAAGGAAAACATTAAATTTCCTTACTGCCTACAGCCCACTGACAAGTCCTTGAAACAGGCAGAGTGACCTTCCTCTGGGGACTCAGCTGCCTCCATGTTGACACTTTTTGCTAAGGGCAAAAGGCAATCTTAGCCAGATCCCTCCCCCAACCCCAGGATCCTGTAAGTTTACTTTAACATATAAAAATTCCTTTGGAAACTTCCTTTATCTCTACCTCCCAATCCAAGATATATGTTAACAATCATCCTCCAAGCATGTGACCCATTGATATACATCTGAAGGGTCTCATGACTAATGTTGTACTAGACAGTAATAAATCACATTTTCCTAACAATAGCTAGCCCCCTCGAGGTCCAGGAAACCTTCCTTCCAAATTCCTTAGACACTTATGTGGTTCCTAACCCCCAGGGCACCTCTTTCTGCCCATACGTCCTGTCCCCGTGCTTTAGTAAAACCACCTTTTTGCACTAGGGTGTCCCAAGAATCCTTTCTTGGCTGTTGGCTCTGAACCCCAACATTTCCACATTGCAGATGACTAAGAACTAGTCTGTCCCCTTGGGAAGTTCTCTATTGATAAGGCATAAAACCACAAGAACCATAGGTAAAGGCAAAAGTGTCCTATAAGAAAGGTTAAAAATAATGTCTTAAAGGATGTTATAAGCAAAAAAAGAAAGAAAGAAAGAAAATGCTTCAGAGATCTGAAAAGATAGAATGTCAAAATAAAAATGCTAAGTACTACCCTTATAACTCATATTGTTAGTTCATTCTTTTACCTATTCATTCATTTATTCACATGCATATTTTTGGATGATATAGGGTAAAAGAAGCCCAATGGAAAATAATAAGTTTGGAAAAGAGGACAAGAAACAGAAAGAGAAAGGATGGCTAAGGACAGGCTGTGGGAGGAATTCACATTCACAAAGCCCCACCTACAAGCCAAACACTTTTTCTGGTTGAATTTGACTGTCATAAAACTTAGACAGTTTTTATCCATCTTATTCTTGTTCTTCTTTCTCCTCTTCCTCTTATTATTATTGTTGTTATTGTTAACTCCATTTCACAGATTACCAGATGAGGAAATTTTGTCTCAGGAAGGCTAACTCTCTTGGAATCATAATGCCTACATTCAGTCAAATGTCTGACTTCAAAATCTGTGCTTTTGTTACTCTGCCATGAGGAAGAGAGAAGATGCAAATTTATGAAAGGTAGACAGAAATGCATCATAAGCATGGCACTTGAGGAAGAGATGATAATAATTGGTGGCACTTAGGAGTATTGATTTCCTTTGGAAGGCCCTGATTTTAGAATATTTAACCTTAATTTAGCAGAGACTCTGACAACCAAAAACACCAATTGCCTCTTTTTTTTTTTTTTTTTTAAGATTTTATTTATTTGACACAGAGAGAGCGAGAGAGGGAACACAAGCAGAGGGAGTGGGAGAGGGAGAAGCAGGCTTCCCATGGAGCAGGGAGCCCGATGCGGGCCTCGATCCCAGGACCCTGGGATCATGACCTGAGCTGAAGGCAGATGCTTAAAGGACTGAGCCACTCAGGCACCTCCCACCAATTGCCTCTTGACATTGTTTTTAGTTCTATGATAATCCCCATAGAAAGAGCTTTCAAAGAGGCTTAAAAATAAAAGGAAGTGTAAAATCAGTGAAAGGAAAATAATTATGGCAGTGCACTGAAGGCACTCACAGGGACACTGAGGGGGAGGTGAGGCAGGGATTGGTCAGGTGCTTGTTTTATAGATGAGAAAACTAGACCCAGGGATGCAATGTGACTTACCTAAGCTCACCTATCTCTTACTTCATGAAAACCACCAGGCACTTCCTTTTACATGAGTATTTGCAGAGGGAGTTTACCAGTAAATTTTAATTTAAGAAAATATAGTTGTGCATTATTGGCAATGAATAATCTAAGCCCAGAATTAGCATTCTAAGATCTTACTGCTGAAAGTGTGATCCACAGACTGGCAGCACCAGCATCACCTGAAAGACTGCTAGAAATGCAGACTCCCAGAATCTGCATTTTACAAGATCCCCAGGTGATTTGTATGCACATTAAAATTTGAGAAGCGCCCCCAAAGAAAAGGCATATGTTATAAAAAAGAAGATGGCTTTAGGGCTAAGTTCATCTGGGTTTAATCTCAGAAGTATCTGAGCCATGAGCATGATTTGGATGGTGAGGGAAAAGCATTCAAAGAGAAACAGCGGCTTGGATATAAGTGGACTTGGATGTTCAGGGGATGGCGCGTGGCTTAATGTTCTTCCCAAAATGTGAAGATAAGCTAGAAATAGGACTTCAGTGCCAGAATGAATATTCAACGGTTATTCTCTGGTGACTGTGAAACAATGCATGGCTAATACCACAACCACAACAAAAATAATTCTTTTTGTATACTATTTTAGAGCTTAACTATATCTGACACATAGGTACTCAATAAATATTTGCTGATTGACTAAATCAGCATAAAACATTTTCATGCCCATTGACTAAATCAGCATAAAACATTTTCATGCCCATCATCTCTTGGGATATTTCCAACACTTCTGAGAGGTAAAATGAACAGGGATTATTTTTTACATTTTATTACTCTTTTCCTCCATTTTACAGAAAACCAAAGGTAGTGAGGAAAAACTGATTTGCGTAAAGTGATACTACTAGTAAATTTCTAGATCCAGACATCAGTTTCAAGTCTCATGACTCCAAAGCATACCCTCTTTTAAGCCAATTAAGACCTCAGCTTTTTGGCTTCATACTTTTGCCATTTCACACCGGAGATTTCATAGTGAGAACGAACTACATACAGAAAATAAGAAATAAAAAATGCCCTGCTGTGTCATGACTACCAGTCCTTTCCTTTGCAGAAGTAAACTGTGTGACTTTCTCTAACACCAATCCTTATATCTCCCAAAGGTGGAAGAGTAGCCTCTTCTGTTAATTGGAGCTAATGAGCTTTCTTTGGTACACCTTCCTCTGCCATCATGGTGGGATTGTGCCTCCAGATAATTCAAGAACCAGTCTCTTTTCCCTGTGTCTAATTGATAGTTACTGTATTGGGTTTCCACTCAGATAGAATGGCATAGATTACATTTGAGGGAATGAAACAATTCAACCTACAGAAAGACTTACCAAGAGAGGGGAGAAATTAGGAAAGGAAACAATGTACTAACCAAGGATTTAATAGGTTTCATATGAGGCTGTCATCTTTCTAAGCCAATTTCAGAGTACTGATGACTGAAGTTACTTCTTTTAAGTTAACTAATATATGCAAGAAAGAGTTCCCAAGATGAGAAAAGATTGTTCTAGAAGACTGTGTGATGTGATAAACGACTTTGAACTTGAGAATCAATCCGAAACAAATGCCAGTTTTGACATGATTACCACCACCACTCCCTGCTAACTTACTAGTTAACATTTACCCAACACTTATGATGTACCAGGGAAAGTGTCAGATGAATCTATGCAGATTATTTCATTTAATCTTCACCACTACCCTGTCATTATCCCTACTTTGCAGCTGAAGATGTAGGTCATAGGTTCAAGGGGTTTCAGAACTTCTCTGTTACACAGCTCAGAGGGAGTTTACACTTTCAAACCCAGTCCTTTCCATCTCTAGAGCTCGCTTGCTTGACCATTACATTATGTGCTTTCTATGAGACTTTGGGACTTCGAATCAGTTATTTAACCTCTGAAAGACACAGTTTCCTCAGTTTAAAAACAGGAAGATAACACATGCAAAGATCAATAGCTAATACATACAAATGTGCTAGAAGAGCGCATGGCATACAATAGGAACTCAATAAATATTAATGCTTTCCTTCTTCCCCTCTTGAGAAGTCTTAGTAGGGGACAAAAAAATATATATATATAGTATATATATGTATGTATATGTATATATGTACATACATATTTATATACACATTTTATTTGAAATGATAATTTGCCATATATATATATATATATATATATATATATATATATATGAAGCTGTCATCTGAACATTAACTCTGTAAGGCTTGCAATGGTTTTGATTACAAGCAACATCACTTTTACCGGAGCTAATTAACAGTGTTTTGAGTTCCCAGACTAGCTTTGTAGGCTAGTTCTGATGGAACTACGGGCTGTTACAGAATAGGAACTCTTCCTTTTTGTTTTGTTCTCCTTTTTTCGGGAGTGGGCATTAATAATGGCTTAGTGTTTGAAAGGCTCTGTGGTGCCACATGCTTGTTAAGTCACACTAAAAATACTATTGACAGGCTTGGCAAAACAACTTTGATTTGGAGTGTCTCTGATGTTTACTCTTTGCTCTAGGTTTGGGTAATCTGTGGCAAAGCTTTCAGCTTCTTCATGACTCTTTCCCCTTTAATTTACTTCACTTTTGGAGAGAGAAGTAACACAAATGAGCCACTGCCAGGGCATTTTCACATTCAGCAATAAAATAGGAGAAACATTATCTACTTTTCAACTTAGCTGTGAGAAGCGAGGAAGATAAATACTCTTGCATGCCTAACTCAATTTAGGTGGTAACAAGTTCTTCACTTCTGCCTTCAAAGGTCTTAAGTCACAAGAGGGTCAGGAACCAGCTCCTTCTTTGCCTCTAGAAAGGTTTAGTAAATGATCATTTCAAATAAAACATGTCTGTAAATGATTTTCTTGAGAATGTCTGTTCTGCCCGGCAAATGAGGAGTCCAGAGATCGCTTCTCTATTTGAAGATAATAGCTGATAAATAAGATGGTGGCTAGCTCAGTGTCAGAAAGTTCATGAAAGAACCTCAGGATGAGTTAATAAACAGAATTTAGGAGGTTAGAAGCAGTAAGTCTAGAGAAGAGGTATCAGGGATTTGTTTGTAGCCATTAAAAAAATGGGGCAGGTATTCTAAGAAAAAGCCCAAATTTGGAATGCAGATTTTTATAGAGGACAGAAGTAAAGACAATGAGTCAATGAAGCATGGTCACAGTGAATGAGACAAAGTGAAAGACACCCTGAGTAATGTGATTATACCCCAACATAACTTAATAAGAAAAGCCAAAGACTGCGTGCCCCTGAAATGCACCTGTGACCTACTAGAAAAATAGCCCTCATCAGGAATTTTAAGATTTTTGTTGATACCAAAAGATGTGATGTCACTAAATACTCCATTACACATTCCTGAGATAGGTATCACTATTTCTATATTTAATACGGCAAGCCTCACAGTTAGCAAGTAGTAGAGCCTAGATGGGCAGAACAGATTGTCTTAACTCTAAAACCTGGATGACCTTCACTATGTAACACCAATCTCCTCAGAAATTTGCATAACATAAGGAACAAGGAAGCAAATGGCATTGTGTTTAGCACATAACTGGCATTTAATAAATGTTTGTTGAATCTGAGGCCAAAATGATAAAGAACTGTCCATCTCACATTATATATCACATATAATTAACTTTAAAGTGGCATAAGGATGGTTTGGCAAACATACTGCATGAACGAAAAGTAGTCACCATGAGAGACTGGACACTATTCCTAAAGATGCCCCTCTGTTCGAGTTATTTCTAAACTCTCCCTGGTGAATCATAATTAGAGTTTGAAACACAGACCATTAATTACTTACATTAGAGTAAATTTTTATTTTTTGGAAGTAAGATTGGAAGTTTGAAATTGCCATTTTGAGAATTAAAGTGAGTAACTTAGGGGTGGGCAATGGAGTGGATGGGAGGGCTGGAGAGGGAGAACCCAAACTGGAAGGGATAGGAGACTGCCCCACAGTCACCAAGGATGCTGTTTTCTACATTAGAGTTCTCAAAATCAAAAAGTTTCCACTCTTAGGGGCACCGAGTTGGCTCAGTCAGTTAAGCACCTGACTCTTGATTTCAGCTCAGGTCATGATCTCAGGGGTGTGAGATCGAGCCCCTTGCCCGGCTCTGCATTGGGCACAGAGCCTGCTTGGGATTCTTTCTCTCCCTCTTCCTCTGCCCCTCCCCCCACCTGTTCTTTCTCTCTGGCTCTCTTAAATAAATATTTTTTAAAAAAAGTTTCCACTCTTAAAAAAGACATTGAATGCCATTTGTATAGCATAGACACACACACACACACACACACACACACACACACACAAAAGCAAGCTTGGGCTTGTGTATCAGAAAAAGGTGGGAGGCACATCCCTTCTCTACCTCCATGCTGAGCTGTGCGAGCTTGTTTCCCCTCTGAGTCAATTACTGTCGAGAGCAATAGCAATTTCTTCCCTGCTGGATTTTTGTGGATGTTAAATGAGGTGATGTATATGAAATCATTCCCAACACAGTGCCTACATGGTAACAATTCAAATACTGTCCATGCTGACTTTCTTCTTAGGTTCTCTGTGTCTTACTTGTAAAAACAATGATTCTGAGGTTCTGACAGATGTCATACCCTTTCCACCACCCTGCTTCTTCTTGTGATAGGATTCGTTCATCATTTTGGAACATAATTTAATTTTAAAAGTAAGATATTGTGAGCACTTGAGACCCAGTTGAAGTTATTCAATCAGAAAAAAGGTCATGTTAACATATAAATATTGAGAAGAATGATAATTAGGCAGGGAAAACAGCAAAACACATTAAAAAGGCATGGGACAATTTTTAAATGTTAACATCCCAATTTAGTAATGTTTACACTACATTTAATAGTTTTATGTAAAGCCAGATTTCTGGTGTAAAAAAGAAGGGGATTAACTAAGAAGCAATTCCAGAAACACATACGTACTCATTATCATACACACACATACACAAATGAGTGCCTCTGACATTTGGGGATGTGGCTATCACTAATAATTCTCACACTCCTCAGAACCATTTACACAATAAACTTCCACCAAGGCAAAAAAAAAAAAAAAAAAAAAAAAAAAAAAAATACAGCACTGAGAAGAAAACAGGACACCATAATGGGCTATGTTTCATTCTTCAGTTGGCAAATCTCAGCGGTTCAGCAATCTGGTCTAGATGTTTATACAAAGCCCTTCAGTGTGAGAAAGAAATCTTTGAAAAACAAGTCCAAAGCACAGGCTTTGCAATCTATGGATCAGGTTTTGAATCTATCATTTGTTGGCTGTGCAAGTGATTACCCCTCTGAGCCTCTGCTTCCTCATCTGTAAAATGGGAATAGAATTAATATGTGTATTATAAGGTTGCTCAAATAAACAAAGCCACAACTATAGCATGTGGCACATAGTAATTAATTATAAACGCTATTCCCCTGCTCCTTCTCCATTTCTGAGATGCCAGAAAACACTTGTTTCATCTTGTACATTGACTCATCCTTTTAAGCATCTGTGTGCTTAATGAAAAATATTCATGCTTAATGTCACGTGATTTTTTAAAAGATTTTATTTATTTATTTGAGAGAGAAAGAGTGAGAGAGAGAGCACGAGTGGGGTGAAGGGCAGAGGGAGAAGCAGACTCCCCACTGATCAGGGACCCCCCAAAGCAGGGGTCCCTGAGCTGAAGGAAGACACTTAACTGACTGAACCACCCAGACACCCCTATGTCACATGACTTTTACATAACACATATTTTAGTGTGCAAAACACTTCCACAACCATTATCTAAATTGGTCTTCACCAAGACCCTGTGGGTAAATTAAATGTAGTTGCTGATACCAATTAGGCAGATAAACTAATGAAGATGGAATACAGATTGGAAGCGATCCATAACTAGACCCCAAGTTTCCCACTTCTTAGAAACACGGTGTTCCTTCTGCTTCTAACCATGACAGACTAACTGGCACTAAACTTGTCCTCCCACTGAAAAATAAAAACTATAAAACTGGACAGAATATGCAAGAGCACTGTTTTCAGACACTGGACAATAGGCAATGTGAGACTGTGGACTTTGAGAGATGAGCCAAAGAGGTGCTCCACCTTTCTGCCTAGGTGCCTTTTCTGGATTGCAGCACAGCAAGGTGGAACCCAAAGACAGCCTGGCTAAGGGGGCGAAGACCAGATTTGGAGCTGCTGCTGAATTTGAGTAGGTATTTGAGAGGATGAATGAACTGTGCAGGGGGTGAATCACACAAGTACAGGACTGTTATCATGTGTGAGGCTGTGCATGATCAGAAGGAGCATATGATGAGCCTAGCAATGCAGAGCTGCTGTTAGGCTGAGAACTAACTAGAAATATCAGTGGTTGCCTAGGGCAGGGGATGTTAGAGTCTTGTCCCATCCAGTGTACAGACATTGCTGAGATGAGACCCAAAATGTGCAGAAGAAAAAAATAAACAGCAGAAATCAATGAATTTTTTAAAAATGGTAACATAAATTAAGCCAAAATTTAGGTCCTTGCAAACGTTCACAAAATTGATAAACCTCCAGCAAGACTGTTCACACACACACACACACACACACACGCACGCACACACAAAGATTTTTAAAGAAAGAAGTCAGTGAGCCAGTTTTATACTTCCTGTTCTTTCCACTACAGTGTCACATTAATGTGGATGGGGATCTGGAGGCAGGGCTTCCTTAATAGCTTGTGACTGCCTGTTTTCCCATGGATGAAAAGATCCAAAATTAGAAATAATACTAAAAAGGCCATGCATTTCTATAACATCATATATCTTAGAGCACTCTTCCACATCATCCCTTGTGGACATAGCACCCCTATGTTCCACATAACAAAGGAGCCCGTGGAGGCTCAGAGATGCCATCTCATGGCCACGTACAAATGGTTAAAAAGGGACAAAGGCAGAACAAAGACCAACATTTTAACTCCAGTCTTATTTTCATATTAAAAAAAAAAAGTTAAAAAGTTGTTTGTACTGAGGACTTTTCCCCACCATCTATCAGTGACCATACTTGGCCAATAATGTTTCTGTTTCTTTGATGATAGTTTGTTTATTATTAAGGGAAGGGAATTTCCATTATTTTAAACCATCAACACACACCAACAAACAAGGCTTGTATCTCAGCTAGACTGCAACTTCTTCTTCTCTTTGTCTTTTTAGTTTCAAATTAAACAGAAAATAGAAGTAAACTATAGGGGTTGTTTAACAACTAAAATGAAATGTAAACATATGTGAAACCCTAAAGAAAATTAAAGTTCAATCTAAATCTCTCTCTTTATTTCAATGAGCTCATTAGTCAACAAGAAATGAATGAAACTGTAACAAGGTAACATGAGTCACTAACAAGATAACATATCAGTCATTTTTAATTAGCATACTTTTTTGTGATCTAAAATAGTTTCCTTTTCGTTTCAAAGGAGTCCTTTCAGCTGCTTTTTAATTTTTGTTTTGAATTCAAGTTATAAGGATGCTAATGACAGTTTTATTTTTTAGTTAGTGTTATTTATTTTTTCCTATTTTAAGAGTGAGAGAAATGAGGAAGGGAGGATCCTATTTCTGACCCAAGAGAGACCCTTAATAGAAAGGAGGTTAGAACTTTGGCTCCAGTTCTGAGGTAATCATTCCTGGAAGACTTTGGTGCATCTAGAAGATACTAATCCCTCTTCATCTCTATTCCCCCTTTCTTTTTTTTATTTTTTTATTTTTTTTTAAATTTTTTATTGTTATGTTAATCCCCATACATTACATCATTAGTTTTAGATATAGTGTTCCATGATTCATTGTTTGTGCATAACACCCAGTGCTCCATGCAGAACGTGCCCTCCTCAATACCCATCACCAGGCTAACCCATCCTCCCACCCCCCTCCCCTCTAGAACCCTCAGTTTGTTTTTCAGAGCCCATCGTCTCTCATGGTTCTTCTCCCCCTCCGATTTCCCCCCCTTCATTCTTCCCCTCCTGCTACATTCTTCTTCTTTTTTTCTTTCTTAACATATATTGCATTATTTGTTTCAGAGGTACAGATCTGAGATTCAACAGTCTTGCACAATTCACAGCGCTTACCAGAACACATACCCTCCCCAGTGTCCATCACCCAGTCACCCCATCCCTCCCACCCCACCCCCCACTCCAGCAACCCTCAGGTTGTTTCCTGAGATTAAGAATTCCTCATATCAGTGAGGTCATATGATACATGTCTTTCTCTGTTTGACTTATTTCGCTCAGCATAATACCCTCCAGTTCCATCCACGTCGTTGCAAATGGCAAGATCTCATTCCTTTTGATGGCTGCATAATATTCCATTGTATATATATACTACATCTTCTTTATCCATTCATCTGTTGATGTACATCTTGGCTCATTCCACAGTTTGGCTATTGTGGACATTGCTGCTATAAACATCGGGGTGCACGTACCCTTTCAGGTCCCTACTTTTGTATCTTTGGGGTAAATACCCAGTAGTGCAATTGCTGGATCATATGGTAGCTCTATTTTCAACTTTTTGAGGAACCTCCATACTGTTTTCCAGAGTGGCTGCACCAGCTTGCATTCCCACCAACAGTGTAGGAGGGTTCCCCTTTCTCCGCATCCCCGCCAACATCTGTCATTTCCTGACTTGTTAATTTTAGCCATTCTGACTGGTGTGAGGTGGTATCTCATTGAGGTTTTGATTTGGATTTCCCTGATGCCGAGCGATATTGAACACTTTTTCATGTGTCTGTTGGCCGTTTGGATGTCTTCTTTGGAAAAATGTCTGTTCATGTCTTCTGCCCATTTCTTGATTGGATTCTTTGTTCTTTGGGTGTTGAGTTTGATGAGTTCTTTATAGATTTTGGATACTAGCCCTTTATCTGATATGTCATTTGCAAATATCTTCTCCCATTCTGTCAGTTGTCTTTTGGTTTTGTTGACTGTTTCCTTTGCTTTGCAAAAGCTTTTTATCTTGATGAAGTCCCAATAGTTCATTTTTGCCCTTGCTTCCCTTGCCTTTGGCGATGTTTCTAGGAAGAAGTTGCTGCGGCTGAGGTCGAAGAGGTTGCTGCCTGTGTTCTCCTTTAGGATTTTGATGGACTCCTGTCTCACATTGAGGTCTTTCAACCATTTGGAGTCTATTTTTGTGTGTGGTGTAAGGAAATGGTCCAGTTTCATTCTTCTGCATGTGGCTGTCCAATTTTCCCAACACCATTTGTTGAAGAGACTGTCTTTTTTCCATTTCTATTCTACCTTTCTGCAACTGCTTCTTCTAAACACATGCTGGAACCAAATGGCTTGGATTCAAATTATTACCAGAGATGTGACTTTGGGCAAGGGACCCAACCTGTCCGGGCTTTAGTTTACTCACCTGTAAAAGAGGACTGTTTGTGAAGACCAAGCGAGTTACTGTGTGTAAAATGCTTAGAGGAGCATGTGGCTATGTAACTATCTTCTACTGGTATTACTACTATTACTCCATTTCTTCCCCATTGTCTTCTCTTCTCCATTCATGAAGGGGACTGGCCAGATGGTTAAGACCTTGGGTTTTGGCATTAGAGAACTTAGGTTTGAATTCGGGCCACACCACTCGTCCAATTTCCTCCACCTTTCTCAACCTCAGTTTCATTATCTTTACATTGAGGATAAAATTCATTTCTGATTTGGAGGGTATTCTTCAAGCTATTCTTCCCTGTGACTCCACCTGCGCTCATTCTGTGCACTCATTCGGGCAGCCTGGACTCAAACGCTAACTCCAGTGTGCAATTGTCTTACCTTCTCTCTTCTGTGAGTACCTGTAGCCCATCTCAGTGCATTTCTTCTCTTTTTATCTTGGGTGGCCACTGTTCATGAAGGTAATATATTGACTACCTATCAGTCAGCAAGCTGCTTGAGGGAACAACTCAAGTCATATCATCTTCACGTCACCATTTTGATCAAATTGATTTGGATCCAAAAGATACAGACTGCATGGAAGAGGTTATCAGTGCTATGGTAGAAATAAAGTGACCACAAGTAACCCTAAAAATGAAAAGATGCACCATAGCACCTTGTGTCAGGATGTCATACATCACGTCCCAACCTCCATGTTCTGATCTAAATTGTAGATAATGGCAAAAACAACCTTCTTCAAGTGTTTCACTTAGACATTGACTTTTAAGATCCTTTCCCATTATAGCATTTTTTTTTTTTTTTTTTTTTTTTTTTTTTTTACCTCCTATCCTCTTTTTCACTTTCAAATCCAGTGCAGGAAACATGCTAATCTCTTTCCTGGACTATCTCATTCATCCATCCACCCATGTATTCTTCCAATAACCATATATAACTCATCAGTAATGCAAAAACACTCTATAGGGCACCAAGAATGTAAAAATAAAGAGTACACTTTCCTGACCCTCTATTGGGGCAATTTGGTCTAGAAAAATTCAATTTAATTTAAACTGAGTGAGCATATTTGGTCCTGGGGAATGTGATTATGAGTAAAATATGGATCTCCTGTAAGGTCTAGTAAGAAAACTAACCCTTAGAAAGTTCTTATGAGTTTGATACATGTTGAAATGCAAATATCAGACAGAAATTTATAAAATGAGGTGTAATAGTATAATGTAATACTGCTTGAACACCAAGTAAGATAATGTGGATAAAGTGCTTATTATTATGGCAATATTTTCCTTGCAAAATCAGTGTGAGAAGTAAATGGGATAATGGATGAAAGCCTCCTGCACATAGTAGGTGTTCAATAATTATTAGGTTCTCTCTTTCCTTTTCTGGTAACTCATTTGGTCAATGCAGGTCCCATATTACAGCATCCAAAGGGAATGCTTCAGGAGTTCCACAACCTTCTTATAATTTTCCCTCTCCACAGGTTTCTGCATGTGGCACTTCAATACTGCAGTTGTCTCAGACTCCCACATTATCGTTAACCACTTGACAGTCTAATCTTTATCACGGAGAGAGACAAGACCATTGTTCCCACTCTGGACAACTCAAGTGCCACAAGTGATCTACTATGGCCTCCACCCACTGGACAATAACCACAGCATCACTGCCCTGACAGGTAGATTAAGAATCTGCTCGGGGGTGGCACAAAGCATCTGTGCCCTCAAAAAAAGTTACAGTAGGAAGCAGACATTCACCCATGGAATGGAAATCAGGAAGTGTGTGGTTCTGAATTTCTTTAAACAAAACAAAGCCTGCCTCTTCAAATGTACCTTCTTTCTTTTGTTCACCACATACAATAACTTATTAAACAGACATTTATTAAGGGTATACTGTGGGCTTAGAACAGTGCTAGATGATGGCGAATCAGAGATGGACAAGATATTATCTCAGCTCTCAAGGACCTCAGAATCCATTAGAAAAGACAAAGAAATATTAAAATTCACTTAAGTGGTACATGAGAACACACAGGTGCTGACTAGCACCCCATCTGGCCATCCTGGGAAAGGTTTCATAGAAGAGGTAACACTTACCTTATGCTTTGGAGGGTGAACCTGAGCTGAACCAGTTTTATTTAATAAACAATTATTGGGCAATTGGTATATATGGACAATATGCTAAGTTTTGAGCTACAAACATTAACATGATGCTAATTTGAACTACCAAAGGAGCTCACAGCCTAGTAGCTGAGCATACAGTATGTTCTAGAAGAAAAGGATTAGTTGTCAAGGTGTTTGGGAACATGGCATGAAGAAGAATGATAAGTACTGTCGATTTAGGAGGAATGGAGAGTAGTTGGAGATGAGGTTGTACCTGATTCAAAGAGTTTCACAAACTGGGTTAAGTGATGTAGCAAAAAAAAAGAAAAAAAATTGGATTATGTTTTTTTTAGAAAATGAACAAACATAAAGGTTTTTGTTCCTAAATGGGAGAAAGATGAATACATAAAGCTATTCCTATTCCTAAATGAGAGAAGAATGATCTAGAGCTACTCCTCTAGTGGGGTTCATGAGCCAGCAGCATCAGCTTCAAGTGGAGCTGCTTAGCAAAGTAGATTCCCAGGCCCCACTCGGAGCTCCTGAAGCAGGATGTGCATATAAACAAGATCTCCAATAAGCAGATGGTAACACATGCATGTTAAAATCTGGGAAGCATTTTCCTAGGAATCTAAACAACTTACTCGTGGCCACACAAATGATCAATAATCAGACATAGATTTCCTGACCTTTCCCCTCAATGCTCTTTCCACTTCCCCGCCTATGACTGTCTCACCATGGCAGGGTGGGGCAGGATATTTCTTGTTTCCTGTCATTCCTGCTTAAGTAGAGAAATCAGGTCCCTCTGGAAAGGACAGGCCTGTAGAGAAATTTAATCCTGGCCAAGAGAGTGTTTGGCAAAAATATTAATATAGTCATACTCTACCACATCAGTGATTATTACAATTTTAGTTCATGTATTGCCCCAGCAGATATTTTGTGCTAAAGACCATCTATCCTAAAGACAAGCAATAATAATAATAATAAATAGTGATAATAATAACATTTCGGTTCTGATGGAATTTTAATTATTCTGGTAAGCAAAAGCTTCTTTCAAGAGGAACAACTCCAAGGTGCTGCATATGTCAGGAGCACATACTGACAGTACCTGATAGGACTCCGAGTGCTTAAGAATGGTTGGGGACAGAGGATTTTAAAAAAAGATTGTCAGAAACTACGTTTTATGATCGATCCCTCTGAATGTTTACAAGTTAAGCAAATATTGGAATTTCTTTTCTTTTTTAAATTATTTTTATTTATTTTTAAAGATTTTATTTATTTATTTGAGAGAGAGAGAGCAGGAGGAAGGAGAGAGGGAGAGAGAGAATCTCAAGCAGGCTCCATGACCAGTGCAGAGCCTGATGTGGGGTTCATCAATATTGAATCATTGAATCATGACCTGAGCAGAAACCAACTCAGTTGCTTAACTGACTGAGCCACCCAAGCAACCCACAAATATTGGAATTCTGTTCAGGATGAGCTTCTTAAGACACGATGACACTCCAGCACTGAGCTTGGTGTTTTGTTTTACACAGAACTTCAAGAAAAAACTTCAAGAAAGAACTTCTACTAAGGCTCTTATTTGAATTTTGAGCTAGTTTGTAAAGATGCCCCTCTCCTTAATGAACCACACTTCCCAGTACTCATATCCCTGTATGGTTCTCTCCCTTTAAATCTAGGCGGGACCTATGTATTGTCATCAGTAGGATCCAGGAGAAGTGACGCTGTGCAACTTTTAAGGCAAGATTGTAAGAAGTCTTGCCTGGATCTCTTGGAATACTCACTTTTATGAGGCTTTATACAATCTTCATTTAATCCTTATCACATTTCTATGAATTAACAAATTAAGTATGAAATAGTCAATGTCCTATAAATCATGTATATAATGAGGAACAAAACAAATAGGATTGCTGCCCTCAGAGAGCTCATGGTTGATTCCCTTCATAGCCTTTTTAACTGCCCTATTCTAGTCTCTCATCAAGGCTGGGTGGGACCTTAAAAACCCATACTTCAACTTGTACACAACCAGCTTGTGTTCTCCCTAACCCTGGATTCTTTTCCTTCTAGTCCACTTAGCATGTCATTACTCACTACTAGGTGCATCACCTTAAAATCCCATTAAGTCTTGTCACTTTCCTGTCAAGAGACAAAAGTGATGTATCAGATAAATCTATAAACTTCAAAAGAAACAAGTGAAATGAGAAGGGGTTGACTAAGAACTACTAAAATGTCGTGAGGCTGTCAGTGAGGTTATAGTAGGAATCACTCAATACAAGAACTAGAAGACAGAGACAGAGAGCAATGTCTGAATTTGATACAACAGAGTAGAAAAGTCCCAGTGATGACTGGGTCTGGATCCAGAGGGTAGGCAAGTAGGATACGGTTGAGGTTGCATGAAACAAAAGTATTTGGAATTTGGAACATTTAGAAGGTGAGATAACAGGATGTTGTGTGGGTGATCCACAAAATTTAAGTCTTTGTAAAAAACAACTTCTATGATGACATGACTTTGGGTATAGAGTAAGATTATGAATCAAATACCAGATATTTATAAGGAATGAGGGGAAATGACCAGGAAGGTGGTAGATAACCCTAGAAGACATCCAAGATGGTAGAGTAGAATTTACTTTCAAAGATGGTGGAGAAGTAATCATTTAGAAGAAGCTCTGGGGAATTAGAAATTGAACCTCTATCTCCTGGCCTGTGGTTAGTGGTATGTTCATTCATTTGTTCTGAAGTTTCTGTGAGCTCACTTTATGCAAAGAACTGGATTGAGACATGGGAGGAAAAAGCAGCCTTCACTTAGTGGTGTCCTTGGGAATAAACTTCCCAAGGGGATACAACAGTCCCTCAGAATCAGACCCTACAGAGCAGTGCTTACAGTAAATAGATGATTTTTTTTTCCCTACATAAAACAGTTTTTCATTACCACTTTCTTGATCACCATTATGGGAATTCAATTCCACAATCACTGTTTACATGGAAAGAAAAATCAAGAACCATTTCGGAAAACAAAGTAATTGCTACTATTGCCAAGTCATTGATTCTTGGTATTATTAGTAGCAAGTCAAGGTGGCCACCTTATGATTTTGCTCTTTGTCCTAATTTCTTGTCAACTCTGTTGACATTTAAGTCTTCAGTATTTCCACCCTCAGAGGACAAATAATAGAAAAGAAAGAGGGACTGAAGAAATAATGCTACTAGTCTATCCCTTATATATTCCTTTCGGATCTCTCATCTAATTTGTTTCTCATAACATGCCTGAGGCTTCACGAGCATGAGTCATTTTGTGGGATTTTCGAAACACAGGCTGTCAGACCACAGCCCCAGAAATTTTGCTTCAATAAGTCTGAGGTAAGGCCAAATAATTTGCATTTCTAACAAGTTCTCAGGCGATTTTGATGCTGCCAGTCCAGGAACCCCACTTTGAAAACCACTGGTATATAGAATTCAGGGGTTCTGGGTTTGATTCCTGTGACAAATTTAGTTACAGCCTTGGGAAAGGTACTAAACTCTCTGATGCAGTTTCTCTGTTAGTAAAAGAAGAATACAAACAATAACTTCCTCTAGAGATAGCTGTAATGATTAAGGGAATTAATACATATGAAATGTCTTTGTAAACCCAAAGGCTATAAAACATTAGTTTATACTCCCCATTTTATTTTATTTATTTATTTTTAGAGAGGGAGAGAAGAGGTGGGGAGGGGCAAAGGGAGGGGGAGAAGGAAAATCTTTTTTTTTTTTTTATTATAATGTTCAGTTAGCCACTGTATAGTACGTAATTAGCTTTTGATGTAGTGTTCCATGATTCATCAGTTAAGTGTAACACCCAGTGTTCATCACAGCATCACAGTTCACCCAGTGCCCTACTCAATACCCATCACCCTGTTACCCCCTCCCTCTACCTTCCTCTGCTCTGAAACCCTCAGATTGTTTCCTGGGGTCCATGGTTCATCTCCCTCTCTGATTTCTCCTTTGAATTCCCTCCCTTCCCCTATGGTCCTCCGTGCTATTGCTTATGTTCCACATATGAGTGAAACCATATGATAATTGTTCTTCCTCTGCTTGACTTATTTCACTTCGCATAATCTCCTCCAGTTCCATCCATGCTGATGCAAATGGTGGGTATTCATTGTTTCTGATGGCTGAATAATATTCCACTGTGTATATTTACCACATCTTCTTTATCCATTCATCTGATGAAGGGCATCTTGGCTCCTTCCACAGTTTGGCTATTGTGGACACTGCTGCTATGAACATTTGTGTGCATATGCCTCTTCTTTTCACACCTCTGTATCTTTGGGGTAAATACCTAGTAGTGCAATTGCTGGGGTGTAAAGTAGCTCTATTCTTAACATCTTGAGGAACCTCCATACTGTTTTCCAGAGTGGCTGTACCAGCTTGCATTCTCACCAAAAGTGCAAGAGGGTTCCGGGAGAAGGAGAATCTTAAGCAGGCTCCACACCCAGTGCGGAGCCCAGTGTAGGGCTTGATCCCACAACCCTGAGATCACAACCTGAGCTAAAATCAAGAGTTGGACGCTTAACGGATGGAGCCACCCAGGTGCACCATCACTATATTTTATTTAACTGAACATATCCATATCCAAAGTGCTATGTCAACATGTAATCAATATAAAAATTATGTTTAAGATATTATTTTATTTTTTAATTGTGCTATAAGTGACACATAACATTATATTACTTTTAGGTGTACAACATAATGATTCAATATTTGTATATGTTGTGAAATGATCACCACGATGTCTAGTTAATCTGTCACTACATATAGTTACAACTTTTTCTTGTGATGAGGACTTTCAAGACCTACTCTCTTAGCAACTTTCAATGATCAATACAGTATTATTAACTATAGTCACCTTGCTGTACATTACATCCTCATGACTTAATTATTTTATAACTGGATGTTATAAAATAATTAAATATTATTTAAAAAATAATTAAATAAATTAATAAAACTGACTCACCTCCCCACCTCCAGCAACTACAAATCTGTTTGCTGTATCTAGGAATTTGGTTTGCTGTTATTATTTAAAATTGCATATATAAAGAAGATTACACAGCTTTTGTCTTTGTCTTATATCACTTCGCATAATGCTCTCAAGGTCCATCCATGATGTCACATATTACAGGATTTCCTTTATTTTTAAAGCCAAATAATATTCCATTTTATGTATATATCTAATTTTCTCTATTGATTTATCTATTGATGGATATAGGTTGTGTCCACATCTTGGCTATTATAAATAGTGCCAAAATGAACATGGGAGGGGCATGTAGTTTTTCAGATTGGTGTTTTCACTTTCTTCAGATAAATACCCAGAAATGGAATTGCTGAATCATATGGTACTTCTATTTTTAATTTTTTAGGGAACCTCCAGACAGTTTTCCATAAAGTACACAGCAGTTTTGCATTCCCATGAACAGCATATTAAGGTTCCAATTTCCACATCCTTAGCAATACTTGTATGTATGCATGTATGTATGTATGTATATATGTATGCATTTATTTTTAAACAATAGTCATCCTGACAGCTGTGAGGTTGTATCTCATTGTTGTTCTGGTTTGCATTTCCTTGCCTTGTTCCTAATCTTAGTGGAAAAGCTTTGTTTTTCACCACTGAGTAGGATATTACCTGTGGAATTTTCATATATGGACTTTATTATATTGTCATTTCTGCTCTATTCTATCATTTCCCTCCTTAGTTTTTTGTTTTTGCTTTTGTTTTTCTAGCTTCTTGGGAGAAGGGTTTATTTGACATCTTTTTTTAATATAGGTGTTTATCACTATAAACTTCCCTCTTACCAATTTGATAGATCCCGTAAGTTTTGCTATGTTATGTTTTCATTTCATTTGTCTCAAGGTATTCTCTAATCCCCCTTTTGATTTATTCTTTGACCCACTGATTGTTCAAGAGTATGTTGTTCAATTTGCACATATTTGTGAATTTTTCAGTTTTCCTTCTACCAATTTCTAGTTTAATTTTTATTACAGTCAGAAAAGATACTTGATATAATTTCAGTCTTCAAAAAGCTTTGTTAAGACTTCGTTTGTGACCTAACATGGTATGTTTACTAGAGAGTGTTATGTGTGTGCTTAAGATGAATGTGTATTCTGCTGCTATTGGGTGGAATATCCTGTATATGTCTGTTAATTCCATTTTGTCTACAGTGTTGTTCTAGTCCTTTGTTTCCTTATTGATCTTCTGTCTTAATGCTGTGCCCATTATTGAAAGTGGGGTACTAAAATCTCCTATTATTAATGTATTGCTATCCATTCTCTCTTCAGTTCTATCAATGTCCATTTCATATATGTGGGTGTTCTGATACTGGGTATACATATATTTATAATTGTTATATCTTCCTGGTGATTTGACCCTTTTATTCGTTATATAATGTCCTTTGTCTTTTGTGATCCTTTTTGACTTAAAGACTATTTTGTCTGATATCAGCATGGCCACCCCTGCTCTCTTAATGATTACCATTTGTATGGAATGTCTTTTTCAGCCATTCCATATCTTCTTTTTTTTTAAATTTTATTTTATTATGTTATGCTAATCACCATACATCACATCATTAGCCTTTGATGTAGTGTTCCATGATTCATCGTTTGCGTATAACACCCAGAGCTCCATTCAATATGTGCCCTCTTTAATACCCATCGCCAGGCTAACCCATCTCCCCGTATCTTCTTAATGAGGAATTTAATTAATTTATACTTAATTACTGATAGGAAAGGACTCACTATTGCCGCTTTGTTAATTCTTTTCTGTCTTGTAGCTTTTTTGTTTTCTCTCTTGAGATCTTCCTTTGTGTTTTATTGATTTCATTGTAGTGACATGCTTTTATTCTTTTCTCATTTTCTTTTGTGTATCTGCTATAGTTATTTTTTGTAGTTACTATAGGGGTTATACAAAACATAACAATCTATTGTAGGGTGATAACTTAAATTGCATACAAAAACTCTACGTTTTTTATTGCTCCTCATTCTACACTTTGTTATTCATATCACAAATTACATCTTTTTATATTGTGTATTCATTAACATATTTTTATAGTTATTGTTATTACTTATGCTTTTGCCTTTCAACTTCTATGCCTGAGTTAAAAGTTGTTTATGTACTGACATTGCAATATTACAATATTCTGTATTTGTCTATATATTTACCTTAACCAGCAAGCTTTATACTTTCAAACACTTTTGTGTTCCTGCCTAGTGTCCTTTTATTTCAACTGGAAGTACTCCTATTAGCATTTCCTGTAAAGTGGGCCTAGTGTTGATGAACTCTTTTAGCTTTTGTTTTTCTGGGAAAGGCACTATTTTCATTTTTAAAAGATAGTTTTGCCAGGTTTAGTATTCTTGGTTGGAGGTTTTATTTATTCAGCACTTCGAATATATCATTCCACTCCTTTTCGATTGGCTATGCTTCTGCTGAGAAATCTCCTGAGTGTTATAGAGTCTCCATTGTACATGAAGAATTTCTTTCTTCTTTATGCTTAAAAAATCCTTCTTTGTCTTTGACTTTTGACAGTTTGATTATAATGTGTCTCAGTGTGGATCTCTTTAGTTTCATCTTAGTCAGAATCTTTTGGGTCTCTTAAATCTGAATGTCTAGAACCATGAGAGATGATGGACTCTGAAAAACAAACTGAGGGTTCTAGAGGGGAGGGGGGTGGGAGGATGGGTTAGCCTCGTGATGGGTATTAAAGAGGGCACGTTCTGCATGGAGCACTGGGTGTTATGCATAAACAATGAATCATGGAACACTACATCAAAAACTAATGATGTAATGTATAGTGATTAACATAACAATAAAAAAATAAAATCATAAAAAAAAAACTGCATGTCTATTCCCTTCCCCAGATTTAGGAAGTTTTAAGCCATTTTTTCTTCAAACAAGCATCTACCCCTCCTCTGTCTCTTTTCCTTCTATGATTCCCATAATGAATATACTGGTGTATTTTATAGTGCCCATAAGTCTCTTAGGTTTTCCTCACTCATTTTTCTTTTTTCTTTTTGTTCCTCTCACTAGATAATTTCAAATGACCTATATTTGAGTTTGCTGATTCTTTCTTATGTTTGATCAAGTCTGTGATTGAAACTTTTACTAAATTTTCCAATTCAGTTATTGTTTTCTTCAGCTCCAAAATTTGTTTTTTTTTTTTAATTTACATTTTTTTCTTTGTTGATATTGTCATTTTGTTTGTGTATCGTTTTCTTGAATTCATGGAGCATCTTTATGATAATTATTTTGAACTTTTTGCCAGGTAATTAATATACCTCTCTTTCTTTAGGGATGGTTTCTGGAGATTTTTTTATTGCTGTTGTTCCTCTGATTGGGCCAAATTTCTCTGTCTCCTTGTGTGCCTTTTACTTTGTGTTGGTGTCCTTGCATTTGAAAACACACACACACACACACACACACACACACACACACACACATGCCTTTCCCATTATTTATAGCCTGCCTTCTTATAGGAAAAACAAAAACAAAACAAAAACCCTTCACCAATCAGCACAGCTAAATATTCTGGGGGCCACTCAAACCTTCTCTTTGGAAACATCTTCTTTTGACTTGTGCTAAATTCCCAATTAGAGGGATTTGCCAGTTTTCTTTTTTAGGAGCTTGTAATCTCTTGCTCTCTCTGGTGTCTGTTGACAGTACTGCAGGTTCTCTGGAGCTGCCCAAGCCACTCAGCACTTCTTCTCAGAGGCCTGTAGGCTTCTAGAGTGGTCTGGGTCCTGTCAGCACTCTCAATCAGGTGAGACAGAATCCAGGCAGCTCCCTGAAAAGCCAGAACATTTGATACACACTCTACTCTTCTCGCTCCTCTCTGAGGAATATGCCACCAAACTACATCGCCTTCTATATGCTGTACTCTGGGTCCTCAGAAGCAGCAGAAGGCTGCCCTGTTCTATTTTGTTTTCATAAGACCCTAGGCATCTAGAGTATGCTAGGCATGCTCTAGGATGAATGAGACAGAAACAAGTCCCCTACACAGTTCTCTGAAAATCTGAAATATTGGAAAAATGCTTCAACATTTTTCCCTCCCTAGGGAGATACTGTGAGTTGGGGGGTTTCTTCCACTTGTTCCATGTTGAACTTAGTGG